>NC_067246.2:190145896-191395896 GCF_019359855.2 Lolium perenne | reverse complement strand
CAATAGTTAGGTGTGGCGGAGATGCGCATGCTGAGATGGATGTGTGGCCACACGATGAAGGACCGAGTCCGGAATGATGATATACGAGATAGAGTTGGGGTAGCACCGATTGCAGAGAAGCTTGTCCAACATCGTCTAAGATGGTTTGGCCATATTTAGCGTAGGCTCCAGAAGATCATAGTGGACGGCTAAAGCGTGCTGATAATGTCAATAGAGACGGAGTAGACCAAACTTGACATTGGAGGAGTCCGTAAAGAGAGATCTGAAGGACTGGAGTATCACCAAAGAACTAGCCATGGAAAGAGCCGCGTGGAAGCTTGCTATCCATGTGCCAGAACCATGAGTTGGTTACGAGATCTTATGGATTTCACCTTTAGTCTACCCAACTTGTTTGGGAATAAATGCTTTGTTGTTGTTGTTGTTGTTGTCGTTGTATTGCTTAGGGTTTTGATTACACAATCCAATGTCATTTTAATAGATTTTCATCCTCATTGCTTGCTTGCTTAAATTATGCAAGTAAAACTGAATCTGCCATCAGGTTATAAGACCATTGCTTGCTTAAATTATGCAAGTAACGCAGATTTTACATTGTTTCCTGTTGCAGCGTTTTATTCAGAAAAACCTTGTTATTAGACATGCATTTTTTAATGATTGTTAGGTTACTAGAATCACAAAATTGCAAATTTATATGATAAACAACTTCCATAGTTATGCCTGATGTTGATCGCTGCTAGCTAGGGGTCTTGGACCCTTGGTTTGTATGTTACAATTTACAAGCCTCTATAGTCAGCACGCGCTTACTTAAATCAGTCATTTCAATTTGCTAATGTTTGTTGCAGGTCACCGTGCAATCTGTGCACGACGCAAAAGTGGGTGTCATATTTGATCCACAGTCGTTAATCCAAGCTCTGACCAGGCTGATATCGGAGCATATGGATATACGTCTCTCTGAACATGACCGTTTAACTGAAAACGTGAAGTCTGTATGTTGATTTTCTAAAGGATGCACTTTCAGGTACACAGTATACCAGTCCTCATTTTTTATTGTCAGCAGTCCTATTTCATCTAGTGCTGCATTTTTGCACCAAATGACACGGTTGAAAGAAAGACCTAGAAGCTACACTGCAGTGGAGTACATTTTAATCTCCTCGAAAGAACCGTTATTTATCTCATTAGGCTTCTGATGAATGGCGATGATTCAGTACGACTTCAGTACCTGCTTCAGTTAATAGGTGTACTCCCTAGGTGACAATTCTGTGCGAAAACCAATTGGAACGTGCTGATTAAAAACATCTAGAAATGTGACACTTAGGGCATTTCCGTTGTGTTGTATTCAAGTAAATTGTATGTAGATACTTCTATCATTTTTTGTACATCATGTAGATACTTGTATATTTGTGATCATTGAATATGTTTTGTGATCAGAACTAGCATTTTGAACCTTGTGGCTTTTCCGTGGCATGTACTAATCATTCCATGTTTGGAGAAGCTTTTTTTTTTTGAGCAATCGGCAGGAGCTCTGCCTATTCATTAAGAAGAGGGAAAATGACCAATTTATAAGGAAAATTGGTCGAAATCCGATACAAACACGACACCAACGTGTCTGGTTTATAAGGAAAACCAAACAAGAAAAACAACACGGCGCAGTTTTTCAGGAAAAACCTGCGAAAACCACATATGGCCACACAACCTAGCCGAACTAGGTATGGAGAGCCGTTGGAAGACACCAGCACAACGGCAACGGCGAGCACCGCGACTGCCTGGTCCACATCCCTGGAAAGGAAGTTAGAGCCGAAGGAAATGGCTAGGCCTATCAAGCTTTGTGGGGAGAGGCAGGTCGCGAGAAGCAAGCCAGCGGCACTCGCGCACCGACGGAACCCGAGGAATACGACCCAACCAGTAGCCCAAGCATCGCAAAGAGTCTCCCAAAATTCCGAAAAATGACGCCTCCAGGGAGGTCACGACGTCCAAAGACGCCGCCGTCATCCAATCCGGCAAGCCGGATTTGAGCTTTCACCCCGGAATGGTGGGTGAGGGGTGTCGAGACTCCACGACAACGCTTCCAAGGAGGAAGAACGACGCCCTCGGACGCCGCCGTTGTCGGCACCGACCAAGTCGGGCAAGACTTTCGTCCGGAGACCCATAACCAGCACCTCCAGACTACAAACGAACGAGAGCCACCGGCAAGAGGGACGCCGCCCACGCCCAAGGAAGCATGCTCTGTCGCCTACGCGGCCAGAGGCATGCAGCCAGCACCACCTTGAATCCCGGAGCCGCTGCTCCGGCCTCCACACACGATAGGCCAACACCTCCCTCCAACCTACCGCCGTCCGCGAGACACCGAAACCGCGCCTCGCCCACCAGATGCCCCGCCGCCGCTCGGCCATCCTCGCGCCGTGACACACCTCCGCCACGAGCCTGCAGGTGCCAGCCGGGGCCTCCGCGCCTCGGCTAACCTGCCACCCACGGTGGCCCTCCGCAGCAGAACCAAACTCCGACAGATTCTGGGCGCGGGCCCTCGATCCGCGGCCTCCGCGCCGAGGAGAAGCTGGCCGCCCAAACCCCTCCACCACCGCGTCCCCGGGGCCGCCGCCCCGGCCTGCGAGCGCCCGGCGAGCTCCAGCCCCGAGCAGGCCCAGATCGGCCCCGTCCAGACCCAGATCGAGCCCGGCAGTAGCACCGAGCAGCAACCACGCAGAGGGGCCGACACCGTCGCCCGCCGCACAGCCCAGCTCGCCGACGCCGAAGCTCCACTGCCGATGCTAACCACCGCCGTGCGGCTGCCGTGCGAGGCGGAGCAGACGGAAGCGGGGCGCCGGGCAGCAACGCGTTCACCGCGGCTCTCCCCCAGCCACCTTCGGTGATGGGAGCCGCCGCCACCGCGGCGGGGTCAGCGGCAGCGGCGGAGGCGAGGAGGAAGCCTGGGGGGCCGGCGGCGGCGCGGGTGAGGTTCCCCTGAGTCGCCCGCTGCGGGCGACGTGAGGGCCGTTTTGAAATCGCCTGATAGGGCGTGCCTGAAGTGCTCCATAGTCTGGAGAAGCTTGTATGGACAAAAACAAAGGTTAACAGTTGCACGCCAGAACTTATATCAGCGTATACACAGGTACTTGCAACAGTCAGTTATCCTTGTTAGTGCTGGAACCTTGAAGTAATCATGCTTACACAGGCAGTAGCATTCTACTCCCTGTGTTTTTAGTCTTATTTCATCTAGTGCTGCATTTTTGCACCAAATGACACTGTTGAAAGAAAGACCTAGAAGCTGCACTGCAGTGGAGTACATTATAATCTCCTTGAAAGAACCGTCATTTATCTCATTAGGCTTCTGGTGAATGGCAATGATTCAGCGTGACTATAATACATGAACATGTTAACCCTTTCCTCAATAATGCTCTCAAATTAATGACGAGTTAGGTGTCACGCTGAAATAAAAATATTAACCAATTCTGTGCGAAAACCAATTGGGACGTGGTGATTAAAACGATCTAGAAATGTGACACTTAGGGCAGTTCCGGTGCGTTGTATCGCAAGTAAATTGTATGTAGATACTTCTATCTTCTTTTGTACAGCATGTAGATACCTGTATCTTTGTGATTATTGAATATGTTTTGTGATCAATACTATTTTCTCCATCTATAAATAAATGTCTGAGGTTAAATAGCGTCTAGTGACATCTAGATTTAGAAAAATCTCAGACGTCTATTTATGGACGGAGTAGTAGCATTTTGAACCTTGTGGCCTTTTCATGGCATGTACCAATCATTCCATGTATGAAGAAGCTTGTATGGACAAAAAACAAAGGTTAACAGTTGTACACCAGAACTTATATCAACATATACACATGTACTTGCAAGTTGCAATAGTCAGTTATCCTTGTTAGTGCTGGAACCTTGAAGAAATCATGCTTACGCAGGCAGTACCATTCTATTCCCTGTGTTTTTATTGTGTAGACTGTACCGCAAAAAAGTTGAGCCACTTACTTTTGGACAGAGAAGTAACATATATCACTCGGCACGGTTATCAGTTACTGAAATACCTTGAAAACGTGATGAGTATATTTTTATTCTGGACGGTATGTAACTGATATGGCGTTTTATCACCAGTTCATCGTGACAAGGCTCCGTGTCCATTAAGCTTGACATGCAAAGCTAATGATCCCATTC
This sequence comes from Lolium perenne, assembly GCF_019359855.2. Taxonomy (NCBI): domain Eukaryota; kingdom Viridiplantae; phylum Streptophyta; class Magnoliopsida; order Poales; family Poaceae; genus Lolium; species Lolium perenne. The sequence goes on along the minus strand of NC_067246.2, from coordinate 191,391,736 downwards.
GACAGAGATATCGGCGTCAAACAGTGGCATGCCATGGCTGATCCATATAAACTACTGATCACATCCCTCTCTGTTACTAGTGGCGAGATGAGTGTCCACGGCCTGCTTCTCGCAATGTACAGCGTGTGTGTGCGACTGGTTAAGTTAAGACCACGACGTCGACCGGAGCCGTATACTCGTAGATTTTCCGTTCCAGAATTTTAGATATGTACTGTTCTGTAAGCCGAGAAATTCCATGAGTGCGCCGAATACGCAATCCCGCGATTAATTCCCCATTTCAGCACGCGGCCGTGCGACCTTTGACCCGATCGAAAAATGGACAAGCAAAGAAAGCGGAAGTGCGTGCACGCCGATCGATCTCCGTTCCGATCAGACAGCAACTCCTCCACTTCACCATGCATCCGCCCGCGCGCACGCGACGGTATATCCGTTCGTCATAGTGGTGGGCACTGGACAGACAGAGCACTCTGCTGCACCAGCCCAGCCGTGAAACAGCAAAAAATGTCTTTGAGGAATTTCTGAGCAACTCCTGTCTACATCCCTATCTCGCCTATTCATAGGAGTAGGCCCTACATAGGAGCATGGAAGATCCGCCGCCCTAGGCTTTTATTTCTATCAACTCTTTATTATCTCTTGCACCAGTACTACATCTTTTCACATTAACTACTCCCTCCGTCCCAAAAAAAAGATGCTCAAAATTTTGTAGATATAAATGTATCTATAATTAAAATATGTCTATATAACTCAATATTTAGATAGTTGGGCAGCTTTTATATTGATGGCGGGAGTATATAACATGTGGATTCAAAACTTCGCAGGTCACTGAAACATTGCAACTAGAATGTGGGGAAAATAGTTCTCGATTTTTATGACATTATACATATGCAAATACAATTTAAAATATTTAATTATAAATTGCACACAATATTTTCAAACTATTTTTTCCACTTCCTAGTTAAAATGTTTAATGGCCTACAAAGTTTTAAATCCACATGTTATATATAGTTTGAGAGGTAAGAAAAGAAAAAAAAATGATGTGGATATAGGTGTCATGGCGCCTAACTTTTTCAAAGGGGCAAAGGGTAATATTTATTGGGTTTCATTTTTATTGTCGCGGGTTCGGATGTATCTATATATACAAAATGTGTTAGATACCAATAAATCAGCGACAACTATAATGAAACCGAGTGTCGCCGATTAGACGCCGGATAAGAACATGGATGAACTCGCAATCAATACGTTCGATTACGGCGCATGAACGCACTCCGTCTGCAACAGTGATGCTGCATGCGCGCCGCGACCGTGATCGATCAATCGAGCCGATCCACCAGCGAAAAGTATCCGTTCAGACGCATGCTCCATTCCATCTAGCTTGCTCACCATTCGCGCGCGTATAAATTGGAGCGCAGGCCCGTGCTTGCTACGGATAGCTCGCTCGTAAACCATTACAAGGAGGGGAGTGCTTAGCCAACTAACTAATGGCGCCGATTCCCAGCTCGCGCCGCCTCTTTGGCGCATGGCTTGTGCTTGTGCTCGTGGCCGCCACCGTCGTCGTCGACGCCGCCGCGGCGCGAGAGGGAGCCAGGTCACGCCGAGGCGCGCTGCTGCCTAGCGCGGCCGTCCGGCACGAGCGGTGGATGGCCAAGTTCGGGCGCGCCTACACGGACGCCGTCGAGAAGGCGCGCCGGCGGAAGGTGTTCGCGGCCAACGCGCGGCACGTCGACGCTGTGAACAGGGCGGGCAATCGGACGTACACGCTCGGGCTCAACCAGTTCTCCGACCTCACCGACGACGAGTTCGTGGAGAAGCACCTCGGGTACCTGCAGCACCAGCTTCGTCCTCAGGAGATCAACAACACGGCGGCGGCAGCGGCGGGCGTGTCCAAAAAGGGTGCGGCGCTGAAGGATGGCCTTAAAAAAAAGAAGGGTGCGGCGCTGAAGGATGGCCAGCTGCGGTACATGCCTGGCAGCGTGGACTGGAGGGCACAGGGCGCGGTCACCGAGATCAAGAACCAAGGCTCCTGCGGTAATTCTCTACAGCTGCAATGGCCATGCATTCAGAGCAGAGGGTAGTAGCGTAGGCCAAAGTTCGTACTAATGAATGTTGACGCGTGCGTGCGTTCGTGCAGGGAGTTGCTGGGCGTTCGCGGCGGTGGCGGCGGCGGAGGGGCTCGTAAAGATCACCACCGGCGAACTCATCTCCATGTCGGAGCAGCAGGTGCTCGACTGCACGGGGGGCATCAGCAGCTGCAGCGGCGGCGACATCAACGCCGCGCTCCGCTACGTCGCCGCCAGCGGCGGGCTGCAGCCGGAGGCGGCCTACGCGTACGTCGGCCAGCAGGGCGCGTGCCGCGGCTTTGGCGCCACGCCGAACTCGGCCGCGTCCGTCGGCGCGCCACAGTGGGCGGGCCTGTACGGCGACGAGGGCGTGCTGGAGCAGCTCGTGGCCAGCCAGCCGATCGCCGTGGCCGTGGAGGCCACGGACCCGGACTTCCGGCACTACAGGAGCGGCGTGTACGCCGGGAGCCCGTCGTGCGGGCAGAGGATAAACCACGCCGTGACGGTGGTGGGCTACGGGGCGGACGGCGTCGGGCAGGAGTACTGGGTGGTGAAGAACCAGTGGGGGACGAGGTGGGGCGAGGCGGGCTACATGCGCATCGCTCGCCGGAGCGGCGCCAGCTGCGGCATCGCCACCTACGCATACTACCCGACCATGGGCAGCTACTAGTACATCAGTCGATGCATCTATCATCATCGGGTATAATTTATCAGCTACAGTACCATGCGATTGAAACTGGATGGATTCTTAAGAAGGAATACTGAAGCCATGACTGGATCGGTCGTAAGAGCGACCCATTTTATTCATGCCAATGCAACATGACGCGACTGTTTATATATGCAAAAAGTACTAGTAACTTTGTTGTAGTCGCTGTATGCGAGATTCTGTAGTTCTTGCGTTTTGCCTATTTCCCCTGTTTTTAGTTCTTTCAGTTTGCTCTTAGAAAAAAGACATGCTCCTGTGTGATGTAATAACTGTTTTTTTTTTGAGAAAGTGATGTAATAACTGTTGAACCTGCTTTTGGTCGGGTTTAGTTGAGATGATCGATGAAACCGGGGATGAGTTATCCCGGTTGATCTGAAAAACTTTGTTACAGTCGCTTGAATTCTGAATAAGCGACACACAAAGGAAAAAAAAAAAAGAGGAAAAACTGAGAACACCAGGAAACCGATTTTCCAAAAAAAATAAAGAAGTCTGTCTAGCAACAACGCTGGATCGGGCATTAGGGGGAACATCTTCTAAGGGTCTCCTAATAGGGTTTTGATCCAACATTTTGCAATTTAAAAATTATGCAATCAACATACACATAGTTTCGACATAAATTTAGAAATCCCGGCCTCGAAAATGCTGCTAAGTTCGGCCACACATATTACAATGGCGCATGTATAGAATGAAAATCAAATGGAAGATAGCTCCTGTGCTGTTGGCGTCGGCTCTTCCACAGAATGGTTCTCCCGTCATTGCTGTTTTTCTTTTTCTTTTTTTGAACAGGAGAGGTTCCCAAGGACCTAGAGCTTCATTTATCAGCGCTGGAGGTACAAATTACATAAAGGGCCCTAAATAAAGGAGAAATTATAAACCGACCCGTACATTTTGCACTAAGGACCTTTGACTGATAAGAGAAAACGCCATCAGGTCCAGCTCCAGATCCACCACCGTAAAGTTCGCCAGAGCCAACCTCCACGCCACCGGGGACAGAACCACTTGGGGCATGGAAGCGGGAGCTAACTCCGACGAAACTGTTGAGCCTCCGCTTTGAAACTGATTGGAGGTTGAAGAAGGCCTGAGGACGAATGATTGCCGTCGCATCAGGTTGGAGGGCCCGCCCTACGGCCAAAGAGTACGGCGACAGCGGCGCCGTGGTAAACCTCCAGGGGTGGAGGGGCCGCCCTTCGGCCATGAGATACGGCGACAGCGACGCCGTGGTAGACCTCCAGGGGTGGAGGGGCCGCCCTTCGGCCAAGAGATACGGCGACATCGGCGCCGTAGAAGCCCTCCGACGAGAAGCCATCACACTCCCCTGCTGCGGATGCGGCGACCAGCCACGAACAGCAAGTGACCTAACCTCTTCTCTCTCACCACCATGATGAACAGAGAGGAGGGAGCCACCGCTGCATCGACGGTCGCCGAATCCACCCGAGATAGCCTTATTTACGGAGATCTCCACCTCCCTCCGCCGCCACAACTCTGGCTCCGACCACCGGAGCTCCATGAGGCAGATGAAGAAGATGATACGGTGCCAGATCCGGCCGCTGGGATCCGCCACATCTCTCCCGCCATGAACGCCATACACCACTAGGGACCATAACCCTAACCTAGTACTACTACTATGTACTCCGGCGCCGTCTCCTCTCCATCTCCGGCCGGCTATTCCGGCGGAGAGGAGGAAGGAGTGGCCCGGTGGGGAGAAGAAGGAGAACATGTACTGTAGCTGGCTGAGAGCGAGGAGGGGGTGGGGGGAAATGAGAGCGGTCCCGTCGTTGGTGTTGATGCCGCTGTTGCCTTCTTCATGCCTGCATTTTCATGCCGCACCTTGCGTGCCGCCGTGGTGTACTGCTGCCGGATACTGTCCCTCTCACACACCTAGTTTGATATCCCCTCTAGCCTTACCTTTGGTGTCGGTTTTTTGCAATCCTTGACGTAGGTGTTATCGCCGGATTTTAGCCAAATGAGGAGATGGGCCGTGATTGAGATGGGCTTAGAGGATATGCACATAAAGTGTTTCTGAATCGGCCTCGTGCGAGAGTTTGGGCTAGATTGCCCGTATATCTGTACATTATGGTAGATCACGTTTCAGTTTAGAATTAAGAGATAGAGTTTGGTTCGTACACAGTTAGGTTTATTCCAAAGATAGAAAGTCTACGGACTATAAATATGTACCTAGGGTTATTGAGAAAGGAGGACGATCACGTTCACAACAAACACAATCTAGGCGCATCGCCACCCCTTGTTTCGAGGGTTTCTTCCGGGTAAGCGTCATGCTGCCCAGATCGCATCTTGCGATCTGGGCAGTATCAGTTTATTCGTTGTTTGGTGTTGCTCGTACTGAAGCCTTGTTGATGGCGAGTAATACCGTTATCATAGATGTTTTGGGGCTAACCTCGATACTTTTCTGATATGTTTACTTAGTTACGCTGCCCCTAAATATCTAGCTGCCTTTGCACCTATCTTAGGTGTAAGGGCAGCATCTTGCTTGGTCTTTATTTAGTAGATTTGATCTGTTATGGTTGTTCCTTGTTCTCCAAGGATTAGTTTGATATCCGCATGGTTAGGCCTTGCAAACGGGTTGAACGATCCAGTAGTGCGTAAGGTATGGTTTGCCGATCCAAGAGGGGTTGTTCCGGGAATCGACTCTGTGTTGGTTTTTAGGCCTCTTCTAGGACTAGTTTTCTGTTATCTTTCGTATCTGCCAGGCTCAACTACGCGTAGGACGTTCCAATTATGCGGTGAAAGCCCTAGACTGTCGTAGATCGATTTAACTTGGTATTGATAAAGCAGGATCCCCATGTTATCGTAGATCCAATACGAACCATGGGTCAATCGGCTCCTTGAGCCGATTCACAGGGTAGCCTGAGAGCCGATCGAGGCTCAGATTAAATGTTTACGTGTCTGCCATGCAGGAAACTAATTGAAGCAATCCATCACCTTCCTGACCAGGTATAGGTCAGGTGGCACGCCCTCGCAATAGCCAGGACGTGTGCCGGATTTTGCGGGCCGTCGCCCGAGGGACCAGGGCCCACCAGCAGTTCTGGGAGCCTCCCGGCTCTTCGTGTTGCTCGTCGCTGCTCACCGGCGGGTTTTGGCAGGCAACACATTCTGGCACGCCCGGTGGGACATTCTACAGCAACTGCGTCAACATCTGCAGCTGAGATGGCGGACGGACCAATCACGTACGAAGATCTGCCTGAGGAGCACAAGAAGAAATATGATGATATTAAAGCTGTCTTCGAAGCTGATCTCATCGGCTCTTTCGAGAGGACCCGTAAACATGGCATTAGGTGGAAAGGGTTCTCACCCGAAGGCGTTCTCGATGAAGTAGATCTGTCTGTCCCTTCAGAGGAACGCACCAGAGCTCTGCGCCAGGAAGTTAATTACATGGTGGCTCATTCTCTACACCGTCATTCTGAGAGCCTGGTGAACGCTTTCGAGCGCATTGCGGTTCGCGTGGTTCAGGAAATCATGAAGCATCAGTACTCTCCGTCAGGGCCTGCCCTAGGGACTCACCAGGGAGAAATACCGTTCCAGCCCAGACCGTAGCTGCCATTCACGCTTGCAGCTCCAGAGCCACAGGGTTCACCGGCATACGTCGTCTACAAGATTGGAGGTGATCCTGGCGATTGGCAATTCCTGTATGAGCCGCCTGAAGAAATCCCATATGGATACATGTGCAGATACGTGCCGGACTGCAATAACTTGGCGCGCACGAACCAGATTGCAGCAGGAGGGATTTCTGGAGCGGACGCCGATAAACAGGCGTGGCTAGCTAAATATGCCACCGGAACGAGTCATGAAAGCTCAGCCCCTGCAACTCATACCGTGGAACAAATCAGTACAATCTTGAGAGACCAGTTCGGCATCCTGCCAAAGAGGAGAACAGTCGGCTATTCCAAGCCGTACCCCAACGAATATGATTTGATTCCGCTGCCGCCCAAGTACCGGCTCCCTGAGTTCTCAAAGTTCAATGGATCAGAAGGGTCTAGCTCAATTGAGCATGTGAGCCGATATTTGGCACAGTTGGGCATGATTTCAGCATCAGACCCGTTACATGTAAGGTTTTTTGCGCAATCTCTCACAGGACCAGCTTTTGGGTGGTACACGTCGTTGCCACCAGATTCAGTCCGGACGTGGAAGCAACTGGAAGAGCAGTTTCATGTTCAATATCACTCAGAAGCTACCGAGGCTGGCATTGCCGATCTGGCGCAGGTGCGGCAGAAGCGGGGAGAAACGGTGTCGGAATACATTCAGCGTTTCAGGACTGTCAAGAACCGATGTTATTCGGCTCGTTTAACTGAGAAAGAAGCAGTCGACCTGGCAGCGTTGGGCCTCGCAGCGCCGATCAAGGATCTGGCCTTCCAAGTGGAATACAATTCACTGGCGCACATGGTCCAGAAATTAACATTGTATGAGCAGCGCCACCCAGAATTGTACCAAGAAAAGTTCAAACGCCCGATAGGCCTGGTCGAGACAGAAGAAGTTGGCGACTCTGCAGAAGACCAGGAAGTAGCCGTGGCTAAATGGGCTCGGGGGGCAGATCCCGTGTCCTGCAAATGGGTGAAACAACAAGGGCCTGCAAAAGGGTTTGACTTCGATGTAAGCAAAGCTGAGCAGATATTCGATTTATTGCTTAAGGAAAAACAGCTGAAGTTACCCGAAGGCCATAAAATCCCTACGGCGCAAGAAATGAACGGGAGACCGTACTGCAAGTGGCATCACTCGTTCACCCATATCACCAATGACTGCAAAGAGTTGCGTCGGCAGATCCAAACGGCGATAGAACAAGTCCGTTTGATCCTTGGTCAGTTTGCCATGAAAGTGGACACGCAACCGTTTCCTAGCGTCAACATGGTGGAACACAATCACTCCACGAGGCGTCAGCTAGATTTCTCATTCGGTGTTAACATGGCAGAGCCTGCATACCACCATGGCAGGGATAAAGAAGAAATCGGTCACTCCCGTGGCAAGGAAAAGGAGGAGGCCGGCCCACGCGACCGGCCCCGATATGATGACAGACGGTACATCACCGAGGAACAAGTGAGAAACGTGCGGTATCAACGACCGCTCTCCGCGCATCTCCTTAACAAATATGAGCGTCAGTACGACCGACGCCGGCGGTACGACATAGATGACGAAAGATATCGTCGGTCTGATGTAGACAATGGAAAATATCGTCGGTATGGTAGAGACGACGAAGGATATGAGCACCGCGCTAAGGGGAAGTCAAGAGAGCAGGAAGACATGGACAGACACTGGGATTGTCCTTTCTTTAAGCACTGCTGGGATTCAGGAATGAGCCGATTGCCTACAATCGACAACTGCCCGGAATGTAGACAGCAGAAGGAGGACACAGGCGAGGTTTCAGTGTTCAAGCGTCTAGGGCCTCTCCCATCTCAGAACAGACGAGCTGAGTCATCTCGAGTGGAAGATTTCGAGGAGTCAGAAGATGAAGAAGAAGATAGATACCACCGGCCAAGGTGGTGCCCTGATGGACTCAGTCACTCCCAAAAGCGTAGGGTTCAGCGGCTACGTAGCTTGGAGGAAGCCGAGGCGCAATACCTGCACACGTTGAGGAAAGCGCGGCCCGATCTGGCCGTGAAAATTCAGCAAACTTTGGAGACGGAGATTCGTCCACAGAAGAAAGAATGGCGCCCCAGGCTGGCACAAATATGGTGTTCATACTTCCGTCGGAGTTTTGTGCTCCAAGAACCGAAGAAGTGCCGGTAGCACAGTTTGACTGCGGTCCACGGCCAGTTATCTTTGAAAAACCACGAGAGAAGAGCTACAAACATTTGAAGGCCCTGTACCTAAGAGGTTATATCAACGGGCAGCCTGTCAGCAAGATGTTGGTTGACACGGGAGCGGCAGTCAATATAATGCCATACTCCATGCTACGGCGTTTGGGACGCTCTAACGCAGATCTGATCAAAACCAACGTCACACTAAGCGACTTCAATGGCCAAGCATCAGAAACGCAAGGCGTTCTGAACGTGGATCTAACCGTGGGCCGAAAAACCATCCCTACATCATTCTTCATCGTCGACAGCAAAAGCACCTACGTTGTCCTGCTAGGGAGGGATTGGATTCACGCCAACTGCTGCATTCCATCCACAATGCACCAATGCCTGATACAGTGGGATGGAGATGAAGTGGAGGTCGTTCATGCAGATGACACGATCGAGATCTCAATAGCTGGCATGAATATTTGGGACGCAGAAGACCAAGAGCCGATCTCTGGAGTCAGTTTGGACGGCTGTGAGCGCATCGAAGCTACAAAAAACGGGATGAGGCTGGTCTTATCCACCGGCCTGACAGAGTAGCAAGAGCAAAGTCAATGGACGTACGTGGCAAGGCCGATCCCTGCGATTGGCCCCAAAAAATAAAAAGCAATGATCTCACCTCAAGCATGTCACGTTGTAAACCTTCATTGTGCAATGCAATCGAAAAGGGGGCCGATTCCAGCAATCGGCCCAAATTATCCTCACCATACGTTTTGCCTGTGTTCAGCATCGATCTAGCAGGCGACGGAAAGCTAGGATATGGATTTACATCGGCTGATGAGCTAGAAGAGATTGACATTGGTCCTGGGGATAAGCCACGGCCAACATTTATCAGCAAAAAGTTAGATCCGCATCTGAGGGGCCTGATGATAGCTTTGTTGAAAGAATACCCAGATTGCTTTGCCTGGGATTACACAGAGATGCCCGGGTTAGACAGGAGCATCATTGAGCATCGGCTCCCTCTGAAGAAAGGATTTCGGCCGTTCCAGCAGCGAGCACGACAGATGAAGGCCGAAATTTTAGAAGAAGTCAAGAAAGAGATCGAGAAAATGTTGAACGCCGGGTTCATCAGGCCATGCAGGTATGCTGAGTGGATTTCTAGTATCGTACCTGTAGAGAAAAAGGACGGCCGATGGCGCGTCGCCATAGATTTTCGGGATCTCAATAGAGCCACTCCAAAGGATGAGTATCCGATGCCGGTAGCAGAGACATTGATCAATGCAGCTGCTGGTCATAAGGTTTTAAGTTTCATGGATGGCAATGCCGGTTACAACCAAATTTTTATGGCTCCAGAAGATATACACAAGACTGCATTCAGAGTACCAGGTTCGGTGGGTTTGTTTGAATATGTAGTCATGACGTTTGGACTGAAAAATGCCGGCGCAACGTACCAAAGAGCCATGAATTACATCTTTCATGATCTGATCGGCAAGTTGGTGGAGATTTACATTGATGACGTGGTAGTCAAGTCTGTTTCAGTGGAAGGACACTTGGAGGATTTGCGACGCATCCTGGACCGAACTAGAAAATTCGGGCTAAGAATGAATCCAAAGAAGTGTGCTTTTGGTGTAACGGCCGGTCAATTCTTGGGTTTCTTGGTTCAGGAACGCGGAATTGAGATCGGCCTGAAAAGTCAGGAGGCAGTGCGAACAATGAAGCCACCTACCACGAAGAAGGAACTCCAGTGTCTCATCGGCAAAATCAACTTCGTCAGAATGTTCATCTCCAATCTGTCAGGGCGAATCGAGCCGTTCATGGGATTGGTAAAAATTAAATCTGATGAGGAGTTTCGCTGGGGGGCAGAGCAACAGCGAGCGTTTGACGAGATTAAAGAGTATCTAACGAAGCCACCTGTGTTGGTTCCGCCCCAGCAAGACAGGCCATTCTATATTTACTTGTCAGTAGCTAACACTTCCATCGCCTCAGTGGTGGTGCAAGTTTATGATGGTCTGGAGAGAGTCGCTTTCTACCTCAGCAGAAGGATGTTGGATGCAGAGACTAGGTACCTGAGATCGAGAAGTTGTGCCTCTGCCTATTTTTTACCTGCACCAAGCTTCGTCACATCTTGCTGTCAGCGGAAATTGTCATCATATGCAAATCAGATGTCATCAAACATATGCTGTCGGCTCCTGTGTTGAAAGGCCGACTCGGTAAGTGGATGTTTGCATTATCGGAATTTGATACCCGGTATCAGCCTGCGAAAGCAGTCAAGGGACAGGCGTTGGCCGATCTTATTGCTGAACGAATCAACACTAATATAGCAGCACTGTCTGTGCGTGCATGGGCCATGTTTTTCGATGGATAGGCTTGTGATAATGGTTGCGGCATCGGCATTCTACTCGTGTCGCCCCGGGGGGCAACATATTCGTTCTCCATTAGGGTACCTACCCCTTGCACCAACAATGTCGCTGAGTATGAAGCAATACGCAAGGGAATGGAGTTGCTTATGGAAGCTGGGGCAGAGGCAGTGGAACTTTTTGGAGACTCAAAATTGGTGATTTCCCAACTCACGGAGGAATACAAATGTGAGAGCGAGTCGCTCTTCCCACTATGGATGCAATGCCGTGAGCTGATGGCACAATTTAGGTACATAAACTTCAACTTGATCCCAAGGTCGCAAAATACCGAGGCGAACGATCTCGCAAAAATGGCATCAGGCTACAAGGACGTAGCAGGTGGAGCCGATGTTCAGATACAGTTCCTGGAATCGGATGACTGGAGAGCCGATATCTTCGATTACTTGAAAGATTCGGCTCGGGGGCACCTAAACGGATAAGGTACAAGGCCATGAAGTATGTCCTTATTGGGGATGACATGTTCTACAGGACTTTGGAAGGGTTACTTCTCAGATGTCTGGGACCAGCCGAGTCAAATCGGCTCTTACACGAGGTACACGAAGGCGCCTGTGGAACTCACCAATCGGCTCATAAGATGAAATGGTTGATCAGGCGATCGGGGTTTTATTGGCCCACCATGCTTGAGGATTGTTTTAAGTACTATAAAGGGTGTCAAGCGTGTCAGAAGTTTGGGAAGATTCAGACGGTACCCGCATCAGCAATGAACCCCATCATCAAGCCTTGGCCATTTCGAGGTTGGGGCATGGATATGATTGGCAAAATCAATCCTCCATCGAGCAAAGGCCATATGTGGATTTTGGCCATCACAGATTATTTCACTAAATGGGTGGAGGCCGTCCCTATGAAGTCAGTGGCATCGAAAGATGTTATCAATTTCGTGAAAGAACATGTCATTCATAGATTCGGGATTCCCCAGACTATCACGACCGATGGAGGTTCGGTCTTCGTTTCTCACGAGTTTAGAAAGTTCTGCGAGGACATGGGAATTAAGTTGATCCGATCGTCTCCATACTATGCTCAAGAAAATGGGCAAGCTGAAGCGTCCAACCAGAGCCTTATCAAGCTGATTAAGAGGAAAGTCGACGAGCACCCTAGACGTTGGCACGAGGTATTGTCAGAGGCTTTGTGGGCTTACCGCATGTCATGTCATGGAGCGATAAAAACCTCGCCGTACCATCTGGTCTATGGACAAGAAGCCGTATTGCCCTGGGAAATCACGGCTGGGTCGAGACGTATTACGTTTCAGAATGATTTAACAACTGAAGAATATGCAGAAAAAGGGAAGGGTAAGCCAAACGAAAGGATTATACCTCTCCTGAGACCAGTGGGACAGCCGATGATGAGGTAATTGGCTCTTGTGTTTCTGCTGGGGGCTTGGCCAAATTGGCGACCTTGTCAACGGCAGCTTTAGGGATTACTGTATCCAGGTTTGCGGAGGGCATCTGTACTTCCTCAACTTCCCCACTAGAAGTGTCATCAGTCTGCAAAGGAGGTGGTTAGCCGATGTGAGCAGCAATGGATTAGCATGAAAGATGAGCCGGGGAGAGTATGGAGGGTAATTACATTTGAAGCCTCTTGGTTTGATAAAGGGGCTTGCGGTTCCTTTCGAGTCCTCTTGGTGCTCACGCCCTGCCCCGCTTTGATTGGAGCTTGGGGGGCAACAGGTTCAGGAACTGGCCTTTTCCTGGAAGCCGATGGTGGCAAATCTGGCTGGCTCTGTGTGGTGATTTTCCTAGAGTTGTCCGAGCTCGAATCCCCTCGATTGGATTGTGTTTCCACGCTGGAGTTGTCTTCGGTGGAGGCCTATAAAAAAAGAGTTAGTAAGCACAAGCATGTTTGCAGAAGCCCATAAGGATAGATGAAATCAGTCAAGGCATGGATCAACGTACGTGCAAGCTCTCTTGATCTGGAGAAGGGCTCCGGCGCTTCAAAGTTTTCCTGGCGGCTACTTTCCTCACCGTCGTTCTCGCCTTGGTTGGGGCTCGGGGGGCAGCTGGCCTGGAAGATACTTTGCTCTTGGAAGCCGATTTTGGTGAAATCGGCTGGCTCTGCATCACGACCTTTTTCAAGGGTGGCGAGTTTTTGCAGAAGAGGACCACAGGAGCCGGTGGGAAGAATTCAAAGGGGGAGCCGTCATCATGTGTAGGTTCTGGACCATCTTGTTGCTGCAAGGAGACAGAGCAAGGTTATAAAAATCATGGTAAGCCACTTCAAGGAAATTTGCGAGTGGTAGTACCTGTTCTGCGGGGATATTATATTCAGCATCGAGTTGTTTCAGCAACGGTCCCAAATCTCTCCTGAAGGCATGAGTTTTCCACATTGACCACCAGGCCTCAAAACCATCGGTTGACGAGGTGAAAGAGAGGTTGTTAGGGACTGGGATGGCTAGAGCATCAAAGAAAGAGTAACACCTCTGACCGGTGAGGAGATCGGGCAAGTCAGCTCTGCTCTCTGTTAAGTGGTGGAGGAAGAAATGGGGAGACACCTGCCCAAGACCAAACTGTCGGGCTGCTACGACCGGCTGATAGGACTCATAACCAGGTTTGATTATCCTGTTTGATGTGCTCATGCCAACTGGAAGGAAGCAGGGACGGATCATGGTGGAATACAATTGCCGGGTGCTGGTGTCATCGGCAAAGCTGTCTAGAATGAAGGAGACTGGGTTTTCAAAATTTTCAGATTCCGTGTAAGGAAAGAAGAGAGGATTGTCCAGGCCTTGGAAGAAAATGCTGAACCACTTTGATGCTTCCTTGGGGATCAGTTTACTACCTGGAAGGCTATACAAGGCTTGGCCGTAGCTAGTGCATCGGATCTGCTTCCCGTTAGCATCTGGAAAGGTGCGAGTGGCCAAAAGTGGGAAGTTTGGGATATGGTTCTGGAAATACAGCTGAGCCCATAGCTGAATAAACCACCAGGGACCTCCTGTTTTGACTGTTTTTTGGGAAGATAATTTGACGGACATTAGTTGGAGATATCGATAGACCTCTCCAAGGAACAGTTTCCCGATGCCAAGCTGGGTGCCTCTGGCAAGTTCATAGGCCAAGGGAAAATAATTCTTGGTCGGAGCAAGTGAAGGGCCACAGAATATGAAGTGTTCCAACCAGAAATTTAGGAAGGCCGTGTGTTGTTTCTCTGTTACAGGGCCTTTATTTTTCATGTGGCGTCGAAGGTAAGCACCCTGATGACCCACAAGTATAGGGGATCGCAACAGTCTTCGAGGGAAGTAAAACCCAAATTTATTGATTCGACACAAGGGGAGGTAAAGAATACTTATAAGCCTTAACAACTGAGTTGTCAATTCAGCTGCACCTGGAAAAGCACTAGCAACAGGGGTGATGTGAAAGTAACAGTAATATGAGAGCAGTAGTAACAGTAACACAGCAGCAGTAATAGCAATATGAGAGCAATGGCACCGGAAAATAGTTGATACTACTTCCAATGACATAGAGAACAAGTATATTATGATGATAGATGGACCGGGGTTCCCAGCGATCTACACTAGTGGCAACTCTCCAATAACAAGTAACAAGTGTTGGGTGAAAAAATTACAGTTGGGCAATTGATAGGAATCAAAGCATTAAGATAGAACATCAGGCTTATTAATTATGTAGGCATGTTTTTCGTATATAGTCGTACGTGCTCGCAATGAGAAACTTGCACAACATCTTTTGTCCTACCAGCCGGTGGCAGCCGGGCCTCAAGGGAAACTACTGGATATTAAGGTACTCCTTTTAATAGAGTACCGGAGCAAAGCATTAACACTCCATGAAAACATGTGATCCTCACATCACTACCATCCCCTCCGGTTGTCCCGATTGTCACTTTGGCCTTTGGTTCCGGACAGTGACATGTGCATACAACTTGTAGATACAATCTAAGCAGTAAGTATAGAGCTCAAATCTAAGATCATGCCACTCGGGCCCTAGTGACAAGCATTAAGCATAACAAGATTGCAGCAACAATAACTTCACAAACTTTATAGATAGACTAATCATAATGTATCATCCATCGGATCCCAACAAACACAACACCGATTACATCAGATGAATCTCAATCATGTAAGGCAGCTCATGAGACCATTGTATTGAAGTACATGGAGGAGAGAATACCGACATAGCTACTGCTAGAACCCGTAGTCCATGGGGGAACTACTCACGGAGCATGATGGAGGCGGTGGCGTCGATGGAGATGGCTTCCGGGGGCACTTCCCCGTCCCGGCAGGGTGCCGGAACAGAGACTTCTGTCCCCCGAATTGGAGTTTCGCGATGGCGGCGGCGCCCCTGGAGTCTTTCTGGAGTTTCGTCAATTGGTGCGGTGTTTTTAGGTCGAAAGGGATTTTATAGGCGAAGAGGCGGCGCAGGGGGGCACCTGGGGGCGCCTCACCCTAGGCCGGCGCGGCCAGGGTCTGGCCCGCGCCGCCTTGTGGTGTGGTGGCCCCCTGGCCCCTCTCCGACTCTTCTTCGGTGTTCTGGAGCCTTCCGGGAAAAATAGGAGGTTTGGCGTTGATTTCGTCCAATTCCGAGAATATTGCCCGAACAGCCTTTCTGGAACCAAAAACAGTAGAAAACAGGAACTGGCACTGTGGCATCTTGTTAATAGGTTAGTTCCGGAAAATGCATGAAATCATCATAAAGTGCAAGCAAAACATGTAAGTATTGTCATAAAACAGGCATGGAACGACAGAAATTATGGATACGTCGGGGACGTATCAGCATCCCCAAGCTTAGTTCCTGCTCGTCCCGAGCAGGTAAACGATAAAAAGAATAATTTCTGTAGTGACATGCTACTTACATAACCTTGATCATACTATTACAAAGCATATGAAATGAATGAAGTGACTCAAGGCAATGATCTATAGTTGCTAACAAGTAGATAACATATAGCAAAACTTTTCATGGAGAGTACTTTCAAGACAAGCATCAAAAGTCTTGCACAAAAGTTAACTCATAAAGCAATAAATTCAAAATAAAGGCATCGAAGCAACACAAAGGAAGATATAAGTTTCAGCGATTGCTTTCAACTTTCAACATGCATATCTCATGGACATTGTCAACATAAAGTAATATGATGAATGCAAATATGCAAGTATGTAAGAATCAATGCACAGTTGACACAAGTGTTTGCTTCTAAGGTGGAAGGAAGTAGGTAAACTGACTCAACATAAAAGTAAAAGAATGGCCCTTCAGAGGGAAGCATTGATTGCTATATTTGTGCTAGAGCTTTGGTTTTGAAAACATATAGAGAGCATAAAAGTAGAGTTTTGAGAGGTGTTTGTTGTTGTCAACGAATGGTAGTGGGCACTCTAACTACCTCGCCAACCGGACTTCCAAGAGCGGCTCCCATGAATTATTTTTATGTTTATGCGGCACTCCTTCCAACCTTTCTTTCACAAACCATGGCTAACCGAATCCTCGGGTGCCTGCCAACAATCTCATATCATGAAGGAGTGCCCTTTTATTTTAGTTTTATTATGATGATGACACTCCCCCCAACCTTTGCTTACACAAGCCATGGCTAACCGAATCCTTCGGGTGCCTTCCAACAATCACATACCATGGAGGAGTGTCTATTTAAGTTAATTAATTCGGGACTGGGAATCCCATTGCCAGCTCTTTTTGCAAAATTATTGGATAAGCGGATGTGCCACTAGTCCATATGAGAGTCCGTCAAAAGTAAATGACAAGGTTGAAAGCTAAACACCACATACTTCCTCATGAGCTATAAAACATTGACACAAATCAGAGGTGATAAATTTTGAATTGTTTAAAGGTAGCACTCAAGCAATTTACTTTGGAATGGCAGGAAATACCACATAGTAGGTAGGTATGGTGGACACAAATGGCATAGTGGTTGGCTCAAGTATTTTGGATGCATGAGAAGTAATCCCTCTCGGTACAAGGCTTTGGCTAGCAAGGTTGTTTGAAGCAAACACAAGTATTCACCGGTACAGCAAAACTTACATAAGAACATATTGCAAGCATTATAATACTCTACACTGTCTTCCTTGTTGCTCAAACACTTTTACCAGAAAATATCTAGACCTTAAGAGAGATCAATTATGCAAACCAATTTTAACAAGCTTTACGGTAGTTCTCCACTAATAGGTTTAAACTACATGCAAAAAACTTATGATCTACTTGAGAGCTCAAGACAATTGCCAAGTATCAAATTATCCAAGACATATGAGGCATTTTCTGCTTCCAACCAAATAAAGATAAATATTGTAGCTTCCAACTTTTATTCATTGAACATTAAAAGTAAAACGAAGAACAAGTGTTCATATGAAAAAGCGGAGCGTGTCTCTCTCCCAAACATGGATTGCTAGGATCCGAATTTATTCAAACATAAACAAAACGAAAAATAAACACACAGACGCTCCAAGTAAAGCACATATGATGTGACTGAATAAAAATATAGTTTCAGGGGAGGGACCTGATAAGTTGATGAAGAAGGGGATGCCTTGGGCATCCCCAAGCTTAGACGCTTGAGTCTCCTTGAAATATGCAGGGATGAACCATCGGGGCATCCCCATGCTTAGACTTTTCACTCTTCTTGATCATATATCATCCTCCTCTCTTGACCCTTGAAAACTTCCTTCACAACAAACTTCTCATAAACTTCATTAGAGGGGTTAGTACTCAAAAAATTTGAATCCACCTTGGTCCTGTAGTGGCACATTGCAAGAACTCAATAAAACATTAGCTACAGCTCTCTACGTCTAGAAAAGCTCACTTAAAGTCCACAAGAGACAATGCAAAAAACAGAGACAGAATCTGCCAAAACAGAATAGCCAGTAAAGACGAATTTTAAATAAATACTTCCATTGCTCAAATCAGAAAACTCAAAACTAATGAAAGTTGCGTACATATCTGAGGAACACGCACGTAAATTGGAATATTTTTCTGATTTTCCTACAGAGAAAACAGCCCAGATTCGTGACAGATAGAAATCTGTTTCTGCGCAGAAATCCAAATCTGGTATCAACCTTCGATTAGAGGCTTCACTTGGCACAACAAAACACAAAACTAAGATAAGGAGAGGTTGCTACAGTAGTAAACAACTTCCAAGACACAAATATAAAATAAATTACTGTAGCAAAATAACACATGGGTTATCTCCCAAGAAGTTGCTTTCTTTATAGCCATTAAGATGGGCTCAGCAGTTTTAATGATGCACTCGCAAGAAATAGTATTTGAAGCAAAAGAGAGCATCAAGAGGCAAATCCAAAACACATTTAAGTCTAACATGCTTCCTATGTAAAGGAATCTTGTACACAAATAAATTCATGAAGAACAAAGTGACAAGCATAAGAAGATAGAACAAGTGTAACTTCAACAATTTCAGCATATAGAGAGGTGTATTAGTACTATGAAAATTTCTACTACCATATTTTCCTCTCTCATAATAATTTTCAGTAGCTTCATGAACAAACTCAACAATATAACTATCACATGCAGCATGCTTCTCATGATTTCCAAACACATAATTTTTATCAAGTTCAAGAATAGTGGAATAAAAACTTTCAAACTTACTTTTATTAATAATATAACAAGGTAGTTGATCAATCTCAAGAGATATGGGACTCATAGAATAAGTCAAGGACTCTCCAATCCCATTTTCATTAGTAGTACAATTAATAGTATCAAGTAACATAGGACCATCATCTAGAGCTTTATCATAAACATTTGCTAAGCAAAATTCTTTAGTACCATGCATTTCGACATCAGGCACAAACAAAGCATTATCATAAGATTTATCAAAGTAGCATGGATTATCATAAATAACAGTAGCATAATTATTCTCACAAGTTTTACTCATAGGGAATATTTCAAGAGAATCCACAGGAACATAACATTCAACCTCTTTCGGTAAGCATGGAGGACAATCAAATAGTGTAAGAGATAAAGAGTTACTCTCATTAGAAGGTTGGCATGGGTAGCTAATCCATTCTTCCTCCTTTTGTTCGTCACTCTCCTCTTCTTTTTCATCCAATGAGCTTTCAGGTTCATCAATTTCCTCCTCTTTTTCATCCAATGCGCTTTCAGGTTCATCAATTTCTTCTTCCACCGGTTCCTGCAAATTGTGAGTGCATTCTTGTGCATTAATGTGTCTCTCTTTATAATCAAGGATATAAGGATTCCTACTGTAGCATTCTATGCAAGAATTAAGGATAGTAGAGACATAATCTTTAAGGTCCTTACAAATAGCACAAGTTTCATAATTCTCAACCATGAAGGATTCTATCTCGGAGGCTCCCATAAATAAGACAAATTGTTCTACCTCTTCGAACCCATAATGAATATAGCAATTCCGATTATAGCTCTTAATAAAATATTCCTCACTAAAGCCACATTGAAATTTAAGATGTTTAGTATCCTGTTGAGAGCAACAGTTTATGTCATGGCGTCTAAGCAAGATTCTAGCAATTGTATTTAATTTTTCCATCATAGCACTCATTATTTTCCCAGTTCTTGATTCTCTATAACAATTATAACATTCCATAAGCTCCAAGTAGGTTGTTGGTTCTCCCATAACAGCAGTTTTTAATTTTTTGGTTTTTCAAATTTTTATGGATTTTTGGGTATATGAGGAAAAGTAAAACAAGACAAAAATAAACTAAGCAAAAGTAAACTACGCAAACTAATACTAGACAGAAATAAACTAAGCACAAATAAACTAGACAAAAGTAAACTAAGCAAAACAAAATAAAATAAAACAGAGAGAGAGGTAGAGTGTACTCCCCAGGTGAACTTATGAGTAGAGCTATGCCTCCCCGGCAACGGCGCCAGAAAATAGTCTTGATGACCCACAAGTATAGGGGATCGCAATAGTCTTCGAGGGAAGTAAAACCCAAATTTATTGATTCGACACAAGGGGAGGTAAAGAATACTTATAAGCCTTAACAACTGAGTTGTCAATTCAGCTGCACCTGGAAAAGCACTAGCAACAGGGGTGATGTGAAAGTAACAGTAATATGAGAGCAGTAGTAACAGTAACACAGCAGCAGTAATAGCAATATGAGAGCAATGGCACCGGAAAATAGTTGATACTACTTCCAATGACATAGAGAACAAGTATATTATGATGACAGATGGACCGGGGTTCCCAGCGATCTACACTAGTGGCAACTCTCCAATAACAAGTAACAAGTGTTGGGTGAACAAATTACAGTTGGGCAATTGATAGGAATCAAAGCATTAAGATAGAACATCAGGCTTATTAATTATGTAGGCATGTTTTCCATATATAGTCGTACGTGCTCGCAATGAGAAACTTGCACAACATCTTTTGTCCTACCAGCCGGTGGCAGCCGGGCCTCAAGGGAAACTACTGGATATTAAGGTACTCCTTTTAATAGAGTACCAGAGCAAAGCATTAACACTCCATGAAAACATGTGATCCTCACATCACTACCATCCCCTCCGGTTGTCCCGATTTCTGTCACTTCGGGGCCTTTGGTTCCGGACAGTGACATGTGCATACAACTTGTAGATACAATCTAAGCAGTAAGTATAGAGCTCAAATCTAAGATCATGCCACTCGGGCCCTAGTGACAAGCATTAAGCATAACAAGATTGCAGCAACAATAACTTCACAAACTTTATAGATAGACTAATCATAATGTATCATCCATCGGATCCCAACAAACACAACACCGATTACATCAGATGAATCTCAATCATGTAAGGCAGCTCATGAGACCATTGTATTGAAGTACATGGAGGAGAGAATACCGACATAGCTACTGCTAGAACCCGTAGTCCATGGGGGAACTACTCACGGAGCATGATGGAGGCGGTGGCGTCGATGGAGATGGCTTCCGGGGGCACTTCCCCGTCCCGGCAGGGTGCCGGAACAGAGACTTCTGTCCCCCGAATTGGAGTTTCGCGATGGCGGCGGCGCCCCTGGAGTCTTTCTGGAGTTTCGTCAATTGGTGCGGTGTTTTTAGGTCGAAAGGGATTTTATAGGCGAAGAGGTGGCGCAGGAGGGCACCTGGGGGCGCCTCACCCTAGGCCGGCGCGGCCAGGGTCTGGCCCGCGCCGCCTTGTGGTGTGGTGGCCCCCTGGCCCCTCTCCGACTCTTCTTCGGTGTTCTGGAGCCTTCCGGGAAAAATAGGAGGTTTGGCGTTGATTTCGTCCAATTCCGAGAATATTGCCCGAACAGCCTTTCTGGAACCAAAAACAGTAGAAAACAGGAACTGGCACTGTGGCATCTTGTTAATAGGTTAGTTCCGGAAAATGCATGAAATCATCATAAAGTGCAAGCAAAACATGTAAGTATTGTCATAAAACAGGCATGGAACGACAGAAATTATGGATACGTCGGGGACGTATCACACCCCAGTTTGTGCACTCTGTTTTGGAAGAGAGCTTGAAAGGGACCCTTGGCAGCATAAAAGCAGAGGGGCTGGGGGATGTAACGTCTAGGCCAGTGATCATTACCACGTCTAGCAGAGTTGGTGTCATGGGGCCGTGGCCAAACATAAAGCAGTTCAGAGCATCAGACCAGAAGTAGCCGATGGTTTTTAGAAGATTTTCATGCTTCTCAAGGGGAGACAATGATAAGGACAGAGCATCGGCTATTCCTGTGGTTTCCCATTTGGATTGGTAAGTTTTGGATACTCTACTATACCAGGAAACCCAATCTTCAGGAGGGTTAGGCCAGGCTCGTAAGCAGTCGGCCCAAGAAGTTAGATCTAAATTCTGGTTCACGAAGGGGATCCTATGGGCCTCGCAAGAAATCAGATGGGCAGGACTCTCGACAGTACGGGGGCCAAGACAAAGAGAGTTTGGAAGAGAAGGATGCGGCAACATAATGTCTGATACCTAAAATTAATGGTGGAGTAGGGCATTAATTCAGATGTTTGCTATTAGTTCTAACACTATGCTCAGATGGCGAGGGGCAGTTAAAGATTACCTTCAGGCCAGAGACCGTTGCGTTGGCGTTGGACGATTCCGCCATCTGATTCGCTGGCGGAGATGAATCTGCGCGGTTGGGGATCTGGGATTCGCGTTGCCGCGAGTTGAATCTGTTCGATGGGCAATTGGAGATCTGAGTTTGGTCCTTTAGACGAGGGTCACAGGTTACCATTTGAATTTGGGGAATGTCCGCTTGGACCTGTCTAAATAGGTAACTGAGTCTGGCCTTACTGGCGTTTTATGGTAAAAGACCGATGCGTTGCCATCGGCTCTTTGTGCGTTGACCTACTTTCACAATCGGAAAAATCAGACATAGAAGCATTCTTCATTGATTAAAAGGGGTTTTTTACAATAAGAGCCGATTGCTCACAAAAGGGAGATCTGCTACCCAATGTACTACTACTAGCCCTATTCTAGTAGTCCGTAATCTACGGGCCGGCGCCGTCGCTGCCATCGCTGCCCTCGTCGTCGCCGTCCTCGCCGCCATCGGCGTTGCTGCCAGCGATGTCTTCGTCGCTGCTGCTGAAGCCATCGGCAGGGGCTTCTTCTTCTTCTTCTTCGTCGTCGTCGTCGTCCTCCGACCCGGCGCGGAAGCGCTTCGCCGGCGGGTATTCATCGGAGGAGGTGTCGTCCTCCGATTCATCCTCTTCGTCGGAGGAGATGTCCTCGCCCCAGGAGAAAGCGTCGTCGTCGCTCTCTTCCTCCAGCTCCCCGTCGACGAGGAACTGGAAGTTGTCCTCCCCGTCGGTCAAGGATTCGTCATCCTCTGACCTGACGGCGAAATCCCAATCCGCCTCGTCCCACCACAGTGGGGCGCGGGCCTCGTACGCCGCTATCGGGTCGTACTCCGGCGTCGGCTCACGGGAGGAGGAGGATTGGGAGGAGAGACCCGAAGAGCAGGAGGTAGAGGAGGAGTCCATGGTTGCAGAGGAGGGGAGTTTCGATTGCTAATGCAGAACAAGACGATGAGGAGGCGAACTGCTCGGATGAGGTTAAATAAAGGGGATACAGTGGAAGATGATTCAATGCTGTGGCAGTTTTCGAGGATGTGGTGCCAAAACTGTCAAGTCGTGCAGTACGGGGAAGTTGAGAAGGCAAGGCATCATGATGGAAGGGCACTGTAGCGGTTCTGCTCTGCAACGCGTAACCCGATGAAGGAAAACAGAGTGGTTTTGGAATTATTATTGCCAAAACCTGGGGGGCATGTGTTATCACGAATTTTAGCCAAATGAGGAGATGGGCCGTGATTGAGATGGTCTTAGAGGATATGCACATAAAGTGTTTCTGAATCAGCCTCGTGCGAGAGTTTGGGCTAGATTGCCCGTATATCTGTACATTATGGTAGATCACGTTTCAGTTTAGAATTAAGAGATAGAGTTTGGTTCGTACACAGTTAGGTTTATTCCAAAGATAGAAAGTCTACGGACTATAAATATGTACCTAGGGTTATTGAGAAAGGAGGACGATCACGTTCACAACAAACACAATCTAGGCGCATCGCCACCCCTTGTTTCGAGGGTTTCTTCCGGGTAAGCGTCATGCTGCCCAGATCGCATCTTGCGATCTGGGCAGTATCAGTTTATTCGTTGTTTGGTGTTGCTCGTACTGAAGCCTTGTTGATGGCGAGTAATACCGTTATCATAGATGTTTTGGGGCTAACCTCGATACTTTTCTGATATGTTTACTTAGTTATGCTGCCCCTAAATATCTAGCTGCCTTTGCACCTATCTTAGGTGTAAGGGAAGCATCTTGCTTGGTCTTTATTTAGTAGATTTGATCTGTTATGGTTGTTCCTTGTTCTCCAAGGATTAGTTTGATATCTGCATGGTTAGGCCTTGCAAACTGGTTGAACGATCCAGTAGTGCGTAAGGTATGGTTTGCCGATCCAAGAGGGGTTGTTCCGGGAATCGACTCTGTGTTGGTTTTTAGGCCTCTTCTAGGACTAGTTTTCTGTTATCTTTCGTATCTGCCGGGCTCAACTACGCGTAGGACGCTCCAATTATGCGGTGAAAGCCCTAGACTGTCGTAGATCAATTTAACTTGGTATTGATAAAGCAGGATCCCCATGTTATCGTAGATCCAATACGAACCATGGGTCAATCGGCTCCTTGAGCCGATTCACAGGGTAGCCTGAGAGCCGATCGAGGCTCAGATTTAATGTTTACGTGTCTGCCATGCAGGAAACTAATTGAAGCAATCCATCATCTTCCTGACCAGGTATAGGTCAGGTGGCACGCCCTCGCAATAGCCAGGACGTGTGCCGGATTTTGCGGGCCGTCGCCCGAGGGACCAGGGCCCACCAGCAGTTCTGGGAGCCTCCCGGCTCTTCGTGTTGCTCGTCGCTGCTCGCCGGTGGGTTTTGGCAGGCAACAGTAGGGCGTCTTCCCCTTTGCATCGTCCCTTTCATCGCCTTCTGCGCCTTGGGTGACAGCGAAGAGGGGGATGCGTCGACGACGACAACGTGAAATGGGGGAGAGTGACATGCATGATCAACATTAACGAGAAATCAAATGAGAGGGAAGAAAAGTACAAGTGAAATATGTTGAATTCGGCTGTGTGCCTATGCCAAGGCTGTCATACCAATGTGCCCACAAGGCCCCCTATGGGCCGGGTGGGTCCAGAAGTGCCGACAATTTATTGGTCCGCGTTAGACGGGAAATCGCCATTGGGACCATGACAAGGCATAGTTTTTCATCCTAGGGGAGATGCTTTCATAGCTCAAACCGGTCTTTTGATGCATTTGGTTGTTCCTTTTCTTTTTCTTATGTGTCTCTTATACATGATTTAAGTTAGAGTTAAATGTTGGAATCCACAATAAGTTCATATTCTCGCTTAGGCTGTGTTTATACCCGGTGTATGTGAAATTTATCTAAGAGATTGAGGGGGATGCGGAAAAAAATCCCAACAATTTGTTTACTAATCCCGTTTTAGAAGGGACAATCCTAAGATACTATACAAACCCTCTCAATTTCAGTGTAACTTAAATATAATGCCTACCAAAACTTTTCTTGGACACGAGATGTCATGTTTAAAGCAGGTTTCTATAACCCATGTTGTTGTGGGTATACTTCATGGGTGTACCATCGATAGTGGCTAGATCCGGCAAGCCCAGGTGACCCATATATGGTGATGGTGGCATATGGCCCATCGGGCGGTCCAGTTGCTGTTGATCAAGATGGAGGAAGTCCAGCCCAGGAGCAAGGAGCCGGATCCACCGACCTACTCTGGAAGTCGGATCCGGCCTGACCCATCAGGGGTAGCTGGATCCAGTACGGCGTATAAGGAAAGGCGGATCCTTGATGTGCATGTCAATGTAATATTCCGTAGATAGGCATCTTGTATTCCGGCTAGGACTCTCCGTGTAAACCCCAGATCCTGGCGCCTTTATAAGCCGGATCCCGGGAGCCCTAGAGGTACAACCACAACACATTGTAACAACGCGAAAGCGCCCAGATAATTCCAGACAAGCAGCAGTAGGCCCTGTCATCGAGCAGGTGTTCCGAAGCTGGGTAAATCGCGTACCACCGTCCCGAGGACTCTCCGCACGATGGCCCCCTACTTCTTCTTCCCTCCATGAGGATCCCTCCTCTGGAGTACCGTCGAATAGGCAACGACACATGTGTTGCAGGGCAATGCTTGATGCTGATGTTGCATGATGCTTGACTTGGATCTTGGTTTTCATTTTTTATTTTCATGATCATATAGTGCACATCCTTGACGAATAGGTGTTTTCATGATCATTTTTTGATGTTTACTGTTACACCGGGAACTTTCCGATCGTCCCTCAGGACGAGTGCTGGATTCCTGCTAAGACCGACCTGTCAAGCTCTCCATCGTCCCAATAGGCGGCATTCACATCTTCATCGGCGAGACCGTCGGTTCCAACGGAAACGCTCTGGTAAGTAACGCTGACGCGGCCACCGCTGAGCAGGACGTAGTCGCGAAGATCCGATCTGAGTCGCAGGAACTTCCTAAGGAAGATTCCGCCTTACATCTGAAAAATTCGAAGCCTACCCAATCCGCCCCTGAGCAGGAAACTATTATGGAAGACCAATGCAGATCCGCCTGGATCTCCCAGGTGTTAGAGAAGTAAAGGTGCCACCTCGTGCACTTCCTCACACATACCGCATGAACCGCCCCTCCTCAGGATGGAGCTAGACCCATGCAGGTTGAGGCTACCGGGGACAACAATGCTCCAGATCAGCAAGAGGGTGCCGGAGACAAAGAAGAATCGATAGTCGAGAATCTAAGCCCACTATCCGGCGACGCATCTTACATGGACTCAGCAGAGTACAACCGTATGATGAAGGAGTTGGAGGACGAGGAGAAAGCTGAGGTAGAATCCGCTTCGCCAAAGCAGGTCCTTGCAACCGTAACTGGGTTGGATCAAGGTGCTGACTTAGAAATAACTCCGCCCAACTCCGGAATTCCGGGCCCGTCAAAATCGGATGCTCCGCGTCGGGTTCGCTCTCGCACCACGCCGGAGCCCGGACAAGGTCATGGCCTCTACTTCGGGGAAGGGATGTCAATAGAAGAGCTCGCCAGGGCAGCAGGCCAGGGTGGCATCGCGCACTCGGAAATCCTAACCAAGCCAATAACACCTGAAGAGGCCGCAGATCCGGAAGCTCTAGAAGCCAAAAGAAGAGAACTGCTGGCTGAAGCCGAAAAGTTTGCCAATACCGCAGCAGTAATGCTCGAGGAAAGGGTAGACGCAGAGGAGCTGATGGAATTGGTCGGGGATCAAGAGCGCAGGACCTCAAAGTACCTGCAGAAGGGTGATACGTCTCCAACGTATCTATAATTTCTGATGTTCCATGCTTGTTTTATGACAATACCTACATGTTTTGCTCACACTTTATAATGTTTTTATGCGTTTTCCGGAACTAACCTATTAACAAGATGCCACAGTGCCAGTTCCTGTTTTCTGTTGTTTTTGGTTCCAGAAAGGCTGTTCGGGCAATATTCTCTGAATTGGACGAAATCAAGGCCCACGATCTTATATTCCCACGAAGCTTCCAGAACACCGGAGAGGCACCAGAGGGGAGGCCCAGGGCCTCCACACATGGTGGCGGCGCGGCCAGAGGGGGGGCGCGCCCCCTACTGTGTGGGCCCCCCAGGCACCTCCCTGCGCCGCCTCTTCGCCTATAAGACCCTTTCGACCTAAAAACGCGATACCAATTGACGAAACTCCAGAAAGACTCCAGGGGCGCCGCCGCCATCGCGAAACTCCGTTTCGGGGGACAGAATCTCTGTTCCGGCACGCCGCCGGGACGGGGAAGTGCCCCCGGAAGCCACCTCCATCAACGCTACCGCCTCCATCATGCTCCGTGAGTAGTTCCCCCATGGACTACGGGTTCTAGCTATAGCTAGTTGGACCTCTCTCCCCCATGTACTTCAATACAATGATCTCATGAGCTGCCTTACATGATTGAGATTCATCTGATGTAATCGGTGTTGTGTTTGTTGGGATCCGATGGATTGTTACATTATGATTAGTCTATCTATAAAGTTTGTGAAGTTATTGTTGCTGCAATCTTGTTGTGTTTAATGCTTGTCACTAGGGCCCGAGTGGCATGATCTTAGATTTAAGCTCTATACTTATTGCTTAGATTGTATCTACAAGTTGTTTGCACATGTCTATGTCCGGAACCCGAGGCCCCAGAGTGACAGCAACTGGGATAACTGGAGGGGAAGGCTTAGATATGAGGATCACATGTTTTCACGGAGTGTTAATGCTTTGCTTCGGTGCTCTATTAAAAGGAGTACCTTAATTCCCTAGAGGCCCGGCTGCCACCGGCTGGTAGGACAAAAGATGTTATGCAAGTTTCTCATTGCGAGCACGTATGACTATATATGGAAAACATGCCTACATGATTAATAATCTTGATGTTTTGTCTTAATGCTATTTCAATCCTATCAATTGCCCAACTGTAATTTGTTCACCCAACACTTGTTATTGGAGAGTTACCACTAGTGTAGACAGCTGGGAACCCCGGTCCATCTCTCATCATCATATACTCGGTCCTATATGTCATTGGAAGTAGTATCAACTATTTTCTGGTGCCATTGCTCTCATATTACTGCTACTGTTGCTGTGTTACTATTACTACTGCTCTCATATTACTGCTGCTTTCACATCACCACTGTTACTAGTGCTTTTCCAGGTGCAGCTGAATTGACAACTCAGTTGTTAAGGCTTATAAGTATTCTTTACCTCCCCTTGTGTCGAATCAATAAATTTGGGTTTTACTTCCCTCAAAGACTGTTGCGATCCCCTATACTTGTGGGTTATCAAGACTATTTTCTGGCGCCGTTGCCAGGGAGGCATAGCTCTACTCATAAGTTCACCTGGGGAGTACACTCCACCTCTCTCTCTGTTTTATTTTATTTTGTTTTGCTTAGTTTACTTTTGTCTAGTTTATTTGTGCTTAGTTTATTTCTGTCTAGTATTATTTTGCTTAGTTTACTTTTGTCTAGTTTGTTTTTGCCTTGTTTTATTTTCCTCATATACCCGAAAATCCATAAAAATTTGAAAAACCGAAAAATTAAAAACTGTTGTTATGGGAGAACCCACAACCTATCTGGAGCTTATAGAATTATATAACAATTATAGAGAATCAAGAAAGGGTAAAGTTATGAGTGCTGTGATAGAAAAATTGAATACAATTGCTAAAATCTTGCTTAAACGCCATGATATAAACTGTTGCTCTAAACAGGATACTAAACATCTTAAATTTCAATGTGGCTTTAGTGAGGAAGTTTTAATTAAGAAATATAATTGGAATAGCTATATTCATTTTGGGTTCATAGAGGTAGAACAATTTGTCTTATTTGTGGGAGCTTCTGAGATCGAATCCTTCATGTCTAAAAATTATGAAACTTGTGTTGTTTGTAAGGATCTTAAAGATTATGTCTCCTCTATCCTTAATTTTTGCATAGAAAGTTACATTGATAATCCTTATATCATTGATTATAAAGAGAGACTCATTAATGCACAAGAATGCACTCACAATTTGCAGGAACCTGTGAAAGAAGAAATCGATGAACCTGAAAGCTCATTGGATGAAAAAGAGGAGGAGAGTGATGAACAAAAGGAGGAAGAATGGATTAGCTACCCATGCCAACCTTCTAATGAGAGTAACTCTCTATCTCTTACACTATTTGATTGTCCTCCATGCTTACCAAAGGAGGATGAATGTTATGTTCTTGTGGATTCTCTTGAAATATTCCCTATGAGTAAAACTTGTGAGAATAATTATGCTCCTGTTATCTATGATAATCCATGCTATTTTGATAAATCTTATGATAATGCTTTGTTTGTGCCTGATATCGAAATGCATGGTACTAAAGAGTTTTGCTTAGAAAATGTTTATGATAAGGCTCTAGATGATGGTCCTATGTTACTTGATAATATTAATTGTACTACTAATGAAAATGGGATTGGAAAGGTCTTGACTTTATCTAGGAGTCCCATATCTTTTGAGATTGATCAATCATCTTGTTATAGTATTGATAAAAGTGGTTTTGAAAGTTCTGACCCTATTATTTTTAAGCTTGATAAAAAATATGTGTTTATGGATCATGAAAAGTATGCTGCATGTGATAGTTATATTGTTGAGTTTATCCATGAAGCTACTGAAAATTATTATGAGAGAGGAAAATATGGTTGTAGAAATTTGCATGGTACTAAAACACCTCTCTATATGCTGAAACTTTTGAAGTTGCTCGTATTTTATCTTCTTACGCTTGTCACTTGGTTCTTCATGAATTTATTTGTATACAAGATTCCTATGCATAGGAAGTGGGTTAGACTTAAATGTGTTTTGAACTTGCTTTTTATGCTCTCTTTTGCTTCAACTCTTATTTCTTGCGAGTGCATCATTGAAATTACTGAGCCCATCTTAATGGCTATAAAGAAAGCACTTCTTGGGAGATAACCCATGTGTTTATTTTGCTACTGTTTTGTTGTGTCTTGGAAGTTGTTACTACTGTAGCAACCTCTCCTTATCTTTATTTTATTGCATTGTTGTGCCAAGTAAAGTCTCTAATAGAAGGTTGATGCTAGATTTGGATTTCTGCGCAGAAACAAATTTCTATCTGTCACGAATTTGAGTAGGTCTCTCTGTAGGAAACTCAGAAAAATCTGCCAATTTACATGCGTGTTCTTCATATATGTACGCAACTTTCATTAGTTTTGAGTTTTCTGATTTGAGCAACGGAAGTACCTCTTAAAAATTCGTCTTTACTGGCTGTTCTGTTTTGACAGATTCTGTCTCTGTTTTTTGCATTGTCTCTTGTGGACTTTAAGTAAGGCTTTCTAGACGTGGAGAGCTGTAGCTAATGTTTTATTGAGTTCTTGCAATGTGTCACTACAGGACCAAAGTGGATTAAAGTTTTTTGAGTACTAACCCCTCTAATGAAGTTTATGAGAAGTTTGGTGTGGCAGAAGTTTTCAAGGGTCAAGAGAGGAGGATGATATATGATCAAGAAGAGTGAAAAGTCTAAGCTTGGGGATGCCCCCGTGGTTCATCCCTGCATATTTCAAGAAGACTCAAGCGTCTAAGCTTGGGGATGCCCAAGGCATCCCCTTCTTCATCAACTTATCAGGTCACTTCTAGTGAAACTATATTTTTATTCAGTCACATTATATGTGCTTTACTTGGAGCGTCTGTGTGCTTTTTTTATATGTTTGAATAAATTCGGATCCTAGCAATCCTTGTGTTGGAGAGAGACACGCTCCGCTTTTTCATATGAACACGGGTGTTCTTAGCTTTATTTTAATGTTCATGGCGGAGTTGAAAACCGCATCACTTGTTGTTATTTGGTTGGAAACAGAAAATGCTTCATATTGTCTTGAATAATTTGATACTTGGCAATTGTTTTGAGCTCTCAAGTAGATCATGTTTAAGCTCATGCACCATGTAGTTTAAACCTATTAGTGGAGAAATACCATAGAGCTTGTTGAAATTTGGTTTGCATGATTGGTCTCTCTAAGGTCTAGATATTTTCTGGTAAAAGTGTTTGAGCAACAAGGAAGACAGTGTAGAGTCTTATAATGCTTGCAATTTGTTCATATGTAAGTTTTGCTGTACCGGTTCATACTTGTGTTTGTTTCAAACAACCTTGCTAGCCAAAGCCTTGTACTGAGAGGAAATGCTTCTCGTGCATCCAAAACCTTGAGCCAAAATCTATGCCATTTGTGTCCACCATATCTACCTACTATGTGGTATTTCCTGCCATTCCAAGTAAATACTTCATGTGCTACCTTTAAACAATTCAAAAGCTATTATCTCTTATTTGTGTCAATGTTTTATAGCTCATGAGGAAGTATGTGGTGTTTTATCTTTCGATCTTGTCATTTACTTCTGACAGACTTTCACCAATGGACTAGTGGCATATACATCCGCTTATCCAATAATTTTGCAAAAAGAGCTGGCAACGGGGTGCCCAGCCCCAATTAATTAAATTTCACTAATAATTCTCTTCATATGTTTTGCCCTGATTCATCAGTAAGCAACTTAATTTTGCAAATAGACACTCCTTCATGGTATGCGAAATGTTGGAAGGCACCCGAGGATTCGGTTAGCCATGGCTTGTGTAAGCAAAAGGTTGGGAGGAGTGTCATCAATAATAAAACTAAAGTACATGTGTAAACAAAAGAAAAGAGGGATGATCTACCTTGCTGGTAGAGATAACGTCCTTCATGGGAGCCGCTCTTGAAAGTCTGGTTGATGAGGTAGTTAGAGTACCCGCTACCATTCGTTGACAACAACAAACACCTCTCAAAACTTTACTTTTATGCTCTCTATATGATTTCAAAACTTGAAAAGCTCTAGCACATGATTTAATCCCTGCTTCCCTCTGTGAAGGGCCTTTCTTTTACTTTATGTTGAGTCAGTTTACCTACTTCTTTCTATCTTAGAAGCAAACACTTGTGTAAACTGTGTGCATTGATTCTTACATGTTTACCTGTTGCACTTGTTATATTACTTTATGTTGACAATTATCCATGAGATAAACATGTTGAAGTTGAAAGCAACCGCTGAAACTTATATCTTCCTTTGTGTTGTTTCAAAGCTTTCTACTAAGAATTTATTGCTTATGAGTTAACTGTTATGCAAGTCTTATTGATGCTTGTCTTGAAAGTATTATTCATGAAAAGTCTTTGCTATATGATTCAGTTGTTTACTCATTGTCTTCACCATTGCTTCGAATCGCTGCATTCATCTCATGTGCTTTACAATAGTATTGATCAAGATTATGATAGCATGTCACTTCAGAAATTATATTTGTTATCGTTTACATACTCGAGGGCGAGTAGGAACTAAGCTTGGGGATGCTGATACGTCTCCAACGTATCTATAATTTCTGATGTTCCATGCTTGTTTTATGACAACACCTACATGTTTTGCTCACACTTTATAATGTTTTTATGCGTTTTCTGGAACTAACCTATTAACAAGATGCCACAGTGCCAGTTCCTGTTTTCTGTTGTTTTTGGTTCCAGAAAGGCTGTTCGGGCAATATTCTCGAAATTGGACGAAATAAAGGCCCACGATCTTATATTCCCACGAAGCTTCCAGAACACCGGAGAGGCACCAGAGGGGAGGCCCAGGGCCTCCACACATGGTGGTGGCGCGGCCAGAGGGGGCGCGCGCCCCCCTACTGTGTGGGCCCTCAGACACCTCCCTGCGCCGCCTCTTCGCCTATAAGACCCCTTTCGACCTAAAAACACGATACCAATTGACGAAACTCCAGATAGACTCCAGGGGCGCCGCCGCCATCGCGAAACTCCATTTCGGGGGACAGAATCTCTGTTCCGGCACGCCGCCGGGACGGGGAAGTGCCCCCGGAAGCCATCTCCATCAACGCTACCGCCTCCATCATGCTCCGTGAGTAGTTCCCCCATGGACTATGGGTTCTAGCTGTAGCTAGTTGGTACTCTCTCCCCCATGTACTTCAATACAATGATCTCATGAGCTGTCTTACATGATTGAGATTCATCTGATGTAATCGGTGTTGTGTTTGTTGGGATCCGATGGATTGTTACATTATGATTAGTCTATCTATAAAGTTTGTGAAGTTATTGTTGCTGCAATCTTGTTGTGTTTAATGCTTGTCACTAGGGCCCGAGTGGCATGATCTTAGATTTAAGCTCTATACTTATTGCTTAGATTGTATCTACAAGTTGTTTGCACATGTCTATGTCCGGAACCCGAGGCCCCAGTGACAAAGAATCGGGATAACTGGAGGGGAAGGCTTAGATATGAGGATCACATGTTTTCATGGAGTGTTAATGCTTTGCTCCGGGGCTCTATTAAAAGGAGTACCTTAATTTCCAGTAGATTCCCTAGAGGCCCGG
This sequence comes from Lolium perenne, assembly GCF_019359855.2. Lineage (NCBI taxonomy): Eukaryota > Viridiplantae > Streptophyta > Magnoliopsida > Poales > Poaceae > Lolium > Lolium perenne. The sequence goes on along the minus strand of NC_067246.2, from coordinate 191,358,546 downwards.
CTGCCACCGGCTGGTAGGACAAAAGATGTTATGCAAGTTTCTCATTGCAAGCACGTATGACTATATATGGAAAACATGCCTACATGATTAATAATCTTGATGTTCTGTCTTAATGCTATTTCAATCCTATCAATTGCCCAACTGTAATTTGTTCACCCAACACTTGTTATTGGAGAGTTACCACTAGTGTAGATAGCTGGGAACCCCGGTCCATCTCTCATCATCATATACTCGGTCCTATATGTCATTGGAAGTAGTATCAACTATTTTCTGGTGCCATTGCTCTCATATTACTTCTACCGCTTGTTATCACATTACTGCTCTCATATTGCTGCTGCTTTCACATCACCCCTGTTACTAGTGCTTTTCCAGGTGCAGCTGAATTGACAACTCAGTTGTTAAGGCTTATAAGTATTCTTTACCTCCCCTTGTGTCGAATCAATAAATTTGGGTTTTACTTCCCTCGAAGACTGTTGCGATCCCCTATACTTGTGGGTTATCAAAGGGCAGAGCGCTCAAGGATCGGTGGGAGATGATAGTCAGTGATGCTAACAGGGAGGCAGAAAGGATCCGTCAGGAAGCTATTCACCCCCGGAGGATCAATTTCGACAGCCCCACCAATCATCAGCCGCTCGCAACCCCAAAGGATAACATGAAGAAGGCTGCGGAGCTCCTGGCTAAGAATGATGAAGAAATCGACATCAATCATCTCCGCACACTCGTCGCTTCAGCAATGAAGCAACAAAGTAACGCGGATACTTTGCGCAGGATGGAATCCAACCCGGAGCTATGCGTATCCACCGCGCAGAAGAACACCTCAGCAAGGGAACGTCGCGATGAGCAATCGCGCACCGGATCTACGGAGCGCAGAAAAAAAAACCAAGGAACATCCAGATCCGATCCCTATACCCTCAGAAACTCCTCCGACGGAGAAGAACACGAGAAAGGATCTGATGTATGCTGGCAAGGAAAAGTACCGAAACCCATCGCCTCCGCCCCGGAATCCACGTCCTCCTCCGCCACCTCGCCGACGGAGCCAGCCAGAAACGCCAGACCCCATGGGCCTGGTGGAATCAATATCCGCGACAACGTTGAGCCTCAGAGGAGCCGGAACAAGGAGCGCGCGCCTTTGCCCCGTAGGATCCGGAACGAAGAACGTGAGCCTAAGCCTAGCAGAAGCCGGAACGAGGAAGGAAACCGCCATCATGGCGAAGGCAGCCACCGTAGCTGGAGTCAGCATCATGAAGGACGCGGAGAATCAGACGGCGGAAGCAAAAAGTCTCATCGGCCCCCTCGCAGATCTCCCTCCCCACCACCCACTTGAGGAGGTGGAGGCGAAGGCGGAGGCCGGAGATCTCGTTCCCGCTCAAAATCCCCCGCCCGCAAGGGTTCACGCAACGCACAGGAACGTCTCAACGAATACAGGACTGGGTACATAGGCCCAAAGTGCTTTGCCAGGAGGATTCGAGAGGAGCCAACGCCAAAAGGCTTGAAGCTCAAGCTACCCGGAAATCTGAAGCACTATGATGGCAGTGAAAGACCCAATACCTGGATCGATGACTACTTCAATGCAGTCAGCGTTGCCGGAGGGACCCCCAACATGGCTTGCCGCATGCTCCAATTGTAACTTGTTGGTCCAGCCCGTACTTGGCTCAACGACCTCGAGGAGAATTCTATCTTTTGCTGGTTTGACCTGAAGGTTTCCTTCGAGGGACACTTCAGGGGCACCTACAAAAGACCCTCCACGACCAGTGACCTACAGACCTGCATCCAGAAGAAAAACGAAACCTCACGAGCTTTCCTCACTCGGTGGTCAGCAACAAGAAACGAGTGCGAAAACGTGGATAACCACACAACAATGCTAGCCTTCATAGGTGGCCTACAGCGGGGGAGGGCTGCTCCGGCACAAGTTAACTTGCCTCGTCAATGTGCAAAAGTTGACCTTGGATGATATGATTTCTATCGCCAACACTCACACCGCCACCACCGACGATGCAGGTGGAGAACTCTCGGCCACAGCCATACTCCTGCATCAGCAAAAGAAGAACCGTGATGGCAACAGTAACAATAACAAGCGGAAGAACACCCCTGAGGATCAAAAGAGTGGCGGATCCAACATGGTTGTCATGACGTTCCAACGCGGCGGTCAAGGAGGCGGAAGAGGCCGCGGCCGTGGTGGCGGAGCCGGCAGGGGCCAGGAGTGCGCTGACGAGTTCACCGTCTCTAGGTTCCGCGCTCCCCAAACCTACGAAGAATACAGGGATATGCCATGTTTAGCCCATATTGATCCGGCTACTGGCAAGTCCTCTCACACCAATCACAACTGCAAGTGGGTCAACGATCTCAAAACCGACCCGGAAGCAGGATACAAGCACGCTCGGAAGCACCGCCCTCACGACAAAGGAGGCAAGGGCAAGAACAAGGAGAATGACGAGGACAGTTCCGCGGCGATGGAAGAGGGTGAAGCTTTGCCGGACCCCAAAGAAGGTTCCGCAACTAACAAATCCAACCCTTTCGTAAAAAAGAGCGCTGTTGCATACCACACCTTCCTCGGAACCCCTACGGTCCGGGCCAAGAAATCAACCCTTCGGATCCTGAATGCCACGCTTCCGGCTGTGCCACAATATGTCAAGTGGTCGAAAAGCCGTGCACCTTCGATAGGAAGATCATCCGACTGTCATTCCTAAAGAGTGCTACGCTTTGGTTGTTAGTCCCCGCATCGACGGGTATGACTTATCCAAGTGCCTCATGGACGGCGGAGCCAGCCTGAACATCATGTACCTGGAGACTCTAGAGAAGATGAGCCTTACCAAGGAACAACTCAAGCACAACACCACGGAGTTACATGGTGTGGTTCCGGGTAAAAAGGAAAACTCTATGGGCAGCATCAAACTTCCCGTGCCCTTCGGCGATGTCAACAATTTCCGCGAAGAGATGATCACGTTCGAGTTTGTACCCTTCAAGAGCTCCTACCATGTCATTTTCAGCAGGTCCACCTACCACAAGTTTCACGCAAGGGCGTGTTACATCTACAATAAGCTCAAGATTCCGGGTCCTAACGACATGATTACCGTATCCGGAGACTACAAGAAAGCTCGAGACTGCGAGGAGGGCGAAGCCGCCTTTGCAAAATCTGTACTATCTGAAGAGGAGCTGCAAGGCTACAGGGCCGCGGTGGATCCGAATAAGATGCATACCACCAAGAAGCAGATCTCCGACCAGAAGACCTTGTTCAAGGCCACGATAGACACCAAGAAGGTTGACCTCAAGGAAGGCGACGCTACCAAGCAAGTGTTTGTCGGAGCTGGCCTAGACCCCAAATAGGTAGACGCGCTCATCGAGTTCCTGCGAGCTAACATGGATATCTTCGCATGGCATCCTTCTGACATGTACGGAGTACCAAGGGAATTCGCCGAGCACTACCTCACTATATATCCGAGTGCAAAACCGGTGAAGCAAGCTATGCGAAGCTTTGGAGATAAGAAGCACCGCTCCATAGGGATGGAATTAGCAAAGTTACTAGAGGCAGGATTTATAGTAAAAGTTATCTATACTGATTGGGTCGCAAACCCTGTCCTTGTACCCAAAACGAATTCTGAAATATTAAGAATGTGCATCGATTACTCCGGCTTGAATAAGCATTGTCCGAAGGATCCGTTCCCCTTGCCACATTGACCAAGTCATTGATTCGACGGTAGGGGCGGAACTTCTGTGTTTTCTTGACGCATATTCCGGGTATCATCAGATCCGGATGAAGAAGTCTGACCAAAAGGCGACCTCGTTCATCACACCCTTTGGCACTTACTGCTAGGTCATCATGCCTTTTGGTTTAAAAAATACAGGTGCCACATACCAACGTACGATGCAGCGATGCAGCGGTACTAAATTGGCCGGAACGTGCACGCTTACGTCGACGATATCGCGGTCATGACCCGGAAAGGATCCGACTTGATCAGTGACATGAAGGAAACATTCGAAAATCTCCGACGGTACAAGATGATGTTGAATCCTCTGAAGTGCGTCTTTGGCGTACCAGCTGGAAAACTCCTTGGCTTCATTGTGACTCACAGAGGCATTGAAATAAACCTAGAAAAAAATCAAGGCTATCCTAAACATCAAAAGGTCAACTTTTATCAAAGATGTGCAACAATTAACTGGTTGCATTGCTGCAATTAGTAGATTTGTTAGCCGTCTTGGCAAGAAGGCACTACCTTTGTACAAACTGCTGAAGAAAATAGACAAATTTGTCTGGAACGACGCAGTAGACGCATCACTTTAGGGGTTGAAGGACATACTCTCCTCCCCACCTATCTTGGCGGCTCCGGAAGAGTCAGAGCCTATGCTCCTCTACCTGGGTGCTTCCAACAAGGTCATCATTCTCGTCATCATGGTGGAGCAAAAGCAAGAAGGACATGAGTATGGAGTCCAAAGACCAGTCTTATACATTAGCGAGGTCCTGACGGAATCCAAGCAGAGATACCCTCACTTCCAGAAGCTAGCCTACGGAGTGTTCCTAGGTAGCCGGAAGCTGAGACACTACTTCCAGGAGCATCCCATGACAGTTGTGAGCAAAGCTCCATTGTCAACCATCATCAACAACTCCGACGCAACAGGGTGCGTAGCGAAGTGGGGAATAGAGCTTTCCGCCTTCGACATCAACTACAAAGCCAGAACTTCAATCACATCTCGGATTTTGGTGGATTTTTTCGTCGATTGGAATGAGGCGCCGGAGGGCACACCTGTGCCGGAACCTGAAGCTTGGGTCATGCACTTTGACGGATCCAAGCAGCATCAAGGCTCGGGGCTGGAGTTACCCTGAAGTCACCTACCGGAGAAGAACTGCAGTACGTTCTACAGATTCACTTCGAAGCTACAAATAACATGGAGGAATATGATGTTGTACTACACGGTTTGCACATCGCTAAATAAATTGGGATCAAGAACATCATATGTTGCAGAGATTCCGACCTAGTGGCACAACAAGTAGCCGGAACCTGGAACGCCAGAAACTCCATTAAGGCGGCTTACAGAGACAAAGTTGACAAAATCGCCAAGTGCTTCCTCGGATATGAATTCAAGTACGTTAGGCGAGACGACAACACAACGGCAGATTTGCTGTCCAAGCTCGGATCCGGCAGGAAACCCATTCCGCGTGGAATTTTCCTTGAGCACCTACGGACACCCTCAGTAAAGGGCGCTAACCCGGAAAACCCAGATGTGGCAACATCTCCGGCTAAGAAGGTGATGGTAATCACTCCGGCTTGGACTAGGCCTTTCCTGGACTACCTTATCGACCAGAAGTTGCCGGAGGATGAAGTCCTCGCGCGACAGGTCGTCAGACGAGCAAGGTCCTATACGATAGTTGATGGACAGCTCTACAAACAAAGTGCAAACGGGATTTTTCTGAAATGCGTCTCAAATCAAGATGGCATCGAAATTCTCAGAGAGATCCACCAAGGCGATTGCGGGCATCACGCCGCTCCCAGGTCCCTCGTTGCAAAAGCTTTCCGGCAAGGTTTTTCTGGCTAACAACTAAAGAAGATGCTGAAAAGATAGTCAAAACCTGTCGTGGTTGGCAGTACTATGCTACACAACCAAATTCTCTGGTTCAGGAGCTGAAGACCATCCCTATCACTTGGCCGTTTGCGGTTTGGGGCTTGACATGGTCGGAAAATTGAAGAAATCATCTCCTGGCGGTTTGAGTACCTCTTGGTCGCTATTGACAAGTTCAGTAAGTGGAGCGAGGCAAAGCCAGTGAGAAAAGCCAATGGTTCTACGACACTAAAATTTGTTTGTAGCCTCGTAGTGAGATACGACATCCCACACAACATCATCACAGACAACGGCACAAACTTCGCGCAAGGAGAACTGAAGGATTATTACAATGACGTAGGGATCCGACTTGACCTCGCTTCTATGGCTCATCCACAATCCAATGGGCATGTCGAGCGAGCCAATGACCTCATACTATCCGGAGTCAAACCTCGCCTTGAAGAACCGCTGCAGCGAGCAGCCAGAGCTTGGGCTGAGGAGTTAGATTTTGTTCTGTGGAGTCTACTAACTACCCCTAACAGGTCAACTGGATTTACCCCTTTATTCCTAGTATATGGATCTAAAGCTGTGTTACCCTCCGACATCATCCATGATTCCCCGCGAGTTTCCGCCTACAATGAAGAAACTGCTGACGAGGCTCGACATATATCTGTTGACTTGCTCGAAGAAGCTCGGAACCTAGCTGACCAACGTTCCACCATCTACCAGCAGAAACTCCAACACTACCATAGCCGTCGAGTTCGGAACCGCTCGTTTAACGAAGGTGACTTGGTCCTCCGCCTTCGGCAGGTGAAAGAGCATAAGTTGCAATCTCCACAGGAAGGACCTTTTGTCGTCAGCAAAGTGCTGCACAACGGATCTTACTACCTCGTTGATATCCGCGAGTTAAAGGATAGACCTGCCAATTGGTATTGGAAACGCAAGAGGGAGGATCCGGGTGACGTATACGATGAAACATACCGTCCTTGGAATATAGCACAACTACGTCCTTTCCACACTTAGCAATTTTCGCATTACATACTTTGTAATAGTTATGATACATAATCAATGAAATAAAGTATCTAGTTCACTCCTTGAGTTTTTTTACCTCCTTTAATTGTTCATTTCTGGATCGTGTATGTTTTCCGACTAAAACCGCAGAGCTAGATGTTTCCGCCTAGGCGTTTATGAAAGTTGTGATTTTCAAAAATCGTCCATTAGGACGTGAGCTTCAGTTTTCTGGTGGATGAGTCTTTCGTTGCGAACTTATGGATTCCTGGTAGCGACTTCCGGCACCTTGGCTGGGGACTTGTTCCCGCGGTTATTGACGGATTGCTATTGGGCTTCGTCGCCGTCGGCGAGCGTTTCCAGCTAAAGGTCTTCCGGCTTGTGGAAGGTCAAATAAGTAAGCCGGAAAACTTAAAAACTAGCACTTACTTTCATACAACGGAACTTGCATATATAAATGAAGCAGATAGCAGGATAAGTTTCTTCCGCCCACGACATGCATTTGTTTCATCCTAACTACTTCAAATACTTAAGTTTTATTACAAACCCTCGAAGGGACAAAAATGATGCAGCTTAATGTTTTTCCAGGAATCACTCTGAAGATTCCGGCTTGTCATCAGAGGCTTGGTAGGTGTTGTCCTTGGCGGAACCGTCGCCTGATTCTTCGCCTGATTGATGCGCGCTGGACCCGGAGCCTTCTACTTCGTCTTGTTCCTCATCATCGGTAAAACCAGCCGGAATGTGATGCTTCTTGTACCATGACGAGTGATCCACTCGCTCAGCAAAAAACGTGTCAAACCCTTGGGTTTCCGCGAGGACTTGCTTCACGTTTGTAGCTTTTGGGACTCCGTGTGCGATCGTGGCAAAGTCCATTACTGGGAAATGTGCCTTGCACATGGCCAAGGCAGTGGTGGCAGCTCCGCGAGCAGATGATTCCTGCCAGTCCCCGATCAGCTCCGACACCATTTTCATCAGTTTTGTCATCATATCAATGACTGCGGTGCGGGCCTTCTTCAGGGACAGCTTGCGAGCAATGTTCCGGCAAGACTCAATTAGGTCTTCGATGGAGATTCCGTCTTCTTCATATGCTTCAACTCGGGAGATACCGGTATCCTTCTTCCATTCAAATCCCAGCAACGCTGATATACACAAAGTATTATGTCGTCAGATTCCGGGTTGGGAAGAGAATAGTAAAATATACATGCCGGAGACGTGAAGTCGAAAGATCAGTTTTCAACGTCCGCCGCCTCCGCCTCAGGAGCCTTGAGCTTGGACGCCAGAGTTTACACTCTGTTGTTGCTGTTCTTGAGCTTCTCAGCCATCTCCGTCATCTCCTTTGCGTGCTTCTCCTCTAGCTCCTTTTTGAGTCTAGTCTCATTTTCATGAGACTCCTTAAGGGATTGCTGGAGAGACTCATGTCGGACTCCAAAACTTCAAGCTTGGCGGAGATTTCATCGATGGAGGGGCGCTTGGCAAGCAGTTCTGTAAGGCGGAAAGCAAGTTCAAAGTAAAAAAGTATGTTCACATAATAAGAGCACGTTGAGGAACCTCTATTAAGGCGGAAACATACCCTCGTTGTTCTTCAAACGAGTCTCGAGGAGTATGATCGCCTGTCGGTCCTCCGCCTCCTTCTTGTTCAGCCGCTGAATCTCCATCTGCTGCTCCTGTACCAGTTTGTTCATGTCTTCGCTGTGAAGCAGGTTGTCGGATTGATTAGCCGGAAACTTAAAATCTGGGGGACTGGACTCGAAGTTAAAAAAATTCTTGTGCTAGGAAATTTCAAATTTCTGCCAAGATCCAACCAAAATAATACAGTTGAAGCATCGGCTTAAAAATTTGCTCGAAAATATATAAACCAATGCTTGGAGGCTAGTGTTACCTGGCGCACGGCTTTGTGCTTGACAAAGAAGACGCGAAGATTATCCTCCAAAGTGGCCAACTCTTGTTGCTCTGGATCCGGCTCGCCCCACACTTCATTCATTAAGTGTGTCACTTCCATGTGGCGCTGGTGTAGGGGAGCTCTACGAAGAACCGGAAAAAAGTGTGGGTGCGTTGCGGGCGTACCATGAGCACCGCTTAGCGTCAATTTCTTTGCGGCATCATTAGCCGTAGCTTCAGCCGAGGTTGCTTCAGGTTCTTCAGGCGGAGGTTCGGAGGAGGAAGCGCCCTTACCAGAATCCGCAGTTGGTGTCGGAAGATCGTCAAGGTTGATGACGTTCTTCGGATCCAAAACTGCTGAGGAGGAGGGCTTTGGTGGAATTTCTACTTCTGGAGTGATTGCCATGGGGGCAGGCGAAGGCTTGAGTTTCTTCTTCTGGGGCTTATTTCCGGCAATTTTGCTGCATGATAGGAGGGTGCTTAGCAGATTTTGAGGTAATTTGGAAAGGAGTTGGTAGGAAATTAAGTTATTAACCAGGCTTGTTGAAGAACTTCTCGATGCCTCCCTGTGCGCTTTTGCCGGTGTCGATCTCCTTGAGTTGTTGTTTTTTCCTTCTCAAGTTGCTTGGTGGCCGCGGCGCTGGGGGCTTCACGCGTGCGCTTGGACGCCGACCCGGAGGCTGCGGCTCTCTTCCGTTTAGCGGGAGGAGCACCTTCAGGAATTTCCGCATCGGACATGGCTTCCGGGTTCGATGTACCGTTGTGCGGGATCCGGGTCAAGGTCCCAAGATCCTTCTCCTCGAGGGAGTCGAGCTATAAGTACAAGATAAAGTCCTTAGGAAAATTTGCAGGCATATAAGGGAAATGATGATAAGTCGAAAAAACTTACCGCAGGTCCAGCGCCCTTCGTGTATATGTCAAACTGACACGAGTGAGAGTGAACGTCACGCGGAATCTTGATCATAACCCGGAGCCGCTTGTCTAGGGCGTTAGAAGAAAGGTTGTCCTTGGTGGCGCGCATGGTGTCATCGCGGCTGCTGTACTCGTACATCAGGCGTTCTCGGTGCTGGAGGGGTTGGATCCGCTTGATGACCAAGATAGCGCCAGGTCCTTCCCCGACAGCCCGGTCTCCGTCATCTTGTAGATACGCCTAACCATCCTCACCAACGCTGGTGACTCGGAGATGTGCGGGCAAGCAGTCCAGGCGGGGGGCTCGCTGGCGGGTCCATCCTTGAACACCGGCATAGTCTTGGTGTTGGCCGGATCTGCGACGTCCTTCACGTAGAAGAACCCCCCAGACCAGTACCTCACGGACTCATGATGATCCGTGTGAGGATAGACGCGGCCGGGGCGGATCTTGAAAGTGATGCTCCCGCAGGTGGCAAGCGAGGAAGTCTGCGGGACGGTCTCCTTCTTGACGGAGAAAAAGAATTGAAAGAGGGCCAAGTCAGGTTTTACCCGGAGATGACCCTCACAGAGGGCGACGTGGTTGGTGATGGCGAGGACGCTGTTTGGTGAGATGTTGTGGGGTTGAAGCTTGTAAGCCTCGAGGATTTCCGAGAAGAAATCTCTCGGAGGCAGTGAGAATCCACGCTCCACCAGGGCCCTCGTCAGCACCCATTCTCCGGCTTCGGGCGCCGGGCTTAGAGCACCCGGAACCACCCTCCAGGATCCGGGTTGCAGGAATCCCTCCGCCTCAAAGCTGCGGATCTCGTTCTCGATGGTGGTGCAGGGCCACCATTGCCCTTTGACTTCGCCTTCGCGAGATTGAGCTTTGGATTTTTTGGCGGCTACCTCCTCCTCCTTCTTTTCCATTTTCTCCTTTCCGGCTAGTTCCGCTGGATTAGAGCTGGCTCCTTCGATGGATTTGCCGGATCCTTGAGCTGGATCCATCCGGACTGGGACGAATGGTGGAGGGCGGAAGATATGGGCGTAGCCGTGATCGGCTTCGACTGTGAGGGAGGCGGAGTAGAAGAAGACATCTACATTGAAGGAAATTAAACTTAGCCGGAGCCACCACTACTCACTAGTCATCCCTACCAACACTGATGAAAAGCTCGAGGCTCAAATACTTACCGGAGATGGACGATGCGGTGGTCGGAGCTGCCAGCGGTGAGGTTTTGCTGCGGTGGCTCGCTGAAGTTAAGAACACCGAAGAACACGGTGCGGTGGCGCAAACTCCGGCGAAGCTCCGGCAGTCTCCGGCACGGCGGCAGACGAAGCTCAGTGGCGGCGCTCGGGGGAGAGGTGAATCAGGGGGAGAATGGTGATTATGAGTGTGCGGTGATGATATTTATAGGCGCGGGATGAGATTCGTGCTCTGCATCTTGTGGTCGGAAACAAGCGTCGCGCCATTGGATGATGGACACGTGTCGAAAACCCTAGCGGTAAAAATGGCTAAGCATCAAGTTACCGTTCGAATTATCCGAAAATGACGCCAAGATTGGCGGAACCGTTAGAACCCTTCGAGGATCCGGGTAAGAGTTTCAAGCCATTATCTCTGCAGGGTAGTAACCCGGAGACTCGTTGTAACATTGAGGTCGATGGATGAAGTCCCGCAGATTGAAGGATTTTTCTGGCTTGTAAGCTGGAAAAGGAAGTTTCATGGAGTCAGAGTTCTTCAAGTTTCCGGGAGGTTTGTGAGACATGGAGATGACTCGAGCAAGACGAAAAGGGAAGTGAACCTCGGAGAACTCTGGGGGCTACTATTGTGGGTATACTTCATGGGTGTACCATCGACATTGGCTAGATCCGGTAAGCCCGGGTGGCCCATAGATGGTGATGGTGGCATATGGCCCATCAGGCGCCCCAGTTGTTGTTGATCAAGATGGAGGAAGTCCAGCCCAGGAGCAAGGAGCCGGATCCACCGACCTACTCTGGAAGTCGGATCCGGCCTGGCCCATCAGGGGTAGCCGGATCCAGTACGGCGTATAAGAAAAGGCGGATCCTTGACGTGCACGGCAATGTAATATTCTGTAGTTAGGCATCTTGTATTCCAACTAGAACTCTCCGTGTAAACCCTAGATCATGGTGCCTTTATAAGCCGGATCCCTGGAGGCATAGAGGCACAACCACAACTCATTGTAACAACACGAAAGCGCCCAGATAATTCTAGACAAGCAATACTGCAATAGTAGGTCCTGTCATCGAGCAGATGTTTCGAAGTAGGGTAAATCGCATACCACCATCCCGAGGACTCTCCGCCCAATGGCCCCGTACTTCTTCTTCCCTCAGTGAGGATCCCTACCGTCGAATAAGCAACTACACATCTGTTGCAGGGCAATGCTTGATGCTGATGTTGACTGTTGCTTGACTTGCATCTTGGTTTTCATTTTTCATTTTTTATTTTCATGATTTTGCAGTGTACATCCTTGACGAATAGGTGTTTGATTTTGAGTTGTTACAAAGACTACATAGATATAAATATATTCTATTTGTCTTGAATTACTTGTTGCAGATGTATCTAGATACGTTTTTACTATGTAGACACATGTGAATCTAGACAAATTTGTGACATCTAATTCAGAAATATTTATTCATCTGTTCTAAAATATAAAATGCTTTGGTTGCCTAACGGAGGTGGTATTTTATAAAAAAAAAACCACGATGGTGCATTCAGTGTTCAGTGCACAGCTTTGCGATGATCACCCACCAAATCCAAATCAGACAGCAGACGATGGCATCGGCAGCGCCATACGCCAGCAGCATACCTTGCCTGACAAAACCACGACCACCACCGCCCGGATTCATCTCCCCTCCGCCGGCTCGCTCCGGCCTCCACCTTCCAACCCGATCCACCAAGACCAGGAGACCAATCGTCGGAGCAGCAGGAGCCCTCCCCTCCTCCTCCATGGCGGGAGCCCAGCCTCAGACGCGCGATGTCCCACAAGAAGGGGCGGAGGAGGCAATGAAGCTGCTGTTCGTCGAGATGGGCGTCGGGTACGACCAGCACGGCCAGGACATCACCGCCGCCGCCGTGCGCGCCTGCAAGGACGCCATCTCCTCAAACTCCATCCCCGCCTTCCGCCGAGGTAGCCCAATCGCTTACCTGATTCTCGCTGCCATTTCGCCGAGCATCTTGCGGGCACGCAGGGAGCTTACTTCACTTGGGTCATGAGCTGGTCCCCAACTGAGCCTGTTGCGTCTGCAGGGTCGATACCAGGGGTGAACAGTGAGCAGATGAAGCTGCAGATCAAGCTCGGCGTGCCAAGGCCGGTGCAGCATCTGTTGGACTTCCAGAGAATTAAGGCCGTCTTCCCCTAGTGAGCATTCTCTCTGCCTTATCTTTGGTCCTATTAAATCTTCAAAGTTAATCGTCCATGGGATGAATTAGTAAAGTGCAATGATACACTGTGATGGATTCTTATTTTATCACAAGAAAAGTTTTCAATGGCGCGTAGGTTACTGACTCAATCATCAGAATAAGCTATATATATTCCCTACTACAGAGCATGTGTATCTAAATTCTGGTGAAGGTAGTAATTCAAAAGTGCTATCACACTGCCTATGGCAAAGCTGCCAAATGTTTATCAAGCAGCACGGCACGACAGAAGTATGTGTACGTGTGTAGTCAGGATTGCACCAGGAGGGAGGATTTGGAATGCTCAACACAACAATGCATTTCAGATGTGAATCTTTTTGTTGAGGCCAGCAAATAGAACCTGCCATTGGAATGAAACGAGACTAGTGACTCATTAGTTGTTCAGCAATGTTGAGTAGTTGCATTATGCAATGTCAGCTAAGATAACAGTCAACAACACGAAAGCAGCTTATGTGGGTATGTATCCTGGAGAGCAATCATATGACTTGCATGTCTTGTTGGGGAGATGAACTTGGAAGAGTGGAATCTTGGAGATTACATAGTACTCACACTTCCTGTAAGGCTATAGTCCATTGCACGGACTAATTATCTAGCAGTCACTTGAAAATATCTCATATTTACTAATTGGAGGCTCGACAATAACTTTAGAGAAAATAATTAGAAGTTCCCAAAAGGAGATCATCTGACTGTTGGTTTTATAATACAATGAACAAGAGCCCTAGATCTTTGTAATAAATTTTGGTGTACACGATAGCAAAGGATTCCTTGCACATGACACGTGGTGCATGTGAAGCTGAATATCCCTTGACAAAAGAGATCAGCTCATAATTAATCGGAGGCGATATTTTTTTATTGACACATTGCCCTATTGGACACAGTTACTATTTCATAGACTTCATGATACATTTTGTATGCTAGTTTAAGTTGAACCATCTGTCAAAAAGAAAAATGAAAATGAATAGAAAGATACTGTTGGCCATGTTGCCTACTAGGATAGATAATGATGTGTTGGTGTACCGGGAGACAGCTAAGAAATAGTATGCATGTATATTAATTCTGACAGGACGAACAAAATTCCTTTGTTAGTAAGAGAAATGTAAAAACATAATGACCATGGTAGGTGCTATGTATACTTTTCTCATCACCCACTGATTGTAATATATACTGGAAAACTGCTAAGGGAAAAATGATTAAAACAATCTCGAAAATAAAAGTTGTCTGTAGCGTAGCCATTCCACATATAGAAGAGAATTCATACAAGTTCCCAATCAATTGAAAAGTAGAGAAGTCCAATATCAATTGCATATGTAGAAAGCGGTATATGTCTTGTATCAAGATTATGCATGCCTTAGGTATTATAAACATATACTCTCAGATAAAGTAAACAGTTGGCAATGCTCTCCAATTAAGTAATCAGTGGGCGAGCATTCCATTTAAATTTATTGGGTTCCACATCTATTCGGACATAAAATGTGTGCAATGATTTTTTTAGTTGGCCCCTGAAATCTATCATTGAATGTAACACAATGTGTCAAATTATCCAGTAGACTACAGTTAAGTCTACCAATGCTAGATACAAAGCTGACAAAGCAATCTTTTTTTTGTGGGGAAACAAGAGATAACAGGATTACATTCGTTTTTTTAACAAATTGGAGCACCTCCTTCTGGTAGCTCCTGATCCAGAACTGAGTTCTTTTTGCAGAACGTCCAGGTTCGCCAAAGCATGGTTAACTTCGTTCTGAGATCGATCAATCCTACTTACTCTGATATCTCTTTCTCCAAGATTCTGTCTGATAATTCGTACGAAGTACTTTGTACACTAGAGCTAACCTGTCAGCTTCGCTCGTCTCAATCATTTGTGTTAGCACTAATCTTGATTCATGTATCAGCATGTTTATTTCGTATGCATATAGTTAGGTGTGATCGTCGTAGTCAGTTCTTAGAGCCAGCAAGACGTACGTGTGATACGTACGGAGCAGGCGAGTATTCAGCCGGAGGCGTACAAGGCGAGATGCCGAGATGGCGTTGCGTGAGGCAGCGGTATGGCGAGATGCCGATACCCAAAGGTGTGGAGCAAGAGCTGAAGACAACGCACTGCACAAGTGTTAGCTGAGTGAATCGATGTGGTCATCCAAGTAGTTTGTTAGCTGCAACATAAACGTGCATGTGTGTGGCCGGGTCAAGTGGAGCCTAGAGAGATTCTAGGAGAAGATTAGGCTAGCTGTTAGTGTTGTGCGTGTGCGTGCATCGTGGAGTTAGTGGCCGGTGTGGCACCCGGCCGTGCGTGTGTCAGTCTATAAATAGGACACTGTAATCTGCATGTTTGTTAAATGAGAAAGAAGAGAAAATGTAGTCACGGTTGGAAACCAGGGAAGTATCTTTGGCAAAGCCTTGTCTCCTTCCTTGGCTAGTGTGTGTACGGGTGTGTTGTGTTGAGAGAAACAAGAGAGATAGTGAGAGTTCAGAGGTAGAAGAAGATGGGGTTGCGAGATGCAGCTCCAACAATTTGTGCCGTCTCAGAGCAGTCTGTTTTCCAGGTCAATAGGCTCGGATGGCCAGTTCAGTGCGAGCTTTATTCCTCCATCACGCGCTGCCAGCTCCGCCACCAGGGCTGTGGTGCAGTTAAACAGTAACATCATCGTTATGGTCACGCAGGACCATGCCCGCACCCGCTCCTCCCGTTCTTGAAAGTAGCTTCCACCCACATTCATTTTGCAATGATCCCCGTTGCCGCTGGTGATTGCCGGGACGTGAGGTAGATACAAACTGCTTGTGGAGAGCAACAACACCTTGAGGAAGAAGGAGATTCAGAGGAGAGCAGCAGAAGTGCAGAGGAAGGAGAAGCCAAGACAGATTCAGTTTGTTTCTGTTCGATGATCCTTCGTAGTTGCTGCTGCTCCCTTATAGCTACCAAGCCAAATCTAAGGTCCACTCTCGCTGGCCCATGGCCCAAGTCCACCAACAGCCAATTCTCCAATCTGGTCATGGTACGTTCCCAGTAGGGTCATGACATTGCCGCCCCCAAAAAACATTGCTTGCCCCCAAGCAATGGCTTGGTCAAGTCACACATGGTAGCTCCAACTTCGACACTGAGATCGTCCAACACAGACCACTCATGGATGTCCGACTGCGACAATACCCGGATCCCATGGCCTCCCCAGATTCTCTCTGATGGACTGAACGGATCTTGAATGCAAGGTGCTAAGGTTGATATCACCAGGGTCCCATGGTACTTGTACATGCAGCTTGGACTGCTGGCTGGAGTATAATTCATAGCCATGATCATGTACATTCGTCCCCATGAGCATTATGCCATATTGCCGTGCGATGGAAATCTGGGTTGGGTTTCCAATATTAGCCTCTATATCCATCAGCAGAAAGTGCTGGTGCAGAAGCTATTTGTTTCGTGACCCATCTGAATTTAGCAGCTCTGATGCCCACTGTATATGGCAGCATCGCTCCGGTGATACATGCTTCATTAGTCGATCCTGAGGTATCCATGGATCATACAATATCTGCACATGCACACCATTTATCTATTCACCATAACACTCCTGTCTTTAGAAGTCTTAGCCCATATTCTATCGCATGCCAAGTCGATGACAGATTTTCTGGAAAAACTGCATCGATAAGGTTACCTATGGGTAGTATTTTCGTCCGTACAAAATGCTCACAGAGGGAGTCCGGGAACTGAATGAGGCGCCAGGCTTCACAAGCAAGTAGGGCCTGGTTAAATAACATCATGTCCTTAAACCCCATGCCACTTTGCTTCTTTGGCCGTAGTTGCCGAAGTAGATGAAGCATTTTGCTGCATTAATCTATTGTCATGTGCTCCTTGCAAATTAGTTCAGCACCTGTCACTCAACCGGCTTACAAGGTCGAAGTCATTGGATTGCATCGCTTCTGAAAATTGTAAGTAGAGCAGCTGAAAATGATAATACACTTCATTAGTCCAAAACAGAAGGAACAAAATTCATCTATTGGTAGTCAGTTTCAAAGTATGGTATCTTTGATAAAATTCTTGTACTGTATTTAAAATCCCTATATATTTCACATGTAACAAATTCTGTAAAACGGTTAGCGTTATGTGATATGTAAATTGCTAGCTCGTGCAGATACATGGGGTTGATGACTAGGTATCATAACCCTGATTGCCAACAGCTTGTAAGATTGTCTCATCAAATCTTGGCAATAAATGCATCATCATCGCCCATAAAAAAATAGTGCATCATCACAGATAATAGCTGACTGGAAGTTAGAGGGTTCTCCTAGGATGTCTTATTCCTAGGCTTTAATTTACTGGAGTTACTTACTGATAATTTGCATCTTGGTGTATCACATAACATCTTATCCTCCCCAATCTTATACCATTTTTCTCATTGTTTGTAGCGGCGAGATCACTAGCTGCGAGGTTGTTGAAGGTGGGATGATCTGTTCGAGCGGAACATGCATCGAAGCAATGGGAGATAAAAATGACGACTGCTATATTGTCAACGCCGCAGTCTACGTCGGTTACTAATGTCAGTTTAAGGAATCATGTCTTAGAACAGAAGACTGGGAGATTTTCCTAAGCAATAATCATGTAACTGTCATCATAGTTACCATGGATGGCGATGTTGTTGTTAGCATCATAGTTATAATTCACATGAACTGGCCTGTACATTTTCACTGTGTGCTCTAAGAGCATCTCCACTCGTCTCCCCGAGAAGCCCCCCACGAGCCGTTTTTTACATCCGGACGGCGAAATCCGGCCCAGTCGCGCCCCCGGTTCCTCGATTTCGTCCGGATTTGGGCCTAAATTCATCCGGCGATCCCACGCCATCCCCGGCCCCCCGGGGAGCGCTCGGGGACTCCGGATGGAGCAAAACCAACCGCCCACGCCCACGTGTCTCCTCTTTCGTCCGGACTCCCCGGGCCATCCTCTTTTTCCCCGAGAAACGCCGCTTGGGGAGCACACTACTGGAAATATACTGCCCCCCATGCCAAAAATTGATCCAATCCGGACGAAAATTTCGCCGGATTTGGGCGTGGGGAGCGCCAACGAGTGGGGATGCTCTAAGGTGTGGGCAAGTGGAGAATGTTGGCTGCATCCTCCTTTCCTTTAGGATTCTTGGTGTCGTGTGATTGGCTGAGAGGTTGTCCTTGCGCCTGTCTAGCTAGGTACGAGGACGCATTCAGTCAAATTTGCCTTGAGCGGGGAGCATCATGTACTTGTCTGTTCCTGCTGCAGCTATGACTTGGGCTTTGTCTTTGTGCCTGCTAACCGAATTATGTGATTGTGCTGGAAGGAGCAGGCCTCAGAAATTCAAGCTTCAGTCTCTGCATCCGGTTGCACCCATTTGAGCAAATACAGTGTGGATAGAGCTGGTCTTGGTCGCGGTAAAACGCGTGGAGGCGGTCCAAGCAGAAGGTGTGCTAGATCTGGATCCGTGCTGTGATATGTAAATTGCCACTAGCTTGTCCAAGTACATGGAGTTAATGACTAATTATCAACAGGGAGTGACTAATTTTTGTTCCACTACTACTTGTGATGACATTGAATTTCAGTTGCAACCTAGATTACAACTTGTGACTAGCACAAATCGTGAAACAATCCAACGGTTCGGGGTATTTTCCCAGCCCTTGTTGTAAGTCATGACTAGCATGAATTACAAAGCAATCCAACGGTTTCTGGTATTTCTTAGTTGCAATATATGTGCAAGTTGTAAAATCTCAGTTGCAACTCATATGTAACTTGAATAATTTCAGTTGCATCTCATTTTTCAACTCATAGCACACATGAATCACGACGCAATGTAACACTCTAGGAGCCAACTGAGGATCGGCAAAGCTGTAGTATTGTCCTGATTGACAATAATAGCGTGTCAATTTCTAGTCTCATAAGATCTTAGCTACAGGTGCATCGTCATCACCCACAAAAGAAAGTGCATCATCATCGACAATAGCTGACCCCCAATTAGAGGGCAGTCCTAGGATGCCTGATTCCGAGGCTTTAATTCAGAAGAGTTACCGAACTACTGATAATTTGCATCATGTATCACATAATATTTTATACTCAACTTGCATCATCATCGACAATAGCGACCCAAATTAGAGGGCAGTCCTAGGATGCCTGATTCCTAGGCTTTAGGGCATCTCTAGCGGGACGCAAACGGACGCTGAGCAATCGTTTTCGTCCGCCGTGACCGGAAATGCGTCTGGGGCCTGCTCCAGCGGGGCGACGCAAAGTGACCGGGCCGTCCGCGGAGACGCAAACCTGGCCCAAATATGCGCCAGGTTTGCGTCTTCGCGGACGCTCGGCGGTTGCGCGAAGCGTCCTCCATTTCTTACCCGGTTCCGCAAGTCAGGGACAACGAAATCGACCGCTTCGATTTGTTTCTTTTTCCCCTTCTTTGCTGCCCTAGTGCGACGCCACCACCCCAACCCCACCCGCCGCCGTCCCGCCGCAACGCCGCAGTAGTCGCCGTCGGCTCCGTTCTCGCCGCGCGGGAGAGCAGGATCGTACTCGGGCTTGGCTCCGCCGCGTACCTGCCGGCTGTTTTCGGCCAAACGCTCCCGGTTGCGCCGCCCTTCCGCGCCGCCCACGACCTGTTCGGTCAATTGCGTCGGTAGGTTTCTTACTCGTATTTTCGGCGCTATTGTGCGCGGCCATTGATCCGCAGTTTGTACCCACGCAGATGGACATGTGGCAGATGTTGGACAAATTCCGCGCGGAGGTCGTCGACTCCTCTTCCGACGAGGAGTCCGATCAGTCGACGCAGACATTGGCAACTACTGCGGCCTCCATGATCCACGAGTTCACCTCAAACACGGGGCCGGAGCACCGGGGCTCTGTGAAGGGGCACTCTAAAAACCTGCCGCGCAACAGAGTGGAAGGGCAGGCCCGCCTCCACAAGGACTACTTCCACCTCACCAATCCGGTGTTCCCGGAAAAATTGTTCCGGCGCCGGTACAGGATGTCAAGGGACCTGTTCTTGGTCATTCTACGGGGCGTCAGAAACTACGAACCCTACTTCCAATGCAGGCCAGATGCAACAGGTGCGCTAGGCTTCACCTCCTACCAAAAATGCTCCACGGCTATTCGCATGCTCTCATATGGAATGGCTGCGGATATATTCGATGAGTATCTTCGAATGGGTGAGAGCACCTGCCTTGAGGCCATGTACAGGTTTTGCCGAGCCGTGATTGCCGTGTTCGGAGAGTATTACTGTAGGGAGCCAACTGTTGAGGATACAAGGCAGCTCCTGTCTATCAACGAGTCTAGAGGGTTCCCAGGAATGATTGGCAGCATAGATTGCTTGCAGTGGGAGTGAAAAAACTGTCCATTTGGATGGCAGGGTGCGTACAACGGGCATGAGGAGGGAAAAACTGTCATTTTTGAAGATTTCATATCTCAAGATTTATGGTTTTGGCATTCATTCTTTGGCATGGCGGGTTCCAACAATTACATCAATGTGTTGCACCGATCACCGGTTTTCAACCGGCTCATGCAAGACAAAGCTCCCCGGGTGAGCTATGAGATCAATGAAAATGCATATGACAAACCATATTATCTTGCTGATGGCATCTACCCTAACTGGGCCACATTGGTGAAGACTGTCCGTAATCCAAACTCCGAGAAGACGAGGAGGTTTGCCAAGATGCAAGAGGCTTGCAGGAAAGATGTGGAGCGCGGATTTGGTGTGCTCCAAGCTCGGTGGGCAATTGTCCGTCACCCGGCAAGAACATGGTCACTGAAGACCATGCATGAGGTGATAACATGCTGCGTGATCATGCACAACATGATCGTTGAGAACGAGCGTCCTGATGGCCGCAATGAGAACCACTGGGAATTCCAAGGTGAGCTGGTTGCGTCACTTCCTGGAGTTTCATCTTGGCAGGACTATCTACATAGGAATGTAGAAGTCACTAACGAGAACGTCTCTAAACAGCTGCAAACGGATCTGATTAAGCATCAGTGGACATTGGTTGGCCATGAAGATCATGCCTAGAGAAATACTACTCCCTCCGGTTTGACTCTAATATGGATGTATCTAGAACTAAAATGTGTCTAGATACATCCATATTGAAGTCAATTAATATGAATCAGACTTTTAAAAATTTAAATGTAATAACTATGACTTCGTTGATTTCCTTATTTTGTTGTTTGGAAACTTCATAAATTAATGCAAACGCGGAAATGCGTCGGCCCGCTGGAGCCACCCCTAGGTGCAAACGGACGCGCGGACAAAAACGGTCTGTCTCGCGTCCGCCGCGCGACGCAAACGGACATTTCGACGTCTGGAGATGCCCTTATTTCACAGGAGTTACTGAACTACTGATAATTTGCATCATGTATCACATAACATTTTGTACTCGGCTTATTATTTCTACATCTTCTACGTACTCCTCAATTTCTGTAGCGGTGAGATAATTAGCTGCGAGGTTGTCGTCGGTGGGATGATCTGTTCATTTTCGAAGGAGTGCGAGATAAAATCACGACTACTACATTGTCCAGTAAATTCAAAAAAAGGAAACTACATCGTCCAGTAGCATTCTTTCGTTTGTTTTGTAGCGTTCTTTGTGTCGTGTAGCATTCTTGTTTTGTTTGTCCTATAGCATCGTTCGTGTCGTGTGATCCGCTGAGAGCTAGGTCCAGCCGTCGAGAGGGACGAATTCAATCCAACTTGCACTGACCAGGGAGAATCATGCACTTGTCTGTTTATGCTGCAGCTATGGCTGGGGTTCGCTCTTTGTGGCTCCCAACTAGCAGGCCTGATTCTAGCTTGACTCTCTGCATCCAGTTGCAGCAGCTGCATCGAGTTGACGGAGCTGGTCCTGGTAAAAACGCGTGGAGGCGGTCGAAGGAGGTGTGCTGGATCTGGATCCTTGCGGCGTTTAGATTTTTTCCCGTTCTGCAACGGATCGATGCGTTCAACTTGCATCTTATTGTTCTGAATCCGTATATATTGTGGCTGACAAATAATAATGGATGGTGCATTGGTGCCTCAATCCTTTAGCTGACAAATTATGATCGATAGATAAATCCTAAATTCAGTACTAACATGAAGGCTTGTGTAAATCTTTTGGCTCGCACTACTTTTGAATGTGAAATGACAATCACATACAAGGTGTGTCGTGTGAGTTGTAACTAGAGATGCAAGTGCCTCACTATTAGGGTTTCCTCTACCTCTTTAGTTCATTCTAAAAAAAAATGATATGTTGTTGTCAAAGTTGGGTTTCTTTTGGGTAGAGGATACCCTAATGATGACCACCATGCATCTCTAGTTGTGACACTTCAGTTTAACGTATTACGCCATGGACAATATTACTCCTTACAGCCCTAAACATTTATCAGAGTTAGGCAAAACGTAGGCTATAATGTGTCTCAATGCTGCAACCTAACTCCCGCACCCGCAACCTGCAACCTCCCGCACCCGCGCGGTAGCGCCGCGCCGGGCGGCCGCCATCCTCCCCTTCCTCGACCCCCTCCTCGACC
The DNA here is from genome assembly GCF_019359855.2 of Lolium perenne. Lineage (NCBI taxonomy): Eukaryota > Viridiplantae > Streptophyta > Magnoliopsida > Poales > Poaceae > Lolium > Lolium perenne. Next base: position 191,336,329 of record NC_067246.2, on the reverse strand, counting down.
TCCCCTGCCGCCGCTGCCGCCCTGGGCGTCGCCGGACAAAGCTTTGGTGGCGTGGCGGAGGCGGCGGTTACCTCAACGGCGACCCGGCGCGGGGGCACGATCTCATGCTGGCGGCGGCGCCTGCACCTGGCCGATGTCGATGGCGGTGTCGTGGCTGGCGGCGGCCGGAGGAGCTCGACGGCCGGCGGTGGATGGCAGCGGGCGGCGGCTCCAGGCCCGGATCTTGGCCCAATGGGCATAGTCGGGCTGCAGGAATGCTGTTGTTTCGTGTCCCTTGCTGGCCGCTCGCACAGGTCTCCCAGGCTATGCTCGCGATACGAGGACGCCAAGGGAAACTGTGCGCGGCATGGTGGTGGTGACACCCTTCTCCATCGGAGGTGGTTCGCCGAAGAACTTGGGGTGACGTGGCAGCCGGTGAAACCGCGCCTCGATTTCGGTCTTGGCGGACGATGACGGCGTCGTTTGGAGTCGTTACCTTGTTGAAGGCATCGTCTTTGCTTGTTCTGTTATTTCCCTTGGGAGCGGCGGATCCTGAAGGTTACCGGCTGGTGGCGTGTGGGCTACTGGCTCGGTTTTCAATAAAGGAGGCGATCCTAGGGTCTCTTTCAAGCCAAGAAGAAGATCTGTTTGATGCATGTCTTCATTGATCTGGATAAGGTGTCGTGTTCTGGAAGGCTCCGCCGGCGAACTCCACTGGGCGACTCATGCCTGGAGATTGCCGGATCGGATGGGATTCGGTCGCGGGCAACCATGTTTTTCCGACCGTTTGGTTTCAGAGGGAGCGATGCGAAGCTCTGCAGTCTGTTGCCATTGTGGAACATGTCTTTAGTACCATGGTGATGTCAGTAGTGGAGAATGGCATAGAAGCCGAGATCTGTAGACAAGTAATGATGGTTCGAGTCCTGGTGGAGATGAGGGATTGACTTGGTGATTTGTGACTTGGATTAGTGGCATCGGCAAGTGGGGGCGACAACACGGAATAAATTCAGTGTCTAATCTTTAGGGTGAAAACCCTAAGTCTGACCTTAATTGGTTGTACCTCGCAATGATCTTGTTGAAGGCATTGTTTTTGAAAGAGCGGACCATCTCCAGGGTGAAAACCTATGATCTATGATCAGTGCGACGACGGCATTTGTGCACCGTTCCTTTCTTTAAGGCGTCGCTTTTGGAGAAGATAGATTTCTGGTGTTATCTTGGTGGTGTTTGGTCAGCTGCTACAAGGAATAGATCACTATAGCAGGACTTTTCCTTTTCGTAATTCTTCTTTCTTTTTTAGCTGTGTGCATACGTGTTGCCATTAGGGCAGTGCGTTGTTGCAGAGACTAGGTGTAATTGATATCTTTATGATATTAATATATTTCCCTTATCGAAAAAAATGTGTCTCAATTCTTTGAATCTGCCACAAATATTTAGGACCGGAGGGAGTAATATTACTCATGGCGTAACACTCTAATATATAGAGGTGAGATCTCTCTGCCCTTGAATTTGTTTAGATTTCATAACCTCATCCCCATTTTTGCGAGGGAGAAAATTATATTTTTTCTCAGTTAAATGGGATTATTGTAAGCCAATACTAGTTGTGCAATATGGCCTAGTACATGGCGCACCCAGCAAGCGGTGCTAGTGCTACCTTAAGATGTACCATGATTATGTAAACACACGAAGTCCCATTAATCTTCTTACTCCACTTATGAAATGGCCATCATGTTTGAGGTTGTTGTTGTGCTTTGACTTTTTTTTTGAACAAGAGCTTTGACTACTTGTGTATTCTCTCCATAAAATGGGGTTAGTCTTTCGCCTCCTGAGTCTAGATTTCAAGGTCAAGTCTTTTTTCCTCCGAAGTCCAGTCCCTTAAATATTATTACTGCATTGATGAGATTCCCATATCGTTTGAGGTTGTGGTGGTAACGATATGGAGGCAAGTCTTTCACCTCCTAAGTCTAGATTCCAAGGGTCAGTCTTTTCCCTAAAAGTATATATCTCAAGGATAACGTTGACTGTGATTAGGATGACTTTTGCATCATCAAGAATATAATGTACAAAAGCGCACCATTCCATTATGACACTTTAGGGGTTTGCATTAGTGGACATTAGTTGATGCTATATATATTTGTCAATCGTCATCATCCTTAAACCCTGGTTTGTATGATTGCATTGTCTGAAATGCAAAATTGCCAAATCAGATTGCGACCCCCAACTAATCTTGAAATAAATTATGCATCTCTTAGTGATACAGATTGCTTTTATTAAAACACAGATATCCTCGAAAGATTCCTTACACTTATTTATTAGTCCATAAAATTAATGGTTATATCTTTTCATATCTGTATACATATACTACTCCTACTTGTATTCCGCTCTGTTATAGTATACCGAACATGTAGCACATTGTATGTCTTCCTGATTAGTGTTAACACATCCCATATGGTATCATGGTGACACTTCTTCCAAGATCGTATCTAAAAAACCTACATGGCATGGTCGATCTTCATAGGTTCTTTCCGCGCATCATATTCCTTGTACATGGCCTTGGCTCTCAGTCTCGGAGAAGCTGACTTGAAACATTTTCTTGATCTCACAAGCTCATGTGTTGCCGACAGTGAAGAGAGCTCAACTGCTTGGCTTCCTCAAAGGATTGGTTGCGACACCACCAGAAGAACTCAACAAAAAGGACAAGGATGGGAAGGACGTGAAGATTCTGAATCCGACGCATGGTCGGTGGATTTCTTAGGAGCAATTTGTTCCGAGTTATCTTCTAACTAATATGATGCGAGAGGTGTTGACTCAGGTGGTCGGCCTTAATGGCGTGGTTGCCACCAGAGGAAGCTAGGTCATGCCAGAGTTGTTATCATTGCAGTGCAAAGCAGGTATGGTGCAACTTCTGCACCCACTTGAACCAAACCCGAAAGGAAGGCATGACCGGGGTGGCCTACTTTAGCTCAAAGCCATAGCTTATGAGGTGGTGATAATCCCCAACTGCAAGGAATCTACATAGTACAATTCGATAAGTATTTGAGTGTTGAACCCTCGAGGAGTTGAAAGTAAACTATATATTCTCTAAAGCCCCTATAACCCACTTATATGGCCCTTTATGCAAAGCAGTGAAGTAGAATGTGTAATGTACTTGTTACTATTAACTAGATAACGGTAAAGTGCCAAAAGTAAATAAAGGAAGTAAACTGTTGCAAGTAAAGTAAAGACTATGAAGATAAAAACAAATAAAGTAAAAGGAAGTAAATAAACGGAGCAACTGTTTAGGAAATCGTTATTTCATTTATTTGGTTGTCAAAATTAGTGAAGCACATGGATATTATTTTTATTGTTTCTTCTAGAGAGGAGCTATAAATAGGTGCAACCACATAAATGTCCAAATACACCCCTAATGATTGATCTCAAGACTATTTCCGAGCAAACAAGAGAGTTATTAAGACATAAAGTCCAACCACCTCTGTAAGTTTCAAGGTCCCCATAATTACATTCCCCGTTAATTAATCATAGCTTAATATAGCATGCATATTTAATATTTGGGGCACAGTTATGTGTACGCTCATATATTAGTCCGTAACATCATCATAGAAGAGAACATGTACTTGTATGCAATCATCAACAAACTATTTCACAATTTCCATAAAAAATCACTACTCAAAGATAAACATAGAGACACAATACATTATGGGAAAACAATAGATTGCATCACACATCATGTTTTCCAAGAGATTACAATAGGGAGATGGAGGATGTTGGTATAGGTCTTGATGAAGAGGTGCCTCCCCAAGGGGGAGAGGTGGCCACACGAGGAGAGGAGGCGGCGCCGGTAGTAGCACCCCTTCGTGGAGGGCGGTGGCTGCCCTAGGGGGAGGAGGCCCCTTGCCCCTTATTTTTTTCCTTGGAGATGGTGTTGGTGCAGAGGAGCTCATGCCCCTTCTTGGCGGCTGCCAAGAGGGGTTGATTTTCGTGACAATTGGTGCCTACCTCCAAAAGTAGGGTTTCCCCTCAATATATAGAGGCGGAGATGCAATCTAGGCCATGTGATGGATGCCCCTTTGATCTAAGGCTCTTGAGCACCTCTAGAATGTTCCTAGGACTTAACCTCTGTCCTTTATGAACCCATCAAGTCATGGCTTGAACGAATCCCTCAAGTATGGAAAGATTTTGAGTCAATCACGTCACCAACTTTTGGAGTCCCGCTCCTGTACTCCGCAGTAATTGGGTTTAGTTTGGGCTTTCAAGGTCCGTTCGGGACGAATTTTATGTCTAAACCGATTGGAAGAAAATATCAACAACTTTCATGTTTTGACTTTTTCTATTTGACGCCGTCTTCTGGGGTCTTCTTGGCAATCTTTGAAAACTGTTCCGTAGGGACAAATTCCAGGAAACTCCGAATTGTACCATAATGAGCAGTTTCCTTTCATATTTGTGTGTTTCCTACACAACAGTGTAAAACAAAAAAATTGTGCACTTTTGCAACTATTAGTAGGTTAATATCAATAAATATAATAAATTTGCAAGATAATAATGATTTTAACACAATAAATTGCAAAGTTCATGGCTGCATTTTACATGCATCAGTCCTCGAGTATGAAGGTGATAAAACTGAACATGAACTTTGGAGTTTGATGCTATGTTGGGTATAACAAGTAATGATCATTTCCACACAAAGTTAAATGGTTTATTCTTTATGGAATATGAACAAGAATATGAGATATAAATTAATATTTCTTATGCACTACATCCATGCTCAACAATAAGGCATTTTGTATAAAGACAAATGAAAGTACTAAGGACATCTAAACATGTAAGTGCAAGTAATACTATTTGGTCCAAAAGAAGATTCTTTCTTTTTATTTTTTTCTTCTTGTATATGTGGACACTTGAGTAACAGAAAGTAAGCAGGGAATATACATGCTAGCACTTTGATAATATAAGAGAGCATAAAATAAAGTTTTAGGATATGCAACTCATGTAAATGGTAATCATAAGAATGACCAGGATTCCCGAGGGCGCGTGTCAGTTCGTCTCTCTCTCTCTCTCTCTCTCTCTCTCTCTCTCTGGAATGTTCCCGCTCAAACTTCGGTTATTGTATTAACAAGGTCTTCGATAGGTTTTTCAATTTGTTTATTTACAATAATACACTGCCTTGTGTGTGGTCAACGATCCTCCATGCCCGTAAAACCAGTGATTTGACCGTTCTGGCCAACCCACTGTTCCTGGAGTGACCCATTTAGAAATTAAGGTGGCCTTAGTTTGATTCCACTTAGGCATGGCACTCTTGTAGACACATGTCCCCATAACATGGTGATTTTTTTCGCAGAATTTTCCTTTTTTCTGACCTTAGCAGAGATTCATACGATGAATTGTACTCCACAAAAGCGTCCCAGTGATTTTTTTATCTTCTCTACTGGTATAGTGAAATCTGGAGTTCCTTTCTTTATATATTCATTGTATAATATTTTCCTGAAGGTATGGAATTGTGTCGCCACCTTCTTAAGATCCCACTCCTTGATTTTTGACCTAAGTATTGTTTCCTCTTTGCACTCTGATGGTAGGTTGAAATGTGACAAAAGCATATCCCAAAACAAATCTTTGGATCTTTGGTCGATATATAACTAACTCCATCTACCTTTGGCTTATTCCATTCTCGAGCGGTGATCGGGATGTTCTCTGTAACAATAAATCTGCATTGATTTACAAATAAATGTACGTTCTCTTTGGGAGAAATCGGTTCGCCATCTTCAGTGACTTCGTCGATCTTGAACCTTTGATGATCGCCCAACTTTTTGGTCGGGCCTCGTTTCCTTCAATCCAGAGAGCTAAAATAAGAAAGATTAAATAATATATATATATACAAATCAATTAATGCATCTAGTAACTAGAGGTTAATTAATATACCTTGCCGGACTTTGTTAAGGGTCCAACATTTTCTTTGTCATGATTGTTTGTTTCCCATTCGTCTCTTGGTCTAGCTCCATTCCCTCACCGAAGTCGTTCATAAATTTTGAGCCGTCATATTCTCCACTGGCTATAATATTTAACAGTGCCTCTTCTTCATCGTCTCTGCCACGGTCCATAGCTTAACTAATCCAGAAAAAAAGATAAACCAATTTAGTATCAAGATTGCATATTTCTATTTATATTTATGACCAAATTTCTATTTATAATCCAGAAGAAAGATAAAATATGATGCATTCCTCACATTTGATACATGAAAATAATATCACGCCAACAATAGAAATGTATGACCACTTTCTTCAAACAAAATTTCTGCCACCAAGCATATAAAGAAGCACATACATGAATCTTTGCTCAGTTCGATCACCATAACAATCATAACCATCCCAAGCATCCATATACATGAATCTGCCACCATTTTAAATAAGGCATCCATAAATTGATCTAACCAAATTGACGTAAGTAAATTGACCTAACTAACTAATTGATCTAACTAAATAAGGCATCCATATACATGACAAATAGGGCATCCATATACTACTTTAAATAAGGCATCCATATACATGACAAATAATTCTAACTATATATATTGATCTAACTAAATTTACCTAATTAAATTGACCTAACTAACTTGACAAATAATTATAACTATATTGACCTTACTAACTAATTTGAAATGATTTTCCAGAAAAAAAGAAAAGGAGGCCAACGTCATGCTGACTTCAGCACAGCCATGTCAACCACGACCTCGACCCAGGAGAGCGCAGACGCGCCGCTTCACGGGCGACCTATTGGTGGCGGTGCTACTCTTTAGTGGTTGCTGGAACATTGCCAGCGACAAAGCCGAGTGGCGGCAGCAGATACTCGTCGACTCGGCGCTACAGAGAGAGGGAGAGAGAGCGCTGAGAGGGGAGGAAGGACGGTGAGCTCACCCTTGATGTCTATGGGTGCTTCTATTCTTGTAGACAGTGTTGGGCCTCCAAGAGTAGAGGTTTGTAGAACAGTAGCAAGTTTCCCTTAAGTGGATCACCCAAGGTTTATCGAACTCAGGGAGGAAGAGGTCAAAGATATCCCTCTCAAGCAACCCTGCAACCACAAAGCAAGAAGTCTCTTGTGTCCCCAACACACCTAATAGGTGCACTAGTTCGGCGAAGAGATAGTAAAATACAAGTGGTATGAATGAATATGAGCAGTAGTAACGGCGCCAGAAAAGTGCTTGCTGGCGTGCAGTTGATGGTAGTAATATTGCAGGAAGTAAAGATGCAGTAAAACAGTAAACAAGCAGCGATAGCAGTATTTAGGAACAAGGCCTAGGGATCATACTTTCACTAGTGGACACTCTCAACATTGATCACATAACAGAATAAATAGATAGATGCTAGACTCTACACCCTCTTGTTGGATGATGAACACCACTAACTGTGTAGGATTACACGAACCCTCAATGCCGGAGTTAACAAGCTCCACAATATTCAATGTTCATATTTAAATAACCTTAGAGTGCATAACAGATCAACATAACCAAACCAAGTACTAACGTAGCATGCACACTGTCACCTTCACACTACGAAAGGAGGAATAGATCACATCAATACTATCATAGCAATAGTTAACTTCATAATCTACAAGAGATCACAATCATAGCCTACGCCAAGTACTACACGATGCACACACTGTCACCATTACACCGTGCAGGAGGAATAAACTACTTTAATAACATCACTAGAGTAGCACACAGATAAATTGTGGTACAAAACACATTGCAATCATAAAGGTATATAAATAAGCACTTCACTATGCCATTCATAACAGTGAATAAGTATTCTGTGAAATATAGCCTAAGGGACCCACACGGTGCACACACTGTCACCTTTACACACGTGGGACAAGGAGTCTCCGGAGATCACATAAGTAAAATCCACTTGACTAGCATAATGACATCTAGATTACAAGCATCATCATACGAATCTCAATCATGTAAGGCAGCTCATGAGATTATTGTATTGAAGTACATAGGAGAGAGATGAACCACATAGCTACCGGTACAGCCCCGAGCCTCGATGGAGAACTACTCCCTCCTCATGGGAGACAGCAGCGTTGATGAAGATGGCGGTGGTGTTGATGGAGAAGCCTTCCGGGGGCACTTCCCCGTCCCGGCGGCGTGCCGGAACAGAGACTCCTGTCCCCCAGATCTTGGCTTCACGATGGCGGCGGCTCTGGAAGGTTTCTCGTACCGTGGTTTTTCTGTATAGGGTTTTCGCGACGGAGGCTTTAAGTAGGCGGAAGGGCAAGGTCGGTGGAGTCACGAGGGGCCCACACAACAGGGCGGCGCGGGCCCTAGCCTGGCCGCGCCGCCTTAGTGTGGCGCCACCTCGTGGCCCCACTTCGTATCTCCTCCGGTCTTCTGGAAGCTTCGTGTGAAAATAGGACCCTGGGCGTTGATTTCGCCCAATTCCGAGAATATTTCCTTACTAGGATTTCTGAAACCAAAAACAGCAGAAAACAGGAACTGGCACGTCGGCATCTCGTCAATAGGTTAGTTCCGGAAAACGCATCAAAACGATATAAAGTGTGAACAAAACATGTAGGTATTGTCATAAAACAAGCATGGAACATAAGAAATTATAGATACGTTTGAGACGTATCAACCCTCAACGCGAAGGACGTCTCGGAGAGGACGGGGGAAGTCAGACGACGACGTGGTAGTCGATGGAAGCTTAGCCGGTCACGGGGGAAGAACGGCTTGATTCCGTCGACCATGGCCTTCCTGACACGCGCGAGTTATCGAGGAGGCTCGAGACAGCGAGGCGGAGCTTCCAGGATTTGCGTCGGAGCTAGGGGAGGCCTGGGGTGGTGGAGCGAGGCGGTTAGGATTTGGTCATCGGGCACGGGCAGAGAGCGAGGGAGAGGCGGCGATGTCGATCGGGGGAGGGGGCCAAGAGTCGTGGCTTATGTATCGATACCTCTTTAGTCTCGGGCGGTACCATGAACTGGAACTAAATTTCATTTAGTCCCGGTTGGTGGTTGCAACCGGGACTAAAGGTCTGGCTTTAGTCCTGGTTCGTGGTACTGCCCGAGACTAAAGATTTTTTCGGTCGCCCATGAAAATGCGCGCGGGAGGCCCACCTTTAGTCCCGGTTGGCATTGGTACCCGAGACTAAATGGGCTTTGGGAATACTAATTCTATCTCTAGCAATTTTATTTCACTAAAATTCTATTTGTTTCTCATTTTTCTTTTTACAATTTAATTTATTATATATTATCTTTTATTTCTTTCTAAATTCTGTTCTTTTTCTAAATTCTATTTGTTTTCTAAATGGGCTAACTTTTAGAAGAATTTATGGACAAATATGATATAGATACCATATGAAAGTACATTTCATCATGTATCTAATGATATTGATCTTGTATTTTGCATCTTAATGATGTTTGCTAAATGTGACAAACTTTACAAATTCATAGAAAGTTTATTTCAAATCAGAAAAATATAAATAATATATCAAAATGTCCAGAAAATAATCTAGATCCATTAATAATATAATATGAAATTTTTAATTAAAAATAAAATAAAATTATTTAATTAAGTCTTTTATTATCCAAAATTCCAAGAAGATTAAATAATTAGTAAATTTATAAAATAAATAATACGATTTATAATCCTTCTTGTTTCACTTGGTTGCAAATAGAGTCCTTTGTCTTATAGAACCAGAACCAAAAAAAACATTATAAAGGTTTTCTTCAGATTTTTCAGAACACAGTTACATAAAAGGTTCAATACATTATTACACATCACCAACATCCCCATTTAGTGTTGGGGTATAAAAAAATTCTTCGCATATGTCCGTTGCCTATGATTGCGTTGTAACCATGGAGCATCTAAATTATTTAACAGGATGCGTGGGTCGGTGTTCACTGTGAAGGGCAAAATTTATCTTACTTATTATAATCTTCTCACATGTCTGTCTTTTTCTCCACTCCCACGATATTTCTTTTTTCTGAAAGAACTATGTGGTGATTTGGATCATTGTATGATGTATCTGTTTGCTTTTTTTTGTTTGGTAGACATATCCTCCTTCACACAGAAAACCTGAGCCACATCATTGGCTAGGACGAATGGTTCATCTCTATACCCAAGATTATTGCGACCCACTGTTGTCATTTTGTATTGCTGGTATACCTTTACCCCTCCTCCTGTCAGCTTGACCCATTTGCACCGAAACAAAGGGACCTTAAAAGAAGGTTCATAGTCAAGTTCTCATATCTCCTCTATGTAACCATAATATGTGTCATTTTGCCCATTGTTGTTTGTTGCAACAATGTGGACACTATAGTTTTGGTTGGTGCACTTTTAATCTTGAGTGATCGTGTAAAGTGTATTCTCATTTATTTCGTACTCTTGGAAAGTTAATATAGTTGGAGATGGTGACTGATGTCTACGTGTGCTTCTATTCTTCTAGACAGTGTTGGGCCTCCAAGAGCAGAGGTTTGTAGAACACTAGCAAGTTTCCCTTAAGTGAATCACCCAAGGTTTATCGAACTCAGGGAGGTAGAGGTCAGAGATATCCCTCTCAAGCAACCCTGCAATTAAGATACAAGAAGTCTCTTGTGTCCCCAACACACCTAATACACTTGTCAGATGTATAGGTGCACTAGTTCGGCGAAGAGATAGTGAAATACAAGTAATATGGATGAATATGAGTGGTAATAGCAATCTGAAATAAATATGGCAGCAAGTAAACATGTAGCAGAACTTGTTGGAAACGGTGCCAGAAAATAGCTTGCTGGCGTGGGAGGCAATTCTCTGTGGTGTAACTTTTCTATTCGGAAACAAGGCCTAGGGATCCTACTTTCACTAGTGGACACTCTCAACAATGATCACATAAATAAATAACTTCTCTTCCTTTGTGCTACATACACTCTCTTGTTGGATAACAAACACCATTCATTGTGTAGGGCTACAAGAGCTCCCTCAAGCCGGAGTTAACAAGCGCCACAACATTCGGTGTTCATATTTAAGTAACCTCTAGAGCATAATAGACCGTTGCAATTTAGACCGAGTACTAACATAGCATACACACTGTCACCTTTAAGCTATGAAAGGGGGAATAGATCACATCAATACTATCATAGTAATAGTTAACTCCATAATCTACAAGAGCTTACAATCATAACCTACGCCAAGTACTACATGATGCACACAATGTCACCTTTACATCATGAAGGAGGAATATACTACTTTAATAACATCACTAGAGTAGCACATAGATCAATAGTGATACAAAGCTCATCATATGGATCTCAATCATGCAAGGCAGTTCATGAGATCATTGTATTGAGGTACATGAGAGAGAGATTAACCACATAGCTACCGGTAGAGCCCTTAGCCTCGGGAGAGAACTACTCCCTCCTCATCATAGGAGACAGCGATGGCGATGGAGATGGCGGTGGTGTCGATGGAGATGCCTTCCGGGGGCACTTCCCCGTCCCGGCGGCGTGCTGGAACAGAGACTTCTGTCCCCCGAATCTTGGCTTCGCGATGGCGGCGGCTCTGGAACTTTTCCTGTATCGTGGCTTATTCGTATCGAAGATTTAGGTCAGGGAGGCTTATATAGGCGAAGAGTCGGAGTCGGAAGGGCCACGGGGCCCCCTCACAGTAGGGGGGCGCGCCCCCCCTTGGCCGCGCCGCCATGTGGGGTGGGGCCCTGATGACCCACAAGTATAGGGGGTGTATCGTAGTATCTTCGATAAGTAAGAATGTCGATCCCAACGAGGAGCAGAAGGTGTTGACAAGCAGTTTCGATGAAGGATTCACTGTAAATGCTCACAGACAAGTATTCAGGGGGTTTTGATGTAACAGATGAATAAAGTACGAGTAAGTAAAGTGCGAGAGTAATAATTGCAGCGAGTGGCCCAATCCTTTTTAGCACAAAGGACAAGCCGGTTTGTTTACTTATAGTGACCAAACGTTCTTGAGGATACACGGGATTTTAGTCTAGTGCTTTCGCTTCATACAGCTGATTAATCTTCATTGTTTTGATAAGTGTTGTGTGGGTGAACCTATGCTAATGTACTGCCCTTCTAGGACTAATACATACTTGTGATTATACCCCTTGCAAGCATCCGCAAATACAAGAAAGTAATTAAGATAAATCTAACCACAACCTTAAACTCTGAGATCCTGCGATCCCTCCTGCATCGATATACCAACGGGGGCTCAGGTTTCTGTCACTCCGGCAACCCCGCAATTGGCAAACGAGTACAAGATGCATTCCCCTAGGCCCATAAAGGTGAAGTGTCGTGTAGTCGACGTTCACACGACACCATTAGAAGAATAACACCACAACTTAAATATCATAACATTGAATACTACTCAACCACGATTCACTACTAACATTTAGACCTCACCCATGTCCTCAAGAACTAAACGAACTACTCACGAGACATCATATGGAACATGATCAGAGGTGATATGATAATGAATAACAATCTGAACATAAACCTTGGTTCAACGGTTTCATTCAATAGCATCAATAACAAGTAGAAATCAACACCGGGAGAGTTTCCCCTATCAAACAATCAAGATCAAACCCAAATTGTTACAGCGGTAACGGTGTGCAGCGGTGGAGACGGCGGTGATGATGATGATGATGATGGTGATGATGATGGAGATGATGTCCAGCTCGATGACGGTGACGATCGCGTCGATTTCCCCCTCCGGGAGGGAATTTCCCCGGCAGATCTCAGCCTGCCGGAGAGCTCTTTTCTCTCTGGTGTTCTCCGCCCCGCAGAGGCGGCTGTGACTCTTCGCGACTATCCTCTGTGGCTTAGGTCTTCGGGACGAAGGAGTACGCGAAGAAAAGGAGGCGAGAGGGGGCTGTGGGCCCCCTCCTCACAGGGCGGCGCGGCCAGGCCTTGGGCCGCGCCGGCCTATGAGGTGGGCCCACCTCGGGTCCCCTCGGCTCCCCCTTCTGGCTCCCTTCGTCTTCTGGAAAAATAGGATTTTTCATATAATTTCCATCAACTGCTGATCTTCCGAAATATTGCATCCTGACGGTGCTTTTTCCAGCAGAATCCTGGCTCCGGTGCGCGATCTCCAAATAATCATGAAATATGCAAAATAGATGAAATAACATAAGTATCATCTCCAAATATGAAATATATCAATGAATAGCAGCAAATTATGATATAAAATAGTGATGCAAATTGGACGTATCAACTCCCCCCAAGCTTAGACTTCGCTTGTCCCCAAGCGAAACTGAGCTCAGTATACAAGACCACATGTTTATGAGTCGATAAATAAAATACGGACAAGAAGCATCATATTAATTCACACAAGGCATTCTAGTGAACAACTTCCTCATATAATTCAACTTGAAATAAGTATAAGGTAATCACAAATAAAGGTGCATAAGGAATCATAATTGGTGATGGCAAACTTTGTTCTTGGTCAGAGAACAGCTAATGATTATACTTATCTATTGAGCAGCGCTCTCATGTTAAAGTTTATATGGCTCATTTTGCATACTCAATCATAATGATCATTGATAACTTCCAAAGCTATATTCATTTAGATAAAACTTGTACTAAACAAGAAAGAGTAAAAGACATGATGAAATAAATCACAATATAATAGTTTGATCGCAACAACTCAAATGCTTGCTTGAGATGGAGGGAAATAGGTTTACTGACTCAACATAAAGTAAAAGATAGGCCCTTCGCAGAGGGAAGCATGGATTAAATCATGTGCTAGAGCTTTTCAAGTTTTGAAATCATATAGAGAGCAATAAAATAAAGTTTTGAGGGGTGTTTGTTGTTGTCAACGACTGGTAGCGGGTACTCTAACCCCCTTGCCAGACAAACTCTCAAAGAGCGGCTCCCATAAAGTTTTCTTTTTGGTTGACACTCCTTCCAACCTTTGCTTTCACAAACCATGGCTAACCGAATCCTCGGGTACCTGCCAACGATCTCATACCATGAAGGAGTGTCTTTTTATTTTAGTTTTATTTAGATGACACTCCTCCCCACCTTTGCTTTCTCAAGCCATGGCTAACCGAATCCTCGGGTGCCGTCCAATCAATCTCATACCATTGAGGAGTGTCTATTTGTAAAATTACGAAAGCTAATTAACTTGGGACTGGGAACCCCATTGCCAGCTCTTTTTGCAAAGTTATTGGATAAGTGGATGAAGCCACTAGTCCATTGGTGAAAGTTGCCCAACAAGATTGAAAGATAAACACCACATACTTCCTCATGAGCTATAGAACATTGACACAAATAAGGAGTAATAAAGTTTTGAATTGTTTAAAGGTAGCACATGAAGTATTTACTTGGAGTGGCAGGAAATACCACATAATAGGTAGTTATAGTGGACACAAATGGCTTAGGTTTGGGTTAAAGTTTGGATGCACGAGAAGCATTCCCTCTCAGTACAGGTCTTTGGCTAGCAAGGCTGATTAACAAGCATAAGAGTTGAGGGAAACAAACGAATATACATGTGATAGAAACAATCATGCATCTTTCTTGTAAGCACAAACAATTTTAACTTCAGAATAATAAGCTATGAGCTAACAAGAAAGGAAGACAATGAAACAAATATATATATATTTCTCTTTTCTACTTAAACCTCAAGGTGTTGTTGCTATTGACCAATGCTAAGTTTGCCAAAACCAAATAGATTTACTCAATGCTCCCAAAGTGGTACCAATACTAAAATCAAGATCAATCATATAATAGAAATTGCAAACTAAAATAAGGTGTGCAATATGTAAATGATAAGACTTCTCATTAATATTTCATAACGATAACTCACCCCAAGGGATACATAGACAAACTAAAGGAGAGATACTTCCACACTGCAACCCATCTTATATGATAACTTCCCTACTCATGATATGACACTACTTGATAGTAAAAAGTAAAAGGTAGTGATGATGTGATACCGCGGCACTCCCCCAAGCTTGGAACAAACCAAGGGGATGCCAATACCGATGATGAATTACTCCTTTGGCGATGGTGGTGATGAATTCCTCCCGCGCTTCTTACAGATCTCCTTCAGCTTCAGCTTCTCAGCTTGGCAATTCTGCACTAAGACTCGAAGAGATTCATTGTTATCTGAAGTTGGCGGTGGCGACCTTGTGATGGGTATCGAGTAATATTCCAGTATTCTACGGAGTCGGTAATTCTCCTCCTAGAGTATCTCCACTTCTCTTCTTAGTGCCCGATATTGACCACAAAACTCATCAGTAGTCCGTAGAGCTTCTTCCAGCACATGGAAAGAGTCGAGGCCAAGAGCAGGTGGTAAGGGTCCCTGCAAGTTATGAGAGAAAGAACGTCGAGTGTCAACAGATCCCACCAAGATTTGCTTACTCCCAACAGCTTGTTGCTCTTGTTTTGACGACACCCTTTTCACTTCTTCCTTCGAAAGCCCTTTGCCCTTGTTGTCGGAGGTCATGGTGCTCCTAGATTGAAAATAGATCCTGACAGAAACAGCTCGAAACAAAACACGTCGAAAAAAACGATATACGGACCTCAGGGGTCCGGGGGATTATATAGCAGGAATTTTTATGACAAACGGAAAGTACCAGGTCGAACCAGAGTCGGAGAGGGGCAACGAGGTGGCCTCCTCACAGGGCGGCGCGGCCAGGCTGGGGCCCGCGCCGGCCTATGGGGGCACGCCCTCGTGCGTCTCCTCCACTCCGTTTCGATCTCGCAATTTTTTCATATTTTCCAAAAACAGCAAAAACATTGTTCGGAAAGTGAATCGCGGACTTTTTCTTACCAGAACTGTTACCTATTCAAAGTCGGATTCTGCAGGACTGTCAACTTGACTTTTGATGAAAGCTTCCGGAGTTACCACTTGGATAATATCAACATCTTCATTATGAGAATCTCCAGCGATATAATGCTTGAGTCTTTGTCCATTCACTACCTGTGTGGCATTACCTTGAATAGAGCTAATTTTAATTGCTCCTGATCGATAAACCTCATCAATGACATATGGTCCTTCCCATTTTGAGAGCAACTTCCCTGCAAAGAATCTGAGACGAGACCGATACAATAGGACTTTATCCCCAACATTAAATTCTCTTTTGATAATTCTTCTATCATGCCATTTCTTAACTTTCTCTTTAAAGAGTTTAGCATTTTCATAAGCTTCACTTCTCCATTCATCTAGAGAACTTAATTGCAACAACCTCTTATCACCGGCTAGTTTAGGATCTTTGTTTAGTTCTCTAACAGCCCAATAAGCTTTGTGCTCTAATTCTAAAGGTAAATGACAAGCTTTTCCATAAACCATTTTATAAGGTGACATTCCCATGGGGTTTTTATAAGCAGTTCTATAAGCCCATAGTGCATCCTTCAATTTAATAGCCCAGTTCTTACTAGTTTTATTAACAGTCTTTTGCAAGATAGACTTAATCTCTCTATTTGATAGTTCTACTTTCCCACTAGTTTGAGGATGATAAGCGGAAGCAATTCTATGATTAATACCATACTTAGCAAGAGTTTTTCTAAAACCTCCATGAATAAAATGAGAACCTCCATCAGTCATAATATATCTAGGTACTCCAAATCTAGGAAAAATAATATCTAAAAGCATTTTTAAAGAAGTCTCACCATCAACACTTTTTGTGGGTATAGCTTCTACCCATTTAGTAACATAATCAACAGCGACAAGTATATGAGTGTTACCTTCTGAAGAAGGGAAAGGACCCATGAAGTCGAATCCCCAACAATCGAATGGTTCAATAACAAGAGTATAATTCATAGGCATTTCATTGCGTCTGGAGATATTACTGATACGTCTCCGACGTATCGATAATTTCTTATGTTCCATGCCACATTATTGATGTCATCTACATGTTTTATGCACACTTTATGTCATATTCGTGCATTTTCTGGAACTAACCTATTAACAAGATGCCGAAGTGCCAGTTGCTGTTTTCTGCTGTTTTTGGTTTCAGAAATCCTAGTAAGGAAATATTCTCGGAATTGGACGAAATCAAAGCCCAGGGGCCTATTTTTCCACGAAGCTTCCAGAAGTCCGAAGATGAAACGAAGAGGGGCCACGGGGTGGCCAAACCCTAGGGCGGCGCGGCCCCACCCCTGGCCGCGCCGGCCTATGGTCTGGGCCCCCCGTGCCGCCTCTTGACCTACCCTTCCGCCTACTTAAAGCCTCCGTGACGAAACCCCCGCACGAGAACCACGATACGGAAAACCTTCCGCAGACGCCGCCGCCGCCGATCCCATCTCGGGGGATCCAGAGATCGCCTCCGGCACCCCGCCGGAGAGGGGAATCATCTCCCGGAGGACTCTACGCCGCCATGGTCGCCTCCGGTGTGATGTGTGAGTAGTCTACCCCTGGACTATGGGTCCATAGCAGTAGCTAGATGGTTGTCTTCTCCCCATTGTGCTATCATTGTCGGATCTTGTGAGCTGCCTAACATGATCAAGATCATCTATCTGTAATTCTATATGTTGCGTTTGTTGGGATCCGATGAATAGAGAATACTTGTTATGTTGATTATCAAAGTTATGCTATGTGTTGTTTATGATCTTGCATGCTCTCCGTTACTAGTAGATGCTCTGGCCAAGTAGATGCTTGTAACTCCAAGAGGGAGTATTTATGCTCGATAGTGGGTTCATGCCTGCATTGACACCGGGACAAAGGACAGAAAGTTCTAAGGTTGTGTTGTGCTGTTGCCACTAGGGATAAAACATTAGTGCTATGTTCAAGGATGTAGTCACTAGTTACATTACGCACCATACTTAATGCAATTGTCTGTTGTTAGCAACTTAATACTGGAGGGGGTTCGGATGATAACCTGAAGGTGGACTTTTTAGGCATAGATGCAGTTGGATGGCGGTCTATGTACTTTGTCGTAATGCCCAATTAAATCTCACTATTCTCATCATGATATGTATGTGCATGGTCATGCTCTCTTTATTTGTCAATTGCCCAACTGTAATTTGTTCACCCAACATGCTGTTCGTCTTATGGGAGAGACACCTCTAGTGAACTGTGGACCCCGGTCCAATTCTCTTTACTGAAATACAATCTACTGCAATACTGTTCTACTGTTTTCTGCAAACAATCATCTTCCACACAATACGGTTAATCCTTTGTTACAGCAAGCCGGTGAGATTGACAACCTCACTGTTTCGTTGGGGCAAAGTACTTTGGTTGTGTTGTGCAGGTTCCACGTTGGCGCCGGAATCCCTGGTGTTGCGCCGCACTACATCCCGCCGCCATCAACCTTCAACGTGCTTCTTGGCTCCTCCTGGTTCGATAAACCTTGGTTTCTTTCTGAGGGAAAACTTGCTGCTGTGCGTATCATACCTTCCTCTTGGGGTTGCCCAACGAACGTGTGAAATACACGCCATCAAGCATATTTTCTGGCGCCGTTGCCGGGGAGATCAAGACACGCTGCAAGGGGAGTCTCCACTTCTCAATCTCTTTACTTTGTTTTTTGTCTTGCTTAGTTTTATTTACTACTTTGTTTGCTGCACTAAATCAAAATACAAAAAAATTAGTTGCTAGTTTTACTTTACTTGCTATCTTGTTTGCTATATCAAAAACACAAAAAAAATTAGTTACTTGCATTTACTTTACTTATTTCATCATGTTTCCTTTTAATTTTACCACAAAAGACATACCGGTAGGACGTGGGTCTATAGTTGGGAGAAATAATATAGAAGAATTTTTCAATCATGTTAGTACTATTGAAAATTTTGAAGATAGACACTTGGTAGACCTTGCGCCTACTTATGAAATTGCTGCTGCACATTTAGTTCGCTTGTTGGAAACTAAATTTGTTAATCTTAATCCTATAATCCAACACATGTTCTTCACACTTGGCGATATGGAAGAAGGGGAAAAGAAAGATTTTGTATTAGAAACCCTTCTTAGAGAATTTGGTGGTTTAGCAAGAGAAGCTAGAAAGGTGTTTGCTAAATTCAATATGCTTGGTTCTCCTACTAATTTTGTTAGTCTCCTTGAAAAGATGGATATGGATAGAATGAGATTCACTAATAATATTGATGATAGAGGGGAGATCAAAGCACCAATACCATGTAAGCTCCTGGCTATGAATGATGCACTAGAAAATAACTATGCTTGGCTAGTTCCTGAAAATTTGTTTGATGAGAATAGCACGCCTAAGACTAATCAAAAGGGAGATGCTGAAACTTATGTATCCAATATACTATGCCTAGTTGAGAAAACCCCACACCCCGCTGTAGAAGTACCATCTCTTGATAATACTTGATACACACTTTCTGCGCCTAGCTGAAAGGCGTTAAAGAAAAGCGCTTATGGGAGACAACCCATGTTTTTACCTACAGTACTTTGTTTTTATTTTGTGTCTTGGAAGTTGTTTACTACTGTAGCAACCTCTCCTTATCTTAGTTTTGTGTTTTGTTGTGCCAAGTTAAGCCGTTGATAGAAAAGTAAGTACTAGATTTGGATTACTGCACAGTTCCAGATTTCTTTGCTGTCACGAATCTGGGTCCACCTCCCTGTAGGTAACTCAGAAAATTAAGACAATTTACATGCATGATCCTCAGATATGTACGCAACTTTCATTCAATTTGAGCATTTTCATTTGAGCAAGTCTGGTGCCATTTTAAAATTCGTCAATACGAACTGTTCTGTTTTGACAGATTCTGCCTTTTATTTCGCATTGCCTCTTTCGCTATGTTGGATGAATTTCTTTGATCCACTAATGTCCAGTAGCATTATGCAATGTCCAGAAGTGTTAAGAATGATTGTGTCACCTCTGAATATGTCAATTTATAATGTGCACTAACCCTCTAATGAGTTGTTTCGAGTTTGGTGTGGAGGAAGTTTTCAAGGATCAAGAGAGGAGTATGATGCAACATGATCAAGGAGAGTGAAAGCTCTAAGCTTGGGGATGCACCCGGTGGTTCACCCCTGCATATATCAAGAAGACTCAAGCGTCTAAGCTTGGGGATGCCCAAGGCATCCCCTTCTTCATCGACAACATTATCAGGTTCCTCCCCTGAAACTATATTTTTATTCCATCACATCTTATGTGCTTTTTCTTGGAGCGTCGGTTTGTTTTTGTTTTTGTTTTGTTTGAATAAAATGGATCCTAGCATTCACTTTATGGGAGAGAGACACGCTCCGCTGTAGCATATGGACAAGTATGTCCTTGGTTTCTACTCATAGTATTCATGGCGAAGTTTCTCCTTCGTTAAATTGTTATATGGTTGGAATTGGAAAATGATACATGTAGTAATTGCTATTAATGTCTTGGGTAATGTGATACTTGGCAATTGTTGTGTTCATGATTAAGCTCTTGCATCATAAGCTTTGCACCCATTAATGAAGAAATACATAGAGCATGCTAAAATTTGGTTTGCATATTTGGTTTCTCTAAGGTCTAGATAATTTCTAGTATTGAGTTTGAACAACAAGGAAGACGGTGTAGAGTCTTATAATGTTTTCAATATGTCTTTTATGTGAGTTTTGCTGCACCGGTTCATCCTTGTGTTTGTTTCAAATAAACCTTGCTAGCCTAAACCTTGTATCGAGAGGGAATACTTCTCATGCATCCAAAATACTTGAGCCAACCACTATGCCATTTGTGTCCACCATACCTACCTACTACATGGTATTTTCCGCCATTCCAAAGTAAATTGCTTGAGTGCTACCTTTAAAATTCCATCATTCACCTTTGCAATATATAGCTCATGGGACAAATAGCTTAAAAACTATTGTGGTATTGAATATGTAATTATGCACTTTATCTCTTATTAAGTTGCTTGTTGTGCGATAACCATGTTTACTGGGGACGCCATCAACTATTCATTGTTGAATTTCATGTGAGTTGCTATGCATGTCCGTCTTGTCTGAAGTAAGAGAGATCTACCACCCTATGGTTAAGCATGCATATGTTAGAGAAGAACATTGGGCCGCTAACTAAAGCCATGATCCATGGTGGAAGTTTCAGTTTTGGACATATATCCTCAAATCTCAAATGAGAAAATTATTAATTGTTGTTATATGCTTATGCATAAAAGAGGAGTCCATTATCTGTTGTCTATGTTGTCCCGGTATGGATGTCTAAGTTGAAGAATAATCAATAGCGAGAAATCCAATGCGAGCTTTCTCCTTATGTTGTGTTTGGATGCATAGAATTGGCCTTGGAATCATAGAATCTGGAATTTGGAGTCCATTTCCACCGTTTGGATTGGCCTAAGAATTAGAGCCTGGAAACTTGGCCCAATTCCGAGGCCTCCTCCCGCGCGTGTAAGTTCCGCCCGCAAGTTTCCGAGGTCGCAGGCTCGGAAACGCGTGGAAAGCTTCCGCGTACCGCTTCGTCGAGAGAGAGCGAGCGAAGCCTCGCTCGGGTCGTCCCCAACCCTCCCGGTGGTGGTACGCGACAGCGACGGCTCCGGTAAGAACTTCCCCTCCCCTGTCTTCCTCACCGAGCCCCCATCCCCGCCTCCTATCCCATCTCCGCCCTCCTCCCATGCTCGCAGTCCGACGGTCGCCGTTCCCTCTGTTAGCCTGCCTCCAACCCTACATGCGACCGGGCTAGAGGGGGAACAGCGGTGGTAGGGGTCACGGCGGCGGGAGGTAGCCTTCTCCGACCACCGCTGCCCCTTCCCGCACTCCACCGGCGGCCACGAGCTCCCTCACGAGCCAGTCTTCCCCTTCCTGCACTCCACCGGTGACCCCTTAGCTCGACTGGGTTGACCAAAAAAACAGAACTAATTCCTTTCCATAGTTTCTACCATCCAAACATGAATTGGAATTGGTACCACCATTTGATTCCAGCATGAAATTCCAAGCACATCCAAACAACTGAATTTGAATTAGAAGCCAATTCATTTCCGTCTTAGATTTGGAATTTCTAGTCCAATTCAATTCCATTCTCAATTCTATGCATCCAAACACAGCATTAGACCTTTGTACAGGCGGCATAGAGGTACCCCTTTGTGACACTTGGTTAAAACAGTGCATTGTGATGATCCGGTAGTCCAAGCTAATTAGGACAAGGTGCGGGCACTATTAGTACACTATGCATGAGGCTTGCAACTTATAAGATATAATTTACATGATGCATATGCTTTATTACTACCGTTGACAAAATTGTTTCATGTTTTCAAAATCAAAGCTCTAGCACAAATATAGCAATCGATGCTTTTCCTCTATGGAGGACCATTCTTTTACTTTCAATGTTGAGTCAGTTCACCTATTTCTCTCCACCTCAAGAAGCAAACACTTGTGTGAACTATGCATTGATTCCTACATACTTGCTTATTGTATTTATTATATTACTCTATGTTGACAATATCCATGAGATATACATGTTACAAGTTGAAAGCAACCGCTGAAACTTAATCTTCTTTTGTGTTGCTTCAATGCCTTTACTTTGAATTATTGCTTTATGAGTTAACTCTTATGCAAGACTTAATTGATGCTTGTCTTGAAGTGCTATTCATGAAAAGTCTTTGCTTTATGATTCACTTGTTTACTCATGTCATATACATTGTTTTGATCGCTGCATTCACTACATATGCTTTACAAATAGTATGATCAAGATTATGATGGCATGTCACTCCAGAAATTATCTCGTGTTATCGTTTTACCGCTCGGGACGAGCGTAACTAAGCTTGGGGATGCTGATACGTCTCCGACGTATCGATAATTTCTTATGTTCCATGCCACATTATTGATGTCATCTACATGTTTTATGCACACTTTATGTCATATTCGTGCATTTTCTGGAACTAACCTATTAACAAGATGCCGAAGTGCCAGTTGCTGTTTTCTGCTGTTTTTGGTTTCAGAAATCCTAGTAAGGAAATATTCTCGGAATTGGACGAAATCAAAGCCTGTGGGCCTATTTTTCCACGAAGCTTAAGTCCGAAGATGAAACGAAGAGGGGCCACGGGGTGGCCAAACCCTAGGCGGCGCGGCCCCACCCCTGGCCGCGCCGGCCTATGGTCCTGGCCCCGTGCCGCCTCTTGACCTACCCTTCCGCCTACTTAAAGCCTCCGTGACGAAACCCCCGCATCGAGAACCACGATACGGAAAACCTTCCAGACGCCGCCGCCGCCGCCGATCCCATCTCGGGGATCCAGAGATCGCCTCCGCACCCTGCCGGAGAGGGGAATCATCTCCCGGAGGACTCTACGCCGCCATGGTCGCCTCCGGTGTGATGTGTGAGTAGTCTACCCCTGGACTATGGGTCCATAGCAGTAGCTAGATGGTTGTCTTCTCCCCATTGTGCTATCATTGTCGGATCTTGTGAGCTGCCTAACATGATCAAGATCATCTATCTCAGTAATTCTATATGTTGCGTTTGTTGGGATCCGATGAATAGAGAATACTTGTTATGTTGATTATCAAAGTTATGCTATGTGTTGTTTATGATCTTGCATGCTCTCCGTTACTAGTAGATGCTCTGGCCAAGTAGATGCTTGTAACTCCAAGAGGGAGTATTTATGCTCGATAGTGGGTTCATGCTCGCATTGACACCGGGACAAATGACAGAAAGTTCTAAGGTTGTGTTGTGCTGTTGCCACTAGGGATAAAACATTAGTGCTATGTTCAAGGATGTAGTCACTAGTTACATTACGCACCATACTTAATGCAATTGTCTGTTGTTAGCAACTTAATACTGGAGGGGGTTCGGATGATAACCTGAAGGTGGACTTTTTAGGCATAGATGCAGTTGGATGGCGGTCTATGTACTTTGTCGTAATGCCCAATTAAATCTCACTATTCTCATCATGATATGTATGTGCATGGTCATGCTCTCTTTATTTGTCAATTGCCCAACTGTAATTTGTTCACCCAACATGCTGTTCGTCTTATGGGAGAGACACCTCTAGTGAACTGTGGACCCCGGTCCAATTCTCTTTACTGAAATACACCCATCTACTGCACATCATTTACTCGTTTTTCGCAAACAATCATCTTCCACACAATACGGTTAATCCTTTGTTACAGCAAGCCGGTGAGATTGACAACCTCACTGTTTCGTTGGGGCAAAGTACTTTGGTTGTGTTGTGCAGGTTCCACGTTGGCGCCGGAATCCCTGGTGTTGCGCCGCACTACATCCCGCCGCCATCAACCTTCAACGTGCTTCTTGGCTCCTCCTGGTTCGATAAACCTTGGTTTCTTTCTGAGGGAAAACTTGCTGCTGTGCGCATCATACCTTCCTCTTGGGGTTGCCCAACGAACGTGTGAAATACACGCCATCAATTACCAACCCTTTGACATTCATCACAAGATAAAATAAACTTCCTTGCATCTTTGAAGAGAGTTGGCCAATAAAAACCTGATTGTAGAACCTTTTGTGCAGTTCTATCTCCGGCGTGATGTCCTCCATAAGCACTACCATGACATTTACTCAATATCTCTTGTTGTTCATATTCAGGAACACATCTTCGCAGAATACCATCCACTCCTTCTTTATATAAGTGTGGGTCATCCCAAAAATAATGCCTCAAGTCATAAAAGAATTTCCTCCTTTGCTGAGCTGAAAAGGTTGGAGGCAAGTACTTGGAAACAATAAAGTTAGCATAATCATCATACCAAGGACTGTCTCGCGAACTCACCTTTATTACAGCCAATTGTTCATTTGGAAAACTATCATTAACAGGAACAGGATCATAAGCAATATTTTCCAATCTAGACAAATTATCAGCAACAGGATTATCAGCACCTTTCCTATCTACAATATGTAAATCAAATTCTTGCAAAAGAAGTACCCATCTAATAAGCCTTGGCTTAGCATCTTTCTTTGTCATAAGGTATCTAATTGCAGCATGATCAGTATGAATTGTAACTTTTGAATCAACAATATAGGATCTAAACTTGTCACAAGCAAAGACTACAGCTAACAATTCTTTTTCAGTTGTAGCATAATTTCTTTGAGCAGCATCAAGAGTCTTGCTAGCATAATGAATAACATTTAATTTTTTATCTACTCGCTGTCCAAGAACAACACCTACAGCAAAATCACTAGCATCACACATAATTTCAAAAGGCAAATTCCAATCAGGAGGTTCAACTACAGGAGCAGTTGTTAATGCTTTCTTTAGAGTTTCAAAAGCTTCCTTACAATCATCATCAAAAACAAAAGGTACATCTTTTTGAAGAAGATTAGTAAGAGGCTTTGAAATCTTGGAGAGATCTTTAATAAATCTCCTATAAAACCCAGCATGACCAAGAACACTACGAATACCTTTAACATCCCTTGGATAGGGCATCTTCTCAATTGCTTCAACTTTAGCTCTATCAACTTCAATACCTCTCTCGGAAATTTTATGTCCCAATACAATTCCTTCATTAACCATAAAGTGGCATTTCTCCCAATTAAGAACAAGGTTAGTTTCTTCACATCTCTGCGAAACTTTATCGAGGTTTCGCAAGCAATTATCAAAAGAATTCCCATAGACAGAAAAATCATCCATGAATACCTCTACAATACTCTCGCAAAAGCCATGAAAAATAGCAGACATGCATCTTTGAAAAGTAGCAGGAGCATTACATAAACCAAAAGGCATACGCCTATAAGCATAAGTTCCATAGGGACAAGTGAAAGTGGTTTTCTCTTGATCTTTAGTTTTAACAAAGAATTTGTGAAAACCCAGAATAACCATCAAGAAAGCAAAAATGAGTATTTTTAGACAACCTTTCTAGCATTTGATCAATAAAGGGTAAAGGGTAATGATCTTTCTTAGTAACTTTATTAACTTTTCGAAAATCAATGCACATTCTATACCCTACAACTACTCTTTGAGGGATGAGCTCATCATTATCATTAGGTACAACAGTCATTCCTCCTTTCTTAGGAACACAATGCACAGGACTAACCCATCTACTATCAGCAATAGGATATATAATACCAGCTTCAAGAAGTCTTAATACCTCATTTCTTACCACATCCTTCATCTTAGGAATTAGACGACGCCGAGGTTCAACAACAGGCTTCGCATCATCTTCCATGTTAATGGCGTGTTGGCAAATAGAGGGAGAAATCCCCTTCAAGTCATCAAGAGTGTAGCCAATAGCACCTCGGTGTTTCTTCAGTATTTCCAATAACCTTTCTTCTTCAAACTCTGAAAGCTTAGAACTAATAATAACAGGATATATTTTCTTATCATCAATATGAGCATATTTAAGATTATCAGGCAATGGTTTTAAATCAAAGACAGGATCTTCCTTTGGTGGTGGTGTTGTACCCAGATCTTCCACCGGTAAATCATGCTTAAGAATAGGTTGACGAAGGAAAATTTCATCAAGCTCATCTCTTTCTTCCCTAAAAACTTGACTCTCACTATTCTCCAAATGTTGCTGCAAAGGATTACTAGGAGCAAGAGTAATAGATGCACATTGTTCAACTTTAAAATCATTATTAGGCAAATCAGCTTTATAAGGAGTTTTGGTAAATTTAGAGAAGTTAAACTCATAAGATTCACCAGCAAATTTAGTCAAAATTTTCTCTTTCTTACAATCTATAATAGCTCCACAAGTATTTAGAAAAGGTCTACCAAAAATGATAGGACAATATTTACTAGCAGCAGAACCAAGTACCAAAAAGTCAGCAGGATATTTAATCTTACCACATAGAACTTCCACATCTCGAACAATACCAATTGGAGAGATAGTTTCTCTATTAGCTAGCCGAATAACCACATCAATATCTTCAAGTTCACAAGAACCAATTTCGTGCATAATCTCTGTGTAAAGCTCATAAGGAATAGCACTAATACTTGCACCAATATCACATAAACCATAATAACAATGATCACCAATTCTAACAGATAGCATAGGAACACTAGCTTGCTTGGATTTATTAGGATGTGAAACAATATTAGAGGCATCTTCACAGAAAATAATATGACCATCCTCCACATTTTAAGTCACAAGTTCTTTAACAATTGCAACAGCAGGTTCAACTTTTATTTGTTCTTCAGGTTCTATAGGTTTCTTTTCACTTTTATGAACCGCACTATTTATAACAGAGTACTCCTTCATTTTAGCAGGGAAAAGAGTTTTTTCAATATAAGCTTCAGGAATAACATGATCAACAGTTTCAATTACAACACATTTGTTTATAGATGAATCTATTTTATCTTTGTACGGTTCATGATACTTATCAAAATTCTTCTTAGGCAATTCATAATGAGAGGCAAAAGCTTTATAAAGATTTGCAACGACTTGAGAATCAAGACCATAAGTAGCACTCATATTACGAAATTTATCAGTATCCATAAAAGCTTCAATGCATTTATAATCATAATTTATACCTGACTCTCTATCTTTGTCGTTCTCCCATCCTTCAGTATTCTCCTGGATCCGATCAAGAAGGTCCCTTTTAAACTCTTCTTTGTTGCGTGTAAATGATCCAGAACAAGAAGTATCCAGCAAGGTCTTGTCTTGAAAAGAAAGTCTTGCATAGAAATTATCAATAATAACATTACCAGGAAGCTCATGAATGGGGCATTTGAGCATTAAAGACTTCAATCTCCCCCATGCTTGGGCAATGCTTTCTCCATCATGAGGCCAGAAATTATATATGCGGTTTCGATCTTTGTGAATTTCACTTGGAGGATAGAATTTGGAATAAAATAAAGGCACAATGTCCTCCCAATCAATAGAATCCCTATTCTTCAGCAATTTATACCAGTGCGCTGCTTTACCAGACAGCGATATAGAGAATAGTTTCTTTCTAACTTCATCCATAGCAATACCTGCACATTTGAATAACCCACATAATTCATGTAAAAACAGTAAATGATCACCAGGATGGACAGTTCCATCCCCTTCATAGCGGTTATCCATAACACGTTCAATAATTTTCATAGGTATTTTATATGGTATTACTTCCTTACCTGGCGCCTCATCCACTACCGTTGCAGTAGTAGTAGATTTCCCAAATAGAAATTGAAGAGAAGATCTCTCCATAATGACTTATAGCAGCAGGCAGAAATAAAATCAGCACAACAGTAAAGGTTTTCCTTACCAATTCCACTTACCAATAGCGTTTCACTCCCCGGCAACGGCGCCAGAAAATAGTCTTGATGACCCACAAGTATAGGGGGTGTATCGTGGTATCTTCGATAAGTAAGAATGTCGATCCCAACGAGGAGCAGAAGGTGTTGACAAGCAGTTTCGATGAAGGATTCACTGTAAATGCTCACAGACAAGTATTCAGGGGGTTTTGATGTAACAGATGAATAAAGTACGAGTAAGTAAAGTGCGAGAGTAATAATTGCAGCGAGTGGCCCAATCCTTTTTAGCACAAAGGACAAGCCGGTTTGTTTACTTATAGTGACCAAACGTTCTTGAGGACACACGGGATTTTAGTCTAGTGCTTTCGCTTCATACAGCCGATTAATCTTCATTGTTTTGAGAAGTGTTGTGTGGGTGAACCTATGCTAATGTACTGCCCTTCCTAGGACTAATACATACTTGTGATTATACCCCTTGCAAGCATCCGCAAATACAAGAAAGTAATTAAGATAAATCTAACCACAACCTTAAACTCTGAGATCCTGCGATCCCTCCTGCATCGATATACCAACGGGGGCTCAGGTTTCTGTCACTCCGGCAACCCCGCAATTGGCAAACGAGTACAAGATGCATTCCCCTAGGCCCATAAAGGTGAAGTGTCGTGTAGTCGACGTTCACACGACACCACTAGAAGAATAACACCACAACTTAAATATCATAACATTGAATACTACTCAACCATGATTCACTACTAACATTTAGACCTCACCCATGTCCTCAAGAACTAAACGAACTACTCACGAGACATCATATGGAACATGATCAGAGGTGATATGATAATGAATAACAATCTGAACATAAACCTTGGTTCAACGGTTTCACTCAATAGCATCAATAACAAGTAGAATTCAACACCGGGAGAGTTTACCCTATCAAACAATCAAGATCAAACCCAAATTGTTACAGCGGTAACGGTGTGCAGTGGTGGAGACGGCGGTGATGATGATGATGATGATGGTGATGATGATGGAGATGATGTCCAGCTCGATGACGGTGACGATGGCGTCGATTTCCCCCTCCGGGAGGGAATTTCCCCGGCAGATCTCAGCCTGCCGGAGAGCTCTTTTCTCTCTGGTGTTCTCCGCCCCGCAGAGGCGGCTGTGACTCTTCGCGACTATCCTCTGTGGCTTAGGTCTTCGGGACGAAGGAGTACGCGAAGAAAAGGAGGCGAGAGGGGGCTGTGGGCCCCCTCCTCACAGGGCGGCGCGGCCAGGCCTTGGGCCGCGCCGGCCTATGAGGTGGGCCCACCTCGGGTCCCCTCGGCTCCCCCTTCTGGCTCCCTTCGTCTTCTGGAAAAATAGGATTTTTCATATAATTTCCATCAACTGCTGATCTTCCGAAATATTGCATCCTGACGGTGCTTTTTCCAGCAGAATCCTGGCTCCGGTGCGCGATCTCCAAATAATCATGAAATATGCAAAATAGATGAAATAACATAAGTATCATCTCCAAATATGAAATATATCAATGAATAGCAGCAAATTATGATATAAAATAGTGATGCAAATTGGACGTATCAGGCCCCCCTGGCTCTCCTCTGGCCCCTCTTCGGTGCTCTGGAAGCTTTCTTGAAATATAAGATCGTGGGCGTTGATTTCGTCCAATTCCGAGAATATTTCCTTACTAGGATTTCTGAAACCAAAAACAGCAGAAAACAGGAACTGGCACTTCGGCATCTCGTTAATAGGTTAGTTTCGGAAAACGCATCAAAACGATATAAAGTATGAATAAAACATGTAGGTATTGTCATAAAACTAGCATGGAACATAAGAAATTATAGATACGTTGGAGACGTATCAGTGACATGTCCAACAAGTACAACTGATCTCTAACATTGGTGTTATTCATGAGATGTGTTTGCAACCAACCACTGAAAGTCGCCATGTGCGCATGTGTAATCTAGGAGTCAGACTGCCATGGGTTTTTGGAGCGTACAATATTCATGTGTTTCTTGATATACGGAGCCACTAAGGTGGAATTTTGTCTTCCATACACGCTCATGAAGCCTAGCAAGTTCACACAAAGATTTTTCGTCAAGTGCATCACGTCGACTGCAGAGCGGACCTCTAGGACTTTTAACAGGGTAGCTCCCAAAATATAGAATTTTTTTTCACATGGGCGCGTGTCCGTTAGCGTCATTCGGAATAGATTGTCTTCCATGACCCTTTCCAAAGATTCCAAATACATGATCACCAATACAGTCGATTGGCTTACTCCGGTGATCTACCCTACCTTTGAAATGCTTGCCTTTCCTTCTTACGGGATGCCTGATATGAACGAACCGACGATACTCCAGGTACAAAAACTTCTTATATTTACGCAAATATATAATTTCAGTCTCACCTAAACAGTGCCTGCATGCATTATATCCGATGTTTGTATGTCCTGAAAGGTTACTAAGAGGAGACCAATCATTGATGGTTACAAACAACAACGCTCGTAGGTCAAATTTCTCCTGTTTGTGCTCATCCCACACACGTAGACCTTTTTCGTGCCACAACTGCAAAAGTTCTTCAACTAATGGCCTTAGGTACACATCAATATTGTTGTCGGGTTGCTTCGGACCTTGGATGAGCACCGTTATCATAATGAACTTCCGCTTCATGCACAACAAGGAGGAAGGTTATGGATACATAGAGTCACATGCCAGGTGCTAAGAATGTGCCTCTACTCCCCAAAAAGATTCATGCCATCTGTACTTAGACCAAACCTTAACTTCCTTGCGTCATCTGCAAAGTTCGGGAAGTCTCCCTCAATTTTTCTCCACCGCGACCCATCAGCGGGGTGTCTCAACATCGCGTCTTTCTTACGGTCTTCTTTGTGCCATCGCAACAACTTAGCATGCTCTTTGTTTCTAAACAAAATTTTTAACCGTGGTATTATAGGAGCATACCACATCACCTTGGGAGGAACCCTCTTCCTGGGGCTCTCGTCCTCAACATCACTAGGGTCATCTCGGTTGATCTTATACCACAATGCACCGCACACCGTGCATGCATTGAAATTCTCGTGCTCCTCACCACGGTAGAGGATTCAGTTATCAGGGCATGCATATATCTTATGCACCTCTAGTCGTAGAGGGCAGGCAACCTTCTTTGATTTGTACTTACTGGCCGGAGGGCAATTTGTTATCCTTCGAAAGCATCTTCTTTATCATTTTCAGCAACTTCCTAAATCCCTTGTCAGACATATCATTCTCTTCCTTCCATTGCAGCAATTTCAGTGTGCTACCCAACTTCTTGTTGCCATCTTCGCAATTTGGGTACAACAATTTTTTGTGATCCTCTAACATGCGCTTCAACTTCAATTTCCCCTTTTCACTTTCGTAGTCTCTCTGTGTATCAAAAATGGTCCGACGAAGATCATCAGCAGGATCATCTAATGCCTCTTCTTCAGCTTTCCCCATTGAAGTATCACCGTATTCAGGGAACCTAGGATAGTTGTTGTCATCATCTTCTTCTTCATTGTTTTCCATTATAACCCCTCTTTCTTCATGCTTGGTCCAACAATTATAGCCCAACATGAAACCGGACCGAAACAGGTGGGCGTGAAGGATTTTTGAGGAGTAATCCTTCTTATTCTTACAATCACCATATGGAGAACATATAAAACCATTCTGCTTGTTTGCCTCATTCACACCAATAAAATAATGTAGGCAATTAATGATCTCGACAGAGTGTCGTTCATCGTAGATCCATTGCCAGTTCATCTGCATTATATAATTTTTACCAAAAACCATTACACAACACATGCATAGAGAAGTGACCAAATTATACAAGTTCATCACATTAAAACCAAAGTAGACTAGTGACCAAATTAATTAATATGTCTCGATCGAATAGCTAGCTAGCTAGAGATACAATAGAAACACAATCATGATGCTAAAACAACTATATGGCTATAAATGTTATTACTGCAAAAATAAAAACTATGCACTGATTTAAAAACTTGCTACTTCATACTCATTTTGATCAATTACTAAATAAGCCACATCTACACATATGCAAACTAAGAAGTTAATTTGAGCTCAAATTGCATATATATCAAATAAACTTCCACATAATTACTCCCACACTAAAACCCACAAATCTCTCTACTTCTAGAGCATGAAATGAGCTAAACTAGCAATGACAGATGAAATAATGAAGCTGCTAACCTTATAGAACTCTTGGGGAGGAACAGAGGAGAAAGCTTAAATGGAAATGGTTCGGGTAGGGAC
Organism: Lolium perenne; assembly: GCF_019359855.2. NCBI lineage: Eukaryota > Viridiplantae > Streptophyta > Magnoliopsida > Poales > Poaceae > Lolium > Lolium perenne. Next base: position 191,304,101 of record NC_067246.2, on the reverse strand, counting down.
GATGATGTATATAAGAAAGACTTCAGTCCCAGTTGGTATCTCCAACCGGGACTAAATGCCCCGTTTGGTATCGTGGGTAGGGTTGAAAGACTTTTGTCCCAATTGGTATCTCCAACCGAAACTAAAGGTCCCGTTTGATCCAGAATTAAAGTTGGTTGTGCCCGTGGGGTGTCCTAACCGTTGGAACCTGAACTAATGCTTACATTACTCCCGGGTCCAAACAAGGCCGATGCATAATCCATGTCCAATTTTTTTGTTGCACCTAATAGTATTTTCTGACTAATAAAGAAACGGGAATGATATTGGTCGATTCCATGCGCCTCATTCGTTTTCATCTCCAAGGCGACGCGGCAAGTGACAAGGGGCTGGATCACGCGCAAACGGACCTCGCGTTGTTCGTCGACTGCGCGGCCGTCGCGGCATATGCGTCCAATTTTCTACTCCAGATGAGACTGAATCGTCATTCGTATGGCTGCATGGTCGATGCATATAGCTAAGAGACCAGTGCCTATAAGTACGTAGGCGTAGCAGCTCATCGTCCACACAGCCAACTCCCATGCAACTGTGAGCACTGTTCTACACTGCTAATAGTACACTGCCACACTCTGCAAGCGTGTAGAGCAGCATAGGTTACTGCCCGATCGTCCCCATGGATCAGCAAGGTCCGGCAGTAAAGCATACCCCAGTCAAGTTCTTGAGCTGCCGCGGCGTCGCGTTCGAGATCAAGCCCTCTCAGGTCAGCCCCTTCTCTTTTGACGCCGCCGGTGCTGCTGAGCAGCCCCCGGCCGTCCCCAACGGCGGTCGATGGATCTGGTTCCCTCCGCCGATCAACCGCGGAAACTCCACCACGACCTTCCGTTCTGCACTCAGCAGTGCAACAAGCAACCACTTCTGCGACCTTGAGGACAGTGACGACGATGAGTCCTTCGTGGTCGACGAGATCGAGGACGACGAGGAGATGGCTCTTGCAACGGCGGCAGGCGACTTGCGGAACCGGAGCAGGAGGTCTCTCGCATCGTCGGCTAAGCCTGTCAGGGCGGCGGCGAAAGGGCACTCGCGGCTCGGCGTCATACTGCTGGACCAGGGCCTATTCACCGTGTACAAGCGCCTCTTCGTGCTCTGCGTCGCGCTGAACGCGGCGGGAATCGCTGCCGCCGGGACAGGCCAATTCCCATACGCCAAGCGTCACGCCGCCGTCTTCGCCATCTGGAACATCCTCGCGCTCACGCTGTGCCGCTCCGAGGCGGTGCTGCGCGCAGTCTTCTGGCTCGCGGTCGCCCTCCTCGGCCGGCCATGGGTGCCTGTCGCCGTCAAGACGGGCGTCACGGCCATACTCCAGTCCCTCGGCGGGGTCCACAGCGGCTGCGGCGTGTCGTCGCTGGCGTGGCTGGTGTACGCGCTCGTGCGGGCGCTCGAGGATAACCAGGTGACGCCCCGCGAGATCGTGGGCGTGGCGTCCGCCATACTCGCGCTCCTCGCGCTCTCGTGCCTGGCCGCGTTCCCGCTCGTTCGCCACCTCCACCACAACGTGTTCGAGCGCACGCACCGTTTCGCCGGCTGGACCGCGCTCGCGCTGCTCTGGGTCTTCGTCGTGCTCTCCGCCGGCTACGACTCGACGACCAGATCTTACTCCCGGCTCACCGTCGCCACCCTCGCTAAGCGCCAGGAGCTATGGCTCGCGGCCGCCATCACCTTCTTCACTTTCCTCCCGTGGCTCTCCGTGCGCCGCGTGCCGGTCACGATCACCGCCCCGTCCACCCACGCGTCCATCATAACTTTCCAGGGTGGCGTCAAGGCCGGCCTGCTCGGCCGCATCAGCCGCTCCCCGCTCTCCGAGTGGCACGCCTTCGGCATCATCTCCGACGACGGGGACACGCACTCCATGCTCGCCGGCGCGGTCGGGGACTTCACCCGAAGCCTCGTCTCCGACCCGCCCAGCCACCTCTGGGTGCGCAGAGTCCACTTCGCCGGCCTGCCCTACCTCATCAGCATGTACCAGAGAGTGACCATGGTCGCGACGGGCTCAGGCATATGCGTGTTTCTGTCGTTCGTGATGCAACCGAGCTCCGCAGAGGTATCTGTGGTGTGGGTGGCCAAAGGGATCGACGCCAACTACGGCGACGAGATGAGTGCGATAGTGGCCAACAGCAAGATGCTTGCAGGGCGTGTGATCGTGCACGACACGGCGACCATGGGGCGGCCGAACGTCGCGGAGCTGGCCGTCGGCGCAGCGCGACGGTGGAACGCGGAGGCTGTGATAGTGACCAGCAACCCGGAGGGGAGCAGGGACGTCGTGAGCGGGTGCAAGAAGGCCGGCATCCCAGCGTTTGGGCCAATCTGGGATTCGTGATGTCAAGTTTGGAATGCTCAAGCCTCCAACCCAGACAAAATGCTTTCAACATCATTCAGAAGTAGTACTACATGTTAATTAAGCCTATCTGTTCTCTCCCAGTCAAAGAATAAACTATATACAGCTATATATGTTTGAGTGTTAAGTTTGGATACTCTTTTTTTTTCTGTTTTTCGAAAATGAGATATTGAAATGTTAAGATAGTTGAAGTAAAGGTTTCTCCCATGGTTGATGGATATTTTTCTGGTATATATGGTTTATGTGCAATGGTTGCTTCAATATCGATTGGGTTTTTCTTAAATACAAATCATGTTTTCACATCCGTATTTGTCATTAAAACCCTCGGTTGCATTTTATTATATTTTAGGATAGTCAACCATTTTTACCGGACCGTAGGCAGCTTACAAGGTTACAAGTGCAACATACTATAAGTACCAGTTAGAAGCACATGTACCAATTTGTTACCTACGTTGTTGGCTCTAACACTTGTGCGCCCATGACACTCACTTTCCCCACTCCCCCGTTCATTCAATGCCCTTTGTCATTCAAAAAAAATTGCTTGTGTCTCGTGTGCAGGCCCGACCGTCTATCTACCCGCTTGCACACGCATATATATAATAGCGCTTATCTTCCACTTCCGCGTACATCCACGACGTAGACTCTCATCTACACTTTGCATGCCTCGCGATGACATCTCCCACCCGTTCACGCCGTGGCAGCTCCATCTGTCGTGCCATCTGCCTCACCATCACACATACTTCCATGTTTTCTAGAGACAAATGACCCTCATCCGGTGAGCTCGAGCCGCAATGACACCCCACCAGACGAGTGTGGCAACATTCCTAGCCATCCAATCACCTTCCATTTTTCAAGTTCGACGAACAGGACTAGAAGGAGAAAGACTACATCATGGACGTGGATGTGCAACTACCAAAGGCAACTCTGGCCTAGTCCGCGACCAAGGTAGACACTGGAAAGCATGCCAAAGACGCTGAGGAGCAAAATGAGCTTGTAAATGCGTTGATCGCATACCCAACCAAGGTATATGTCACTGAGCAGCCAAGAGTCGTCAAGTCTAAGAAGGAGCTAGATGTGGCTCTGGTGTTATCTATGGGCGGGACACACAATCCCAAAGGCCACAAATGGAGAATGAAGACATGCACTAAGAAAACCTTTGGGACTGAGATGACGTGATGCACACAAGCATAGGAGATTGTCCGTGTTTTTTCCCACGATAATGAAAATGGGGTGGTGTAGGTGCGGTGGTAAGAGGAGTTATTACACAAAGAAGATTTACATAGGTTCATGTCCTAGGAAACACCGCATGGTACAAGAGGAAAGACGAAAAAATAAGGTGATCCCTAGGAAACACAACTATGGCTTGGGCGCATATATGGTACTGATAATTTGCGTGTTGGTGTATCACACAACATCTTATACTCAACTTAACACCTTGCACTGTTTTTTATAGCTTTGAGATCATTAGATGCGAGGTTGTTGAAGGCGGGATTATATGTTCAAGTGGAACATGCATCGAAGCAGTGAGAGATAAAATGACAACTGCTACTGTGCTACATTGTCAATGCCGCAGTCTACGTCGGTTACTAATGCTAGCCTACTCCAACTATTCTGTCTTGGAGCTGTAGAAAACTGGGATATTCTCCTACGCAATAAGTATGCAACTGTCATGAGAAGGAAATGATAAAATCATGGGGAGACACCGTAGTCTACTTGGTGTCCTAGTAGTCGTGCTACCTGTACCTGGCGCCGGCGCGATGTCGTTATCTCTTACCATAGACGGCAATCTCTTACTGAACTGCTGCTAATCTGCATCTTGTTGTATCGCACATCTTATGTTCAGCTTAACATTTTTTCTTTTTTTTTTTCCGATAAAGGGCGCTTCATTACTCAAAATATTCAAGCATTACACCCAGCCGCTGCATAACTAAGATGCACACAACCGTTCGAGTATCAAGTCTGAAAACAAATAAATATAAAAGATAGATAAAAAGGAGCCAAACTAGACTACGCTTCGTTGGCTTCAATCCGCCTAATATGTAGCCACCCATGTTGGAAAATAAATTCCTTGGCCGTGTTCTCCAACCGTGTAGACACCTTCATAAAGATGTCTCATTCCTCCAAGCGCTCGAGTGGCGACCATGAACGGAGCAAAGCCGTACATCGGTAAATGACCTGCACGAGAGAAGAATTCCTGTCATTGAAAACCTTGTCATTTCTACGTAGCCACATCGTCCATATGACTGCAATCGCGCCCACTCTGATAAGCGTTTTATACCTGGTATATACCCCATTTAGCCAATTGCCAAATATATTTGCAACGCTACGAGGCGGGTATAAGGTAGAACCCATCTGAATGATTGACCATATAGATCTAGCAAAGCTACAGTTGAAAAAAGATGTTTTATTGTCTCATCTTGATGACAGAAAACACATTTTTTACAATCGTGCCAGTTGCGTTTAACAAGGTTGTCTTTGGTTAAAATCACACCACGACGAAGGTACCACGCAAAAACTTTCGTTTTCAGTGGTATCTTCGTCTTCCAAATGTATTTATTATTGAGAACCGGTTGAATGGGAATGGTAAGCGCCCTATACATTAAATCTGCCGAGAAAACACCGTTCTTGGTTAGGTTCCATCGGAATTCATCAGTCCCCTGAGCTAATTGTATTGAAGCTAAGCTCTGTAGCAATTCATTCCAACTAGTCAGTCTGGGGCCAATTAGATCACTCCTGAACGTCATGGAGGGAGGAGAAGTATCCAGAACCTTCTGCAAGGTGTCTCCCTTATAACGAACAATATTGTACAAAGCTGAATATTGTTCCCGACGAGTAGTTGTTCTCAACCATCTATCTTCCCAGAACCTAATCACCGCCCCATTTCTTATGGAGAACGAACCAAAAGGGAAAAAATGCTTCTTAGTTGCCATAATGCCAGCCCAAAAGTGAGAATCTACGGGTTTCCAAAAGACCTGAGATGGCCTTTGAGCCCACATAATTTTTTCTTAATAGTTGTTGCCATATACCATCCTCAGTAATAACCTTGTCAGCCATTTTCCTAGCAAATTCATGTTCTTAACTTCAAGATAATGAACACCAAGTCGACGTTGATCTTTTGGATGACATACAACACTCCATTTAGTTAACCAATATTTCTTCTTCTCACTATCCCCTTTCCAAAAGAATCTGGAACATAGATAGTCTAATCCATTCAAGATTCCTTTAGGTAGATGGAAGAAAGATATCATACATAGTACCATATTCGTAAGTACTGCATTTATGAGAACTAATCTCCCCCAAGGGACAGTAGTTTACCTTTCCAACTAGTTAACTACTTCTGGAGTCTTTCCTCGATGAGTTTCCACTCCGCCAACGTTAGTCTCTGGTAATGAATCCGAATACCTAGATAGTTGATCGGAAAGGAGCCAAGACCACATCTGAACAAGTCAGCGTATAGGTTAGCATCGTCATTGGCCTCACCGAAAAAAGCAGTTCACTTTTATGGAAATTAATTTTGAGACCAGACAATTGCTCGAATGCCGTAAGAATTAACTTCAGATTTCGAGCTTTTTCCAAGTCGTGTTCCATAAAAATAATTGTGTCATCGGCATACTGAAGGATAAATAATCCCCCATCCACAAGATGAGGTATTACCCCTTCAATCTTACCATCAACCTTCGCACGCTCAATTATAATAGCACCCATATGCGCCACAATGTTAAATAACATTGGAAAAGGGGATCCCCTTGCCTCAAACCTTTTTTTCATCTGTAAGTATTGACCAACATCATCATTGACCTTAATGGCCACACTTCCACCGGAAACAAAGTTATTTATAAGAGCGTGCCAATAATCTGAAAAATCTTTCATCCTGAGTGTTTGTTGAAGAAAATACCATTTAACATTATCATAAGCTTTCTCAAAGTAGATTTTGAGAATAACACCATTCAGTTTTTTCCCCAATGCATCGCATGTACTGTTTCATGCAAAGTGACAACACCATCTAGGATATGTCTACCTTGCATGAACGCAGTCTGGGACGAACGGACGACATGATCTGCCACTGAATTTATTCTAATCGTAACGACTATAGTAAAAAAAACACACATTAAGCATGCATATAAGTCTGTACTGTTGAATACGTTCCACGTCAGTTATTTTTGGTAAAACAATAATCTCACAAAAATTAATACAGAACAAATTCAGTTGACCCGCATGGAGCTCCCCGAAGAGATCCAATAAATCATGCTTGATAATATCCCAGAAACATTGATAAAATTCTGCAGGAACCCATCAGGACCTGGCGCCTTATTGTGCTCCATTTGAAAGACCGCCTTTCTGATGAGGACATCCCTACCTCACTACTACCTCCGTCATTACAAGAAGATGATCCTGCTGTGAAGCTCAAGTCCAATGAAGTCAGGATTGGACCAATGACACGAGCTCGTGCGAAGCTACTTAAACAACAGGTGAACTTGTTCCTAAACGATACTTTGATTGATGAGAACTTTATACTGCCTAAGTGCTATTACTTATGTATGATCAGGTATGAGGAGGGAGCAAGCATCGCACGAGGAGGAGAGGAGCAGCTGGACCAGAAGATGGACGTGAAGCTGGACATGGAGCTGGACATGAAGACATCCCATGGACGCGCGAGGGAGGAGCGGGAGGAATGCGCGAGAGGGGAAGATGCTGTTCAGGCCGGTGCTAGATCCGGTCCGACCGGCCGTGCCGCCGGACCATCCGGTCCCAGGCCCGGTCCGACCGGATCCAGCGCCGAGTCCGTCCGGTCCAAACCGGCTGCGGCGCTTGTGCCAACCGGGCACTATCCAGTATGCCCAGGAGCCTCGCCCGGTCACCACCCGGTGCCAGGTCCGGTTTGAACCGGACCGGCCGGTCCCAGACCCGGTCGACCGGCCGCCAGACCGGCCGACTCCGAGTCTGTCTCGACCAGATCTATTCTGGGTCGGTTATTTTCGTACTTTTTCGACCTGAGGTCGTCCTGAACCCATATATAAGTTCCCAGGACGCCCCCAAAGTTGCTTTAGACCACGTTTAAGATAAACCCTAGTTCATAGTTGTTTGCTTTGCAACTCTATTGAATCTCTACATCCAATTGCATTGATTTGGTGTGGAATCCCTGAAAGTCCTGTGTGATCTGTTGTTCCATTGGGAATTAGTAGATTGCAACTTACTGCTTCGTGGTCGGCGGCTACGTGCGCAAGTGTGTGGAGTTGCGAATACCTTGCAGGGTTGAGAGCTGTTGCATTGGCGACAGGGACCAATCGAGAGATCTCGTTGCGTCATACAAGTTATCATCCACTTCATCGTCGTGTTCATCCGCTGTGTTCATCCGTGATCATCATCACCACCGTTGCTTACTGAGAAGATCGGGTCACCCCTTATCACTTTCTTATCTCCTCCTCAGAATAAGGAGCCACAAGAAAGGCATTTTCCTCTAGAGACACTTGGGGAATATCCGCAATCCTGGATTCATCCATGGATATATCAGATTCCTCTAATGCGCCAAACAAGCCTTTATAATACGATGTAATATAATACTTCAGCTGCTCATGATCTTCGATGACACCCTCTTCTTGTACAAGAGAATGAATGATTTTCTTTCTATGTCTACCATTAGAGACACTATGAAAGTATCTCGTATTCGAATCTCCTTCCAACAGGAATTGGACCTTAGATCTCTGATATCATTTGAGTTCCTCCTCGCGAAGTAAGCCGGCGAACTTCGCATTATATTGACTTTTCAGTTCAATCTCATGCGTTGTCAATGGCCTTACCTCAGTAATGGCCTCCAGATCCTCAATATTAGATGACAGGCTGAGATTCTCTTTTTTTAGCTGCCTAGTCATATGCCTAGACCACCCCCAAGGTAGCTACGCACAGAGCGTAGTTTGTTATTCCACCTTAGGATGGGGGTGTTCCCAGCGACAGGCTTGTCCCATATAAATTTAATCATATCCGAGAACCCTTGTCTGCATAGCCATCCCAACTCAAATTTGAATGGGCATTGATACGTCTCAAACGTATCTATAATTTCTTATGTTCCATGCTAGTTTTATGACAATACCTACATGTTTTGTTCACACTTTATATCGTTTTGATGCGTTTTCCGGAACTAACCTATTAACGAGATGCCGAAGTGCTAGTTCCTGTTTTCTGCTGTTTTTGGTTTCAGAAATCCTAGTAAGGAAATATTCTCGGAATTGGACGAAATCAACGCCCAGCATCTTATAATTGCACGAAGCTTCCAGAACACCGGAGAGGCACCAGAGGGGAGCCCTGGGGGGCCCACACATGTGGCCGGAGCGGCCCAAGGGGGGGGGGCGCGCCCCCCTATTGTCTGGCGGCCTCGTCAGCCCTCCGACTCCGACTCTTCGCCTATAAGAAGCCCCCTGACCTAAATCTTCAAGAACGAAAAAGCCACGGTACGAGAAACCTTCCAGAGCCGCCGCCATCGCGAAGCCAAGATCTGGGGGGCAGGAGTCTCTGTTCCGGCACGCCGCCGGGACGGGGAAGTGCCCCCGGAAGGCTCCTCCATCGACACCACCGCCATCTTCATCAACGCTGCTGTCTCCCATGAGGAGGGAGTAGTTCTCCATCGAGGCTAAGGGCTGTACCGGTAGCTATGTGGTTAATCTCTCTCCCATGTACTTCAATACAATGATCTCATGAGCTGCCTTACATGATTGAGATTCATATGAGTTTTGTATCACTATTAGTCTATGTGCTACTCTTGTGATGTTATTAAAGTAGTCTATTCCTCCTTCACGGTGTAATGGTGACAGTGTGTGCATCGTATAGTACTTGTCGTAGGCTATGATCATAATCTCTTATAGGTTATGGAGTTAATTATTACTATGATAGTATTGATGTGATTTATTCCCCCTTCATAGTGTAAAGGTGACAGTGTGTATGCTATGTTAGTACTCGGTTTAAATTGCAAAGATCTATTATGCTCTAAAGGTTACTTAAATATGAATGCCGAATGTTGTGGAGCTTGTTAACTCCGGCATTGAGGTGCTCTTGTAGCCCTACACAACGAATGGTGTTCATTATCAAACAAGAGTATATGTAGCACAAAGGAAGAGAACTTATTTATTTATGTGATCAATGTTGAGAGTGTCCACTAGTGAAAGTATGATCCCTAGGCCTTGTTTCCAAATACTGCAATCATCGCTTGTTTACTATTTTACTGCATCTTTACTTCCTGCAATATTACTACCATCAACTGCACGCCAGCAAGCTATTTTCTGGCGCCGTTATTTCTGCTCATATTCATTCATACCACTTGTATTTCACTATCCGTTCGCCGAACTAGTGCACCTATACATCTGACAAGTGTATTAGGTGTGTTGGGGACACAAGAGACTTCTTGTATCATGATTGCAGGGTTGCTTGAGAGGGATATCTTTGACCTCTTCCTCCCTGAGTTCGATAAACCTTGGGTGATCCACTTAAGGGAAACTTGCTGCTGTTCTACAAACCTCTGCTCTTGGAGGCCCAACACTGTCTACAAGAATAGAAGCACACGTAGACATTAAGCACTTTTCTGGCGCCGTTGCCGGGGAGGAAAGGTAAAAGGCACTCATACTCCGGTCCCAGGTAACAAAGTTATTTTCTGTTGCCGTTGTAAGTGCTCAAAGCTATTTCCTTTAGATCCTACAATTGCGTCTTTTTGTTTCTTGTTAAACACTAGTAAGGCATAATGGAAAACATCTGTGAGCTTTTTAAACTATTTCCTGAGTCAAGACATGAATGCTTTAATGCGAAAATTAAAAAAACCTATGGAATCTTATTTGCATGCTAGTAGCAATGATATTAGTATGAACGCTTTGAACACCATTGTTGCTAATGATATAGAAAATTCTAAGCTTGGGGAGGTCGGTTTTGATGAAAATGATCTCTTTAGCCCTCCGGGTATTGAGGAGAAAGTTTATGTTGATTATGATATGCCTCCCATATATGATGATTATATTGATAGTGGTCTTTTGGTGCCGCCTACTATGGAGGATAAAGTTTATTATGATGATACTATACCTCCTATATTTGATAATGAGAATAATAATGATAGCTACTTTGTTGAATTTGCTCCCACTACAACTAATAAAATTGATTATGCTTATGTGGAGAGTAATGATACTTTTATGCATGTGAATAATAATGCTTTATGTGATACTTATATTGTTGAGTTTGTTCATGATGCCTCTGAAAGTTATTATGAGAGAGGAAAATATGGTTGTAGAAATTTTCATGTTACTAAAACACCTCTCTATATGCTGAAATTTTTGAAGTTACACTGGTTTTATCTTCCTATGCTTGTTACTTTGCTCTTCATGAACTTGTTTATTTACAAGATTCCTATGCATAGGAAGCATGTTAGACTTAAATGTGTTTTGAACTTGCTTTTTGATGCTCTCTTTTGCTTCAACTCTCATCCTTGTGCGAGCATCGTTAAAATTGCTAAGCCCATATTAATGGCTATAAAGAAAGAACTTCTTGGGAGATAACCCATGTATTTATTTTGTTACTGTTTTGTTGAGTCTTGGAAGTTGTTTACTACTGTAGCAACCTCTCCTTATCTTTATTTTATTGCATTGTGGTGCCAAGTAATGTCTTTGATAGCAAGGTTCATACTAGATTTGGATTACTGCGCAGAAACAGATTTCTGTCTGTCACGAATTTGGGCAGGGTTCTCTGTAGGTAACTCAGAAAAATCTGCCAATTTACGTGCGTGATCCTCAGATATGTACGCAACTTTCATTCAATTTGAGTATCTTCATCTGACCAAGTCCAGTGCCTCTAAAAAATTCGTCTTTACAGACTGTTCTGTTTTGACAGATTCTGCCTTTTATTTCGCATTGCCTCTTTTGCTGTGTTGGATGGATTTCTTTGTTCCATTGACTTCCAGTAACTTTGTGCAATGTCCAGAAGTATTAAGAATGATTGTGTCACCTCTGAACATGTGAAATTTTTGATTATGCACTAACCCTCTAATGAGTTTGTTTCGAGTTTGGTGTGGAGGAAGTTTTCCAGGGTCAAGAGAGGAGGATGATATACTATGATCAAGAAGAGTGAAAAGTCTAAGCTTGGGGATGCCCCGGTGGTTCATCCCTGCATATTTCAAGAAGACTCAAGCGTCTAAGCTTGGGGATGCCCAAGGCATCCCCTTCTTCATCGACAACTTATCAGGTTTCTTCTAGTGAAACTATATTTTTATTCCGTCACATCATATGTTCTTTACTTGGAGCGTCTGTGTGCTTTTATTTTCGTTTTGTTATGTTCATTCTCTGAATAAATTCATGATTGTGTGGGAGAGAGACACGCTCTACTTTTTCATATGAACACTGGTGTTCTTAGTTCCATCTTTAATGTTCATGGCGGAGTTGAAAACCGCTTCGTTAATTGCTATATGGTTGGAAACAGGAAATGCTTCATGTGATAATTGGTATAATGTCTTGAATAATTTGATATTTGGCAATTGTTGTGCTCATATAGATCATGTTTAAGCTCTTGCATCATGTACTTTGTACCCATTAATGAAGAACTACATAGAGCTTGTTAAAATTTGGTTTGCATGATTGTTCTCTAGAGTCTAGATATTTTCTGGTTAAGGTGTTTGAACAACAAAGAAGACGATGTAAAGTCTTATAATGCTTACAATATGTTCATATGTGAGTCTTGCTGCGCCGTTTTATACTTGAGTTTGCTTCAAACAACCTTGCTAGCCTAGCCTTGTATTGAGAGGAATTCTTCTCGTGCATCCAAATCCTTGAGCCAAAAACTATGCCATTTGTGTCCAGCATACCTACCTACCACATGGTATTTCTCTGCCATTCCAAGCAAATACTTCATGTGCTACCTTTAAACAATTCAAAAGCTATTATCTCTTATTTGTGTCAATGTTTTATAGCTCATGAGGAAGTATGTGGTGTTTATCTTTCAACCTTGTCATTTACTTCTGACAGACTTTCACAATGGACTAGTGGCTTCATCCGCTTATCCAATAATTTTGCAGAAAGAGCTGGCAATGGGGTTCCCAGCCCCGATTAATTAACTTGCATTAATAATTCTCTTCACATGTTTTGCTCTGATCTATCAGTAAGCAACTTAATTTTGCAAATAGACACTCCTTCATGGTATGTGATTGTTGGAAGGCACCCGAGAATTCGGTTAGCCATGGCTTGTGTAAGCAAAAGGTTGGGAGGAGTGTCATCCATAAATAAAATAAAAAAACTAAACTAAAGTACATGTGTAAACAAAAGAGAAGAGGGATGATCTACCTTGCTGGTAGAGATAACGCCCTTCATGGGAGCCGCTCTTGAAAGTCTGGTTGATGAGGTAGTTAGAGTGCCCAATACCATTCGTTGACAACAACAAACACCTCTCAAAACTTCACTTTTATGCTCTCTATATAATTTCAAAACATAAAAAGCTCTAGCACATGATTTAATCCCTGCTTCCCTCTGCGAAGGGCCTTTCTTTTACTTTATGTTGAGTCAGTTTACCTACTTCTTTCTATCTTAGAAGCAAACACTTGTGTCAATTGTGTGCATTGATTCTTACATGTTTACCTATTGCACTTGTTATATTGCTTTATGTTGACAACTATCCATGAGATATACATGTTACAAGTTGAAAGCAATTGCTGAAACTTAATCATCCTTTGTGGTGCTTCAATGCCTTTTACTTTGATTCTATTGCTTTATGAGTTAACTCTTATGCAAGACTTATTGATGCTTGTCTTGAAAGTACTATTCATGAAAAGTCTTTGCTATATGATTCAGTTGTTTAGTCATTATCTTTACTATCACTTCATTCACTTTATATACTTTACAATAGTATTGATCAAGATTATGTTGGTAGCATGTCACTTAAGAAATTATCATTGTTATCGTTTACCTACTCGAGGGCGAGTCGGAACTAAGCTTGGGGATGCTTGATACGTCTCAAACGTATCTATAATTTCTTATGTTCCATGCTAGTTTTATGATAATACCTATAATTTCTCAAACGTCTTATGTTCCATGCTAGTTTTATGACAATACCTATAATTATAAGATGCTTGATACGTCTCAAACGTATCTATAATTTCTTATGTTCCATGCTTGATACGTCTCAAACGTATCTATAATTTCTTATGTTCCATGCTGAAGTGCCAGTTCCTGTTTTCTGCTGTTTTTGGTTTCAGAAATCCTAGTAAGGAAATATTCTCGGAATTGGACGAAATCAACGCCCAGCATCTTATAATTCCACGAAGCTTCCAGAACACTGGAGAGGCACCAGAGGGGAGCCCTGGGGGGCCCACACATGTGGCCGGCGCGGCCCAAGGGGGGGCGCGCCCCCCTATTGTCTGGCGGCCTCGTCAGCCCTCCGACTCCGACTCTTCGCCTATAAGAAGCCCCCTGACCTAAATCTTCGAGAACGAAAAAGCCACGGTACGAGAAACCTTCCAGAGCCACCGCCATCGCGAAGCCAAGATCTGGGGGACAGGAGTCTCTGTTCCGGCACGCCGCCGGGACGGGGAAGTGCCCCCGGAAGGCTCCTCCATCGACACCACCGCCATCTTCATCAACGCTGTTGTCTCCCATGAGGAGGGAGTAGTTCTCCATCGAGGCTAAGGGCTGTACCGATAGCTATGTGGTTAATCTCTCTCCCATGTACTTCAATACAATGATCTCATGAGCTGCCTTACATGATTGAGATTCATATGAGTTTTGTATCACTATTAGTCTATGTGCTACTCTTGTGATGTTATTAAAGTAGTCTATTCCTCCTTCATGGTGTAATGGTGACAGTGTGTGCATCGTGTAGTACTTGGCGTAGGCTATGATCATAATCTCTTGTAGGTTATGGAGTTAATTATTACTATGATAGTATTGATGTGATTTATTCCCCCTTCATAGTGTAAAGGTGACAGTGTGTATGCTATGTTAGTACTCGGTTTAAATTGCAAAGATCTATTATGCTCTAAAGGTTACTTAAATATGAATGCCGAATGCTGTGGAGCTTGTTAACTCCGGCATTGAGGTGCTCTTGTAGCCCTACACAACGAATGGTGTTCATTATCAAACAAGAGTATATGTAGCACAAAGGAAGAGAACTTATTTATTTATGTGATCAATGTTGAGAGTGTCCACTAGTGAAAGTATGATCCCTAGGCCTTGTTTCCAAATACTGCAATCATCGCTTGTTTACTGTTTTACTGCATCTTTACTTCCTGCAATATTACTACCATCAACTGCACGCCAGCAAGCTATTTTCTGGCGCCGTTATTTCTGCTCATATTCATTCATACCACTTGTATTTCACTATCTCTTCGCCGAACTAGTGCACCTATACATCTGACAAGTGTATTAGGTGTGTTGGGGACACAAGAGACTTCTTGTATCGTGATTGCAGGGTTGCTTGAGAGGGATATCTTTGACCTCTTCCTCCCTGAGTTCGATAAACCTTAGGTGATCCACTTAGGCCTCGTTCGGTGACAGAGTTTTTAGAAGTGTTTGGGCCGGTTTTGGGGTGTTTTTTTGGGGCCCAATCAAAACACCCGAAAACACCTCAAAACACGTTTGGGCTGTTCGGTAGGCCGGTTTTGGCCCGTTTAGGCCCGACGAAACTCGGCGAAACCCGTCGGGCTGGAGTGGAACTAAAACGCTTCACCCCCCTCGCGTTTTCTCGCGGCTGGCGACGAGGGCGACGCGGCGACGAGGCAGGAAGACGACGCCGCGACGCTCCTGGCGCCGCCGGCCGGGAGCTCCTGCCGCCGCCCCTCATCGTCAAGCTTGATTCCTTTGTAAGAACGCACCTCATCACCTCCTCTCTCATGTACTAGTCGTTCTTGGCTTGTCTGCGGCTAGGGTTCTTGATGTGAGATCCGTTCTTGGTTTGTTTAGTTCTTGGCTTATCTAGTAGATTCGGTTGATTCCTCTGTGAGATCCGGTTCCTCTATGTGATCCTGTTATAGGTACTATTCTTGACTTAGATTCAGAGAAATTTGGATCAAAGAATCCAATGGGAGTCCAATTCCTATTTTGCCCAATCGGATACACGGATGCTCCAATTGCGTCTGTGTCCTTTGCTATTCTGATCACAAGAGCAGAACAGGAAGGGTCACTCTTGAATGCAGTCGACCCAAAGAGATGAATCAAGCCTTCGGCAAAAATTCCTTGTACTGCATATATAACTCGTATGTAGCTACAGAATTGGCAGAATTTGTTCCTTGTACTGCATATGTATGCTCGTATGATATGGTAGAACTACTTGTAGCTTAACTAAGTTAAGTTGAGCAGGACCTATCTGATATGAAAGAACCACCATAGTTTTCTCTTTTTTTCACTCTCAACTTGTTTATTGTTGCAGGGTACATATCGATGAGCACGGCTTAGAGAAAACTTATGTTCATGCTGCCCTTTTGCTCTGCTTGAAGTTGTCAGAGACCATGCCTGAAGATATTTACTGCTGGCACTTAGCTGAAATAATAGTGGATAATTAATTGTGTAGCAAGTCTTTAGCTTCGGTGCCTGAAGATATTTGTTGTTGGAACTGAGCTGAAATCTTATTTATTTGCTGTTAAGATCTGAGCTGAAACCTTATTTATTTGTTGTTGGAACTGAGCTGAAACCTTATTTATTTGCTGTTAAGATCTGAGCTGAACCAATGATTGAAGATATTTGATGTTAAATCTTATTGAATTTGTATTTGAAACACTGTACCAATTATTGAATTTTTATCTATTCAATGTAATTATTGAATTTCTATCTATTCTAGTGTGTTAAAAAAGATCATATTTTTATTTGTGATACAAGTTTAGTTTAAACTGTCAAAAAAGATTGTTTTTTGATCCATTTGTGTTGAACACACTTGAATACATTAGTTTGTAAAACCTGCGTTCCAAACAAGTGTTTCGGATGAAAAGGGTTTTGTAGTGTTTTAGGTAGTGTTTTGGGTGGTTGGTGTTTTCACCCAAAACACTCCTCAAAACACCCCTAAAAACTCAAAAAACCACTGGCACCGAATGAGGCCTTAAGGGAAACTTTCTGCTGTTCTACAAACCTCTGCTCTTGGAGGCCCAACACTGTCTACAAGAATAGAAGCACCCGTAGACATCAGGCATTTACGCGATGAAGTTGGGTTCCCAGTGGATAATAAAATAGGAGCATGATTGATACGTCCAAAACGTATCTACTTTCCCGAACACTTTTGCTATTGTTTTGCCTCTAATTTGTGTATTTTGGATACAACTAACATGGACTAACGCTATTTTCAGCAGAATTGTTCTGGTGTCTCGTTTTTGTGCAGAAACTCAACTTTCAGGAAAAACCCCGGAATTAATGTCAAAGGGCTTATTTTTCCAGAAGATTCACAGAGCCAGAAGGGCAGGCCAGGGGGGCCCCACGGCCCCCACACCATGGGCCGGCACGGCCTAGGAGGGGGGCGCGCCACCCTATGGTGAGGCCCCCTCGGTCGGCCTACGACGCCCCCCTCTGGACTACTTAACGTCTTCGACCTAAAAACGCACGGGGGTTAGACGAAATCACCAGAAGACATCCAGAACACCGCCGCCATCGCGAATCTCCGTCTTGGGACCAGAAACTCCGTTCTGGCACCTCGCCGGGACGGGGAATTGGAGGAGATCATCGCCATCATCACCACCGACGCCTCTCCATCGACCATCCATGTTTCCCCCATCCATGTGTGAGTAATTCCCCCACTGTAGGTGATGACCCACAAGTATAGGGGGTGTATCGTAGTATCTTCGATAAGTAAGAATGTCGATCCCAACGAGGAGCAGAAGGTGTTGACAAGCAGTTTCGATGAAGGATTCACTGTAAATGCTCACAGACAAGTATTCAGGGGGTTTTGATGTAACAGATGAATAAAGTACAAGTAAATAAAGTGCGAGAGAAATAATTGCAGCGAGTGGCCCAATCCTTTTTAGCACAAAGGACAAGCCGGTTTGTTTACTTATAATGACCAAACATTCTTGAGGACACACGGGATTTTAGTCTAGTGCTTTCGCTACATACAGCTGATTAATCTTCATTGTTTTGATAAGTGTTGTGTGGGTGAACCTATGCTAATATACCGCCCTTCCTAGGACTAATACATACTTGTGATTATACCCCTTGCAAGCATCCGCAACTACAAGAAAGTAATTAAGATAAATCTAACCAGAGCCTTAAACTCTGAGATCCTGCTATCCCTCCTGCATCGATATACCAACGGGGCTCGTGTTTCGTCACTCCGGCAACCCCGCAATTGGCAAACGAGTACAAGATGCATTCCCCTAGGCCCATAAAGGTGAAGTGTCGTGTAGTCGACGTTCACACGACACCACTAGAAGAATAACACCACAACTTAAATATCATAACATTGAATATTACTCAACCATACTTCACTACTAACATTTAGACTTCACCCATGTCCTCAAGAACTAAACGAACTACTCACGAGACATCATATGGAACATGATCAGAGGTGATATGATGATGAATAACAATCTGAACATAAACCTTGGTTCAATGGTTTCACTCAATAGCATCAACAACAAGTAGAAATCAACACCGGGAGAGTTTCCCCTATCAAACAATCAAGATCAAACCCAAATTGTTACAGCGGTGGAGACGGCGGTGATGATGATGAAGGTGATGATGATGGTGATGGAGATGATGTCCAGCTCGATGACGGTGATGATGGCGTTGATTTCCCCCTCCGGGAGGGAATTTCCCCGGCGGATCTCAGCCTGCCGGAGAGTTCTTTTCTCTCTGGTGTTCTCCGCCCCGCAGAGGCGGCTGTGGCTCTTCGCGATGTACCCCTGGAGCTTAGGTTTTCGGGACGAAGACGTACACGAAGAAAAGGAGGCGAGAGGGGGCTGTGGGCCCCCTCCTCACAGGGCGGCGCGGCCAGGCCTTGGGCCGCGCCGGCCTATGAGGTGGGCCCACCTCGGGTCCCCTCGGCTCCCCCTTCTGGCTCCCTTCGTCATCTGGAAAAATAGGATTTTTCGTATAATTTCCGTCAACTGTTGATCTTCCGAAATATTGCATTCTGACGGTGCTTTTTCCAGCAGAATCCTGGCTCCGGTGCGCGATCCTCCAATAATCATGAAACATGCAAAATAGATGAAATAACATAAGTATTATCTCCAAATATGAAATATATCAATGAATTAACAGCAAATTATGATATAAAATAGTGATGCAAATTGGACGTATCATCTCCCCCCAAGCTTAGACTTCGCTTGTCCCCAAGCGAAATTGAACTCGGTAAACAAGACCACATGTTTATGGAGTGAAGAGTCGATAAATCAAACACGGACAAGAAGCATCATATTCATTCACACAAGACATTCTAGTGAACAACTTCCTCATATAACTCAACTTGAAACAAGTATAAGGTAATCACAAATAAAGGTGCATAAAAAATCATAGTTGGTGATGGCAAACTTCGTTCTTGGTCAGAGAACAGTTAACATATTATACTTATCTATGGAGCAGCGCTTTCATATTAAAGCTTATGGTAAACTTGCATACTCAATCATAGTAACCATTGATAACTTTCAAAGCTATATTCATTCAGATAAAACTTGTGCTAAACAAGGAAGAGTAAAAGACATGATGAAGTAAATCACAATATAATGGTTTGATCACAACAACTCAAATGCTTGCTTAAGATGGAGGGGAATAGGTTTACTGACTCAACATAAAGTAAGAGACAGACCCTTCGCAGAGGGAAGCATGGATTACTATTTTTGTGCTAGAGCTTTTCATTTTGAAAACAAGAAACAATTTTGTCAACGGTAGTAATAAAGCATATGTGTTATGTATAAGACATCTTATAAGTTGCAAGCCTCATGCATAGTATACTAATAGTGCTCGCACCTTGTCCTAATTAGCTTGGATTAACACAGATTATCATTGCATAGCATATGTTTCAACCAAGTGTCACAAAGGGGTACCTCTATGCCGCCTGTACAAAGGTCTAAGGAGAAAGCTCGCATTGGATTTCTCGCTTTTGATTATTCTCAACTTAGACATCCATACCGGGACAACATAGACAACAGATAATGGACTCCTCTTTAATGCATAAGCATTCAACAACAATTATTATTCTCATAAGAGATTGAGGATTAGCTGTCCATACTGAAACTTCCACCATGAATCATGGCTTTAGTTAGCGGCCCAATGTTCTTCTCTAACAGTATGCATACTCAAACCATTTGATTGTTGAAACCGCCCTTACTTCAGACAAGACGAACATGCATAGCAACTCACATGATATTCAACAAAGGTAAAAGAGTTGATGGCGTCCCCAGAAAACATGGTTACCGCTCAACAAGCAACTTACTAAGAAATAAGACACATAAGTACATACCCTTCACCACGATAGTTTTTTAAAGCTATTTGTCCCATGAGCTATATATTGCAGAGGTAAAGGATAGAAATTTTAAAGGTAGCACTCAAGCAATTTACTTTGGAATGGCGGACAAATACCATGTAGTAGGTAGATATGGTGGACACAAATGGCATAGGTTTTGGTTGAGGTTTGGATGCACGAGAAGCATTCCCTCTCAGTACAGGTCTTTGGCTAGCAAGGTTAATTAGCAAGCACAAAAGTTGAGGGAAACAAACGAATATACATGTGATAGAAACAATCATGCATCTTTCTTGTAAGCACAAACAATTTTAACTTCAGAATAATAAGCTATGAGCTAACAAGAAAGGAAGACAATGAAACAACTATATATATTTATCTTTTCTAATTAAATCTCAAGGTGTTGTTGCTATTGACCAATGCTAAGTTTGCCAAAACCAAATAGATTTACTCAATGCTCCCAAAGTGGTACCAATACTAAAATCAAGATCAATCATATAATAGAAATTGCAAACTAAAATAAGGTGTGCAATATGTAAATGATAAGACTTCTCATTAATATTTCATAACGATAACTCACACCAAGGGATACATAGACAACCAACTAAAGAGAGATACTTCCACACTGCAACCCATCTTATATGATAACTTCCCTACTCATGATATGAAACTACTTGATAGTAAAAAGTAAAGGGTAGTGATGATGTGATACCGCGGCACTCCCCCAAGCTTGGAACAAACCAAGGGGATGCCAATACCGATGATGAATTACTCCTTTGGCGATGGTGGTGATGAATTCCTCCCGCGCTTCTTACAGATCTCCTTCAGCTTCAGTTTCTCAGCTTGGCAATTCTGCACTAAGACTCGAAGAGATTCATTGTTATCTGAAGTTGGCGGTGGCGACCTTGTGATGGGTATCGAGTAATATTCCAGCATTCTACGGAGTCGGTAATTCTCCTCCTGGAGTATCTCCACTTCTCTTCTTAGAGCCCGATATTGACCACAAAACTCATCGGTAGTCCATAGAGCTTCTTCCAGCACAGGGAAAGAGTCGAGGCCAAGAGCAGGTGGTAAGGGTCCCTGCAAGTTATGAGAGAAAGAACGTCGAGTGTCAACAGATCCCACCAAGATTTGCTTACTCCCAACAGCTTGTTGCTCTTGTTTTGACGACACCCTTTTCACTTCTTCCTTCGAAGGCCCTTTGCCCTTGTTGTCGGAGGCCATGGTGCTCCTAGATTGAAAATAGATCCTGACAGAAACAGCTCGAAACAAAACACGTCGAGAAAACGATATACGGACCTCCAGGGGTCCGGGGGATTATATAGCAGGAATTTTTATGACAAACGGAAAGTACCAGGTCGAACCAGAGTCGGAAAGGGGCGACGAGGCAGCCAGCTCATAGGGCGGCGCGGGCCAAGGCCTGGCCGCGCCGGCCTATGGGGGCACGCCCTCGTGCGTCTCCTCCACTCCGTTTCGATCTCGTAATTTTTCATATTTTCCAAAAGGGATTTCTATTTTCGTGCCCTCGGGTCCTTAGTTGTACTCAGTTTTCCCCAGCCCCTTAGTTTTTCCTCAGTTTTACCCTAGCCTTTGTCTGAAGACCCGCAGAAGGAGCTCAGGCGGAAGGAATCCGTTTATTTGGACGTTCTGTGCTGACGTGTTGCGCCGCGTCGTCTGTGGGGCCGCGTCGTGTGGGGCTGGTAGAAAGGGACCGCGTGGGACAGGACGAGAAGCGTTTGGTTGCACGTGAGCAGGAGCTGGGTTTTGTCTCTCTCGGCCCAAATTGGCATTTTTAAGAGCACCTTTTCCCCTCTTTCTCTCTCTGTCTTTTTCACCAAATTAGTATCAAATCTAGAGAAGGTTCTATTTCTGTCTTTCTTCAATATGGCAGCAAATCTAGTAGCAAATCTCTGGGGTTATTTATGCCTTTTGGCCCTCGTTTTTTGCCCAATATGGTAGCAAATCTAGAAGCTAGTATATGATAAATTCACAACAGCATAATCAAAAAACTAAGTATAATACATAAACTGCATACAGCAGCCAAAAGCAGCCAATAACGTTGTTAATGTTCACGACAAACTAAGCTGAAAAATATACAAGACGCACGCAATGTATGGACAACAAGAAGATTAGGATACCCCAGGATGAATGAATTTGTTCTTCATTCCTCCTCATATATTTCTCCGTCGCTCCAGCCGTGCATTACCCCAAGGAAATATTCATTGAACTCCTTCCGTCTGCAGTGTGAGGCCAATACATCCTCCAAACGGTATGGCCTGTGTTCATTTCTCATACCGTAGTTTCCTATTCTATCCACACGTAGTGGCCACTCATCCCAGGCCTTTGTATCATGAGAGTACTCTCTGATATAACCCAAATCCGTGTAGTAGATGCAGCCAGGTCGAAGTGTCGGGTACACTCTGGTGTCGACGGAGATACACCGGGTATAATTCACGAAGAAGGCATTACTGCCAATGTTACTGACCGGATGGAGAGAGCGGCTCTGAGTGTCCACACGGTACACCAATGGTTTGCCCGCCAATGCCACGCTGACCAACAACACAAGCAGCAGATCACCATCCGACTTCACAAGGTAGAACTTCTGATGTCCAAGTTCTGGAAATGAAATTAGTGTCTCCATCTTGACAGTGCTCGCGCGCTGCTGCAAATGTACATTGGTGCACACTATTCTTCCGGACTCAAAATTGTCCGCAGCTACTGCATACAGTTCACCATTGAACGGGGTAATACAATGCAGACAATGGTTCTTGATCGAAAATCTTCCTTCTATCTTCATATATATCCTTAGTTGGAGTGCTCTCATCGACCCAACCAATTTCTGGCGGGTAATGTGCGGCAACGAAGATCATAGTCGGGGATTTGATTACAGCGACTGAATTCAGAAAAACAGATGGCATCTACGCCTCAAACATAGTGTTCGATTTCTTTGTGAGTGGGTTTAGAAGCCGTATCTTGTGCGGCGGGTTCTTCTGGGCAAGCACGATGACGCCACGGCAAAAGCCGACGAAGTAATATCTAAAATATATTGATAAAGATAACATTCAGCACTAACATGTTTAAGATTGAAAATAAAAAGGTAGATATGGAGGAATTTGAACCTTGTATGAACTTCCGATAGATCTATGGTGACGTAGCGTGATGTGCCGAGTTGGAGGAAGGTGAACTCAGTGACGCGTGGAAGGGCGTGGTCTAGCATGATCCATTCGTCCAGATGCACGTCGGGCTCAGGCAAACCTGAGCGCCAATTTCTACAGACTTGCCTCATAGCAGAGTAGGTGTCGGCGTACTCCTCGTTCGCCAGTAAGAATTCGCCGATCTTGTGAAGTGGTCCATCAGCCGAGAGAGAGGCCCAGTTCACGGAGGCGCCGCGCTTGGATGCGCCGCCCTCGGCGGCGACGCGCTCGGCGGCGATGCGCTCGGCGGCGATGGGCTCGACAGCGACGGGCTCGGAGGCGACGGGCGCGGAGGCGACGGGCTCGGAGGCGACGGCCGCCGGCGCATTCTTCTTCTCCATCGCCGGCAGGGTAGCGTGCGTACGGCGGTTGGGGTTTTTTCGATTTGGAGAAGTTGATGGGACGTGAGAGGGGTGGTTTCGTGCGTGAGCGAGAATGAGACGACTGTGTGCAGAGGGAGGGAGGGGCTTACGCGTCCTAAATGCGACCGGCGTCCTACGCGTCCACTATTTGCATGTCTGCACCGCGACACGCGTCAACAAAGGCACGTCTACCAATTCTGCACCACAACACGCGTCCTCGGGTCTAACCCTGGAAATTTAGATATACTCAGGTATACCCCCGAGTCATATACTAGCATTTTTCGTGTGCTCAGTTTTCGCCTTGAGTGTTAATACTGGCTAGTGTAATATACTCAGTTTTACCCTCAAGTGGCTGGTCAACAGAGAGTCAACAAATGGGATTAACTAGTTAAATGAGTTATTTAATGTGCAAAAAATTCCGAAAAAGAGTGGCACTTACTCATGGAGTCTTTACCACAAATTGCCACTTCTCAAATCATAGATAAATCCTAGATAAATCAAGTTTCACCACAAATTGCCACTTCTCAAATCACCTAGTAGCTATGAAGGTGCATGGTTTTCCATAATAAGCCCTACCCAAAACAGCTTTCCCCAAAACATACTTTGTCTGAATGAGGCCATAATTTTCACACTCATGTAGATTTGTATTGCAAATAGTTTGAGGTAGGCCAAGATGGGTTTCATTGTACAAAACACGCATTTTCCATTTTTTAAATCTCATATTTGAATCCCTTAGTCTGTTTACTACTCACTTGCCCTTGGTTTCTTGATACTACTTTTTGCCCTCTCCCTTCACAAACTCTCACGTACGCCCAACATTGCCCTGATTGGTCTAGCCCATGTCACGCGGATCGTGCCCGCCGATCGTTGATCGTATGATCTAACGGGCAGGATAACCCCTATCTCTCTCTCTGGTCGGGGCCACCACCCTCTCTCTCTCTCTGTCGTCGGTTAGCTTCACGCAAAGTTTGGTTTTCTGCATTATTTTTCACGAGCTAAATTATAAACTCTTTTTAGGCATTACTTTTCACGCAAAAAATGATAAACCATCACCGATTTGTTGTAGCCATTACTTTTCACGCAAAAAATGATACACCATCACCCATTTCGTGTACCCATTACTTTTCACGCAAAAAACGATAAACCATCACCGATTTTGTTGTAGCCATTACTTTTCACGCAAAAAATGATACACCATCACCCATTTCTTGTAGCCATTACTTTTCACGCAAAAAATGATAAACCATCACCGATTTTGTTGTAGCCATTACTTTTCACGCAAAAAATGATACACCATCACCCATTTCTTGTAGCCATTACTTTTCACGCAAAAAACGATAAACCATCACCGATTTTGTTGTAGCCATTACTTTTCACGCAAAAAAAATGATACACCATCACCCATTTCGTGTACCCATTACTTTTCACGCAAAAAACGATAAACCATCACCGATTTTGTTGTAGCCATTACTTTTCACGCAAAAAATGATACACCATCACCCATTTCTTGTAGCCATTACTTTTCATGCAAAAAACGATAAACCATCACCGATTTTGTTGTAGCCATTACTTTTCACGCAAAAAATGATACACCATCACCCATTTCTTGTAGCCATTACTTTCACGCAAAAAATGATAAACCATCAACGATTTGTTGTAGCCATTACGGTAAATGATAAACTATCACGAATTACCACTTCTTTTAGGCATTACTTTTCACGGTAAAATGATAAACTATATCACGAAGTTCCATTTCCGTCAAGATAGTCCGCATTACTTTTTTGTTGAGATATATACCCCCACAACGGTCATCTCCTCCTTAAATTATTGTGTAAACCCCCACAACGGTCACCTCCTCCTTAATTTATTGTGTAAGCCCCTACAACGGTCATCTCTCCCTTATAAACACCCACAACGGCCATCCCTTGTGTCAATAGGTTCTGCCTCTCTCTTCTTCGTTCACATACACTTGATCATCCATTGCCATGGCTTCCACGTCTCGGACGCGGAACGGAAGGGGAAGGGGAAGGGGAAGGGGAAGGGGAAGGGGCGGCCAGGGTGGTGGATCATCATCATTGCCACCACCACCATCGTCAACACTGCCATTGATCATAGAGGAGTTCTTCATCGTCATCTATGAAGACCCTTTGGTCAAGAAGGTACGTATGCGTTCCCACATATATGATGCATGTGATTAATTATGGGCATGTTCTAAAAAACCTTTAATTTCAAACGATCGGCGCTCGATCTCTTTGCAGGCACTCCCAAAAAAGTTTGCGGACTATCTTGACGGCCAGGAGCCAGCTAAGGTATATCTGCGAGCAGCTGACTGCGGTCCTCGTCTCTGGACCGTGGAGGTCCTATTTGACGGACAAGGCCGGATGTATCTCGACAAGGGCTGGGAGAATTTCACCATCACGCACGGTGTGGATTTCGGCTGCTACGTACACTTCAAATATGAAGGCGATGATGTGCTCACAGTGAAGGTGTTCGACGGAACAATGTGCAGGAAGTACTACTACTCAGACGACGAAGATACTGACGATGAAAGTGACGACGACGTGAAGCCATGCATCCATCCCCTTTAGAGATCTAGCTATTTTCTATATATTTAGAGATCTAGCTATTTTATATATATTATGCACAATGTTTAGCATAAGAGTCACTTTAAATTAAGCTACGAAAATAGTCACCTGCCATGGGCTGAGGCGGCCCCACAGAGCGGCTCTATATTATATTCTCTAAATAAATAGACAACCCCAGCGGTCATTGGCTGCGGAGGCCCCACAGAGCGGCAATATATGATTTTCTATAAATAAATAGACGACCCCACTGGTCATTGGCCGCGGCAGCCCCACAGAGCGGCAAATATATGTCTTTTCCTGAAAAATAGACGACCCCACTGGTCATTGGCTGCGGCAGCCCCTCAGAGCGGCAATATATGACTTTTCCTGAAAAATAGATGACCCCACTGGTCATTGGCTGCGGCAGCCCAATAGAGCGGCCCCATTTGTCAGCACGAGACGGGTCAGAGAGGAACTGACCTCTGTGCAGCCCCACCCGTCAGATTAACGGTAACGGTAAGGCCTCTGACCTGACGGCAACCCTCCCGTCCGAGCGTCTGCGAGGGGTTTCAAACTAGAGGGAGGGGAAAACTGAGGAAAAACTAACGAGCTGGGGAAAACTGAGCACAACTAAGGACCTGAGGGCACGAAAATAGAAATACCTTTCCAAAAACAGCAAAAACATTGTTCGGAAAGCAAATCGCGAACTTTTTATTACCTGTACTGTTACCTATTCAAAGCCGAGTTCTGGCGGACTGTCAATTTGACCTTTGATGAAAGCCTCTGGTGTTTCCACTCGAATAACATCAACATCTACATTATAAGAATCACCTGAGATATAATGCTTGAGTCTTTGTCCATTCACCACTTGTGTGGCATTGCCTTGGAGGGAACTAATTTTAATTGCTCCTGAACGATACACCTCCTCAACAACATATGGTCCTTCCCATTTCGAGAGTAATTTCCCTGCAAAGAATCTGAGACGAGACCGATACAATAGGACTTTATCCCCAATATTAAACTCTCTTTTGATAATCCTTCTATCATGCCATTTCTTAACTTTCTCTTTAAAGAGTTTAGCATTTTCATAAGCTTCACTTCTCCATTCATCTAGAGAACTTAATTGCAACAACCTCTTATCACCGGCTAGTTTAGGATCTTTGTTTAGTTCTCTAACAGCCCAATAAGCTTTGTGCTCTAGTTCTAAAGGTAAATGATAAGCTTTTCCATAAACCATTTTATAAGGTGACATTCCCATGGGGTTTTTATAAGTAGTTCTATAAGCCCATAGTGCTTCCTTCAATTTACTAGCCCAATTCTTTCTAGTTTTATTAACAGTCTTTTGCAAGATAGATTTAATTTCTTTATTTGATAGTTCTACTTGCCCACTAGTTTGAGGATGATAAGCGGAAGCAATTCTATGATTAATACCATATTTAGCAAGAGTTTTTCTAAAACCACCATGAATAAAATGAGAACCTCCATCTGTCATAATATATCTAGGAACTCCAAATCTAGGAAAAATAATGTCTAAAAGCATTCTTAAAGAGGTCTCACCATCAGCACTTTTTGTAGGTATGGCTTCCACCCATTTAGTAACATAATCAACAGCAACAAGTATATGAGTGTTACCTTCTGAAGAGGGAAAAGGTCCCATGAAGTCAAATCCCCAACAATCAAATGGTTCAATAACAAGAGTATAATTCATAGGCATTTCATTGCGTCTGGAGATATTACCAACCCTTTGACATTCATCACAAGATAAAATAAACTTCCTTGCATCTTTGAAGAGAGTTGGCCAATAAAAACCTGATTGTAGAACCTTTTGCGCGGTTCTATCTCCGGCGTGATGTCCTCCATAAGCACTCCCATGACATTAATTTACTCAATATCTCTTGTTGCTCATATTCGGGAACACATCTTCGCAGAATACCATCCACTCCTTCTTTATATAAGTGTGGGTCATCCCAAAAATAATGCCTCAAATCATAAAAGAATTTCCTCCTTTGCTGAGCTGAAAAGGTTGGAGGCAAGTACTTGGAAACAATAAAGTTAGCATAATCAGCATACCAAGGACTGTCTCGCGACCTCACCTTTATTACAGCCAATTGTTCATTTGGAAAACTATCATTAACAGGAACATGATCATAAGCAATATTTTCCAATCTAGACAAATTATCAGCAACAGGATTATCAGCATCTTTCCTATCTACAATATGCAGATCAAATTCTTGCAAAAGAAGTACCCATCTAATAAGCCTTGGCTTAGCATCTTTCTTTGTCATAAGGTATCTAATTGCAGCATGATCAGTATGAATAATAACTTTTGAATCAACGATATAAGATCTAAACTTATCACAAGCAAAGACTACAGCTAACAATTCCTTTTCAGTAGTAGCATAATTTCTTTGAGCAGCATCAAGAGTTTTACCAGCATAATGAATAACATTCAGTTTTTTATCTACTCGCTGTCCAAGAACAACGCCTACAGCAAAATCACTAGCATCACACATAATTTCAAATGGTAAGTTCCAGTCAGGAGGTTCAACTATAGGGGCAGTTGTTAAGGCTTTCTTTAGTGTTTCGAAAGCTTCCTTACAATCATCATCAAAAACAAAAGGTACATCTTTTTGAAGAAGATTAGTAAGAGGCTTTGAAATCTTGGAGAAGTCTTTAATAAACCTCCTATAAAACCCAGCATGACCAAGAACACTACGAATACCTTTAACATCCCTAGGATAGGGCATCTTCTCAATGGCTTCAACTTTAGCTCTATCAACTTCAATACCTCTCTCGGAAATTTTATGTCCCAATACAATTCCTTCATCAACCATAAAGTGGCATTTCTCCCAATTAAGAACAAGGTTAGTTTCTTCGCATCTCTGCAAAACTTTATCAAGGTTCCGCAAGCAATTATCAAAAGAATTTCCATAGACGGAAAAATCGTCCATGAATACCTCTACAATACTCTCACAAAAGCCATGAAAAATAGCAGACATGCATCTTTGAAAAGTAGCAGGAGCATTACATAAACCAAAAGGCATACGCCTATAAGCATAAGTTCCATAGGGACAAGTGAAAGTGGTTTTCTCTTGATCTTTAGTTTTAACAGCAATTTGTGAAAACCCAGAATAACCATCAAGAAAGCAAAAATGAGTATTTTTAGATAACCTTTCTAACATTTGATCAATAAAAGGCAAAGGGTAATGATCTTTCTTAGTAACCTTATTAACTTTTCGATAATCAATGCACATTCTATACCCTACAACTACTCTTTGAGGTATGAGCTCATCATTATCATTAGGCACAACAGTCATTCCTCCTTTCTTAGGAACACAATGCACATGACTAACCCATCTACTGTCAGCAATAGGATATATAATACCAGCTTCAAGGAGTCTTAATACCTCATTTCTTACCACATCCTTCATCTTATGAATTAGACGACGCTGAGGTTCAACAACAGGCTTTGCATCATCTTCCATATTAATGGCGTGTTGGCAAATAGAGGGAGAAATCCCCTTCAAGTCATCAAGAGTGTAGCCAATAGCACCTCGGTGTTTCTTCAGTATTTCCAATAACCTTTCTTCTTCAAACTCTGAAAGCTTAGAACTAATAATAACAGGATATATTTTCTTATCATCAATATGAGCATATTTAAGATTACCAGGCAATGGTTTTAAATCAAAGACAGGATCTTCCTTTGGTGGTGGTGTTGTACCCAGATCTTCCACCGGTAAATCATGCTTAAGAATAGGTTGACGAAGGAAAATTTCATCAAGCTCATCTCTTTCTTCCCTAAAAACTTCACTCTCACTATTCTCCACATGTTGCTGCAAAGGATTACTAGGAGCAAGAGCAATAGATGCACACTGTTCAACTTTAAAATCACTATTAGGCGAATCAATTTTATAAGGAGTTTTGGTAAATTTAGAGAAGTTAAACTCATAAGATTCACCAGCAAATTTAGTCAAAATTTTCTCTTTCTTGCAATCTATAATAGCTCCACAAGTATTTAGAAAAGGTCTACCAAAAATAATAGGACAATATTTACTAGCAGCAGAACCAAGTACCAAAAAGTCAGCAGGATATTTAATCTTACCACATAGAACTTCCACATCTCGAATAATACCAATAGGAGAGATAGTTTCTCTATTAGCTAGCCGAATAACCACATCAATATCTTCAAGTTCACAAGAACCAATTTCGTGCATAATCTCCGTGTAAAGCTCATAAGGAATAGCACTAATACTCGCACCAATATCACATAAACCATAATAACAATGATCACCAATTCTAACAGAGAGCATATGAACACTAGCTTTCCTAGACTTATTAGGATGCGAAACAATATTAGAGGCATCTTCACAGAAAATAATATGACCATCCTCCACATTTTCAGTCACAAGATCTTTAATAATTGCAACAGCAGGTTCAACTTTTATTTGTTCTTCAGGTTCTATAGGTTTCTTTTCACTTTTATGAACCACACTATTTATAACAGAGTACTCCTTCATTTTAGCAGGGAAAGGAGTTTTTTTAATATAAGCTTCAGGAGTAACATGATCAACAGTTTCAACTACAACACATTTATTTATAGATGAATCAATTTTATCTTTATACGGTTCATGATACTTATCAAAGTTCTTCTTTGGCAATTCATAATGAGAGGCAAAAGCTTTATAAAGATTTGCAGCAACTTGAGAATCAAGACCATAAGTAGCACTCATATTACGAAATTTATCAGTATCCATAAAAGCTTCAATGCATTTATAATCATAATTTATACCTGATTCTCTATCCTTGTCGTTCTCCCATCCTTCAGTATTTTCTTGGATCCGATTAAGAAGGTCCCTTTTAAACTCTTCCTTGTTGCGTGTAAATGATCCAGAACAAGAAGTATCCAGCAAGGTCTTGTCTTGAAAAGAAAGTCTTGCATAGAAATTATCAATAATAATATTACCAGGAAGCTCATGAATGGGGCATTTGAGCATTAAAGACTTCAATCTCCCCCACGCTTGGGCAATACTCTCTCCTTCATGAGGCCAAAAATTATATATGCGATTCCGATCTTTGTGAATCTCACTTGGACGATAGAACTTAGAATAAAACCGGGGCACAATATCATTCCATTCAAGAGAATCCCCATTATCCAGTAATTTATACCAATGCGCCGCTTTACCAGACAGTGATACGTCTCTGACGTATCGATAATTTCTTGTGTTCCATGCCACATTATTGATGATATCTACATGTTTTATGCACACTTTATGACATATTCGTGCATTTTCTGGAACTAACCTATTAACAAGATGCCGAAGTGCCAGTTGCTGTTTTCTGCTGTTTTTGGTTTCAGAAATCCTAGGAACGAAATATTCTCGGAATTGGACGAAATCAACGCCCAGGGTCCTATTTTGCCACGAAGCTTCCAGAAGACCGAAGAGGAGACGAAGTGGGGCCACGAAGTGGCCACACCCTAGGGCGGCGCGGCCTGGCCCTTGGTCGCGCCGGCCTGTAGTGTGGGCCCCTCGTGTGGCCCCCTGACCTGCCCTTCCGCCTACTTAAAGCCTCCGTCGCGAAACCCCCAGTACCGAGAGCCACGATACGGAAAACCTTACTGAGACGCCGCCGCCGCCGATCCCATCTCGGGGGATTCAGGAGATCGCCTCCGGCACCCTGCCGGAGAGGGGATTCATCTCCCGGAGGACTCTACGCCGCCACGGTCGCCTCCGGAGTGATGTGTGAGTAGTCTACCCCTGGACTATGGGTCCATAGCAGTAGCTAGATGGTTGTCTTCTCCTCATTGTGCTTCATTGTTGGATCTTGTGAGCTGCCTAACATGATCAAGATCATCTATCTGTAATTCTATATGTTGCGTTTGTTGGGATCCGATGAATAGAGAATACTTGTTATGTTGATTATCAAAGTTATGTCCATGTGTTTTTTATGATCTTGCATGCTCTCCGTTACTAGTAGATGCTCTGGCCAAGTAGATGCTTGTAACTCCAAGAGGGAGTATTTATGCTCGATAGTGGGTTCATGTCTCCGTGAATCTGGGGAAGTGACAGAAATCTCTAAGATTATGGATGTGCTGTTGCCACTAGGGATAAAACATTGGTGCTATGTTC
Source organism: Lolium perenne (assembly GCF_019359855.2). Lineage (NCBI taxonomy): Eukaryota > Viridiplantae > Streptophyta > Magnoliopsida > Poales > Poaceae > Lolium > Lolium perenne. The sequence goes on along the minus strand of NC_067246.2, from coordinate 191,272,097 downwards.
AAGGATGTAGTCACTGATTACATTACGCGCAATACTTAATGCAATTGTCTGTTGTTAGCAACTTAATACTGGAGGGGGTTCGGATGATAACCTGAAGGTGGACTTTTTAGGCATAGATGCATGCTGGATAGCGGTCTATGTACTTTGTCGTAATGCCCAATTAAATCTCACAATACTCATCATAATATGTATGTGCATGGTCATGCCCTCTTTATTTGTCAATTTCCCAACTGTAATTTGTTCACCCAACATGCTGTTTATCTTATGGGAGAGACACCTCTAGTGAATTGTGGACCCCGGTCCAATTCTCTATACTGAAATACAATCTACTGCAATACTGTTTTACTATTTTCTGCAAACAATCATCATCCACACTATACATCTAATCCTTTGTTACAGCAAGCCGGTGAGATTGACAACCTCACTGTTTCGTTGGGGCAAAGTACTTTGGTTGTGTTGTGCAGGTTCCACGTTGGCGCCGGAATCTCTGGTGTTGCGCCGCACTACATCCCGCCGCCATCAACCTTCAACGTGCTTCTTGACTCCTACTGGTTCGATTAAACCTTGGTTTCTTACTGAGGGAAACTTGCCGCTGTGCGCATCACACCTTCCTCTTGGGGTTCCCAACAGACGTGTCAACTACACGCATCAAGCAAATTTCTGGCGCCGTTGCCGGGGAGATCAAGACACGCTGCAAGGGGAGTCTCCACTTCCCAATCTCTTTACTTTGTTTTTGTCTTGCTTTATTTTATTTACTACTTTGTTTGCTGCACTAAATCAAAATACAAAAAAAATTAGTTGCTAGTTTTACTTGTTATCTTGTTTGCTATATCAAAAACACAAAAAAATTAGTTACTTGCATTTACTTTATCTAGTTTGCTTTATTTACTACTGCTAAAATGGCCACCCCTGAAAATACTAAGCTGTGTGACTTCACAACCACAAATAATAATGATTTCTTATGCACACCTATTGCTCCACCTGCTACTACAGCAGAATTCTTTGAAATTAAACCTGCTTTACTGAATCTTGTTATGCGAGAGCAATTTTCTGGTGTTAGTTCTGATGATGCTGCTGCCCATCTCAATAATTTTGTTGAATTGTGTGAAATGCAAAAATATAAAGATGTAGATGGTGACATTATAAAATTAAAATTGTTCCCTTTCTCATTAAGAGGAAGAGCTAAAGATTGGTTGCTATCTCTGCCTAAGAATAGTATTGATTCCTGGACTAAATGCAAGGATGCTTTTATTGGTAGATATTATCCCCCTGCTAAAATTATATCTTTGAGGAGTAGCATAATGAATTTTAAACAATTAGATACTGAGCATGTTGCACAAGCATGGGAAAGAATGAAATCTTTGGTTAAAAATTGCCCAACCCATGGACTGACTACTTGGATGATCATCCAAACCTTTTATGCAGGACTGAATTTTTCTTCGCGGAACCTATTGGATTCAGCTGCTGGAGGTACCTTTATGTCCATCACTCTTGGTGAAGCAACAACGCTTCTTGATAATATGATGATCAACTACTCTGAATGGCACACGGAAAGAGCTCCACAAGGTAAGAAGGTAAATTCTGTCGAAGAAACCTCTTCCTTGAGTGATAAGATTGATGCTATTATGTCTATGCTTGTGAATGATAGGACTAATATTGATCCTAATAATGTTCCATTAGCTTCATTGGTTGCACAAGAAGAACATGTTGATGTAAACTTCATTAAAAATAATAATTTCAACAACAATGCTTATCGGAACAATTCTAGTAACAACTATAGGCCATATCCTTATAATAATGGTAACAGTTATGCTAATTCTTATGGGAATTCTTACAACAATAATAGGAATTCAACCCCTGGACTTGAAGCCATGCTTAAAGAATTTATTAGTACACAAACTGCTTTTAACAAATCTGTTGAAGAAAAGCTTGGGAAAATTGATATACTTGCTTCTAAAGTCGATAGTCTTGCTGCTGATGTTGATCTTTTGAAATCGAAAGTTATGCCTAATGAGAATCATCATAATAAAATTGTTACTACAGCAAATGCCATCCAAGTTAGAATTAATGAGAATATAAGATTGATGGCTGAATTGCGTGCTAGGTGGGATAGAGAAGAAAATGAAAAACTAGCTAAAGAGAAGAATGTAGCTAAAGTTTGGACTATTACCACCACTAGTAATGCTAATGCTACACAAGTTGCTGCACCTCCTACTATTATTAATAAAAGAATTGGTGTTAGCAATGTTTCCACTTCTGATGCAAAGCGCGAGAAACTGTCTGAAACTGCTAAAACTGCTGAAACTGCCTGTGATAAAGCTGCTGAAATTTTTTCCAACATTGGGGATGATGATCCCATTGCTTTAGATTATAATGGTTTAAATTTTGATGATTGCAACATCTCTGAAGTTATAAAGTTCTTACAAAAACTTGTTAAAAGTCCTAATGCTAGTGCTATAAATTTGGCTTTCACGCAACATATTACAAATGCTCTCATAAAAGCTAGAGAAGAGAAACTAGAGCGCGAAGCCTCTATTCCTAGAAAGCTAGAGGATGGTTGGGAGCCCATCATTAAGATGAAGGTTAAAGGTTTTGATTGTAATGCTTTATGTGATCTTGGTGCAAGTATTTCTGTTATGCCTAAGAAAATCTATAATATGCTTGACTTGCCACCGCTGAAAAATTGTTATTTGGATGTTAATCTTGCTGATCATTCTACAAAGAAACCTTTGGGGAAAGTTGATAATGTTCGCATTACCGTTAACAATAACCTTGTCCCCGTTGATTTTGTTGTCTTGGATATTGAATGCAATGCATCTTGTCCCATCATATTGGGAAGACCTTTTCTTCGAATCGTTGGTGCTATCATTGATATGAAGGAAGGTAATATTAAATATCAATTTCCTCTCAAGAATGATATGGAACACTTCCCTAGAAAGAGAATGAAGTTACCTTTTGATTCTATTATTAGAAGAAATTATGATGTTGACACTCGTCTCTTGATAATACTTGATACACACTTTCTGCGCCTAGCTGAAAGGCGTTAAAGAAAAGCGCTTATGGGAGACAACCCATGGTTTTTACTACAGTACTTGGTTTTTATTTTGTGTCTTGGAAGTTGTTTACTACTGTAGCAACCTCTCCTTATCTTAGTTTTGTGTTTTGTTGTGCCAAGTAAAGTCTTTGATAGTAAAGTTCATACTAGATTTGGATTACTGCGCAGTTTCAGATTTCTTTGCTGTCACGAATTCCGACCTGCCTCCCTGTAGGTAGCTCAGAAAATTAAGCCAATTTACGTGCGTGATCCTCAGATATGTACGCAACTTTCATTAAATTTGGGCATTTTCATTTGAGCAAGTCTGGTGCCATTTTAAAATTCGTCTTTACGAACTGTTCTGTTTTGACAGATTCTGCCTTTTATTTCGCATTGCCTCTTTTGCTATGTTGGATGAATTTCTTTGATCCATTAATGTCCAGTAGCTTTATGCAATGTCCAGAAGTGTTAAGAATGATTGTGTCACCTCTGAACATGTTAATTTTTATTGTGCACTAACCCTCTAATGAGTTGTTTCGAGTTTGGTGTGGAGGAAGTTTTCAAGGATCAAGAGAGGGAGATGATACAACATGATCAAGGAGAGTGAAAGCTCTAAGATTGGGGATGCCCCGGTGGTTCACCCCTGCATATTCTAAGAAGACTCAAGCATCTAAGCTTGGGGATGCCCAAGGCATCCCCTTCTTCATCGACAACATTATCAGGTTCCTCCCCTGAAACTATATTTTTATTCCATCACATCTTATGTGCTTTTCTTGGAGCGTCGGTTTGTTTTTGTTTTTGTTTTTGCTTGAATAAATGGATCCTAGCATTCATTGTATGGGAGAGAGACACGCTCCGCTGTAGCATATGGACAAGTATGTCCTTAGGCTTTACTCATAGTATTCATGGCGAAGTTTCTTCTTCGTTAAATTGTTATATGGTTGGAATTGGAAAATGATACATGTAGTAATTTGCTAAAATATCTTGGATAATGTGATACTTGGCAATTGTTGTGCTCATGTTTAAGCTCTTGCATCATATACTTTGCACCCATTAATGAAGAAATACATAGAGCATGCTAAAATTTGGTTTGCATATTTGGTCTCTCTAAGGTCTAGATAATTTCTAGTATTGAGTTTGAACAACAAGGAAGACGGTGTAGAGTCTTATAATGTTTACAATATGTCTTTTATGTGAGTTTTGCTGCACCGGTTCATCCTTGTGTTTGTTTCAAATAAGCCTTGCTAGCCTAAACCTTGTATCGAGAGGGAATACCTCTCATGCATCCAAAATACTTGAGCCAACCACTATGCCATTTGTGTCCACCATACCTACCTACTACATGGTATTTCTCCGCCATTCCAAAGTAAATTGCTTGAGTGCTACCTTTAAATTCCATCATTCGCCTTTGCAATATATAGCTCATGGGACAAATAGCTTAAAAACTATTGTGGTATTGAATATGTACTTATGCACTTTATCTCTTATTAAGTTGCTTGTTGTGCGATAACCATGTTTCTGGGGACGCCATCAACTATTCTTTGTTGAATATCATGTGAGTTGCTATGCATGTCCGTCTTGTCTGAAGTAAGAGAGATCTACCACCTTATGGTTAAGCATACATATTGTTAGAGAAGAACATTGGGCCGCTAACTAAAGCCATGATTCATGGTGGAAGTTTCAGTTTTGGACATATATCCTCAATCTCATATGAGAATAATAATTGTTGCCACATGCTTATGCATTAAAGAGGAGTCCATTATCTGTTGTCCATGTTGTCCCGGTATGGATGTCTAAGTTGAGAATAATCAAAAGCGAGAAATCCAAAATGCGAGCTTTCTCCTTAGACCTTTGTACAGGCGGCATGGAGGTACCCCATTGTGACACTTGGTTAAAACATGTGTATTGCGATGATCCGGTAGTCCAAGCTAATTAGGACAAGGTGCGGGCACTATTAGTATACTATGCATGAGGCTTGCAACTTGTAAGATATAATTTACATGATACATATGCTTTATTACTACCGTTGACAAAATTGTTTCATGTTTTCAAAATCAAAGCTCTAGCACAAATATAGCAATCGATGTTTTTCCTCTATGAAGGACTATTCTTTTTATTTTTATGTTGAGTCAGTTCACCCATTTCTCTCCACCTCAAGAAGCAAACACTTGTGTGAACTGTGCATTGATTCCTACATACTTGCATATTGCACTTATTATATTACTCTATGTTGACAATTATCCATGAGATACACATGTTATAAGTTGAAAGCAACCGCTGAAACTTAATCTTCCTTTGTGTTGCTTCAATGCCTTTACTTTGAATTATTGCTTTATGAGTTAACTCTTATGCAAGACTTATTGATGCTTGTCTTGAAGTACTATTCGTGAAAAGTCTTTGCTATATGATTCACTTGTTTACTCATGTCATATACATTGTTTTGATCGCTGCATTCACTACATATGCTTTACAAATAGTATGATCAAGGTTATGATGGCATGTCACTCCAGAAATTATCTTTGTTATCGTTTTACCTGCTCGGGACGAGCAGAACTAAGCTTGGGGATGCTGATACGTCTCCGACGTATCGATAATTTCTTGTGTTCCATGCCACATTATTGATGATATCTACATGTTTTATGCACACTTTATGACATATTCGTGCATTTTCTGGAACTAACCTATTAACAAGATGCCGAAGTGCCAGTTGCTGTTTTCTGCTGTTTTTGGTTTCAGAAATCCTAGTAACGAAATATTCTCGGAATTGGACGAAATCAACGCCCAGGGTCCTATTTTGCCACGAAGCTTCCAGAAGACCGAAGAGGAGACGAAGTGGGGCCACGAGGTGGCCACACCCTAGGGCGGCACGGCCTGGCCCTTGGCCGCGCCGGCCTGTAGTGTGGGCCCCTCGTGTGGCCCCCTGACCTGCCCTTCCGCCTACTTAAAGCCTCCGTCGCGAAACCCCCAGTACCGAGAGCCACGATACGGAAAACCTTACTGAGCCGCCGCCGCCGCCAATCCCATCTCGGGGGATTCAGGAGATCGCCTCCGGCACCCTGCCGGAGAGGGGATTCATCTCCCGGAGGACTCTACGCCGCCATGGTCGCCTCCGGAGTGATGTGTGAGTAGTCTACCCCTGGACTATGGGTCCATAGCAGTAGCTAGATGGTTGTCTTCTCCTCATTGTGCTTCATTGTTGGATCTTGTGAGCTGCCTAACATGATCAAGATCATCTATCTGTAATTCTATATGTTGCGTTTGTTGGGATCCGATGAATAGAGAATACTTGTTATGTTGATTATCAAAGTTATGTCTATGTGTTGTTTATGATCTTGCATGCTCTCCGTTACTAGTAGATGCTCTGGCCAAGTAGATGCTTGTAACTCCAAGAGGGAGTATTTATGCTCGATAGTGGGTTCATGTCTCCGTGAACTGGGAAGTGACAGAAATCTCTAAGATTATGGATGTGCTGTTGCCACTAGGGATAAAACATTGGTGCTATGTTCAAGGATGTAGTCACTGATTACATTACACGCAATACTTAATGCAATTGTCTGTTGTTAGCAACTTAATACTGGAGGGGGTTCGGATGATAACCTGAAGGTGGACTTTTTAGGCATAGATGCATGCTGGATAGCGGTCTATGTACTTTGTCGTAATGCCCAATTAAATCTCACAATACTCATCATAATATGTATGTGCATGGTCATGCCCTCATTATTTGTCAATTGCCCAACTGTAATTTGTTCACCCAACATGCTGTTTATCTTATGGGAGAGACACCTCTAGTGAACTGTGGACCCCGGTCCAATTCTCTATACTGAAATACAATCTACTGCAATACTGTTTTACTATTTTCTGCAAACAATCATCATCCACACTATACATCTAATCCTTTGTTACAGCAAGCCGGTGAGATTGACAACCTCACTGTTTCGTTGGGGCAAAGTACTTTGGTTGTGTTGTGCAGGTTCCACGTTGGCGCCGGAATCTCTGGTGTTGCGCCGCACTACATCCCGCCGCCATCAACCTTCAACGTGCTTCTTGACTCCTACTGGTTCGATTAAACCTTGGTTTCTTACTGAGGGAAACTTGCCGCTGTGCGCATCACACCTTCCTCTTGGGGTTCCCAACGGACGTGTCAAGTACACGCATCAGACAGCGATATAGAGAATAGTTTCTTCCTCACTTCATCCATAGCAATACCTGCACACTTGAATAAACCGCATAATTCATGTAAGAACAGTAAGTGATCTCCAGGGTGGACAGTTCCATCCCCTGTATAACGGTTACCCACTACACGTTCAATAATTTTCATAGGTATTTTGTATGGTATTTCTTCCTTACCTGGCGCCTCATCCACTACCTTTGCAGTAGTAGTAGATTTCCCAAATAAACACTCAAGAGAAGATCTCTCCATAATGAATTATAGCAGCAGGCAGAAATAAAATCAGCACAAACAGTAGAAATTTCCCTAACCAATTCCACTTACCAATAGCGCTTCACTCCCCGGCAACGGCGCCAGAAAATAGTCTTGATGACCCACAAGTATAGGGGGTGTATCGTAGTATCTTCGATAAGTAAGAATGTTGATCCCAACGAGGAGCAGAAGGTGTTGACAAGCAGTTTCGATGAAGGATTCACTGTAAATGCTCACAGACAAGTATTCAGGGGGTTTTGATGTAACAGATGAATAAAGTACAAGTAAATAAAGTGCGAGAGAAATAATTGCAGCGAGTGGCCCAATCCTTTTTAGCACAAAGGACAAGCCGGTTTGTTTACTTATAATGACCAAACGTTCTTGAGGACACACGGGATTTTAGTCTAGTGCTTTCGCTACATACAGCTGATTAATCTTCATTGTTTTGATAAGTGTTGTGTGGGTGAACCTATGCTAATATACCGCCCTTCCTAGGACTAATACATACTTGTGATTATACCCCTTGCAAGCATCCGCAACTACAAGAAAGTAATTAAGATAAATCTAACCACAGCCTTAAACTCTGAGATCCTGCTATCCCTCCTGCATCGATATACCAACGGGGGCTCAGGTTTCTGTCACTCCGGCAACCCCGCAATTGGCAAATGAGTACAAGATGCATTCCCCTAGGCCCATAAAGGTGAAGTGTCGTGTAGTCGACGTTCACATGACACCACTAGAAGAATAACACCACAACTTAAATATCATAACATTGAATATTACTCAACCATACTTCACTACTAACATTTAGACTTCACCCATGTCCTCAAGAACTAAACGAACTACTCACGAGACATCATATGGAACATGATCAGAGGTGATATGATGATGAATAACAATCTGAACATAAACCTTGGTTCAATGGTTTCACTCAATAGCATCAATAACAAGTAGAAATCAACACCGGGAGAGTTTCCCCTATCAAACAATCAAGATCAAACCCAAATTGTTACAGCGGTGACGGTGTGCAGCGGTGGAGACGGCGGTGATGATGATGAAGGTGATGATGATGGTGATGGAGATGATGTCCAGCTCGATGACGGTGACGATGGCATCGATTTCCCCCTCCGGGAGGAAATTTCCCCGACGGATCTCAGCCTGCCGGAGTGTTCTTTTCTCTCTGGTGTTCTCCGCCCCGCAGAGGCGGCTGTGGCTCTTCGCGATGTACCCCTGGAGCTTAGGTTTTCGGGACGAAGACGTACGCGAAGAAAAGGAGGCGAGAGGGGGCTGTGGGCCCCCCTCCTCACAGGGCGGCGCGGCCAGGCCTTGGGCCGCGCCGGCCTATGAGGTGGGCCCACCTCGGGTCCCCTCGGCTCCCCCTTCTGGCTCCCTTCGTCATCTGGAAAAATATGATTTTTCGTATAATTTCCGTCAACTGTTGATCTTCCGAAATATTGCATTCTGACGGTGCTTTTTCTAGCAGAATCCTGGCTCCGGTGCGCGATCCTCCAATAATCATGAAACATGCAAAATCGATGAAATAACATAAGTATTATCTCCAAATATGAAATATATCAATGAATTAACAGCAAATTATGATATAAAATAGTGATGCAAATTGGACGTATCAGTAGGCTGAAGGGGATGGTAGGGATTGGATGAGATTGGTCATATAATAACATAAGATTGTTAGGGCATAGTGCCTAGTATCCGTAATTGGTACTTTTATGATATTGTTGCAACTTGTTATGCTTAATGCTTGTCACTAGGGCCCGAGTGCCATGATCTCAGATCTGAACATGTTATTGTTTCATGATGATATTCATTGTTTTATGATCTTACCTGCAAGTTGTATGCACATGTTGCTGTCCGGAACCCGAGGCCCCAAAGTGACAGAAATTGGGACAACCGGAGGGGAAGGCGGTGATATGAGGATCATATGTGTTCACGGAGTGTTAATGCTTTGCTCCGGTGCTCTATTAAAAGGAGTACCTTAATTTCCAGTAGATTCCCTAGAGGCCCGGCTGCCACCGGCTGGTAGGACAAAAGATGTTGTGCAAGTTTCTCATTGCGAGCACGTACGACTATATACAGAACACATGCCTATAGATTGTTTAGTACTTGGATACCATTTTATTATTATCTGCAAATGCCCTATCTTGATTGTTACATGAGTTTCTGCCCGTTCATCCATCCATGTGCCTATAGTATTTTAATCCCGCTATTTACTATAATCACTACTGCTGTCTTCGTTACTCTGCTGCTGATATTTCACTACTGCTACTGCTATAAAACTGTTACTACTGATAAACTCTTGCGAGCAAGTCTGTTTTCAGGTGCAGCTGAATTGACAACTCCGCTGTTAAGGCTTACAAATATTCTTTGGCTCCCCTTGTGTCGAATCAATAAATTGGGTTTTACTTCCCTCGAAGACTGTTGCGATCCCCTATACTTGTGGATCATCAAGACTATTTTCTAGCGCCGTTGCCGGGGAGCATAGCTTTATTTGCAAGTTCACTTGGATTGATATTGTTCGCTGCAAATTCTCTATCATGGGTAAACCTCGCGATACTAAAGTCGCCATATTACCATCCACTACAAGAAAAGGTACAACTCTGAGTACCTCTGCTGCTCTTGATTCACCATCTGTGATAAGTAAACTTGTTTCACCACCACAAGCTTCAAATGCTGGTACTTCTGCTGAATCTGAAAATTCCTCTTATAATTTTGATGATGCTTCTGCTGTGCTTGATAATGATGGTTCATTAGGATCTTTTCTAGATGCTACGATTGCTAGGTCTAGACAAATTGAAAGTACTGAAATTCCTAATGAAAATGCTGCTACACATGTTAATTCACCTGAGTCTGTTGAATACTCTAGTGATGATCTTGATGAAGATTATGTAGAACTTGATGATGATTTCATTAATAAATGCAATGCTACTACTGATGCAAGTAAAATTAAAAAGCTTCTTGCACAACATACTGTTAGATATAAATTGTCTCCTGATCCTAAATTTGCCACATCTCCTATAAACATTAAGGATAAGGATTATGATTTTTCTCTTGATTTATCTCATATATCTATTGTTGAGAAAACACCTTTTTGTGGTACTGAAAAAGAAAGTGCTGTAGAACACATGAATGAGCTTTCAACCTTGAGTAGCTTGTTTTCTGATGATATCAAGAAGCGTACTTATTTCGTTGCTAATTTTTTTCCTTTCTCATTAAAGGATGATGCTAAAACTTGGTATAATAGTTTGCCTCCTGATTCTATTGATAGTCCAAAAGATTTGCTTGATGTTTACTTTCGGAAATTCTTTCCTGCTAGTGCTCAACATATTGCTTTGCAGAGAATTTATAATTTTGACCAGAAAGATGGAGAGAAATTGCCTGAGGCTTGGGCAAGATTTTGCTCTCTTATCAGAGCTCGGCCTGGACATGATTTGGAAAAGCATGATTTACTTGATATATTTTATAGTGGACTAACCATTGAGTCTAGGGCATACCTGGATAGTTGTGCTGGTTGTGTTTTCAGGAAAAGAACTCCAGACGACGCTGAAGAATTATTGGCTAGAATAGGCCGGAATCATGATGATTGGACTACACCTGAACCAACCCCGACACCAATATTGAAGAAGAGGGGTATGATTAAATTAAATGATGAAGATATGAGGGCAGCCAAGAAGTCTCTTAAGGAGAAAGGTATTAAATCTGAAGATGTGAAGAATTTACCTCCCATAAAAGATTTATGTAAGATAACTCCCCCTTCATCCATGATTGAGGTACACTCTCTTCAACGCTTTACTAGGGAAGATATTCCGTATTCAAAACCTCCTGATCAATGTTTAGATGAGTTTGATAATTATATTGTTAAGCAAGATAACTTTAATATGAGAGTAGAGAATCATTTAATGAGAAATTCTCAAGCTATTAGTGAATTGCATGATATTGTGGAGAGAACCTCCAATGATGTTAAGATGCTTGTTAAACATTTTCATATGGTTCAAACTCAAATTGATCAACTCACTAAAGTGCAAAATGACTTGTTAAAAAATAGTTCTAAAGAAAAACATGCTTATGAAGTAACAACTAGAGGCGGTGTTTCTACTCAGGATCCTCTATATCCTGAGGGGCATCCCAAAAGAGTTGAACAAGATTCTCAACGAACTGAAACTAGTGCTCCTTCTAAGAAAAAGAAAAAGAAACATAAAACTGTTGTAGAGACCTCTGAGCCTGTTAATGATCCTAATAGTATTTCTATTTCTGATGCTGAAACTGAAAGTGGTAGTGAACATGATAAAGATAATGATAAGAATGATGCTTCTGATAAAGAAGAGGTTGAGGATGAACCTGAAAAGCATGCTAAAAATAAAAAGTATACTAAAGAAGATTTTATTGCTAAGAAACATGGTAATGAAAGAGAACCTTGGGTTCAAAAGCAAATGCCTTTTCCTGCTAAGAAACTAAAATCAAAGGAAGAAGAACACTATAATAAATTTTGTGATTGGATGAAACCTTTGTTCCTGCAAATCCCTTTGACTGATGCTATTAAATTGCCTCCTTATTCAAAGATATGAAAGACATTGTCTCTAACAAAAGGAAAATTCCTAATGAGGAGAGTTCCACTATGCTTGCTAATTACTCTTTTAATGGCAAGGTTCCAAAGAAGCTGGGCGACCCAGGTATACCGACTATTCCTTGTTCCATCAAGAATAATTATGTTAGAACTCCTCTATGTGATTTGGGAGCAGGTGTTAGTGTTATGCCTTTTTCTCTTTATAAGAGACTTTATTTAGATAAGTTGATACCAACTGATATATCTTTGCAAATGGCTGATAAATCTACTGCTATTCCTGTTGGTATATGTGAGGATGTTCCTGTTCAAGTTACTCAAAACTGTTAAATATTAACTGATTTTATTGTGTTGGAAATGCCTGAAGATGATAATATGTCTATTATTCTTGGGAGACCTTTTCTTAACACCGCAGGGGCTGTTATTGATTGCAATAAAGGAAATGTTACTTTCAATGTCGATGATAAGGAGCATACTATTTATTTTCCCAAGAGGATTGATAAATTATGTGGAGTTAATACAATTTCTAATTTGAGATCTATCAAAGTGGGAGATATTGATTGTCCAATATATGAGCCTAAAGAAGAATATCAAACTCTTGTGATTGGATCTATATCAATACAATATAAGGTAACATGATTGATTTGAGGTTTATTTCTTCTTATGACATGTAAGATTTATTTGGTAGCAAGACTTGATCAACCTTGTTAGCAAGTATATTTTATATGCATAGAAGAGTTAAACAACATTTCTTCCCTTCTCCACTTGTTTTACTCGCTGTAGCACTACTTGTTTTGCAAGATACTTAGTTGTTTAGGAGTTTGAAAATCTTTTTCTGCCCTGTAATAATAATTTTGACACCCAGAAATGTGCATTTTTCAAAGTTTTCAAAAATTTACAAAAAATATACTGTTGGTCTTATTTTTCGAAGAGCTACCTGGGAGCACCAGGGGCTGACCAGTGGGGCACCATGGGATTGATCTCCACTTAGACCAAAAGCCTAAGCTTGGGGGGAGGTATACCGGCATCACTCATTCATTGCATATTATAGTTGCTGGATACTTGTACATACTTGTTTAGCTTCCTAAAGTGGTTTTCTAATAAGAGGAAGATGATATTTGGGGAAGTGCTGATTGAAAACAGATTCTGGACTGATACCAAAAAAATTCTCAAAAACAGCAAGAATGTTATTTTACGAAGACAATTTTTGTGCATGTTCCCTAGGTTGTTTTCTAACTTTCATTAGTTGAACACTTTTCGAGATGAGCAGCGGAAGAATTTCTTAAAAATCGATTACTGCACTGCTGTCAGGTTTTGGCAGATTTCTGCCACTTTGCTTTTCTGTGATTCTTCTAGCTTTCATTTCCTTGTTTTTTGCTTTGTTTCTTTCCTAAAACACAAAAATACCAAAAATATTTCTGTTGTTTCTCTTTACCATTTGCTTATTTTGATTTCTTATTCCTATTTTGCTTTATTTTCTATCGTTGGTTTGCTATAAGAAAATCCAAAAAGATTTTGCTTTATTTGCTTGTTTCCTTTTGTTCTTGTTTCCAATTCGAAAACACCAAAAATATTTGTTGTTCTTCTTTGGTTTTGTAAAGTTCACTTTGGAGTTCAGCGATCTTCGGTGGTTGGAGCTTGGTTTTCATTCCATATTATTCAAGCTACACAAGTGAAAGGCAATAATGATGATCTACGGCAATCCGACTGTGGTGAGAGGCTGGTATGAACTCTATTTGTTTTCATTTTTGTACATATACTCATCCATGTGGGCATGCTTAGTTGGTTCATGTGAGGTATATGTCATTTAATGAAGTCTAGTAGTTCACGATCTCTCATGTTTAGCTCCAATTTATTAATATGAGTAGCATGTCATACATATTTGCTTGTATTGTTTTATTCATAGATAGATATGACATTGTGGTATCCTCCTCTGAATAATTCACTTGAATCGACTTGGCACATGCTCACGCATGCATATGACTGAACAAAAGTCAATTAAGCCTCGATGATTTACTTCACCTCAGAGTTCTTGTATCACTTTTATGCCTCTATTAATTTATTTTGTCGCAAGCATGATTATGACAGTTACTGCTCTCTTGATTGTCGCTTCCCAGTCTATTGCTAGCTTTCACTTGTACTGAGCGGGAACGCTGCTCGTGCTTCCAAACTCCTGAAAACCAAGTTATTCCAAAGTGTCCACCATAAATACCTATGCATGGCATTTCAAGTTACTGCTCTCTTGATTGTCGCTTCCCAGTCTATTGCTAGCTTTCACTTGTACTGAGCGGGAACGCTGCTCGTGCTTCCAAACTCCTGAAAACCAAGTTATTCCAAAGTGTCCACCATAAATACCTATGCATGGCATTTCAAACCATTCCAAGTAAATTCTCATGTGCTACCTTTAAACCTTCAAAATGTTTCTCGATTTGTGTTAATGTTTTATAGCTCATGAGGAAGTATGTGGTGTTTATCTTTCAATCTTGTCATTTACTCCTGACAGACTTTCACCAATGGACTAGTGGCACATCCGCTTATCCAATAATTTTGCAAAAAGAGCTGGCAACGGGGTTCCCAGCCCCAATTAATTAACTTTCATCAATAATTCTCTTCACATGCTTTGCCCTGATTTATCAGTAAGCAACTTAATTTGCAAATAGACACTCCTCCATGGTATGAGAATGTTGGAAGGCACCCGAGGATTCGGTTAGCCATGGCTTGTGTAAGCAAAGGTTGGGGGGGGGGGGTGTCATCCATAATGAAACTAAAATACATGTGTAAACAAAAGAGAAGAGGGATGATCTACCTTGCTGGTAGAGACAACGTCCTTCATGGGAGCCGCTCTTGGAAGTCTGGTTGACGGGGTAGTTAGAGTACCCACTATCATTCGTTGACAACAACAAACACCTCTCAAAATAATTTTACTTCTGTCTTTAGAAAATGAAAAGCTCTAGCACATGTTAATCCCTGCTTCCCTCTGCGAAGGGCCAATCTTTTACTTTTATGTTGAGTCACCATCCTTTCTTTGAGCACTTTCTTGAGAGCACAACTGCCATTCTTAGTATAACATGCTTGTCCCAAAATGTGATTAATTGTGGTATAACTTTGATGCTCTTATCTTTGATAATCTCTACTTCCAATCTTTCCATGAACCTCAAAGGTGCCCGAGCATTTATGTTTTGCTGTACAAATACGGGCAAGCGAGATACCACTTTATCATATCCTTTTATGAACATTGCAATCCTGCTGATAGACATGATTCATGATGCTTATTATTAATTTGTTGGTACCTTTTCCATGATTGACATAACTATTAGATGATTTTATTTGCATGTATCTTATTATGAATTGCCTAAGTACTTGTCCATATCATGAGAATATTTACATCATATGAACAAATGTGTTCGTGAAAGTTCTTTTATCGCACTCAGTTGTTAACTGAATTGCTTGAGGACAAGCAATAAGCTAAGCTTGGGGGAGTTGATACGTCCAAAACGTATCTACTTTCCCGAACACTTTTGCTATTGTTTTGCCTCTAATTTGTGTATTTTGGATACAACTAACACGGACTAACGCTGTTTTCAGCAGAATTGTTCTGGTGTCTCGTTTTTGTGCAGAAACTCAACTTTCAGGAAAATCCCCGGAATTAATGTCAAAGGGCTTATTTTTCCAGAAGATTCACGGAGCCAGAAGGGCGGGCCAGGGGGGCCCATGGCCCCCACACCATGGGCCGGCGCGGCCTAGGAGGGGGGCGCACCGCCCTATGGTGAGGCCCCCTCGGCTGGCCTCCGACGCCCCCCTCTGGACTACTTAACGTCTTCGACCTAAAAACGCACGGGGGTTAGACGAAATCACCAGAAGACATCCAGAACACAGCCGCCATCGCGAAACTCCGTCTCGGGACCAGAAACTCCGTTCTGGCACCTCGCCGGGACGGGGAATTGTAGGAGATCATCGCCATCATCACCACCGACGCCTCTCCATCGACCAGCCATATTTCCCCCATCCATGTGTGAGTAATTCCCCCGCTGTAGGCTGAAGGGGATGGTAGGGATTGGATGAGATTGGTCATGTAATAGCATAAGATTGTTAGGGCATAGTGCCTAGTATCCGTAATTGGTACTTTTATGATATTGTTGCAACTTGTTATGCTTAATGCTTGTCACTAGGGCCCGAGTGCCATGATCTCAGATCTGAACATGTTATTGTTTCATGATGATATTCATTGTTTTATGATCTTACCTGCAAGTTGTATGCACATGTTGCTGTCCGGAACCCGAGGCCCCAAAGTGATAGAAATTGGGACAACCGGAGGGGAAGGCGGTGATATGAGGATCATATGTGTTCACGGAGTGTTAATGCTTTGCTCCGGTGCTCTATTAAAAGGAGTACCTTAATTTCAGTAGATTCCCTAGAGGCCCGGCTGCCACCGGCTGGTAGGACAAAAGATGTTGTGCAAGTTTCTCATTGCGAGCACGTACGACTATATACGGAACACATGCCTATGGATTGTTTAGTACTTGGATACCGTTTTATTATTATCTGCAAATGCCCTATCTTGATTGTTACATGAGTTTCTGCCCGTTCATCCATCCATGTGCCTACAGTATTTTAATCCCGCTGTTTACTATAATCACTACTGCTGTCTTCGTTACTCTGCTGCTGATATTTCACTACTGCTACTGCTATAAAACTGTTAGTACTGATAAACTCTTGCGAGCAAGTCTGTTTCCAGGTGCAGCTGAATTGACAACTCCGTTGTTAAGGCTTACAAATATTCTTTGGCTCCCCTTCTGTCGAATCAATAAATTGGGTTTTACTTCCCTCGAAGACTGTTGCGATCCCCTATACTTGTGGGTCATCAATGATCTGACAAAGCTTCTATCCGAGGAAGAGCCCGTACCGAGACTATAGGAAATTTCGATTCCCAATCTGAGTCCATAAGTACACGGTACAACTTCTCATATGTAGGCTCTGGGAGACTATTTTCCCAGATAAATTGTCTCCCAACCAAAGAGATCTCTCTCAAGTCCAAACTGTCAATGACAACATTGAATAAGAATGGTCAATGGTTGTCAAATCTGCCCATGCTTTTCTCCTCCGGGTATCTAAGCAGATTGAAATCCCCTCCTATAATAATAGCATATGAGTTATCTTTTGCTAGATTGACCAACTCGCGGAGAAAAGAAGGCTTGGCCGCATCCTGAGCAGCCCCATAGACGAACACCAAGCTCCAAATGAAATTATCAGATTTATTCCAGATGTAAAGTTTTATATGAGAATCACCCCCAAAGTTATCTAATATCTCCATAGTTGATGCTCAGACTCTAATTAAAAGGACACCAGAACGACCACGAGGTGGGCGGGTTACCCAAACAAAGTCTTCCATGCCTAAAAGACGATTTAAAAAACTTGTTGAGTAGTTCCTCTTTTTTTAATTGGTGAGATCACTAGATGCGAGGTTGTCAGAACACAAAGTTGATAATAGTGTGATCCTCCAAGAGGTTGCCCTCGAGTAGTGTCTAGCGAAGTCCATAGACGAGCCCAATACCAATCTATTGTAATAAAGAGAACTTCAAGCTATCATTAGCATATGCAGAAAGTGGTATGTCTTGCATCAAGATTCACTGATTCCGGTCTTCGGTATTATATACATTTACTCTGAGATAAGTGTACCAATGCTAGACAGAAAATCTGGCAAAGCAATCTAGATTGACAGAAATGAACAGTTTTCTTTAAACAAGCTTACAAAGCCAATATCATTGGAGTAAGAAGTAAAACAGCTGAAGTACTACACTTGATTGGACTGAAAGTAATTGAAAGAACTACATTTATTTATGATAATCTGAAATGAATTGAAGCAATCAAGTTTTTCTATGCGCAGTCCATTTCAATGTATGGGATGATTTCGACAATGTTTTTTCTTTTTCTTTTTCTTTTCCTTTTTTTTGCTTTCATTGTACTCTGGTTCTCTTCTAATACAAATGACACACATTTGTTTTTGTTATCGAGAAAAAAATTGAATTCTTAAATTTCAAATCCCACATATTCTGCATTAGCAAATTCAATAAAACGGTTTACCGTTGCGTGATATGTAAATTGGTACACTAGTACATAATAGCCTACCAGTCACGGGTCCTGGCCCGCCAGTGGTAAGATCTTACTAGTCGCGTGTGCACCCGACACGCGACTAGTATGACAAGTCTAGTCACGTGCGAGTCTGGCATGCTACCACTAAAGTATTAGTCGCGTGCGCCGGTCAGGTCAGCTGCTAGTGTGATTTTTCGCAACTTAAAAAATGGTTGAGACCATCGCCCAGTTGTTCACGTGATTTTACACGAAACACGCTAAAAACTAAAAGAAAGCAATTGAGTCCATGTCGCCTCCTTGTGGCATTGACGAGAGGATATGGCCAGCAGGAGGTCGTTGGAGCAGACGTCGGCGGTGGCGGAGCACGGCATCGAAGCAGGTTGTGAGCGGAGGCAGATTAGAGCGCTGAATGTGGACGGAGAAGCAGGGTGTCAGATGTGGGCGAAGGATCAAGGCGTTAGAGGTGCTCACTGACATTGGAGAGGAGGCGGTCGCCGTCTCCGAAGAGGAGGTGGTCGCCAGTGGTGGTGCACTTCTTTGGGGAGAAGGAGGGGAAGTGGAAGAGGAGGAGAAGAGAAGGTCGAAGAGGAGGAGAGCGGAAGGTGAAGAAGTGGAAGAGGAGGCGAGAAGAAGGTGGAGAAGTGAAGAGTAGGAGCAAAGAAGGTGGAGAAAAGGAAGAGGTGATAAGGTGGAGAAGGGGTAGATGAGGAGGGAAAAGTTTGAAACTAAAGAGAGAGATTTTTTTAAAATTTTTAGATTTAAATTTTTTTGTGTCGAAAACTAAAACCTGAAAAAACACTGTTTTCTTTTCCATTTTTCAGAATCTAAAAAATCGCTAAACGGCTGAAGTCCTTCGAAATTGGATGTAAAATTTTGCCTAGATATATTTTCATATTTTTTTTTCATCTAAGGTTCGTATGCATCAGAAAAGCTATTTTACCGAAACATGGCGTCATTTTGCATAATATATCAAAATTCATGTTTGTTAATTTTCCTTAAAATTAGATGACATAACACATTGCCATATCGAAGGATTTTTTTTTAATTTTCTACCACTTTTTTATTTTTTCAAAACTGGAAAAGGCGATACCATTCTAGGAGGGAGTGGGGGTGCAAATCCTTGAAATTAGTACCAGGGTGCCTAAAGTAGGGCACGCTACCACTAACCTGATTAGTAGCGTGCTAAAATAGGGAACGCTGCCAATATTTTTCCTGATTCGCGCTGTTAGCGTAATATGTTAGAAGCGGGCGGGCAAAGTGAGACGCGATCGGTACGTAGTCGCATGCCTCCATTGGCGTCCGCTTCGGGTAGTTTCTAGACCCGAGTACAACTGGACCCCACCTACTATTCGGCGTGCGCTACTCTCTGCTACGCTATTATTATGGGCATACCATCGCTGTGCGTTTTCGGCCCGCGACTATTAATATTGATCGTGTGCGTTTAGACTGATGCGCTACCGCTATAGCGTTTTTTCCTACCAGTGATAGCTCATGTGCAGGTACACGGGGTTGATGATTATTTAACATAACCCTGAATGGCAATATCTTGTAACTATTAGCCTCATAAAATCTTGGCTATAGGTGCATCGTCACCACCTACAAAAAAAAATGTGCTTCGTCATCAACAATTGCTGACAGGGAAGTTACAGGGTTCTTCTAGGACGTCTGATTCCTAGCCTTTAATTCAGTGGATTTACTACTGATAATGTGCATCTTTGTTGTATCGCACAACATCTTATATTCAGCTTAACATTTTTTTTGTTGTATTGGTGAGATCACTAGATGCGAGGTTGACGGGCACCGCTAAGAATCGGATGCCGATTATAGCTTCCGATCGGACCAGTGTACCACCGTAGGATTGAAATCAGTTCGGCCGCTCGATCTGCGACCGAGCCCGCGTGTCTATCCGGGAATGAAGCACCGATTTGCCTGTTTCCGTTAAAAACGAATCCCGTAATACACGTCTGTTAAAACAGCAACCTTTTTTTTGCCTAAAGTTAGGAATCGGGTACCATTTATAACGCGAATTTCCAAACTGCTCCCGATAACTACTCCACATCCTTGATTTTCAGGAAAATAATTTAGCATAGGAAACTAATAATTTAAGAAAACTAAGTCTCCATGATTTGATTTGCTTCCTTACAGAACAGATGGTGTTTCCAGTACTACTTTTGTTTGCTTCCGATTGGATCAAAATTTTAGTTTTCAATGGTACTAAAATTTTCTTCTAAAAGACAGAAAACTTCTTGGATCTGAAAATAGTTGTAATGGCCTGTTTAGAAAATACGAGTATATCAAAATAATGTTTCTACCGACCACATAACTTGCTTTCTTGGTCACTGAAATGTGCTTCAGTTTAACTGACCTGTACATATATGACGGGGTATTATTTTCCAAAAGCATCGGAGTATTGTCTATAACCATTGCATGGACTGTAGAATGGCTTCCTATGGAAGCAAAATTTTTCCTTCCACATAAAAGATCATTACAAGTGCTTCAAACAAATTTGGGATGTGCTTCCAAGGAAATGAAAGTTTGGTACGGTTGAATGCCGAATTTGCTCATGTAAACAGTTTGGTTTCAAATGGTAATGGGTCATGTACTAAGTGCTTCCTACATACAAATCAGAGCTTCACATCCACTACATATTGCTACTACAAATAATTGATGTTTGGGGGAAGACATGAGCACTTCGTCGAATGAGGTCGCCATCCTTCGAATGGTCATCGTCTTGAATACATGGACTCCACCAGTGGTGCAGCAACCATCGCCATTCTCATGCCCAAGATCGGCAACAAAGCCAACGTCAATGCCAGACGGCCTGGATGGAGCGTTGAGCCCCGGATCGTTGTAGTTGTAAAGTACGCCTCTCTTGAAATCATGTTTCTGTCAAACAATAACTTGCTTCCGGTACAACTATTTTTACCATCAAATATATAGATGCTTGCATTGACCATCAGATGTTAGCATCAATGTACGGACATCAAGGCAAGAACGGAGGTGCGAGGCTGCCGTGGCATACTAGCATAGCCAACATTATGTTCGACATGCCTGAAGGTGTATGGTTGTAGTTGGACATTGCCCTTGCATTGTACGAAGCATGCTACACTATCTGCAAGTGCGTTGATCTTGTCTCCAACAATGACGAGGAGAAACAGATATCAGATGCAAAGAAGCATGAGTGACAAACAACAGAAGCATGTACGAGAAGCCAAAGAAGAATGTAAGTACGTGGTTGACACGGTTGTCGAGCTCGATCTGTCGGACGAGGCTGCACCACCCTTGTCTCTTGACAGTCACTTGTCGAAGAATGCACCACATGTCGACATCGTGAGACCACACGACCGCACCAACATGGCTGACATGGTTCATGGCGTCTCAACATTCGCCATGCCCAGAATCGGCACCACAACCACCAATACACGCCCCACGTCCATATATAACGGAGATTGTCTGCTATACAAAAAAGGATAATGTCATAATCATAGGAGCATGGTAGGCTTGCAGCGAGTAAAATTTAAGTACAATATAAGCATATACGAGAAGGAAGCAATCTGTACATGGAAATATGCTACTACTACGATGAAACACAGAAACAGTCTATGGTGCAATACATTCCTGCCAGTAGGTATGTTCTGGGAAGAAAATTGAAGCAAGCAATATATGTGACTCAAATATATGACATGACAACGTGTAGGTATATGGATCGGGCAGAAAATTGGGAAGCATGATAATATAGAAACATCAACCTATGTGTACGAAGCATATTATAATCCATGTAGAAGCACACAAATTTGAAATGTATAATAAAACAATGGTCCCCGCCAATTATAGAAAAATATGAATAAACTTCATCATCACGGTGCACAATCCTTCACACACGAAGCATGATCAAGCACTACTTGAAAACATAGAAATGCCAACCGCGGTCGAGGTGGAAGCAGCCTTTGCCGCTGATCTTCGGCCGGATTGAGGCGCCTGCATTGGCCGCTAGTCAATGATGCCGGCACAGCCGCTCCCTGGCCGCCGACGTGCGAGAAAAGACATTCGTGGTCGCCGATGCTCGACCTGGATCTACGGGAGGAGGAGAGTGGGGGTCGACGGGGGGCGGCTCAACGAGGATGGGAGGATCGATCGCCGGCGAGGATGGATTGGAGGCGCATCAATTAGGAGGGGATTACGGGATGCGAGTAGTAACTGCAGGCAATAACTGCTTACGCAATTTCAGTCAGCAAATATCCTGAAAAATTAACGTGTGTAGAAAAGGGAAGTAGCCATCGGATCGGAAAATAGATCAACGTCCGGGGAGAGGTCCGACGAATAGACTCCCATCGGACTACGTTGTATAGTGTTGCGCAGGCTGAGATTTAGTCCTGAGATTTAGTCGATCTCTTCCTAAATTACCCCTCTTATCTCCTTCTACTCAGCTTTGGCACAACACATCTAATCCTCACCTAGCTTCGGTGTTGACCATCGAGCTGGTGCTCCAGCCAGATGAGTCCCAGCCACCGCCGCTAGCCCTCCCCATGGTGCGCTATGGTCGCCGCCGCAGGAGCTCCGGCCTCCCTCGCGCTTTGGCCACCGTCCAGCGAGCTTCGGCAGCTGTCGCGGAGGGTGCGAGCTACATCTGTCGTTGTCCCCGTTCACGGCCGATGTCCTCTCCTCTAACAAGCACATGCCCAACTCTATCGTCCCTGGCAGCGTCGACGACCAAGAAGATGAACGGGGAGGAGCGGTCGCATGGGCTGCGAATGGGGCGGCGCTGGAGCTTCTGGGGGCGGCGGCGACAATAGGATGTGGGGATGGCGGCGGCTCTGAGCAGGGGCTTGAGGCGATGCGCCGGTGCGGCGACGGTTCCCGATTTAGTGCCAGACAGAACGAGATGTTGGGACAATTAATCAGGGTTGGACTGGAAAAATATTAGGAGCGGGGACTCTCCTTAATCGACGCGCTGGAGAATATGCGCCTTCTCCTCGGGAACGTAACTATCATCTCTATCTCTACTACTTATAAAGGCACGAAGTGCCGTAGGAAAATTGAATCCATACCGTCCATCCATCTATATCATACGGTCTACAATCGTTTGTTCTCCCCTCTCTTAATTTTGCCCACAACAAAACAGTCCCGCTGATTACTCCTGCAGGTCCACACGCTAACTCCTTGTTTAGATCCGAAAATTACGATAGAAACCGGCAAACCGCCCCTGCATGCACGACTCTTCCGACTTCAAGGTTGGACGCCGCCCTTCTCGCTCTAGCCGCCGCAGATCGAGTCCCCTCCGACATGGACGCTGCCGCCTCCCGCTCCTCGCTCTGCTTTCTACGTCCAACACAGTCGGAGGGATACTCACTATACGTGGAGCCCTTTCGTCTCGCGCCGTCGCCACTCGCTGATGCATGCCACCACCAAGGACGATCGTCTTAGCCGCGTCCGGAGCTAGAGTCCGGCGTCATTGCCTCCCTGGAACCGACACCATCGTT
Organism: Lolium perenne; assembly: GCF_019359855.2. Taxonomy (NCBI): domain Eukaryota; kingdom Viridiplantae; phylum Streptophyta; class Magnoliopsida; order Poales; family Poaceae; genus Lolium; species Lolium perenne. The sequence continues at coordinate 191,248,497 of NC_067246.2, read as the reverse complement.
GAGGATGGAACCGGAACCGACGCAACCCACCTGACGTGCTCTCTGTCCTATCATCATGTCGCAGTGCAGGCCATCTTCACCCATCAACTGTGCTTCAGCCGGCGGCCACCGCAGGCCGCTTAACTGCAATCCTACAAGATGATTGACAATGCCATGAACACATTTGGTGTTTGCCGTCCACCATAATCGTGGTCGTTGTATTATGTCCAGATTAGAGCCCGTTCCATCCGTAAGGAAATAGTCTATAATTGTGGTGCACCATATCTTACCTACCGGATCGTTGTTGTTACTGGTTCAAAGATCCCACAGGTTCATGCATCTATTCTCCTAGCCTGGGCATAGATTAAATTGTTTATACATGTTGACTGCTTGAGAAAATCACAAGGTGGTTTAATTGTTGATTTCCTACTAGGAATTACCCAGCTGAAAGACGAGAGTGATTTTCTTTGGGATGCCTGAGCACCTCCTCTTCTCAATCATATCTGTCAGATCTTGGCGTGCTCTATGCAGCAGGTATTAGCGCATCCATCTCTCACCATGTGTACTTCAGTTGTGCTAATTTGGATTGTGCAACTCCTATTTTTTTCTGGCCGTGATTCATTAGTCCTTACTCCGGGTTCACAAGATATTCACGTTTACTTATAATGATTAGAAGGAAAGTTGGGTTAATGCTCCAGTTAGATACATATTATGCTAATTCAGTTTACGTTATTGTCTACTAACTTGAAGGGGTTCAACTGGATGCCCATGTGGTTTCCAAGTTTAGTAGTTGTTCGTGTCTACAGGTAGATCATGATTTATGCAATTTTCACTCTTAGCTTTTGCTTCACCATTCCAATTGTTAAAATCATGTCAGAGAAGTGTTGTTTTGTTGTGTGTTTGGCTAAATAATATTTATCATTCATATGCTCATTTTTCTGCAGCTAGCTATATTTATTAAGAATTTACGTTATCCTTGTAAGTACATCATATTTTATGGGCAATCAGTTTGGATAGTGTGAATATTATGCGGATATACTTTATTTCTACTCAGCTCTTCTCACAAGTACTTTTATTTTGCTTGTTGAGGTGATATCACATAACATGTTTTCTCGGAACACATTTCCCATAACATATATACTACCTCCATCCAAAAATAAGTGTCTTAACTTTGTCTACATAGGGATGTATCTAAACACATCTTAGTTGTAAATACATATAAAAAGTCGAGACACTTATTTTTGGATGGAGGGAGTATGAAGCAGATTTACATACATCTAGCCATATTGTTAACAGATCCTTATTCTTCCTGATTTGTTTGTCAGCATTATAATTGTCCTAGATAAAAGTTGTCTATGGATAGTCTGATTTTAATCTATTGATCATGACCTGTTATTTCACATTCAATATTGGCTAAAAGCTCAAGATGTTGTTCGGCGGCATTGCATGTTCGCTAAAGGAAGTGGACATTGGCTAGAAGATATCAGGGTAATATTGAGGAAGAATTGTAGGAGCTCCACATTTCCTATTTACCATGGTGTCAGATTTTGATAGTCTCCACAAGATTATGGTTTAGAACAAGTAAAGTAATATACTCTATTAATACGTGCTTATAAATACGCAAATTGGCATGAAATACGTAAATGGCTTTTCATTGATTTTTGTCTAATATATTTGATTGCAGGTTTGCCGAAATTTCAGTTTGTAAAACATTTGATCAAATCTATGCTAATACTACTGATCAAATTTATGCTATCCTTCTCCTGATAGATGAATGCGATTTTTACTTCCATTGAGGATGCGGGTACTTGCTTGTTCTCAAGGCCCCGCATTGAGCCGAATACCCTGCTACTACGGTCATGTTCATGATAGAGCAAGGAGTAGCATAAAGAAGAAACTCACAATGGTGCTAGAATGATCGTCGGAATTTTTGAAACATTTTTAGCTAAATGTCAAAAAGATTGATGTCTGATCTCTTAATCAGCTGCATTGTTGTAGCAGTGTATAGGGAAATATCAGAAGTACTTAGTCTAATGTTAGCTTTCCTAGAAATAGACATGAAGATGTTATTTTTATAGTGAGTTTATAGTGTGTGCATTCAATGTGCTCGGAGCTAACACTAGAAACAAACTTGGAGCTATTTTTGATGGAGTGAAATTAGCAGAAAATAGTTTGGAAGTACGTGATATATGCAGTTATCTAGCATTTCTTATATGGCATAATTGTGTATTTAGACTTTAGAGTTAATTAAGGATATATAGTTAGTGACTATAATGTTTTTTTTGGTACTAAAAAAGATCTATGATTAGCCGTTAGAAATTTACCATTTCTAATTTGTGTATGGCTAAATTCATATATCGAGACGTGCATTGCACGCGCAAGCTTACTAGTGAGAAGGAAAGGATAAAATCAGGAGGAGACCAAGAGGCATCCCCAGTCGTGCTACCCGGCGCCGCCGCGCAGTCGGTTATTTCGTTGGCTTCATACTTGGAATTCCTAGATTAATTGGCATGCACATTGTCAGCGTGTGCTGTATGGTGTTGCGAAGTGGAGGATGTTTTTTTTTGAACAAGGGGTGCCCCGAAGGGCGAGGAAGCTTCTCATTAAATAAAAACGGAGGAGGTACAAAATATTACAAAGGACCCAATAAGATCTAAATGCACATATAGGTCCCTAGCATTTGCAGAAAAGACCTCACTGAGAGATGATAAAATGCAATCAGGTCCTTCTCTTTCCCCGCCGTCGAGCCAGAGGTTTGCTACGCCGCCGTCATGCGAAGAGGCGGGGACGAAACCACTTGCCTCTACGCAGCCGTAGTATGCGACTGCAAACCTCAGTAAGAACCTCGCAACGGAGGTTGATTTGCCGGAATCCATCGCCGACAATTGGATAGGCCACGGAGTGGCCTTGATCTGCTCAAGAAAATTGCTTCCCACCTCTGGAAAGGACCAACAAAGATACCACCGTCGCCTCCATCTTCATCTTCCTCCTCGCCACCACGGCCGGCCAGGTCGATGTCGAGGATGTCAAGGCACATCTTTGCATCCAGCAGTGCTTATTGATGGGGGGCTTGGCAGGAGTAGCATGCGATTCCATCCCCCACCTTGGGGACTTGACATCGCAGCTGCTCGGCCATCCACCGGTGCCGCACCAAGACACCAGGGAAAGAGAGCCCCTGCTCATCTCCATCGTTCCACCATTCTCCGATCGTCTTCCCCACCCCTCACCACCACGGCCGGCCAGTGGGAGGAGGACGAACAGAGTCAATATGGAAAACGAAGAGAGAGAGCAAACCTTGGGCTTATTGACGGAGATCCATGGGGGAAGGTCGAGCGCCGCCATCTCCGACCGCCGGAGCTCCTTGCCGCGCCGCCTCCACCACCATACACACCGGATCTTGCCCAGAAGATCTGGCGCTAGACTTCCAGACCACGGCATCCCGCCGAAAACGCTAGACCTAAACCTATGTACAACACCGGCGCCTCCCCCTCCCCATCTCTCGGTCAACGGGCAGAAGAGTGGATGGGGGCGGAGAGGGAGGAGGAAGGAGAGAGGGAGGAGGGGCGGAGACGCGCTAAGAGAGCCAAAAGTAAGTGGAGGATGTTGATCGCATTCCTTTTGTTTGTCCTGTCGCGTTATTAGTGTCGAGTGATCCTCCGAGATGTTGCCCTGGAGTACTGTCTAGCTAGGTCCAGAGAGGAACCCAATCCAATTTGCCTTGACGAGGGAGAATCATGTCTTTATCTGCTTCTGCCGCAGCTATGGCTTGGGCGCGGTCTTTGTGGCTGCTAACTAATTAACAGTGATGTGGTTGTGGTGGAAGGAGCAAGCCTCGTAAACCCTATCTTTGGTCTCTGCAATCAATTTTGCGCAAGTTGAGCACATCGAGTGGACGGAGCTGGTCGCCGCAAAACGGGTGCAGGCGCACGAAGCTTCAGCACTGCATCCAGTTACACAACTTGAGCACATGCAGCTAGCAGCGGATTGAGCTAGGCGAGGTAGTCTGGCGAAGAAGCCTTTACGACCGATCCATGCGGCGTTCGATTTTTTCCTTTCGTGTGCGACGGGTGGATTCAACTACCATACTATTTTTCAGAATCTATACATATTGCATAATTTAGCAGCCAAATTATACTCGATGATGTATTGATGCATCAATCCGCTTAGCTGACAAATTATATGATTATAATTCAATAGATATATTCGCAAAAAAATTCAATAGATATAACTCTTAAATTCATGTTAATTAATTGAAAGACATGTAGAATTCGTTTGTCCCACGTAGCTTTTGAAAGTTATCACGTACAACGTGTGGCGCGTGTGACACCTCCATGTAGCATACGCAGAAGAGATTGCACACACGCACATGACGCAGCTCGTGGCTATGGTCTGCGTGTGCACGGAGAATTCTTAGGTATCTACTTAGATTGTCTAACATGTACTATCTCCATCCAAAGCTTAAGGCTTTTTTTAAAAAAAGTAAAACTAAGTAAAATTTGATTAAACTTTTACAACAATCTATCAACAAATATAATATTTTGTAGATACCATACAAAAATATATTACATTATATATTTAATGATATTAATTTTGTATTTTGCATGTTAATGATTTTTGGTAAAAGCTAAGTCAAACTTGATATAATTTGATTTTCTGAAAATAATATAAACCGTAAGCTTTGTGATGGAGGTAGTACTATTAACCCTGACGGTCTATCTTCTCATTGGTCAAATTTTTCGATAAATAAAATATATTAATATCAAGACATGCCAATTACACCCAGCCTCTGCAACAACGCAATACGCTAATGGCACTGCGGATGCACACGGCCAAAAATAAGAAAGAAGAACTATAAGAAAACAAAAGTCCCGTTATGGTAATCCAGCCCTAACAGCAACAATACATCCACCACCAAGATAATATCTGAACTCTAGCCTCTTCAAAAACAACACCTCCAAGAAGGAAACAGTGCACAAGAACCATCGTCACCCGATCAAAGATCTTAGGTTTTCACCCTGAAGATAGTCCCCGCTCTCAAAATAAATTGCCAGGCACAACCACTAGTAGAAAAGAGGGCTTCCATACCACCCCATTAGTCCCCAAACATTTTGCCCGGGACTAATGTCTTTAGTTCCGGTTCTGCAGGGGAACCGTGACTGAAGCTCCGGGCCCAATGGCCTCGGTCGACAGCTGGTGTACGGGCGGACCTTTAGTCCCGGTTGGTCTGGCCAACCGCGACTAAAGGTGCTTAGGCCTGGCCCGAGAACTTTTAGTCACGGTTGACCAGGTCAACCGGGACTAAAGGCCCACCACTATAAATACTGTTGCATCACACTTGGCTTGTGTGTGAGCTACTTGGTGTTTCACTTCTATTCACAAGGGGTGGTGGGTTTGGCTTTTCTCCTCTTATGCATAAGAGGTGTTTGATGAAATGCCGAGAGCATGATGCCACTTGTGTTCACATAAAACAAATATTATATGAAGTGTCCGAGCCACACTTAAGCTTTCTCATATATTTTTCCCCCTCGACCGCGTTTAGCAACTTGAACCTTTCATGTGTCATTGATAAATATGCATATGTAGTTCATAGTTTAATTTATATTATTTCTAGCTAGTTAGTTTAACAAATGCATGATGGTTAATTATATACTTTATATAATAATAATGCAGATGAATCGGCAATGGATGTACGGTGACCGACTCTGTGACGAGTTGATTACGGGTTTGAATGATTTCCTCGCTGTGGCTAATACGAACAAGCAGAGGGGGTTTTGTTATATGTCCATGTGCTGCCTGTAAGAATCAGAAGGGTTACTCTTCCTCAAGAACCGTTCACGTCCACCTGCTTCGGCACGGTTTCATGCCAAACTATAATTGTTGGACCAAGCATAGAGAAAGAGAGGTTAGAATGGAAGAAAATGAAGAAGGGGATGATGACAAATATCCTGATAATTTTGGTGATACTTTCATGGAGGATGTTGAAGGAGGGGAAGCAGAAGGGAAAGGTGAAGAACATGCACGTGATGAGCCCGCTGATGATCTTGGTCGGACCATTGCGGATGCACGAAAGAGACTGCGAAACAGAGAAGGAGAGGGAGAATTTGGATCGCATGTTAGAGGATCACAAAAAGTCGTTGTACCCAGGATGCGATAATGGTCTGAAAAAGCTGGGCTGCACACTGGATTTGCTGAAATGGAAGGCAAAGAAGGTCTATCCGACTCAGGATTTAAAAATTTGCTGAAAATGATGAAGAATATGTTTCCAAAGAATAATGAGTTGCCCGCCAGTACGATGAGTTATGCATGAATGTGCATGTAACGTGTCCGCAGTTCCACTGGATTCTGCTAATAATTCAATTTGACAACTCCAGAGTTGAAGTCATGGACTCTCTGAATATGGACCCAAAGCATTGGTCCGACATAAGAGCAATGCTGCAAAAGTAATTATTTTCAATCATTTGCGCACTATATCGGTCTCTTTCGTTCATTTCCTGATATCAAGTAACTAATAACTCCCTTGTTTATTTTCTTTGCCCTGCAGGGTTTGGAAACGGTTCAAAAAAAGTAACCGGTGAATTCAAAGATCTGCTAACATTTAGAAGGTTAGCTAATGTTCCAACTCAGCCACTGGGGACCAATCTATGTGGATACTATGTTTGTGAGTTCATCCGGGGACTCACCTCTGAGCAGAGGCCTCAGGATATCAACTTGCGGAGGAGTGACTTGCGGGAGAAGCTTAATCCTGAAGCTCGCTTCCGACCAATTCAAGAGGAATTAGCAAGATTTTTGATGAGGGACGTCCTCCATCCTAATGGACAACACTATTACGAGGACGAAGAACTTCTAATGCCGTAAATTGTATATGGAAACTTGTTTGAAGTTGTATACAGTCACCCGAGATTGAATATTATAAATTTCTCTTGAATTCTTCTTGTTTGAAATTTCAAACTTATTTGAAATTGTATATTCATATGCATCAACGTGTAATGTGTATACACTAGCGTAGAATATGTGTACTGAAACTTCTTTGACATTAAAATAAAACACAAAAAAATAAAAATAAAAATGAAAAAACAACATAATAAACCAGATTTAGGGGTTTAAACCCTAAATCTGCAGAGACCTTTAGTCCCGGTTGGTCACACCAACCGAAACTAAAGGTCTTGCGCCCCGACGAACGTCTGCAACCCACATATATGGCCCTTTAGTCCCGGCTCGTAAGCAACCGGGACTAGGGGGCTTTAGTCTCGCATATTTAGTCCCGGTTGCGAATCCGGGACTAAAGCCCGTTACGAACAGGGACCGAAGCCCATTTTTCTACTAGTGAACCAATTAAGGCCAGGCCTTAGATTTTCACCCTGAAAGGTAAGACTTTGAACGTCACCTGTGTTACCACCCCCACTTGTATACTGCTGCTACGAAACCCAGAACCAAGCAAGTACCTCAATAGCACAAAGACTCGAACCTCCATTGCTAGTCCTTCAATCCGGTCTTCATGATATTCTCTGCCTCTTTGTTTACATCATGGACCAAAATGTTACTTGATGTCAACAAAACACAGAGCTTCACGCCGCTCCCTCCAGAATCAAACGGTCGGAATAAAAGCATGGGTGCGCATGACCGAATACCACCCGATCCAGCGAACTCCGGACATAACTGCACTATTAATTCGCCAGCGGAGCCTTCTGGAACCCATCACTCCGACCAGATGAAGAAGGACCAGCCTGAGAAAGGTCTCCATCCTTGCACAAGAGGAACCCTTGGACAACCACCTTTATTAGGCAGATCAGCATCCCCCCACGCCGCCACCGCCGGTCGAGCTAATCGGCGGAAGAAGAGGCCGCCACTGACCGCAGACCCGTCGACGAGTGGACCGCTGCTGGGGAGAGGCCAACGCATCCAACGCCCGTGGCTGCCAGCGACTTCCCTCCCTCTCCCCATCGAAGCAGGTTGAGCTGCTGCGATTGGAAAGGACTAGATGGTCTCTGAGAACAGCGTGCTGCAGTTGTTGTCCATGGACACGGCGGCGTCACAGCACCAGCGCGAAGAGAAGCGCGCCGACCGCCTACACTACGGGAAAAAAGGCACTGCCGTGCAGCGCATCGTTTCCATGCGCCATGCGCACGACAAAGAAGTCTTTGCCATGCGATGGCACGAAACTGCACGACAAAGAATGGTGACATGGCAAAGAATGAAGAAAACGCACGACAAAGACCTCTGGACGGACAAAAAGATCCCTAGGGGCATATGGTAAAGAAAATGTCGATGACAAAGCCGTATCAAGGCGCACAACAAAGCCGCCGAACACGGCAAAGCACAAAAGGCATCGCCTTGCAAGCCTTTGCCTAGTGTTTTTAACAAACGCACGGTAAAGAAGCCTTTGCCTAGTGTAAGCGCACGGCAAAGATGTAAAAATTGGATTTCTTCTCAGCTCAAAAGACGTGGCGTGGTATAGTTATCAACAAACGGACACTTAGCCCAGTGGCAAGGTTGCACGCTTTCCCTACTCTGCGTTCTAGGTTTGAATCCCAGACCGGCCAGTTTGAATCCTTTATTTTTAGATAAAACATGTTTAACACAGGGCAAAGAAGTGACCTTTGTCGTGCAACGTTGATGAGTCGCACGACAAAGAAGCCTTTACCGTTAATGGCATTGTTGTGCGACCTTTGCCATGCGGCATCGCACGGCAAAACCTTTATCGTGCATATACCCTTTGCCATGCAAATAGTTACACGGCAAAGTCTTATTTTCCCGTAGTGCTAGCAGGTTACGTCACTGCCGCAAGAGAGCCAAGAACAAGCCCAGTGCACACGGCACCAGGGCACGTTCACGGTTCACCTGATCTGCATGTACGTGGCCAGGAGGGCACGCCACTCCAGATCTCTTTGGTTGCTGGGCTGCTTGTACTCTCCGGCAAGATGAGACACAGATCGGGCCGGACGAAGCGGCCGATCCAGTGACTTCATACAGATCGCAGATCGAGAGATGGGATGGGACGAACGCGAGGGCTGAAAAGAAAAAAGCAGGGTTGGGGCGCCTCGCCACCGCCGTCCGCCGTTGGACGGCTTCCTCCGGCAGCGCCGAGCTGACCGGAACGGCCGGAAGTAGCTCGCTTTTGGGGCAGTGGCGGCGCCTCCGGAGTAAAAACGGCTTTCTTTGATAAATTTACATGGAAGATGGATATTTAGCAAATGATCGATCCGGCTTTCGTTGATAAATTTACATGTAACAGATCGATGGATCTTTAGCAAACTAGTACTAGTCGAGAGGGAATCAACATTAATCGAGTTAATGATCGAATTAAGTCTTTGTATTTTATGTCTCAAGCTAACACCAAAGTGATGGCATTGTGTGGCAAAACTTCGACTTCTGAGGCGTAGTAAACGAAGTATATATACATACGTACGCCATGGATCAGACCAAGGTTCACAATACATGGATCATTTTGCTCCCGGGATTGGTTTCAGCAAGATATAGTGTATATATCTTTCCCTACTCAGTTCATCATACCTGACCACGAGGAGCATGGTCGGCTATACTATTTTTAGATCGAGTGTGTCATCACTAATGCAATGAATTGGTTTAGATTTCATAACATCGTCACCGTTTTTGCGAGGGAAGCTGAGATTTTCTTCCTCAGAAAATGGGGTTATGGTGAGCTAGCTAATATTAGTTGTGCAATCCTCAGAAATTGGGAGATATTCACTTATCCCCTGAACCGGATGAATTTAGATGGAATCTTCATGTAGATGGCTCTTTCTCGGTCAAATCTTTATACAATGCGATCCTTCATTCTGATTTACCAGTTGATAATAATAAAAAAAAATTGAAAGATGAAGATACCATTAAAAATTAAATTTTTTGGATGGTACCTTCGCCGAGGAGTTATTCTTACCAAAGATAATCTTGTTAAGCGGAATTGGCACGGAAGTTCATGGTGTGTTTTCTGTCATCATGATGAAACCATCAAACACCTATTCTTCCAGTGCAGTTTTGCGAGATCTATATGGTCAGTCATCCAAGTAGCGTCTACCCTGTATCCCCCGACTAGTGTGGCAAATGTCTTTGGCAATTGGCTTCACGGTGTTGATTCAAGGTTTAAGTTGCTTCTTAGGGTGGGGGCGCTAGCAGTTATCTGGGCGCTTTGGCTAAGTAGAAATGACAAGATTTTTAACGATAAAAATTGTTCTTTGTTGCAGGTCATCTACAGATGTACAGGTATTCTCCGTTCTTGGTTACCTCTTCAGCGGGCGGAGAACCGAGACCTATTTACAGAGGTCTGTACACGGTTGGAGGCTACGGCGAGGGATACTTTTTCCCTACATGGGTGGCAGCATAGTCTACGGATTGAAGCTCCACCCTCTCCTTAGGCGTTATATAATTCATCGTCTCGATATGTATTTCGCCTTTTTTCATATACTGTTGGTTCCAGAAACTAGAACAGTTGTGTGCATCCTGGTTATGTAGAGGCTGGATGTAATTGCTTATCACAAGTAATAAAACATCCTTTATCGAAAAAAGGTACTTGACGCAACCAACAAGGGTACACCAGTACTGCTACCTACATATCTACCATGATAGCATGGGCAGTCTTTCGCCTCTAGATGAGATTCCCATTCAGGCTGTGTGGTTGTACTTTGACTCCTAGTATATTTTCCTTAATTAATGAACTGGTCCAAGTCTAGCGCCTCTAAGTCTACATCTCAAGAGCAAGTCTTTTGCCTCCTAAGTCTAGTGTGATTAATCTTCTTAGTTCATTGATGAGATTCCCATCACGTTCAAGGTTGTTGTGGTACTTTGACTCCTTGTATATTCTTCTTAATTAATAAACTGGGGCGAGTCTTTCACCTCCCTATGTCTACATTTGAAGGGAAAGTCTTCTTCCACCAAAGTTAAGATTTCAAGGGCAGAAATGATGAAGAATTATTATGGCTTGTGTTTCATCTTGAATGTATTACATTGGCGTAGCTCTCCGTTATCACAACTCACAAGGATTGTAAGATCGATTATGATTGTTCGACATGCTAAATAACCAAATAAAATTGCTAACCAAGCCTCCACGTTTAAATCCGATTCTCCCTCAAATAAGTAGTCCTTACTTTAGTGTATGTAGGTAAAATAAGATATATTGACATAAATTGTGCACCTCTTAGAGGAACATTTTTTTATTAGAGCACATATATCCCCGCTAATGTTTTTGGGCATGTACAATGATTCATAAGGCGGTCTTATTTACATGCACGATTGGAAAAGGAAAGAAAATACATTGTATTTTCTCTCTCCGAAAATATAATATAAGAAGATTAGTCAAAAGTCAACATCTTCTAACTTTGACCAAGTTTATGTAATAAAATATAAACATATCTACAATACTAAATCAATATCAATAGATTTACAATGAAGTATATTTTCTCAAAGTATCCATTCAATATTGTGGATATGGATATTTTTTTCTATTTTTTTTATCAAAGTGAGTAAGGTTTGACTTTTAACTAATCTTAGACATCTTATATTCTGGGACAGAGGGAGTACAATGGGTCTATTATTAATGTTATCTCCAATAATAATTGTTTGCATGCTAGTAAAATTATGGCATGAGTAGAATTAACCTAGAAAACGAGTGAAGAGGGGGATCCCATGCAAAGGAGAAATTTTTACCTTATATATCTCTTATCTAAGAGGAAACGAACATTATTTTATTTCTCTCGTCCAAATCAGTAATCATCCTAAGTGGCATTTTCTAGAATAACACTATTGTACATGCCCGTAAATCACTTATTTTATATAGAGTGCATGCACAACAACATTTATCATACTCAGGTCAAACGCTGACAATGTTTGCCAAACTCTCGGCCTCTTGTCTTGTGTATATTACTACAAAAAGGCCTCCATACGCGGCGGATTTTTTCGATGACACAAGAAATAAGACACTGCATACGTTTTTTGGCCGGCGGATGGCATTCCCAGAGGCAAACTAAGCTAGCAACAGTTATTGGCCGTTTAAGATCTTAGAGCATCTCCAGTCACGTTCCTCAAACCGTCCCCTAAAGTACGCCGGATCGAGCGTTTGGGGACGTGTTTTGTTCGTGCCGCGTTTGGTGGATGTTGCTCTCCAGTCGCGTCCCCCAAACACCGCCCCCAAATGAATATTGGTGCACGAAAATAAAAGTTTTCATTCAAATTTGATTATATATTACAAAGTTTGAATGAAAACGGCTACATTTCATCTAAACCTAGCCTACTGGTCGCCCGACGGTGCGTTCGACGGCCCCGCCCCGTCGTCGCCTGCCCTGCGCCGCAGCTCTTGCTGCGCGCGCCGCCTCTCCGTGCGTAGGGCGGTGGCCAGACGCCGCTGCTCCAGCAGCGCGTCGTCGTCCGCCCTACCCTGCTGCTCCGCCTGGAGGGAGAGCTCGATGGCGCGACGAATCTGCGCCTCTTCGCGGGCACGAGCGGCGTCCTGGAGCTTCTTCTGCGACTCGAAGGACTCGACGAGCGTGCGTTGCTGATCGGCCGTCTCGTCCGGGTGCGGCCCGTCGTCGTCGGACCACTCGAACTCGTCGTCGTCGTCCTCCACCTCGGTCTCCTCCTCCTCCACCTCGGCCTCCTCCTCCACATCCGTTGGCGCCTCCATCATCGCCGCCGTCAACGCGTCGGCCTCCGCCGCCAACTCGTCCTCCTGCCTCCCCCAGGCCGCCTCCGTTGCCGCCAGCGCCGCCTCCCGCTGCTGACGCTCCTCCGCCGCCAGCTGCTGCTGGTGCTCGATCGAGTCCCGCCGCCTGCACTCGATCGCCTCCCGCCATTCACGGTATGCCGCCTCCCGCTCCTCGCGCTGGCGCCGACGCTCATCATCGCACCGCCGGCTCATCGTCACCGTCCGGCTCCACCGCGCCTCTTCTTCCGTCGAGGCGTCGAACGCCGCAACGGTGTCCGCTGATGACCCACAAGTATAGGGTGTGTATCGTAGTACTTTCGATAAATAAGAGTGTCGAACCCAACGAGGAGCAGAAGGTGTTGACAAGCAGTTTCGATGAAGGATTCACTGTAAATGCTCACAGACAAGTTTTCAGGGGGTTTTGATATAGCAGATAAATAAAGTACAAGTAAGTAAAATGCGAGAGTAATAATTGCAGCGAGTGGCCCAATCCTTTTTAGCACAAAGGACAAGCCGGTTTGTTTACTTATGATGACCAAACGTTCTTGAGGACACACGGGAATTTAGTCTAGTGCTTTCGCTTCATATGGTTGATTAATCTTCATTGTTTTGATAAGTGTTGTGTGGGTGAACCTATGCTAATGCACCGCCCTTGTTGGAGATATGCCCAAGAGGCAATAATAAAAGTGGTTATTATATATCTTTGTGTTTATGATAAATGTTTATATACCATGCTATAATTGTGTTAACCGAAACATTGATACATGTGTGTTATGTAAACAACAATGAGTCCCTAGTAAGCCTCTTAACTAGCTTGTTGATTAATAGATGATTATAGTTTCATAATCATGAACATTGGATGTTATTACTAACAAGGTTATATCATTATATGAATGATGTAATGGACACACCCAATTAAGCGTAGCATAAGATCACGTCATTAAGTTATTTGCTATAAGCTTTCGATACATAGTTACCTAGTCCTTTCGACCATGAGATCATATAAATCACTTATACCGGAAAGGTACTTTGATTACATCAAACGCCACTGCGTAAATGGGTGGTTATAAAGGTGGGATTAAGTATCCGGAAAGTATGAGTTGAGGTATATGGATCAACAGTGGGATTTGTCCATCCTGATGACGGATAGATATACTATGGGCCCTCTCGGTGGAATATTGTCTAAATAGCTTGCAAGCATATGAATAGTTCATAAGAGACCACATACCACGGTATGAGTAAAGAGTACTTGTCAGGAGACGAGGTTGAACAAGGTATAGAGAGATACCGATGATCAAACCTCGGACAAGTAAAATATCGCGTGGCAAAGGGAATCAGTATCGTATGTGAATGGTTCATTCGATCACTAAGTAATCGTTGAATATGTGGGAGCCATTATGGTTCTCCAGATCCCGCTATTGGTTATTGGTCGGAAAGAGTTCTCAACCATGTCTACATAGTTCGCGAACCGTAGGGTGACACACTTAAGGTTTGATGTCGTATTAGTAGAACTTGAATATGGAATGGAGTTCGAAGTTTTGTTCGGAGTCTCGGATGGGATCCCAGACATCACGAGGAGTTCCGGAATGGTCCGGAGAATAAGATTCATATATAGGAAGTCATTTTATAAGTTTGAAAATGATCCGGTGCATTTATGGAAGGTTCTAGAAGGTTCTAGAAAAGTCCGGAAGAAATCACTTTGGAAGGCGGAGTCCCGAAGTGACTCCACCTCCCATGGCCGGCCAACCCTAGAGGGGTGGAGTCCCAGGTGGACTGCACCAAGGGTGGCCGGCCACCCCCCTCATGGAAGGGTGGGAGTCCCACTTGAGGTGGGAATCCCACCTTAGGTAGGTTTCCCTACACATGGAAGGTTTTGGGTTGGGGTCTTACTCGAAGACTTGTAGTCCAACACTTGGGGGTTCCACCTATATAATGAGGGACAAGGGGAGGGGGCCGGCCACTACAAGCCCATAGCTTGGCCGTACCCCTAAGTGGCCGGCCACCCCCTCTCCCCAAACCCTAGCCGCCCCACTCCTCCACCTCTCCCGCAACGCTTAGCGAAGCTCCGCCGGAGATCTCCATCGCCACCGCCACCACGCCGTCGTGCTGCCGGATTCAAGGAGGAGCTACTACTTCCGCTGCCCGCTGAAACGGGGAGAAGGACGTCGTCTTCATCAACACCGAACGTGTGACCGAGTACGGAGGTGCTTCCCGATTGTGGCACCGTCAAGATCTTCTACGCGCTTTTGAAAGCGGCAAGTGATCGTCTACCGCAGCAACGAGAGCCTCCTCTTGTAGGCTTTGGAAATCTTCAAGGGTTAGTCTCGTTCATCCCCTCGTTGCTCCCATCTTCTAGATTGCATCTTGGCTTGGATTGCGTTCCCGCGGTAGGAAATTTTTTGTTTTCTATGCTACGAATCCCATCAGTGGTATCAGAGCCGTGTCTATGCATAGACGGTTGTACGAGTAGAACACAATTGTTTTGTGGGCGTTGATGCTTTGTTGTCTTTAGTTTGAGTACTTTGCATCTTTGTGGCATAGTGGGATGAAGCGGCTCGGGCTAACTTTACATGACCGCGTTCATGAGATTTGCTCCACGCTCGACATGCAACTTGTATTGCATAAGTGGCTTTGCGGGTGTCTGTCTCTCCTACTATAGTGAAGATTCAATTTACTCTTCTATTGACAACACTAGTATCACCGTTGTGGTTCATGTTCGTAGGTACATTAGATCTCACTCGAAAACCCTAAACCACGTAAACATATGCAAACCAAATTAGAGACGTCTAACTTGTTTTTGCAGGGTTTGGTGATGTGATATGACCATAATGTGATGATGAATATGTATGAGATGATCATTATTGTATTGTGGCAACCGGCAGGAGCCTTATGGTTGTCTTTAAATTTCATGTTGAGTAGTTGATGGCGTGTAATACACACGTTCGTTGGGAACCCCAAGAGGAAGGTATGATGCGCACAGCAGCAAGTTTTCCCTCAGTAAGAAACCAAGGTTTATCAAACTAGTAGGAGCCAAGAAGCACGTCGAAGGTTGATGGCGGCGGGATGTAGTGCGGCGCAACACTAGGGATTCCGGCGCCAACGTGGAACCCGCACAACACAACCAAAGTACTTTGCCCCAACGAAACAGTGAGGTTGTCAATCTCACCGGCTTGCTGTAACAAAGGATTAGATGTATAGTGTGGATGATGATTGTTTGCGAAGAACAGTAAAGAACAAGTATTGCAGTAGATTGTATTTCAGATGTAAAGAATAGGACCGGGGTCCACAGTTCACTAGAGGTGTCTCTCCCATAAGATAAATAGCATGTTGGGTGAACAAATTACAGTCGGGCAATTGACAAATAGAGAGGGCATGACCATGCACATACATGATATGATGAGTATAGTGAGATTTAATTGGGCATTACTGTAGGGATTCGTTGCATAGAAAACAAAAAATTTCCTACCGTGAACACGCAATCCAAGCCAAGATGCAATCTAGAAGACGGTAGCAACGAGGGGATTATCGAGTCTCACCCTTGAAGAGATTCCAAAGCCTACAAGATGAGGCTCTTGTTGCTGCGGTAGACGTTCACTTGCCGCTTGCAAAAGCGCGTAGAAGATCTTGATCACGGCGCCACGAACGGGCAGCACCTCCGTACTCGGTCACACGTTCGGTTGTTGATGAAGACGACGTCCACCTCCCCGTTCCAGCGGGCAGCGGAAGTAGTAGCTCCTCTTGAATCCGACAGCACGACGGCGTGGTGTCGGTGGCGGTGGAGAATCCCGGCGGAGCTTCGCTAAGCGTGCGGGGAAGAAGGAGGAGTGGGGCGGCTAGGGTTTGGGGAGAGGGGGTGGCCGGCCTCCAAGGGGTGCGGCCAAGGTGGTGGCTTTTGTGTGGCCGGCCCCCTCCCCTATGCCCCTCATTATATAGGTGGAACCCCAAGTGTTGGACTACAAGTCTTCGAATAAGACCCGAACCCAAAACCTTCCATGTTGTAGGGAAACCTACTCAAGGTGGGACTCCAACCCAAGTGGGATTCCCACCCTTCCATGTGGGGGGGTGGCCGGCCCCTATGGTGGAGTCCACTTGGGACTCCACCCCTCTAGGGTTGGCCGGCCATGGGTGGTGGAGTCCCTTCGGGACTCCGCCTTCCAAAGTGATTTCTTCCGGACTTTTCTAGAACCTTCTAGAACTTTCCATAAATGCACCGGATCATTTTCAAACACATAAAATGACATCCTATATATGAATCTTATTCTCCGGACCATTCCGGAACTCATCGTGATGTCCGGGATCTCATCCGGGACTCCGAACAAATATTCGAACTCCATTCCATATTCAAGTTCTACCATTTCAACATCCAACTTTAAGTGTGTCACCCTACGGTTCGCGAACTATGCGGACATGGTTGAGTACTCACTCCGACCAATAACCAATAGCGGGATCTGGAGATCATAATGGCTCCCACATATTCAACGATGACTTAGTGATCGAATGAACCATTCACATACGATACCAATTCCCTTTGTCACGCGATATTTTACTTGTCCGAGGTTTGATCATCGGTATCACTCTATACCTTTGTTCAACCTCGTCTCCTGACAAGTACTCTTTACTCGTACCGTGGTATGTGGTCTCTTATGAACTTATTCATATGCTTGCAAGACATTAGACAACATTCCACCGAGAGGGCCCAGAGTATATCTATCCGTCATCGGGATGGACAAATCCCACTGTTGATCCATATGCCTCAACTCATACTTTCCGGATACTTAATCCCACCTTTATAACCACCCATTTACGCAGTGGCGTTTGATGTAATCAAAGTACCTTTCCGGTATAAGTGATTTACATGATCTCATGGTCATAAGGACTAGGTAACTATGTATCGAAAGCTTATAGCAAATAACTTAATGACGTGATCTTATGCTACGCTTAATTGGGTGTGTCCATTACATCATTCATATAATGATATAATCTTGTTATTAATAACATCCAATGTTCATGATTATGAAACTAATCATCTATTAATCAACAAGCTAGTTAAGAGGCTTACTAGGGACTCCTTGTTGTTCACATAACACACATGTATCAATGTTTCAGTTAATACAATTATAGCATGGTATGTAAACATTATCATAAACACAAAGATATATTATAATAACCATTTTATTATTGCCTCTTGGGCATATCTCCAACAATTACGACAAAGTACATAGACCGCTATCCAGCATGCATCTATGCCTAAAAAGTCCACCTTCAGGTTATCATCCGAACCCCTTCCAGTATTAAGTTGCAAACAACAGACAATTGCATTAAGTATGGTGCGTAATGTAATCAATAACTACATCCTCGGACATAGCATCAATGTTTTATCCCTAGTGGCAACAGCACATCCACAACCTTAGAACTTTCGTCACTTGTCCCATTTAATGGAGGCATGAACCCACTATCGAGCATAAATACTCCCTCTTGGAGTTAAGAGCAAAAACTTGGCCAGAGCCTCTACTAATAACGGAGAGCATGCAAGATCATAAACAACACATAGGTAATAGATTGATAATCAACATAACATAATATTCTCTATCCATCGGATCCCGACAAACACAACATATAGCATTACAGATAGATGATCTTGATCATGTTAGGCAGCTCACAAGATCCGACAATGAAGCACATAAGGAGAAGACGACCATCTAGCTACTGCTATGGACCCATAGTCCAGGGGTGAACTACTCACTCATCACTCCGGAGGCGATCATGGCGGTGAAGAGTCCTCCGGGAGATGATTCCCCTCTCCGGCAGGGTGCCGGAGGCGATCTCCTGAATCCCCCGAGATGGGATTGGCGGCGGCGTCTCAGTAAGGTTTTCCGTATCGTGGCTCTCGGTACTGGGGGTTTCGCGATGAAGACTATATGTAGGCGGAAGGACAGGTCAGGGGCCACACGAGGGCCCCACACAACAGGCCGGCGCGGCCAAGGCTTGGGCCGCGCCGCCCTAGTGTGGCGCCACCTCGTGGCCCCACTTCGTAAGTCCTCCGGTCTTCTGGAAGCTTCGTGGAAAAATAGGCCCCTAGGCGTTGATTTCGTCCAATTCCGAGAATATTTCCTTACTAGGATTTCTGAAACCAAAAACAGCAGAAAACAAAGAATCGCTCTTCGGCATCTCGTTAATAGGTTAGTGCCGGAAAATGCATAAATATGACATAAAGTATGCATAAAACATGTAGATATCATCAATAATGTGGCATGGAACATAAGAAATTATCGATACGTCGGAGACGTATCAGCATCCCCAAGCTTAGTTCCTGCTCGTCCCGAGCAGGTAAACGATAACAAAGATAATTTCTGGAGTGACATGCCATCATAACCTTGATCATACTATTGTAAGCATATGTAATGAATGCATCGATCAAAACAATGGTAATGACATGAGTAAACAAATGAATCACAAAGCAAAGACTTTTCATGAATAGTACTTTCAAGACAAGCATCAATAAGTCTTGCATAAGAGTTAACTCATAAAGCAATAAATCAAAGTAAAGGTATTGAAGCAACACAAAGGAAGATTGAGTTTCAGCGGTTGCTTTCAACTTATAACATGTATATCTCATGGATATTGTCAATGTAAAGTAATATAACAAGTGCAATATGCAAGTATGTAGGAATCAATGCACAGTTCACACAAGTGTTTGCTTCTTGAGGTGGAAAAAGATAGGTGAACTGACTCAACATAAAAGTAAAAGAAAGGCCCTTCGCAGAGGGAAGCATTGATTGCTATATTTGTGCTAGAGCTTTGGTTTTGAAAACAAGAAACAATTTTATCAACGGTAGTAATAAAGCATATGTGTTATGTAAATTATATCTTACAAGTTGCAAGCCTCATGCATAGTGTACTAATAGTGCCCGCACCTTGTCCTAATTAGCTTGGATTACCGGGATTATCATTGCAATACACATGTTTTAACCAAGTGTCACAAAGGGGTACCTCTATGCCGCCTGTACAAAGGTCTAAGGAGAAAACTCGCATTTGGATTTCTCGCTTTTGATTATTCTCAACTTAGACATCCATACCAGGACAACATAGACAACAGATAATGGACTCCTCTTTAATGCATAAGCATGTAGCAACAATTAATGTTCTCATATGAGATTGAGGATGTATGTCCAAAACTGAAACTTCCACCATGATTCATGGCTTTAGTTAGCGACCCAATGTTCTTCTCTAACAGTATGCATGCTCTAACCATTAAATGAGTGGTAAATCTCCCTTACTTCAGACAAGACGGACATGCATAGCAACTCACATGATATTCAACAAAGAGTAGTTGATGGCGTCCCCAGGAACATGGTTATCGCACAACAAACAACTTAATAAGAGATAAAGTGCATAAGTACATATTCAATACCACAATAGTTTTTAAGCTATTTGTCCCATGAGCTATATATTGCAAAGGTAAAGAATGGAAATTTTAAAGGTAGCACTCAAGCAATTTACTTTGGAATGGCGGAGAAATACCATGTAGTAGGTAGGTATGGTGGACACAAATGGCATAGTGGTTGGCTCAAGGATTTTGGATGCATGAGAAGTATTCCCTCTCGATACAAGGTTTAGGCTAGCAAAGTTATTTGAAACAAACACAAGGATGAACCGGTGCAGCAAAACTTACATAAAAGACATATTGTAAACATTATAAGACTCTACACCGTCTTCCTTGTTGTTCAAAACTCAATACTAGAAATTATCTAGACTTTAGAGAGACCAATTATGCAAACCAAATTTTAGCAAGCTCTATGAATTTCTTCATTAATAGGTGCAAAGTATATGATGCAAGAGCTTAAACATGAGCACAACAATTGCCAAGTATCAAATTATTCAAGACATTTTAGAATTACTACATGTAGCATTTCCCAATTCCAACCATATAACAATTTAACGAAGAAGATTCAACCTTCACCATGAATACTATGAGTAAAGCCTAAGGACATATTTGTCCATATGCAACAGTGGAGCGTGTCTCTCTCCCACACAATGAATGCTAGGATCCATTTTATTCAAACAAAAACAAAAACAAAAACAAACCGACGCTCCAAGTAAAGCACATAAGATGTGATGGAATAAAAATATAGTTTCAAGGGAGGAACCAGATAATGTTGTCGATGAAGAAGGGGATGCCTTGGGCATCCCCAAGCTTAGACGCTTGAGTCTTCTTAAAATATGCAGGGGTGAACCACCGGGACATCCCCAAGCTTAGAGCTTTCACTCTCCTTGATCATATTGTATCATCTCCCTCTCTTGATCCTTGAAAACTTCCTCCACACCAAACTCGAAACAACTCATTAGAGGGTTAGTGCACAATAAAAATTTACATGTTCAGAGGTGACATAATCATTCTTAACACTTCTGGACATTGCACAAAGCTACTGGACATTAATGGAACAAAGAAATTCATCCAACATAGCAAAAGAGGCAATGCGAAATAAAAGGCAGAATCTGTCAAAACAGAACAGTTCGTAAATACGAATTTTAAAGTGGCACCAGACTTGCTCAGATGAAAATGCCCAAATTGAATGAAAGTTGCGTATATATCTGCGGATCACTCACGTAAATTGGCATAATTTTCTGAGTTACCTACAGAAAATTAGTCCCAGATTCATGACAGCAAAGAAATCTGTTTCTGCGCAGTAATCCAAATCTAGTATGAACCTTACTATCAACGACTTTACTTGGTACAACAATGCACAAAACTAAGATAAGGAGAGGTTGCTAAACAACTTCCAAGACTCAAATATAAAATAAAAGTACTGTAGTAAAAACATGGGTTGTCTCCCATAAGCGCTTTTCTTTAACGCCTTTCAGCTAGGCGCAGAAAGTGTGTATCAAGTGTTATCAAAAGATGCAGTATCAACATTACCTTGGGCTTTACCTTTACCTTTCTTGTTCTTTTTCTTACTCTTTGATTTAGGGAATATATGTCTACCCCCGGGTGTAGAGGTGAATTTTAGGGTGCCTTCTCCCATATCTATGACTGCTCCCAATAGTTTCAGTAGGGATCTTCCGAGTGTGATTTGTCCTGTTCCTGCACATTCAATAACAAGATAATCAATGGATATTGTTCTCCCAAGAACGGTTGTATGCACACCCGCAGCTATTCCTTTAGGAATTATAACAGAGTTATCAATAAGAGTTATTCCTTCTCCCCCTTCAACGAATCCCCAAAGTTTCAAAGATTCATGAATACTCTTAGGCATTAGCAAAATTCAGACATAATATCACAATTGGCATGACGAGTTTGGTCACCGATAACAATTTTAATAGTAGGATCCCATAATGAAGGTTCAGAGTTCACTAAAACTTGATCAAGACGGTTACGAACATATCTATAATTTTCATTCAAGCGAGATGCACTTGTCTCAAGAGTGTTTAATCTATTATAAATGCTAATAAGGGCTGAATCAAAGTTATTAGCTGAATCATGTGATGCAACCAACTTCTTTATGGCATTAAAAGCTTGATCCCCATTGCAATGAAGGAAATCTCCTCCCACTACAGCATCCAAGGCATATCTATAGCGAATCATAAGACCAAAATAAAAATTACTAAGGAGCAAACTTAGAGTCATTTGAGGTTCAGCTTTATGATAAGAAGTAAAAATTCTGGACCAAGCATCTTTAAAACTCTCCTCATCCCCTTGTTTAAAAGTGAAGACTAATTCCTCAGGTGAAGAAGTAACAAGTGCAGAACTAGACATGGTAGCGAAAGTAAAATGCAAGTAACTAAATTTTTTTTTTGTGTTTTTGATATAGAGAACAAGACAGTAAATAAAGTAAAACTAGCAACTAATTTTTTTGTGTTTTGATATAATGCAGCAAACAAGAAAGTAAATAAAATAAAGCAAGACAAAAACAAAGTAAAGAGATTGGATTGTGGAGACTCCCCTTGAAGCGTGTCTTGATCTCCCCGGCAACGGCGCCAGAAAAAGAGCTTGATGGCGTGTAATACACACGTTCGTTGGGAACCCCAAGAGGAAGGTATGATGCGCACAGCAGCAAGTTTTCCCTCAGTAAGAAACTAAGGTTTATCGAACCAGTAGGAGCCAAGAAGCACGTCGAAGGTTGATGGCGGCGGGATGTAGTGCGGCGCAACACCAGGGATTCCGGCGCCAACGTGGAACCTGCACAACACAACCAAAGTACTTTGCCCCAACGAAACAGTGAGGTTGTCAATCTCACCGGCTTGCTGTAACAAAGGATTAGATGTATAGTGTGGATGATGATTGTTTGCGAAGAACAGTAAAGAACAAGTATTGCAGTAGATTGTATTTCAGATGTAAAGAATAGGACCGTGGTCCACAGTTCACTAGAGGTGTCTCTCCCATAAGATAAATAGCATGTTGGGTGAACAAATTACAGTCGGGCAATTGACAAATAGAGAGGGCATGACCATGCACATACATGATATGATGAGTATAGTGAGATTTAATTGGGCATTACGACAAAGTACATCGACCGCTATCCAAAGCATGCATCTATGCCTAAAAGTCCACCTTCAAAGTTATCATCCGAACCCCTTCCAAAGATTAAGTTGCAAACAACAGACAATTGCATTAAGTATGGTGCGTAATGTAATCAATAACTACATCCTCGGACATAGCATCAATGTTTTATCCCTAGTGGCAACAACACATCCACAACCTTAGAACTTTCTGTCACTGTCCCAGATTTAATGGAGGCATGAACCCACTATCGAGCATAAATACTCCCTCTTGGAGTTAAGAGCAAAAACTTGGCCAGAGCCTCTACTAATAACGGAGAGCATGCAAGATCATAAACAACACATAGGTAATAGATTGATAATCAACATAACATAATATTCTCTATCCATCGGATCCCGACAAACACAACATATAGCATTACAGATAGATGATCTTGATCATGTTAGGCAGCTCACAAGATCCGACAATGAAGCACATAAGGAGAAGACGACCATCTAGCTACTGCTATGGACCCATAGTCCAGGGGTGAACTACTCACTCATCACTCCGGAGGCGATCATGGTGGTGAAGAGTCCTCCGGGAGATGATTCCCCTCTCCGGCAGGGTGCCGGAGGCGATCTCCTGAATCCCCCAAGATGGGATTGGCGGCGGCGGCGTCTCAGTAAGGTTTTCCGTATCGTGGCTCTCGGTACTGGGGGTTTCGCGACGAAGACTATATGTAGGCGGAAGGGCAGGTCAGGGGGCCACACCAGGGCCCCACACAACAGGCTGGCGCGGCCAAGGCTTGGGCCATGCCGCCCTAGTGTGGCGCCACCTCGTGGCCCCACTTCGTAAGTCCTCCGGTCTTCTGGAAGCTTCGTGGAAAAATAGGCCCCTGAGCGTTGATTTCGTCCAATTCCGAGAATATTTCCTTACTAGGATTTCTGAAACCAAAAACACCAGAAAACAGCAACTGGCTCTTCGGCATCTCGTTAATAGGTTAGTGCCGGAAAATGCATAAATATGACATAAAGTATGCATAAAACATGTAGATATCATCAATAATGTGGCATGGAACATAAGAAATTATCGATACGTCGGAGACGTATCAGTAGTATCTCAAAGTAGTTGTAATAGTTGCTACATGAGGTGAACAACCATGAAGACGGCGCCATGGACCTTGACGCTACGCCGACGATGATGGAGATCATGACCGTTGATGATGGAGATCATGTCCGTGCTTTGGAGATGAAGATCGAAGGCGCAAAGACTAAAGGGCCATATCATATCACATATGAATTGCATGTGATGTTAATCCTTTATGCATTTTATTTTGCTTAGAACGCGACGGTAGCATTATAAGATGATCCCTCACATTAATATCAAGATAATAAAGTGTTCTCCCCTTGTATGCACCGTTGCAACAGTTCGTCGTTTCGAAGCATCTCGTGATGATCGGATGTGATTGATTCTACGTTCATAAACAACGGGTGTAAGCCATGTTTGCACACGCAGAATACTTGGGTTTGCTCGACAAGCCTAGCATGTACAGACATGGCCTCAGGACAACGGAAACCGAAAGGTTGAACACGAGTCATATGGATGATATGATCAACATGTTGATGTTCACCATTGAAGCTACATCATCTCACGTGATGATCGGTTTTGGTGTAGTGGATGTGCATCGTGTACCACTTAACAACTATGAGGGATGTTGTATTAAGTGGGAGTTCATTAGTAATTAGATTAAAACATGAACTAATTATCATAAACATAGTCTGAGTAGTATTTTGAATTAATTTTGTAGCATTGGCATCTGTTTTTCTACCATGCGCTAGTCTTGTAATTGAGATAGAAATACTGTTAAAATCTAACAAGAAACTTTACGGACTAGTACCGTATTGTTAAAGAATCAAGAAATGATTAAGTCCTATTGCAAACTTTTAGTAAACCTCACATTGTTGATTCAAAGAGCTATGGTTTCAATTAGTACCTAAAGTTATCTTGTCTCCTTGAAACTTGAAGTTCAAATCTGTTTGAAAAGTAAGGAGCTGAAAATTTTGTTTTAAGAAATAATCAAGGTATGAGATATATGTGATATCTAAGACCTTATTGCAAGATGATAGAATATAATTTGGTGAGACTACATAAACTCATAAGTTTTATGGGAATGTAGGAAGGTTGAAGACGCAAGGCGTCCCAATCCTCCAACTATTGGGGCACTAACGATATTCACATATCCATGAAGTGATCGTCCTTAGTATGCACCGTTGCTAAGACTCGTCGTTTCGAAGCATCTCGTGATGATCGGGTGTGATAGATTCTATGTGTGCATATAACGGGTGCAAGCCAGATTTGCACATGTGAATACTGAGGTTAAACTTTACGAACCTAGCTTGTACAGACATGGTCTCGGAAAGTCGTCATGATATGATGGATAAAATTATGAGTGAAATTGTTCATTAATATTAAAAAGTTACTAATAGTGAAATCTGATACACTTGTCATATGATGATCAACTTCAAAGTAAGAACCTCAAGGTTATTGGTATTTGACCAACAAACCTAGAAGTTATTGAAGGTGAAGTGTTTTCTGAATAATGAGGAAAGCTAAAAGAGAAACTACAAAAGATATTTTGGCAGAAAGAAAAGAAAAGACTAGAAAGTCTAGCTCAGGTGTATATACATGATATACATGTTATGGTTGTATTCCTAGTTTGGTCACACAATGAAATTCTTGGGTATTAGTACCATATTGGTTGGTATGAAGTGTCATACAAAACAACGCAATACAAGAAAACAATGGCCTAAATGACTAACAAGGAATATGATAGGAATGCACGTCTGGAACAAAAATAAAGTGTTATTATGTTCGTCGTTGGCATTCTATCTAGCCCTTAGAATTTATAATAAAGAACTTAATAATTGTTATTTTGCTCTGGTCAAATAAAAACAATGAGTTGTTCAAATTATGACATTACTCCATGTACGATGGATAAGTTATTATAAATCTTAATGGTGAAACACACACACATAATACTGACGCTAAAAATGCCATAAGGCAAATGATTCGAATTACACTTATTTGAGGAACCGCCATTTAGGTCATGTTAGAAAGGAGCACATGAAGGAACTCCATGCAAATGGATTTTTGGAGTCATTCGATTTTTGAATCGTTTGGCGCTTGCAAATCTTTTCTAAAAGGAATGACTGAAATACCGTTCATAGGCCAAGAGTTGAACGGGCAACTAACTTAGTGGAAACATACATGATGATATATGTGGTTCACTGGGCATAGTTGTGTGCGGGAGATTCTTCTACTTCATGAAAACTTCCAACAATGAATTGAGTATATATATGTGGATATATTTGATAAGGAAGAAGTTTGAAACATTTGAATAGATTCAAATAAATTTCAGCATGAAGTGGAAATCATCGTAATAGAAAAGTCAAATATCTATGATTGGATCATAGTGGAAATATTTGAATTACGAGTTTTAGCGAACATCTAAGAGAGTTATGAAGTTGTTCTACAACTCACGTTTCTTGGAGTATCATAGTGATAATGAAGTATCCAAGAGACGTATCCAAACCTTGTTGGGTCAATGGTGAGATAAAATATTGATGCCATTATATTTTTGTGGATTATGTTTTAGTGACTACCGCTTTTATACTGAATAGAGCATCATCATGATCTGTTGAAATGACACCATACGAGTTATGGCATGGGTATGAACCCTAATAGTCCTTTCTTAAATTTTGGTATGCATAGCATAAGGTAAATTAGTTTACAACCAAAATCAGATGAATGTCTTTGTTGGTTATCCCAAAGAATTGATTGGGAATTCTTTCCACCATGGAAACAAAGACAAAAGTGTTTGTCGATGTTTCTTACTTATTTCCAAGAAATTGTTTCTAGCGAAGTATTTGAGTGGGAGGACAATAGAACTTGATAAGGTTTATGAACCTGAGCATAATGATCAGAGTAGCGCAGCATAGGAATTGGTTCCGGAAGCGGCCACGACGATCATGGCTCCCATGACTACAAAGTGTTTTAGCCATGGAGATCGAAGTACATATTGAACCTTGTAGGTATGGTTTACTTTGTGATCAAATAAATGATTTGTGGACAAAAGGACTGATTTTGAACAATGATAAACCAACTACAAACAAAGAAGTTATGATGGGCCCTGACTCCGTTAAAATGGCTATACGCCATGAAATCCAAGATAGATGAATATTTTTTGAAAGTAAATGGATCTATGAAATTGATGGACTTGGATGTAATATCCTTGAAGAAGCTCGACTTGTCGAAAAGTTGTTTACGACAAAGTTCAAAGAGTTGACTGCGATAAGATTAGATCTTCCGTAGCAATGTTTATAGTCTATGTGGATTATTCTAGTAATCGCTACATATTTCTTTTATGAGATATGCTAGTAGGATGGCAAAATACATTACTTAACAGAAGTGTGTATTAAAGGTGTATACAAGATACAAACCAAGAGTTTTGCTAGTCCGTAGAATACTAGATAGGTATACGAACTTCAATTGGATGAAGTGAGTATCGCGGAGTTGGAATCTTCACCGGATGAAATAGTCAAAGAGTTTTTGATTTCATCAGAAACGAGGAAGATGCTTGCATTTGCAAGAAATTAAGTGGGAGCGCTGAGACATATTTATAATACTTTATGTAGATGACATATAGTTAGTTATAAATAATGTAATTATATACTTTATTATAAAAGGTTTCATTGAGAATTAATTTCAATGAAAGAAGATAGACTGAAACATATTTAGTGTCAAGATCTATGAAGATAGATTGAAACACATAATAAGTTTAAGTCAAAGTACATAGAATGGATATTGAAGTAGTTCAATATAGAAATAATAAGAAGGTGTTCTTTTCATGTGAAGTTTTAAACAAGACTTGAGTGTATTTGACACTCGATGAGTAAAAACACACGAGTGATTTTAGATCACGAATAATATGTACAAAATCAGATGTCCTATGCTCTAAAAGGTTAGGAGCATATACAAGAATGATTCATGTGATGATCATTGGACAACAGTAAGAATATCACTGTGTGCTTTAGAAGAACCAAGGATACATATATAGTTTTATATGGGGTAATGACAAACAAAATCGCTGTAAAGTGTTGCACTGATATTGGTTTGGTCACATATAAATGAATTTCAAATCTCAAATTAGGCTAATTGTTGTTTAAAAGGTAGCACAATGCTAGATTTAGAAGAGTTCTAAAATATTGTGACGGATTCTACAAAAGAAGGTAGAGTATGTCATTGTTTTGACAATGATTGAGGATGTTGAGTCAAGAAGTTCTTTGTGAACTTGGTGTAGTTCCGATAGTGTCAGAACTTTGAAGCTATATTGTGTATGACAATATTAGTGACATATTTCAGACCGCGGAATTAAGGTTCCACCAGAAGACCAAACATATTTAATGCCGACTCATTTGGAAAATGAGTGATGCGTGAAGACGCTAATGAATTGCAAAATACATACATTTCTGAGTGTGTCAGAATCGTTGACTAAAACCTCTCCCGTGAGCAAAACATGATAAAGCACCAGAAGGCCAAGGTGTTATATCTTTACAAATGTAAACTAGATTATTGACTCTAGTGCAAGTGGGAGACTGTTGGAGATATGCCCAAGAGGCAATAATAAAAGTGGTTATTATATATCTTTGTGTTTATGATAAATTTTTATATACCATGCTATAATTGTATTAACCGAAACATTGATACATGTGTGTTATGTAAACAACAATGAGTCCCTAGTAAGCCTCTTAACTAGCTTGTTGATTAATAGATGATTATAGTTTCATAATCATGAACATTGGATGTTATTAATAACAAGGTTATATCATTATATGAATGATGTAATGGACACACCCAATTAAGCGTAGCATAAGATCACGCCATTAAGTTATTTACTATAAGCTTTCGATACATAGTTACCTAGTCCTTTCGACCATGAGATCATATAAATCACTTATACCGGAAAGGTACTTTGATTACATCAAACGCCACTGCGTAAATGGGTGGTTATAAAGGTGGGATTAAGTATCCGGAAAGTATGAGTTGAGGCATATGGATCAACAGTGGGATTTGTCCATCCTGATGACAGATAGATATACTCTGGGCCCTCTTGGTGGAATGTTGTCTAAATAGCTTGCAAGCATATGAATAGTTCATAAGAGACCACATACCACGGTACGAGTAAAGAGTACTTGTCAGGAGACGAGGTTGAACAAGGTATAGAGAGATACCGATGATCAAACCTCGGACAAGTAAAATATCGTGTGACAAAGGGAATCGGTATCGTATGTGAATGGTTCATTCGATCACTAAGTCATCATTGAATATGTGGGAGCCATTATGGATCTCCAGATCCCGCTATTGGTTATTGGTCGGAAAGAGTTCTCAACCATGTCTACATAGTTCGCGAAC
Source organism: Lolium perenne (assembly GCF_019359855.2). Lineage (NCBI taxonomy): Eukaryota > Viridiplantae > Streptophyta > Magnoliopsida > Poales > Poaceae > Lolium > Lolium perenne. Next base: position 191,218,918 of record NC_067246.2, on the reverse strand, counting down.
CGTAGGGTGACACACTTAAGGTTTGATGTCGTATTAGTAGAACTTGAATATGGAATGGAGTTCGAAGTTTTGTTCAGAGTCTCAGATGGGATCCCAGACATCACGAGGAGTTCCGGAATGGTCCGGAGAATAAGATTCATATATAGGAAGTCATTTTATAAGTTTGAAAATGATCCGGTGCATTTATGGAAGGTTCTAGAAGGTTCTAGAAAAGTCCGGAAGAAATCACTTTGGAAGGCGGAGTCCCGAAGTGACTCCACCTCCCATGGCCGGCCAACCCTAGAGGGGTGGAGTCCCAGGTGGACTCCACCAAGGGTGGCCGGCCACCCCCCTCATGGAAGGGTGGGAGTCTATCAACACCCGGATTTTTAAGTCCGAATGCCTATTATGTCATACATCGCAATCCCAGGAATATTGTTGTTGCGAGGCATAATAGTTAAGTATCACATTCATCATTCATTACAAACCATAAGTCTTACAAATTTGGAATCACATGATCCATATTACACGAATAGTTGATCTATTGATCAACGAACAAACACAAGTTCATAGTTCAACATAGCGAAAGCGTAAGATACAAGGACTCTCTAGTCCACAGGCCAACGCTTGACGTCGGAAGGCGCTTAGTTGTCGTAGGCGTCCTGCTGGTCATCTCCTTGGTCATCTTCATACTCTGGCCATTTGAATAGCCAGGGACAAAGCCGTGAGTACTTTAAGTACTCGCAAACTAATACTAATGTAAGTGCTAGACATTCTAGTAAGGTTTGCTAAGCTCTAGTTAATTTGCATAAAGCTAGTTTTAGTTCACAAAGTTTGAGAAAACTTATTCAAGTGCTAACTAACTCAAGTGGGAACATTAGTGTCATTCCCACCATTCAAGTGGTGATTTCAGTTCAATCCACCACAAGTCATTTCACCATCATCTTTCAACATCATTTTCAAAGATATGGCATCGGAAACTGTATGGCCTTTCCAACCGTCCGTAACCGTGGACGCGGCTATTCGAATAGGTTTACACTCTGCAGAGGTTGCACACTTGTGCCACAACATTTGATTTCATCCGTCGGGATTTCCCCGAATCATCGTAACACAGTACGCGAATCATCAACCATAACCTTTCACTTACAAATCCTAGTATGAGCACCTCTCCCCATGAGCTTGGCCTCCCAGTGAAGACCAACTGTCAACCTGGGAACTGCACAGGGCTTGGGCCGGACATTCACCTCATTTCGCATCATATCATATCATTTCTTTTGTGGTAGAGGCAGCTTTCGGCATAACCCCGATGATGCTTGTTTAGAGGGAACCCATACTAAGACGCATAAACTTCCAGTTAAGCCCTACCCATAATCAGGTATTGTGGGGGTACTTAATAATTGGAAAGGTATCGCATTCAAACCAACACCATTGTTTTATCCAAAAATCACAATCTTCTCTTGTTCACATTCACCTTCATAAATCATTCAATGGAATGCATCATCATTCCAAGGTTTCAAAATCATTTCAAAATCACATTGTTCCCATCTAGAGTAGTCAAGTTTAGTTCATTAGCACTAGCTCTAATTCATGAGGGGTGCTATCTTGCTTTGCTTGGAAGAGACTAACTCACTACTCTAGTAACCAACTTGTACTTTGACCAAAGTTAACTATAAAAGTAACTCATTTAGAAAACAAGTAAAACTTGTAAAGTAAAAACTTGGGATAGGTTCATGTAAGAAAAGATAAGAATCATGGTGCCTTGCCCCAAGGGGCTTTGCACTTTGCAAGAATAATAGCTTGCCTTGGTAGTTCTCAAACTGTTCCTCCTACTCCTCTTGGTAGCAACCTTCTTCTTCGGTGTACTCTCCGGTGCTACCGTCTAAATTTGAATACGAGTATAGTTACTCACTAATTCAATGGCTATTCCATACATCACATATAACACACAAACTACTCTATGCACACAAATAAATTAACTAGAGTGCATGGGTTGTGGGGTTTAAATAGAATTCACTTCTTTGTATTTTATATGTAAATGATAGTTTCCATAGGGTTCTTGAGAAATAATTTCCTCTCATTGAAATCTTCTTAAGATTTAATTTCTCAAACAATCATGTATGAACTCATATTGACCTAAGTCAAATGTTCATCATCATCATTTGGGAAAATGATTTAAATGAGGTAGATCACCTCATACTATTTAAATAACACTACATTTGATTTAAATCTCAAGTAATTCATATAAGAGATTTTGGACCAGAGGTACAAACATCCCATGAATTCATGTGAGACAAGTTTAAATGAAGTGTAATACTCCACATATTTTACTTTAATAGTTTTGGACAATATCAACTAGTTAAACTAGTCAAATGATCCATTAATTAAACTAGGGCATGATCATGCAAAGTGACCACACCTTTTTATTGCATAAACAATTAGTGTAAGTCATATGTGAGCTATTAGAGTTGGAATTAATTTAATATCTATTTTGGTTGAATTTTAAGAATTATTTGAATAGGGAAAAGTCCCTGTCTTGTTATTTTTATCACATTTATTCTACCAAGAATCTGGCCATGGGGCCAGTGGCATGTTGTAGAGAATTTCAGTAGCTTTCCAACCACATAAAATTCACTAAATTTGGTTTAGCCAATTTGGAACTATTTAAATTCAAAGTTTGTGCTGTAAGGAAATTGTTTGGGAATTATTTGAATCGATTTTGAATAAAAAGGCCGGCGGGAAAGCTAGGTGGGCTCAAAGATTTAAAAACGGCCCAAGGCCAGCCCAGCCACGGTCCAGTGCCGCGCGGGCTGCCTGACAGCGGGGGCCACCCGTCAGTGGGTATTCAAACCCGAAACGGTATGGGCGAAGCTGGGGCGTAGGATTAGATCAAGATCTAACGGCCGAGGTTCATCGTCCCGCCGGCGAGAGGGGAGTTCACCGGCGGCTCAGGTAGGGGGTGGGAGAGCTTACGGCGGCTCCAGCAAGGGATGGCAATATGCGCGAGGTAGATGTGGACGACGGCGGTTCTCCTGGTACCGGCGGCTCGTCCTGGGGCGGCTCCAATCGACGGCGAGCTTCGGCGGCGATCACTGGCAGTGGTGTAGCAATTGAGCGGCGGCGGTGGCTAATCGAGGCAGTGGAGTGGCTCAGGTGGTCGAGTGAGAAGAGGGGAAGACGATGGTGTGCTCAGATGGCTCAGGGGAGTGCTCTATTTATAGCGACGCGAGGGTGCTGCGGGGCAGAGAAGAAGTCGACACGCGCGTGGCGTCTCCGGCGAGCTGTCACGCTAGGCGGCGATGCTGTCGGGTTCTCCTCGTCCAGGCGAAGCTAGGGGTGGTGTTGGCACGGTCGGGCGGCGTGGTATGGCGTGGGATTGTGTCCGTGTCTGCCGCGCCCGCGGCGGACCAGGGTTGGCTTCTCCGGCGACGGCGGGTGCGGGTCGTGGTCGAGGGCGTGTCCAACGGCGTCGCGGTGTCACGGTGAGGCTCAAGGTGCTCGCAGGGGGTCCAGGGGCTGCGTGAGCGCGTGGGACGGCGCGTGTGCTGAGCGTGTCCACGCGCGACACGGGCGGCATACTGGCGGTCCTGGGCGTGTGCTGGGCGCGCGCGTTCCGGGCGTTGTCGTCGCTCTCGTCGACCAGGGTGGTGCTAGGCGGCGCTAGGGGATGTGGTGGCGCACGGTGGCGAGATGGCCAGGGCAGGGGTGCAAGGATGAGAGGGGGAGGTCGACGGCTCGGGGACATGGCCGGCATGGGCCGGCATGGCCATGTCTTTCCCTCCTTAGGGTTCCTCCTAGGGTTCCTATGCAGTGGTGAGAGAGAGAGGGGACCAGGGAACCAGTAGAGTGCAGTTGGGGTGGTTAGGGTAGGTTAGATCACTATTTGTAATAGTGGCAAATAGTGCCCAAATTTGGAATTTACAAATTTGTCTAAATTTGAAATAATTCAAAAGGTGAAACCTTTTGAAATGTGAGTGTTGATATAAGTTGTATTTGACCAGAGGTGATTTGAGGTGGTGGTGGAATTTTTAGAATTCAAACATTTGAAAAATTGGCTAAGTGGGGAATGTTGCATATGTGAGAAAGTTGGAACTTTGGTTGAGCATGGCTCATGATCCAAGATGATTTTGGCATGGTGATCTTCACCAAAGTTGTTCACCTTGATGTTGACTTTGAAATGGTGCAAAGAGTTAGCCAGGGTTGGTTTGGGAAAATTGAATGGCAAGGGCTCAAAGTGGTGATCAGACTAGAATTGTCAAAATTGACCATTATCATATGTGAGTGGGATTTGGGTTTGAAATTCATTTGAATTGTGAATCTTTGATTCCAAAAGTTGTAGTAAGTGTTTAATAACATTACTCAACTAATGGTGAAGACCAAATAGGTCTAGGGTCAAAATTTATAAAAGTGCCATAGGGCATATGTGAGGGTTTCTAGGGTTTTCCATTTAATGGAATTTCTTCCTATTTGATTTATTTGGGTTGGTGATCTTCATATGATCACACTAGGGTTTTAGAGCATATCAAATACAAGTAGTAACAATCATCATGGCATATCACTCAAATGCACAAGTCCTATGCATGGTACTATATGCAAATAGAAAAGTTTTTGTTGGTTTGAAATTTTGTTTTTCTGGAATTCTCTAACTTTCTTTTTATTGAAATTTGGGGTGTTACAAACCCTTCCCCCTTACAAAAGATCTCGTCCCGAGATCGAAAAGAAAGTTAGGTACTAAAGAGATCTGGGTACTCCTTCTTCATGAAGTCTTCGCGTTCCCATGTGGCTTCATCCTCGGTATGATTGCTCCATTGGATCTTCAGAAACTTGATGCTTCGGGTGCGGGTGGTGCGGTAAGCTTCTTCCAGGATGCGAATCGGCACTTCGCGGTAAGTCAGATCCTTGTTGATATCCACCGATCGGTGATCGATGTTCTTGAACACTTCGGTCTTCTCCGGGACTTCAAGGCATTTTCGGAGAAGTGAGATGTGAAACACGTCGTGCACAGCCGACATTTCTTCAGGCAACTCCAGTTGATAAGATACTTCACCTCGGCGACTGAGGACTTTGAAAGGTCCGACATACCGGGGTGCAAGCTTTCCTTTCAGCTGGAACCTTTGCATTCCTCTCAAGGGGGATACTTTGAGATAGACGAAGTCTCCGATCTCAAAGGTCATCTCCCGACGTCTCTTGTCGGCGTAGCTCTTCTGTCTGGATTGCGCCGTTTTGAGGTACTCTCGGATCTTGTGGACTTTCTCTTCGGCTTCACGAAGAACATCTTGGCCGAAAACTTGGCTCTCTCCGACTTCTGACCAGTTCAGGGGGGTACGGCACTTCCTTCCGTACAAGGCTTCAAAAGGGGCCATCTGTAGGCTGGCTTGGTAGCTATTGTTGTAAGAGAATTCTGCGTAAGGTAGGCAGTCTTCCCACTTGGATCCGTATTCCAGTACGCATGCTCTAAGCATGTCTTCCAGTATCTGGTTTACTCTCTCAGTCTGTCCGTCGGTCTGAGGGTGATAGGCGGTGCTGAAATTTAGGCGGGTGCCTAGTCCTTCATGCACTTTCTGCCAGAACCTTGAGGTGAACTGTGATCCTCTATCTGACACTATCGATTTGGGGGTTCCGTGCAGAGCGACTATTCTGGAGATGTACAGTTCAGCTAGCTTTGGGCCTTGATAGGTGGTTTTGACGGCGATGAAATGGGCGACTTTGGTCAATCTATCGACAACTACCCATATGGAATCATTGCCTTTGCTGGATTTGGGCAGTCCGGTGATAAAGTCCATTCCTACGGAGTCCCATTTCCATTCTGGAATCTGGAGGGGTTGTAACAGTCCGACGGGTCGTTGGTGTTCTGCCTTGACTCTCTGACAGATGTCACACTTAGCGATATAGCTACCGATCTCTCTCTTCATTCCGTGCCACCAAAATTGTTCTTTCAGGTCTTGGTACATCTTGGTACCTCCGGGGTGGATTGAATAAAGGGTGTCATGGGCTTCTTGCAGAATGACTTGTTTCAAGTCAGAGTCCGATGGTACGCAGAGACGTTCTTTGTACCAAAGAACTCCGGCTTCGTCTACGGTGAATCCGGGGGCTTTTCCTGCGGCTATCTGTTTCTTGATTCCGTCAATGCTAGCGTTGTCCTTCTGGGCTTCCTTGATCTGACCAACCAAGGTGGGTTGTAGTTCTATGCTGGCTAGGAATCCTTCACTAACAAGTTCAAGTCTGAACTGTTCAAACTCTTGGTGCAAGCTGGGCTGTTCGGTTGCGAGCATGGAGTTCAACTGGCACGGCAGTCGACTCAAAGCATCCGCTACCACATTGGCCTTGCCGGGGTGGTAGTGAATCTCCATGTCGTAATCCTTGATCAATTCGATCCATCGGCGTTGTCTCATGTTCAACTCTTTCTGGGTGAATATGTATTTGAGGCTTTTGTGGTCGGAGTAGATCTCGCATCGATTACCCATGAGGTAATGACGCCAAACTTTCAAGGCTAAGACCACGGCTGCAAGCTCGAGGTCATGGGTTGGGTAGTTCTGTTCATGTTGCTTGAGTTGTCTTGAAAGGTAGGATACAACCTTGCCTTCTTGCATAAGCACGCATCCAAGTCCAGTCTTGGAGGCGTCGCAATATATATCAAAGGGCTTTGCGATATCTGGCATGATCAGGATTGGGGCTGTTGTCAGTCTACCCTTGAGCTGTTGAAAGCTCTCTTCGCATTTGTCGGTCCACTCAAACTTTCTGTCCTTCTTCAGCAGTTGGGTCATTGGTCGAGCGATGCTCGAAAAACCTTCTACAAATCTGCGGTAGTATCCGGCTAATCCAAGAAAAGTGCGGACCTCGGTTTGTGTGGTTGGGGCTTGCCATTCCATAACAGTTTTGATTTTGGCGGGATCTACGGCAATTCCTCCTGCGGACAAGATGTGTCTCAGGAATCCAACTTCTTCCAGCCAAAACTCACACTTGCTAAACTTGGCATATAACTTGTGCTGTCTAAGGGTTTCTAGGACAATCTCCAAATGCTGTTCATGTTCCTCTTCGGACTTTGAGTAGACGAGGATGTCGTCGATGAATACAACGACAAACTTGTCCAAAAAGTTCATGAAGATCTTATTCATGAGATTCATGAAATAAGCGGGGGCATTGGTCAGTCCAAACGACATGACGTTGTACTCATACAACCCATATCTGGTGGTAAAGGCAGTTTTTGGAATGTCGGTGGCTCGGATCTTCAGTTGGTGGTATCCAGTTCTAAGATCAATCTTGGAGAAAACTCTGGATCCGGTGAGTTGGTCAAACAAGTCTTTTATCTTGGGTAGGGGGTATTTGTTTTTGATGGTGACATCGTTAAGCTTACGATAGTCCGTGCATAAACGATTTGCACCATCCTTCTTGTCGACAAACAAGACGGGGGATCTCCAGGGGGATGCACTCGGTCTAATCAAACCTTTGGCTAACATGTCATCTATTTGCTTCTTCAGCTCCACAAGCTCGGTTGCGTTCATGCTGTAGGCTCTCTGGGCGATGGGTCCAGTTCCGGGGATTAACTCGATGATAAACTCGATATCCCGATCTGGGGGCATACCGGGTAGATCATCCGGAAACACATCAGGGTAGCGACAAACGATCCTGATTTGATCCAGAGTTGGCTTGGATACACTTTGGTTGCAGGTAAATTTTCTGGGTAGTTTTTCAGAGACGTGCTCAACTACGATACCGGTGCTGCTAGTCATGGTTATGGCTTTCTTGGCGCAGTCTATCAATCCGTTGTGCTTGGACATCCAGTCCATTCCTAGGACAACTTCCAAACCTTTGGTTCCAAGTATGATGAGATTGGCATAGAAATCTACATCATGGATTTTGATTGGCACATTTTTGCAAAATTTTCTGGCTTTGGTGGTTGATCCGGGGATTTGAACTATCATAACATGCTTCAAGCTGAGGGGTTGAATTTTACTTGTTGATGCAAAGTCTTCGGTGACAAAGGAATGAGATGCTCCGGAATCAAACAACCCTCTGGCAGGGATGTGGTTGACAGAAAACATACCCAGTACAACATCTGGTGCTTCCGGGGCTTCTTCGGCGTTCATGTGGTAGAGGCGACCGTTGCGGTTGTTGGGGTTGTTGGGGGCGAACTTCTTGCCGGTGGAGACACGGCGTTGCTGCTGAGCAGGTGCAGCGGTGTTGCCGGCGAGCTTGGCAAGACGCTTGGGACATTCGTTGGAGTAGTGCCCCACTACACCACACTCATAACAAGTGATAGTGGTCTTGTCCTGCTTGTTCGCAACGGGAACGGCATTGCTCCCGGTTCTGGGGGCGGTGTTGGTGTTGGTGTTGTTGTTGTTAAGGGCTCGAGGTGGAGCGCGGTTGTAGTGGTTGTTGTTGTTATAGTTGTTGTTGTAGCCTCCTGGCTTGGAGTTTCCTCCACTCCGGTTCTGATAACCGGGGCGAGAGTTCAGCATCTGGGGTTTGTTGTTTCTCGGAGTGAAACCTCCGCTTGAGCTAGGGCGAAACTTCTGGGGGTGGCTTGATCCACTCTGATTCGCCATGCGGCGCTTGCGGTTCTCATTGGCTTGGTTTAACTTGCCCTCCATCTGGATGGCGGAGTCAACAAGGGCTTCGAGGTCGGCGAAGGGGATGTTGACGAGGACAGTCTGCATCTCATCATGCAGTCCGTTCAGGAATCTCTCCTTCCTCTTCTCAACGGTGTCGGTCTCATCAGGGGCATACCTTGACAAAGTGAGAAACTTGTCGCGGTATTCAACCACCGTCATGCGACCTTGTTTCAGCTCACGGAGTTCATCCCTCATCTTCTTGATAAGACCCAGGGGTACATGGTACTTGCTGAACTTGAGTTTGAAATCCTCCCAAGTCATGAATTGACCTCCGTTCATGGCACGGGTGCTTGTCCACCAAGCGCGGGCTGGTCCAGCGAGATAGTGAGTGGCGAACAAAACCTTCTCGTTGGCTTCTACTCCGGCTACCTCCAGATTGTTCTCCATAGTCTGGAGCCAATCGTCGGCGTCGAGGGGCTCCTCGGTCTTGCTAAATACCGGAGGGTTGGTGTTTTGGAAGTTCTTGAGCTTGGATCCGGGGTGGTCATGATTTCCATGGCCTTGGTTGGCGATGTTCTGCAAGGCGGTGAGGTTGGCTTGGCGTTCGGCTCTTTCGGTTTCCCGGTCTGCAAGCAGGGTTTGCAGCAGTTGCAGCATCGCGTCGTTGGTGCGATTTGGAGGGGCCATCTGAAGATGTAGAAGATTATGAGATAAGAGGGAACATTCTATGGTTCATTTTGGTTAAGTTTGAAAAACAATTTGAAAACTTGTAAACCTTTCATGACAAACATAACTTTCATTCATTCATGCAACACATAGTACAAACTACACACATACTCCCATGGTTTTAAGAACCATACTCAGGCTACGATACAAGGGACGGGATACAACTCACACCTACTATAAGTGGAACTAGTGCAACTACTCCTCATCATCGACATCGATCGGGACGTAGTCGTCGGGTCCTGCCTCCAGGAACTCGTAGTCCTCCTCCTCGGTGTTCTCGTCATCCTCAAAGTCGTTGTCGTCGCTCAGGAAGGCGTCTCCTCCCTGAATGTCGATGCCTCCATCGTCATCCTCCAGCTGACGAATCTGATTCTCCTGGGCCTTGACAGTGGCCTCAAGTGACGCGATCCGGGCGCGAAGGCGACGAATCGTAGCATCCTTCTTGGCACGCTGCTGGCGAAGGCTCTTGCGGTCGTTGTTGAGTAGCTTGATCGCCTCACCCTGCTCGGTGATGTGGGCATGGGTCTGGTTCGCGTAAGCGCGGGAGGCGTCGAGGTCCTTCTGAGTCTGGTAGAGCATGAAGTCCAGATGCTCAGCATGGTGCCTCAACTCCGGGTGCGGCTGCAGCTCCATGGGCACTCCCGCAGCATCACGCCTCACCAGGTGGGCGTAGCGAGAGGCGAGGAGGCGCACCACGTTCTGTCCACAGAGGCGCGCAGGTGCCTCCTTAAGGCCACGTGCGAGTCCGTCGAGCCAGTTGCTCTCGCGGAAGGAGAAGAGGATCCTCTCCGAAGTGGGAGGCTCCATCTTGCCCCTCAAGTCGGCAGTGATCACCCACTGCAACTCTCCTCCGGGCGTGTCGTCCAGCTGAACCCCATGAAACTCGGGGTGTGGGCGCCCAAGGAAGTCAGAGACGGCGTTGAGGTCGCGCTCGAAGATCAAGCTTCCTCCGTTCCCAAGCTGATAAAACTTGGTGTTGATGGGTTCATTCGGCTCCATCTGAAAGAGAATTGGATGAGTAAGTTAGGGAGTGCAAAGTGTGGCAAAATTTTAAGTTGATTCAAATAATATAGAACATGATTCATCAAATTTTGGCAAAGTCTCCAAGACAAGAGTGTAGAAATTTTTCACAAATAGTTTCTTTCATTTGATTTCAAAGTTAAGTTTTTCATAACGCCCATTCTAACTAAGGTCTTCTAAGGTCAAACAATGGCTCTGATACCAACTTGTCAACACCCGGATTTTTAAGTCCGAATGCCTATTATGTCATACATCACAATCCCAGGAATATTGTTGTTGCGAGGCATAATAGTTAAGTATCACAGTCATCATTCATTACAAACCATAAGTCTTACAAATTTGGAATCACATGATCCATATTACACGAATAGTTGATCTATTGATCAACGAACAAACACAAGTTCATAGTTCAACATAGCGGAAGCGTAAGATACAAGGACTCTCTAGTCCACAGGCCAACGCTTGACGTCGGAAGGCGCTTAGTTGTCGTAGGCGTCCTGCTGGTCATCTCCTTGGTCATCTTCATACTCTGGCCATTTGAATAGCCAGGGACAAAGTCGTGAGTACTTTAAGTACTCGCAAACTAATACTAATGTAAGTGCTAGACATTCTAGTAAGGTTTGCTAAGCTCTAGTTTATTTGCATAAAGCTAGTTTTAGTTCACAAAGTTTGAGAAAACTTATTCAAGTGCTAACTAACTCAAGTGGGAACATTAGTGTCATTCCCACCATTCAAGTGGTGATTTCAGTTCAATCCACCACAAGTCATTTCACCATCATCTTTCAACATCATTTTCAAAGATATGGCATCGGAAACTGTATGGCCTTTCCAACCGTCCGTAACCGTGGACGCGGCTATTCGAATAGGTTTACACTCTGCAGAGGTTGCACACTTGTGCCACAACATTTGATTTCATCCGTCGGGATTTCCCCGAATCATTGTAACACAGTACGCGGATCATCAACCATAACCTTTCACTTACAAATCCTAGTATGAGCACCTCTCCCCATGAGCTTGGCCTCCCAGTGAAGACCAACTGTCAACCTGGGAACTGCACAGGGCTTGGGCCGGACATTCACCTCATTTCGCATCATATCATATCATTTCTTTTGTGGTAGAGGCAGCTTTCGGCATAACCCCGATGACGCTTGTTTAGAGGGAACCCATACTAAGACGCATAAACTTCCAGTTAAGCCCTACCCATAATCAGGTATTGTGGGGGTACTTAATAATTGGAAAGGTATCGCATTCAAACCAACACCATTGTTTTATCCAAAAATCACCATCTTCTCTTGTTCACATTCACCTTCATAAATAATTCAATGGAATGCATCATCATTCCAAGGTTTCAAAATCATTTCAAAATCACATTGTTCCCATCTAGAGTAGTCAAGTTTAGTTCATTAGCACTAGCTCTAATTCATGAGGGGTGCTATCTTGCTTTGCTTGGAAGAGACTAACTCACTACTCTAGTAACCAACTTGTACTTTGACCAAAGTTAACTATAAAAGTAACTCATTTAGAAAACAAGTAAAACTTGTAAAGTAAAAACTTGGGATAGGTTCATGTAAGAAAAGATAAGAATCATGGTGCCTTGCCCCAAGGGGCTTTGCACTTTGCAAGAATAATAGCTTGCCTTGGTAGTTCTCAAACTGTTCCTCCTCCTCCTCTTGGTAGCAACCTTCTTCTTCGGTGTACTCTCCGGTGCTACCGTCTAAATTTGAATACGAGTATAGTTACTCACTAATTCAATGGCTATTCCATACATCACATATATCACACAAACTACTCTATGCACACAAATAAATTAACTAGAGTGCATGGGTTGTGGGGTTTAAATAGAATTCACTTCTTTGTATTTTATATGTAAATGATAGTTTCCATAGGGTTCTTGAGAAATAATTTCCTCTCATTGAAATCTTCTTAAGATTTAATTTCTCAAACAATCATGTATGAACTCATATTGACCTAAGTCAAATGTTCATCATCATCATTTGGGAAAATGATTTAAATGAGGTAGATCACCTCATACTATTTAAATAACACTACATTTGATTTAAATCTCAAGTAATTCATATAAGAGATTTTGGACCAGAGGTACAAACATCCCATGAATTCATGTGAGACAAGTTTAAATGAAGTGTAATACTCCACATATTTTACTTTAATAGTTTTGGACAATATCAACTAGTTAAACTAGTCAAATGATCCATTAATTAAACTAGGGCATGATCATGCAAAGTGACCACACCTTTTTATTGCATAAACAATTAGTGTAAGTCATATGTGAGCTATTAGAGTTGGAATTAATTTAATATCTATTTTGGTTGAATTTTAAGAATTATTTGAATAGGGAAAAGTCCCTGTCTTGTTATTTTTATCACATTTATTCTACCAAGAATCTGGCCATGGGGCCAGTGGCATGTTGTAGAGAATTTCAGTAGCTTTCCAACCGCATAAAATTCACTAAATTTGGTTTAGCTAATTTGGAACTATTTAAATTCAAAGTTTGTGCTGTAAGGAAACTGTTTGGGAATTATTTGAATCAATTTTGAATAAAAAGGCCGGCGGGAAAGCTAGGTGGGCTCAAAGATTTAAAAACGGCCCAAGGCCAGCCCAGCCACGGTCCAGTGCCGCGCGGGCTGCCTGACAGCGGGGGCCACCCGTCAGTGGGTATTCAAACCCGAAACGGTATGGGCGAAGCTGGGGCGTAGGATTAGATCAAGATCTAACGGCCGAGGTTCATCGTCCCGCCGGCGAGAGGGGAGTTCACCGGCGGCTCAAGTAGGGGGTGGGAGAGCTTACGGCGGCTCCAGCAAGGGATGGCAATATGCGCGAGGTAGATGTGGACGACGGCGGTTCTCCTGGTACCGGCGGCTCGTCCTGGGGCGGCTCCAATCGACGGCGAGCTTCGGCGGCGATCACTGGCAGTGGTGTAGCAATTGAGCGGCGGCAGTGGCTAATCGAGGCAGTGGAGTGGCTCAGGTGGTCGAGTGAGAAGAGGGAAAGACGATGGTGTGCTCAGATGGCTCAGGGGAGTGCTCTATTTATAGCGACGCGAGGGTGCTGCGGGGCAGAGAAGAAGTCGACACACGCGCGGCATCTCCGGCGAGCTGTCGCGCTAGGCGGCGATGCTGTCGGGTTCTCCTCGTCCAGGCGAAGCTAGGGGTGGTGTTGGCACGGTCGGGCGGCGTGGGATTGTGTCCGTGTCTGCCGCGCCCGCGGCGGACCAGGGTTGGCTTCTCCGGCGACGGCGGGTGCGGGTCGTGGTCGAGGGCGTGTCCAACGGCGTCGCGGTGTCACGGTGAGGCTCAAGGTGCTCGCAGGGGGTCCAGGGGCTGCGTGAGCGCGTGGGGCGGCGCGTGTGCTGAGCGTGTCCACGCGCGACACGGGCGGCATACTGGCGGTCCTGGGCGTGTGCTGGGCGCGCGCGTTCCGGGCGTTGTCGTCGCTCTCATCGACCAGGGTGGTGCTAGGCGGCGCTAGGGGATGTGGTGGCGCACGGTGGCGAGATGGCCAGGGCAGGGGTGCAAGGATGAGAGGGGGAGGTCGACGGCTCGGGGACATGGCCGGCATGGGCCGGCATGGCCATGTCTTTCCCTCCTTAGGGTTCCTCCTAGGGTTCCTATGCAGTGGTGAGAGAGAGAGGGGACCAGGGAACCAGTAGAGTGCAGTTGGGGTGGTTAGGGTAGGTTAGATCACTATTTGTAATAGTGGCAAATAGTGCCCAAATGTGGAATTTACAAATTTGTCTAAATTTGAAATAATTCAAAAGGTGAAACCTTTTGAAATGTGAGTGTTGATATAAGTTGTATTTGACCAGAGGTGATTTGAGGTGGTGGTGGAATTTTTAGAATTCAAACATTTGAAAAATTGGCTAAGTGGGGAATGTTGCATATGTGAGAAAGTTGGAACTTTGGTTGAGCATGGCTCATGATCCAAGATGATTTTGGCACGGTGATCTTCACCAAAGTTGTTCACCTTGATGTTGACTTTGAAATGGTGCAAAGAGTTAGCCAGGGTTGGTTTGGGAAGATTGAATGGCAAGGGCTCAAAGTGGTGATCAGACTAGAATTGTCAAAATTGACCATTATCATATGTGAGTGGGATTTGGGTTTGAAATTCATTTGAATTGTGAATCTTTGATTCCAAAAGTTGTAGTAAGTGTTTAATAACATTACTCAACTAATGGTGAAGACCAAATAGTTCTAGGGTCAAAATTTATAAAAATGCCATAGGGCATATGTGAGGGTTTCTAGGGTTTTCCATTTAATGGAATTTCTTCCTATTTGATTTATTTGGGTTGGTGATCTTCATATGATCACACTAGGGTTTTAGAGCATATCAAATACAAGTAGTAACAATCATCATGGCATATCACTCAAATGCACAAGTCCTATGCATGGTACTATATGCAAATAGAAAAGTTTTTGTTGGTTTGAAATTTTGTTTTTCTGGAATTCTCTAACTTTCTTTTTATTGAAATTTGGGGTGTTACAGAGTCCCACTTGAGGTGGGAATCCCACCTTGGGTAGGTTTCCCTACACATGGAAGGTTTTGGGTTGGGGTCTTATTCGAAGACTTGTAGTCCAACACTTGGGGGTTCCACCTATATAATGAGGGACAAGGGGAGGGGGCCGGCCACTACAAGCCCATAGCTTGGCCGCACCCCTAAGTGGCCGGCCACCCCCTCTCCCCAAACCCTAGCCACCCCACTCCTCCACCTCTCCCGCAACGCTTAGCGAAGCTCCGCCGGAGATCTCTATCGCCACCGCCACCACGCCGTCGTGCTGCCGGATTCAAGGATGAGCTACTACTTCCGCTGCCCGCTGGAACGGGGAAAAGGACGTCGTCTTCATCAACACCGAACGTGTGACCGAGTACGGAGGTGCTGCCCGATTGTGGCACCATCAAGATCTTCTACGCGCTTTTGAAAGCGGCAAGTGATCGTCTACCGCAGCAACGAGAGCCTCCTCTTGTAGGCTTTGGATATCTTCAAGGGTTAGTCTCGTTCATCCCCTCGTTGCTCCCATCTTCTAGATTGCATCTTGGCTTGGAATGCGTTCTCGCGGTAGGAAATTTTTTGTTTTCTATGCTACGAATCCCATTAGCCCTTCCTAGGACTAATACATACTTGTGATTAAACCCCTTGCAAGCATCCGCAAATACAAGAAAGTAATTAAGATAAATCTAACCACAGCCTTAAACTCTGACATCCTGCTATCCCTCATGCATCGATATACCAATGGGGGTTCAGGTTGTTGTCACTCCGGCAACCCCACAATTGGCAAACGAATACAAGATGCATTCCCCTAGGCCCATAAAGGTGAAGTATCATGTAGTCGACGTTCACATGACACCACTAGAAGAATAACACCACAACTTAAATATCAAACCATTAAATATTACTCAACATAGTTCACTACTAACATTTAGACTTCACCCATGTCCTCAAGAACTAAACGAACTACTCACAAGACATCATATGGAACATGATCAGAGGTGATATGATGATGAATAACAATCTGAACATAAACCTTGGTTCAATGGTTTCACTCAATAGCATCAATAACATGGAGCAATCAATATCGGGAGAGTTTCCCCTATGAAATAATCAAGATTCAACCCTAGATGTTACAGCGGAGACGAGGTGCAGTGGTGGAGATGATGGTGTCGGCAGTGGAGATGATGATGATGATCCCAATGAAGTCCAGCTCGATGACGGTGACGATGGCGATGATTTCCCCCTCCGGGATGGAATTTCCCCGGCAGATTTCAGCCTGCCGGAGAGCTCTTTTCTCTCTGGTGTTTTTCCGCCCCGCAGAGGCGGCTGTGTCTATTCTCGATGTTCCCCCACACCTTAGGGTTCTCTGAAGATGAAGTACGCGAAAGGGAGATGGCCGAGGGGGGTCGTGGGCCCCCTCCCCACATGGCGGCGCGCCAGGCCTGGTGGCCGCGCCGGCCTATGGGGGGCCATGGTGGCCCTCCTCGGCCTCCCCTTCTGGCTGGCTCCGTCATTTGGAAAAATAGGAGCTTCAGTATATTTTCCGTCAATTGTTGATCTTCAGAAATACTGTATCCTGACGGTGCTTTTTCCAGCAGAATCCTGACTCCGGTGAGTGATTCTCCAATAATCATGAAACATGCAAAATAGGTGAAATAACATAACTATCATCTCTAAATATGAAATATATCAATGAATAACAGTAAATTATGATATAAAATAGTGATGCAAAATGGACGTATCAACTCCCCCCAAGCTTAGACCTCGCTTGTCCCCAAGCGGAACTGAACTCAGTAAACAAGTCCACATGTTTGTGGAGTGAAGAGTCGATAAATGAAATACGGACAAGAAGCATCACATTTATTAACTCACACAAGACATTCTAGTAAACAACTTCCTCATATAACTCAACTTGAAACAAGTAAAGGGAAATCACAAATAAAGGTACATAGGAAATCATAATTGGTGATGGCAAACTTCGTTCTTGGTCAAAGAACAATTAACGGATTGTACTTATTTTTCGAGCATAGATAACCTTCAAAGTCATATTCATTCAGATAAAATTTGTACTAAACAAGGAAGAATAAAAGACGTGATTAAATAGATCACAATATAAATGGTTGGATCACAACAACTCAATTGCTTGCTTGAGATAGAGGGAAATAGGTTTACTGACTCAACATAAAAGTAAAAGATAGGCCCTTCACAGAGGGAAGCAGGGATTAAATCGTGTGCTAGAGCTTTTCAAGTTTTGAAATCATATAGAGAGCATAAAAGTAAAGTTTTGAGAGGTGTTTGTTGTTGTCAACGAATGATAGTGGGTACTCTAACCCCCTTGTCAAACAGACCTTCAAAGAGCGGCTCCCATGAAGGACGTTATCTCTACCAGCAAGGTAGATCATCCCTCTTCTCTTTTGTTTACACATGTACTTTAGTTTTATGTATGGATGACACTCCTCCCAACCTTCGCTTTCACAAGCCATGGCTAACCGAATCCTCGGGTGCCTTCCAACATTTCACATACCATGGAGGAGTGTCTATTGCAAAATTAAGTTGCTTACTGATGAATCAGGGCAAAACATGTGAAGAGAATTATTAATGAAAGTTAATTAATTGGGGCTGGGAAACCCGTTGCCAGCTCTTTTTGCAAAGTTATTGGATAAGCAGATGTGCCACTAGTCCATTGGTGAAAGTCTGCCCAACAAGATTGAAAGCTAAAACACCACATACTTCCTCATGAGCTATAAAACATTGACACAAATAAGAGATAATAACTTCTTTTGAATTGTTTAAAGGTAGCACATGAAGTATTTACTTGGAGTGGCACTAAATACCACATAATAGGTAGTTATGGTGGACACAAATGGCAGGGGTTTGGTTTAAGGCTTTGGATGCACGAGAAGCATTCCCTCTCAGTACAGGTCTTTGGCTAGCAAGGTTGGTTAGCAAGCATAAGAGTTGAGGGAAACAAACAAATATACATGTGATAGAAACAATCATGCATCTTCCTTGTAAGTACAAACAATTTTAACTTCAGAATACTAAGCTCATTAGCTAACAAGAAAGATAGATAATGAAATAATATATCTACATGTACTTCCCCCTTTTCTACTTAAGTCTCAAAGTAATGTTGCTATTGACCAATGCTAAGTTTGCCAAAACCAAATAGATTTACTAGATGCTCCCAAAGTGATACCAATACTAACAACAAGATCAATCATATAACAGAAATTGCAAACTAAAATAAGGTGTGCAAAATGTAAATGATAAAACTTCTCATTAATATTCCATAACGATAACTCACACCAAGGGATACATAGATAACCAACTAAAAGAGAGATACTTCCACACTGCAAACCATCTTATATGATAACTTCCCTACTCATGATATGACACTACTTGATAGTAAAAAGGTAAAAGATAGTGATGATGTGATACCGCGGCACTCCCCCCAAGCTTGGAACAAACCAAGGGGATGCCAATACCAGTGATGAATTACTCCTTCGGTGGTGATGGTGAATTCTTGATAAGCTTCTTAACAAGCTCCTTTAGCTCATCAATCTCGTAAGTGAGGTTGCGGATCAGCTCTGAGTTGTGCTCGACGCGGTTAAGAAGTATGTCAGACGGTGAGTCCCAACTCTTAGAGTTGTTTCCCCACTCCTCAACTTCAGGTTTCATCCTTCCTGCAGTGTTAGAAAGATCCATATCCCAACTACTAGGCAATACTGCCTTGGGAATCCTTTCAATTTGACTATTATGAATTAGAGTGTGGAAGGGGTTGTCGATGCCTGGAGGAGATGTCCTTGGAGCTAGGAAGCGACGTGGGACTCTTCCTCCGGTGCTAATTCGTGCGCTTCTCTTGGGGTTGAACGGATTTGCCACCACCCTGATGCTTGCGACGGTGGCACGAGGGCATACACGCGGGTCTTTCTCCACTTCTCCTTCATCTTCACTCTCGACTTCTTCCTTCAACTCGGGGTCTTGAATATCTTCCTCAAAAGGCCCCTTGTCCTTGTTGTTGGAGATCATGGTGCTTCTAGATCAAAAACAGATCCTGGCAGAAAATAGCTCGAAACAAAACACGACGAGAAAACGATATACGGACCTCGGAGGGTCCGGGGGATTATATATCAAGAATTTTCACGACAAAAGGAAAGTACCAGGTCGAACACGAGTATGAAAGGGACACCGAGGAGCCGTCCCCATAGGGCGGCGCGGCCAGGGTGGGGCCCGCGCCACCACGTGGGGACGCGCCCTCGTGCGTCTCCTCCACTCCGATTCGATCTCATAATTTTTCATATTTTCTAAAAACAGCAAAAATATTGTTCGGAAAGTTAAACGCGGACTTTTTACTACCAGAACTGTTACCTATTCGAAGTCGAACTCTGCAGAACTATCAATTTGATCTTTGATGAAAGTTTCCGGAGTCACCACTCGAATAACATCAACATCTTCATTATAAGAATCTCCAGAAATATAATGCTTGAGTCTTTGTCCATTCACCACTTGTGTGGCATCACCTTTCAGAGAACCAATTTTTATTGCCCCTGAACGATACACCTCCACAACGACATATGGTCTTTCCCATTTTGAGAGTAATTTCCCTGCAAAAAATCTGAGACGAGACTGATACAATAGGACTTTATCTCCAATATTAAATTCTCTTTTAATAATTCTTCTATCATGCCATTTCTTAACTTTCTCTTTAAAAAGTTTAGCGTTTTCATAAGCTTCACTTCTCCATTCATCTAAAGAACTCAATTGTAGCAACCTTTTCTTACCGGCAAGTTTAAAATCTTTATTAAGTTCTCTTACAGCCCAATAAGCTTTGTGCTCTAGTTCTAAAGGTAAATGACAAGCTTTTCCATAAACCACTTTATAAGGAGACATACCCATAGTATTTTTATAAGCAGTTCTATAAGCCCACAACGGTTCCTTCAACTTACTAGCCCAATTTTTCCTAGATTTATTAACAGTCTTTTGCAAGATAGATTTAATTTCTCTATTTGATAATTTTACTTGCCCACTAGTTTGAGGATGATAAGCGGAAGCAATCCTATGATTAATACCATATTTAGCAAGAGTTTTTCTAAAACTGAAAGGATCGTATGCCCCACCTAGAGGGGGGGTGAATAGGTGCTAACCAATTTTTAGTTCTTTTTCAATTTAGGCTTGACACAAAGGTAAATTCTCTAGATATGCAACTAAGTGAATTTACCTATATGACAAGGTTACCAACTAAGCAAGATATAGCAACGCAATATATAGGAGATAGATTAGGATAGAGGTAACCGAGAGTGGAGCACGCGATGACACGGAGATGATTCCCGTAGTTCCCTTCCTTTGCAAGAAGGTACGTCTACGTTTGGAGGAGTGTGGTTGCTACGAAAGGCAAACCAACAGCCACGAAGGCTTCACTCAGATCTCCTGTGAGCAACGCCACGAAGGCCTAGCCCACTTCCACTAAGGGATTTCCTCGAGGCGGAAACCGGGCCTTTACAAAGTTCTTGGGGCACACATCCACAACTGAATTGGAGGCTCCCAAATCTGTAACAACACAACAATCAACAACAATACATCAACACAAATCAACTAGGGATCCAAAGAGGAACGCTAGCAAGGGGGCCCTCAAACAAATGAGGGAGAAATGTAAATCGCTTCGGTGAGGATGTAGATCGGTGTCTTCTCCTTCGAATCTCCAAAGATCAAGAGATTTGGTTGGGTGAGGGAGGAGATCTTGCAAATCTTGAGTTCTTCAGGTGGCTCTAATGGTTGAGCAAGGAGCAAGGTAGAAGAAGGGGGGTATAAATACCCCCCTCCAAATTCCAGCCGTTGGAGCTTCCGGGGGGCCGGATAATCCGGCCTAAGTTAGGGCCGGATAATCCGGCCCAACCAAAAGTCCGGCCTCTGGGAAAATCCGGCCAAATATCCGGCCAAATGTCCGGCCCCTGTTCAGAGCCGCATCGCCTCAGGTCCTTAGCCGATTTTGGGGGGGCCGGATATTTTGGAAATATCCGGCCCGGATTATCCGCCCTGGGGCAAATCCGGGCAAATGTCCGGGCAATTATCCGGCCCATGTTCAGGGAGTACTGAGCCACAAATCCTCAAGTCCTTAGCCGAAAATTGGGGGCCGGATATTTTGGAAATATCCGGCCCAGAATATCTGGCATGGTGATCCTGTTACAGCTTCTTTTTGACACGTCTCACCACATCCATCACACATATATACATGTATCTATATAATCCCTGTACCACTTAATCAAACATTAGTGTATCACATACATTGACATCAAACACACAAAACATATTATGAGAGATGTTCTTTCAATCTCCCCCTTTTTGGTGTTTGATGACAATATACGGATTTGCAAGAGAATCACTATGGAGAGCAAGCATGTTGGCAAAACATAGAGGCACTCCCCCTACCTGTGTGCATACAAGTAATTTGCATTTGAGCAAAACATAGAGGCACTCCCCCTACATGTGTGCATACAAGTAATTTGCATTTGAATACAAATACACAACACATAGGTGTGAGGTGCCTCAACACAAGTGGTATCCAACATGAGCTCTAACAAGAGACATAGACATATATGAAGTTGAGATAAGGTGGTAGAAATCATACCCATATGGAGATATATAATACGGAGATATAGCTGTCGTCGTGGTGAACAGACAGATGCCATAGGATGGCTTAAGTTGGGGCCGAGTTGGACGCTAGAGGATTCGGGGGAGGGTTTTGGATCAGGTAGGATGAACTTCCAGGTGCTTTCCTCAAGAACTTGGCCAAGGCCAGAGGTAGAAGAAGAAAGACACAAGGATGAACTTCGCTTTAGATCTTCTCTATTCCATGAACAATGTTACAGGAAGTTTTCATACATCTCTCGTTGTCTATATTCCGCGCCCGTGAAGGAGGCTGCCCCTCTCCTTATATAGGGGAGAGGCTGGCTTACAGGGGAAGAAACCCTAATGGCATCTTTGAACAGACAAACTACTTTACAAAGCTAATTTATAAAGCTACTTTAATCATAGATGACGCCGGTATCTTCTTTAATCAGGGAGGCTGATGTCCTCCGGCTTCTTTGGGCGTCATCCTTGCCTTTTACGTCATGGCTTCGTTTAAAGCCACTTTGCTTATCTCATCTTTGTCTTCTAGCTCCTGAGAGAATCTTTGACCAGCTTTGCTTATACCGGTAGTCTGGTATCTTCTTAGCTCATTCCGGCATGTCCCTCTTTGGGCATACCGGTATAGACTTCCTTAGCCAGAAACCTGAACTCATGGCCCGGAATGACTCTCAAACCGGTATCTTGAGGGCTCAAACCATCCGGTTTGGCATGCCTTTGGCATACCGGGGGTCATCCCCCGACAATTAGTCCCCGAAGCTGGTATAGTCCGGTGGATTTTATCCGACGGTCCATGCCAGGTTCTTATCTCACAAGGTACCGGTTTGATCCTTCTGGGTACTCTGTTCAGAGATGCCGGCTTCCTTGCCTTAGCTGTTTTCTATTATCTTCCGGATCTTTCCGGTATCTTACGTCATGTTTTCACGTCGCTTCCTTTGTAAGGTGTCTCCGGTGTCTTTTCCTCCGGTATCATTGACATTTACTCCCTCCTCGGTGAAGTCGAGAATTTCTTGGGTACCGTGCCTGTCAGAGACATGCGCACTGTTGCTGCCGTGTCAGTGTCAGTGGTCACTTCGGTTCGGCTTCTGCGCCAGCATTTAATGTGCCACACCGGATCCTTTTGGCCATTCCGGATCCGTGCGGCGATCCTGTGGCCTCTTGGTTCTGTGCGTGTATCTTTGCGCCACGTGGCGGCCCACGAGGCGAACCGCCACGGCCCGACGGTTTCCGGCCCATTTCCACTTCTCCCTTCATAAGGGCGGAGCAGTTCATCTTCTTCCCCTTCTTCGCATTTGCCCCCGTTCCTGAGCACTTCGAGCCCTTCGCCCCTTGTCTCCTCGTCGCCGCCGGTCGCCTCCAGAGCTTGCTCCGACGAACCTGCGCCGTTCTCCTTGCTGCGGTGAAGCTTTCCGCCGCGACAAGTTCCTGCGGTGCTCCTTCTCCGCTGCTGCTTCAAGCTTTCTCCGGCGGACTTTGCTGCTCTCCGTCGCCGGCCTTCGTCGACGGTTAGGCCTTCGCCATTTCTCCAGCGAACCTTTCCTTCGCGTCTCCCGCAGCCCCAGGTGAGCCCCAATGCCTATTTGCTTTCTTTCTCTTGCTTTCCAGATCTTGAGTTGGTAGTGTATTTACTTCTTCTTTTCTTTTGCTTTTTCTCTTACTCGTAGATCTTCGCGCGGGGGTAGATCGTGGGATTCTTGTTTCTCTGCATCAAATTTCATGTCTAGTGAGGAATCTTCCTCCACCTCTTCTTCTGCCTCTTCTTCCGCTAGCCGGCGTAGCAAATCCTCCGACGGATTAACCGCTGATCTTGTCCAGATGGACACTGATTCCGGTAGCAACCAAGAAACCGGTAGCTCTAGCGAAGCTTCCGGCGTAGATTCCGCCGGTATCACACGCGGGGCCTGGATGGGCTCCAATGTTAGCCAGTACGAAATCGACTGGCTTTACCGGTCCAGGAGGATTCCGGAAGGAGTATCCTGCCGGCTCCCTCGCGACGAGATTGAACCGGTGCGTGAACCCGGTGAACGCGTTGTCTTTCTCGCTCACTTCGAGCACGGCTTCGGCCTTCCCGTCTCTGATTTCTTCCGGCGTTTCCTTGATTTTTATCAACTCCAACCTCACCATCTTCCCGGCAATGCCATTTTCTACCTCTCTTGCTATGCCACCTTTATGGAGGCTTATATCGGCATTCGTCCCACTCGCGAGACGTTTGCCCGTTTCTTTGCTCTTCGGATCAACTCCGTTCAGGGCAAGGAAATTCCTAAACCCAAACCCCCCGTACAATGCGGGTCTTGCATCATCGGCTCCCGCCAAGGGAGCCCTTTTTTCAAGTTTTCCGGTCTCGAGTCATGCCGGCTATGGCAAGGGACCTTCTTCTATGTGAAGAACAACGGCGCCGCTGACCTCATCGACCTGCCGCCTTTTAATCCGGCGCCGCCCACGAGGGCCAACTGGAGCTACAATCCGAATGAGTCTCACATAGAGACCAACCGGATTATACGCTTCATGAAGCAGCTGATGTAGGACACCAACATCTGCTCCGATGATATCATCCGCGCCTTTATCTCGCGCCGGGTGCTTCCTCTTAAGCGCCGCATGCATAAGATGAGCGAGATGTACGGTCCCGGTGATCCTACCAAGATCACCGGAATCCCTCTCAGCAAGAAGGACATCGTCCTCAAGGCTAGGCAGATGCCGCGGTTGCCATGCCGGAGAGGCCGGGAATGGGGCCTTCGGCCTCTCAGTTCCACTAACCCCCCGACCCAAGAAGTAAGAAATTACGCAACTCGGGTCGGTATACCGGTAACTTTTGCACTGTGACTAACCCTTTTTTCTCTTTTGCTTTTCAGGCCAAGGACCGCTTCCCCGACATTGACTCAGACCGGCGAGGTCCTTGTCGGAAGCGGGCTCTGGACAAATTCGACCCGGACCC
The DNA here is from genome assembly GCF_019359855.2 of Lolium perenne. Classification (NCBI taxonomy): domain Eukaryota; kingdom Viridiplantae; phylum Streptophyta; class Magnoliopsida; order Poales; family Poaceae; genus Lolium; species Lolium perenne. The sequence continues at coordinate 191,194,584 of NC_067246.2, read as the reverse complement.
CGTTATTCATTGGCAGGATCTGAAGATGGGCCAGACTCCAGCCTCACGCCTCGGCAAGTCCCCACCGGAACCATCCGGTTCGTCTGACGACCTGACCTTGCTTGAGGTAGTTCTTCTTTTTGATCTCTCATATTCTTCTGTTATTGTTCCTCTGTAGATGTTCCCTCAGCCAATATCAACCCACAGGTCCATGAGCACGTCGCCCCCCTGCAGGCCGAGGTTGGCCAGGAGTTCCTGGACAAACTCACCGCTGGGAGCAAGAAGAACAAGGCCCCGGAGACAGATGCCGGTTCAAGCCAAGCCCCTCCTGCCAAACGCTCCCGGACGCAAGTCCTTGGGGGTAAAGAAGTAGGCAAGAGGCGCTACAAGGGAAAAACCCTGCCAGTTTCTTTCGGGTAAGTTTTGTGTTTCTCTGTTCGCTTGGTTTCACAGATTTTTCTTTCCGGTTGCTTTTTCTTACCTTTTTTCTATTTTTGCTTTTCTTCAGTCCTGCGCTTTCGCTCTCCAAGGGCGCTGCTGGTTCAAAGCTGGCGAGCTCTGAGGGGAAGAACAGGACTTCACCTCCTCCTCATTCGAGCCCAGTACCTTCTGGTACCGGTAATCCTTCCGCCTCCCCTCTGGGAGGCACAACAAGTGCGGGGCGCGCGGCCCCTACAACTCCTGATCACCGCGCGGAGGATGACTTTGTCTCCCCTCCTGACATGCAAGACACCGGCGCCAGCAACATCGGCGCCGATCCTGAAGCTGCCGGGCGGGCGGAACCTCAAGTTCCTCCCGTCCAGAAGGAAAAGAAGAAGAAGAAGAGTTCACGCTCTTCTCCCTCCAAGGCCGTGCCGGAAACTTCCGTGCCGGCAAGCACTACGCCAGCGCCAGAAGCTCCAACCCCTGAGCAGACTGATGCCACACCGACGCCGCCGCCAGAAACCCCTGTTCCTGAGGCAACCGGGGCCACGCCAACACCTCCGCCGGAAGCTCCTACCGCCAAGCCCACCGGAGACGTGCTGACGCCGCCGCCAGCTCAAGGACCTTCTGCGGCCAAGCCAACGCCGGCGCCAGCAGGCGCCAAGCTCCGCACGTCTGAACCCTTCAAGGGAAAAGGCGCAGCTTCCGCTCCGCGGTCCCTGGTGCTGCATATCGGCCCCGCCACCGTTGTGGCTGGAGAGCAAGCTACCGGCCTGCTGGGCCGGATTACCAAGCTGAAGCGCGAGGGCCGCGAGCTAGGGCACCTGCTTGATTACGCTGAGAAGTGGAATCAGGCAGATGTGTCCGCGGCTACGCGCGGTGTGGGAAAGGACCGGCTTCCCATCGTTGACCCAGCCGGCCCCAAGTGCACTGAAGGGCACTTCATCCGGCTGAAGCGCGCCGTGCGGGAGTTTGATAACGCCTGGCATGACGCTACCAGCAACGTGGTGGTAAGTTTCACCAATCTCTGCAACTTTTCTGTTGATGCCGGTTTTATTCTTTCCGGATTTATATATATATCCTCCCAGTCCCCGAGTTTTGGGTTGAGGGCGCAGCTCTTAGCGCAAAACTTTCTTTAAAGAGTTTCCGAAACCGGCATCTTTTTCACAATTGTTTTCGTTTGAACAGAGCACGGCAGACGCCCGGAAGCAGCTCTTCGAGGAGCTTCTTTGGGAGCACCGGGACCTCTCTGAGGCACATAGCAAATGCCAAGGTGAGTCTTTTTTGCCTCCGGCATCTTCCTACCGGCATCTTTTTCTTCTTTCTTTGTTATTTAGAAGTTTTTCGCATAACAGTTATCCCGGAAGCCTCCATTGAGGCCCTCAAGGTCCAGGTTGCCGCACTCCAAGGTATCCTTTCCTTTTTTGGTTGACTTGTCTCTTCGTGTTTCATCTGTTTGCGTTTTTGTTAACCTCTGCTTCTCCGGCTTCCAAATGAAAAGGACCAGCTCATCCGGAAGCACCAGGAGGCCTTGAACGCCGAGAAGGACATCTCTAGGGAGCTTAAGGATCAGGCTATCCAGGCCGGAGTCCGGCATGCCCAGGAGCTGAAGGACGCCAAGGCGGCAGCCGAGGCCCGGCTGGCGGAGGTCGTGGATGATTCCGCGAACTCCACTGCTGTGCTGAGGGCAGAGCTGGAGGAAGAAAGGAAAGCGCGCAAAGCGGCAGAGCTGCAGCTGGAGGAGGAGACGAAGGCGCGGAAAGCGGCGGAGCATCATATTCAGCTTATGACCACCGATCATAAGGAATATGATCGGTTGGTCATGCAGACTAACGCGCTGGCTCTCAGTAAGCTTCTGCCTCTTCTTCTGCTTATAAGCTTTTGTCTTTCTCGAAGCATATCTGTGTGCTTTTTTCCTTCCGGTAGATTCTTTTCCGGTGTCTTATCTTTATGTTTTTCCCTTCTTTCTGTAGAGCATTTTCCGAATTCCCAGCCGCACGCCGTAAAAAAGGTGATGGAGGACCGGGTGGCGCGAAAGTTCCACAACATGGACGCGCACTGGGATGGGTACGACTACCTGGTCGCCCTTTCCACCCGAGTCCAGCACATGCGCTCAGTGGACCGGCACCTTGCCGATCTGCCGGACGTCGCCATCCTCCTTTTCAAGGTGTTGTGGCCTGAGGAAGCAATGCCAGCCAGCATCACGCTCACCGCCGACCGGCTTAAGGAGGCAGGGCGCCGTATTCACGAGTGGCAATGCTCCGCGGCTCGTGCCGGAGCCGATACCGCGCTGCGCGTCGCGTGCTCCTGGTACCCGGATTTGGATCTGGATGCTCTTCAAGGTGTGCGTGAAAATGCACCCACCGATACGGATCCGATTCTCACCGCGAAGCGGCAGGATCGTGCCTATCGGCTTGCTGAGTACGCGCCGGTTCGCATCTTCATCCCCCCTCCCGAAGGCGTCAAGGACTACCTCAGCGATGAGGAAGAAGAGGAGGAAGGAGATGAAGACGAAGGTGCCGGTGACGGCGACGGCGATACCGCTCCGGAAGGTCCAGAGGCCGGTGACGCTCCTCCAGAAGCCCCTGCTGCTTAAACTTTTAGCGTGATATGCTTATCTATCTCAAAAACAATGGTTGTTAAATTCTACCCCGGTATGCCGGGGTCTTATGATGTAACATAACACTTATCGTTTTGGTTGCGGTACAACTTTGTGCCGGTATCTTGCATACCGGTAACTTATTAAGTTATGTTGGTTGGTTAACTTAGCATGTTGCCTTTGTCGTTTGCTTTTATCTTGCACTGTGAAGATTCTGGAATCGTTTCCGCATCCAATTTGATGCACACTTGGTTCTTTCCCTTTGCCTCTGCCTACCTCTTTTGGGTGTTTTGGCGTATGAGTTACAAAGTTCTTTTGCCAAGCGAACACTTCCTTGAATTTAGGAAAAATTCGAATTTTTTTCACAAAAAACCGGTAAAACCGGGGTTAGTTAAGCTTTTCCGGATTACTTGTTCCCACTTCCTCTTTTCGCAGTTCACGTGCTTAATTCCTACCGGTTTATCTTGCTTGCCATGAAGCCGGTTTGCGGACAGCAGCAGAGTCGAAGACTCCGGTAGGTTTAGCACGTTACTAAACCGGAAAGAAAAAATGTTCAAGAAGCAACCGGCAAACTGAAAAAATAAACAGATTACATGCAAGTTTGATAGAGACAGTCCCCGAGAAAACATCCGAGGTGCCGGAGTCTTTTATTCATAGCATAAGGTACAAAAAGGAACTTCTTACAGTACAACTTCATGAGTAGAAAGGGCGCAACAACGCTATGTTCCAAGGACGCTTGGTCTCATCTCTGGATTTGTCCGCCTTTCCTTTTTTCCATTCCTGTGCGTCAATCAGGTAATAGGCATCATTGTGCAGTGCCTTGCTTACAATGAAGGGTCCCTCCCAAGGAGGTGAGAGCTTGTGCCGGCCTTCAGTGCGTTGCACTAAGCGTAACACCAAGTCTCCTTCCCGGAAAACTCTCGGGTTAACCTTCCGGCTGTGATAGCGTCTGAGGTTTTGCTGGTAAATGGCTGTTTTTGCCAGTGCCAGTTCTCTTGCTTCTTCTAGCAAGTCCACATCGTTTTCTCGGGCCTCCTTTACCTCTTGTTCGGTATAGAGTTGCACCCTTGGTGAGTCATGGAGAATGTCGGTTGGTATTACCGCTTCTGCTCCGTAAACCATGAAGAATGGAGTGTATCCGGTAGACCGGTTTGGAGTTGTTCTTATGCTCCACAGCACTGCCGGCAGCTCATCAAGCCAGCAGCCCGGTGTCGTTTCTAGTGGTTCAATTAGCCTTGGTTTTATACCGGAAAGCACCAGCGCATTGATTCTTTCGACTTGGCCGTTGCCTTGTGGGTGCGCCACTGAGCATAAATCCAACCGGATGTTTTTGTCTTCACAGAATCGCTTGAATTCTCCTTGGGCAAAGTTTGAGCCATTGTCAGTTATGATACTGTGTGGGTATCCATACCGCAGGATCACATCTTTTAGGAACTTCACCGCTGTGTGGCCGTCGCACTTTGCGATAGGCTTCACTTCCAGCCACTTGGTGAACTTATCCACCATTACCAGGATGTGGGTCATGTTTCCCCTTGCGGTTTTGAACGGTCCAACCATGTCCAGGCACCAAACAACAAATGGCCATGTTAGCGGTATGGTTTTCAGGCCGGAAGCTGGGGTATGATTTTGTTTGGCGTACCTCTGGCAACCATTGCATTTTCTTACTAGATCCTCAGCATTGTCCAAAGCCGTTGGCCAGTAGAACCCATGCCGGAATACTTTTGCTACCAGCGCCCTTGATGAAGCGTGGTGTCCACATTCTCCTTGGTGAATCTCCTTGAGCATCTCTTTTCCCTCTTCCGGTTCCACACATCTTTGAAGGACACCGGTAACACTTTTCTTGTATACCTCACCATTAATGAAGGTGTATGCTTTGGCTCTCCGTTGGATCCTTCTTGATTCAGTTTCGTCAACCGGCAAGGTGCCGTTGATCAGGAATTCCTTAATAGGTTTAACCCAAGATGGAGCTTCTCTAACCACGAATACCGGCACATCTATGTCCATGCTGTCCACAAGCATTGCCTCTTCCGGTATGGGCGTCGCAGTCCCCGAGCCTTCCGGTGCAGCCCCCGAGTTTACCGGAGCAGTCCCCGAGTTTGCCGGAGCAGTCCCCGAGTTTCCTTCGTCGATGTCCATTGGCACCACATGTGATTCCGGTACGAAAATTGATTCCGATTACGGACTTGGCTTGATTGATGGAACTCTTAAGTGTGCCAAGGCTATCCCGGGAGGAATTTCTTGCCTGGACGAACCTAGCTTGGATAAAGCATCCGCGGCATCATTCTCAGCCCGCGGCACATGGTGAAACTCACATCCTTCGAAGAACCCGGCAATCTTTTGCACATGAAACCGGTATGAGGCCATGTTGGCATCTTTTGCATCCCAATCTCCGGAACACTGCTGTACCACAAGATCTGAATCACCATAGAAAATGATCCGGAGCGCACCGATTTCTTTTGCGACCTTGAGCCCATGTATCAGAGCTTCGTACTCAGCAACATTGTTTGATGCCCTGAAGTGCACTTGCAAAACATACCGGAGATGATCTCCCTTTGGCGAGGTAAGTACCACACCGGCACCCAGACCCTCCTTGAGCTTGGATCCGTCAAAAGGCATCTTCCAGTATTCTATTTTGTGTTCCGGCGGCTTGTATTGCATTTCCGCCCAATCGACCAGGAAATCAGCCAAAGCTTGTGATTTTATGGCATCTCTTCTTTCGTATACCGGCACGTATGGTGACAATTGAATTGCCCATTTTGCAATCCGGCCACTGGCGTCCTTGTTGCCCATGATATCTGAAATGGGTGCTTCACTTACCACTTTCATGGGGTGCTCCTCGAAATAGTGCTTGAGCTTAGTGGCGGCTATGAACACACCATAGGTCATTTTTTGGAAGTGAGGGTAGTTTTGTTTTGAAAGGGAGAGCACCTCGCTCAAGTAGTATACCGGTCTCTGCACGGTTTTTCCTTCTTCCTCTCTTTCTACTACAACCACAACACTCACAACCCGGTTGGTTGCTGCTATGTACAACAACATGGGCTCCCTCTCCAAAGGCGAAGCCAATACCGGTGCGGTGGCTAGCATTGTTTTCAGCTCTTTGAACGCTGCGTCTGCTTGTGGGGTCCAGACAAAGGTATCCGATTTCTTCATTAAGGCATAGAGCGACAAAGCCTTTTCTCCTAGCCTGCTTATGAACCGGCTTAACGATGCCAAGCTTCCGGTAAACTTTTGCACATCTTTTAGTTCCCGTGGAACAGTCATTCTTTCTATTGCCCGGATTTTTACCGGATTAACTTCAATGCCCCGGCTTGACACAAGAAAGCCAAGCAGCTTACCGGCAGGGACACCAAAGGTGCATTTTGCCGGATTGAGTTTCATCCGGAACCGTCTTAGGTTGTCAAATGTTTGCCGGATGTCATCGATTAAGGTGTCTTTTACTTTAGTTTTTATCACAATGTCGTCCACATAGACTTGCACATTTTTTCCAATTTGATCAAACAAGCATTTTTGCATACAGCGCTGGTACGTTGCACCAGCATTGCGCAAACCAAAAGGCATAGTAACATAGCAATAAGCCCCGTGCGGGGTAATGAACGCAGTTTTTATTTGATCTTCCTTTTTCAGGGGAATTTGGTGGAAACCGGAAAATACGCATCTAGGAAAGACAACAACTCACACCCAGTAGTAGAATCAATCACTTGATCGATCCGGGGCAGAGGAAAAGGGTCTCTTGGGCAAGCCTTGTTGAGGTTGGTGTAGTCGATGCACATGCGCCACACCTTTGGAGCTTTTGCCTCCAGGTTCTCATCTTTCTTCTTTTCGACCATTACCGGATTGGCCAGCCACTCTGTATGCGTGACCTCCACAATGAATCCGGCAACCAGCAGTTTTGTCACTTCCTCTCCGATAATCTTCCTCCTATCTTCAGCGAACCGGCGCAAAGGCTGTCGCACCGGCTTGGCATCTTTTCGGACGTTTAGAGAGTGCTCAGCCAGCTCCCTCGGAACACCAACCAAGTCATCTGTAGACCAGGCAAAGATATTCCGATTCACACGGAGGAAGCTGACGAGCGCGCTTTCCTATGCTTGACTGAGGCCGGCACCGATACGAACGGTGCGCTCTGGGTAAGCCGAATCCAGCACAATGTCCTTTGTTTCATTTGTCGGCTTGAATGCCGGTGAGCCCAAGTTTCCACTCATTGCCGCTAAGCTCAGCTGTGAGGACTGAGCCAGCGCAACAGCGGTTTGCATCCTTCTTTTTTCCTCCGCGATCACCAGCGATTCCGCTAGGTTTGATCCGGCAGATGCTGTTTCTAGTGAGACTTTGTAGTTTCCCACCACAGTTAAAGGTCCACGAGGTGCCGGCATCTTCATCTTGAGGTAAGCCGTATGAGTTGTGGCCATGAAAGCGGCCAATGCCGGTCTCCCTAACAGTGCATGGTAGGGACTGTCCAGGTCCACCACCTCGAACAGAATGTTTTCCACCCGGCAATTGTCACGTCCTCCGAAAGACACATCTACCCGGACTTTTCCTACCGGCGCGCAGGACAAGCCCGGAACAATTCCATGGAAAGTTGTGTGAGTTGGCTGCAGCATGTTTTCGGTTATGCGCAGTGTACGCATTGTATGCTTGTACATGATGTTTATGCTACTGCCGTTGTCTATCAGCACTTTGCTGAATTTCACTCGAGTTTCCGGCCCTTTAATGATTGGGTCCACAACAAGAGCGTATCCACCCAGATTCGGCATGATTTTGGGGTGATCCTTGAACGACCAGGTGATTTCCTGATCTGACCACAGCATGTACCTTGGTACTGCCGGCATCACAGCGTTCACTTCCATGGAACGGCGATGCACACTTTGCTTGTCGGTGGGCTCAGTGACAAAGACAACACAACATAAATGTGGGTCCTCGTAAACATTCCGGCCTAAAGGTGCCGGTGGAGGCAGTTGATCATTATTTTGCTCCACCCGGTTAACTTGCTGGTATTGTTGTACCGGTATGGTATTGGCTCCGGTAAGAGGTGGCGGTGGTGGTAACGGGTGCTGGTGCAGCATGTCGTGCGAGGGCGGTAGTATTGTGGCACAGCCATCTGCTTGCGCATCTTTCGCCGCTCCTCTCAGCATCAAGTGCTTGATCCATGAACAATCCTTTGTCAAATGGTTTGTCGGCTTCGATGGGTGTGGGGTGTGAAGCTTGCATGGCATGTCCATTGCCGCTTCCATGGTGTACCTCATGTGCTCTTGCCAATCTTTTTTCTGTCCCCACTTTTCTTTCTCTACCCATTTCTTTTTAGGACCCGCCCATGGCTGCGATCCGGTTTTCTGCCTCTGGTTTCCGCCGGGGCCGGAATCTTCCTGCACCGCGTGTCGAGGGTGCTCCTCGGCAATGCCCTCCGATAGGGGCTTGGGGTTGATGGAATCCTGCAAGCTGACACGAGATATCGGTACACAGACAAGCGGGGAGAGTGATTTACCCAGGTTCGGGGCCCTCGATGAGGTAAAACCCTTACGTCCTGCCTGTCTGTTCTTTGATTATGATGAAAACAGGTTACAATGGGGTGCCGAATACTTTGGCTGAGATCTAGTCGAGATTGATGTTGCTAGGGTTACCTAGCTCTAAGCTTTTCCTGGCTAAGGTTGCTCGTGTCCCTCGGCAACCCCTCTCCTGGCCTTTATATAGGAGGCCAGGTCCCAAGGGTCCTAACCGAGGACGACTAAGTTTACAGTAGTTTTAGATCCAATCTTTCCTTGTTTATTCGCTTCCTTGTCTTGCCTGTCAAGGAATCTTCTGACGCGCCGGCCTAGTGGCCCATCTTGCCTTCAGGTATCTTCATGGGCCTCCAATTTGTCAATACCAGATAGGGCAATACTGGTTACCCGAAGGGTAATGCCCGCGTCAGTAGCCCCCGAGTGTCTAGCCGAAGATAATTCGGGTAGAGACTAATGCATGTTTTCTCCTTCATTGCTTTTGTTCATCTTGATTATGCTTCATCTTCTTTTTATCGGGTGCGCATCAGCGCTCCCGATGGGAGTAGCCCCCGAGTCTAGGTATGGATGCTTGCAATCCGTGCATAGACTCAAGTTGTACTACTCGAATACTTTCCTCTGCCGAGATCTTCATAAATCATCCGATATATTTTCTTTATGCAAAGGATAATGAGTAACGTGCCCAACTGTTGTTTGGTTAACTGCTGATGGCAAAACACCGTTACCCTACACAGAATCAAGTCCCCGAGCATGATCCTGGAGTGCAAAAAACTTCTATCAGGTATGCATCACGAGCTCCCGATGGGAGTGTAGCCCCCGAGTGTCTGGGTGCGAGCGCTTTGCAACCGAGTGCTGACTCAAACCTTCTTCCTTCGACTGCTCATTCTGTCGAGTTTTTATTTTATCGGGTGCGCGTCAGCGCTCCCGATGGGGGTAGCCCCCAAGTCTAGGTACGGATGTCTGCAGCCGGGCGTAGACTCAAATCCCTCATCCGATAACTCTTCTTTTTCCCTTCGAATGCTTCAAGTTTTTTTTATGACGTCACTGTTGACGTGTAACTTCTGTGGCCTGATTGACAAGACCTGACCTGACGGGCCCACCCTAGCTCTGCGCAGGCAGTTTTTAGGGCTTGACTAATGCACGCGCGGCGATCGAGGCGCCTCCTCGATTTTCGCACGACGTGGGAATAATGGGCCGCCGGTTCCACTCCTTCTTCAAGCGCCACGTGTACAGTCAGATCTGCCTCACCCCCCCACGACGCTTTGTGGAGTTATGGCCACGATTGGGCACAAATTCTTACGGGATAAATAGGGAGCCTCCTCTCTTTTTTATCTTTTACCCCGCTTACTGCTCATCTTCTTCCTCAAGCCTCCTTGTTCCTCTTCCTCTTCAGCAGAAGCTCCGCTCACCATGGGCAAGAAGAAGAGTGGCAGCACCTTGGAGGCGGTCAAAGTTAGCCGTCATTGGAGCGCCTCCGCCATTTCCAATCGTGATATCAACAAGCTTCGCGCCCTCGGCTTCATCTCCGCATCTGAGGAAGACATTTGTCTCCCAGGTTCGGTTACTCGCCCAAAGCCCCCGAAGGGTTTCACCGTCATGTTTGCTGCTTTCCTGTTTCGTGGTCTTTCTCTTCCGGCTCACGAGTTTCTTCGCTCCCTCCTTTTCTTCTATGGGATTCAGCTCTGGCAGCTGACCCCAAATTCTATCCTTCACCTTTCCATATTTGTCACCGTCTGCGAGGCCTTCCTCGGCATTGAGCCTCACTGGGGCCTTTGGAGGAAGATCTTTTATGTGAAGCATCACAATGACAGCAATGGCCCCCCTGTCGTCGGTGGCGTCGGCTTTGTCATCAGGAAGGATGTCGACTACTTCGACTATCCGATGAAGGAATCCGTCCAAGTCTGGCGCAACAAGTGGTTCTACCTGCGAGATCCCGCTGTTTCTGGGCGGCGTTCAAATCTCCCTCCTTTTGACGATGTCTTGGTGGCTCACAAGAAGAAGTCTTGGAACAACGCCCTTTCTCCCGAAGAAAAGGCGACAGCCGACGAGCTTTTCAAGCAAATTGTCACTTTGAAGAATTCAGGAGGCATGACGATGCGTGGTACTGAAGTAGTTTCAGTTTTCCTACAACGTCGAGTGCAGCCGCTGATGTCTCGCCCTCACCAGCTATGGCTTTTTACTGGAAAAAACGACAAGTCGAGGGTCAACCCTGCCGACCTGTCGGCAGAAGAACTCCAGAACGAAGTTCATCGCCTGACATGCCTCAGCAGCAAGGACACCATTATCTTGACATCGGCGCACCCTCCTTATGATTTCAAGCATCTTCCGTCTGAGGTAACCTTATCGTTCTTCGTTTACTGTCATTACTTATTTTTTCTTGTTTGTGCCTTACGTTTTTTCCATCCTTCCGCAGGTCCCCGCTGTCGCCCAATGTTATCCTCCCTCACCCGAGAGCGGAGTGGTATTAGAGGACGACGATGACGATTCTGAGGGAACCGAAGATGCTCAGCACGCCCTTGAGGACATCGATGTCCAAGAAGAGGAAACTGCTGAAGATGACGCCTTCCTCAAGAGCAGACGTCGCAAACAGGTACATGATGATCTTATCGCTTCGGCTGAATCAAGTTCTTCAGGAGGAGATAATGATGCTGACGAAGCTGCTTCGCCTCCTCCTGCTAAGAAGGGTTCAACAAGTTTCTTCGTGGACGAAGATGATCTGGACCTGTGAGCATTTATACTCTTTGTTACTTTTATTTCTTGTCACCTTGTATGCTAACTGCTCGCCGTACTTGAACAGCTCTGCCGATGACGATGACGATGTTCGTCTCGCAAAGAGGGCTAAACTGGCCTCTGAAAGAGTAGCATCGGCTAAGGAATCGAACCCTTCTCCTGCCAAGTCGACACCTCCATCCTGAAGGGGCGTAGGGAAGGTCCCATTATCGAGAGTTATTCCTTCTGATGATGCTCCCACCCCGCCGACCGGCCGCGATCATGTAAGTACTTAAACTGTCTGGCTTTGCTGAATCTCCATCACCTGACTCCTCTTGTTTTTTCCTGGCTGCAGCCGATTTATGCTACAGTCGATGCTGTGGCGGATTTTGCTGAACAATTTACTCGCCTAGAGGCCGAAAATGCCCAACTTCGGAAGGCTGTCAAGTCTTCGGCTGATCAAGCGATCGAAGCCAGCAGGATCGCTGCCGATGCCAAGAGTGAGAACGCCATGTTGAAGGAGGAGGTAACGAGGCTGAAGCGTCAGATAAAATATGATCAAGATGCCAGGCGTGCAGCGGCGGCTGCAATTGATAAGAAGGAAGGTGTCCTCCGCGAATCCGTCAAGGATTTACTAGGTAGAAAATCCTTATGGTGTTCCGCTCCTTTCTTGATGCTTTCTCCATTGATTACTGATACATCTCTTTTTCAGAGGCCGCCAATTTAACTGTCAGTCGACGTCATCAGCTTCGGGAGGATTCTACAGCCGATGCCTTGTCACTTGCTGCTGAGTCAAATGTCCAGATCCTCAGGTTGCTGCAGAAGTCCAAGGGAGCACTGTCGAAGTTATATTCGATGATCTTCCCTAAGGCAAAGCTGGACAAGACTCTCGACGAGATGGCTGAAGCATTCCTTGTCGATCCCTCCGATCCTGTAGACGTACTGAAACGTCGCAGCCGCTTGATTGGTGCAGTTCTTACTTTCCAGTTGCTTATGGGCCACGGGATGGGGTCGGAATTGGAAGAGTTCTCTAAGGCGTTGCCTGTTAATGATGAAAATCATCTGGTCAACCTTGAGCCTTTCAAAAGATCGGCAATCACTTGCGCCAACCGGCTTCTGAAGTTGGTGGATGAAGCACAAGCCAAGCCTATTCCTGAGTTAGCCCCTGGTTCAACGTCGGCTAATCCTTGAACTGTTATTTGATTTGTTGTACATAATATTTTCGTAACACTTTTTAAATTTGGCTCTGTTGCCAAACATCCTTTTGCCTGTATGATGTGCACTCAATACTCCCGATGGGAGTTTCTTTTTTTATATTAATGCTTGGTCTGAAGTGAGGACGTGCTGCAGATTCCCTCATCTTCTTCCCGTGCCGAGCTCTTTCCGAATCCTTCGGGTAATGATGAATCAGGCCTCGTTCGTCAGTTACGTGACCAGGTGTCTAGTCTAAATAAAGACATTACTTCCCTTCGTGCGATGGCTGCCTTTGGTGAAGAAGAAGGGAGAAATAGCGACTGCCATTGAACAATACGCTCTTGATGGTCTTCATATTGCTACCGAGAGTTTGAACTGTGAGTGTTAGCCCGCCTTTTGATTCTAGGTATAGCTTGAATGTTCTAACATTCGTTCCTTTTCCAGTCATGGCTTCGGATGCAGCTGAGGAGAACAAAAAGATTCATGAAGAGGTTGAGGCAATGACTGACGTTGCGCACCCGAATCATGGTTTATGGCTGCATCGTCCGAAGCCGTCATCATGGCGAAGTTCAAGTACCGGGTGATGAAGGCACACTATTATTTTGACAAATACTATGCCCTTCTTACGATGGTTTGGCACACCTTGTTTCCTCTGGATCAGGCACCCGAAACTTTGTCTGGCTTGTTCACCCGATTCAAATCTCCAGAAAGGATTCAGCTGCTGGTGCGGAAAGAGCTTCTAGCTGGTGCTGAGCTTGCTTTTGCTTCAATATTGGCATGCCATCCATCTTTAGATTTAAGAGCCGTGGCAGACACTGAAAGGGATTTAGGCCAGTACTATGATGCTGCTAGAGGTCCTGCTCACACCATTGTTTCACGGATGGAGTCATGTCTCGAAAAGGAACTGAAGGCCCAATGGGACCGGGGATCCCGATTATGAACGTAATAGCCTTGTATTTCGCATAAGACTGTTTGCTGCGTACGCTGCACGCTTATGTTTATTTGATTGATACTTTATTGTCGAGTGCGGCTGAGTGATCAGTTCAACCTGCTTACTCGACGACTTTGTTATATTTTATGCAATGTTACTGCGAAGTCGATATGTAATTTATGCGAAAGTTCGGCTTCATCACACGGTGCACCTGTTTGAGCCTTATTTTAATGTAACCATCGACTGCAGCGCTCGCGTATTTTCGAGGCTTGGATTGGTTGTTTTTGTATGTCATTAATCTTAGCTCTCGCTGAGAGTATTTAATTAATGTCATCGTGTAAACACGTTTTTTCTGGGCCAACGCTCCCGATGGGAGTTAGGCCAACGCTCCCGATGGGAGTTAGGCCAACGCTCCCGATGGGAGTAAGAGCCGATGGAAGCGGTTCCGAACGTTTCGTTCGGGCGCCAAAGCCTGAAGCAAGAAAAAAGGGTAACAGAAATCTGATTAGATCTTTATGCAAAGCAACCTTGTAGGCCATTGAAAAAAAAGAACAATCGTATCCTATGTATAAAACCGTCGCAATTGCGCGATGTTCCACGGATTCTCGACGTCTTTTCCTGATTCTGGATTCTTGAGCCGATAGGCTCCTCCTGGTATCACTTCAGTGACGATGTATGGTCCTTCCCATGGGGATTCTAGCTTCAATGGTCTTTTTTGCTTCAACCGAAGTACCATATCTCCAACACTGAAACTTCGACTGCGTATTCGTCGGTTGTGATAATTTCTCAGTGCTTGCTGGTAGACCGTTGTTCTTGCCAGGGCGATATCTCGTGCTTCGTCAAGGAGGTCGACAGCATCTTGTAACGCGATATTGGAGGAGGACTCTGTGTACGCTGTTACTCGAGGTGCTTCAAATCGGACGTCGGCTGGCAAGACTGCTTCGGCTCCGTACACCAAGAAGAACGGAGTGTTTTGAGTCGACCTGTTGGGGGTGGTACGCAAACTCCATAGCACAGATGGTAATTCTTCAACCCAGGCTCCGGCTGCACCTTTAAGGCGTTTCTTTAAACCATCCCCTATTAAACCATTGATCCTTTCCACCTGGCCATTGGTCTGTGGGTGAGAGACTGATGCGAATTTCAATTTGATTCCCCCATCATCACAAAATTTCCTGAATTCCTCGGAATCGAAATTGGAACCGTTGTCTGTGACGATGCTATGGGGCATACCAAATCGACATGTTATTCCTTTGAAGAATTGAACCGCCGTTTCAGCCTTTTGATTTCGCACTGGTACTGCCTCGATCCACTTAGTGAATTTGTCGACTGCAACCAGTAAGTACGTGTGTCCTCCGGGTGATGATCTTGGCAGTGGTCCAACTTGATCGAGTCCCCACTGAGCGAACGGCCATGCCAAAGGTATCGTCATTAAATCCGTTGCAGGAGCGTGTGGTTTCGATGAGAAACGTTGGCACGCATCGCACTTCATGACTAGATCCCTGGCATCCGATGCTGCCGTTGGCCAGTAAAATCCTGCCCTAAAGGCTTTCGCCACAAGGGCTCTGCTTCCTGCATGATGCCCGCAGGTTCCTTCATGTATTTCGCGCAACAGTGCTTTTCCATCGTCAATGGCGATGCACCTTTGGAAGATCCCTGAGATGCTGCGCTTGTAAAGCTCACCATTTATTACTATGAAGGCCTTTGATCGTCTAACGACTCGCTTAGCTTCCACAGAGTCTTCTGGTAGCTCTTGTTTCGACATGTACACTAAAAATGGTTTGGTCCATAGAGGCTCGAGGAGGAGGACTTGCTCGGAAGAAAGGACTGGAGATTCTTCAGCCGAAGGTTTTTGCGATGAGCTTTTTCCCAATTCTTCACCCGATAGTTTTGCAGACGGTTTTTCTTTAATTGATCTTTGAGCGATCACTTCGTAAAAAACTCCATCTGGAATGGGGGAGCATGTGGACCCGATGTTCCTGGCTCTGCCGATGTGCTTAAGCTCGCATCCTTCGAATTTAGCCTCCATGTTCTGATACAGCTGCCGATAAGCAACCATGTTGTCGCTGACTGCATCGCACAAGTTCATTGACTGCTGGACCACCAAGTTCGAATCTCCGTAGATTTCTAGGCGCGTAGCACCACACGCCTTCGCCATTTTCATTCCGTGCAGCAGCGCTTCGTATTCCGCTTCATTGTTTGTCGGTAGGGAGAAATTCATACGCAGTATATACTTCATTTTATCTCCCTGTGGTGATATCAGCACCACTCCTGCCCCTGCTCCTGTACTCCGTTTTGACCCATCAAAGTACATTACCCATGACCCCGACATGTCGGGTGTTGCTGGTGTCTGTGATTGGATCCAATCTGCCACAAAATCTGGGAGGATTTAGGATTTTACCGCCGTTCGGTTGACGTAAGTTATGTCGTGTGGTGCTAACTCGATGGCCCATTGAGACACTCGACCTGTGGCTTCTGGATTGGTCATTATGCTCTTCAGGGGTGCTTCGCTCACAACTTTGATCGGGTGCTCCGTGAAGTAGTGCCTCAGCTTGCGAGCCGACCTCCATACTGCATATGCCAACTTCTGGTGATGAGGATACCTCTGTCTTGCGGGGGTAAGTACTTCACTGAGGTAGTAAACAGGCCTCTGCACACCATGAACTCTCCCTGCTTCTTCTCGCTCGACAACCAAGACGCTACTAAAGACTTGAGCTGTAGCGGCTATGTACATCAGCAGTGCCTCCTTTTCGCGCGGAGTCACGAGCACCGGGGAGGTCGATATGATTTTCTTTAAGTTGTCAAAGGAGTCTTGTGCTTCCTTTGTCCACTCGAACTTTTCTGACTTTTTCATCAAGTTGTAGAAGGGCAAAGCTTTCTCTCCCAGCTTCGCGATGAATCTGCTAAGCGCTGCTAATCGGCCTGCCAGCTGCTGCACTTGGTGCAGGTTCTTTGGCGGCTCCATGTCGAGAATAGCTTTGATCTTCAAGGGATTGGCCTCGATTCCTCTGGCTGATATGAAGTACCCGAGTACTTGCCCTCCTGGCACTCCAAAGAAACACTTCTTGGGATTTAGCTTAATTTTGTATCTGTCCAGATTGTCAAAGGTCTCTCGCAAGTCATCGATGAGTGTGGCTGCGTGCTTTGTTTTCACCACGATATCGTCGATGTAGACTTCAATGTTTCTTCCAATCTGCTCTGTGAGGCAGGCTTGCATGCAGCGTTGATAAGTAGCTCCTGCATATTTCAGCCCGAAGGTCATGACGTTGTAACAAAAAACGCCGTGCGGGGTGATGAACGAGGTTAGCTCTTGGTCTTCCTTCTTCAGCTTGATCTGATTGTAACCAGAGTATGCATCGAGGAAAGAAAGACGGTCGCACCCGGCCGTGGAGTCGACTATCTGGTCTATTCGAGGTAATGGGAAATGATCTTTCGGGCAATGCTTGTTAAGGCCGGTGTAATCGATGCACATGCGGAGGGCGGTTGTGTCCTTCTTTGGTACCATTACGGGATTGGCCACCCATTCAGATTCCTTAAGCTCCCGAATAAATCCCGCCTTGCGGAGCCGATTAACTTCTTCACAGATTGCTCTTCTTTTGGGTTCAGAGAATCGTCGCATCGACTGCTGTACTGGCTTGGCTGTCGGGTCAATATTTAGGGCGTGCTCAGCGAGTTCCCTGGGGATACCTGGCATGTCGGATGGATCCCATGCAAATATCTCCCAGCGCTCACGGAGGAACTCGATGAGCGCGCTTTCCTACGCGACATCTAGGTCAGCCGAGGTGTTGACCGTTTTCTTCGGATCAGGCCTCGACATCGGTACACAGACAAGCGGAGACCCCAGCCGGTTAGGACCCTTCGAGCGGCTACTTGCTGTGGACCATACCTTCGATCCGGGAAATCTTCCCTTCTTTTGTTATGCCGGTTATCCCGGTGTTGATCTTGCCGGGGCTGGTTTGAGTGCGCCGGTTCAGCTTGCACTGCTGGCTGCAATGGGTCTCCCAACGCATAGTTTTCCGCCACTCTCATCATCTCAGCCAATGTGCTTGGCATGTTTCTCTGCAGCCTTTGCCACAGTGGTGATCCTCTCCAGCATCCCTGACTGAACCAAGCAATTGCTTGTGCTTCAATCACTCCTTCACAAGTGTTTCTTGTTGAGTTCCACCGGGTGAGGTAATCCCGGTCTGTTTCACCTGCACGCTGCTGGCATAAAGCGAGCTGCTGGGGCCGGTTTGGCCTCTTGTAAGTGCTGCTGAAGTTGCTCACAAAGGCTTCCTCAAAGTCCAACCATCCGTTAATGCTTCCCGCCGGCAAGTTGTTGAGCCAAATGCGCGCAGGTCCTACTAGGTAGGACGGTATGATTCTTACTGCCCAACGCCGGTTTACTCCACCACCAGCTACATAAACAGCTGTGACATAATCTGCCAGCCAATCCTCCGGCTTGGTCGTGCCGTCATACGTTTTTGTGTCTCGGGGCAATTGGAAATTGCGTACCGGTGGCTCCTCTCCCATAATTCGTGGGCCAAAGCACTTCGGGCCAGGAGGACCCTCAGACTCGATCATTTCGGAAAGATGTACTCTGTCCAGCCTGTGCCTCGCATCCTGGCCTGGCAAGCATCTTTCCCCCACGCGTTCCCCCAAAGGGTTCCGGTAGGCTCTTACTCGTTCCACCTCGGTATCTCCTTCCTCATATCTTTCCGGTTCCGCGTCTCTAGCCTGCCGGTACCTTGGTGGTGGCATTTCCTCATACGCTGCCCTTGCTGCTCGATAATTTTGCATGGTTTCGTGTCTACCGGCATGATTGTATCCGGCATAGCCATTTCCGGCATAGCCATTTCCGGCATAACCACGACTTGCCCCATAGCTTTTTCTTCCGGCATCATGTGGCCCGGCTTTTTGTTTTCCGGCAAGAACCGGATCATACACGGTCATCTGCCGCGCGTTCATTTCTTTTTCTCTCCTTTTATCCAGGTGAGGGGACGAAGCTTGCCCCTGAGACTTGCTTCCGGCAACTTTTGTCGACCGGATTGATTTTGACTCTAGCGCTGCTTTGTTTATTCTAGCAAGCTCATCATTCTGTGCCTGTATGGTGTCAAGCAGCTCTCTAACTCTATCTTGCTGCTTTGCCAGAGCCTCACCGGATAACGAATCACACATCTCCATAGCTGCCTTAGCAGCTTTTATAGTTTTATCCGGACTACTGTACTTAGGTTTCTCTACGATGCTCACAGATGCAGAGGTACTTTTGCCGGCATGAATTTCCTTACGCAAATCCTGATCTAGATTGCGAGCCTTAAGCCGGTTTTCCGGCATCCTAGCAACATGAGCGCTAACTGAAGCAAAGCCATGGGCAGCGTTATACTCACGTAGGGTCAGGTTCAGCTCGCGTTGCGCCTGGAGGATGTTCGCGCCGTCGGAAAGCAGCGCCTTGCGCGTCTCCTCCAGCTGCGCTTGGGCCGCAGCCGGATCGACGTTCTGCGCGATTGGCGTTGCCAGCGCGTTCACCACAGCCTGGAGTGGCGTTTCCGGTGGTGCAGAGGATGCTCCCGCAGCGCCCACGTTGCGCTCCAGCGGTGGTTTGGCCGGGCGGGTCGATGCCACGCGGCCAGGGCCTTGCTCCACAGCGTCCTTGCCGGCGCCGGCTACGCCAGCCATCATGACCTCCACGCTGCCGGCGGCGCGGCCAGCACACAGCCATCTTGGCGGATCCGGTGCCACCAGTACCGGCGAGAGGCACTGGCGCGCAGGGACGGTGCCGAAGTAGACGCGGAGGCTGCCGAACTCGATGGTGCGGCCGTTGTGCGGGAACTTGCCGCCGTTGGCGAAGCAACCCGCGTTGTCGTTGATGAAGTCCATGTCATAGATGCGTTGCACGAGCGCGGACACCGTTCGCTCGCCGTCGACGTCGAGGAGGCCCGCCCGAATATGAACTCCAGCAAGCGCCTCTCTCTGCCCCACGGTGGGCGCCAACTGTCGTCGTGGTGAACAGACAGATGCCATAGGATGGCTTAAGTTGGGGCCGAGTTGGACGCTAGAGGATTCGGGGGAGGGTTTTGGATCAGGTAGGATGAACTTCCGGGTGCTTTCCTCAAGAACTTGGCCAAGGCCAGAGGTAGAAGAAGAAAGACACAAGGATGAACTTCGCTTTAGATCTTCTCTATTCCATGAACAATGTTACAGGAAGTTTTCATACATCTCTCGTTGTCTATATTCCGCGCCCGTGAAGGAGGCTGCCCCCTCTCCTTATATAGGGGAGAGGCTGGCTTACAGGGGAAGAAACCCTAATGGCATCTTTGAACAGACAAACTACTTTACAAAGCTACTTTATAAAGCTACTTTAATCATAGATGACGCCGGTATCTTCTTTAATCAGGGAGGCTGATGTCCTCCGGCTTCTTTGGGCGTCATCCTTGCCTTTTATGTCATGGCTTCGTTTAAAGCCACTTTGCTTAGCTCATCTTTGTCTTCTAGCTCCTGAGAGAATCTTTGACCAGCTTTGCTTATACCGGTAGTCCGGTATCTTCTTAGCTCATTCCGGCATGTCCCTCTTTGGACATACCGGTATAGACTTCCTTAGCCAGAAACCTGAACTCATGGCCCGGAATGACTCTCAAACCGGTATCTTGAGGGCTCAAACCATCCGGTTTGGCATGCCTTTGGCATACCGGGGGTCATCCCCCCAACAATAGCATCACACACAATATAATACCCTTGATCACCCATATGGATATATAGCATCACACACAATATAATAACCTTGATCTCAACATATAGAAATCCGAAGACCTTAACAATGTCTCACACCACATATAGCACATAGTTTTAAACAGAACAAGCCAAACCAAATAGTTCAAATAAGAAGGGGAACACAAGCAGTAAAGGAATGATAAACGCATATGCTTGTGCCCAAACCATGCAAATCCCCGAGAGATTTCCTAATAGAACACTTCTCCCCCTTTGGCATCGAGACGCCAAAAAGGGGAAAAGCGCGATGTTGCTCGCCCCATGGAGGTCACTCGGAGCCCTCTTCGTCCTTGGACTGGTACACCTCTTCCTCTTCTTCATCTTCAGTGTCAGCGGCATCTGGAGAGTTGCGAGTGTAGTTGGCCCTCTGAATGCAGTCATCAAGATCATTCCACGGAACCTGAGAAGAATGCCACCCACAGTAACCCAGGTGAACTGGAGGCTGAGGCGGAGGTCCTTGCTCACCACTGAGCTTATGAAGAATGGCCGCCTGAGTATGCTGAATCTCAGAACGCTCTTGGCTGGCCGCATAGTTCTCCTTATGAATCTCAATATTCATGCGTAGAATGTGACGCTGAAACCAACTGAGCTTCCTCACTTGCTTCTTCATGGCAGGAAGATCAGCATGGCGAGCAGGAGCAAAACCACTAGTGCGAGCATCTCCCATAAAGGAGTCAGGAGCAGGGGTACCATGGGGAACAGGCTTCTTCTTGTATGCCTTCTTGACAGAGTGCTTCTCCAATGGGAACCGCCTCAAGTCTTCATCCATGGTCACAGAGTTGTTGATGAGGAGCTGGATATATGGTGCATATGGCATGGTGGTCCGGGAGACCATGGCATCATGAATCTCATTAAAGATGAAGTCCATGACATCAAGAGAGAAGTCATGTTCCTCATTACTATCACGAGCACACCTAAGGCTGAGGTGCATAAGATCCACAAGAGCTCCCCTAAGTGCATCATTGTTTCCACCACTTGGAGCAATGGTGGCTCGAAAGAAACGGAGCAACTGACCGTAGATGGGAAGCAGCCCCTTGGTAGTACCAACTGATCCAGAAGAGTAATAGAGATCAAAAATCACATTTTTATCCGTCTTCTGAGGACCATGGAGGCGACGGCCTCCTTCTGCAGGAAGTCCAAGAATAGAGGCAAACCGGCGCAAGGTTGCCTCACAGTGAGTGGAGCCAGACATCCATTCCATAGTGCGCTCAGCATCTTTCTTGATGGCCAGAGTAGAATAGAATTGCTTAACCAACTCTGGACTGTAGTCACACTGAAGCTTCATCAGATCCTGCAAGCCCATCCTACCAGTCACCCAGATGGCATCCTCAAAATGATTATTGACTTCCAGAAGATCCACATTGATTGCTTGCATGGGTCGCACTTTCTTCATGGGATCATAAATATCCTTGTAGGTGAACTCCTGCTCCATGCACCAGAAACGCCTGCCCTCTATCTCATCATCCCTTGGAAGGTCTTCATATCAGTTCTTCATACGGATTGCTGCATAAGTGACAATGTCCATTGTCTTGTAGTTCTGCCTCTGTGCCTTGTTCTTCTGCCTTGAAGTGGTGGACTTGCGGGGAGCATTCGGTGCAAACTCATCACTCGACCGGTCATGCCTTGGGCGTCTCCGACCACGAGAACCACTACCTGTGAACAGCAAAGACGGATAGCAAAGAGAAGATAATGCTCATAAGTCATGTATGATACAGTAATGTACTCTAGAAACATACTATAAGTCGGTACAAGTCTAGATAAGATAGATTGAATCAACACTGCAGCGGCGATGAAGCTCCAGGCCGGATAATCCGGTGCCCCGGGGGGCGGATAATCCTGCCTGACCGGATAATCCGGTCTTCGCGGGGGCCGGATAATCCGGCCCTGCGAATCTTGCAGAACTTGCAATCAAAAACTTGTCTACGACCAGATCGGCCTTATAGCATGCAAGAGGAGTATACTGCACACGATTTGGAACAACTAGACACCATCTTCACCAAGAAAATAGCACATACAAATCACAACACCTAGGGTTAGGGATTGTGAGTCATACCCGCATCCATTGGGGAAGCCGCTTGGAGAAGATGATAGCTAGGGAGGAGAGGCACCCAATCCACCCAAAAACTCCGAGAGGGAGCAGACGGGGCGACTCCGGCGAGGAGGAGGAGCTCCGGCGGCTATGGAGGAGAGAGATGGCGCGTGGGGGGGAACTGGTTGCTGTGGCAACTGTCCACCCCGCGGCCTCTCTAAATCCCCTCGCAACCAGCCCAGGCCGGATAATCAGCCCCAAAGTACGGGCGGATAATCCGGCCGGGCCGGATTTTCCGGGTTGCCCTGGGGCCGGATTATCCGGTTTTCTGGAAAATTCCAGAACACCGGAAATCCTGCCTATCTTTTGTTGGTTATTTGCATAAACCCATATGTGATGCAATGAAGTATCACCCCACATATAAGATGCATATTGACCAATAAGATGGGGCAACCTAGATCATCCGACCGAAAATCCTCAAACTCCAAGTTTTTACCAAAACATGACATATGAGCAAGATGGAAATGGCTTATAGATGAGTGTAGGCTTGGGTTTAGAAAGCTCAAACTGTTAATGGTACATGATCACTCAAGTTTGCAAGATATGAGAAAATAAGGCCAAACTAGAGTGATTTCCCATAAGAACAAGGAGTTGTCAAATAAAAACATGAAGATCCAAATAACTCCAACTCTTCACAAAGAAGAGTGTGGTGGCCTAGGCCACCATATATGAGTGTTATGGCATGGCACCGCGAAGATATATCTTGGGCCCAAACCACTACTCATCATTGAAGCTCACATATCAACATATGATATAAAGAGAATGATTCCTTAATGTTGGCATTATGGGGGGAGGGATAGCTCAATAATTTAAACCGCACTCTGGCCCCCTATTTCCATGCCCACATCTAAACCAAATAAAGTTTTGAGATAGAGGTGTGTTTGCAAGATGGTCAAGCTATACTCCTTGAATCAATGATATTTAGCTCATTCCTCAAATAGCAAAACCTTGCTTCATCAAGAGGCTTCGTGAATATATCGGCAAGTTGATCTTTGGTAGGAACATAGATAAGCTCAATATCACCACGGGCAACATGATCCCTAATGAAATGATTCCGGATCTCAATGTGCTTCGTTCTTGAATGTTGCACCGGATTATAGGCAATCTTGATGGCACTTTCATTGTCACATAATAGAGGCACTTTGTCACAAATGACACCGTATTCCTTTAAAGTTTGCCTCATCCATAACAAGTGAGTGCATCCACTTGCGGCGGCAACATATTCGGCTTCGGCGGTGGAGAGAGATATACAATTTTGCTTCTTAGAAGACCAACACACCAAGGACCTACCAAGAAATTGGCAAGCCCCGGAAGTTGATTTCCTATCATCCTTGTCCCCCGCCCAATCCGCATCGGTGTATCCATTGAGAATAAAACTTGAGCCTTTGGGGTACCAAATACCATATCTTGGGGTATCAACCAAATATCAAAAGATTCTTTTGAGAGCCATCATGTGACTCTCTTTAGGAGAAGCTTGATACCTTGCACACACACCAACACTCAACACTATGTCCGGTCTAGATGCACAAAGGTAAAGCAAGGATCCAATCATGGAGCGATATACCTTTTGATCCATCTCTTTACCATTGGGATCAAGTGCAAGATGACATTTAGTAACCATAGGAGTGGCTACACCCTTCAACTCGGTCATCTTGAACCTCTTGAGCATGTCTTGGAGATATTTTGCTTGATTGATGAAGGTCCCTTCTCTCAATTGCTTGATCTCAAAACCAAGGAAGAACTTCATCTCTCCCATCATAGACATCTCAAACCTATCGGTCATAAGCTTTGAAAATTCATCATTGAAAGCTTTGTTAGTAGAGCCAAAGATAATATCATCAACATATAATTGGCAAACGAAAAGTTCCCCATTGACCCTCTTAGTAAAAATAGTGGGATCGATTAGCCCAACATCAAACCCAGGGTCTACCAACAATTCTTTAAGGTGCTCGTACCAAGCTCTAGGAGCTTGTTTGAGACCATAAAGTGCTTTATCAAGCTTGTAGACATGGTTAGGAAAGTTGAGATCCTCGAACCCCGGGGGTTGCTTAACATAGACCTCTTCATGCAAAGGACCATTAAGAAATGCACTTTTCACATCCATTTGTTGTAACTTAAAGTTATGATGCAATGCATAAGCAAGAAGGATACGGATGGACTCAAGGCGAGCCACGGGAGCATAAGTCTCTCCAAAGTCAATTCCTTCAACTTGAGAGAAACCTTGAGCCACCAATCTTGCCTCGTTCCTCACAACATTTCCAAACTCATCTTGCTTGTTCTTGAATATCCATTTAGTGCCTATAACATTGCGGCACCCCTTTGGCTTGTCTACTAAGGTCCATACTTTATTGCGCTTGAAGTTGTTGAGTTCTTCATGCATAGCTTCCAACCAATCCGAATCTTCAAGGGCTTCAAATACTTTCTTGGGTTCCACTAAGGAGATATAAGCATGATGATTGCTAAAGTTAGCCAATTGCCTTCTTGTGAAAACTCTTCCTCTTACATCACTTAGGACCTTATCATGAGTGTGTCCAAGAATTTCCAAGTTCCTATCTCTTCTTGCTAGACGACGGGCCTCGATCTCCTCCTTGGTTCTTCTTGGCCTTGGAGGTTTCACTTGATCAACTTGATCATTTGGGTCCCCGTCTTGACCTTCAACTTGAGCTTCCTCAATTTCTTCAGATTGCTCAACCTCATGTGCTTGATCTTGGACATTATCCGGTGAGAGGAGAATATTGAATGGATATTCATCGGATCCATCATGAATCCGTGATTGATCTTGTCTTTGATCTTGCACACAAGA
The DNA here is from genome assembly GCF_019359855.2 of Lolium perenne. Lineage (NCBI taxonomy): Eukaryota > Viridiplantae > Streptophyta > Magnoliopsida > Poales > Poaceae > Lolium > Lolium perenne. Next base: position 191,169,627 of record NC_067246.2, on the reverse strand, counting down.
GGGAGGGTTTTGTTCTTGTTCTTGGGTTGGTGCATTATTTGCTTCAAGAGATGGGGTTTGTTGATGTTGAGAAGATGAGGGCTCCATCGTGGTGGAGCATAGTCCTTCCCGAGACGCCACACCGTATCCCTCAATGGGGCGGAAGAATCCCACACCCATTCTTACTATGGCATCTTGAGGTATTTCATCACTTGCGCATACATCAACTTGCCCCACTTGGGAGCCATCATTTTCTTCGCACCTCACACTACAAGATTCGATGATAATCCCGGAGGATACATCAAAGACTCTATAAGTGTGAGATTCGGCACCGTAACCAACAAATATACCCTCCAAAGCTTTAGGAGCAAATTTAGATAAACGAACTCCTTTGATTTTGTAGAAACACTTACACCCGAACACCTTGAAGTATGAGATATTAGGCTTGTTCCCGGTGAGTATTTCATATGGAGTCTTGTTCAATCCCTTGCGGAGATAGAGCCGGTTAGAAGAGTGGCAAGCGGTGGAGATGGCTTCGGCCCAAAAATTATAGCGGGATTTATACTCCGCCATCATAGATCTTGCCATATCCATAAGAGTCCGGTTCTTCCTCTCCGCAACACCATTTTGTTGAGGGGTGTAAGCAGCGGAATATTGATGACGAATCCCCTCATCACTAAGAAAATCATTGAGTGTATAGTTCTTGAATCGGAGCCGTTGTCACTTCTTATTGCCATAATGAGGAGGTTGTGTTGGCGTTGCACCTCGGTAGCAAAGTCAATGAATATTTGTTGAGTCTCATCTTTCGTCTTGAGAAAGTAGACCCAAGTGTATCTTGAGTAGTCATCAACAATCACCAAGCAATGTTTCTTCGCACCAAGACTTGCATGAGTAACGGGACCAAAGAGATCCACATGAAGGAGCTCCAAGATCCTCTTGGAAGAGATGATAGTCTTGCTTGGATGCGGAGAGTCATGCATTTTGCCTTCAACACAAGCCCTACAAACATGATCTTTGGCAAAAGACACATTTTCCATTAGTCCCACAATATGGTTCCCCTTGTGAAGTCTTTGCAAAGTTCTCATGTTGACATGGGCCAAGCGGCGATGCCTCAACCAACCCACATCCGCCTTTCCGAATAGGCACATCGCACTTGAAGTGGTGGTCCCCGAAAAGTCCACCACATACAAGTTATGTTCGCGATACCCAACGAAAGCGACTTTTAGAGTCTTGCTCCACAAGAGGACCACCATATCGTTATCAATAAAGACGGCGAAACCCATCTTGCCAAGGGCGGAAACGGAAAGCAAATTGTAACCAAGGGTTTTGACAAGCATGACATCCACAAGAGTAATGTTGTGTGCAACCACAACCTTGCCAAAACCCATTACCTCGGATGTAGAATTATCGCCAAAGGAGACGGTGATATTATTTATGTTGGGCCTCAACTCCTTGACGAGGTTCTTGCCGCCGGTCATATGACTTGTACATCCACTATCAAGTACCCATTTTGAACCTCCGGCGGCATAGTCCTACATGAGATCAATTCTTGGATTTAGGTACCCATTTCTCAATGGGTCCTCTTTTGTTAGCAACAAGGGTCTTTGGGACCCAAATAGACCAAGCAACATAACCATCATATGGGCCAACATATTTAGCATAAACATCCCATAATAATCTTTAAATAGAACATAGTGAGGGTTAGCATTTCCCGCATCATCATCATGAATGGTTTTGCCCTTAGGGGCTTCACCATTAGTGATATCTTTCTTCTTCTCTTGTGTGGGCTTGGCCTTTTGCTTGTTTTCCTTATTTGCCTTGGCCTTATAACCAAGGCCCTCCTTCCCATTGTTTGATCTTTGCTTACTCAAAAGATCATCAGAAGAAAGTTTACTTTGGGGAGAGGAGGCCTTAGCAAGTTCAACCTTCAACCTAGCATTTTCCTCAATAATATTTGCATGATCACATGAAGGGGTAGAGGAACTAGGCACATCATATGAAGCAAGCCTAATTTGAAGTTGCTCATTTGACTTGGATAGGAGAGTGTATTCACTCTTCAAAGCATTGTGAGCTTTGTCTAGTTCATCTAGATCCTTCACAAGTTTCACATGATCAACACCAAATTGGGCCTTTTCCTTTTTAAGCACTTTAGTCTTAGCCCTAGCAAGATCTCTAGCTTTGATGAGTTTGTTAATTTTATCTTGAGGTCCTTCAAGATTTTCTAGCCTCTCCTCAAGAGAAGCTATAGTTTCTTGACTTTCCTCAAGAGCATTTTTAAGAGCATGGATTTCAAGAGAGTCTTCTCTCTCTATTTGACATTTTTTCTCAAGAGTATCATTTTGTTGAGCTATACGAACCATGAGATTTGAAACATGCTTTTTAGTGTTACCTTGTAGGTTAAAAATGAATTCATCAAACTCTAGCATTTCTTGTTTCACTTTTAGACTAGCATGATCAACCCCTAGATCACTTGATATGTTAGGCATAGAGGGGCTAGGAGATGATACCTCGGAGGATTTAGCCATGAGACAACTTTCTTCCTCCACATTGACCTCATTGGGGAATTCACTTGGTGATGAAGAGTTAGTGGAGAGGGAGGCAAGAGCGACCAATCCATTAGAGGTTGCATCTTCTTCATCATCAACATCATCATCTCCGGAGGTATATTCTTATTGAGTTGATAGCACAATAGATGTGTCCAAGGAGGACCTTGCCATGAAGCAATGTGCATTCTTGATATGAGGATTCTCATTGGGGGATTCAAAGAGAGATGAAGAGGGGATGTTGGTAGTGACAACGGCGGCCACTTCCTTTGAGCTTTCTTCTTTTTCATCATCACTAGAACTTTCAACTTCATCGGAAGAATATTCTTCCCTAGTCACTAGCACAACTCTTGAGGGCCTCTTGCCCTTCTTGGTCTTGTTGTTGTAGAATTTCTTGTTGGGGGCTTTTGAATATTTGCCCTTTGAGTCTTTGCTCTTGTCCTTGGGAATGAGCCTTCCATTATGAGTCTCCCTATTCTCATAGGGGCATTCCGCGATGAAATGGCGCTTGTCATCACAGTTGTAGCATGATCTTGTTTTTGGACCAAAGCTAGTGAACCCACTTTTTTTTGTTTCTCTTGATGTTGTCTTCCTTGGCCTTGGAAGGATCAACCTAAAAGGACTTTGCATGGAAGGCCATGTGATCATGGTAGTGGCATTCCAAATCTTCCGGATAGGACATACTCCAAGATGCCCTATATTGTTCTTGAGGGTGCACTTCTTCTACGTAGTTGACCGTCAAGGCAAGATTGTTCCCTTTTGACATTCCAATGGCACGATTGCGAGAATCATGGGAGTTTTGCTCGAGCACCTTGAGGGCTTGCATCTCGTGCATGGCTTGTTGAGAAGTGAGAGAGGAATAGCATTCTCTCCCAACAAGAGTCTTGACATCAATGGGTTCAAACGGCATCATGCAATCAATGTACTTATCCTTGATCCAAGAGTCATTGATGTGGGTGGCACCCACATTCCGGAAAGCATCGGCAACGGTGATGAGTCTTGCATACATGTCTTCATGATCTTCATCCGGTAGCCTCATGAATCCTTCGGCTTTATTCCGAAGAGAATTGTACTTGTTCCTTCTCATGCTATCACTTCCAATGCAACTAGTGGCCAAACCATCCCAAGCTTCCTTGGCGGTGGTGTAATTCCGAATACGAGACAATTATTTTGTCCCCACACTAGTTTGAATCATGTGCAAGGCGGTATCATTGAGTTGACTATCAACCGCTTCTCTTCTAGTCAACTTGTCAGGGTTGTATGGCTTGAAGCCTTCCACGATGATTCTCCAAAGTTCATTGGAGGCACTGCGAACATAAGAACAAAACTCAAATTGCCATGTATCGTAATCTTTAACATTAAACTTAGGTGGGTCACCCCTAATGTTCATATGAGGATGGGGAACCGGGATATCGGGAGATAGGAAAGGTGGAGCCACTCGATTGTAGCTCACACCTTCACTAGTTCCCATGGGAGAAGTACCAGGGGGTATAATAGTGTTTAAGTTATCACCATTCAAGGGTTTGGTAGAGAGGGGTGACATCGAAGCCTCTCCCCCTTCTATCGCACCCTTGACCCTTTCCTCTATGACGGGAGCTACGGGGGGAGCCGGAGTCAAAAGCTCGGAAATCAATTTTCTCATGCTTTCCATTTGAGCATCCATGGAGGACCTCAAGGATGTTTCCATTGCCTTGAATTCATCCATGGTGACCATCTTTGCGGCCCCTTCCAACCCCTCGTCATTCGGCATACTCTTAGGCGGTTAAGCCTGAAATAAGAGCCGAGGCTCTGATACCAATTGAAAGGATCGTATGCCGCACCTAGAGGGGGGGGGGGGGGTGAATAGGTGCTAACCAATTTTTAGTTCTTTTTTCAATTTAGGCTTGACACAAAGGTAAATTCTCTAGATATGCAACTAAGTGAATTTACCTATATGACAAGGTTACCAACTAAGCAAGATATAACAACGCAATATATAGGAGATAGATTAGGATAGAGGTAACCGAGAGTGGAGCACGCGATGACACGGAGCTGATTCCCGTAGTTCCCTTCCTTTGCAAGAAGGTACGTCTACATTTGGAGGAGTGTGGTTGCTACGAAAGCCAAACCAACAGCCACGAAGGCTTCACTTAGATCTCCTGTGAGCAACGCCATGAAGGCCTAGCCCACTTCCACTAAGGGATTTCCTCGAGGCAGAAACCGGGCCTTTACAAAGTTCTTGGGGCACACATCCACAACCGAATTGGAGGCTCCCAAATCTGTAACAACACAACAATCAACAACAATACATCAACACAAATCAACTAGGGATCTAAAGAGGAACGCTAGCAAGGGGGCCCTCAAACAAATGAGGGAGAAATGTAAATCGCTTCGGTGAGGATGTAGATCGGTGTCTTCTCCTTCGAATCTCCAAAGATCAAGAGCTTTGGTTGGGTGAGGGAGGAGATCTTGCAAATCTTGAGTTCTTGAGGTGGCTCTAATGGTGGTGAGGCTTGGCAGATTTTTGTGCAATGATTGAACAAGGAGCAAGGTAGAAGAAGGGGGGTATAAATACCCCCCTCCAAATTCCAGCCGTTGGAGCTTCCGGGGGGGCGGATAATCCGGCCTAAGTTAGGGCCGGATAATCCGGCCCAACCAAAAGTCCGGCCTCTGGGAAAATTCGGCCAAATATCCGACCAAATGTCCGGCCCCTGTTCAGAGCCGCATCGCCTCAGGTCCTTAGCCGATTTTGGGGGGCCCGGATATTTTGGAAATATCCGGCCCGGATTATCCGGCCCTGGGGCAAATCCGGGAAAATGTCCGGGCAATTATCCGGCCCATGTCCAGGGAGTACTGAGCCGCAAATCCTCAAGTCCTTAGCCGAAAATTGGGCACCGGGTATTTTGGAAATATCCGGCCTGGTGATCCTGTTACAGCTTCTTTTTGACATGTCTCACCACATCCATCACACATATATACATGTATCTATATAATCCATGTACCACTTAATCAAACATTAGTGTATCACATACATTGACATCAAACACACAAAACATATTATGAGAAATGTTCTTTCGAAAACCACCATGAATAAAATGAGAACCTCCATCAGTCATAAGATATCTAGGTACTCCAAACCTAGGAAAGATAACATCTAAAAGCATTTTTAAAGAGGTCTCACCATCAACACTTTTTGTGGGTATAGCTTCCACCCATTTAGTAACATAATCAACAACAACAAGTATATGAGTGTTACCTTCTGAAGAAGGGAAAGGACCCATGAAGTCAAATCCCCAACAATCAAATGGTTCAATAACAAGAGTATAATTCATAGGCATTTCATTGCGCCTAGAGATATTACCAACTCTTTGACATTCATCACAAGATAAAATAAACTTCCTTGCATCTTTAAAGAGAGTTGGCTGATAAGTCTCCAACGTATCTATAATTTCTGATGTTCCATGCTAGTTTTATGACAATACCTACATGTTTTGTTCACACTTTATATCATTTTTATGCATTTTCCGGAACTAACCTATTAACAAGATGCCGAAGTGCCAGTTCCTATTTTCTGCTGTTTTTGGTTCCAGAAATCTTACACAGGAAATATTCCTGGAATTGGACGAAACAAAAGCCATACTTCCTATTTTCCACGGAAGGTTCCAGAGCACCGAAGAGGGGCCAGAGGGGAGCCAAGGGGGCCCCATTCCACATGGCGGCGCGGCCAAGGGAGGGGGGCGTGCCCCCTATGGTGTGGGACCCTCGGGACTCCACCGACATTGCCCCTTCACCTATATAAACTCTCCATCGCGAAAACCCTAAAACACAAAGTCATATTCCACGAAGAGTTCCGTAGCCGCCGCCATCGCGAAGACAAGTTTCGGGGGACAGAAGTCTTTGTTCCGGCACTCCGCCGGGACGGGGAATTTCCCCCGGAGTCATCTCCATCGACACCACCGCCATATTCATCACCGTTGCTGTCTCCTATGATGAGGAGGGAGTAGTTCTCCCCCGAGGCTGAGCGCTCTACCGGTAGCTATGTGGTTCATCTCTCTCTCCCATGGTGTGATCTTTATGTGATCATGAGCTTTGTATCACTATTAATCTATGTGCTACTCTAGTGATGTTATTAAAGTAGTCTATTCCTCCTCCATGATGTAATGTTGACAGTGTGTGCATCATGTAGTACTTGGCGTAGGTTATGATTGTAATCTCTTGTAGATTATGAAGTTAACTATTACTATGATAGTATTGATGCGATCTATTCCCCCTTTCATAGCTATTGTTGACAGTGTGTATGCTATGTTAGTACTCGGTATAAATTGCAACGGTCTATTATGCACTCTAGAGGTTACTTTAATATGAACTCCGGATGTTGTGGAGCTTGTTTACTCCGGCTTGAGGTGTGCTCTTGTAGCCCTACACAATTAATGGTGTTTGTTATCCAACAAGAGAGTGTTTGAGAGTAGTACTTATTTGTTCATCTATGTGATCATAGGCTTTGCAATCTAGATGTCATATGCTATTCAAGTGTTTTATTATGTGAACTTTGGAGTTACTGTGACCTCGGTGTAATGGTGACAGTGTGTGCGCCATGTGTAACTCCCTTATGAATTGTGGTGTGTTAGTACCTCCTATGAATGCTCACGGTGACAGTGTGGGGTGTTTATTAGTACTTGGGAATACGCCTTTGAGGTGTGCTTTTGCACACTTGCCCAATGAATTTGAGTTCTTTATTCAACAGGAGAGTAGTATGATTGCAATGTTGAGAGTGTCCACTAGTGAAAGTATGATCCCTAGGCCTTGTTTCTAAGTATTGAAACACCGTTTCCATCAAGTTCCGCTACATGTTCGCTTGCTGCCATTTTTATTTCAGATTGCAATTGCTACTTATAATCATCCATATTACTTGTATTTCACTATCTCTTCGCCGAACTAGTGCACCTATACATCTGACAAGTGTATTAGGTGTGTTGGGGACACAAGAGACTTCTTGTATCTTAATTGCAGGGTTGCTTGAGAGGGATATCTCTGACCTCTACCTCCCTGAGTTCGATAAACCTTGGGTGATTCACTTAAGGGAAACTTGCTGCTGTTCTACAAACCTCTGCTCTTGGAGGCCCAACACTGTCTACAGGAATAGAAGCGTGCGTAGACATCAAACTATTTTCTGGCGCCGTTGCCTGGGAGGTAAGGTAAAAGGTATTCACATCCTCCGACTACTAAGCTATTTCCTAGCACTATTGCCGGTGTGTGAGTGCTCGAAGGTATCTCCTTTAGATTCTGCAATTTTATCTTTTTGTCTCTTGTTTTTTTTATTTTCACTAGTTAGGCTTAATGGAAAACAACAAAAATATTAGAGATCTTTATAGTATTTATCTTGAGTTAGGACATGAGGTGTTTGAAGAGAAAATTAAAAAACCTATGGAACTTTATATGCATGCTAATGGCAATGTTATTAGTATGAATGTTTTGAACACCATTGTTGCTAATGCTATGAAAAATTCTAAGCTTGGGGAAGCTGGTTTTGATGAGCATGATATTTTTAGTCCCCCAAGCATGGAGGAGAAAATTTACTATGATGATACTTTGCCTCCTATATATGATGATTACAATGATGACTATCATATTTTCAGTCCACCTACTATTGAGGAGAAAATTAATTATGATTACAATATGCCTCCTATATATGATGATTATGGTGATGAGAATAATAATGATAGCTATTTTATTGAATTTGCTCCCACTACAATTAATAGTAATGACTATGCTTATGTGGAGAGTAATAATTTTATGCATGTAGCTCATGATAAGAATGTTTCATGTGATAGTTATATTGTTGAGTTTATTCATGATGCTACTGAAAGTTATTATGAGAGAGGGAAACATGGTTATATGCATCTTAATAATATTAAGTTTCCCCTCTTTATGTTGAGAATCTTGAAGTTGCGCTTGTGTTGTCTTTCTATGCTTGTTGCATTACGCTTACATGACTTGTTTATTTACAAGATTACTTTTCATAGGAAGTGGGTTAGGCTTAAATGTGTTTTGAATTTGCATCTTGATGCTCTCTTTTACTTCAACTCTTATTTCTTGCGCGAGCATCATTAAAATTACTGAGCCAATCTTAATGGCTATAAAGAAAGCACTTCTTGGGAGATAACCCATGTTTTTATTTTGCTACTGTTTTGTTGTGTCTTGGAAGTTGTTACTACTGTAGCAACCTCTCCTTATCTTTACTTTATTGCATTGTTGTGCCAAGTAAAGTCTTTGATAGTAAGGTTGATACTAGATTTGGATTACTGCGCAGAAACAGATTTTTTGCTGTCACGAATTTGAGTAGGTCTCTCTGTAGGTAACTCAGAAAAATCTTCCACTTTTCGTGTGTGATCCTCAGATATGTACGCAACTTTCATTAAATTTGAGCTTTTTCATCTGAGCAAGTTAAGTGCCTCTAAAAAATTCGTCTTTACGGACTGTTCTGTTTTGACAGATTCTGCCTTTTATTTCGCATTGCCTCTTTTGTTATGTTGAATGGATTTCTTTGTTCCATTAACTTTCAGTAGCTTTGGGCAATGTCCAGAAGTGTTAAGAATGATTATGTCACCTCTGAATATGTGAATTTTTGATTATGCACTAACCCTCTAATGAGTTTGTTTTGAGTTTGGTGTGGAGGAAGTTTTCAAGGGTCAAGAGAGGAGGATGATACAATATGATCAAGAAGAGTGAAAAGTCTAAGCTTAGGGATGCCCCCGTGGTTCATCCCTGCATATTTCAAGAAGACTCAAGCATCTAAGCTTGGGGATGCCCAAGGCATCCCCTTCTTCATCAACAACTTATCAGGTCACCTCTAGTGAAACTATATTTTTATTCCGTCACATCTTATGTACTTTATTTGGAGCGTCTGTGTACTTTTATTTTCGTTTTGTTATTTTCATTCTCTGAATAAATTCATGCTTATGTGGGAGAGAGACACGCTCCGCTTTTTCATATGAACACTTGTGTTCTTAGTTTTGCTTTTAATGTTCATGGCGAAGTTGAAAGCCGCTTCGTTGATTGCTATTTGGTTGGAAACAGAAAATGCTTCATGTGGTAATTGGTATATTATCTTGAAAAATTTGATACTTGGCAATTGTTTTGAGCTCTCATAGATCATGTTTAAGCTTTTGCATCATGTAGTTTAAACCTATTAGTGGAGAACTACTGTAGAGCTTGTTGAAATTTGGTTTGCATGATTGGTCTCTCCAAAAGTCTAGACATTTTCTGGTAAAAGTGTTTGAGCAACAAGGAAGACAGTGTAGAGTCTTATAATGCTTGCAATATGTTCTTATGTAAGTTTTGCTATACCGGTTCATTCTTGTGTTTGCTTCAAACAACCTTGCTAACCAAAGCCTTGTACTGAGAGGGAATGCTTCTCGTGCATCCAAAACCTTGAGCCAAAACTCATGCCATTTGTGTCCACCATAACTACCTACTATGTGGTATTTTTCTGCCATTCCAAAGTAAATTGCTTGCGTGCTACCTTTAAAAATTTCATTCCTTGTCTTTGCAATACATAGCTCATGGGAAAGTAGCCTAAAAACTATTGTGGTAATGAATATGTCGCTTATGTATCTTATTTCTTATAAGTTGCTTGTTGAGCGGTAACCATGTTTCTGGGGACGCCATCAACTTTTTACACCTTTGTTGAATATCATGTGAGTTGCTATGCATGTTCGTCTTGTCTGAAGTAAGGGTGATTTATCATGATCAAATGGTTTGAGTATGCATATTGTTAGAGAAGAACATTGGGCCGCTAACTAAAGCCATGTATCATGGTGGAAGTTTCAGCTTGGACATTAATCCTCAATCTCTTATGAGAATATTATCTGTTGTTGAATGCTTATGCATTAAAGAGGAGTCCATTATCTATTTTCTATGTTGTCCCGGTATGGATATCCTTAGTTGAGATCTATCAAAAACGAGAAATCAAATGTGATCTATCTCCTTGGACCTTTGTACAGGCGGCATAGAGGTACCCCTTTGTGACACATGGTTGAAACATATGTTATGCAATGATAATCAATGTAAATCCAAGCTAATTAGGACAAGGTGCAAGCACTATTGGTATTCTATGCATCAGGCTTGCAACTTATAGGATGTCTTATGCATAACACATATGAATTATTACTACCGTTGACAAAATTGTTTCTATGTTTTCAAAATAAAAGCTCTAGCACAAAAATAGTAATCCATGCTTCCCTCTGCGAAGGGCCTTTCTTTTACTTTATGTTGAGTCAGTTTACCTACTTCTTTCTATCTCAGAAGCTAACACTTGTGTCAACTGTGTGCATTGATTCTTACATGCTTACTTATTGCACTCATCATATTACTTTGTGTTGACAATTATCCATGAGATATACATGTTGAAAGTTGAAAGCAATTGTTGAAACTTAAATCTTCCTTTGTGTTGCTTCAAAACCTTCTATTAAGAATCTATTGCTTTATGAGTCAACTCTTATGCAAGACTTGTTGATGCTTGTCTTGAAAGTACTATTCATGAAAAGTCTTTGCTATATGATTCAGTTGTTTAGTCATTATCTTTTTGTTAGCAAATTATAGACCATTGCTTTGAGTCACTTCATTCATCTCATATGCTTTACAATAGTATTGATCAAGATTATGATAGTAGCATGTCACTTCAGAAATTATCCTTGTTATCGTTTACCTACTCGAGGGCGAGTAGGAACTAAGCTTGGGGATGCTTGATACGTCTCCAACGTATCTATAATTTCTGATGTTCCATGCTAGTTTTATGACAATACCTACATGTTTTGTTCACACTTTATATCATTTTTATGCATTTTCCGGAACTAACCTATTAACAAGATGCCGAAGTGCCAGTTCCTGTTTTCTGCTGTTTTTGGTTCCAGAAATCTTACACAGGAAATATTCTCGGAATTGGACGAAACAAAAGCCATACTTCCTATTTTCCACGGAAGGTTCCAGAGCACCAAAGAGGGGCCAGAGGGGAGCCAAGGGGGTCCCACCCCACATGGCGGCGTGGCCAAGGGGGGCGCCCCCTATGGTGTGGGACCCTCGGGACTCCACCGACATTGCCCCTTCGCCTATATAAACTCTCCGTCGCGAAAACCCTAAAACACGAAGTCATATTCCACGAAGAGTTCCGTAGCCGCCGCCATCGCGAAGACAAGTTTCGGGGGACAGAAGTCTCTGTTCCGGCACTCCGCCGGGACGGGAAATTGCCCCCGGAGTCATCTCCATCGACACCACCGCCATCTTCATCGCCATTGCTGTCTCCTATGATGAGGAGGGAGTAGTTCTCCCCCGAGGCTGAGGGCTCTACCGGTAGCTATGTGGTTCATCTCTCTCTCCCATGGTGTGATCTTTATGTGATCATGAGCTTTGTATCACAATTAATCTATGTGCTACTCTAGTGATGTTATTAAAGTAGTCTATTCCTCCTCCATGATGTAATGTTGACAGTGTGTGCATCATGTAGTACTTGGCTTAGGTTATGATTGTAATCTCTTGTAGATTATGAAGTTAACTATTACTATGACAGTATTGATGCGATCTATTCCCCTTTTCATAGCTATTGTTGATAGTGTGTATGCTATGTTAGTACTCGGTCTAAATTGCAACGGTCTATTATGCACTCTAGAGGTTACTTTAATATGAACTCCGGATGTTGTGGAGCTTGTTTACTCCGGCTTGAGGTGTGCTCTTGTAGCCCTACACAATGAATGGTGTTTGTTATCCAACAAGAGAGTGTTTGAGAGTAGTACTTATTTGTTCATCTATGTGATCATAGGCTTTGTAATCTAGATGTCATATGCTATTCAAGTGTTTTATTATGTGAACTTTGGAGTTACTGTGACCTCGGTGTAATGGTGATAGTGTGTGCGCCGTGTGTAACTCCCTTATGAATTGTGGTGTGTTAGTACCTCCTATGAATGCTCACGGTGACAGTGTGGGGTGTTTATTAGTACTTGGGAATACGCCTTTGATGTGTGCTTTTGCACACTTGCCCAATGAATTTGAGTTCTTTATTCAACAGGAGAGTAGTATGATGAAGTGCTTATTTATACTCAATTATGATTGCAATGTTGAGAGTGTCCACTAGTGAAAGTATGATCCCTAGGCCTTGTTTCTAAGTATTGAAACGCCGTTTCCATCAAGTTCCGCTACATGTTCGCTTGCTGCCATTTTTATTTCAGATTGCAATTGCTACTTATAATCATCCACTCCTTCTTTATATAATTATGGGTCATCCCAAAAATAATGCCTCAAATCATAAAAGAATTTCCTCGTTTGCTGAGCTGAAAAGGTTGGAGGCAAATACTTCGAAACGATAAAGTTAGCATAATCAGCATACCAAGGACTATCTCGCGAGCTCACCTTTATTGCAGCCAATTGTTCATTTGGAAAACTATCATTAACAGGAACAGGATCATAAGCAATTTTTTCCAATCTAGACAAATTAATAGCAACATGATTATTAGCTCCTTTCCTATCTACAATATGTAAATCAAATTCTTGCAAAAGAAGCACCCATCTAATAAGCCTTGGCTTAGCATCTTTCTTTTCCATAAGGTACCTAATTGCAGCATGATCAGTATGAATTGTGACTTTTGAGTCAACAATATAAGGTCTAAACTTGTCACAAGCAAAAACTACAGCTAATAACTCTTTTTCAGTTGTAGCATAATTTCTTTGGGCAGCATCAAGAGTCTTACTAGCATAATGAATAACATTCAATTTTTTATCTACTCGCTGTCCAAGAATAGCACCTACAGCAAAATCACTAGCATCACACATAATTTCAAAAGGTAAATTCCAATCAGGAGGTTCAACTACAGGGGCAATTGTTAAGGCTTTCTTTAGAGTTTCAAAATCTTCCTTACAATCATCATCAAAAACAAAAGGTACATCTTTTTGAAGAAGATTAGTAAGAGGCTTTGAAACTTTAGAGAAATCTTTAATAAATCTCCTATAAAAACCAGCATGACCAAGAACACTACGAATACCTTTAACATCCCTAGGATAGGGCATCTTCTCAATTGCTTCAACTTTAGCTCTATCAACTTCAATACCTCTCTCAGAAATTTTATGTCCCAATACAATTCCTTCATTAACCATAAAGTGGCATTTCTCCCAATTAAGAACAAGGTTAGTTTCTTCACATCTCTGCAAAACTTTATCAAGATTTTGCAAACAATTATCAAAAGAATTCCCATAGACAGAAAAATCGTCCATGAATACCTCTACAATCTTTTCACAAAAGCCATGAAAAATAGCAGACATGCATCTTTGAAAAGTAGCAGGAGCATTACATAAACCAAAAGGCATACGTCTATAAGCATAAGTTCCATAGGGACAAGTGAAAGTTGTTTTCTCTTGATCTTTAGTTCTAACAGCAATTTGTGAAAACCCAAAATAACCATCAAGAAAGCAGAAATGAGTATTTTTAGATAGCCTTTCTAACATTTGATTAATAAAAGGTAAAGGGTAATGATCTTTCTTAGTAACTTTATTAACCTTAAGAAAATCAATGCACATTCTATACCCTACAACTACTCTTTGAGGGATGAGCTCATCATTATCATTAGGTACAACAGTTATTCCTCCTTTCTTAGGAACACAATGCACAGGACTAACCCATCTACTATCAGCAATAGGATATATAATACCTGCTTCAAGAAGTTTCAATACCTCATTCCTTACCACATCCTTCATCTTAGGAATTAGACGACGCTGACACTACAAAGGAAAACATTTTTTTTGACAAATCACTTTCGTCATGTTAAGGCCAATTTTCGTCAAGGATTACTTCGCGGTGACAAAATTTGATCGTCATGGGGTTCGTCAAGGAAGCTCCGTCATAAAATATCGGGGGTGACGGTATGCATTTTTTAAATCAACGTCAAATGTTTGATGGTGACGACCTGCAAATTCGTCAACATCAAAGGTTCATTGTTGACAGACAGGTTTGTCACGAAAAATTGCAACTTTCGTCAATATCTAAATCTTGGGAAGCTTCTGATTGGTCCAAAAAAAGCATACGTGGCCTTACATGTGGGTCCATTTGGCTTCTGACAACATGGGTCCGACGGCGCTGACATGGATATCTGGTGGGACCCACAAAATATTATGACAAGCTGGACCCACAATATTCTGACCGGTGGGATCCACAAAATTCAGACAAGTGGGACCAGGTTGTTGCCGACATATGGGTCCCAATAATGCTGACTGGTGGGACCCACAAATTCTGACAAGTGGGACCAGAAATTGGTGCCACGTGGTTTCATTTAATAGTGACGTTGTGACATTTTCTGTCACCTTTTGAATTTGACAAAATTTGAGAGCATTTGAATTATTTGCGAAATTTGGGAAACAAAAAAACTGGCGAAATATCAAAAAGTAGACAATAAATATCATACTTAAATGGTGGCACAAGAAGTATATATGTCTCTCACAGACCGAAAGATTCATAAGAAAATTACAATTGGAACACAAAGAAATTAAAAGACCTATGATTAATAATGTTGTAGGACGGTGGTGCAATAGATTAGTTGCCCTGGGATTGAGACATGGATGGTGGCTGGGATGTCCTCAAGAGCAAATTAAGCACGGCATCCATTTCTGCCAGCCTCTTTTCATAAGCCAGAGTCTTTTCTTCTTGGGCTTTCTTCACAGCTTCAAGTTCTTCCTCCTGCTTCTTCCTGATCTCTTCAAATTTTTCATCTTGTCCTTGTAGTCTTGCCTGCATCTCACTGTGGTACGTTTCAGCTGCCTGTATGGAGTTCTGCTCTTGATCTGCCAGTCTTTGTTGTAGCTCTCGGATGCGTGTAGCTGAGACAGAAGACTTCCTGGAACTTGTTGCGACGCCCAATCTTGGTAGGAATGTGCTGTTGCAGGTGGTGGATGGGCTTTTCTCGCTCAGAACTAGCTGAACAATTTGCAAATCAGTCAAATCAGGTTCATCTTCATTGCGTGGCGCCGCTTTTTTTGCCACCATTTTATCCTGCATAAAGATTACAATCATTGCATGGACAACATACAAAACTGGATTATATTATATTGTGCTAATATGAAATATTTCTTACATATGCACTTTTTGCTTCAGCACTCATAATGTTATCCTTGTTAGTGTGTGTGATTCTAAAAAATTCAATTGGAGAGGTTTCTTCTTCCTGCTGCTTAGCCTTCTGCTTGAAAAAATGTAGAATACTTCCATCTCGTCAGGATCAGGTTTTCTCCGAATGTCTTGGTTCCTATCATCTTTGTTAAATCTTGTTTCTGTGCCATCCTTGAAAAATCTAGAGCAAAAAATCAAACACTCATCAACAATGTAGCTCTCTGCGATAGAACCTTCTGGCCTTGCTTTGTTACGGACCGTAGACTTTAGATAACCTAATCTTCTCTCAACTGGATACATCCAACCATAATGAACAGGACCCCTCGAAAGAGCCTCCTCAGGAAGATGAATAGCTAAGTGCACCATTACATCAAAAAAAGCTGGGGGGAAGAGCTTCTCAAGTTTGCATAGGATCACAACAATTTCAACCTTCAATCGATTCAGCACATCAACTTTCAGGGTTTTGGCACACAGCTCCCTAAAAAATCTTCCTAGCTCTGCAATAGCCACATACATTTCCTTAGATGCAATTCCCTTGAGCCCAGCCGGCAACACTCGCTGCAGAAGTATGTGGCAATCATGCGTCTTCATACCGGTAACCTTACAACCATCAATATTCACACATCTTCCCCAGTTTGCGCAATAACCATCTGGGAACCTAGTGTTTGCCAAATACCTACACAAATGTCTCTTCTGTTCCTTCGAAAGCGTCCACGGTGCAGGGGGCTTCGCATAAGTTACTGCTGCATCATCATCATCCTTCACAATTTTCTTCAACCAATACTTCTTCCACATTTTGAATTTCTTCAAATCAATTCTAGCACTAACAGTGTCCTTATTCCTGCCCTCAAGTTCAAGTAGTGTACCAACAATATTGTCACATATGTTCTTCTCAATATGCATCACATCTAAGTTGTGAGCTATCTTAAGTTACGGCAGTCACGGTAGATGATGTAAGCTGACTTTCAGGTGCCATGTTGGTTCACCGGGTACAGTTGCACGCTTCCGCTTTCTACATATTGGATTTTTCCCATGTTCAAAATCCTTAACCACTTCTACCTTCGCAGCTACCTCTTTGGGTGTGTACTTCCTTGGTGGATCTCTAGTCTCAGTTGTACCATTGAAAAGTCTGCTTTTCCTGTATGGGTGATTTTTATCAAGAAATCGCCGATGCCCAATATATCCAATTTTGTTTTTCAAAGGTTCAGCGCAAGGATTCTCATCATTGCAATGCACACACGCATGAAATCCTCTTGTGCTGACATAGTGGCATATCCAGGATAATCATGAATAGACCAAAGAAACGCAGCATGCAATGGGAAATATTCCTCTGTGCATGCATCAAATGTCTCCACACCACTCCATAGCTGCATCATATCTTTTATCAGTGGCTGCATAAATACATGAAAATCTTTCCCTGGGAAATACTTTCCGGGATTAGCAATGGCACCATGTAATTCGATTGATCCATGCACATCCATGGTGGGAAGTTGTAAGGAATCACAAAAACAGGCCACATACTGTAAGGATTACTCATACTTCCAAAAGGACTGAAGCCGTCTGTGGCAAAACCTAGTCTTATGTTACGAGGATCTTTAGCAAACCAATCAAACTTGCCATCAAAGTGCTTCCATGCCTCACCATCAGCAGGGTGCCTCAGTACATTGGGCTCAACAACCCTCTTCTCTTTGTGCCATCTAGTATGTGTCGACATTTCCTTTTTAACAAATAGTCTCTGCAACCTTTTAATTATAGGAAAGTACCTTAACACCTTGTGAGGGATTTTCTTTTTTCCAGTAGGGTCTCTATATCTTGATAATCCACAAACATGGCAGTTCGTATCGTCCTTGTGATCTCCCCAAAATAAAGAACAATCAAACTTGCATGCATGAATTGTCTCATAACCAAGCCCAACATCAGAAAGAACACTCTTAGCATCAAAGCATATGATTTGGGAAAGTCCACATCCGGCAAAGCTGTACGTAAAAGCTGAAGTAAGAGATCAAATCCTCTGTTTGTTATCCGGTTGTATGATTTGACATGAAGGAGCTTAATGATGAACGACAACCTAGTGAAAGAGGTGCATCCCTCATAAAGTTCTTTTTCGCTGACTCAATTAGATTAGCATACAGATTTGGCAGGTCAGGACCTTTATTTCCAGACTTCTGTAGTTCATAGATCATACTAGACGAATCATCAACATAACAATCACCATTGTCTTCCTCTTCATCGTTGTCACTATCATACGCACCATCATTGTTTCTATCCCGCCCTTCGTCATCACTAAAATCTTCCCCATGTCTAGTCCATCTTGTATACGTCATGGACATACCTGAACAATTGCAGTGATCCTCGACTGTTTTTATATCCTGACGTATCAGATTTAGGCAGTCCTTGCAAGGGCACAAGATTGGTTCATCTGTATTGTCCAAGTGTTCTCGCGCAAACTTGATGAAATCCCTAACACCTGCCATGTACTTTGCTGTGAACTTCTTGGTGCCATCAGTTATCCAACTTCGATCCATTGCCTACAATTCAGTTAAGAACATGCCAACGTTCTTCAGAACAGATCTTGACAACTGATTAAAAAATCTAGACCTAACGAACAATCAGGAGAACTCACCGATGATGCGTCTCGCCGCCACCACAATGGAGCCTTCACGGAATTCTTCTCACCTCGACGAGAACCCTAGTCGATTCGACTGTTAGCAAGAGCACCTATATAGGCCGTGTCTGCTAGCGGCGCGACTTAAACGAGGCACCCTCGGCCGACATAAATATTAATAAGGGAATTATTATGTCGTAACATCTAGATCACACCATTGAAATAAATATGTAGAATAGACTACTTACGGATCCAGATCAAAATTCCATATCTACCTTAGCGGTAAGACTCCGCGTCGGTCACGCCGAAGCCCTTGTTCGATTCTTCCAAACCACAATTTTTACTTAATTAAATATGTTCCTGACAAGTGGGTCACGCATGATATATAAAACTAATAACATTTAATAAAGTAACTTAGTATTATTTCGTCACCTCGATCTTTGATTTCGTCACCTATTAACAGACACGATGGAAGCCCTTCCCGCTTGGGTAATGGGTGACGATTTTTTCTTGACGAGAAATCATACCGTCAAGCATTACCTTAAATGCTTGACGAAAGATGAATTCGTCACCTATAAGGACACATCCATGACGGTATGCATTTTTGTCACCAGGGTTTTCGTCAACAAATCCCCCATCTCTTGTACTGTGATGTTCAACAATAGGCTTTGCATCATCTTCCATGTTGATGGCATGTTGGCAAATAGAGGGAGAAATCCCTTTCAAATCATCAAGAGTGTAGCCAATAGCTCCTCGGTGTTTTTTCAATATCTCCAATAATCTTTCTTCCTCAAAATATGAAAGCTTAGCACTAATAATAACAGGATATGTTTTCTTATCATCAATATAAGCATACTTAAGATTATCAGGCAACGGTTTCTAATCAAAAACAGGATCTTCCTTTAGCGGTGTTGTTGTACCTAGATCTTCAACCGGTAAGTCATGTTTAAGAATAGGTTGACGAAGGAAAATTTCATCAAGCTCATTCCTTTCTTCCCTAAAGACTTCACTCTCATGATCCTCCAAATGTTGCTGCAAAGGATTATTAGGAGCAAGAGCAATAGATGCAAGCTGTTCAACTCTAAAATCATCATTAGGTAATTCAGCTTCATAAGGAACTTTGGCAAATTTAGAGAAATTAAACTCATAAGATTCACCAGCAAATTTAGTCACAATTTTCTCTTTCTTGCAATCTATAATAGCTCCACAAGTATTTAGAAAAGGTCTACCAAAAATGATAGAACAAGTCTTACTAGCAGCAGAACCAAGTACCAAAAAGTCAGCAAGATATTTAATCTTACCACACAGAATTTCCACATCTCGAACAATACCAATAGGAGAGATAGTTTCTCTATTAGCTAGCCGAATAACCACATCAATATATTCAAGTTCACAAGAACCAATTTCATGCATGATTTCCTTGTAAAGCTCATAAGGAATGGCACTAGTACTTGCACCAATATCGCATAAACCATAATAACAATGTTCACCAATTCTAACCGAGAGCATAGGAACACTGGCTTTCCTAGACTTACTATGATGTGAAACAATATTAGAAGCATCTTCACAGAAAATGATGTGACCATCTTCTACATTTTCAGTCACAAGGTCTTTAACTATTGCAACAGCAGGTTCAACATTTATTTGCTCCTCAGGTTCTATAGGTTTCTTTGCACTTTTGTTAACCACACTAGTTATAACAGAATACTCTTTCATTTTAGCAGGAAAAGGAATTTTTTCAATATAAGCTTCAGGAAGAATGTGATCAACAGTTTTAACTTCAATACATTTACCTATAGGTGAATCAGTTTTATCTTTGTAAGGTTCATGATACTTATCAAAATTCTTCCTAGGCAATTCAAAATGAGAGGCAAAAGCTTTATAAAAATTGAGAGTCAAGACCATAAGTAGCACTCATATTACGAAATTTATCAGTATCCATAAAAGTTTCAATGCATTCATAATCATAATTTATACCTGACTCTCTACCTTTGTCGTTCTCCCATCCTTTAGTATTCTCTTGGATCCGATCAAGAAGGTCCCATTTAAACTCTTCTTTGTTGCGTGTGAATGATCCAGAACAAGCAGTATCCAGCAAGGTTTTATCTTGAGAAGAAAGTCTTGCATAGAAATTATCAATGACGATATTACCAGGAAGCTCATGAATGGGGCATTTGAGCATTAAAGACTTCAACCTCCCCCATGCTTGGGCAATACTCTCTCCATCATGAGGCTAGAAATTAAATATGCGGTTTCGGTCTTTGTGAATTTCACTTGGCGGATAAAATTTAGAATAAAATAGAGGAACAATATCCTTCCATTCAAGAAAAATTCCATTCTTCAGCAATTTATACCAATGCGCTGCTTTACCAGACAGCGATATAGAGAATAGTTTCTTTCTAACTTCATCCATAGAAATACCTGCACACTTGAATAACCCGCATAATTCATGTAAAAACAGTAAATGATCTCCAGTATGGACAGTTTCATCCCCTTCATAGCGGTTATCCACAACACATTCAATAATTTTCATAGGTATTTTATGTGGAATCTCTTTCTCACCTGGAGCCTCATCCACTACCGTTGTAGTAGTAGTAGATTTTCCAAATAGGAATTCAAGAGAAGATCTCTCCATAATGAATTATAGCAGCAGGCAGAAATAAAAACAGCACGTACAGTAAAAGTTTTCCTTACCAATTCCACTTACCAATAGCGCTTCACTCCCCGGCAACGGCGCCAGAAAATAGTCTTGATGACCCACAAGTATAGGGGGTGTATCGTAGTACTTTCGATAAATAAGAGTGTCGAACCCAACAAGGAGCAGAAGGTGTTGACAAGCAGTTTCGATGAAGGATTCACTGTAAATGCTCACATACAAGTTTTCAGGGGGTTTTGATATAGCAGATAAATAAAGTACAAGTAACTAAAATGCGAGAGTAATAATTGCAGCGAGTAGCCCAATCCTTTTTAGCACAAAGGACAAGCCGGTTTGTTTACTTATGATGACCAAACGTTCTTGAGGACACACGTGCATTTAGTCTAATGCTTTCGCTTCATATGGTTGATTAATCTTCATTGTTTTGATAAGTGTTGTGTGGGTGAACCTATGCTAATGCACCGCCCTTCCTAGGACTAATACATACTTGTGATTAAACCCCTTGCAAGCATCCGCAAATACAAGAAAGTAATTAAGATAAATCTAACCACAGCCTTAAACTCTGACATCCTGCTATCCCTCATGCATCGATATACCAACGGGGGTTCAGGTTGTTGTCACTCCGGCAACCCCACAATTGGCAAACGAATAAAAGATGCATTCCCCTAGGCCCATAAAGGTGAAGTATCATGTAGTCGACGTTCACATGACACCACTAGAAGAATAACACCACAACTTAAATATCAAACCATTAAATATTACTCAACATAGTTCACTACTAACATTTAGACTTCACCCATGTCCTCAAGAACTAAACGAACTACTCACAAGACATCATATGGAACATGATCAGAGGTGATATGATGACGAATAACAATATGAACATAAACCTTGGTTCAATAGTTTCACTCAATAGCATCAATAACAAAGAGTAATCAATACCGGAAGAGTTTCCCCTATGAAATAATCAAGATTCAACCCTAGATGTTATAGCGGAGACGAGGTGCAGCGGTGGAGATGATGGTGTCGGCGGTGGAGATGATGATGATGATCCCAATGAAGTCCAGCTCGATGACGGTGACGATGGCGATGATCTCCCCCTCCGGGAGGGAATTTCCCCGGCAGATTTCAGCCTGCTAGAGAGCTCTTTTCTCTCTGGTGTTTTTACACTCCGCAGAGGCGGCTGTGTCTATTCTCGATGTTCCCCCACACCTTAGGGTTCTCTGGAGATGAAGTACGCGAAAGGGAGATGGCCGAGGGGGGTCGTGGGCCCCCTCCCCACATGGCGGCGCGCCAGGCCTGGTGGCCGCACCGGCCTATGAGGGGGGCCCATGGTGGCCCTCCTCGGCCTCCCCTTCTGGCTGGCTCCATCATTTGGAAAAATAGGAGCTTCAGTATATTTTCCGTCAATTGTTGATCTTCAAAAATACTGTATCCTGACGGTGCTTTTTCTAGCAGAATTCTGACTCCGGTGAGTGATTCTCCAATAATCACGAAACATGCAAAATAGGTGAAATAACATAAGTATCATCTCTAAATATGAAATATATCAATGAATAACAGTAAATTATGATATAAAATAGTGATGCAAAATGGACGTATCATCCGCCAGCGCCTCCTCGTGCCACGCTGCTGCCGCCGCGGTCTCGTCAGCTGCGGGTCCAGGGCGTAGAATGCCGCTACATCCGCCGCGTGCGCCGCCTCACGCTGCTGGACGGCCTGCTGCTCGAGTGCCGCCCGCTGCTGCCAACGATGTGCACGCCAATTCTCCATCCCTCGCCGCCGCCGCTCTTCCCGGGCGGCGACGTCGATGCCGAACTGTGAGTCCGGTGGTGGAAGTGGTGCTGGAGGAGACGACGGTGGAGGGAACTGGCCATCGCCGGGGCGGCTTGTCTTCGCGCACTGGTGGTGGAGGAGATGGCGGTGGAGCGACGAGGGCTGTGTTTGTGGCAGAGAAAGGGGGTGCCGGCGGCTGTGGTGGCTGCCATTGAGCCGGTAGGGCCTTTTATAGACGCCGGTGTCGGGAAGAAAGCGCGGGAAGAGGCGAGAAGAGGCGGGAAGAAAGCGCGGGAACGGGCGGTGGCGTGCGAACGCCGGCGATGCGTGGAGGCTCGGCAGCACCGATGAGACGTCTCGCCTGCGCCTCCGTCGCCATTAAGGCAAAGATGTCGTCGTCTGTCACTGCGCGAATAACTTCCGCCGCGAGGTAGGCGACAGTTAGGTCCAAACTTGAATGAGTCGCTGACGCGTCGGGCCCGCGTCGCTTCGTCTCGCTTTTCGTTGTGTCCGGCGTGCCCGGTGCGTCCCCTGTGGGATGAGGACGGGCTCGGGGCGCCGGACACCGTATCGGGCTGCGCCGGACAAAAATCGGCTTTGGGGGACGCGGCTGGAACGGTAATTTTGTTCGGTGCACTCCAAATAGCTTTGGGGGACGGTTTGGGCGACGCGACTGGAGATGCTCTTACACCGGCGGATAAATACGCCGTGGTAGGTGGCAGGCAAGTCCGGCACCAAGTAATTCCACGGTACATTAAGGGTGTGTTCGGTACTGGAATTTGGTGGAATGGAATGGGAAGGTTCTGCACCCATTACTCATTCTTCTGTTCGGTTGGAGAGAAGGAACGGAACCAAGTGATTCCTCATAAGCGAATATACCTGTAAGATGCGGAACCGACTCGTTCGATCGATTTGGTCGAATTTGGAGGAATGGCTGCCTAAGAGCAAAAAAAGAGAGAAAAGCTCACACTAACCATCTCCTTCTTTCTCTCTCCTTCTATCGTGCGCCTCTCTCTCAGCACGCGGCGACGGCCCAGCACGCGGCGGCGGAAGCACGCCCGGCGGCCAGCACGCGACGACGGCCAGCGCGCGGCGGGAGCCCAACACGCGGCGGCCAGCCCGCGGGGGGAGGGCACGCACGTGGCGGCGCCCAACCCGCGTCGGCAAGCACGCGGCGGCGGCCAACGCGCGGCGGCGGCCAACACGCGGCGGCCAGCCCATGGGGGGCCGTGCTCCTCCGTTCCGTGTTGATTTTGGCCTGGGTTGACTTTGGTTTGCAAAAAAAAGATCATGTTTAGGCTTATGTTAATCTTGATTTGGACGAAAAAAATCATGTTTAGGCCATTCCGTTCCGCTGTGAGATTCCTGAACCGAACAGAAAACGAAACCATTCCGTTCGTTGACTTTTTCTGAACCGAACACGGGGTCGGAACCATCCCATGACGTCGGAATGGAACCATTCCATTCCATTCCCTCCGGTTCTGAAACCGAACACACCCTAAGGGAGACACATAGTGGTGTTGGAGATAGTGTTCCATAGGCAAATAATAAAGAGTATTTATTATTATATCTCAGTAGTTCATAATATTAATTTTTATGCCATGTTATAACTGTATTAATTAGAAACATTGATACCCGTGTGATATGTAAATAAACCAGGGTCTCCAGTGAGCCTTTATGCAAACTATCCCATTGGTCATCCGATGATCGAGGATTCCCGATCATAGACATTTATGCCAATTGATAATGGGATTATATTATTGGGTGAATGATATGATGGACACATCCAATATAAGTACTGCAGCACGATCAAGTCACAAAGTTCATCGGTGTAGTAATTATGAAAGTGTAGTAAAATAAATCCTTAGACCATGAGATCATATTTAATCGCTATTACCGGAGGCTGCTTTGGTTGCATCAACCATCAAACTGTAGCAGGGTGACCATAAATGTGTTGCTCAGGTATTCCAAAGGGGTAGGTTGAGGTGTATGTATCAAGATCGGGATTTATTCATCCGCATGACGGAAAGATACTCTAGGATCACTCGGTGGTATTACATCCATGAAGCCGCACAGCGTATGGCTAACTCATGAGGATGGAATATCACGGGAACAAGTTGAATGGCCTTGTCGGTAACGAGATTGAACTCGGTATGATGATACCGATGATCAAATCTCGGACAAGTGCTGGTAATGAAGTAAAAAAAGGGGAATATGACTCAACGTTATGGTTCAACGACATGTATATTCGTGGAATACACTAGGGTCATTGGAACCCTGGTCGTGGCCGATCGAAGGAGAAGGAGAATCCACTTGATACACCGTGTCCCAAAGCCCCTCTGTCGCAAGACGCTAAGGAGGAAGGGCCAGGCCAGGCCGTCAAAAGCCTTGGCGACATCAAGCTGTCCGCATACATCTAGTACACGCCATCAAGCACCAGGAAATCGGCGTGCTCAAAGGCGCGTATGGAGAAGTCGGACGGCGTCAGGCCTAGCTAGGCGTGAATGGTCACCTCAGAAACATCATAAGAGACCTCTAGCCATGTCCCGGTTTTGGTTACCATGACCGCCCGGTCCAGGTCCTCCTCTATTGTGACCATGGCCGGCGAGGGCTGCAGGAAGCACACATCCGGAAGGGGCGGGGTGGCTGGGCGAGCAGGTAGCTTGTTGGAGCGCATCGAGGAGGAGGAGAGCTCGAACGGGCCGGGCCGAAAACCCAACAGGGGACGCGGGCGGAGCCGCGGCGACATCCCGCCAGGAGCGGCCAGGAGCGCGTGCAACCGCCACGCCAGATCTGCCGGAGGCACGGTCGCCCGTAGCGGCAGCAGGGCCAGCAGGTGCTCGACCACCTCGCGATAAGGCAACGTGGGTGCCGCCGGGCGCGGAGTGGAGGGGCCGGACTTGCTCCGTGGTCTCTTGCAATCGCGCAAAGTGTGCTCAGTGTCGCCGCACGACACACAGATGGTGGCGTTCGAGCATTCGGCAGAGATGTGGCCCTCCTCGTTGCAGATGTAGGAGCAACCGTGCAGGTGCACCGGAACGCGGGAGCTGCACGCGCTAGCGGGCGGCCGGGCGGCGGGGCGCGGATGACGCATAGCCTGCTGTTGTTGATATCAATATTGGCGAATAGGACGCCTAGGAGGACGCCGCTCACCCCGTCGGTGGGGTTTGCCATGGCTCGACGTGCGCGTCATGAGGGCGGCCGCCAGCGCCGCACGGCTGGAGCCCGCGCCCACATCCCACCCAAAGTTTTAAATAGCCGGGTGTAGCCTGGCTATTGCCCGGCTATAGCCTTCTGAGAGACCTGCCGATATAGACCTTCTGAGAGACCTGGCTATCCCGCGCCCACATCCCACCCAAAGTTATGTCATTTATAGGCTAAATGAGAAAAAAAACCGCTGATAGCCGGCTATAGCCCTAGTTAGCCCTGATTTAGCCTCTAATTTTGCCGCTAAACCTCTTGTATTTAGAATTTCTCTTCTATTTTTTTAATATAATTAGATAAACTTGTGAGTTGAATAGCCCGCTATAACCCGGCTATAGCCTTTTATAGCCTCCAAAATAATTGCGGCTAAATGAGATAGCCGGCTATTTTAAACTATGATCCCACCCCCTCGACTCTAGCCCCAGGCGCATCGGAGCGATAACGAGGGAGCGCAGGGGAGACGGCGGCGCGTGTGAGGTCACCGAGTCAAGGCTGAGATCCGAATCCGAGAAAACTACCTGGTTGGGCATGGCGTGGGAATGGAGTAGGGTCTCGCTAGGGGAGGGTGGTGGGGAGGAGGGGCTGGCGGCAGGGGGCTGTGGACGCCGGCGCCTTGACGGCAGCGGGCGGTGGGAGGTGGCGGCGCTCAGAGGCTCATGGTACGGACACGGAGCGGAACTTTAGCGCGGAAACATTTGTACGTCAAAAAAATTCATATTCATGTCCAGTACTATCAGATAGATTAAATTATAAGAACACTTTCCGCGCTATTGCATCCATGTGTACTCCTTTGACCTACAGTAGCCGCTCTCTCTGCAATGGTCGACACAACAACTAGTCGGCAACTCGGCATTTTATGTTGTGCACTCTCACCGCGATGGTTACTACACATCTAAAGGTATAAATGATGCTCCCCATAGGGGGCTTCACAGCGAATAGCGATTTTGGGCCGTCCGATTTTTCCTGTACATGCCCACCATCCAATCTGAACCGTCGGTTCTTGCCAGCAGAGCACCATCTGATTGGCTGCCCGCTGCGTGTGCTTTTGACCGCGTCGCTCCTTACTGCTAGAGAAAATGATGAAACTGCCGTTATGTACCCGCATGTGAGCGTGTTTGGGTCCTACGTCTGGGTGGGTCCGCTCGTCAGCCGATGTGGCTCGTTTTCGTCGGTGCGGTAAGGAGCGTGCTGGCCGGGCGAACCGAGCGAAATATCTGGATCGGCGCGGGGTAGATAGGGGTGGTTTCGACTTTTCCGTTGTTGGTCGGTGCGGCCGACTCGGTGGTGGCGCGCCATTAGCCGAGGGGAGGAGCTCGCACTGTGCGGCGCACTATAGCCACGCACGTCGTCGCAGCGAAGAGACCCTCGCCCTCACTTTCCCCTCGCCTCTTCCGCTTCGCCGTCGTCGTCCTCTCATCTCCGCCCTCGTCAGCGAGGATGGCTTGCTTCGACATCGCCTCCTCCCATCACCTCAGTCCCGGCAGCGCTCGGCGTCGTTGGCCTTCGGCCATTAGGCCACGGAGGGAGCTTTCACTGTGCTAGGGGATGTTGCGGCGCTGCGAGGTTTCTTTGGCCGACCGTCTCACTTTCATCTCGCGGCTTCCGCTTCGCCCTCACCATCCTCGCTTCTTCGTCTCGTCGTTTGCAAGCTACAGTCTGCAGATCAGCCGTCCTCCGCCACATCCACGCAGCCCACGTCTTCGGGGTGGCCGGCGCTGCCATGGCGGCGCTCTGCCGTGGGTTTGATTAAGGTGAGCTTTCGCTTCGCCAATGGGGATTTATTTTGTTGCTCTCACGAATTTAGCTCGTTTATTCGTCGGCTTTGATTTGGCCTCCTTTTGTTTCTCTTCTTGGCCGTGCCCGCGGTGCCAATCAACCGTCTCCTCGTTCCTCCCCAGATCTGATTCCGTTTTATCTTTTTTGGACCCTTCCGTTCTGTTGCCGGTCGATGCCTTTCCCATAAAAATTTGGCATCTTCCTGTTTCTCTTCTTGGCCACGCTTCTGGAGACAGAGGACCGTGTCCTCCTTTTCACGAATCTGGGTGGGTTTCTGTTAGGCTCTTTTAGGTTCTTCTTCTTATTTGCCGGGGTCCTCTCCTCGCTGATGTTTTTCCTCGTGTGTTCTTGGCTTACGCCTTGCCCCCTGATGTGATTTAACTCGGCTCTGCGTTCTGTCTTTGCAGGTCATCGCTGTCCTAGGATTGCCGCATCGGTTGGCCGCGGCTGCTCTAGTCGATCTATTGTCCAACTGCGTTCTTGGTGAGTCCTTTGTTTCAGTTACCTCTGCGTTCGCGCCTGTATGAATTTGGTATACAGCATGTTAGCTCTTTTCGGGTTTTTCCTTGTTAGCGATCCTGCAGAAGTATGCTGGCTCATAATAGCAGCCTTAAGATTTCACGGGCATATTTGTATATACACTGCAAGCCAACTATTTTATAAGTCTGGGCATGTCAAACATTGGCTGATTTTCTAATGGCAAAATATGATTACTTAATTTAACCAGCAATTAGTGAAATGAGGTGTTTTGGTGCCGTACCATAGGCTTGCAGTTGCTTCTCGTCGTAACTTAACACACAAGCAGCTCTGCAGATCAAACTGTCCTTCATTGTGAGCTTACACAAGTACTCGTTTATCGTATGCGGTGCCGATACAGCTTTCTCAGATGTATGACGGTACTGTTCTTTGATGCTAGCACTTTCAGTTATTTTTCTCAAGACATACCTGTGTGTATTAGCTTGCTATGGCAGATCGATTTTTTAGGTTTCTGGGAATTATCTTGGAACACCAGTTTGGTAGTTCGTGTTTCTTGACCGGTGAATTGATATATACCATGTTAGAAAGAAACTATCATAAACACTCATGGTGTCCCAACTAGGTTTGGAACCCCATCTGGATAGTTAATGTTTTTCTGTGCCGGTGAATTAGTATATCCTGTAGGAAGTAGGAAGCGTAGAGACTGCTGTTATTAGTGATGGTGGTATTTTATCTTTGATTCCGCATCACAGGACGTGCCAGCGATTGTGTTTATTAAGAAGCCCTAAAATATGTGGAGTTTTTGATATTATAAAATTTGCTGAATAGCGTTGCTTAGTCTGGAAATTAGACATGTCTGCTGTATTTTCTTTGTTTTCCATGTGATGTAATAAAAGCCAGTGTTGTTTGTTTCAGTTACACAGAACAATTAAATAGAAGGGTCGAGAACTATTTTATGGTCTTTTCATGTCTACCTTCTGATATGTTGTTTGACATTCTTGTTCGTTTCAGGCTATCTACTGATGTGGGTTCGTTGTTGTGCCCATCTACCTGTTAGGTAAAATCTCTTTCCATGCTTCAGATCTCCACGTGTTGATCTATTTTATATATACTTGAATTTGTTACCTGTTCTATTTAATGGCATGTCAAATCTGATGCAATTTCTAGCCAGTGGTGCTTTTGTTATTGCTGTAAATTTTCAGTTTGGAACCCTTGTATTCCTCACCAAAACTTTGTGAGGTGCAAACCATGTGTAATCTTGACAATCACCAATACACGTGGTGTGCTTTTTCTCCTGCTTAGTTTTGTTCATATTTGGTTCAATTTCATTGCTGATAAGAAAACGTGTTCTTTCGCATGTTTCTTGTTGTTGTTGAGAAAAGATGCTTAGTTAAGAATACACAGATAAAATGGTATCTACGTGTTGGTTGTTCTGCACTCGCTGCTGTTTCTCCCTGTATTTCATTATTTCTATGTAAATGTGCTTTGTTTGCTTTCTGCCTATATGCATTGTCTTAGCTTTCCTTTGCATTTGTTGTGTTGCCTTACCTTTGTTCTTGCCTGCATGCAGTTGTTCACTTGCCATCTGCATTTCCCTGTTTGTTTCAGATTATCTGCTGGGACTATGTGTGAGCTGCTGCTGGAATTTTTTGGTGAACTTTCTCAGCTGTTTGAGAAGTAGATAATTTCAGTGTCCTTTTTGCTGATGAAGAACAGTGATGTTCTGTTGATTAAGAACAAGAGAAGGGGTCCTTTAGCATGCCAACGAATTATCTCCAGGTAACTTATTACGATGCACCTGGTACTTCTTAGCTATATCAAATGTATAGACGCATAAGTTCATTGGATATTGTCAAATATTTCTGTAGGAGTTTAATTATCTTTTTCAGATTTGCATTCTTTGCCTATATCGTCTCTGTCAACAGCTCGAGCACGGCAAACAAGACTTAAAGACATGGTCAGGACATTAGTAATCATCTCCCCCTAATCATGATTTATGTCATTTTCCTCTATTTAGTTCCCACATGTCATGGTGTCTTTTTATTTGATTAGGTTTGTGATACCTGCCGGCCATTTGATCCAGAAATTTATTTATGGAGCTCTTGGTGTAGCTGCCTATTGCTCTATCTAGAAAATTGATTCCATATATTTCTACACTTTTTATCGAAAAATATATTTATACACGTTAGTCATTTGTATGGTGCAGGTTCATGAACAATAAATGGTTGTAGAATGATTCCATATTTTCTCTGATTGAGTTCCCAATTTATACATGTTTTGATTATTTATGTTTCAGCCTAATTTATTCACGAGGTCTTGAAAGTTTTCCATGGGGCCACGGCGGCATCCGTTGCGCAGCTGCAGCAGGGAGGGCGGACGGGCAACCGGCCGCCCCAAGGTCCACCCAGCCAACTCCCATTTGTGGCCTGCCCGTGAGGAGGATCACGAGGAGCACGGGAGGCCGCCGCCATCCCCGGCCCCATAGCAATGGGCAGCATTGGCGCTCGCCCAAGGTATGCCACTCCTGGCCTCTCACTCCCCTGTATCTTCTTTCTCTATCCCCATCTCACCTCCTGCTCTCTTCTCTGTCTAAGCACCTGATGTGACGACGCAGGGGTGGATTTGGCGTGAACGAACTGCAATTTGGGGTCAGGTCCGTGTGTAGATTGTTGGATCAGTAGGGACTGGGCACCACCGCTCTGCAAGCTCGACCTCCCTCCACCTCTCCTCAACTTCATCCTTGGGAGGCTTCCTCATGCTGGACTCAGCTTGTACCAAGGTAGATTCCAGTCTCCACAGAAAAACTGGATTCTCAATGAAGTCAATATATTTGTTCCTTCGTAGATGGGTTTGTCCTCAGTCCTCACCACAGCTTGATGAAATTGCTCACTTTAAAATTGATCATGTCGTTGATGTGTGCTGAATTGTAGGCCTGCTAGGACGAAGATCATGTTGCATGACCATTTTGAGAGAAACAACAAGATTCTTACTAGAGGAAGAGATATGGTAGCATCTGTTTGAGCATATCTTCCAGTTACTTGTTGTCCTGACTGTATTGTTGGCATTAATTTGTATAAAAATCCTCTCTTGCAGAATATATGGGCACGGAACAGTTTGTTACCTTTCTGTGGGCGTAAGTGGTCCATATGGATCTTGAATACATCATACTATGCCTCCAAAAAATATTGTTGTGCACTTTTAGATTCGCCATTTGGGTACTGTCAAATTACTAAGCACAACTGTTTATGAAAATCTGGAGTCCGATGTTAATTTACGCTTCAAACATTGTTATTTCAGCGTTTCTTTTGTAAGGACGTAGATGCACACTTACTGATTATATTAGTGAACAAAATATGTGGCAAGGTAAGAACTTTCACTCATGTAAGTGTATGGAAATTTATTTTCCTAAAACTATTTGTTTTGTCTTCTCCTAATATGGTCATTCATGTATCCTTGGTTTTATTCTGACATCAGGAGCCAGCCAAGACACATGTAAGCTAACATTTGGCGTCGCTCTGTTCCCTAGGTAATTCCTCTGTTTTCCCCATTTGAGTCATACACGATTCCCCTTGTTGGCCATTTGAAATTATGTTATATATAATGGTGATCATGTTTATATTAGTTCCTTCTCTGAGTCATTATATCTGGATTCAAAATGGCCTATGTGCGTCGCGGGACTTTCCTGGAATGTTACGGAAATTTTGCAACGACAAGTTTCTGTAGCATGCTTGGCTGAATTGTTCTATGTTCGGAGCAGTTAGTTGGTTGCATTTACTTAGTAAATATCTATAAATAAGTTCTGCGTCACCTTCAGATATTTGGGGAATAATCTTCTTTGGCCTAAAAAAATCTATTCAAAGGTTGGGAATCCCAAGCATTAGCCTAATTTGGGTCCTTCAAAACAGAAGTGATTTTCACGGTATCTAAATTTTATTCTGAATTGTTGAAATCATGTTAGTATTGTTTACTTACCATTCATAATGTGTAATAAATAGAGGTCAAACTCAACACCGAACTCGCTGCCGATCGATGGGAAAAACAACAGAGGTTGCAGGCTGTTGAAGTGATACATGGCAACTACCAGAGTTTGACGCTAAAAATATAACTCATATCCTTAGCATTGGATTTATTTCGACTTGCGCATTACCTACCATTTGCCAGAGGACACAACATGGGTTGTAGGCTGTCGTGGTGCTCATCTTTGTGGGATTGAATTTACTCAAAGATGTGCAGCTACAGACCTATATTAATTATGATTGAACATTCTGATTGGGTAGATCAAAATTTAGTAGTAGTAGATGTGGAGCAATGGAAAAGAAGATTCCCCTCAATTCTGGCTCTTTTGGTAGGTAAATGTTGGACCTTAGTTGTTAGTTTTCTTTCATACAGTTTGAGTCAACTTCTGTATTTTTCATGTGCGCTTTGAACCATTGTTCAAGCTTGAGATCTTTTTTTTTCAAACAAGATTGCTTTGCAACTATATCTTTCCATATTTCTTTGTCTTATACATTGTAGATTCATCGGACACAACAAAAATCTTTTTTATACCGATGGAGAGCATGATTTAGTTATCTTTTACACTGCATATTTTTGCAACAAGGTCCTATACACGTTTCCTAAGAGGTGCCATTGTTTCTGTATTAGTAGTAGAATTTGTGTGCGCGTTTCCTTTTGCTTTATCTAGACCACTGCGAAAAAGTGCAAAAGTGGATAATTGAACCTATGTAACCAAGAATCCGAATAATTGAGTCTCATTTCAGTTGATACAAAATTGTTTTATCTTGCATCATCAAAGTGAAAAAATTTAAGTTCCAATAACTATGAGTATGAGACTCAAGAGATCCAAAACTTTCTGAACTTCCTGCCTCTATGCTCCCCACTGGTGGCATGCCTGATCGGTGCTTCAGATTTGCACCTACTCCTTGTGTCCATGGATTTTCCTGGTTTTTAGTTGAACTGTGAAGAGAAACTTTTTTTTACCAATGTATGGGTGCTTGCAGTTGCTTTTTTTAATTAAGCCCAATAGTTTAGAGAACTAATTTTCCCGTTCCCGATGGTTAGAATTCATGAGAGTGGAATTGAGAAAATTGTAATACTGGATTCTGTATTAATAGTGTGCCTGCTGCCATACAGGTGTAGTAGCTTGGCACTGGCGCTTATATTTGTTTAGCTCACAAATTAGTTAAGCAATGAGGAGGAGAAATCCTTGGCCAATAGAGTTGTAATCTTACTTGGTCAACTTTGCTTCTGCTTGGTGGACTTAATATGTTTTTTGGTTTACTTCTGTATCAATTTCCCCTTTGTGCCACTAGAATTGAGTCCTTATATTGATGCACTGACTTATCAATTTCAGGTTATATAAATAGAAGATGGAGACATCCCCAAGGTCCCAACAGTACAACCAGGTTGTGAGTTTGTTTTGGGTGAACTAACACACTGGGATCTTCATTAGTCATTTTGATTTACTTTAGTTTCTGAATTTCATCTGGTTTGTCCTTTGCTCCATATCTCTACAAATATTTTTCTCAACCTTTACCGACATCAATATATCTTATGGGCATAGGGAAGTGGTATGTCGCCCACAAGCTTGGGGCAAATAGGCTGGCTACGGATTAAAAACAAACTTGAGTAAAAGAAATAGAAAATGAAAAAGGTTATCCAGCTCACTATAACCAGTTATACCATTACGAGTTCTGTATTCACATCATGGGTGTGAATGTATTCTCTGTTTATGCAGATTAGTTTGTTGCTAGAGTTTATAGATCAGTTGCAAACAATTTATTTGGGTGGACTAAAGAAAACGAGTTTATTTTAATATCAATTGCTACATGCTCTATATATTTGTGGGGGAGCTTCACAGCTAGCTAGAGACAAGAGGTTGCACTAAACAGTGCACCTTCTGGGTTTTGTGTCAACATCCGGATTTTTAAGTCCGAATGCCTATTATGTCATACATCGCAATCCCAGGAATATTGTTGTTGCGAGGCATAATAGTTAAGTATCACAGTCATCATTCATTACAAACCATAAGTCTTACAAATTGGAATCACATGATCCATATTACACGAATAGTTGATCTATTGATCAACGAACAAACACAAGTTCATAGTTCAACATAGCGGAAGCGTAAGATACAAGGACTCTCTAGTCCACAGGCCAACGCTTGACGTCGGAAGGCGCTTAGTTGTCGTAGGCGTCCTGCTGGTCATCTCCTTGGTCGTCTTCATACTCTGGCCATTTGAATAGCCAGGGACAAAGCCGTGAGTACGTTGAGTACTCGCAAAGTAATACTAATGTAAGTGCTAGACATTCTAGTATGGTTTGCTAAGCTCTAGTTTATTTGCATAAAGCTAGTTTTATTTCACAAAGTTTTGAAAAAAAAAAAAGCTTACTCAAGTGCTAACTAACTCAAGGGGGAACATTAGTGTCATTCCCACCATTCAAGTGGTGATTTCAATTCAAACCACCACAAGTCATTGCACCATCACCTTTCAACATCATTTTCAAAGATATGACATCGGAAACTGTATGGCCTTTCCAACCGTCCGTAACCGTGGACGCGGCTATTCGAATAGGTTTACACTCTGCAGAGGTTGCACACTTGTGCCACAACATTTGATTTCATCCATCGGGATTTCCCCGAATCATCGTAACACAGTACGCGGATCATCAACCATAACCTTTCACTTACGAATCCTAGTATGAGCACCTCTCCCCATGAGCTTGGCCTCCCAGTGAAGACAGACAGT
Organism: Lolium perenne; assembly: GCF_019359855.2. NCBI lineage: Eukaryota > Viridiplantae > Streptophyta > Magnoliopsida > Poales > Poaceae > Lolium > Lolium perenne. The sequence goes on along the minus strand of NC_067246.2, from coordinate 191,134,742 downwards.
CAGCCTGGAATCGCACAGGGCTTGGGCCGGACATTCACCTCATTTCGCATCATATCATATCGTTCCTTTTGTGGTAGAGGCAGCTTTCGGCGTAACCCCGATGACGCTTGTTTAGAGGGAACCCATACTAAGACGCATAAACTTCCAGTTAAGCCCTACCCATAATCAGGTATTGTGGGGGTACTTAATAATTGGAAAGGTATCGCATTCAAACCAACATCATGTTTTATCAAAAATCACCATCTTCTCTTGGTCATATTCACCTTCAAAAACCATTCAATGGAATGCATCTTCATTCCAAGGTTTCAAAATCCTTTCAAAATCACAAGGTTCCCATCTAGAGTAGTCAAGTTTAGTTCATTAGCACTAGCTCTAATTCATGAGGGGTGCTCCTTGCTTTGCTTGGAAGAGACTAACTCACTACTCTAACATCCAAATTGTATTTTGACCAAAGTTAACTATAAAAGTAACTCTTTTAGAAAACAAGTAAAAACTTGTAGAGTAAAAACTTGGGATGGGTTCTCATAATCAAAGATAAGAAACATGGTGCCTTGCCCCAAGGGGCTTTGCACCTTGCAAGAATATTAGCTTGCCTTGGTAGTTCTCAAACTGTTCCTCCTCCTCCTCCTGGTAGCAACCTTCTTCTTGGCGTACTCTCAGGTGCTACCGTCTAAATTTGAATACGAGTATAATTACTCACTAATTCAATGGCTATTCCATGCATCACAAATAAACACACAAACTACTCTATGCACACCAAATAAATAAACTAGGGTGCATGGGTTGTGGGGTTTAAAATAGAATTTGTATTCCATAAGTAAAAGATAGTTTCCATAGGGTTCTTGAGAAATAATTTCCTCTCATTGAAATCTTCTTAAGATTTAATTTCTCCAACAATCATGGATGAACCCATATTGACCTAAGTCCAATGTTCATCATCATCATTTGGGGAAAATGATTTAAATGAGGTAGGCCACCTCATACCATTTAAATAGCACTACCTTTGATTTAAATCTCAAGTAATTCATATAAGAGAGTTTGGGACCAGGGGTCCAAACATCCCATGAATTCATGTGAGACAGGTTTAAATGAAGTATAAAACTTCACACAATTTAATTTTAATAGTTTTGGATAATATCAACTAGTTAAACTAGTCAAAATATCCATTCATTAAACCATGGCATGATCATGCAAAGTGACCACACCATTTTATTGCATAAACAATTAGTGTAAGTCAAATGTGAGCTATTAGAGTTGGAATTAACTTAATATCTATTTTGGTTGATTTTTAAGAATTATTTGAATAGGGAAAAGTCCCTGGCTTGTTATTTTTGTCCAATTAATTCTACAAAGAAAATGACCATGAGGCCAGTGGCATGTTGTAGAGAATTTCAGTGGCTTTCTAACCCTATAAAATTCACTAGATTTGGTTTAGCCAATTTGAAAAGGTGGAATTTCAAAGTTTGGGCAGTATTGGATTTCATTTGAAATAATTAAACTAGTTTTGAATTAAACAGGCCGGCGGGAAACTAACTGGGCCGAAACGGTTTGAAAACGGCCCAAGACAGCCCACCACGCGTCTGTGCCCGCGTGGGCTGCCTGACAGGGGGTCCCGCATGTCAGCGGCTTTTAAACGCCGAAGCGGTACGAGCGACGTGGCGCGTTGGATTAGAAGGCGATCCAACGGCGCACGGTCGTCGTCTTCTCCGACGAGAATCAGAGGGTCTGGCGGCGAGCCTAGGGGGTCGGAGCGCTCACTGTGGCTCCAGCTAGGGTGGGCAGTGTGCTTGGGGACGATGTCGACGACGGCGAAGCTCCTGGTACCGTCGGCTCGTCCTTGGGCGGCTCCAATCGACGGCGAGCTTCGGCGGCGATCACGGGCAGTGAGGCTGCGATTGGGTGGCGTCAGTGGGCAATGTCGAGGGTGGAGTGGCTCTGGTGGTCGAGTGAGGAGAGGGGAAGGCGATGATGTGCTTGGATTGACGCAGGGAGGTCTCCTTTTATAGGGACGCGAGGGTGCTGCGGGGCCGTGAAGAAGTTGACCATGGCGCGGCTTCTCCGGCGAGCGGTCGAGCTAGGCGAGGTGGTGGCAGTGTTCTACGGCTCCTGGCGATGCTATTGGCGGCGACAACGGGGTCGGGCGGTGGCTAGGTTGGTCGCGTTGCTTCCACGACGGCCGCGGCGCGTACGGGAGCAAGTCATCGTCTCCGGCGCCGGCGGTCACGGGTCTGGGCTGGGCGCATGTCTGGTGGCGTCGCGGTGTCACGGCGGTGCTCAACGTGTTGCAAGCGGGGCCAGGGCGTGCTCGAGGTCGTGGCGCGGCGCGTGTCCAGTGCGTGTCCGCGTCGTGCATCCTTGCAACGCGAGCGGCGTCCAGGGCGTGTGCGGGCGCGCGTCGTCCGGCGTCTGGTCGCCGTTCCTTCGACCATGGCGGTGCTAGGGCTTGCTAGGGGGCGCGTTGGCGCACGGTGGCGAGGGCCGGGCGGTGAAGCAATGGAGAGAGGGGAGGTGGTCGGGCTCGGGCGACATGGCCGGCATGGCCATGTCTAGCCTTGCTCCTCCTCTCCCTAGGGTTTTAATGTTGCCATTCAAGGAAAAAGGGGGCAGGGGAACCATTTGGTGCAAGTTGGGGTAGGGTAGTTAGGGTAGAATCACTATTTGCAATAGTGTGCAAATAGTGCCATATTTTGGAATTTGCAAAATATCCCAAAATGGAAAAAGTTCAAATGGTGAATGTTTTTGAAAAGTGAGTGTTGAGATAAGTTGAAATTGACCAGAGGTGAATTGAGGTGGTGGTGGAAAAATTAGAATTCAAAATTTGGCCCAAAATGGCTAAGTGGAGATTGTTGCACTTGTTAAAAAGTTGCAACTTTGGATGAGCATAGCTATGGATCAAGGATGAATTTGGCAGGGTGATCTTCATCAAAGTGGTTCACCTTGATGTTGACTTTGAAATGGTGCCAAGAGTTAGCAAGAATTGGTTTGGGAAAATTGAATTGCAGGGGCTCAAAGTGGTGATCAGACTAAAATTGGCAGATTTGGCCATCATCACATGTGAGTGAGAAATGTGTTTGAAAATCATTTGAATTGTGAACCCTTGATTCCAAAAGTTGTAATAAGTGTTTAATAACATTATTCAACTAATGGTGAAGACCAAATAGGTCTAGGGTCAAAATTTAAAAAAAATGCCATAGGGCATATGTGAGGGTTTTAGGGTTTTTCAATTATTGGAAATTCTTCCTCTTTGATTTATTTGGTTGGTGATCTTCATATGATCACTCTAGGGTTTTTGAGCATATCAAATACAAGTAATAACAATCATCATGGCATATCACTCAAATGCACAAGTCCTATGCATGGTACTATATGCAAAAGAAAAGTTTTTTTTTTTTTTTTTTGTTGGTTTGAAATTTTGCTTTCTGGAATCCTCTAACTTTCTTTTCATTGAAATTTGGGGTGTTACAAACCCTTCCCCCTTACAAAAGATCTCGTCCCGAGATCGAAAAGAAAGTTAGGTACTAAAGAGATCTGGGTATTCCTTCTTCATGAAGTCTTCGCGTTCCCAGGTGGCTTCATCCTCGGTATGATTGCTCCATTGGATCTTCAGAAACTTGATGCTTCGGGTGCGGGTGGTTCTGTAAGCTTCTTCTAGGATGCGAATCGGCACTTCGCGGTAAGTCAGATCCTTGTTGATATCCACCGATCGGTGATCGATGTTCTTGAACACTTCGGTCTTCTCAGGGACTTCAAGGCATTTCCGGAGAAGTGAGATGTGAAAAACGTCGTGCACAGCCGACATTTCTTCAGGCAACTCCAGTTGATAAGATACTTCACCTCGGCGGCTGAGGACTTGGAAAGGTCCCACATAGCGAGGTGCAGGCTTTCCTTTCAGCTGAAACCTTTGCATCCCTTTCAAGGGGGATACCTTGAGATAGACGAAATCTCCGATCTCAAAGGTCATCTCCCGACGTCTCTTGTCGGCGTAGCTCTTCTGTCGGGATTGCGCAGTCTTGAGATACTCGCGGATCTTGTGAACCTTCTCTTCGGCTTCACGAAGAACGTCTGGGCCGAAAACTTGACTCTCTCTGACTTCTGACCAGTTCAGGGGGGTACGACACTTCCTTCCGTACAAGGCTTCAAAGGGGGCCATCTGTAGGCTGGCTTGATAACTATTGTTGTAGGAGAATTCTGCGTAAGGTAGGCAGTCTTCCCACTTGGATCCGTATTCTAGTACGCATGCTCTAAGCATGTCTTCCTGTATCTGGTTTACTCTCTCAGTCTGTCCGTCGGTCTGAGGGTGATAGGCAGTGCTGAAATTTAGGCGAGTGCCTAGTCCTTCATGCACCTTCTGCCAGAACCTTGAGGTGAACTGTGATCCTCTATCTGACACTATCGATTTGGGGGTTCCGTGCAGGGCAACTATTCTGGAGATGTAGAGTTCAGCTAACTTGGGGCCTTGATAAGTGGTTTTGACGGCGATGAAATGGGCGACTTTGGTCAATCTATCGACCACTACCCATATGGAATCATTGCCTTTGCTGGATTTGGGCAGTCCGGTGATAAAGTCCATTCCTACGGAGTCCCATTTCCATTCTGGAATCTGAAGGGGTTGTAACAGTCCGGCGGGTCTTTGGTGTTCTGCCTTAACTCTCTGACAGATGTCACACTTAGCGATATAGCTACCGATCTCTCTCTTCATTCCGTGCCACCAAAATTGTTCTTTGAGGTCCTGGTACATCTTGGTACCTCCGGGGTGGATTGAGTAAAGGGTGTCATGGGCTTCTTGCAGGATGACTTGTTTCAAGTCAGAGTCCGATGGTACGCAGAGACGTTCTTTGTACCAAAGCACTCCGGCTTCGTCTACGGTGAATCCTGGGGCTTTTCCTGCGGCTATCTGTTTCTTGATTCCGTCAATGCTAGCGTTGTCCTTCTGGGCTTCCTTGATCTGACCAACCAAGGTGGGTTGCAGTTCTATGCTGGCTAGGAATCCTTCACTCACGAGTTCAAGTCTGAACTGTTCAAACTCCTGGTGCAAACTGGGCTGTTCGGTTGCGAGCATGGAGTTCAACTGGCACGGCAGTCGACTCAAAGCATCCGCTACCACATTGGCCTTGCCGGGGTGGTAGTGAATCTCCATGTCGTAATCCTTGATCAATTCAATCCATCGGCGTTGTCTCATGTTCAGCTCCTTCTGGGTGAATATATATTTGAGGCTTTTGTGGTCGGAGTAGATCTCGCATCGATTACCCATGAGGTAATGACGCCAAACTTTCAGGGCTAAGACCACGGCTGCAAGCTCGAGGTCATGGGTTGGGTAATTCTGTTCATGTTGCTTGAGTTGTCTCGAAAGGTAGGATACAACCTTGCCTTCTTGCATAAGCACGCATCCAAGTCCGATCTTGGAGGCGTCGCAATATACGTCAAAGGGCTTTGCGATATACGGCATGATCAGGATTGGGGCTGTTGTCGGTCTACTCCCGAGCTGTTGAAAGCTCTCTTCGCATTTGTCGGTCCACTCAAACCTTGTCCTTTTTCAGCAGTTGGGTCATTGGTCGAGCGATGCTCGAAAAACCTTCTACAAATCTGCGGTAGTATCCGGCTAATCCAAGAAAAGCGCGGACCTCGGTTTGTGTGGTTGGGGCTTTCCATTCCATAACAGTTTTGATCTTGGCGAGATCTACGGCAATTCCTCCTGCAGACAAGATGTGTCCGAGGAATCCAACTTCTTCCAGCCAAAACTCACACTTGCTAAACTTGGCGTACAACTGGTGCTGTCTCAGGGTTTCTAGGACAATCTCCAAATGCTGTTCATGTTCCTCTTCGGACTTGGAGTAGACCAGAATGTCGTCGATGAAAACAATGACAAATTTGTCCAAGAAGTTCATGAAGATCTTATTCATGAGATTCATGAAATAAGCGGGGGCATTGGTCAGTCCAAACGACATGACGTTGTACTCATACAACCCATATCTGGTGGTAAAAGCAGTTTTTGGAATGTCGGTGGCTCGTATCTTCAGTTGGTGGTATCCGGTTCTAAGATCAATCTTGGAGAAAACTCGGGATCCGGTGAGTTGGTCAAACAAGTCTTCGATCTTGGGTAAGGGGTATTTGTTTTTGATGGTGACATCGATCAGCTTACGATAGTCCGTGCATAAACGATTTGCACCATCCTTCTTGTCGACAAACAAGACGGGGATCTCCGAGGGGATGCACTTGGTCTAATCAAACCTTTGGCTAACATGTCATCTATTTGCTTCTTCAGCTCCACGAGTTCGGCTGCGTTCATGCTGTAGGCTCTCTGGGCGATGGGTCCAGTTCCGGGGATTAACTCGATGATAAACTCGATATCCCGATCTGGGGGCATACCGGGTAGATCATCTGGAAACACATCAGGGTAGCGACAAACGACCCTGATTTGATCCAGAGTTGGCTTGGATACACTCTGGTTGCAGGTAAATTTTCTGGGTAGTTTTTCAGAGACGTGCTCAACTACGATACCGGTGCTGCTAGTCATGGTTATGGCTTTCTTGGCACAGTCTATCAATCCATTGTGCTTGGACATCCAGTCCATTCCTAGGACCACTTCCAAACCTTTGGTTCCAAGTATGATTAGATTTGCAAAGAAATCTACGTCATGGATTTTGATAGGCACATTTTTTCAAAATTTTACGGCTTTGGTGGTTGATCCGGGATTTGAACTATCATAACATGCTTCAAAGCGAGGGGTTGAATTTTCTTGGTTGATGCAAAATCTTCGGTGACAAAGGAATGAGATGCTCGAGAATCAAACAACACTCTAGCGAGGGTGTGGTTGTGAGAAAACATACCCAGCACAACATCTGGTGCTTCCTGGGCTTCTTCGGCGTTCATGTGGTAGAGGCGGCCGTTGCGGTTGTTGGGGTTGTTGGGGACGAACTTCTTGCCGGTGGAGACACGGCGTTGCTGCTGAGCAGGGGCAGCGGTGTTGCCGGCGAGAAGCTTGGCAAGACGCTTGGGACACTCGTTGGAGTAGTGCCCCACTACACCACACTCGTAACAAGTGATAGTGCTCTTGTCCTGCTTGTTCGCAACGGGAATGGCATTGCTTCCGGTTACGGGGTGGTGTTGGTGTTGGTGTTGTTGTTGTTAGGGGCTCGGGGTGGAGCGCGGTTGTAGTTGTTGTTGTTGTAGTTGTTGTTGTAGCCTCCTGGCTTGGAGTTTCCTCCACTTCGGTTACGATAACCGGGGCGAGAGTTCTGCATCTGGGGTTTGTTGTTTCTCGGAGGGAATCCTCCGCTTGAGCTAGGGCGAAACTTTTGGGGGTGGCTTGATCCACTCTGACTTGCCACGCGGCGCTTGCGGTTCTCGTTGGCTTGGTTTAGCTTGCCCTCCATCTGGATGGCGGAGTCAACAAGGGCTTCGAGGTCGGCGAAGGGGATGTTGACGAGGACAGTCTGCATCTCATCATGCAGCCCGTTCAGGAATCTCTCCTTCCTCTTCTCAACGGTGTCAGTCTCATCAGGGGCATACCTTGACAAAGTAAGAAACTTGTCGCGGTATTCAACCACCGTCATGCGACCTTGTTTCAGCTCACGGAATTCATCCCTCATCTTCTTGATAAGACCCGGGGGTACATGGTACTTGCTGAACTTGAGTTTGAAATCCTCCCAAGTCATGAATTGACCTCCGTTCATGGCACGGGTACTTGTCCACCAAGCGCGAGCTGGTCCAGCGAGATAGTGAGTGGCGAACAACACCTTCTCGTTGGCTTCCACTCCAGCTACCTCCAGATTGTTCTCCATAGTCTGGAGCCAATCATCGGCATCGAGTGGCTCCTCGGTCTTGCTAAACACCGGAGGATTGGTGTTCTGGAAGTTCTTGAGCTTGGATCCGGGGTGGTCATGATTTCCATGGCCTTGGTTGGCGATGTTCTGCAAGGCGATGAGGTTGGCTTGGCGCTCAGCTCTTTCGGTTTCCCGGTCTGCAAGCAGGGTTTGCAGAAGTTGCAGCATTGCGTCGTTGGTGCGATTTGGAGGGGCCATCTGAAGATATAGAAGATCATGAGATGCGAGGGAACGTTCTATGGTTCATTTTGGTTAGGTTTGGAAAACATTTGAAAACTGGTAAACTTTTCATGACAAACATAACATTCATTCATTCATGCAACACATAGTACAAACTACACACATACTCCAATGGTTTTAGGAACCATTCTCATGCTACGATACAAAGGACGGGATACAACTCACACCTACTATAAGTGAACTAGTGCAACTACTCCTCATCATCGATATCGATCGGGACGTAGTCATCGGGTCCTGCCTCCAGGAACTCGTAGTCCTCCTCCTCGGTGTTCTCGTCCTCCTCAAAGTCATCGTCATCGCTCAGAAAGGCGTCTCCTCCTCGAATGTCGATGCCTCCATCATCATCCTCCAGCTGACTAATCTGATCCTCCTGGGCCTTGACAGTGGCCTCAAGTGACGCGATCCGGTCGCGAAGGCGGCGAATCGTAGCGTCCTTCTTGGCACGCTGCTGGCGAAGGCTTCTGCGGTCGTTGTTGAGTAGCTTGATCGCCTCCCCCTGCTCGGTGATGTGAGCATGGGTCTGGTTCGCGTAAGCGCGAGAGGCGTCAAGGTCCCTCTGAGTCTGGTAGAGCATGAAGTCCAAGTGATCCACATGGTGCCTCATCCGGGGTGCAGTGGCACATCCATGGGTCTTCCGTCAGAGTTACGCCTCGCGAGATGCGCAAAGCGTTCCTCACGAAGTGCTTCCGCATTCTGTCCGCACAGACGAGCAAGTGCTTCCTGAAGAGCACGTGCAAGCCCGTCGAGCCAGTTGCTCTCACGGAAGGAGAAGAGGATCCTCTCAGAAGTGGGAGGCTCCATCTTGCCCCTCAAGTCGGCAGTGATAATCCACTGCAGTTCCCCTCCCGGCTGGTCGTCCACCTGAATCCCGTGAAACTCGGGGTGTGGGCGGCCAAGGTGATCCGACGAGTCGAGGTCATGCTCGAAGATCAAGCTTCCTCCGTTCCCAAGCTGATAAAACTTGGTGTTGAGGGGTTCATTCGGCTCCATCTGAAAGAGAATTGGATGAGTAAGTTAGAGAGTGCAAAGTGTGGCAAATTTTTAAGTTGATTCAAATAAGATAGAACATGATTCATCAAATTTTGGCAAAGTCTCAAAGACAAGAGTGTAGTAAATTTTCACAAATAATTTCTTTCATTTGATTTCAAAGTTAAATTTTTCAGAACGCCCATTCTAACTAAGGTCTTCTAAGGTCAAACAATGGCTCTGATACCAACTTGTCAACACCCGGATTTTTAAGTCCGAATGCCTATTATGTCATACATCGCAATCCCAGGAATATTGTTGTTGCGAGGCATAATAGTTAAGTATCACAGTCATCATTCATTACAAACCATAAGTCTTACAAATTGGAATCACATGATCCATATTACACGAATAGTTGATCTATTGATCAACGAACAAACACAAGTTCATAGTTCAACATAGCGGAAGCGTAAGATACAAGGACTCTCTAGTCCACAGGCCAACGCTTGACGTCGGAAGGCGCTTAGTTGTCGTAGGCGTCCTGCTGGTCATCTCCTTGGTCGTCTTCATACTCTGGCCATTTGAATAGCCAGGGACAAAGCCGTGAGTACGTTGAGTACTCGCAAAGTAATACTAATGTAAGTGCTAGACATTCTAGTATGGTTTGCTAAGCTCTAGTTTATTTGCATAAAGCTAGTTTTATTTCACAAAGTTTTGAAAAAAAAAGCTTACTCAAGTGCTAACTAACTCAAGGGGGAACATTAGTGTCATTCCCACCATTCAAGTGGTGATTTCAATTCAAACCACCACAAGTCATTGCACCATCACCTTTCAACATCATTTTCAAAGATATGACATCTGAAACTGTATGGCCTTTCCAACCGTCCGTAACCGTGGACGCGGCTATTCGAATAGGTTTACACTCTGCGGAGGTTGCACACTTGTGCCACAACATTTGATTTCATCCGTCGGGATTTCCCCGAATCATCGTAACACAGTACGCGGATCATCAACCATAACCTTTCACTTACGAATCCTAGTATGAGCACCTCTCCCCATGAGCTTGGCCTCCCAGTGAAGACAGACAGTCAGCCTGGGAACTGCACAGGGCTTGGGCCGGACATTCACCTCATTTCGCATCATATCATATTGTTCCTTTTGTGGTAGAGGCAGCTTTCGGCGTAACCCCGATGACGCTTGTTTAGAGGGAACCCATACTAAGACGCATAAACTTCCAGTTAAGCCCTACCCATAATCAGGTATTGTGGGGGTACTTAATAATTGGAAAGGTATCGCATTCAAACCAACATCATGTTTTATCAAAAATCACCATCTTCTCTTGGTCATATTCACCTTCAAAAACCATTCAATGGAATGCATCTTCATTCCAAGGTTTCAAAATCCTTTCAAAATAACAAGGTTCCCATCTAGAGTAGTCAAGTTTAGTTCATTAGCACTAGCTCTAATTCATGAGGGGTGCTCTTGCTTTGCTTGGAAGAGACTAACTCACTACTCTAACATCCAAATTGTATTTTGACCAAAGTTAACTATAAAAGTAACTCTTTTAGAAAACAAGTAAAAACTTGTAGAGTAAAAACTTGGGATGGGTTCTCATAATCAAAGATAAGAAACATGGTGCCTTGCCCCAAGGGGCTTTGCACCTTGCAAGAATATTAGCTTGCCTTGGTAGTTCTCAAACTATTCCTCCTCCTCCTCCTGGTAGCAACCTTCTTCTTCGGCGTACTCTCCGGTGCTACCGTCTAAATTTGAATACGAGTATAATTACTCACTAATTCAATGGCTATTCCATGCATCACAAATAAACACACAAACTACTCTATGCACACCAAATAAATAAACTAGGGTGCATGGGTTGTGGGGTTTAAAATAGAATTTGTATTCCATAAGTAAAAGATAGTTTCCATAGGGTTCTTGAGAAATAATTTCCTCTCATTGAAATCTTCTTAAGATTTAATTTCTCCAACAATCATGGATGAACCCATATTGACCTAAGTCCAATGTTCATCATCATCATTTGGGGAAAATGATTTAAATGAGGTAGGCCACCTCATACCATTTAAATAGCACTACCTTTGATTTAAATCTCAAGTAATTCATATAAGAGAGTTTGGGACCAGGGGTCCAAACATCCCATGAATTCATGTGAGACAAGTTTAAATGAAGTATAAGACTTCACACAATTTAATTTTAATAGTTTTGGATAATATCAACTAGTTAAACTAGTCAAAATATCCATTCATTAAACCATGGCATGATCATGCAAAGTGACCACACCATTTTATTGCATAAACAATTAGTGTAAGTCAAATTTGAGCTATTAGAGTTGGAATTAACTTAATATCTATTTTGGTTGATTTTTAAGAATTATTTGAATAGGGAAAAGTCCCTGGCTTGTTATTTTTGTCCAATTAATTCTACAAAGAAAATGACCATGAGGCCAGTGGCATGTTGTAGAGAATTTCAGTGGCTTTCTAACCCTATAAAATTCACTAGATTTGGTTTAGCCAATTTGAAAAGGTGGAATTTCAAAGTTTGGGCAGTATTGGATTTCATTTGAAATAATTAAACTGGTTTTGAATTAAACAGGCCGGCGGGAAACTAACTGGGCCGAAACGGTTTGAAAACGGCCCAAGCCAGCCCACCACGCGTCTGTGCCCGCGTGGGCTGCCTGACAGGGGGTCCCGCATGTCAGCGGCTTTTAAACGCCGAAGCGGTACGAGCGACGTGGCGCGTTGGATTAGAAGGCGATCCAACGGCGCACGGTCGTCGTCTTCTCCGACGAGAATCAGAGGGTCTGGCGGCGAGCCTAGGGGGTCGGAGCGCTCACCGTGGCTCCAGCTAGGGTGGGCAGTGTGCTTGGGGACGATGTCGACGACGGCGAAGCTCCTGGTACCGTCGGCTCGTCCTGGGGCGGCTCCAATCGACGGCGAGCTTCGGTGGCGATCACGGGCAGTGAGGCTGCGATTGGGTGGCGTCAGTGGGCAATGTCGAGGGTGGAGTGGCTCTGGTGGTCGAGTGAGGAGAGGGGAAGGCGATGATGTGCTTGGATTGACGCAGGGAGGTCTCCTTTTATAGGGACGCGAGGGTGCTGCGGGGCCGTGAAGAAGTTGACCATGGCGCGGCTTCTCCGGCGAGCGGTCGAGCTAGGCGAGGTGGTGGCAGTGTTCTACGGCTCCTGGCGATGCTATTGGCGGCGACAACGGGGTCGGGCGGTGGCTAGGTTGGTCGCGTTGCTTCCACGACGGCCGCGGTGCGTACGGGAGCAAGTCATCGTCTCCGGCGCCGGCGGTCACGGGTCTGGGCTGGGCGCATGTCTGGTGGCGTCGCGGTGTCACGGCGGTGCTCAACGTGTTGCAAGCGGGGCCAGGGCGTGCTCGAGGTCGTGGCGCGGCGCGTGTCCAGTGCGTGTCCGCGTCGTGCATCCTTGCGACGCGAGCGGCGTCCAGGGCGTGTGCGGGCGCGCGTCGTCCGGCGTCTGGTCGCCGTTCCTTCGACCATGGCGGTGCTAGGGCTTGCTAGGGGGCGCGTTGGCGCACGGTGGCGAGGGGGCCAGGGCGGTGAAGCAATGGAGAGAGGGGGAGGTGGTCGGGCTCGGGCGACATGGCCGGCATGGCCATGTCTAGCCTTGCTCCTCCTCTCCCTAGGGTTTTAATGTTGCCATTCAAGGAAAAAGGGGGCAGGGGAACCATTTGGTGCAAGTTGGGGTAGGGTAGTTAGGGTAGAATCACTATTTGCAATAGTGTGCAAATAGTGCCATATTTTGGAATTTGCAAAATATCCCAAAATGGAAAAAGTTCAAATGGTGAATGTTTTTGAAAAGTGAGTGTTGAGATAAGTTGAAATTGACCAGAGGTGAATTGAGGTGGTGGTGGAAAAATTAGAATTCAAAATTTGGCCCAAAATGGCTAAGTGGAGATTGTTGCACTTGTTAAAAAGTTGCAACTTTGGATGAGCATAGCTATGGATCAAGGATGAATTTGGCAGGGTGATCTTCATCAAAGTGGTTCACCTTGATGTTGACTTTGAAATGGTGCCAAGAGTTAGCAAGAATTGGTTTGGGAAAATTGAATTGCAGGGGCTCAAAGTGGTGATCAGACTAAAATTGGCAGATTTGGCCATCATCACATGTGAGTGAGAAATGTGTTTGAAAATCATTTGAATTGTGAACCCTTGATTCCAAAAGTTGTAATAAGTGTTTAATAACATTATTCAACTAATGGTGAAGACCAAATAGGTCTAGGGTCAAAATTTAAAAAAAAATGCCATAGGGCATATGTGAGGGTTTTTAGGGTTTTTCAATTATTGGAAATTCTTCCTCTTTGATTTATTTGGTTGGTGATCTTCATATGATCACTCTAGGGTTTTTGAGCATATCAAATACAAGTAATAACAATCATCATGGCATATCACTCAAATGCACAAGTCCTATGCATGGTACTATATGCAAAAGAAAAGTTTTTTTTTTTTTTTTGTTGGTTTGAAATTTTGCTTTCTGGAATCCTCTAACTTTCTTTTCATTGAAATTTGGGGTGTTACATTTTGTTTCCACTGTCTCAAGTCATTATTTTTCATAATAGTCAAACTTATATTGGTTAAGAATCCTCCGAATATACTTTTTTTTATTGAATTCCAATTAAATAGTTTATTTGCAAAATTCAAGCCGCCCCTCGACATTGTCAGATGCGAAATATATCCCATATTATCTCACAAATAAAAGAAGGTACCTATTAAGTGATATTTGTTCACTGGAGGAAATAGAGAAAGCTATATGATATTTAGTATATTTTGGTATATTTATACAATACTTACATACTTTGGTTGTACAGAGTTTATATTTCTTAATGGAAACACACGAATCGGTTATTACAATAAGCACTCCAAAGCGTATTTATAAATGGTCGTCGGACTCTGTGGTAGCTGGTAAGCTCCCTAGGGCCTTCTAGGTCAAGAATTGATGGCTTATGGAACTCATCTGTTACATATTCTCCTCAGCCAGCTGGGGCCACATAATTTGAACGTTCTGATGGTTCGACATTCCTTACTAATACACAAAGTTGTAGGCTTCCACCTTGAAACTTCTGTTTTTCCTACCCCATCTATAGTCTTTGGTGAATCTGTTGGGTTCCCGCAGGTCTTGCAAGGTCAAGAAATTTCTCAGACTGTTCCATTGTTTCAAGAAATGGCGTCTGATGCATAGGCAGAAAAAGAAGGATCTGGGTTGTGCAATAAAAATCCGATAGATGGTCCTCCTCTGGTGTTTTAGGTCGGTGCAACAGGGCAAAACTCAGGATGTCTACAAACCCAAGTAAACAGGGCAAAGTTGTGGCTTGCCTGTTTTTAGAAGTGAGCCAGGCCCATCATTTTATTCACTAAGTTGAGAGTATCTATTTGTTCCATCGTCACACACAATGCGTAGGAGAAATTAATAGTTTTAGAAACACAGCCTCAAACACACTGTTACATGTCTATATAGAACATAAGAGTGTACCATTTTCATTTACATTTCGTTTTCTAATTACCATTTAAGAATTGAATCCAAGGATACTGGTTATTTCTATATTTTGTTTACTTCATTTATAGCTTATAAGTCAGTTATATATTTTTATACACGATTTATATAGCGATTGCCAAATCGTTTACCAAAGATGGGGAACACATGCCAAGTCGGGCTCCTGATTCACAAACGTTCTCTATGTACATGTCAGTGTTGATAACTTTTACCAATGCTAATGTGATCTCCCATCCTTTCTTACCAGGTTTAAGCAATATATATCGGTGAGATTCCATCTAGGGACTAGGGTCATGATCAGGCGGTGCTCACCGTCCGCAGTTTCCAAAGCCATTAACAACACCATACCCACCAAGGGCAAAGGGAGAAGTGACTGTGGCATTCTCTCCGATAGCATGTCATAAACATTATTCTGATGGAGAAGTCCGACTATACAACCAACAATCTTTGACATGTTGTATTAATGACAGTTTACATAGTGTTTCACCTATCGAATAGTTTTTTTTTCATTTGATGTTTTATTACCGTTGATATCTATAGATGCTTAATATAGCACTTTACAAACTGTTCACTGGCAGCAGCAGGCCATGGCAAGCCCTGAAATATTGCCCTATTTCCTTTTTTTCTTGATTGTATATAAGTGTTTGCTACTTCATTCGTGATTTTGTGTGCTTTGTCCTATTTTCATATCAACTTTGTTCTGTAAAATCGAAAAATCGTATTTTCATTTTTCACCTGGTTTTTCATCATTCTTATATATAAACTGCATATTGAAGCAAATTTCACGGGATCGTGCGCCAAGGCGCACATCTAAATCTAGTTTGGCAGAGTTTTCACCGAGTTCGCCATCGCGCACACACCACACCAGCCTTCCTCCAATCATCAAGTTGAAAACGTCAGAGATTTGACTAATTCCACAAATGATTTGACCAATCATCATTTTGAAGTTCAGCTCTATCCGCCAATTAATTGGACCCGAAATTTTCTACTCCTGAAACTGAGTCGTCGCTCATATGAATGTATGATCGATGCATAGATCTAGCTACGTGCGGCTATAAATACGTAAACGTAACTGCACATCTTCCACACACTGCCAACCAACCCTCCATGCAAAGTGTTCTACATTGCTAATAGTACTGTACAAGCGTGTAGAGCACAGACTACTGACCGATCGGCGCCATGGACAAGCAAGGGCCAGCAGTAAAGCATACCCCGATCAAGTTCTCGAGCTGCCGCGGCGTCGCGTTTGAGATCAAGCCCTCTCAAGTCAGCCCCTTCGCTCTCGACGCCGCCGGTGCTGCTGAGCAGCCGCCGAATGACTCCAACGGCGGCCGATGGGTCTGGTTCCCTCAGCCTATGAACCGCGAACACTCCTCCGCGACCTTGCGTTCGGCGCTCAGCCGGGGAACAAGCAGCCACTTCTGCGACCTCGATGACAGCGATGACGAAGACGCGGACGACGATGAATCCGTCGCGGCCGACGAGATCCACGACGACGAGGAGATGGCCTTGGCAACGGCAGCACCCGACGTTTCAAACGTGCGGAGCCGGAGCAGGAGGTCTCTCTCGTCGTCTGCTAAGCCTGTCAGGGCGGCAGCGGCAAAAGGGCACTCCCGGCTCGGCGTCATACTGCTCGACCAGGGCCTGTTCACCGTGTACAAGCGCCTTTTCATGCTCTGCGTCGTGCTGAACGCGGCGGGGCTCGCTGCAGCGGCCACCGGCCACTTCCCTTACGCCAAGGGTCACGCCGCCCTCTTCGCCATGGGGAACATCCTCGCGCTCACGATGTGCCGCTCCGAGGCGGTGCTACGCGCTGTCTTCTGGCTCACTGTCGCGCTCCTCGGGCGGCCATGGGTCCCTGTCGCCATAAAGACAGGCGTCACGGCTATCCTCCAGTCTCTCGGCGGCATCCACAGCGGCTGCGGCGTGTCGTCGCTGGCGTGGTTGGTGTACGCACTCGTGCGGGCGATCAAGGATAGCCACGTGACGCCCCGTGAGATCGTGGGCGTGTCGTCCGCCATACTAGCGCTCCTCGCGCTCTCGTGCCTCGCCGCGTTCCCGCTCGTTCGCCACCTCCACCACAACGTGTTCGAGCGCACGCACCGGTTCGCCGGATGGACAGCGCTCGCGCTGCTCTGGGTCTTCGTCGTGCTCTCCGCCGGCTACGACTCGTCGACCAGATCCTACTCTGGTCTCACAGTCGCCTCCCTCGTTAAGCGCCAGGAGCTATGGCTCACGGCCGTCATCACCTTCTTAACCATCCTCCCGTGGTTCGCCGTGCGGCGCGTGCCGGTCACGGTCACCGCGCCCTCCACACACGCGTCCATCATAACCTTCCAGGGTGGTGTCAAGGCCGGCCTGCTCGGACGCATTAGCCGCTCCCCGCTCTCCGAGTGGCACGCCTTCGGCATCATCTCCGACGACAGGGACACGCACTCCATGCTCGCCGGCGCGGTCGGCGACTTCACCCGAGGCCTCGTCTCGGACCCGCCCAGCCACCTCTGGGTGCGCAAAGTCCACTTCGCTGGCTTGCCCTACCTTATCAGCATGTACCGGAGAGTCACAATGGTCGCCACGGGCTCCGGCATATGCGTGTTCCTGTCGTTCCTGATGCAACCGAGCTCCGCAGAGGTGTCTTTGGTGTGGGTGGCCAAGGGGATCGATGCCAACTACGGCGAAGGAATGAGTGCGATGGTGGCGAACAGCAAGATCCTTGCAGGACGTGTGATCGTGCACGACACCGCTACGATGGGGCGGCCGAACGTCTCGGAGCTAGCCGTCGGCGCAGCGCGACGATGGAACGCGGATGCGGTGATAGTAACCAGCAACCCGGAGGGAAGCAGGGACGTCGTGAGCGGCTGCAAGAAGGCCGGTATCCCGGCGTTTGGGCCTATCTGGGATTCTTGATGGCAAGTTTGGAACACACAATTTGTTTTAGAGGAAGTTCAGTTAAGTGTTACACTAGTAGAAAATCTCTCATGCGTACCGGTTCCAGAGGGGCATTCGTACCGGTTTTGCAACCGGTATAAATTATTCGGCACTAAAGCCCCCCCCCTTTCGTACCGGTTGCTTACGAACCGGTATAAAACGGGCCTCCACGTGGGCCACCAGGAGAGCTCAGGGCTAAGGATCTTTGGTACCGGTTGGTAATACGAACCGGTACCAAAGGTTCCCCCCGCGGCAGGGAATTTTCCCAAATCTCTGCCGCGGCAGAGAATTGGCTTTTTAGGGTTTTGGAGAGGTTTAGGGATATCGGTTTGATTCATATCGCGTCGATGCACCAGAAACGCGTTTGGGTTTAGGTAGTACATGAAGATCAAGATGATGCATAGCAAGTTGGTGCATATAATATAACACACATGTTATTGCATGAGATCGCAAATTAAGTAGCACTATGCATGAAGATCGATCTTCATGCATAGTGGTGCTCTCCGAGGCGTACTCTATATATGTCTATTACATGTAGCATAGTGGTACTCTTCGAGTCAACGATATATGTAACATGTACATCTTCATTCATAGTGGTGCTCTGCGAGTGGTGGTATGACGTCCCGAAGGAAAAATCCCGCCAATTCCTCGCCTATTGCTATGAAGCGGTCATCGATTGAGAGCTTGTTCCACTTTCTTGCCAACTATAAAAGAATAAGATACAAATGAATACATGAATCAACTATTACTGAAACTCAGCACAACTTATGATAAGAAAACAAATTTGTGAAGATTGTTTTTGTACCTCTTTATTTCTTTCATTATTCGTTCTCTCGCTGACAATTCTGCGGATGTACTATAAACGAAGAATCCACAGAGATCGGTCCCTTGTGGTTGTTGCGGGCATTTCTTTACAAGAATATAATTCAATCAAACAATAGTCAAGTATGATAATTAAAGGTGTGTGGACCTAGGTAGTAGTACTTACTTTCGCCTTCCATCGCAGCTTCGGTGGCCATTCATGGGACTTATCTTCCTTGATGAAAGTTTCCCACACGCTGCCCGACAAAAGAAAATGCATAAAAGAGTTATCAATTAGTTCATAGCAGGAAATTAACGAAACAAACCGATAAGAATTAAAATTACCTTTTGAGCATTAAATAACAAGACAAGTATAGTTCCGATTTTTTGCTTAGTGAGTCAAAGACTTCAACTTCTCCAATTTGCATATTGATGACGAGAAGAATAAAGTGAAACCTACGCACGTTTCAATATGTAGTGTCATATATATAAGTCATTAGTTAAAATTTTGACATACGGTGAGCAAAATATAATGTGTTATAAGACAGTAAGACTCACTCGAAGTTGTAAGGCCAAAGTATTAGCTTTTTGTCACGTTGTCGCTTCAAAAACCTTAGCAAAGTCTGCGGTGTATCCTTGTTATAGAGGGGATTATCTATGGTTTTGACATGCATTGTGTTCGGGTCAATGAACCCAATGTCTGTGATATCGTCCCTTTTGCATTCGAGCATCTTCGATCTGCATAATATAGCGCACAAAAGATTATAATCTGCAGACAATGAACGACTTCTCAAATTAAATAAATAAATCACTTACAGACAATAGCAACTGATGATTGATTTGTCGAGGGCCCGGAGATTGTATAACTGAAAGAGTTCGGCGAAGTCAACGTTCACACAGTACTCCTGGAAGTAGTGCTCTTCCCTAACTCGCACCATGATAGTCTGGATCCCTTCCTTTGAGGCATTAAGGTACCACGAATGCAAGTTGCGCATACATGTTGGTACCTTCCTGAGATTCTCGACCAAATCTTTCCCTTGAACAAACTGATATGCTCGTTCAGCTAAGGCGTAATCAGTTGCGTCTTGTCGAGAACTTTGAACGGTCTTCCCGTCAAACACCTTGAGAGGCGACCGATTGAACGGGTTGTTGTCCGAGCTGGTAGACACTGTGTATCCCTTTTATCTCCCTGATACCCGATTTAACGGGTTTTGTCGCCTCGATCATCTTGTCATACGACCTTTCAATAGAACGCGCATAGTCAGATGGCGGCGATGGTACAGGGTCATATAGATTGTCAACGGTACGCACAACTTTCTCCCGATCTAGTGTCTTCTCGAAAGGTATCTCTGGCACTTTCGGTGCAAAAAATTTCTTCACCTCGGCATGAACGGCCTCCACGTTTTCCTCTGGAGTTTTTTCCCAAGGTAACTTCTCAGGAGGCGGCAGTTGTTTCTCCTTTCTAGCTTTCTTCCTAGGCGGCGTACCGTTCCGCTTAACGGACGCTGTCTTACGCGGAGGATCTCGAGATGGTGGACTCACGCTGGGGTCCCTCTCAGGTAGGTGTGGACTTGGCTGCTCACCAGGACTGCCACCAGGAGGAGTCGATGGCATTTGCTGCTCATGTGTAGGAGTCGGTGGCCTTTGCAAAAGGACGACGTACTTCTTCGGCCATAGGGCGAAACCGTGCTTGACATCGCCCACTGTCCTCTCATCTTCACCTCTAGGAATATCAAGCTCCACTTTTTCAAACCCCGAAACAACTTCATCCACCCCGACACGAACACAACCAGGTGGAATGGGCATATGATGGTGCATTGCTCCATCTTCACTTGGGTACACATAGCCGACCGCCACCTTAACAGACGCGGTCCTGATTAACATATGTAGCTCGCAATCTGTCTTCTCCGTGACATAATCCACGGGGTAGCTTCCTCCACATCCGTCAAGATGCGAGGAACCGACACTGCTTCTTCGCTGAGATGGGGCAGCATCGGCTTGTGGATCCTGTAGAAACAGCGGCTGATCAGGTGCCCTCTGATTTCTCTCAAGAGCCTCCACCCTAGATAACAACTCCGTTACAATGTCGGCGTCCTTCTTCTTCTTTCGCGAACGGCTTCTATAAGTGTCAGCGCTGTCCGGCCACGCTTCCTTCATGGTGAGACCTGGGCGAGCTCGTACCCGTCCAACATGTTCAGGGTTCCCCAGAGCGAGTGTCAGCTCGTCATTCTCTCGATCGGGAATGTACTCTCCCTTTCTGACCTTTCCAATTGCATCTACAAGCTTCGGTACAATTGCCTCAATTTTTTCCTTCCATTTTCCCTTCGCAACGATCAACCCTGTCTTTGGGTCCAACCCTGCCCCATGAGCGAACAACCAGAACTTGGACCGTTCGGGCCAGTCCCATGTCTGTGGAGTGATTCCATGATCCATCAGTTTATTCTCAAACGCTGTCCACTTCGGAATGGCACTCTTGTAGCCACCTGACCCCAAATGATGCGGAAGTTTCTTCTTTGCAGCATTTTCGGTATTTTTTCTTCGATCGGGACACAAACTTAGACGATTTCAACCCAGCATTAATTAATTGTAAGAACGCAGCAATGCATCATATAAAATTCTCAGTCATGCATGCTTGATTGATATGTTTGGTTTCTGTTCTGATGTAATTTGTGAAAAAATGATATTGCTTCAATTTTCACCTAAAATCGACTTTCATATTCATATTGGGCATTACTATTCCGTGGGTTATACTTTTATATCCAGAAAAAAAAGTTTTAATAGCCGGCTATAAACTTTTAGGAGACCTACCGCAAACTAACACATAGTTTGAACCACGGTCGACACAAATATAAAAAAATATAAATAGAAGCTAGTTGTGTTGATTTCCGTATGTTCGCTGCCAAGAAAGAATATTCGAGGGCACACCCAATCACCCAAACTGGAAAATCCAGCGGGAGGAGATGGTGCCCTTGTTGGTTCTACCGATGAGGCGAACAGACAGAAACCTCGACTACTGGCTTCGTCTAGCCCGTAGCCAGATTCGCTGCAAAGAAAGAACACTCGACGTTCTAACTATCGGTGTCGGAGCCGGAGTCGTCAGTGTGGTAGTGCATGCGGCAGGCTGTGTCATCGAACACCTTGACGATCATCTCGATGTCCCCCTCGTAGAGGAAGGTGAGCTGGCAGCCGGGCTCGAGTGCGAGGTCACGGGCGAACTTGTCCCACCCCGTGTGCAGGTACATCTTGCCCTGCCCGTCAAACAGGACCTCCACGGTCCAGCGGCAGAAGTTGCAGCTGGCCTCCCGTAGCTGCAAGTGCGCCGGCTCGACGCCGTCGACGAACTCTGTGAACTTGTCCGGTAGCCGCTTGATGGCGAGTGGGTCGTCGTCGATGCGGAGGAGGAACTCGAAGCAGCGCTCCTCCTGCGAGGACGAGGAGGGCGCAGGCGACCGCGAGCGTGGGGCCGTAGCTGCTCCACCACGGCGGCCCCTGCCCCGGCCACGGGGACGCCCAGGGCCGCGGCCTCGACCGCCTCGCCGGCCACCAGGACCGGCCATGGACTTCCTCGCGGGCTTGGTTGCGTCTGCGTCGCAGGAACACCTAGGCAGCGCTACGGTCGAGCTTTGTGGCGACTAGGGTTTCTTTGGAGGAGTGGATGAGGAAGAAGAACGCGTGCCCCCTTTATATAGGCCGGCGGCATGCGGTGGCCGCGGGACGCGTGGCGTCGCCATTAACGTGGTTGACGGAGGTGGGTGGCCGCTCGGCAGCCGAGACATCGTCGCCATTAACGTGGCGCAGTCGCTGGCGCGTTTGAGAAGACGCATCGACGCAGGGTCGCTGCCAGGCGGGCCCGACGAAACGTCCGCCAGACGCGAGCGAACTTTTCCGGACGTCCGCAGAGACGCATCCAAGGCGCATATTTGGGCCAGGTTTGCGTCTCTGCGGACGGCCCGATCACTTTGCATCGCCGCGCTGGAGGTGGTACCAGACGCATTTCCGATCACGGTGGACAAAAACGGTCGCTCGACCGTTTGCGCCGCGCCGCTGGAGATGCCCTAATTTGGACTCCACATGTTCGGCAATAGGAGGAGAGCACCACAGCTGTACTGCCCAGCAACAAACGGCTCTCGGCTCATTAATTGATCAATGGACATGGACTACTGACACTGTGCATAAAAGCCAGAACAAATAAAATACGGTGGGGAAATACAGCCGTTTGCATGGATAGAGGTGACTGGTATTGGTCCAAACTGCAGGAGCATCTAGACCCGAGATCCGAATTGAATATCCGGTATTCCACTTTACTCTTGTGAAGCTAATCACTCTATTTTTTTCATATTGCGAAGAGGGTGACATTAGGTATGGGATGCCCGATCCGCTAACCAAAATTGGCCATCCTTTGCGCCATGGGATCAGCAAGCCACATCCAAAACTACCATAACACACTTTTGTGTTTCTTTGTTAGTTTTTAAAAAATCAATGAGTTATTATGAGATTCTCCACTTAAAACAAAAAAAGAAATATCATGAACTTATCGACATTTACCGTAAATATGTCACCATGGTGATTTATAGAGCATTGCAACAAAGACACCCACCCACATGTAAAAACACATATTATTACTACAAAATCATCGCAACACTATAAAGTAATGGTACAAAAAAAAATGGTTTCACGACTTTTTGCTGCAAGTCGATTTGTAAAAAATAATCATAAAAAATGTTAACAAAAATTACAATTGAGTACAACAAAAAATTGTGTGTCTACCAGTAAAAAGTGGATGAGCAAATTTTTTTTTTGCTTAGACTTATTCCCAAAGAAATCACAAACAATAAAAAAAATTATATGTTTGCAGCATTTTGAAAAGCACGGAAACATTACCAAAAAAATCGAGGAGACACAATTTTTTTTAGCAAACATCCGGAAAACTTTACAACATTTGGTGGGTGATTTCACGAGAAAAGGCATACAAGATTGTTAATTTAGTAGGTGATGGCTCGGGTGTTCTTGCAACATCTCATGTGCGATTTCTCTTCAAAAATCACACAAACTTTATAGCAATCAGTCAGAAAATATCTCATGTGCTTTGTGTATAATTTTTTTTGTAGCAAATGACCAGAAAATCTTGCAAGATCTCGCGTGTGCTTTCTCTACAAAAGTCACACATGATTTCTACAAAATTAATAAACATATGCAAAATCGCAAAAAAAAACTTAGAAAAATACATTGTTGTACCTTTTCCACGGGGAACCAGATCTCGCTATTTCGGCATTGTTGGCAATGTATTCGGCTCGCCTGAGCTGCACTAGAGTCAGGTCGAGCAACCTTGACTCCGTTCTGGTTAAAACCCCAACTTCCCAAGTTTTACACCAATATCAACTTCAATTTCAAGGTCATCTATGGCCGTGGGATTCCACCTTTGCGGAGGAGGTCCAGCAGTGGAGGAGGAGCAACGGTAGGGGAGGAGGTAGGAGCAAGGAGGAAGAAGGGAAGCGAGCAAGGCATGCGACCGATTGCTAAGCTCTCGATCGGTCGTCTTGCATGTATTTTCCTTGCAAATAAAAATCATTTTCGTCTGACGTAACACAACAAGGTTGTTTTTTATATATTAATAAACACGTTTTTACCGACTCTTGGTACTTTTGTTATAATATGTAATACACTTTCTAGGGCAATCATGCGTGGCAATTTAGGGTGTGGCGCAATGAAAATTGGCCGCATGACAATGTTAAAATTAACGGTGTCACATGGATGGATGTTCCCCTCCCAGCCTGCCAGCAAAACTCAGCTATTACGTCGGCGGTATCCCAATTTGTGATGGGCAAATTCACGTCTCAGTAATCTCTTATGCACCATATAGGTCAGGAAAAGGTCGGACGTTTGTAACCTGTAGGTTGTCTGTAACTTGTATTATGCATGTGTGTGGCAATCAATGGCCCCACGGGATCCACGTGGCCCTCTTGCTAAATTCGCTCTAATCCTGTTTGGTACCGGAGGGCTGTGCCACTTGCATTGTTAGTTAGTTTTTTTGAAAAATGAGTTGAGACCTCCAAAGGCTACGAAGAGGTACATATGGTATTTATTAAAAAATATTCATAAAAAGTCAGGCAAGAGCATTTATCAGTTAATCCGAAGCCACCACACAACACCTACAAACCCGATAATGGGAAAAAGATAATGCCATCAGAACACTTACAACTCCTCCTAGCTAGGTACGTGGGACATCATCGAGTCATGCTATGGGGAACTGGGAGCAACATCCGGTCTAGAGGACCATCTGCGAGCACCTCATGAACGCCCTCTAGAAGTCGTCATCGTCATCGAACCACCGACCCATATTTAGGGTAGAGATCTGCATAATCCTCTTCATGCATGTCAATGAAGCCTCCACGACGCCAAACATCACCACCACCATGTGCTTGTCCATGAAGACGCACCCACCACCAAGACATGCCGTAATTGACGCGGTCAATGCCGCGCCGCTCCACCTCGTCAACACACCATCATCAGCCACTAGCCCCACAAACCATGTCCAACTCCCATGCTTTACCCCCAAGTGGGAGAGCGACGGCAGGGGCTGCCAACGTCTGACACGAAAACCATATCTAGGGTTTCCCCTGGGGCAATTTGGGCGAGTTCGCGAACTGCATCGCCAACACATTCGATAAGGTAATGGTGCATGTGGGCTCCGCCATTGATGGCTCCATTCACTGCTAGAGCCTGATATTCACCAGCAATATCATGCGCCCACATTGATCGGACATGCTTGTCTGCCTAGAACTCCAGTGCGAACTACAACGCCGCGAGGAACCAGTCCCATTGCCCAGGTGCCCGTAGGTCTCTGGAGTTGGTCCACAAGGATGCCCCGGCCACCGCCGAGACCACCTCGCCATATGCCGCTTCACCGTAGTGCCACTGAAACACTAGAGGAATGAGTTGGCAGTGGAGGGCTGCTCTTTTTCTAAGTGCCCATGAACTCTGGAAGCAAGAACGCATGTCGAGGATTGCCAAACCCCTAGATCACCACCCTATAGATCTAGATCGAGATGCCCATGGTCCATTTTCCAATCGTCCAGATCTCCATGGACAACAGGGAGAATGCGACAACCCAGGGGAGCCCCACCACCACCGTCACCGTAGCCCATATACAGTGACCTAGCACACCGCTTCATGTTGTAGTGCATAAGTCATTGGCATAACACTCACGAAACACCATTCCACAAATCTTACACCCAAAAGAGTGGTACAACAGAAACATTGTGTGTCCAAATTCTTCTTTATTTATATCACACCAAGAAGAATACAAACGATTTGAGATCATCCTCAGCCCAATGACGATTCATGGCAAATAAGAAATCCAATTCGATGGTCTTGAAGCAAAATAGCACAACTAATATCCTGACACCATTGGAGCTCAACAACTTATTTAGTATGGTTCTACGCTGCTTGACTCGTCTAACCTATTCTAAGGAATCCAAGTCTCTGGTTCTGCCTCCTCATCTTCCACTCCAAACACTATATTGTAATCTATGTCCCTCGGTAGATCTGTTTCCTATGGTTCTTCCTCCTCATCTTCCACTCCAAACACTATATTGTAATCTATGTCCCTCGGTAGATCTGTTTCCTATCGTACACGTCCTCTCATTTGGGTTCATTGGATGCTTCCTCCTCAATCCTCTTAGGCTATAAGCATGGGTTGAAGAACTAATAAATTGAGTACTAGAGTACTCATCAAGTTCTATTGTAGTTATCTGACGACGTGGGCTTAGCCTAGTGGTTAGGGTCGCAGTGGCGCACCCTAACGACCAGAGTTCGATTCCTGTCAGGGACGAATTTTGGAATTGTCACGCCAAGTCCCGCTTCTACTATATCAATAGTGTTCTAGTTCCTCCTAGACACTGTTTCATTTTTTTTTTTTTTTTTTTTTTTTTTTTTTTTTTATTGTAGTTATCTGATGCTCTAGCTACAATCATGGTTCAGGGATTCTAGATTTTATGCATTTTCAAAAACGGTTTTTAGAAAAGGTGAGTTTTTTTTTTGAAAACTATGTCCATCAGTTTTGGCATGTTGTGAGAACTTTATTGAGTTCCTTTCTGTAATATCCCAGGAAATGGGGTTACAAAAATAGAGGAAACGGATGTGTGCATTGCATTCATGCATAGAAAATCCGGGGAATTTTCACGCTTTAAAGTAAAACAGTCACAGTAACTGAAGTTTCACTTTATCTTGGTGGAATTGAAGTAGCTCATCAAGTCAAGCGCTATAAACCTCAATGTGACTTTGTTAAAACCTTGTTTTGGGTAGAGATAATTTGATCTAAGGGGTTGGATCAAATGGAATTAAAATCAACACAAGAACTTATTAATAAAGAATCAACTACTTGATCTTATTAAAGATCACAACATGATATTCCTTGCCATACCATATGAACATCCATTTAATTGGAAATCAAGTAACAATAATTGGAGAAACTATTTTTCACTTATCTTCTCCATGTCTTAAACTAATTCTTGATCCTACCATGAACCTCATGGTATTCATTTTACTTCATTCTTGAAAAGATGACCAGGAGATCAACTCTAGAATCATACATCCTTCTCTATTCCATATTATTGTACATCAAACCTAGAGAGGTGAGAGTTTTATAATAATTATTAGAGAAGCAATAACAAACCTTGAGTTAAACCTTGGATATACATCCAAGTATTCAAATCATCATCTTTAAGAGGAACCCTAGGATATTATTCAAGACATTCCTAGAGAGAGAAACCATTTATGTTAAACATAGATATTGATGATCACATCAATCCCTATGGAGCCTAACCTTAAGTTAGTATTAAAGTCCTTCCCAAAATGAGAGAGATCATTCATACCAATTCCAGCCTTACTTAGTAAGGAATCAAGGACAACCTTTGAACTAAGGTGTTAGGAGGTAAACCATTCCATCTTGGAGTGGTGATATAATTTAATGACAAATGGAATAATACCATATCCATTAATTGATAAAGTAAGGAGGAGATTAACTCAATCAAGATAGCCAAGTGGAGTTTTAGACTTAATACCTATTGAGATATTGTGAGTACACCATAAACCCTAGAATAACCATTCCTTTATAAGAGAGCCCAAGCTATGGTGTTACACTCAAGTAGTTGAGGCAACACTTGAATGCGAGGGAGAGAAATATCCATATACCTAATGATTATATCATCATTGTTTAAGTAGAACCCTAACATCATATCTCAGGCATTCTCATGGGATATAAACTTAAGAGGCAACCATAGTAGTCCCATTCAAGAAGATAAATTTAAAGTGCTATACTTAGTTGATCAAGAAAATACTTAATCTTGGGAGTGAGAAACCTAATTCTTGAGAGATAACTTAGGAAGCCCAACCTTGATCATTATAAATTGAGTGATGATCATAAACCCTAAGAACTTGAGGTAGAGAAATTAAGAACTAGTTGATCATGCCTAATCCATGATCATGCTCTAGAGGGATGTGAGGATAGGTTAAAACCTAATAAGATAAGTAGATATCATTCACCACTTGAAATTATAGGGAGGTAATTAGTAAGCAACCATAGGCTTATACTCTAACCTTAACTTATGATTCACTTGGTGATCATAAGTAGAATCTTACCCATATATTTTCCATTCATTCATCAATTAAAGAACCTAAGAAAACCTTAGAGTTAAATTCTATACTTAAATGGTGAGAAACCATACATCCATATGACCAAAGTTAACTATAAAAAGAACTATAACAAATGTAGTTACTTTCATGATAAATCGGGGATAATAATAGAAGTTAATTGGTAGAAGATAAAACCAATTCTCAAATCCTTAGTAATTAGAGAAGCACATAAGATATGAAGCAAGTAATCATATTACCATGGTTAGGGGAGATTAAACCCTAGCCGATGCAATATGATGTCATCCCAATTCTATAAACTAGAATTATATCTCAACCCTAGTTGATGTATCACTATGATGATCCTAATATAAACCCAGGCCATAATTGAGATTCAAACCAATTGCCATTAGGTAAACATAATTAGAACCCCAGAATTGCACTCTAGTTAAAACCTATGCTTAATTATGGAGCATAAGATAAACCTAATTTAAACCCTTTAATTAAACCATGTGTGGTGATCAACCACTTACCTTTGTAACTAAGACCAAGCCATTATGGGGACAATATCTACTTTAGACAATTTCAAAGATAATAAGAGTGTTAACCTTGAAAGGGAGTTATAAGAGAGTTTACAAAACTATAATAAATAGGTGATCACATAAAATAATATGCAAGTGAAACCAACTCAAAAATAAGAAACCAAGACCTCCTAATAATCTTTAAAATGCCTTGGGAAGCAGTTCTCCACTCTAAATAATTCAAAAGAGAGTTGTATTGCAGGGAAGAAAAGGAATTTCAAAGGACACTGATACGTCTCCAACGTATCTATAATTTCCGATGTTCCATGCTTGTTTTATGACAATACCAACATGTTTTGTTCACACTTTATATCATTTTCATGCATTTTCCGGAACTAACCTATTAACAAGATGCCACAGTGCCAGTTCCTGTTTTCTGCTGTTTTTGGTTCCAGAAAGGCTGTTCGGGCAATATTCTCGGAATTGGACGAAATCAACGCCAAACCTCCTATTTTTCCCGGAAGGCTCCAGAACACCGAAGAAGAGTCGGAGAGGAGCCAGGGGGGCCCCACACCATAGGGCCGCGCGGGCCAGGGTCTGGCCGCGCCGGCCTAGGGTGAGGCCACCCTGTCAGCCCTCCTGCGCCGCCTCTTCGCCTATATAACCCCTTTCGACCTAAAAACGCAACACCAATTGACGAAACTCCAGAAAGACTCCAGGGGCGCCGCCGCCATCGCGAAACTCCAATTCGGGGGACAGAACTCTCTGTTCCGGCACCCTGCCGGACGGGGAATTGCCCCCGGAGCCATCTCCACCGCCGTCTTCACCGCCATCTTCACCGCCATCGCTGCCCCCATGATGAGGAGGGAGTAATTCACCCCTGAGGCTGAGGGCTTCGCTGTAGCTATGTGGTTCATCTCTCTCCCATGTACCTCAATACAATGATCTCATGAGCTGCTTTACATGATTGAGATTCATATGAGTTTTGTATCACTATTATCTATGTGCTACTCTAGCAAAGTTATTAAAGTAGTTTTATTCCTCCTGCACGTGTGTAAAGATGACAGTGTGTGCACCGTGTTAGTACTTGGTTTATGCTATGATCATGATCTCTTGTAGATTGCGAAGTTAACTATTGCTATGATAATATTGATGTGATCTATTCCTCCTACATATGCATGAAGGTGAAAGTGTGCATGCTATGTTAGTACTTGGTTTAGTCCTTTGATCTATCTTACACTATAAGGTTACTTAAACATGAGCATTATTGTGGAGCTTGTTAACTCCGGCATTGAGGGTTCGTGTAATCCTACGCAATGTGTTCATCATCCAACAAAAGTGTAGAGTATGCATTTATCTATTCTGTTATGTGATCAATGTTGAGAGTGTCCACTAGTGAAAGTGTAATCCCTAGGCCTTGTTCTTAAATACTGCTATCGCTACTTGTTTACTACTGCTGCATTACTACTGCTTGTTTCTTGTTTCTTTGCGTTACTCTTTGCTGCAATACCACCACCATCAACTACACACCATCAAGCTATTTTACGGCACCGTTACTCTTGCTCATATATATTCATACCACCTGTATTTCACTATCTCTTCGCCGAACTAGTGCACCTATTAGGTGTGTTGGGGACACAAGAGACTTCTTGCTTTGTGGTTGCAGGGTTGCATGAGAGGGATATCTTTGACCTCTTCCTCCCTGAGTTCGATAAACCTTGGGTATCCACTTAAGGGAAAACTTGCTGCTGTCCTACAAACCTCTGCTCTTGGAGGCCCAACAACATCTCTGAGGAAAGGAGGGGGAACGTAGACATCAAGCACTTTTAAAGCGCCGTTCTTGCAGGGAGGAAAGGTAAAAGGCACTCATACTCCGGTTCCGGGTAAAGTACTTTTCTGGCGCCATTGTGTTTGTGCTCGAAGCTATTTCCTTTAGATCCTGCAATTGCAACTTTTTGTTTCTTGTTTACACTAGTTAGGCATAATGGAAAACAACAAAAAAATTAGTGAGCTTTTTAATCTTTTTCCTGATTTAGAATTGTTTGATGCGAAAATTAAAAAACCTATGGAACCTTATTTGCATGCTAGTAGCGATGTTATTAGTATGAATGCAATTACTGCTAATGCTATGAAGAAGTCTAAGCTTGGGGAAGCTAGTTTTTGTGGTCTTTTTAGCTTCCCATCTTTTGGGGAGAAAATTTGTTACGATAATGCTTTATCTCCCATATGCGATAACTCTAATAATGCTTCTGATATTTTAAATCCACCTGCTGAAAGTATTCCGTATAAAATACCCATGAAAATTATTGAACGTGTTATGGACAACCACTATAAAGGGGATGGAACTGTCCATCCTAGAGATCATTTCGTGTTTTTGCACGAACTATGTGGGTTATTCAAGTGTGCAGGTATCTCTATGGATGAAGTGAGGAAGAAGCTATTCTCTGTTTATTTGTCAGTAAAGCGGCGCATTGGTATAAATTGTTGGAGAATAGGCATTCTCTTGGTTGGGAGGAAATTGCATCTCTCTTTTATTCTAAATTTTATCCTCCGCATGAAGTGCATATTGATAGGAATTATATTTATAACTTTTATCCTCGTGATGGAGAGAGTATTTCTCAAGCGTGGGGAGATTGAAATCACTAATGCTCAAATGTCCCATTCATGAGCTCCCCGTAATGTTATTGTTAACAATTTTTATGCGAGACTTTCGGGACAACACAAGGACTATACGGACGCGTGTTCGGAAGGATCTTTCACAAGCAAGGAGGTTGAAGCTAGGTGGGACCTCCTCGATCGGATTGAGGACAACGCTGAAGGATGGGAGAACAATGAAGGTAAAGAGTCAGGTATAAATTATGATTATGAATGCATTGAAGCTTTTATGGATACCGATAAATTTCGAAATATGAGTGCTACTTATGGTCTTGACTCTCAAGTTGCTGCGAATCTTTATAAAGCCTTTGCTTCTCATTTTGAATTACCTAAAAATAATTTTGATAAGTATCACGAACCTTTTAAAGAGGCTTGCATGAAGAATGAAATTGTTGTTAATTATTGCAATAAGCATGCTCAAACTCCTAAGAATGCTATTTCCTATAAGTATGTTAATTTTTGTGGAATACATAGACCTTGTGGAATTAATCAAATCAAAGATGAATCTTGTATCCATCATGCTAATGAAAAAACTAGAAAGTGGTTTAGGGCTCTAGATGATCTTGGTAAAAAAGTTTGTGCCCTCTATCCTTTTATTTGTGAAGTTTGCCATGAAGTGGGTCATTTTAATTTTCAATGCTCCTCTAGTGATATATTGAACCCAATGAGTGCTGCAAATTTGTATTGTGATGATGAAATTACTCCTAATCAGCATGATGAACTTACTTTATTTTTGGGGTGTGAAGAATTGTCGAGAAAAATCTCTTTGTTACATATGAGTGATCTTGATATTGATGATGTCCTGCATGGGTGTTTTTCTTATTGCATTGATAATAGCCATACAAATACTTACATACAAAATATTTTAGAAGATGACACCTTGCCAAAATATGATAGGACTGCTGTGTGTTTTCAACTAATTAATGAAAAGGAGGGATTCCCCCAAGTTTCTTCTATTGTTTCTGAAAGTAAATCAGGTTATGCGGACAAGCCACCCTTCAAGCCTCTTCCTCCTAAAGAAGGGAACGAGGAGAAGGAGGAGAAGAAGAAGAAGGGAACGAAGAAGAAGAAGAAGAAGAAGAAGGGGAATAAAAAGAAAGAGGTAACATCATATCCCCGCGTATATGAGATAACAATAGGTAACCGTAAGTATGTTGCTCCTAATGATTATTGTGATAATGAATCTGAATATGATGATCTTCCTATGCCCTTTACATACATTAGCAATCATGATTTGAATGAGCACACCACTTTTGATATTACAAATCTCTGTGAAATTGATTCTATTTCTTATGATGACACTATGCCTCCGATCTCTAATGATTATTATAAAGAATGCTATGATGTAGGTTCTAATTATCCTTATGAAACTTGTCATAGTCATGATTGGATTACCAAAAACAATTCCCTTAATAGGCAACTTGTTTACCATGTTCAAATTCTTGATAATAATCTTGCTCCAATTACTATTAATGAGAATAACTCTTCTTATGCCAAATTTAATGATACTTCTATGCATATGAACCATGATAAGAATGTTTTAAGTGATGGGTATATTGTGGATTTCATCAATGATGCTACTGAAAGTTATTATGAGAGAGGGAAATATGGTTATATGCATCTTAATGATATTAAGTTTCCCCTCTTTATGTTGAGAATCTTGAAGTTACTCGTGTTTTATCCTCTTATGCTTGTCACTTTGTTCTTCATGAATTCATTTGTGTACAAGATTCCTCTTCATAGGAAGCATGTTAGACTTAAATTTGTTTTGAATTTGCCTCTTGAAGCTCTCTTTTGCTTCAAATACTATTTCCATGAATGGATTATTAAAACTGCTGAGCCCATCTTAATGGCTATAAAGAAAGAACTTCTTGGGAGATAACCCATGTGTTATTTTGCTACAGTACTTTGTTTTATATTTGTGTCTTGGAAGTTGTTTACTACTGTAGCAACCTCTCCTTATCTTAGTTTTGTGTTTTGTTGTGCCAAGTGAAGCCTCTAATCGAAGGTTGATACTAGATTTGGATTTCTGCACAGAAACAGATTTCTATCTGTCACGAATCTGGGATTTTCTCTCTGTAGAAAAATCAGAAAAATATGCCAATTTACGTGCGTGTTCCTCAGATATGTACGCAACTTTCATTAGTTTTGAGTTTTCTGATCTGAGCAACGGAAGTATTTATTAGAAATTCGTCTTTACGGACTGTTCTGTTTTGACAGATTCTGCCTTTTATTTCGCATTGCCTCTTTTGCTATGTGGGATGGATTTCTTTTTTCCATTAAACTCCAGTAGCTTTGAGCAATGTTCAGAAGTGTTAAGAATGATTGTGTCACCTCTGAACATGTGAGTTTTTGATTATGTACTAACCCCTCTAATGAAGTTTATGAGAAGTTTGGTGTGAAGGAAGTTTTCAAGGGTCAAGAGAGGAGGATGATATACTATGATCAAGAAGAGTGAAAGTTCTAAGCTTGGGGATGACCCGGTGGTTCACCCCTGCATATATCAAGAAGACTCAAGCGTCTAAGCTTGGGGATGCCCAAGGCATCCCCTTCTTCATCGACAAATTATCAGGTTCCTTCTCTTGAAACTATATTTTTATTCGGTCACATCTTATGTGCTTTACTTGGAGCGTCTGTGTGCTTTTGTTTTTGTTTTTGTTTGAATAAATTGGATTACATCATGCTTGTGTGGGAGAGAGACACGCTCCACTGTTGCATATGAACACATGTGTTCTTAGCTCATGATATTCATGGCGAAGTTTCCTCTTCGTTAAATTGTTATATGGTTGGAATTGGAAAATGCTACATGGAGTAATTGCTATAATGTCTTGGGTAATGTGATACTTGGCAATTGTTGTGCTCATGTTTAAGCTCTTGCATCATATACCTTACACTTATTAGTGAAGAAATACATAGAGCTTGTTAAAATTTGGTTTGCATGAGTGGTTTCTCTAGAGTCTAGATATTTTCTAGTAAGATGTTTGAACAACAAGGAAGACGATGTATAGTTTTATAATGCTTGTAATATGTCTTTTATGTGAGTTTTGCTGTCTAGTTCATGCTTGTGTTTGCTTCAAACAACCTTGCTAGCCTAAACCTTGTATCGAGAGGGAATACTTCTCATGCATCCAAATTCTTGAGCCAAACAACACTATGCCATTTGTGTCCACCATACCTACCTACTATGTGGTATTTCCTGCCATTCCCAAGTAAATTGCTTGAGTGCTACCTTTAAACAACTCAAAATTTATCACCTCTGATTTGTGTCAATGTTTTATAGCTCATGAGGAAGTATGTGGTGTTTAGCTTTCAACCTTGTCATTTACTTTTGACGGACTCTCATATGGACTAGTGGCACATCCGCTTATCCAATAATTTTGCAAAAAGAGCTGGCAATGGGATTCCCATTCCCAAATTAATTAACAAAAATAGACACTCCTCCATGGTATGTGATTGTTGGACGGCACCCGAAGGATTCGGTTAGCCATGGCTTGTGTAAGCAAAGGTTGGGAGGAGTGTCATCATCATAATAAAACTAAAATAAAAAGGCACTCCTTCATGGTATGAGATTGTTGGCAGGCACCCGAGGATTCGGTTAGCCATGGTTTGTGAAAGAAAGGTTGGAAGGAGTGCCACCCAAAAATAAAATAATTCATGGGAGCCGCTCTTGGAAGTCCGGTTGGCGAGGTAGTTAGTGTACCCATTACCATTCGTTGACAACAACAAACACCTCTCAAAACATTACTTTTTATGCTCTCTATATGTTTTCAAAACCAAAGCTCTAGCACAAATATAGCAATCGATGCTTTCCTCTTTGAAGGACCATTCTTTTACTTTTATTGTTGAGTCAGTTTACCTATCTCTCTCTACCTCAAGAAGCAAACATTTGTGTGAACTGTGCATTGATTCTTACATACTTGCTTATTGCATTTGTTATATTGCTCTGCATTGACAACTATCTATGAGATATACATGTTACAAGTTGAAAGCAACCGCTGAAACTTAATCTTCCATTGTGTTGCTTCAATACCTTTACTAAGAATTTATTGCTTTATGAGTAACTCTTATGCAAGACTTGTTGATGCTTATCTCGAAAGTACTATTCATGAAAAGTCTTTGCTATATGATTCAATTGTTTACTCATTGCATTTACATTGTTTCGAATCGCTGCATTCATCTCATATGCTTTACAGTGGTATGATTAAGATTATGTTGGTAGCATGTCACCTCAGAAATTATCTTTTATCGTTTACCTACTCGAGGACGAGTAGGAACTAAGCTTGGGGATGCTGATACGTCTCCAACGTATCTATAATTTCCGATGTTCCATGCTTGTTTTATGACAATACCAACATGTTTTGTTCACACTTTATATCATTTTCATGCATTTTCCGGAACTAACCTATTAACAAGATGCCACAGTGCCAGTTCCTGTTTTCTGCTGTTTTTGGTTCCAGAAAGGCTGTTCGGGCAATATTCTCGGAATTGGACGAAATCAACGCCAAACCTCCTATTTTTCCCGGAAGGCTCCAGAACACCGAAGAAGAGTCGGAGAGGAGCCAGGGGGGCCCCACACCATAGGGCCGCACGGGCCAGGGTCTGGCCGCGCCGGCCTAGGGTGAGGCCGCCCTGTCAGCCCTCCTGCGCCGCCTCTTCGCCTATATAACCCCTTTCGACCTAAAAACGCAACACCAATTGACGAAACTCCAGAAAGACTCCAGGGGCGCCGCCGCCATCGCGAAACTCCAATTCGGGGGACAGAACTCTCTGTTCGGCACTGCCGGGACGGGGAATTGCCCGGAGCCATCTCCACCGCCGTCTTCACCGCCATCTTCACCGCCATCGCTGCCCCCATGATGAGGAGGGAGTAATTCACCCCTGAGGCTGAGGGCTTCGCTGTAGCTATGTGGTTCATCTCTCTCCCATGTACCTCAATACAATGATCTCATGAGCTGCTTTACATGATTGAGATTCATATGAGTTTTGTATCACTATTATCTATGTGCTACTCTAGCAAAGTTATTAAAGTAGTTTTATTCCTCCTGCACGTGTGTAAAGATGACAGTGTGTGCACCGTGTTAGTACTTGGTTTATGCTATGATCATGATCTCTTGTAGATTGCGAAGTTAACTATTGCTATGATAATATTGATGTGATCTATTCCTCCTACATATGCATGAAGGTGAAAGTGTGCATGCTATGTTAGTACTTGGTTTAGTCCTTTGATCTATCTTACACTATAAGGTTACTTAAACATGAGCATTATTGTGGAGCTTGTTAACTCCGGCATTGAGGGTTCGTGTAATCCTACGCAATGTGTTCATCATCCAACAAAAGTGTAGAGTATGCATTTATCTATTCTGTTATGTGATCAATGTTGAGAGTGTCCACTAGTGAAAGTGTAATCCCTAGGCCTTGTTCTTAAATACTGCTATCGCTACTTGTTTACTACTGCTGCATTACTACTGCTTGTTTACTGTTTTACTGCGTTACTACTGCTGCAATACCACCACCATCAACTACACACCATCAAGCTATTTTCTGGCACCGTTGCTACTTCTCATATATATTCATACCACCTGTATTTCACTATCTCTTCGCCGAACTAGTGCACCTATTAGGTGTGTTGGGGACACAAGAGACTTCTTGCTTTGTGGTTGCAGGGTTGCATGAGAGGGATATCTTTGACCTCTTCCTCCCTGAGTTCGATAAACCTTGGGTATCCACTTAAGGGAAAACTTGCTGCTGTCCTACAAACCTCTGCTCTTGGAGGCCCAACACTGTCTACAGGAAAGGAGGGGGAGCGTAGACATCAGACACACAAACTCATGGCTAAATTGAAATCTAAATAAAACTCACAAGGATTCAAATAAAATCATGCATTACACATTAGTTTGGCAATGGAATCATGCAATGATCATTAGGGCTAAGTCTTAATTAAAAATAGGTGTAAACATCTGAAAGCATAATTGAATTCAAATATGAATTCAAAACAGAATTATAAAATCAGAATTCAAAAATAGAAATACAAAACAGAAAATAAATGAAAGAGAAAAAGAAGAAAAAGCATACCTGGACCTTACCTGGTCGTGGCAGCCCACTGATGTTTACGTTCCCCCTCCTTCCCTGTAGACAGTGTTGGGCCTCCAAGAGCAGAGGTTTGTAGAACAGCAGCAAGTTTTCCCTTAAGTGGATCACCCAAGGTTTATCGAACTCAGGGAGGAAGAGGTCAAAGATATCCCTCTCATGCAACCCTGCAACCACAAAGCAAGAAGTCTCTTGTGTCCCCAACACACCTAATAGGTGCACTAGTTCGGCGAAGAGATAGTGAAATACAGGTGGTATGAATAAGTATGAGCAGTAGCAACGGTGCCAGAAAATAGCTTGCTGGCGTGTAGTTGATGGTGGTAGTATTGCAGCAGTAGTAACGCAGTAAAATAGTAAACAAGCAGCAGTAACGCAGTATTTAGGAACAAGGCCTAGGGATTAGACTTTCACTAGTGGACACTCTCAACATTGATCACATAACAGAACAGATAAATGCATACTCTACACTCTTGTTGGATGATGAACGCATTGCGTAGGATTACACGAACCCTCAATGCCGGAGTTAACAAGCTCCACAATTTGTTCATGTTTAAGTAACCTTATAGTGTAAGATAGATCAAAAGACTAAACCAAGTACTAACATAGCATGCACACTGTCACCTTCATGCATATGTAGGAGGAATAGATCACATCAATATTATCATAGCAATAGTTAACTTCGCAATCTACAAGAGATCATGATCATAGCATAAACCAAGTACTAACACGGTGCACACACTGTCACCTTTACACACGTGCAGGAGGAATAGAACTACTTTAATAACATTGCTAGAGTAGCACATAGATAAATTGTGATACAAACTCATATGAATCTCAATCATGTAAAGCAGCTCATGAGATCATTGTATTGAGGTACATGGGAGAGAGATGAACCACATAGCTACCGGTACAGCCCCGAGCCTCGATGGAGAACTACTCCCTCCTCATGGGAGCAGCAGCGGTGATGAAGATGGCGGTGGAGATGGCAGCGGTGTCGATGGAGAAGCCTTCCGGGGGCACTTCCCCGCTCCGGCAGCGTGCCGGAACAGAGACTCCTGTCCCCCAGATCTTGGCCTCGCGATGGCGGCGGCTCTGGAAGGTTTCTGTGGTTTTCGTCGAACGTATCAGGGTTTTCGATCCAGGGGCTTTAAATAGGCGAAGAGGCGGCGCCAGAGGGTCGAAGGGGTGCCCACACCATAGGGTGGCGCGGGCCCCCCTGGCCGCGCCGCCATGTGGTTTGGTGGGCCTGTGCCCCCTCCCTGGTGGCTCTCGGGTGTTCTGGATGCTTCCGGTGAAAATAGGAACTTGGGCGTTGATTTCGTCCGATTCCGAGAATATTTCCTTACTAGGATTTCTGAAATCAAAAACAGCAGAAAACAGGAACTGGCACTTCGGCATCTTGTTAATAGGTTAGTTCCAGAAAATGCACGAATATGACATAAAGTGTGCATAAAACATGTAGATAACATCAATAATGTGGCATGGAACATAAGAAATTGTCGATACGTCGGAGACGTATCAGCATCCCCAAGCTTAGTTCTGCTCGTCCCGAGCAGGTAAAACGATAACACATATAATTTCTGGAGTGACATGCCATCATAAACTTGATCATACTATTTGTAAAGCATATGTAGTGAATGCAGCGATCAAAACAATGTATATGACATGAGTAAACAAGTGAATCATAAAGCAAAGACTTTTCATGAATAGCACTTCAAGACAAGCATCAATTAAGTCTTGCATACGAGTTAACTCATAAAGCAATAATTCAAAGTAAAAGCATTGAAGCAACACTAAGGAAGATTAAGTTTCAGCGGTTGCTTTCAACTTATAACATGTATATCTCATGGATATTGTCAACATAGAGTAATATAACAAGTGCAATATGCAAGTATGTAGGAATCAATGCACAGTTCACACAAGTGTTTGCTTCTTGAGGTGGAGAGAAATAGGTGAACTGACTCAACATGAAAGTAAAAGAATGGTCCTCCATAGAGGAAAAGCATCGATTGCTATATTTGTGCTAGAGCTTTGATTTTGAAAACATGAAACAATTTTGTCAACGGTAGTAATAAAGCATATGTATCATGTAAATTATATCTTACAAGTTGCAAGCCTCATGCATAGTGTACTAATAGTGCCCGCACCTTGTCCTAATTAGCTTGGACTACCGGATCATCACAATGCACATGTTTTGACCAAGTGTCACCAAGGGGTACCTCTATGCCGCCTGTACAAAGGTCTAAGGAGAAAGCTCGCATTGGATTTCTCGCTATTGATTATTCTTCAACTTAGACATCCATACCGGGACAACATAGACAACAGATAATGAACTCCTCTTTTATGCATAAGCATGTAACAACAATTAATAATTTTCTCATATGAGATTGAGGATATATGTCCAAAACTGAAACTTCCACCATGGATCATGGCTTTAGTTAGCGGCCCAATGTTCTTCTCTAACAATATGCATGCTTAACCATAAGGTGGTAGATCTCTCTTACTTCAGACAAGACGGACATGCATAGCAACTCACATGAAATTCAACAAAGAGTAGTTGAGGGCGTCCCCAGTGAACATGGTTATCGCACAACAAGCAACTTAATAAGAGATAAAGTGCATAATTACATATTCAATACCACAATAGTTTTTAAGCTATTTGTCCCATGAGCTATATATTGCAAAGGTGAATGATGGAATTTTAAAGGTAGCACTCAAGCAATTTACTTTGGAATGGCGGAAAATACCATGTAGTAGGTAGGTATGGTGGACACAAATGGCATAGTAGTTGGCTCAAGTATTTTGGATGCATGAGAGGTATTCCCTCTCGATACAAGGTTTAGGCTAGCAAGGCTTATTTGAAACAAACACAAGGATGAACCGGTGCAGCAAAACTCACATAAAAGACATATTGAAAACATTATAAGACTCTACACCATCTTCCTTGTTGTTCAAACTCAATACTAGAAATTATCTAGACCTTAGAGAGACCAATTATGCAAACCAAATTTTAGCATGCTCTATGTATTTCTTCATTAATAGGTGCAAAGTATATGATGCAAGAGCTTAAACGTGAGCACAACAATTGCCAAGTATCACATTACCCAAGACATTTTAGCAATTACTACATGTATCATTTTCCAATTCCAACCATATAACAAATTAACGAAGAAGAAACTTCGCCATGAATACTAAAAGCTAAGAACACAGGTGTTCATATGCAACAGCGGAGCGTGTCTCTCTCCCACACAAGCATGATGTAATCCAATTTATTCAAACACAAACAAAAACAAAAACAAACCGACGCTCCAAGTAAAGCACATAAGATGTGACGGAATAAAAATATAGTTTCAAGAGAAGGAACCTGATAATTTTGTCGATGAAGAAGGGGATGCCTTGGGCATCCCCAAGCTTAGATGCTTGAGTCTTCTTAGAATATGCAGGGGTGAACCACCGGGGCATCCCCAAGCTTAGAGCTTTCACTCTCCTTGATCATGTTGCATCATACTCCTCTCTTGATCCTTGAAAACTTCCTCCACACCAAACTCGAAACAACTCATTAGAGGGTTAGTGCACAATAAAAATTAACATATTCAGAGGTGACACAATCATTCTTAACACTTCTGGACATTGCATAATGCTACTGGACATTAGTGGATCAAAGAAATTCATCCAACATAGCAAAAGAGGCAATGCGAAATAAAAGGCAGAATCTGTCAAAACAGAACAGTTCGTATTGACGAATTTTAAAATGGCACCAGACTTGCTCAAATGAAAATGCTCAAATTGAATGAAAGTTGCGTACATATCTGAGGATCATGCACGTAAAATGGCTTAATTTTCTGAGCTACCTACAGGGAGGTAGACCCAGATTCGTGACAGCAAAGAAATCTGGAACTGCGCAGTAATCCAAATCTAGTACTTACTTTACTATCAAAGACTTTACTTGGCACAACAAAACACAAAACTAAGATAAGGAGAGGTTGCTACAGTAGTAAACAACTTCCAAAACACAAATATAAAACAAAGTACTGTAGCAAAATAACACATGGGTTATCTCCCAAGAAGTTCTTTCTTTATAGCCGTTAAGATGGGCTCAGCAGTTTTAATGATGCACTCATAAGAAATAGTAGTTGAAGCGAAAGAGAGCATCAAGAAGCAAGTTCAAAACAAATTTAAGCCTAACATGCCTCCTATGCATAGGAATCTTGTAAATAAACAAGTTCAAGAAGCATAATGCAACAAGCATAGAAACATAAAACAAGTGTAGCTTCAAAAATTTCAGCACATAGAGAGGTATTTTAGTAACATGAAAATTTCTACAACCATATTTTCCTCTCTCATAATAACTTTCAGTAGTGTCATGAGCAAACTCAACAATATAACTATCACATAAAGCATTCTTGTCATGAGTCTCATGCATAAAATTATTACTACCCACATAAGCATAATCAATTTTATTAGTTGTAGCGGGAGCAAATTCAACAAAGTAGCTATCATTATATGTAGGAGGCATATTGTAATCATAATCAAATTCACTCTCCATAGTAGGTGGAACCAAAAGACCACTATCATTATAATCATCATATATGGGAGGCAAAGTATCGTCAAAGAAAATTTCCTCCTCAATGCTTGGGGGACTAAAAATATCATGCAAACCAGCTTCCCCAAGCTTAGAATTTTCCATATCATTAGCAACAATGGTATTCAAAGTGTTCATACTAACATGTTCCATGGGTTTTTTAATTTTCGGATCAAACCATCCATGTCTTAAATCAGGAAATAGAGTAAAAAGCTCATTGTTGTCCATTATGCCAAACTAGTGTAAACAAGAAACAAAAAGATGCAATTGCAGGATCTAAAGGAAATAGCTTCGAGTACTTACAACGGCGAAAATAGCTTAGTAGCCGAGGTCCGGATTGTGAGTACCTTTTACCTTTCCTCCCCGGCAACGGCGCCAGAAAATAGCTTGATGTCTACGTTCCCCCTCCTTTCCTGTAGACAGTGTTGGGCCTCCAAGAGCAGAGGTTTGTAGAACAGCAGCAAGTTTTCCCTTAAGTGGATCACCCAAGGTTTATCGAACTCAGGGAGGAAGAGGTCAAAGATATCCCTCTCATGCAACCCTGCAACCACAAAGCAAGAAGTCTCTTGTGTCCCCAACACACCTAAAAGGTGCACTAGTTCGGGGAAGAGATAGTGAAATACAGGTGGTATGAATAAGTATGAGCAGTAGCAACGGTGCCAGAAAATAGCTTGCTGGCGTGTAGTTGATGGTGGTAGTATTGCAAAGATAATAACGCATGGAAATAGTAAACAAGCAGCGATACTTGCAGTATTTAGGAACAAGGCCTAGGGATTAGACTTTCACTAGTGGACACTCTCAACATTGATCACATAACAGAACAGATAAATGCATACTCTACACTCTTGTTGGATGATGAACGCATTGCGTAGGATTACACGAACCCTCAATGCCGGAGTTAACAAGCTCCACAATTTGTTCATGTTTAAGTAACCTTATAGTGTAAGATAGATCAAAAGACTAAACCAAGTACTAACATAGCATGCACACTGTCACCTTCATGCATATGTAGGAGGAATAGATCACATCAATATTATCATAGCAATAGTTAACTTCGCAATCTACAAGAGATCATGATCATAGCATAAACCAAGTACTAACACGGTGCACACACTGTCACCTTTACACACGTGCAGGAGGAATAGAACTACTTTAATAACATTGCTAGAGTAGCACATAGATAAATTGTGATACAAACTCATATGAATCTCAATCATGTAAAGCAGCTCATGAGATCATTGTATTGAGGTACATGGGAGAGAGATGAACCACATAGCTACCGGTACAGCCCCGAGCCTCGATGGAGAACTACTCCCTCCTCATGGGAGCAGCAGCGGTGATGAAGATGGCGGTGGAGATGGCAGCGGTGTCGATGGAGAAGCCTTCCGGGGGCACTTCCCCGCTCCGGCAGCGTGCCGGAACAGAGACTCCTGTCCCCCAGATCTTGGCCTCGCGATGGCGGCGGCTCTGGAAGGTTTCTGTGGTTTTCGTCGAACGTATCAGGGTTTTCGATCCAGGGGCTTTAAATAGGCGAAGAGGCGGTGCCAGAGGGTCGAAGGGGTGCCCACACCATAGGGTGGCGCGGGCCCCCCCTGGCCGCGCCGCCATGTGGTTTGGTGGGCCTGTGCCCCCTCCCTGGTGGCTCTCGGGTGTTCTGGATGCTTCCGGTGAAAATAGGAACTTGGGCGTTGATTTCGTCCGATTCCGAGAATATTTCCTTACTAGGATTTCTGAAACCAAAAACAGCAGAAAACAGGAACTGGCACTTCGGCATCTTGTTAATAGGTTAGTTCCAGAAAATGCACGAATATGACATAAAGTGTGCATAAAACATGTAGATAACATCAATAATGTGGCATGGAACATAAGAAATTATCGATACGTCGGAGACGTATCACCCACCAGCAGCCCAGCAAGAACTAGCCCAGCACAGCCCAGCCTAGCCCGAGATACCCCTTCGTCTAAAAATCTCGGGACGAGGTCGTCCTCATCCCCTCCTCTCGCATGGATGACAGCACGAAGCCGTGCCCGGCTTCCTCTCGCTGCTGTCGACGCCTCCTCGTCCGACGGCGTGACGAGGCGTGCCCTGCGCCCTATAAAAGCCCCGAGACGATCACTGGCTCGATTTCTTCCTCCCTGCTCCAAAAATTCTCCCCAGACGAAACCCTAGCTCGCCCCGACCATCTCCCTCGCCGCCGTTCGGAGCCTCCCCAAGCCCAGCCGTGACCACCATCAGCACCGCCGTGGCCGACTTGCTCTGCCTGCAAGAAGAATCGACCCCAATCGGCCCGTAGCGCCGCCGTCGACCTTGTCTTCTCCAACGCCGGCTC
Source organism: Lolium perenne (assembly GCF_019359855.2). NCBI lineage: Eukaryota > Viridiplantae > Streptophyta > Magnoliopsida > Poales > Poaceae > Lolium > Lolium perenne. Next base: position 191,090,649 of record NC_067246.2, on the reverse strand, counting down.
CGACGAAATCCGACGAACCAGACCTCCCCTTGCCACGCCGTCAAGCCCTGCGTGCTCTTGGTGAGACACTCAACCTCCTAGCATGCCTAGCTCGTCTGATTGCTCGCTGTAGCTCCACCGCGTCGCTGGCCCGTGAGCTCTGCCGCTCGGCCTCGCCGCCGGCCAAGCTCCGGTGACCATTCGGTGGCGGCGCCACCACCACGAGGTTCGCCTTGGTGTCCTCCTTCCAATGAGCATGTGCACGCCCCTGTGGGAACCCGGAATCGCCGGCGGCGACCACCACTGGCCGCCGGTGAGGCACATGGTTGCCACTTCGGAACCACGTGGCCGCCAGCGTGGACACGGCCCACCAGTCATGGACTGTGTGGGTGTTCTGTCCGGGTAGCTTTAGCAGTTTCCGTTTAATTTCAAAATTCATAAATTACTGCAACTTCAAATAATTATAGCAAATTCATTTTAACTCAGAAAAATATAAATAAGATATCAAAATTCTTAGAAAAATAAACTCTATCAAATAAAAACATAATATGAAATTTTTATTTTTAATAAAAATTTAAATGTTTTAAACTTAATAATAAGCCTTTTCTTTTAATTATAAATTGAATTAAAATTCAATAATTAAAAAAACTTTCCCACATTAAATAAAAACCAATAACTAAATAAAGAAAACATTAAAAAACTAATCTTCTTTATTTTGTTAATTTGGCAAATGATTATTAGAGAGATTTAAACCTTAATTAATAATTAACCTAATTATTAATTGTTTAAAATAATAAAATGCCTAATTCAATATTATTTTTATTTCCAAGTTACTAGTAACTTCAACTTTTAAAATGAAGTTATTAATCCAAGAATTATAGGGTAATTAGGACAACCCTAGATCCATTATAAATAAAGTTATAACCTCATCATTTCATGTGATTCCTAAAACCCTAATATCATTAGGAACCCTAGCTCCATTATCACATGTAAACCCTAAGTTGTTTCTAACCTAAACCTTAGATTAGAACATGTGATCATGAAACTTTAATTTCATTTATAGCTCCATAGTAGTAACTAAACAATTGCCATGTCTTCATAAAATAATAAGAGACCCATCCCTAACACATTGGTATTACATGTGTTCATGCCTAGATGATCAAATAGGACCAACCATAGTTCCTATCTTCTGAGACACCAACCTTAATCATTCCTATTTAGCATCACACCATTGTGATGAAGCCTAATAGCAATCATACCTAATATTTTGCATTACATACCATACTCCACCAAACCCTTCTAGTGTGAGATACTTATGAACCATCCCATTTAAGAACCAACCATTCTCTACTCAGAGATCCAATAGCTAACCCAAGGCAACCTCAACCTTAATTGTATTACTTCTTATTACTTAAGAAGTATGTTCTTCGAAAGTTATTCTTTTGAAGAAAATTAAGGAAACATCATCAGTCCTGCCTAATAGTACCCATAGACAATAGCCATCTATCACCAACAAGGTATACCAACCTTGATAGCAACTATTTATAATAAATTGCTCAAAATGTTTAGGCTTAAGCTTAACAATTACAAGTTCTAGCTTTTGATGAATCCAACATGGTTGGGATCCATCTAATACTTACGCCAGAAACTAGTTGAAATCATAGTAAACCATAGAACTCCACAACCTAATTATCATACCTGTTCTTTATTTAAGAACATGTTCTTCAAAAGTTATTCTTTTGAAGTATATGATAACCACTCATTAACCATGACATATAATGCTAAAACCAACCACTATTCATTACATGTTAGGATTATACCAAATCTTATTGTTGTGTGCTATTAATGTTATTGTTATAATATTTTGCAACACCTGTTTATGATACCAAGTAATCACACCTGAATAAGAAACTTGTTTGTGAATCACTCTAAAAGTGCAACACACCCAAAACTAATCATCACAACTCACTAATCCTAAATCATCGGGGTTAGGTCACGCTTAGAGCGATTGCATCTCATATTTATGCATTATTGCATCCTTGCCAATCTTTTAAACATCGTCCTTGCCGAACGATGATGCTATTTCAGAATTTGGAGTTATTGCGTATCGAAGACCTTGCCTGCATAATCTTGCAGTCAAGAAAGGCAAGTTCATCACTTGCTCATGCCATTTGAGTATTTTTACCAAATTACTTGCAAAGTACTATACTTATCACTCTTGCATAAAAATCAAAAATACCATTTTCATAACTATGAATATGACTATGTGGTGGGCAGTGGAACCATGGTATGTGTTGATATGGTGGAGGTTCCATTGAAAGGGTTTATATCCATCTAGGATTAAACAACAAATGTCGTCCAATGATTCTTGTGCCGTAATACCCGTGTCAACCATAAGATCTGGAGTGGGACGGAATAGTCAATCGTATTTCCACCTCTTGTACATCAACGGATGCGCTTACCGTAGCAGTTGTATCTTGCGAGAACAACCGGAGGGTGGGGATCCCATTCTAATTCCCCACGGTAATGCGGTCTATGATGGGTTGCAGCTACCGGTGAAGGAGTTTATGGTAGAGCCCAGAACTGTTGTCGCGGTCGGGGTCCATCCTTAATTGGTGTAAGAGGACCGGCGAGGACCCAGGGTCGGGGTATGCAACAAAGGGTGGGTGTGCGAGGTAGCGGAGGAATATGATTGGCTATGACCTTATACCGGGCCTCACACCAAAGGAAGTGTGAACGGGTAACGTGCTCGGTTGGCACCAAGGTTAAGATCTCTTATGGGTAAAGCAACACACCTCTGCAGAGTGTAACGAACTGGGACCAGTCACTCCCTGTTCTGGGATATGGAACTGCGAACGCTGCCGGAAAGGAACTCCATGAAGTTCTAGTAAACCGGTGAAGGCTGACGGACATAGTTCTTCTGAATAAAAACAACCTTTTGAAGAAATGATTATCAAAACCTGCATTGGTATTAGATTTTCTGGTCTAATGCCGTAGCTAGTGCATTAAGCACCTCTTTCCTATAATGAACTTGTTGAGTACGCTCGTACTCATCCCACTCTTAAATCCCCTGCTTAGATTTGGAGGCATCGAAGGAGGATCTACAATGCAACTCGAAGGCCGAGGAGTCAACAACTACTTCACGGGACATGATATGTCAGAAGATTCGGATACCACATACAACAAGGAGGAAACCTAGATTAGCAATAGAAAGGAACTAGCTTCCTAAACTTAGCTCCTATTTAGCTAGAATCTATTCATAACCTCTATAGCTAGTTAATTACTCTACAAATTGAGTTCGTGATAGGGTTAGACTACGAGTCGTTCTTCCGGAGTTTATTTGCAGATTTACCTCATTGTAAAGTAGGAGGCTGTGCTGATCTTCTGTAGCAGAGTCGGAGTTTGTAATTCTTTAGACATGCCTTGGACCCGCATATGTTTCCGTTGTACCACTCTGAGCGATATAATACTAGTGGAACGGTGTTTCATTGGTGTTATATCAGACTTGCATACTACACCATGCAGTGGTATGCCGGGTCACCACAGTTGGTATCAGAGCAAATGCTTTAACCTTAGGATTAAAACCCTTTAAAGGAGACCTATAGGATTGGTAGTGTCTATAGGAAGTTGTATTAGCTAAGTCAACTATGCTAAACCATATACTTCTTATAACTTGAGATGGATATTCACTTGAGAATAATCCTGACACACTTGAGTCAACCCTTCTTTCCTATTCTCCCTAAGTGAAGTTAGTTAGCTAAACCCAAACATGTAGCACTCCATTAAATCCTCAAAAACAATACATGAGTAGACCCCAGTTGGTATACAATACATGGTAGTCCAAAGAGAGGATACAACCATAAGGAAGATATCCTATTGGAAGATGTGTACCAACACATGTTATAGTTAAGTACGAAATATTCAGACCTGTAATAGGAGTAATACTAGTAAAAGTGCCCGTGCGTTGCACTGGGAGAAACAAATAATCAGCGGAATAAAAGTTAGCGATATCTAAGTTTGTCACAAAATAAATCGATCCATATAAATATATCCCGAAATTACCTTTTTTCCATTATATGTCCTCCAACAAAGCATGAGTGGCGGTAAAGTCCAACTTAAGCTTAAATTAAACTTTATATGTCAACTTGAAGAGCTAGCATGATTTTGGCAGCACTATCATTTCTTATTATGTAGTCCCTCTCATTTATTAAAACAGACCCTCACTTTTGAGGCAATCTAATTTTCCCAATCAAGAAAAATAAAAGTTATAAAGGAAACAAATGAGTTGTTTCCGGCAGAGCATCGTGGTTTCTATTTGGCATAACAGATCAGTGGTCTCTTATTTCAGCTCATTCTATGTCAAAACATCCTTTTTCAAAACGTTTGTGTTCCATATAAAAAGAAATTTATTGCTATGAAATTCCCATCAAATTAATGTATTCAAGCAAACGAATCTTACTAACCAACCAATGGAAGCTTGCATCTTCCCAGTATGTAACTGAGGCTGGATTTAGCATGCATATTATGATGACACGATCAGCTTGCATCTTAAAATATAAGATCTGTTGTTGGTACTTGTTTGCTTGATACAATAACAGCCCTCCGATCTTTTACATGAACATTGCAGAAAAAAATGCTCACATTTTCATAACCGGTCTGGGTGAAAGAGTATTTTGTCAGACTCGCTCAACAGCGGACGACCGGCTTGCGACCAAGATACATCTTTGGCAGCCAACGCCATCTGAACACCTTCATCCATCTATCGGGAGGCTAGCGAGGAGCTCCCCATGGAATAGCAACATAGAATTTCGGAAATAGGGCGCATCAGTCGTGTAACCGGGTCCCTCGCCGGATCCTCTTCTGCGTGGCTGCCCCTCCCCTTCCGTGACCGCGAATCGTCCACCAGGCGCCTGGCTCCTCCCCATGTGTCGGTGCTGCCTAGATCTGGTCATGGTGGTGGCACTGTAGCTCCTGCCTCGCAGGGAAGCTCTCTCCTAGATCGCGATGAGCAAGCCTCGAGCGGTCGCAAGAACACCTCCACACCGCCACCTTCCTCCAACTCGCATCAGCCGTAAGCCCCTGCCGTTGCTTCACGCGAGAGCACGCCCAGCAGCGCCTCCCGGCTGCACATAGCCCCCCGTCGACCACGTCGCGTCGCCCAACGTGGGAAATCATCTTGGACGGTGTCCAAGCCGCTCCACGGAAAGCGTCGGCCGTCGCCTGCCGTTTTGTGCCACGCAGTCTATCATCGGGGCCGGGCCTGATCACTAAAAGGTTTCCCCGGCCGGGTGTTTGTTCGATCTCCCATGGCAGCCAAGAGGATCGAGATCATATGGGACAGTATCGTTCGCGTTCTAGCCGGACTCTGCCGCCCCGTCTGTCCCCGTTTGGTTAGTTATTATTTGAGGACAGTGTTGATCGGTTTCCAGCCAAACTCCTGCCGTACGGCGCGTTCCGGCCAAACTCTGGATCCATGTGTGCGACAGACGACAGACGACGGACGAAACGGCTTGAAACGGACCAAACCGCGGAAACGCTTCGTACTTTATTATTAGGTATAGATTAAGTGACAAAGATAAGCATGGTATCCTATTAGAAGGTGTAAACCAATACAAGTAATGGGTAAGTAAAATCTATCCAAACTTGTGAAACAGTTGATAGTAAGTGATAACTATGAGTTATATGAGGTAGTATAGACCATGATGAGTCAATCATGGGAGGTAAGGAAGAGAGATAGGAATAAAATATGCCTACTTACATGGTAGAAATAGAAATCATATATGATTCACCTGATAATCATTATGTGATGGATTAGAACATCATAAATATTTAGGAGAAGTACAATAAGAAGCCAGTTGTTCAACAATAGTGTAGGATTGTGTTTCAAAACCATGGGAAGTGTGCCAAGCACATCATGTCCATAGTCTTATGATAGTATAAACACTTGGAGGTATAAGAGCTACATTTCCATAGTTATGTGCTTAGAGTAGCAATGTTAGAACCTAGACATATCTTGTGAAATAGTCCTCAACAAAATGGAAGTTAAGTAGTAATTCCAGAGAAAATTAGGTTAACCTTAACTATCCTAGACCACTTTGTTTCAAGTTTATCTCATTGCAAATGGGCAATTAAGGTAAAGGTTGAGACAAATAGTAGACTCCCATATATAAGTGCTAAGTATCACGATATAAACCTATCTTATGTGGTGTTATATACTACACATCTCAGCCTGATGTTTAGAGATGTCTTACTCAACTATTATTATTCAGGCTTATGATGGTGTGTATTATTAGCACAAAGCTGAATCTTCTTGGATTTTATTGGATTTTCATTGTTTGACTAGATCCATACATGAAGTTGGACTTTGATATGCAAATGCATGTTGCAATATCAAGTTCTTACTTGATGCTATAGATCTAGAGGGTGATGGTAAACGTGTGAGGAAGTGACGAATTCTGAAGATTCTGAAGACAAGATGAAGGTTCATCAGAAAAAGAAAGTAAAGTTGCGGGAAGTAACCACAATACTCTGAAGGAAGTATCAATCAAGACTCATGCTTAGCCTCAACAGAGGAGTACTTTAGTACAGGAGAGCATGAAGTTGAGAAATATAGTGATTATGGAGAAGTAGAAGTAGAACCATAGTCATTATAGAAGGGGGAATGCATTGGAAATCACTTAGGATACGATATTCATCGTGGCAGCTAGTGGTTTTCTTGCAAAAATAAATCCTCGAAAAAGGAAGATGACCTACGAAACCAGAACAGATATAAGAAGACCACAGTTACTATCAGAAGACCAGAGTTGATATTGGATCAATATTGCGAGATAAAGTAGAAGATGTCTCGTTCAGTTAATCAGAACCTATAATAGAATCCATTTTTAGATATCAAATAGCCACAATTGATATCAACTAGTCCATAATTGGATTCTTCATACCAAGAAGTTGAGAACAAATAAAATTTTGTCAGCCAAATAACTATGAACTATAAACATTCAGTCGAAGGATTCACATTGGATGTCCACCATTGAGTGGATATACCACAAGGACTCTTCACAAGACCTTAGAAGAATATAAACCATAAGCTACACCTAGACCAATATTATAACCATCAATCCAATGGTTGGAAGAAAAGGAGTTGAAGACCATAAGAAAACTCTAAGGGGTAGAGTAAAGATTGAGTTGGATGTACAATGACTCAATACTTTGAATAAAATTGAAGAAGAAGGTCTGAACTAAGAGGAAGTTCGATCTTATTTTCATAAGATTATTGAACACTACTTTCAGAAGGATGTCAGACCAGAAGCCGAGGTTTATACCTCGAGGAAGTAAGAAGTGGACTATAACTTGAGAAAGTGAGTAGTATTTACTCAGTAGTACGGAAGCTCAAGTCAGCTAAGTATAATGAAGTTGGACGAAAGAAATACCGTAGACCAATAAAGCCCAAGATGGTCAAAGAATGAAGAAGATTGAACATACCAATATCAAAGACTAATAGAATGATTCCTTTCATGGAACCTAAAGAACCCAAAATAGTTATAGGTATCAACTATAAACCATGATTGGATGGACTAAATGAGTCCAATCCATTCTTAGGAAAATAAACCATCACGACCATTCCATGTTAAGTACCTTACTTACTACCATTATTGCAGTTTTGGTAGTAAGGGAAAACAAAGACCTATTTTACCAATTAGGAGTATGTTGTTAAATTAGTCTTCAGTTGAGATTAGCAGCATCAGAAGCAGTCTCAATCATTGAATCTTCAATGAGAAAAGAAACAAGATTATGATACTGAAAGAAATCATGGAATTGAAGTAAGAAACCATGATTCAGAGACAAACTCTAATGGATTCCAGGAAGAATCTGGACAAGGGATATATTCAAATATATCCAACGAGATCAATACGGAGTTTGAGAAAAGATGTAGTCTGCATAAGTCAGATTCACATTCTGAAACGTGAGAGAGATCAAACTTCGAGGACGAAGTTTAGTTTAAGGGGTAGAGACTGTAATATCCCAGGAAATGGGGTTACAAAAATAGAGGAAACGGATGTGTGCATTGCATTCATGCATAGAAAATCCGGGGAATTTTCGCGCTTTAAAGTAAAACAGTCACAGTAACTGAAGTTCCACTTGATCTTGGTGGAATTGAAGTAGCTCATCAAGTCAAGCGCTATAAACCTCAATGTGACTTTGTTAAAACCTTGTTTTGGGTAGAGATAATTTGATCTAAGGGGTTGGATCAAATGGAATTAAAATCAACACAAGAACTTATTAATAAAGAATCAACTACTTGATCTTATTAAAGATCACAACATGATATTCCTTGCCATACCATATGAACATCCATTTAATTGGAAATCAAGTAACAATAATTGGAGAAACTATTTTTCACTTATCTTCTCCATGTCTTAAACTAATCCTTGATCCTACCATGAACCTCATGGTATTCATTTTACTTCATTCTTGAAAAGATGACCAGGAGATCAACTCTAGAATCATACATCCTTCTCTATTCCATATTATTGTACATCAAACCTAGAGAGGTGAGAGTTTTATAATAATTATTAGAGAAGCAATAACAAACCTTGAGTTAAACCTTGGATATACTTCCAAGTATTCAAATCATCATCTTTAAGAGGAACCCTAGGATATTATTCAAGACATTCCTAGAGAGAGAAACCATTTATGTTAAACATAGATATTGATGATCACATCAATCCCTATGGACCCTAGCCTTAAGTTAGTATTAAAGTCCTTCCCAAAATGAGAGAGACCATTCATACCAATTCCAGCCTTACTTAGTAAGGAATCAAGGACAACCTTTGAACTAAGGTATTAGGAGGTAAACCATTCCATCTTGGAGTGGTGATATAATTTAATGACAAATGGAATAATACCATATCCATTAATTGATAAAGTAAGGAGGAGATTAACTCAATAAAGATAGCCAAGTGGAGTTTTAGACTTAATACCTATTGAGATATTGTGAGTACACCATAAACCCTAGAATAACCATTCCTTTATAAGAGAGCCCAAGCTATGGTGTTACACTCAAGTAGTTGAGGCAACACTTGAATGTGAGGGAGAGAAATATCCATATACCTGATGATTATATCATCATTGTTTAAGTAGAACCCTAACATCATATCTCAGGCATTCTCATGGGATATAAACTTAAGAGGCAACCATAGTAGTCCCATTCAAGAAGATAAATTTAAAGTGCTATACTTAGTTAATCAAGACAATACTTAATCTTGGGAGTGAGAAGCCTAATTCTTGAGAGATAACTTAGGAAGCCCAACCTTGATCATTATAAATTGAGTGATGATCATAAACCCTAAGAACTTGAGGTAGAGAAATTAAGAACTAGTTGATCATGCCTAATCCATGATCATGCTCTGGAGGGATGTGAGGATAGGTTAAAACCTAATAAGATAAGTAAATATCATTCACCACTTGAAATTATAGGGAGGTAATTAGTAAGCAACCATAGGCTTATACTCTAACCTTAACTTATGATTCACTTGGTGATCATAAGTAGAATCTTACCCATCTTTTTCATTCATTCATCACTTAAGGAACCTAAGAAAACCTTAGAGTTAAACTCTATACTTAAATGGTGAGAAACCATACATCCATATGACCAAAGTTAACTATAAAAAGAACTATAACAAATGTAGTTACTTTCATGATAAATTGGGGATAATAATAGAAGTTAATTGGTAGAAGATAAAACCAATTCTCAAATCCTTAGTAATTAGAGAAGCACATAAGATATGAAGCAAGTAACCATATTACCATGGTTAGGGGAGATTAAACCCTAGCCGATGCAATATGATGTCATCCCAATTCTATAAACTAGAATTATATCTCAACCCTAGTTGATGTATCACTATGATGATCCTAATATAAACCCAGGCCATAATTGAGATTCAAACCAATTGCCATTAGGTAAACATAATTAGAACCCCAGAATTGCACTCTAGTTAAAACCTATACTTAATTATGGAGCATAAGATAAACCTAATTTAAACCCTTTAATTAAACCATGTGTGGTGATCAACCACTTACCTTTGTAACTAAGACCAAGCCATTATGGGGACAATATCTACTTTAGACAATTTCAAAGATAATAAGAGTGTTAACCTTGAAAGGGAGTTATAAGAGTGTTTACAAAACTATAATAAATAGGTGATCACATAAAATAATATGCAAGTGAAACCAACTCAAAAATAAGAAACCAAGACCTCCTAATAATCTTTAAAATGCCTTGGGAAGCAGTTCTCCACTCTAAATAATTCAAAAGAGAGTTGTATTGCAGGGAAGAAAAGGAATTTCAAAGGACACACAAACTCATGGCTAAATTGAAATCTAAATAAAACTCACAATGATTCAAATAAAATCATGCATTACACATTAGTTTGGCAATGGAATCATGCAATGATCATTAGGGCTAAGTCTTAATAAAAAATAGGTGTAAACATCTGAAAGCATAATTGAATTCAAATATGAATTCAAAACAGAATTATAAAATCAGAATTCAAAAATAAAAATACAAAACAGAAAATAAATGAAAGAGAAAAAGAAGAAAAAGCATACCTGGACCTTACCTGGTCGTGGCAGCCCACCAGCAGCCCAGCAAGAACTAGCCCAGCACGGCCCAGCCTGGCCCGAGATACCCCTTCGTCTAAAAATCTCGGGACGAGGTCATCCTCATCCCCTCCTCTCGCATGGATGACAGCACGGAGCCGTGCCCGGCTTCCTCTCGCAGCTGTCGACGCCTCCTCATCCGACGGCGTGACGAGGCATGCCCTGCGCCCTATAAAAGCCCCGAGACGATCACTGGCTCGATTACTTCCTCCCTGCTCCAAAAATTTTCCCCAGACGAAACCCTAGCTCGCCCCGGCCATCTCCCTCGCCGCCGTTCAGAGCCTCCCCAAGCCCAGCCGTGACCACCATCAGCACCGCCGTGGCCGACTTGCTCTGCCTGCAAGAAGAATTGACCCCAATCGACCCGTAGCGCCACCGTCGACCTTGTCTTCTGATGTCTACGGGTGCTTCTATTCTTGTAGACAGTGTTGGGCCTCCAAGAGCAGAGGTTTGTAGAACAGCAGCAAGTTTCCCTTAAGTGGATCACCCAAGGTGTATCGAACTCAGGGAGAAAGAGGTCAAAGATATCCCTCTCAAGCAACCCTGCAATCACGATACAGGAAGTCTCTTGTGTCCCCAACACACCAAATACACTTGTCAGATGTATAGGTGCACTAGTTCGGCGAAGAGATAGTGAAATACAAGTGGTTTGAATGAATATGAGCAGTAGTAACGGCGCCAGAAAAGTGCTTGCTGGCGTGCAGTTGATGGTAGTAATATTGCAGGAAGTAAACATGCAGTAGAACAGTAAACAAGCGGTGTTTGCAGTATTGGAAACAAGGCCTAGGGATCCTACTTTCACTAGTGGACACTCTCAACATTGATCACATAATAAATAAGTTCTCTTCCTTTGTGCTACATATACTCTTGTTTGATAATGAACACCATTCGTTGTGTAGGGCTACAAGAGCACCTCAATGCCGGAGTTAACAAGCTCGACAACATTTGGCATTCATATTTAAGTAACCTTAGAGCATAATAGATCTTTGCAATCTAAACCGAGTACTAACATAGCATACACACTGTCACCTTTACACTATGAAGGGGGAATAAATCACATCAATACTATCATAGTAATAATTAACTCCATAACCTACAAGAGATTATGATCATAACCTACGCCAAGAACTACACGATGCACACACTGTCACCATTACACCGTGAAGGAGGAATAGACTACTTTAATAACATCACAAGAGTAGCACATAGACTAATAGTGATACAAAGCTCATCATATGGATCTCAATCATGCAAAGCAATTCATGAGATCATTGTATTGGGGTACATGAGAGAGAGATTAACCACATAGCTACCGGTACAACCCTTAGCCTCGATAGAGAACTACTCCCTCCTCATGGGAGATAGCAGCGTTGATGAAGATGGTGGTGGTGTCGATGGAGGAGCCTTCCGGGGGCACTTCCCCGTCCTGGCGGCGTGCCGGAACAGAGACTCTTGTCCCCCAGATCTTGGCTTCGCGATGGCGGCGGCTCTGGAAGGTTTCTCGTACCGTGGCTTTTTCGTCTCGAGGTTTTAGGTCGAGGAGGCTTAAATAGGCGAAGAGGCAGAGTCGGAGGGCTGACGAGGCGGTGACACAACAGGGGGGCGCGGCCCAGGCCCTGGCCGCGCCGCCCTATCATCTGGTGGCCATGTGGCCCCCCCCTCTGCTGGCTCTCAGGTGTTCTGGAAGCTTCGTGGAAAAATAGGATGCTGGGCATTGATTTCGTCCGATTCCGAGAATATTTCCTTACTAGGATTTCTGAAACCAAAAACAGCAGAAAACAGCAACTGGCACTTCGGCATCTCGTCAATAGGTTAGTTCCGGAAAACGCATAATAATGACATATAATGTGTATATAACATGTGAGTATCATCATAAAAGTAGCATGGAACATAAGAAATTATAGATACGTTTGGGACGTATCAATCATCCCCAAGCTTAGTTCCTACTCGCCCTCGAGTAGGTAAACGATAACAAAGATAATTTCTGAAGTGACATGCTATCATAATCTTGATCAACATTATTGTAAAGCATATGAGATGAATGCAGCGATTCGAAGCAATGCTGAAGACAGTGAGTAAACAACTAAACCATATAGCAAAGACTTTTCATGAATAGTACTTTCAAGACAAGCATCAATAATTCTTGCATAAGAGTTACCTCATAAAGCAATAGATTCAAAGTAAAAGGCATTGAAGCAACACAAAGGATGGTTAAGTTTCAGCAATTGCTTTCAACTTGTAACATGTATATCTCATGGATAATTGTCAACATAAAGCAATATAACAAGTGCAATAAGTAAAGATGTAAGAATCAATGCACACAGTTGACACAAGTGTTTGCTTCTAAGATAGAAAGAAGTGGGTAAACTGACTCAACATAAAGTAAAAGAATGGCCCTTCGCAGAGGGAAGCAGGGATTAAATCATGTGCTAGAGCTTTTTAAGTTTTGAAATCATATAGAGAGTATAAAAGTAAAGTTTTGAGAGGTGTTTGTTGTTGTCAACGAATGGTAGCGGGTACTCTAACTACCTTATCAACCAGACTTTCAAGAGCGGCTCCCATGAAGGACGTTATCTCTACCAGCAATGTAGATCATCCCTCTTCTCTTTTGTTTACACATGTACTTTAGTTTAGTTTTTTTTTTTTAGATGACACTCCTCCCAACCTTTGCTTTCTCAAGCCATGGCTAACCGAATCCTTGGGTGCCTTCAAACAATCACATACCATGAAGGAGTGTCTATTTGCAAAATTAAGTTGCTTACTGATGAATCAGAGCAAAACATGTGAAGAGAATTATTAATGCAAGTTAATTAATTGGGACTGGGAACCCCATTGCCAGCTCTTTTTGCAAAATTATTGGATAAGCGGATATGCCACTAGTCCATTGGTGAAAGTCTGTCAAAAGTAAATGACAAGATCGAAAGATAAAACACCACATACTTCCTCAGGAGCTATAAATTAAACATTGACACAAATAAGAGATAATAGATTTTGAATTGTTTAAAGGTAGCACATGAAGTATTTGCTTGGAATGGCAGGAAATACCATGTGGTAGGTAGGTATGGTGGACACAAATGGCATAGTTTTTGGCTCAAGGATTTGGATGCACGAGAAGAATTTCCTCTCAATACAAGGCTAGGCTAGCAAGGTTGTTTGAAGCAAACTCAAGTATAAAACGGTGCAGCAAAACTCACATATGAACATATTGTAAGCATTATAAGACTTTACATCGTCTCCTTGTTGTTCAAACACCTTAACCAGAAAATATCTAGACTTAGAGAGACCAATCATGCAAACCAAATTTTAACAAGCTCTATGTAGTTCTTCATTAATAGGTGCAAAGTACATGATGCAAGAGCTTAAACATTATCTATATGAGCACAACAATTGCCAAGTATCAAATTATTCAAGACATTATAGCATCTACCACATGCAGCATTTTCTGTTTCCAACCATATAACAATTAATGAAGCAGTTTCAACCTTTGCCACGAACATTAAAAGTAAAGCTAAGAACACATGTGTTCATATGAACCAGCGGAGCGTGTCTCTCTCCCACACAAGCATTTATTCAGAGAATGAAAATAACAAAATGAAAATAAAAGCACACAGACGCTCCAAGTAAAGTACATAAGATGTGACCGAATAAAAATATAGTTTGAAGAGAAGAGACCTGATAAGTTGTCGATGAAGAAGGGGTTGCCTTGGGCATCCCCAAGATTAGATGCTTGAGTCTTCTTGAAATATGCAGGGATGAACCACGGGGGCATCCCCAAGCTTAGACTCTTCAATCTTCTTGATCATAGTATATCATCCTCCTCTCTTGACCCTTGAAAACTTCCTCCACACCAAACTCGAAACAAACTCATTAGAGGGTTAGTGCATAATCAAAAATTCACATGTTCAGAGGTGACACAATCATTCTTAACACTTCTGGTCATTGCCCAAAGCTACTGGAAGTCAATTGAACAAAGAAATCCATCCAACACAGCAAAAGAGGCAATGCGAAATAAAAGGCAGAATCTGTTAAAACAGAACAGTCTGTAAAGACGAATTTTCAAGGGGCACTTAACTTGCTCAGATGAAAATGCTCAAATTGAATGAAAGTTGCGTACATATCTGAGGATCACGCACGAAAATTGGCAGATTTTTCTGAGTTACCTACAGAGAACCCTGCCCAAATTCGTGACAGACAGAAATCTGTTTCTGCGCAGTAATCCAAATCTAGTATGAACCTTGCTATCAAAGACTTTACTTGGCACAACAATGCAATAAAATTGTCAACACCCGGATTTTTAAGTCCAGATGCCTATTATGCCATTCATCGCAATCCCAGGAATATTGTTTTTGCGAGACATAATAGATTAATATCACAACACATCATTTATTACAACGCATAATTGTCTTACAACACGGGATCACATGATCCAGTCTTATTACAATACTAGTTGATCTATTGATCAACTACAAAACACATAGCGGAAGCGAAGTAGCGTAGTAGTAGTCCATCTATTCCACAGGCAACTGTTGACGTCAGGAGTGGTCCTAGTTGTCGTAGACGTCCCGCTGTCCTTCTTCCGGGTTCTAGTACTCGTCTTCATAGTCTGGCCATTTGAATAGCCAGGGACACAGCCATGAGTACTTTAAAGTACTCGCAAACTCATACTAAGGTAAATACTATCAACTATAGTAAGGTGGTTCTAAGCTCTAGTTTTATTTGCATAAAGCCAGTTTTATTTCATAAGCACTTTAATAAACCAAAAACTCTTTTCAATTAACTAACTCAAGTGGGAACATTAGTGTCATTCCCACAACTCAGTTGTGATTCAAAGTCAAAGTCACCTTTCAAATCAAGTCACAATTCACCATTCGTATTTTTAGAAAATTTCTGATGACGGAACAGTATGGCCTTTCCAACTGTCCATAACCGAGGACGCGGCTATTCGAATAGGTTTAACTCTGCAGAGGGTGTACACTTGTGCCACAATAATTGCAATAGTTCGTCAGGGGTAACTGGCCCTGATTTATCGTACGCTGTTCGCGAACTACCAATCCTAACCTTTCATTTACATACTCTAGTATGAGCACCTCTCCCCATGAGCTTGGCCTCCCGGTGAAAACCGCAGTCAACCCGGGAACTGCACAGGGCTTGGGCCGGACATTCACCTCATTTCACGTCATTTCACATCACTTCACCAGTACGGAGGCAGCCTCAAGCATAACCCCTATGACGCTTGTTCAGAGGGAACCCATACTAAAATACATAAGTTTCCAGCTAAGCCTTACCCAGATTCAGGTATTGTGGGGGTACTTGTAAAATTGGAATGGTATCGCATCCGAACCCAACCATCAGTGTTTTTGTAAAATTCACCAAGTCATTCACCAGTCATATTCACCTTCAAAATCTCTCAATAGAATGACTCATCATTCCAAGGTTTTCAAAGTCATTTCAAATCACAAGTTCCCAACTAGAGTAGTCACTTTTAATATTGAGCACTGGCAACTAGTCATGAGGGGTGCTAAGTATCTTGGAGCTTGCTAGGCTAAGTGTGATTCTCTTGTACTACTCTATAATTCAACCAAGTAAATCATAAATCAAAAAGTAACTTTGATAAATAAAATCAAGTAAAGCTTGTAAAGTAAAAAACTTGGGATAGGTTCATAAAGTAAAATGTAATGGTGCCTTGCTCTTGTAGAGCTTTGCACAAGGGAACCTTGCAAGAGTGTTAGCTTGCCTTGATTGGTGATGTGATCAAAGTTTTCTTGCTCTTCCTCTTGGTAGAAGACCTCTTCCTCTTGATAGTCTCCGGTACTAGCGTCTATAAACGAATACGAGGATACAATCACCAAACAACACTTAAGTATTCTTAATTAGCCTTAATGGCTCACACAATTGATCTAGCATCATTACTTAGCATTTATCCAACAATTATACTAGGGTTTCTTTATTTAACATTAGGAAAATAATTTCCTCTCATTGAAAATTGGAAGTAGGGTTTATCTTTGGTTTGGAGAAATAATTTCCTCTCATTGAATTCTTCTTAAGATTTTATTTCTCTTATGAATAGTATATGACCTAGGTTGACCAAAGTCAACCTCTTCATACTTATCAATTGAGAAAAATGATTTAAATGAGGTTCCATACCTCATGCAATTTAATACTAACATGGTAGTGATTTAATGCCACCAAATAACTCAATATGAGATTATATAGACCATGGTCACTACCTCATGTTGAATTACTTGAGAACAAGATTTAAATGTGAGGAATACCTCTCATATGTTTTAACGCATAGTTGTAACTAATTTAGTAAAAACTAAAATTGAGGTGATTTAATATTCTCAAATAACCAGGGAGGATCCCATGTTGACCAAGGTCAACACTTCACACTTAGTATTTGAGAAAAGGGATTTAAATGAGATTCATCTTCTCATGTGATTTAAATAACCATTGCAATTTAAATACTATTTTGATTTAAATTCTACAAGTGAGCAAGTATGAGCCTTAACATTTAAATGTCAACACATTACTTCATATCACTTGTGAGAATGCTTTAAATGAGGTGCTACACCTCATTGGGTTAAATTCCTAAAATTTTGGATATGGTTTAAATGGGCTAGTATTGACTACATAGCCAATATTTTGATTCTAGCCCATGATCATGTACAGAACCCATATCATATTTGTACATAGTAAATTAGGGTTTGTTAAATGTGAATTATTGCAATTGGATTCACTTCCAAATTCAAATTGGTTGATTTTTAAGATTTATTTGAATATTGAAAAGTCTCTGTTTTCTTATTTTTGCTATTCAAAATCTACAAAACAAAAGAGGTTGAATCCAGTGGCAAACTGTAGGTAAACTCATAAGCTTTCCAGAACATTTTGATTCACTAAATTTGGATTTGTAGATTTTGAACTATTCAAATTCTAGCACAGACCAGAATTGAATAACTGCTGAAATGAATTAATACAAGATTTAAATGTGTTGGGCTGCGCGGGAAAACTAATGGGCCGCAAGGTTTGAATGGGGGAAACAGGCCCAGTAACGGTTTGGCCTGCTGACACAGGGTCCCACATGTCAGCGACTAATTGCCTTACCGAATCGGTACGCGATGTCGACCGTCGGATCAGGAGAGGATCGCACGGCCGTGGTTCTTCTTCTTCTCCGGCGAGAGGAGGGCGCGCTGGCGACGGAGGGAGGGGGTCGGGGAGCGCTGTAGGCCGCCGGGGGTCGATGGAGAGGTGCGCAGTGACGTTGACGTCGATGGGGAAGCGTCTGGCACCGTCGGCGAGGCTTGGGGAGGCGTCAATCGGCGGCGCTGATCTGCGGACTCCGGCGGAGATGATCTAGCAATTCCGGCACTGGAGGCAGTAATTGGAGTGGAGAAGGGGCCGAGGAGAGTGAGGGAGAAGTGGGGAAGCGAATGGTGTGAGGGAGGTGTGCTCTGGTGGCCTCTATTTATAGTGGCGCGTGAGTGCTGTGGGTGCCCGTGGAGGTCGTCCATGGCGCCGGCGTTCTGAGGCGCGAAGGGTCAAGCTACGATGCGCGGCGTGTAGGCGACTGCTAGGCGAATCTCTGGGTATAGCTGGCGCGTCCAGGGGACGACGGGATGGCTCGGTTTGCTTCCGCGACATGGGCAGTACGGGGCGGCAAGCTTTTGATCATGGCGATGGCTAGGGTGTTCCCGCGTGCCAGCGAGCATGTCTAGCGTGTAGCTGGTGGTGTGATGAGCGTGCGTGCCAAGGGGGAGAGGGAGAGAAGGACGAGGGCGTCCAGGCGAGCGGCGTCTTGCGGCGTCCGGTGTCGTGCCAGGGCGCGCTCACCGCGTGCACAGCACGTTTACGCGCGTCTGGGCGCGCGATGTGTGGCCAATGCCGTGCAAGTCTTTGGCCCGGGAGGGTACCAGCGTGTTTAGGGTGGTGCAGGGAAAGCAGTAGACATGGTGTAGGGGAGAGGAGGGGCTCAGGTCGATCAAGTGCAAAGGTGGCCGGCATGGGACTTAGTATGGCCAAAGTTGATCATGGCTTCACCTTTCTTAGGGATGCAGGGCATAGGATGATGCAGGGATGGTACTAGAGCAGCAATGATCAAAGGGAGAAAGTGGTTTAGGCAAGAATCCAGAGGATAATAGAGGGTATTGGATTTTCAGAATTATGCAAGCAAGGTGTATGATGAAATGGCCGCATGAAATTTTTATTGGAAATTTGCAATTCTTTTTGGTGGAGCTCACTTATATAATTAAAGAGAAGGAATGGTGGTGGTGGTGTCCCTTTTGGTGAAGATTTGTGAGATTTCAAAATGGGGGTCATCTTCTCTTTAATTCAAAGTCTCCACTTGGCAATTCTCTACTGGTCAACCTGGTCAACTTCAGCACTAATGGTCAACATGAAAGTTGTTGACCTTGACATGGTCTTGGATTACATGGTCATAGTTGACCAAGTTTGGTTGAAGAAAAGTCAAAGCCAGAGGGGTAAAGAGGGGATCATGTTAAAAATCACACAAATGACCATCATCACATGTGAGATGGTTTTGAGTTTTCCTTTGATTTGATTCTTGTTTCTTTGATGCAAATGTGTTTGTTTATCATATATAAGTATTCTACAAGCAAGAGATCAAGCATTGGTGGCCTTGGTTGAAGATTTGCCAATTTGGCTAAGTGTATGTGAGTGAAATTTGGGATTTTCTCACCATTTGATTTCCCTCCAATTGATTTGACTTTTGTTGACTCTAAAGTGATTCTTATTGGTTTAGAAACATTTTCAAACCATTGAATCCATTTCAAAAGGTCTTGATCAAAGATTTGCAAAAATGGCCATAACACATAAGAGGTGAGGTGTCATATTTCATTAAGTTTGTAAATTGTTGATCTTGCTTTACTTGGGCATGGGTTAGGGTCAATTTAGTATTATAATAGGTTGAGAGATGGTTTCCCAACATTTGGTCAAGGTTTAAAGTCATAGGGCAAAGATTGGGTATTATGGCTATGTGCCACATATGCCTCTATGCATATGTTGCACTTCATTTTAAATTTGACTTGGCTTGACCCATTTGGTGTTGTTGGGTGTTGAAATGGTATATGGAAGTGATCCAACCATTCACAACAAGTCCTAGGGTCAATCTTCTCAAATTCACAAATTTGCTATTTTACTCTCATATGCCTCTATGGCATTTTTAGTTTCTTTTTATTTTCCTTGGAAACCACTTGGATTTGGTTTGATAAGCCTTAGGTAAGGTATGTGAAGGTTTTCCAAACCTCTAAACAAAGTGGAAAGTTCTAGGGTAAAGATTTATAAAACTAGCCATAGGCACATATGCCTTTTTCTTATTTATTTTCCTTTTATTTTATTTTAACTTGGGTGATGAAAAGAGGGGTGAGGTTTAGGGTTTAAGATCACTTCAATTAATAATAACAAGCAATCATAGCAATAGCACAAGAATTAAGCAAGATCACTATGTATCCTACTTAATTAATAAAAGTTTTTGTTGGTTCCAAAATTTGGAACTAGTGAAATTCATTTGTTTTATTTTGAAAATCTTGGGATGTTACAAACCCTTCCCCCTTAAACAAATCTCGTCCCGAGATTTTAAGAAAAGTTAGGTTCCTAAGAGAGATTGAGCATTTTATTAACAGGAAGACATACTTGGCATGGTCTGGGGTGCTTCCTGAGCTTCGATGCGATCATGTGGTAGAGACGGCCGTTGTTGTTGTTCTGGTTCCTTCTACTGCGAAGCGGCGGCATTGCTGAGCGAGGTCTTTGCTGCGGTATTGGCGGCAATCCTGGCAAGCTTTTTGGGGCACTCATTGGAGAAGTGACCCACAACTCCACATTCGTAGCAGTTGACGGTGGACTTGTCTTTGGGGATGACGGGGGTAGCATTGCTTCCAGTCCTTGGGGCAGTATTGGTGTTGTTGTTGTTTCCATTGTTGTTGTTGCTGTTGTGGTGGTTGTTGTTGTTGTGGCTGTTGTTGTTGTTGTTGCCTCCAGGCTTTGGGGGTCCTCCGTTGTTGTTGGTGTAGTTGGGGCGATAATTCTGAGCAGGGGGCTTGTTGTATCTTGGGGTGAATCCTCCAGAGGAGTTGTTGCGGTACTTCTGGGTGTGGTGGGGTCCATTCTGGTTCATCATTCTGCGTTTGCGGTTCTCATTGGCTTGATGTAGCTTTCCTTCCATCTGTATGGCTGAGTCCACGAGGGCTTCTAAGTCAGCGAACGGAATGTTCACCAACACAGTCTGCATCTCGTCATGCAGTCCGTTCAGAAATCTTTCCTTTCTCTTCTCATTGGTGTCGGTCTCATCCGGGGCGTACCTTGACAGAGTGAGAAACCTGTCGCGGTATTCCACCACGGACATTCTTCCTTGCTTGAGTTCACGGAACTCGTCTCTCATCTTCTTGATCAATCCTTGGGGCACATGGTATTTGCTAAACTTCAGCTTGAAGTCTTCCCATGTCATCATCTGTCCCGCATTCATTGCACGAGCACTTGTCCACCAGGCTCTGGCAGGTCCTGACAGATAGTGGGTGGCAAACAGTACTTTTTCTGCGGCTTCAACTCCCGCAACTTCGAGGTTGTTCTCCATGGTCTGGAGCCAGTCATCAGCATCTAGGGGCTCTTCAGTTTTGTTGAACATCGGTGGGTTGGTGTGCTGAAAGTTCTTCAGCTTCGACCCAGGGTGATCGTGGTTTCCGTGGCCTTGATTGTTCTGAGCTATCTGTTGCAGTGCGGTAATGTTGGCTTGGCGTTCAGCTCTCTCGACTTCTCGGTCTGCCATCATCGTCTGCAGCAGTTGCATCATGGCATCCTGGGTGGCGTTGCGGGTTGGTGGGGCCATCTAAACATTGATGTAGAGGATAAGATAAGAGGGAAATTTCTATGGGTTGTTTTGTTAAAGTTTAGAAAGTTCATAAATTGAAAACTTGAGTAGTGTTGCGGGGGTAAAAACCAACAACACTTTTTCATTCATACCAAGCATCATACATTACAAATCTAACACACCGTTGGTTTGAAGAACCATTCATTGCTCTACGATACAAGGGGATCCTGATACAACTCACACCTACTTAAGTGCTGGGGTGATACTACTCTTCCGGGTGGAATTCTTCTTCTTCACGGGTGATGTGCTTGGCGAAATGCGAGGGCGTTGTCCAAATCCCTGCGGGTTTTGTACTGCCTGAAGTCCTGAGGTGCTTCATAGGGGTTCATCTTTGGTTGTGGTGGGGGCATGGTCATCGGTCTTCCCATGGAGTCATGTCTTGGGTAGTAGATGAAGCGAGTGTTCTTGATCTTGTCCTCATTTTGTCCACACAGACGAGAAATTGCTTCTTGCATAGCTTTGACTAGTCCTTCCTTCCAAGTGCTTTCCGTTACAGAAATCCAGATGGTTTCCCATACCGGAGCATCATGCCTTCTTCTTAGATCAGTAGAAACGTCCCACCGAGGTAGTTCTCCTAACTGAGCTTTGAGGGGTATTCCGAAGAATTCGGGATACGGTTGTCCGAGATAGTCCACTAGTTGCTTCAACTCCTTTTCAAACTTTAGGTCGCCTTCGTGACCAAGCTGATAAAACTCCCATTTGTACTCCATCTGTGAAGAATTATGATGAGTAAGTTAGAGAAGTGTGTCAAAATTTTAGGTAATAGTGTAAGAAGAATAGAGCATAACTTTCTATTTTTTGAAAAAGATCTCAATGATAAGAGGGAGAATAAGTTTTCTTAAGTAGTCACTTCATTTGTTTTGAAACTAAAATTTTCAGATGTCCATTCTAACTAGGGTCTCCTAAGGTCAACAATGGCTCTGATACCAACTTGTCAACACCCGGATTTTTAAGTCCAGATGCCTATTATGCCATTCATCGCAATCCCAGGAATATTGTTTTTGCGAGACATAATAGATTAATATCACAACACATCATTTATTACAACGCATAATTGTCTTACAACACGGGATCACATGATCCAGTCTTATTACAATACTAGTTGATCTATTGATCAACTACAAAACACATAGCGGAAGCGAAGTAGCGTAGTAGTAGTCCATCTATTCCACAGGCAACTGTTGACGTCAGGAGTGGTCCTAGTTGTCGTAGACGTCCCGCTGTCCTTCTTCCGGGTTCTAGTACTCGTCTTCATAGTCTGGCCATTTGAATAGCCAGGGACACAGCCATGAGTACTTTAAAGTACTCGCAAACTCATACTAAGGTAAATACTATCAACTATAGTAAGGTGGTTCTAAGCTCTAGTTTTATTTGCATAAAGCCAGTTTTATTTCATAAGCACTTTAATAAACCAAAAACTCTTTTCAATTAACTAACTCAAGTGGGAACATTAGTGTCATTCCCACAACTCAGTTGTGATTCAAAGTCAAAGTCACCTTTCAAATCAAGTCACAATTCACCATTCGTATTTTTAGAAAATTTCTGATGACGGAACAGTATGGCCTTTCCAACTGTCCATAACCGAGGACGCGGCTATTCGAATAGGTTTAACTCTGCAGAGGGTGTACACTTGTGCCACAATAATTGCAATAGTTCGTCAGGGGTAACTGGCCCTGATTTATCGTACGCAGTACGCGAACTACCAATCCTAACCTTTCATTTACATACTCTAGTATGAGCACCTCTCCCCATGAGCTTGGCCTCCCGGTGAAAACCGCAGTCAACCCGGGAACTGCACAGGGCTTGGGCCGGACATTCACCTCATTTCACGTCATTTCACATCACTTCACCAGTACGGAGGCAGCCTCAAGCATAACCCCTATGACGCTTGTTCAGAGGGAACCCATACTAAAATACATAAGTTTCCAGCTAAGCCTTACCCAGATTCAGGTATTGTGGGGGTACTTGTAAAATTGGAATGGTATCGCATCCGAACCCAACCATCAGTGTTTTTGTAAAATTCACCAAGTCATTCACCAGTCATATTCACCTTCAAAATCTCTCAATAGAATGACTCATCATTCCAAGGTTTTCAAAGTCATTTCAAATCACAAGTTCCCAACTAGAGTAGTCACTTTTAATATTGAGCACTGGCAACTAGTCATGAGGGGTGCTAAGTATCTTGGAGCTTGCTAGGCTAAGTGTGATTCTCTTGTACTACTCTATAATTCAACCAAGTAAATCATAAATCAAAAAGTAACTTTGATAAATAAAATCAAGTAAAGCTTGTAAAGTAAAAAACTTGGGATAGGTTCATAAAGTAAAATGTAATGGTGCCTTGCTCTTGTAGAGCTTTGCACAAGGGAACCTTGCAAGAGTGTTAGCTTGCCTTGATTGGTGATGTGATCAAAGTTTTCTTGCTCTTCCTCTTGGTAGAAGACCTCTTCCTCTTGATAGTCTCCGGTACTAGCGTCTATAAACGAATACGAGGATACAATCACCAAACAACACTTAAGTATTCTTAATTAGCCTTAATGGCTCACACAATTGATCTAGCATCATTACTTAGCATTTATCCAACAATTATACTAGGGTTTCTTTATTTAACATTAGGAAAATAATTTCCTCTCATTGAAAATTGGAAGTAGGGTTTATCTTTGGTTTGGAGAAATAATTTCCTCTCATTGAATTCTTCTTAAGATTTTATTTCTCTTATGAATAGTATATGACCTAGGTTGACCAAAGTCAACCTCTTCATACTTATCAATTGAGAAAAATGATTTAAATGAGGTTCCATACCTCATGCAATTTAATACTAACATGGTAGTGATTTAATGCCACCAAATAACTCAATATGAGATTATATAGACCATGGTCACTACCTCATGTTGAATTACTTGAGAACAAGATTTAAATGTGAGGAATACCTCTCATATGTTTTAACGCATAGTTGTAACTAATTTAGTAAAAACTAAAATTGAGGTGATTTAATATTCTCAAATAACCAGGAGGATCCCATGTTGACCAAGGTCAACACTTCACACTTAGTATTTGAGAAAAGGGATTTAAATGAGATTCATCTTCTCATGTGATTTAAATAACCATTGCAATTTAAATACTATTTTGATTTAAATTCTACAAGTGAGCAAGTATGAGCCTTAACATTTAAAGGTCAACACATTACTTCATATCACTTGTGAGAATGCTTTAAATGAGGTGCTACACCTCATTGGGTTAAATTCCTAAAATTTTGGATATGGTTTAAATGGGCTAGTATTGACTACATAGCCAATATTTTGATTCTAGCCCATGATCATGTACAGAACCCATATCATATTTGTACATAGTAAATTAGGGTTTGTTAAATGTGAATTATTGCAATTGGATTCACTTCCAAATTCAAATTGGTTGATTTTTAAGATTTATTTGAATATTGAAAAGTCTCTGTTTTCTTATTTTTGCTATTCAAAATCTACAAAACAAAAGAGGTTGAATCCAGTGGCAAACTGTAGGTAAACTCATAAGCTTTCCAGAACATTTTGATTCACTAAATTTGGATTTGTAGATTTTGAACTATTCAAATTCTAGCACAGACCAGAATTGAATAACTGCTGAAATGAATTAATACAAGATTTAAATGTGTTGGGCTGCGCGGGAAAACTAATGGGCCGCAAGGTTTGAATGGGGGAAACAGGCCCAGTAACGGTTTGGCCTGCTGACACAGGGTCCCACATGTCAGCGACTAATTGCCTTACCGAATCGGTACGCGATGTCGACCGTCGGATCAGGAGAGGATCGCACGGCCGTGGTTCTTCTTCTTCTCCGGCGAGAGGAGGGCGCGCTGGCGACGGAGGGAGGGGGTCGGGGAGCGCTGTAGGCCGCCGGGGGTCGATGGAGAGGTGCGCAGTGACGTTGACGTCGATGGGGAAGCGTCTGGCACCGTCGGCGAGGCTTGGGGAGGCGTCAATCGGCGGCGCTGATCTGCGGACTCCGGCGGAGATGATCTAGCAATTCCGGCACTGGAGGCAGTAATTGGAGTGGAGAAGGGGCCGAGGAGAGTGAGGGAGAAGTGGGGAAGCGAATGGTGTGAGGGAGGTGTGCTCTGGTGGCCTCTATTTATAGTGGCGCGTGAGTGCTGTGGGTGCCCGTGGAGGTCGTCCATGGCGCCGGCGTTCTGAGGCGCGAAGGGTCAAGCTACGATGCGCGGTGTGTAGGCGACTGCTAGGCGAATATCTGGGTATAGCTGGCGCGTCCAGGGGACGACGGGATGGCTCGGTTTGCTTCCGCGACATGGGCAGTACGGGGCGGCAAGCTTTTGATCATGGCGATGGCTAGGGTGTTCCCGCGTGCCAGCGAGCATGTCTAGCGTGTAGCTGGTGGTGTGATGAGCGTGCGTGCCAAGGGGGAGAGGGAGAGAAGGACGAGGGCGTCCAGGCGAGCGGCGTACTGCGGCGTCCAGTGTCGTGCCAGGGCGCGCTCACCGCGTGCCTGGCACGTTTTCTGGCGCGTCTGGGCGCGCGATGTGTGGCCAATGCCGTGCAAGTCTTTGGCCCGGGAGGGTACCAGCGTGTTTAGGGTGGTGCAGGGAAAGCAGTAGACATGGTGTAGGGGAGAGGAGGGGCTCAGGTCGATCAAGTGCAAAGGTGGCCGGCATGGGACTTAGTATGGCCAAAGTTGATCATGGCTTCACCTTTCTTAGGGATGCAGGGCATAGGATGATGCAGGGATGGTACTAGAGCAGCAATGATCAAAGGGAGAAAGTGGTTTAGGCAAGAATCCAGAGGATAATAGAGGGTATTGGATTTTCAGAATTATGCAAGCAAGGTGTATGATGAAATGGCCGCATGAAATTTTTATTGGAAATTTGCAATTCTTTTTGGTGGAGCTCACTTATATAATTAAAGAGAAGGAATGGTGGTGGTGGTGTCCCTTTTGGTGAAGATTTGTGAGATTTCAAAATGGGGGTCATCTTCTCTTTAATTCAAAGTCTCCACTTGGCAATTCTCTACTGGTCAACCTGGTCAACTTCAGCACTAATGGTCAACATGAAAGTTGTTGACCTTGACATGGTCTTGGATTACATGGTCATAGTTGACCAAGTTTGGTTGAAGAAAAGTCAAAGCCAGAGGGGTAAAGAGGGGATCATGTTAAAAATCACACAAATGACCATCATCACATGTGAGATGGTTTTGAGTTTTCCTTTGATTTGATTCTTGTTTCTTTGATGCAAATGTGTTTGTTTATCATATATAAGTATTCTACAAGCAAGAGATCAAGCATTGGTGGCCTTGGTTGAAGATTTGCCAATTTGGCTAAGTGTATGTGAGTGAAATTTGGGATTTTCTCACCATTTGATTTCCCTCCAATTGATTTGACTTTTGTTGACTCTAAAGTGATTCTTATTGGTTTAGAAACATTTTCAAACCATTGAATCCATTTCAAAAGGTCTTGATCAAAGATTTGCAAAAATGGTCATAACACATAAGAGGTGAGGTGTCATATTTCATTAAGTTTGTAAATTGTTGATCTTGCTTTACTTGGGCATGGGTTAGGGTCAATTTAGTATTATAATAGGTTGAGAGATGGTTTCCCAACATTTGGTCAAGGTTTAAAGTCATAGGGCAAAGATTGGGTATTATGGCTATGTGCCACATATGCCTCTATGCATATGTTGCACTTCATTTTAAATTTGACTTGGCTTGACCCATTTGGTGTTGTTGGGTGTTGAAATGGTATATGGAAGTGATCCAACCATTCACAACAAGTCCTAGGGTCAATCTTCTCAAATTCACAAATTTGCTATTTTACTCTCATATGCCTCTATGGCATTTTTAGTTTCTTTTTATTTTCCTTGGAAACCACTTGGATTTGGTTTGATAAGCCTTAGGTAAGGTATGTGAAGGTTTTCCAAACCTCTAAACAAAGTGGAAAGTTCTAGGGTAAAGATTTATAAAACTAGCCATAGGCACATATGCCTTTTTCTTATTTATTTTCCTTTTATTTTATTTTAACTTGGGTGATGAAAAGAGGGGTGAGGTTTAGGGTTTAAGATCACTTCAATTAATAATAACAAGCAATCATAGCAATAGCACAAGAATTAAGCAAGATCACTATGTATCCTACTTAATTAATAAAAGTTTTTGTTGGTTCCAAAATTTGGAACTAGTGAAATTCATTTGTTTTATTTTGAAAATCTTGGGATGTTACAAAAATAAAGATAAGGAGAGGTTGCTACAGTAGTAACAACTTCCAAGACACAACAAAACAGTAGCAAAATAAAGACATGGGTTATCTCCCAAGAAGTTCTTTCTTTATAGCCATTAAGATGGGCTCAGTGATTTTAATGATGCACTCGCAAGAAATAAGAGTTGAAGCAAAAGAGAGCATCAAGAAGCAAATTCAAAACACATTTAAGTCTAACATGCTTCCTATGCATAGGAATCTTGTAAATAAACAAGTTCATGAAGAGCCAAGTAACAAGCATAGGAAGATAAAACCAGTGTAACTTCAAAAATTTCAGCATATAGAGAGGTGTTTTAGTAACATGAAAATTTCTACAACCATATTTTCCTCTCTCATAATAACTTTCAGAGGCATCATGAACAAACTCAACAATATAAGTATCACATAAAGCATTCTTATTCTCATGAATAAAAGTATCATTACTCTCCACATAAGCATAATCAATTTTATTAGTTGTCGTGGGAGCAAATTCAACAAAGTAGCTATCATTATTATTCTCATCAAGTGTAGGAGGCATAGTATAATCATAATAAAATTTACTCTCCATAGTAGGCGGCACCAAAAGACCACTATCATTATAATCATCATATAGGAGGCATATCATAATCAACATAAACTTTCTCCTCAATACCCGGAGGGCTAAAGAGATCATTTTCATCAAAACGGACCTCCCCAAGCTTAAATTCTTCCATAGCATTAGCAACAATGGTGTTCAAAACATTCATACTAATAACATTCCCATTAGCATGCATAAGTTCCATGGGTTTTTTAATTTTCTCTTCAAACACATCATGTCCTAATTCAAGATAAATTTCATAAAGATCTCTCATTTTGTTGTTGTCTTCCATTAAGCCTTACTAGTGTAAAACAAGAGACAAAAAGATGCAATTGCAGGATCGGAGTATGAGTGCCTTTTACCTTTCCTCCCCGGCAACAGAAAAGTACTTAGTTACCTGGGACCAGAGTATGAGTGCCTTTTACCTTTCCTCCCCGGCAACGGCGCCAGAAAAGTGCTTGATGTCTACGGGTGCTTCTATTCTTGTAGACAGTGTTGGGCCTCCAAGAGCAGAGGTTTGTAGAACAGCAGCAAGTTTCCCTTAAGTGGATCACCCAAGGTTTATCGAACTCAGGGATCGAGGAAGAGGTCAAAGATATCCCTCTCAAGCAACCCTGCAATCACGATACAGGAAGTCTCTTGTGTCCCCAACACACCAAATACACTTGTCAGATGTATAGGTGCACTAGTTCGGCGAAGAGATAGTGAAATACAAGTGGTATGAATGAATATAAGCAGTAGTAATGGCGCCAGAAAAGTGCTTGCTGGCGTGCAGTTGATGGTAGTAATATTGCAGGAAGTAAACATGCAGTAGAACAGTAAACAAGCGGTGTTTGTAGTATTGGAAACAAGGCCTAGGGATCCTACTTTCACTAGTGGACACTCTCAACATTGATCACATAATAAATAAGTTCTCTTCCTTTGTGGTACATATACTCTTGTTTGATAATGAACACCATTCGTTGTGTAGGGCTACAAGAGCACCTCAATGCCGGAGTTAACAAGCTCCACAACATTCGGCATTCATATTTAAGTAACCTTAGAGCATAATAGATCTTTGCAATCTAAACCGAGTACTAACATAGCATACACACTGTCACCTTTACACTATGAAGGGGGAATAAATCACATCAATACTATCATAGTAATAATTAACTCCATAACCTACAAGAGATTATGATCATAACCTACGCCAAGAACTACACGATGCACACACTGTCACCATTACACCGTGAAGGAGGAATAGACTACTTTAATAACATCACAAGAGTAGCACATAGACTAATAGTGATACAAAGCTCATCATATGGATCTCAATCATGCAAAGCAATTCATGAGATCATTGTATTGGGGTACATGAGAGAGAGATTAACCACATAGCTACCGGTACAGCCCTTAGCCTCGATGGAGAACTACTCCCTCCTCAAGGGAGACAGCAGCATTGATGAAGATGGTGGTGGTGTCGATGGAGGAGCCTTTCGGGGCACTTCCCCGTCCCGGCGGCGTGCCGGAACAGAGACTCCTGTCCCCCAGATCTTGGCTTCGCGATGGCGGCGGCTCTGGAAGGTTTCTCGTACCGTGGCTTTTTCGTCTCGAGGTTTTAGGTCGAGGAAGCTTAAATAGGCGAAGAGGTGGAGTCGGAGGGCTGACGAGGCGGTGACACAATGATGGCGTGTAACTCACACGTTCGTTGGGAACCCCAAGAGGAAGGTATGATGCGCACAGCAGCAAGTTTTCCCTCAGAAAGAAACCAAGGTTTATCGAACCAGGAGGAGCCAAGAAGCACGTTGAAGGTTGATGGCGGCGGGATGTAGTGCGGCGCAACACCAGAGATTCCGGCGCCAACGTGGAACCTGCACAACACAACCAAAGTACTTTGCCCCAACGAAACAGTGAGGTTGTCAATCTCACCGGCTTGCTGTAACAAAGGATTAACCGTATTGTGTGGAAGATGATTGTTTGCAGAAAATAGTAGAACAAGTATTGCAGTAGATTGTATTTCAGTATAGAGAATTGGACCGGGGTCCACAGTTCACTAGAGGTGTCTCTCCCATAAGATAAACAGCATGTTGGGTGAACAAATTACAGTTGGGCAATTGACAAATAAAGAGGGCATGACCATGCACATACATATTATGATGAGTATAGTGAGATTTAATTGGGCATTACGACAAAGTACATAGACCACCATCCAACTGCATCTATGCCTAAAAATTCCACCTTCAGGTTATCATCCGAACCCCCTCCAGTATTAAGTTGCAAAGCAACAGACAATTGCATTAAGTATGGTGCGTAATGTAATCAACAACTACATCCTTAGACATAGCATCAATGTTTTATCCCTAGTGGCAACAACACAACACAACCTTAGAACTTTCTGTCACTGTCCCAGGTATCAATGCAGGCATGAACCCACTATCGAGCATAAATACTCCCTCTTGGAGTTACAAGCATCTACTTGGCCAGAGCATCTACTAGTAACGGAGAGCATGCAAGATCATAAACAACACATAGACATAACTTTGATAATCAACATAACAAGTATTCTCTATTCATCGGATCCCAACAAACGCAACATATAGAATTACAGATAGATGATCTTGATCATGTTAGGCAGCTCACAAGATCCGACAATGAAGCACAATGGGGAGAAGACAACCATCTAGCTACTGCTATGGACCCATAGTCCAGGGGTAGACTACTCACACATCACTCCGGAGGCGACCATGGCGGCGTAGAGTCCTCCGGGAGATGAATCCCCTCTCCGGCAGGGTGCCGGAGGCGATCTCCTGGATCCCCCGAGATGGGATCGGCGGCGGCGGCGTCTCAGTAAGGTTTTCCGTATCGTTGCTCTCGGTACTGGGGGTTTCGCAACGGAGGCTTTAAGAAGGCGGAAGGGCAGGTCAAGAGGCGGCACGAGGGCCCCACACCACAGGGCCGCGCGGCCAAGGGGGGGGGGCCGTGCCGCCCTAGGGTGTGGCCACCTCGTGGCCCCACTTCGTCTCCTCTTCGGACTTCTGGAAGCTTCGTGGCAAAATAGGACCCTGGGCGTTGATTTCGTCCAATTCCGAGAATATTTCGTTACTAGGATTTCTGAAACCAAAAACAGCAGAAAAGACAATCGGCACTTCGGCATCTTGTTAATAGGTTAGTTCCAGAAAATGCACGAATATGACATAAAGTGTGCATAAAACATGTAGATAACATCAATAATGTGGCATGGAACATAAGAAATTATCGATACGTCGGAGACGTATCAGCATCCCCAAGCTTAGTTCTGCTCGTCCCGAGCAGGTAAAACGATAACACAGATAATTTCTGGAGTGACATGCCATCATAACCTTGATCATACTATTTGTAAAGCATATGTAGTAAATGCAGCGATCAAAACAATGTATATGACATGAGTAAACAAGTGAATCATATAGCAAAGACTTTTCGTGAATAGCACTTCAAGACAAGCATCAATAAGTCTTGCATAAGAGTTAACTCATAAAGCAATAATTTAAAGTAAAGGCATTGAAGCAACACAAAAGAAATTAAGTTTCAGCGGTTGCTTTCAACTTGTAACATGTATATCTCATGGATATTGTCAACATAGAGTAATATAATAAGTGCAATATGCAAATATGTAGGAATCAATGCACAGTTCACACAAGTGTTTGCTTCTTGAGGTGGAGAGAAATAGGTGAACTGACTCAACAATGAAAGTAAAAGAATGGTCCTCATAGAGGAAAAGCATCGATTGCTATATTTGTGCTAGAGCTTTGATTTTGAAAACATGAAACAATTTTGTCAACGGTAGTAATAAAGCATATGTATCATGTAAATTATATCTTACAAGTTGCAAGCCTCATGCATAGTATACTAATAGTGTCCGCACCTTGTCCTAATTAGCTTGGACTACCGGATCATCACAATGCACATGTTTTAACCAAGTGTCACAAAGGGGTACCTCTATGCCGCCTGTACAAAGGTCTAAGGAGAAAGCTCGCATTGGATTTCTCGCTATTGATTATTCTCAACTTAGACATCCATACCGGGACAACATAGACAACAGATAATGGACTCCTCTTTTATGCATAAGCATGTAACAACAATTAATAATTTTCTCATTTGAGATTGAGGATATATGTCCAAAACTGAAACTTCCACCATGGATCATGGCTTTAGTTAGCGGCCCAATGTTCTTCTCTAACAATATGCATGCTTAACCATAAGGTGGTAGATCGCTCTTACTTCAGACAAGACGAACATGCATAGCAACTCACATGAAATTCAACAAAGAATAGTTGATGGCGTCCCCAGTGAACATGGTTATCGCACAACAAGCAACTTAATAAGAGATAAAGTGCATAATTACATATTCAATACCACAATAGTTTTTAAGCTATTTGTCCCATGAGCTATATATTGTAAGGTGAATGATGGAATTTTAAAGGTAGCACTCAAGCAATTTACTTTGGAATGGCGGAAAATACCATGTAGTAGGTAGGTATGGTGGACACAAATGGCATAGTGGTTGGCTCAAGTATTTTGGATGCATGAGAAGTATTCCCTCTCGATACAAGGTTTAGGCTAGCAAGGCTTATTTGAAACAAACACAAGGATGAACCGGTGCAGCAAAACTCACATAAAAGACATATTGTAAACATTATAAGACTCTACACCGTCTTCCTTGTTGTTCAAACTCAATACTAGAAATTATCTAGACCTTAGAGAAACCAAATATGCAAACCAAATTTTAGCATGCTCTATGTATTTCTTCATTAATGGGTGCAAAGCATATGATGCAAGAGCTTAAACATGAGCACAACAATTGCCAAGTATCACATTACCCAAGACATTTATAGCAATTACTACATGTATCATTTTCCAATTCCAACCATATAACAATTTAACGAAGAAGAAACTTCGCCATGAATACTATGAGTAGAAACTAAGGACATACTTGTCCATATGCTACAGCGGAGCGTGTCTCTCTCCCATAAAGTGAATGCTAGGATCCATTTTATTCAAACAAAACAAAAACAAAAACAAACCGACGCTCCAAGCAAGGCACATAAGATGTGATGGAATAAAAATATAGTTTCAGGGGAGGAACCTGATAATGTTGTCGATGAAGAAGGGGATGCCTTGGGCATCCCCAAGCTTAGACGCTTGAGTCTTCTTGATATATGCAGGGGTGAACCACCGGGGCATCCCCAAGCTTAGAGCTTTCACTCTCCTTGATCATGTTGCATCATACTCCTCTCTTGATCCTTGAAAACTTCCTCCACACCAAACTTAGAACAACTCATTAGAGGGTTAGTGACAATAAAAATTAACATGTTAAGAGGTGACACAATCATTCTTAACACTTCTGGACATTGCATAAAGCTAATGGACATTAATGGATCAAAGAAATTCATCCAACATAGCAAAAGAGGCAATGCGAAATAAAAGGCAGAATCTGTCAAAACAGAACAGTTCGTATTGACAAATTTTATCGAGGCACCAGACTTGCTCAAATGAAAATGCTCAAATTGAATGAAAGTTGCGTACATATCTGAGGATCACTCACGTAAATTGGCATAATTTTCTGAGTTACCTACAGAGAATTTTGCCCAGATTCGTGACAGAAAAGAAATCTGTTTCTGCGCAGTAATCCAAATCTAGTATGAACTTTACTATCAACGACTTTACTTGGCACAACAAAACACTAAACTAAGATAAGGAGAGGTTGCTACAGTAGTAAACAACTTCCAAGACACAAAATAAAAACAAAGTACTGTAGGTAAAAACATGGGTTGTCTCCCATAAGCGCTTTTTTTTAACGCCTTTCAGCTAGGCGCAGAAAGTGTGTATCAAGTATTATCAAAGGGTGGTGCATCGTTATTATGAGCTCCCCCATCCGTAGCGGCACTAAGGGCTTTGTCAATTTTAGGCCTATAATAATACTTCTTTGGTTTAGGCACTTTAGAGACATACATAAACTTTTGCTCCTTACCCACATAAGCTTTCTCCTTATATTTAAGAGAAGAAAATGTTGAACCCAAGGTTCCCATAGCTTTTTCAAGTTCATCAATCATATTGCTTTGATCGTCATGGATAACACAAGTTTCTAGGACACTAATTCTTTCATCAATTCCTCCTAAGGATTTATCAAGTTCATCAGTTTTATCAAGTAATATTTCCAATTTAGCTTCAATACTTGGGAAATTTTTCTCTATGGTTTCCAATTTTTTCATAACATCTTCAAGAGAGATTTTAGTTTTAACTTCATCAACAGGAGGTATTCCAAATAGACTCTCAATAATGCAACTAGCTTCTAATGCAGGAGTACTTAGGAAGTTACCTTTTGCGAGACTATCAAGAACATACCTATTCCAGCTAGAGATACCAACATAAAAATTCCTGAGTAAGATAGTGGTGGAGTGTTTCTTAGTGCACCTATTATGGGCATCACTAATTCTATACCAAGCATCTCTTAAACATTCTTCCCCTCGTTGCTTAAACGTACGAACTTCAACTTCAGGATTACTCATTTTAGCAACAGTAAATAAAGCAAACTAGATAAAGTAAATGCAAGTAACTAATTTTTTTGTGTTTTTGATATAGCAAACAAGATAGCAAATAAAGTAAAACTAGCAACTAATTTTTTGTATTTTGATTTAGTGCAGCAAACAAAGTAGTAAATAAAACTAAGCAAGACAAAAACAAAGTAAAGAGATTGAGAAGTGGAGACTCCCCTTGCAGCGTGTCTTGATCTCCCCGGCAACGGCGCCAGAAAAAGAGCTTGATGGCGTGTAACTCACACGTTCGTTGGGAACCCCAAGAGGAAGGTATGATGCGCACAGCAGCAAGTTTTCCCTCAGAAAGAAACCAAGGTTTATCGAACCAGGAGGAGCCAAGAAGCACGTTGAAGGTTGATGGCGGCGGGATGTAGTGCGGCGCAACACCAGAGATTCCGGCGCCGACGTGGAACCTGCACAACACAACTGAAGTACTTTGCCCCAACGAAACAGTGAGGTTGTCAATCTCACCGGCTTGCTGTAACAAAGGATTAACCGTATTGTGTGGAAGATGATTGTTTGCAGAAAACAGTAGAACAAGTATTGCAGTAGATTGTATTTTAGTATAGAGAATTGGACCGGGGTCCACAGTTCACTAGAGGTGTCTCTCCCATAAGATAAACAGCATGTTGGGTGAACAAATTACAGTTGGGCAATTGACAAATAAAGAGGGCATGACCATGCACATACATATTATGATGCGTATAGTGAGATTTAATTGGGCATTACGACAAAGTACATAGACCGCCATCCAACTGCATCTATGCCTAAAAAGTCCACCTTCAGGTTATCATCTGAACCCCCTCCAGTATTAAGTTGCAAAGCAACAGACAATTGCATTAAGTATGGTGCGTAATGTAATCAACAACTACATCCTTAGACATAGCATCAATGTTTTATCCCTAGTGGCAACAGCACAACACAACCTTAGAACTTTCATCCTTGTCCCAGGTATCAATGCAGGCATGAACCCACTATCGAGCATAAATACTCCCTCTTGGAGTTACAAGCATCTACTTGGCCAGAGCATCTACTAGTAACGGAGAGCATGCAAGATCATAAACAACACATAGACATAACTTTGATAATCAACATAACAAGTATTCTCTATTCATCGGATCCCAACAAACGCAACATATAGAATTACAGATAGATGATCTTGATCATGTTAGGCAGCTCACAAGATCCGACAATGAAGCACAATGGGGAGAAGACAACCATCTAGCTACTGCTATGGACCCATAGTCCAGGGGTAGACTACTCACACATCACTCCGGAGGCGACCATGGCGGCGTAGAGTCCTCCGGGAGATGAATCCCCTCTCCGGCAGGGTGCCGGAGGCGATCTCCTGGATCCCCCGAGATGGGATCGGCGGCGGCGGCGTCTCAGTAAGGTTTTCCGTATCGTGGCTCTCGGTACTGGGGGTTTTGCAACGGAGGCTTTAAGTAGGCGGAAGGGAAGGTCAAGAGGCGGCACGAGGGCCCCGCACCACAGGGCCGTGCGGCCAAGGGGGGGGCCGCGCCGCCCTAGGGTGTGGCCACCTCGTGGCCCCACTTCGTCTCCTCTTCGGACTTCTGGAAGCTTCGTGGCAAAATAGGACCCTGGGCGTTGATTTCGTCCAATTCCAAGAATATTTCGTTACTAGGATTTCTGAAACCAAAAATAGCAGAAAACAGCAACTGGCACTTCGGCATCTAGTTAATAGGTTAGTTCCAGAAAATGCACGAATATGACATAAAGTGTGCATAAAACATGTAGATAACATCAATAATGTGGCATGGAACATAAGAAATTATCGATACGTCGGAGACGTATCACACAACAGGGGGGCGCGGCCCAGGCCCTGGCCGCGCCGCCCTATCATCTGGTGGCCCTGTGGCCCCCCTCTGCTGGCTCTCGGGTGTTCTGGAAGC
This sequence comes from Lolium perenne, assembly GCF_019359855.2. Lineage (NCBI taxonomy): Eukaryota > Viridiplantae > Streptophyta > Magnoliopsida > Poales > Poaceae > Lolium > Lolium perenne. The sequence goes on along the minus strand of NC_067246.2, from coordinate 191,053,872 downwards.
TTCGTGGAAAAATAGGATGCTGGGCATTGATTTCGTCCGATTCCGAGAATATTTCCTTACTAGGATTTCTGAAACCAAAAACAACAGAAAACAGCAACTGGCACTTCGGCATCTCGTCAATAGGTTAGTTCCGGAAAACGCATAATAATGACATATAATGTGTATAAAACATGTGAGTATCATCATAAAAGTAGCATGGAACATAAGAAATTATAGATACGTTTGGGACGTATCATCTTCCCCAACGCCGGCTCCAACGAAATCCGACGAACTAGACCTCCCCTTGCCACGCCGTCAAGCCCTGCGTGCTCCTGGTGAGACACTCAACCTCCTAGCATGCCTAGCTCGTCTGATTGCTCGCTGTAGCGCCACCGCGTCGCTGGCCCGTGAGCTCTGCCGCTCGGCCTCGCCGCCGGCCAAGCTCCGGCGACCATTCGGTGGCGGCGCCACCACCACGAGGTTCGCCTCGGCGTCCTCCTTCCAATGAGCATGTGCACGCCACTGCGGGAACCCGGAATCGCCGGCGGCGACCACCACTGGCCGCCGGTGAGCCACATGGTTGCCACGTCGGCACCACGTGGCCGCCAGCGTGGACACGGCCCACCAGTCATGGACTGTGTGGGTGTTCTGTCCAGGTAGCTTTAGCAGTTTCCGTTTAATTTCAAAATTCATAAATTACTGCAACTTCAAATAATTATAGCAAATTCATTTTAACTCGGAAAAATATAAATAAGATATCAAAATTCTTAGAAAAATAAACTCTATCAAATAAAAATATAATAATTGTTTTAAACTTAATAATAAGCCTTTTCTTTTAATTATAAATTGAATTAAAATTCAATAATTAAAAAAACTTTCCCAAATTTAATAAAAACAAATAACTAAATAAAGAAAACATTAAAAAACTAATCTTCTTTATTTTGTTAATTTGGCAAATGATTATTAGAGAGATTTAAACCTTAATTAATAATTACCCTAATTATTAATTGTTTAAAATAATAAAATGCCTAATTCAATATTATTTTTATTTCCAAGTTACTAGTAACTTCAACTTTTAAAATGAAGTTATTAATCCAAGAATTATAGGGTAATTAGGACAACCCTAGATCCATTATAAATAAAGTTATAACCTCATCATTTCATGTGATTCCTAAAACCCTAATATCATTAGGAACCCTAGCTCCATTATCACATGTAAACCCTAAATTGTTTCTAACCTAAACCTTAGATTAGAACATGTGATCATGATACTTTAATTTCATTTATAGCTCCATAGTAGTAACTAAACAATTGCCATGTCTTCATAAAATAATAATAGACCCATCCCTAACACATTGGTATTACATGTGTTCATGCCTAGATGATCAAATAGGACCAACCATAGTTCCTATCTTCTGAGACACCAACCTTAATCATTCCTATTTAGCATCACACCATTGTGATGAAGCCTAATAGAAATCATACCTAATATTTTGCATTACATACCATACTCCACCAAACCCTTCTAGTGTGAGATACTTATGAACCATCCCATTTAAGAACCAACCATTCTCTACTCAGAGATCCAATAGCTAACCCAAGGCAACCTCAACCTTAATTGTATTACTTCTTATTACTTAAGAAGTATGTTCTTCGAAAGTTATTCTTTTGAAGAAAATTAAGGAACCATCATCAGTCCTGCCTAATAGTACCCATAGACAATAGCCATCTATCACCAACAAGGTATACCAACCTTGATAGCAACTATTTATAATAAATTGCTCAAAATGTTTAGGCTTAAGCTTAACAATTACAAGTTCTAGCTTTTGATGAATCCAACATGGTTGGGATCCATCTAATACTTACGCCAGAAACTAGTTGAAATCATAGTAAACCATAGAACTCCACAACCTAATTATCATACCTGTTCTTTATTTAAGAACATGTTCTTCAAAAGTTATTCTTTTGAAGTATATGATAACCACTCATTAACCATGACATATAATGCTAAAACCAACCACTATTCATTACATGTTAGGATTATACCAAATCTTATTGTTGTGTGCTATTAATGTTATTGTTATAATATTTTGCAACACCTGTTTATGATACCAAGTAATCACACCTGAATAAGAAACTTGTTTGTGAATCACTCTAAAAGTGCAACACACCCAAAACTAATCATCACAACTCACTAATCCTAAATCATCAGGGTTAGGTCACGCTTAGAGCGATTGCATCTCATATTTATGCATTATTGCATCCTTGCCAATCTTTTAAACATCGTCCTTACCGGACGATGATGCTATTTCAGAATTTGGAGTTATTGCGTATCGAAGACCTTGCCTGCATAATCTTGCAGTCAAGAAAGGCAAGTTCATCACTTGCTCATGCCATTTGAGTATTTTTACCAAATTACTTGCAAAGTACTATACTTATCACTCTTGCATAAAAATCAAAAATACTATTTTCATAACTATATATATGACTATGTGGTGGGCAATGGAACCATGGTATGTGTTGATATGGTGGAGGTTCCATTGCAAGGGTTTATATCCATCTAGGATTAAACAACAAATGTCATCCAGTGATTCTTGTGCCGTAATACCCGTGTTAACCATAAGATCTGGAGTGGGACGGAATAGTCAATCGTATTTCCACCTCTTGTACATCAACGGATGCGCTTACCGTAGCAGTTGTATCTTGCGAGAACAACCGGAGGGTGGGGATCCCATTCTAATTCCCCACGGTAATGCGGTCTATGATGGGTTGCAGCTACCGGCGAAGGAGTTTATGGTAGAGACCAGAACTGTTGTCGCGGTCGGGGTCCATCCTTAATTGGTGTAAGAGGACCGGCGAGGACCCAGGGTCGGGGTATGCAACAAAGGGTGGGTGTGCGAGGTAGCGGAGGAATATGATTGGCTATGACCTTATACCGGGCCTCACACCAAAGGAAGTGTGAACGGGTAACGTGCTCAGTTGGCACCAAGGTTAAGATCTCTTATGGGTAAAGCAACACACCTCTGCAGAGTGTAACGAACTGTGACCAGTCACTCCCTGTTCCGGGATATGGAACTGCGAACACTGCCGGAAAGGAACTCCATGAAGTTCTAGTAAACCGGTGAAGGCTGACGGACATAGTTCTTCTGAATAAAAACAACCTTTTGAAGAAATGATTATCAAAACCTGCATTGGTATTAGACTTTCTGGTCTAATGCCGTAGCTAGTGCATTAAACACCTCTTTCCTATAATGAACTTGTTGAGTACGCTCGTACTCATCCCACTCTTAAATCCCCTGCTTAGATTTGGAGGCATCGAAGGAGGATCTACAATGCAACTCGAAGGCCGAGGAGTCAACAACTACTTCACGGGACATGATCTGTCAGAAGAGTCGGATACCACATACAACAAGGAGGAAACCTAGATTAGCAATAGAAAGGAACTAGCTTCCTAAACTTAGCTCCTATTTAGCTAGAATCTATTCATAACCTCTATAGCTAGTTAATTACTCTACAAATAGAGTTCGTGATAGGGTTAGACTACGAGTCGTTCTTCCGGAGTTTATTTGCAGATTTACCTCATTGTAAAGTAGGAGGCTGTGCTGATCTTCTGTAGCAAAGTCGGAGTTTCTAATTCTTTAGACATGCCTTGGACCCGCATATGTTTCTGTTGTACCACTCTGAGCGATATAATACTAGTGGAACGGTGTTTCATTGGTGTTATATCAGACTTGCATACTACACCATGCAGTGGTATGTCGGGTCACCACACTTTCAAGCCACACAATCGTAGTTCTTTCCCATAACATGGAGTATCATGGCACGTTTGGTACACTCTCGAGAAATGCGGCTGCTTTTGTCAAAAACATCTTAAGCCTTGGTGATCAACAACGAGTATGTCTCCGTTCACAGTTTCAGTGGTATGAGGCCCAACTAAAATACAAGCCAAAAGCTGCCCATTTTGTGGCCCCGCAATCCACCTGTTCTAACGAGTTTAAGTCATGGGACCTACGCTCAATTACCCTCGCTTATGTGATATTTTAGTTATCATTCCACAACATGGAACTGGGACGTTAAGGCTCCCTCCTGAACGGAACCAGCCCAACTAAATATCTGAGGATATACATAAGGAAACATGTACAACTGGCTTTCCTCTCCCAGTCTGGGATTTATGGTCAGCGTTGTCTATACAGAGCTTAAAATAACTGAATGTAGTTGTTATTTACTCTTATTGGTGTTATTAGTACAATGTAACCTCCATCAACAAAGGTTCACCCTCTATTCCATGGTTTCACTACCCACCAAATAGATTAAGCGCCCCGAGGGCCGGTAACCCTCAATTTATAATTTAGAAAAATACTTTTTTGTTTTTGAATGTAACGATAGTTTTTGAAGAAATATTGTAATTTTTTAAAATACTATGCAATATTGAAATAGCCTCACAACTATGTGTTACCACAGTTCGTCAAAACTGTATTTGGACCTTAGGCTCTAAAATAGCATCATTGGCCTATATATAATGATAATGTTTAAGAACCAAATGATACCATGATGCATTGCATGAGACGACCTATTATTTAGTTTGTTGAACTCTTCCCCTCTAGTAATGTTTTTAAGGTTCAAATTTTTAATATTTCCCACTCCTCGCTATTTAGTTTAAGTGATTATTTCCTTTTGGTAAAAGGTTTTGTTTGTATCACTTTCAAACATTATGATTTTAATTTCTTAAAAAGAAAACAATCAATTCTTAAGTTTTAAAATTTTATAAATCATATAAAAAATATTTATTGGGATTTTGATTTTAGGTTTTCTTTTAATTTCACTTCATAATTTTTCATATATCTATACGAATTTCACTTTACGATTTTCATATATCTATAATAATTACACCTTAGAATTTTCATATATTTCTACTTTGTTTATTTAGTGAATATCACTCAAGTTTGGTTTTGGATTTTTTGTTGAATTTGAATTTGATTTTGGACACCGCTTATTTAGGTATTTAAATGCCTCAAAAAATTCTTCAAATAAAAGTATTTTGATTTTTCAATCCAATTTCATATTAATTTTAATCACATTTATTTGTATAGAGGTATTTTATTTTATTTTCCTGAATAGTTTTGGTTCTCCTTTTATTTTAATTACATGGTTTTAAATGAATTATGAAATATCCAAAATGCCCATGATAGGTGGGTCCTATGAGTCCTTTTCATGCAAAACTAGCGGCCGAACCGGTTCGGTCGAACCAAATTGACCGCGGCCGCCAGTCTCTCCCTCTCTCACTTACTTGTGCTCATCCCATGCTCGTTATGGCGACCACGATCACCTCGTCGTCACGGTCGTCACTGCCGCCGCATGCGTGTCTAACTACTAGACCCGCTCCACTCTAGCGTTTTATCCTACTCGATTAAAGTATCGTGACCTAAATCGGTCGATCCCAACCTCCACTATTTCTAGGGTTTGTGTCAACATGTGTGCGTCGCTGAGATAGGAGAGCTCGGTGGCCTCCTTGGTATTCCTAGCAGTGTCGCCTACATCATTGAAATGTTGTTGTGGTGTGGCACAACCTGAAACATCTCTATTCTGCTTCTTGTGTCGCCTCTGCTTTGTCTGCTCCGCGGTGATGGTCGTGTGTTGAGCTTTAGCTCCCCCACAGCGTACTAGGGCTATGATACGCCCTTCACTACCCCCTCTCTCTCTCATTGTACGTCTAATTCGTCTCTTGGTATCCTAGGGTTTTCTACCGTCGAACACATCCTAGTAGGATTTCTAGGGTTCTAAGCTGTTCTAGCGCATGTTCTAGTGTTCTTACATGTTCCTGGTGGTTGAATGACTGTCTACACTAGTTCTACCAACCAATTGCTTCCTATTTCCTACTGTTAACTGAATTTGGGTTCACTTTTGTCAGTCTAACACTGACTGATATTATTTAACTTACTAATGAATTGTTGTAGATGTTCCCTTAGGTGTTCTAGGTTGTGTTTAGATTGCACTCAATCAATCAATTGCTTCATCTTTGTTTGTCTTTTCGTTGTAGTTTAAGTTGCGACAGTTAACAATATATGCTCATGTGTTCTTGCTTAAGTATGTATTTGCAATATCATAGAATGAGCTTATTGGATTTTTTTAATGAGCTTAGCTTGTAGATTCAATTCCTGTAGTCACTTAGTGACTAGACTTAGGATCTAGGGTTCATGTAGTTGCTTAATTGTGCCTGATAGTGTTCCCCTCTTCTCTCTAGGTTTTATAAATGCTTTGGTACATTTTTGTAGCTTTTGTTCAAGCATTAGCTACTAGATTTGGCTAGTTGTGACTTATGCCCTCCCTCATTAGGGTTTTCTTAGGTGCCTCTTCTAATTAGGTGCAAGAGGTGCTAGTGCTCGTAGTGCAGTAAGAAGAACATGTGTGCATGTCCTACTGATGCATCTACAACACATTGATCCTCTAGATCAAATCATATCCTACTCTAGCTATGATTCTATCTAAGAATGATATTCCTAAGGGCTTGAAACCTTTGAATACTATTCATTGCTTATTCCTAGCTATTAATGAACAACTTGCTTGTCTCCTTGCCCTTCTGCTCCAGCTTCTTGCTTCCCTTCCTCTTAGATCGCTCTAATTATGTGGGTATGTGTGGGAAGGGGGTTCTTGATGGGGTTCGTTGCATAGAAAACAAAAAAATTCCTACCGCAAAGACGAATAAATCCAAGATCTAATCTATGGAAACGCCAAGATCTAATCTATGGAAACGCCAAGATCTAATCTATGAGATCTGAACAACGAGATGGAGATGAGACTAACCCTCGAAGATTCCAAAGCCTACGAGATTAATCTTGTTGTTGGTGTAGACGATCGTTCCGGTGCTGCAATCCGGCAGCACTTGCGTACTCGGTCGCGCGTACGGTGTCGATGAAGCCCCTTCCTCTCCCCGTTCCAGCGGGCAGCGGAGGTGTGGTAGATCTCCACGGAATCCCAGCAGCACGACGGTGTGGTGGTGGTGGTGGAGAAGAATTGCTGCAGGGCTTCGCCTAAGCCTGCACAGCGTATGGAGGAGGAAGAGAGGGGGGCGGCTAGGGTTGGAACAGAGGTGTTGTGGCCGGCCACCCCCTCCCCTCTTTATATAGGGGGAGTGGTCGGCCTAGGGTTTCCCCCTGGCCCCACCTCCTTCCTTGGCCGGCGCATGAAGGGGGGAAGTCTTCCCCCCAAGTCTTTCCTTTATCTCTTCGTTTAAACACTTTAATCTTGAGATAGATTCTATCTCTAAATTTAAACCATTTAAATTAGAGATAGATTCTATCTCTAGGGGTGGGCCGGCCTGGGCCCACATGTCATAGTGGGCAGGACCCATGATACGTCTCCGACGTATCGATAATTTTTTATGTTCCATGCCACATTATTGATGTTATCTACATGTTTTATGCACACTTTATGTCATATTCGTGCATTTTCTGGAACTAACCTATTAACAAGATGCCGAAGTGCCGCCTCGTTTTCTGCTGTTTTTGGTTTCAGAAATCCTAGTAACGAAATATTCTCGGAATTGGACGAAATCAACGCCCAGGTTCCTATTTTGCCCGGAAGCATCCAGAACACCCGAGAGTCGCCAGAGTGGACCCACAGGGGGCCCAGACCATAGGCCGGCGCGGCCCAGGCCCTGGCCGCGCCGCCCTATAGTGTCGGCGCCCCTTCGACCTTCCGAGGCTGCCCTTCCGCATATTTAAAGCCTCCGTCGCGAAAACCCTGATACGTTCGACGAAATCCACAGAAACCTTCCAGAGCCGCCGCCATCGCGAAGCCAAGATCTGGGGGACAGGAGTCTCTGTTCCGGCACGCCGCCGGAACGGGGAAGTGCCCCCGGAAGGCTTCTCCATCGACACCGCTGCCATCTCCACCGCCATCTTCATCACCGCTGCTGCTCCCATGAGGAGGGAGTAGTTCTTCATCGAGGCTCGGGGCTGTACCGGTAGCTATGTGGTTCATCTCTCTCCTATGTACTTCAATACAATAATCTCATGAGCTGCCTTACATGATTGAGATTCATATGATGATGCTTGTAATCTAGATGTCGTTATGCTAGTCAAGTGAATTTTACTCATGTGATCTCCGGAGACTCCTTGTCCCACGTGTGTAAAGGTGACAGTGTGTGCACCGTGTGGGTCTCTTAGGCTATATTTCACAGAATACTTATTCACTGTTATGAATGGCATAGTGAAGTGCTTATTTATATCTCTTTATGATTGCAATGTATTTTGTATCACAATTTATCTATGTGCTACTCTAGCAATGTTATTAAAGTAGTTTTATTCCTCCTGCACGGTGTAATGGTGACAGTGTGTGCATCCGTGTTAGTACTTGGTTTATGCTATGATCATGATCTCTTGTAGATTGCGAAGTTAACTATTGCTATGATAATATTGATGTGATCTATTCCTCCTACATATGCATGAAGGTGACAGTGTGCATGCTATGTTAGTACTTGGTTTAGTCTTTTGATCTATCTTACACTATAAGGTTACTTAAACATGAACAAATTGTGGAGCTTGTTAACTCCGGCATTGAGGGTTCGTGTAATCCTACGCAATGCGTTCATCATCCAACAAGAGTGTAGAGTATGCATTTATCTGTTCTGTTATGTGATCAATGTTGAGAGTGTCCACTAGTGAAAGTCTAATCCCTAGGCCTTGTTCCTAAATACTGCGTTACTGCTGCTTGTTTACTATTTTCTTTGCGTTACTACATGCTGCAATACTACCACCATCAACTACACGCCCACAAGCTATTTTTACGGCACCGTTGCTACTGCTCATACTTATTCATACCACCTGTATTTCACTATCTCTTCGCCGAACTAGTGCACCTATTAGGTGTGTTGGGGACACAAGAGACTTCTTGCTTTGTGGTTGCAGGGTTGCATGAGAGGGATATCTTTGACCTCTTCCTCCCTGAGTTCGATAAACCTTGGGTGATCCACTTAAGGGAAAACTTGCTGCTGTTCTACAAACCTCTGCTCTTGGAGGCCCAACACTGTCTACAGGAAAAGGAGGGGGCGTAGACATCAAGCTATTTTCTGGCGCCGTTGCCGGGGAGGAAAGGTAAAAGGTACTCACACTCCGGATCTCGGCTACTAAGCTATTTTCGCCGTTGTAAGTACTCGAAGCTATTTCCTTTAGATCCTGCAATTGCATCTTTTTGTTTCTTGTTTACACTAGTTTGGCATAATGGACAAGAATGATCTTCTTATTCTATTTCCTGATTTAAAACATGGATTGTTTGATGCGAAAATTAAAAAACCTATGGAATCTTATTTGCATGCTGGTAGTAATATTAGTATGAACGCTTTGAACACCATTGTTGATAATAATATAGAAAGTTCTAAGCTTGGGGAAGCTGGTTTTCATGATCTTTTTAGTCCCCCAAGCATTGAGGAGAAAATTTACTTTGATGATACTTTGCCTCCTATATTTGATAATGAGAATAATAATGATAGCTACTTTGTTGAATTTGCTCCCACTACAACTAATAAAATTGATTATGCTTATGTGGAGAGTAATAATTTTATGCATGAGACTCATGATAAGAATGCTTTATGTGATAGTTATATTGTTGAGTTTGCTCATGATACTACTGAAAGTTATTATGAGAGAGGAAAATATGGTTGTAGAAATTTTCATGTTACTAAAACACCTCTCTATGTGCTGAAATTTTTGAAGCTACACTTGTTTTATCTTCCTATGCTTGTTACTTTGCTCTTCATGAATTTATTTGTGTACAAGATTCCTTTTCATAGGAAGCATGTTAGGCTTAAATTTGTTTTGAATTTGCCTCTTGATGCTCTCTTTTGCTTCAAATACTATTTCTTGCGAGTGCATCATTAAAACTGCTGAGCCCATCTTAATGGCTATAAAGAAAGAACTTCTTGGGAGATAACCCAGGTGTTATTTTGCTACAGTACTTTGTTTTATATTTGTGTCTTGGAAGTTGTTTACTACTGTAGCAACCTCTCCTTATCTTAGTTTAGTGTTTAATTGTGCCAAGTAAAGTCTTTGATAGAAAAGTTCATACTAGATTTGGATTACTGCGCAGAAACAGATTTCTTTGCTGTCACGAATCTGGGCAAAATTCTCTGTAGGTAACTCAGACAATTATGCCAATTTACGTGAGTGATCCTCAGATATGTACGCAACTTTCATTCAATTTGGGCATTTTCATTTGAGCAAGTCTGGTGCCATTTTAAAATTCGTCAATACGAACTGTTCTGTTTTGACAGATTCTGCCTTTTATTTCGCATTGCCTCTTTTGCTATGTTGGATGAATTTCTTTGATCCATTAATGTCCAGTAGCTTTATGCAATGTCCAGAAGTGTTAAGAATGATTGTGTCACCTCTGAACATGTTAATTTTGATTATGCACTAACCCTCTAATGAGTTTGTTTCGAGTTTGGTGTGGAGGAAGTTTTCAAGGGTCAAGAGAGGAGGATGATATACTACGATCAAGAAGAGTGAAAAGTCTAAGCTTGGGGATGCCCTGGTGGTTCATCCCTGCATATTTCAAGAAGACTCAAGCATCTAAGCTTGGGGATGCCCAAGGCATCCCCTTCTTCATCGACAACATTATCAGGTTCCTCCCCTGAAACTATATTTTTATTCCATCACATCTTATGTGCTTTACTTGGAGCGTCTGTGTGCTTTTGTTTTTGTTTGTGTTTGAATAAATTGGATTACATCATGCTTGTGTGGGAGAGAGACACGCTCCGCTGGTTCGTATGAACACATGTGTTCTTAGCTCATAATATTCATGGCGAAGTTTCTTCTTCGTTAAATTGTTATATGGTTGGAATTGGAAAATGATACATGTAGTAATTGCTATAAATGTCTTGGGTAATGTGATACTTGGCAATTGTTGTGCTCATGTTTAAGCTCTTGCATCATATGCTTTGCACCCATTAATGAAGAAATACATAGAGCATGCTAAAATTTGGTTTGCATATTTGGTCTCTCTAAGGTCTAGATAATTTCTAGTATTGAGTTTGAACAACAAGGAAGACGGTGTAGAGTCTTATAATGTTTTCAATATGTCTTTTATGTGAGTCTTGCTGCACCGGTTCATCCTTGTGTTTGTTTCAAATAGCCTTGCTAGCCTAAACCTTGTATCGAGAGGGAATACTTCTCATGCATCCAAATCCTTGAGCCAAACAACACTATGCCATTTGTGTCCACCATACCTACCTACTACATGGTATTTCCTGCCATTCCAAAGTAAATTGCTTGAGTGCTACCTTTAAACAATTCAAAATTTATCACCTCTGATTTGTGTCAATGTTTTATAGCTCATGAGGAAGTATGTGGTGTTTATGTTTCAATCTTGTTGGGCAACTTTCACCAATGGACTAGTGGCTTCATCCGCTTATCCAATAATTTTGCAAAAAGAGCTGGCAATGGGATTCCCAGTCCCAAATTAATTAACAAAAATAGACACTCCTCCATGGTATGTGATTGTTGGATGGCACCCGAAGGATTCGGTTAGCCATGGCTTGTGTAAGAAAAGGTTGGGAGGAGTGTCATCATAATAAAACTAAAATAAAAAGGCACTCCTTCATGGTATGAGATTGTTGGCAGGCACCCGAGGATTCGGTTAGCCATGGTTTGTGAAAGAAAGGTTGGAAGGAGTGCCACACAAAAATAAAAATAAAATGGGAGCCGCTCTTTGAAGGTTTGCCTGGCAAGGGGGTTAGAGTACCCGCTACCATTCGTTGACAACAACATACACCTCTCAAAACTTTATTTTTATGCTCTCTTTATGTTTTCAAAATAAAAGCTCTAGCACAAATATAGCAATCGATGCTTTCCTCTTTGAAGGACCATTCTTTTACTTTCATTGTTGAGTCAGTTCACCTATTTCTCTCCACCTCAAGAAGCAAACACTTGTGTGAACTGTGCATTGATTCCTACATACTTGCTTATTGCACTTATTATATTACTCTATGTTGACAATTATCCATGAGATATACATGTTACAAGTTGAAAGCAACCACTGAAACTTAATCTTCCTTTGTGTTGCTTCAATATCTTTACTTTGATTTATTGCTTTATGAGTTAACTCTTATGCAAGACTTATTGATGCTTGTCTTGAATTACTATTCATGAAAAGTCTTTGCTTTATGATTCACTTGTTTACTCATGTCATATACATTGTTTTGATTGCTGCATTCACTACATATGCTTTACAAATAGTATGATCAAGGTTATGATGGCATGTCACTCCAGAAATTATCTGTGTTATCATTTTACCTGCTCGGGACGAGCAGAACTAAGCTTGGGGATGCTGATACGTCTCCGACGTATCGATAATTTCTTATGTTCCATGCCACATTATTGATGTTATCTACATGTTTTATGCACACTTTATGTCATATTCGTGCATTTTCTGGAACTAACCTATTAACAAGATGCCGAAGTGCCAGTTCCTGTTTTCTGCTGTTTTTGGTTTCAGAAATCCTAGTAACGAAATATTCTCGGAATTGGACGAAATCAACGCCCAGGTTCCTATTTTGCCCGGAAGCATCCAGAACACCCGAGAGTCGCCAGAGTGGACCCACAGGGGGCCCAGACCATAGGCCGGCGCGGCCCAGGCCCTGGCCGCGCCGCCCTATAGTGTCGGCGCCCCTTCGACCTTCCGAGGCTGCCCTTCCGCCTATTTAAAGCCTCCATCGCGAAAACCCTGATACGTTCGACGAAATCCACAGAAACCTTCCAGAGCCGCCGCCATCGCGAAGCCAAGATCTGGGGGACAGGAGTCTCTGTTCCGGCACGCCGCCGGAACGGGGAAGTGCCCCCGGAAGGCTTCTCCATCGACACCGCTGCCATCTCCACCGCCATCTTCATCACCGCTGCTGCTCCCATGAGGAGGGAGTAGTTCTTCATCGAGGCTCGGGGCTGTACCGGTAGCTATGTGGTTCATCTCTCTCCTATGTACTTCAATACAATAATCTCATGAGCTGCCTTACATGATTGAGATTCATATGATGATGCTTGTAATCTAGATGTCGTTATGCTAGTCAAGTGAATTTTACTCATGTGATCTCCGGAGACTCCTTGTCCCACGTGTGTAAAGGTGACAGTGTGTGCACCGTGTGGGTCTCTTAGGCTATATTTCACAGAATACTTATTCACTGTTATGAATGGCATAGTGAAGTGCTTATTTATATCTCTTTATGATTGCAATGTATTTTGTATCACAATTTATCTATGTGCTACTCTAGCAATGTTATTAAAGTAGTTTTATTCCTCCTGCACGGTGTAATGGTGACAGTGTGTGCATCCGTGTTAGTACTTGGTTTATGCTATGATTATGATCTCTTGTAGATTATGAAGTTAACTATTGCTATGATAGTATTGATGTGTATTATTCCTCCTACATAGCATGAAGGTGACAGTGTGCATGCTATGCTAGTACTTGGTTTAGTCGAATTGATCTTTCATGCACTCTAAGGTTATTTAAATATGAACATTGAATTGTGGAGCTTGTTAACTCCGGCATTGAGGGTTCGTATCCTACGCAATGTGTTCATCATCCAACAAGAGTGTAGAGTATGCATTTATCTATTCTGTTATGTGATCAATGTTGAGAGTGTCCACTAGTGAAAGTCTAATCCCTAGGCCTTGTTCCTAAATACTGCTATCGCTGCTTGTTTACTGTTTTACTGCGTTACTACTGCTGCAATACTACCACCATCAACTACACGCCAGCAAGCTATTTTCTGGCACCGTTGCTACTGCTCATACTTATTCATACCACCTGTATTTCGCTATCTCTTCGCCGAACTAGTGCACCTATTTGGTGTGTTGGGGACACAAGAGACTTCTTGCTTTGTGGTTGCAGGGTTGCATGAGAGGGATATCTTTGACCTCTTCCTCCCTGAGTTCGATAAACCTTGGGTGATCCACTTAAGGGAAAACTTGCTGCTGTTCTACAAACCTCTGCTCTTGGAGGCCCAACACTGTCTACAGGAAAAGGAGAGGGCGTAGACATCAACCCACCATGCCATGTGGCGCCTATGTGGCCTCTCCCGAGGTGGTGGGCCCACTGGTGGCCCTCTAGAACCTTCTAGAAGCTCCGGTCAAAACACCGGACTTTTTCCTGAATCCCGGAAAATGACTTCCCTTATATGAATCTTATTCTCCGGACTATTCCGGACCTCCTCGTGATGTCCTGGATCCTATCCAAGACTCCGAACAAAAACTTCGGACTCCATCTCATATTCCGAATCTACTTATGCGACATCGAACCTTAAGCGCGTCACCCTACGGTTCGCGAACTATGCAGACATGGTCGAGACTCCTCTCCGAGCAATAACCAATAGCGGGATCTGGAGATCCATAATGGCTCCCACATATTCAATGATGACTTTAGTGATCGATTGAACCATTTACATACGATGCTGATTCCCTTTGTCACACGATATTCTACTTGTCCGAGGTTTGATCATCGGTATATCCATACCTTGTTCAACCTCGTTACCGACAAGTACTCTTTACTCGTACCACGGTATGTCATCTCTTATGATCCAATCATATGCTTGCAAGCTAATCAGAAGACATTCCACCGAGAGGGCCCAGAGTATATCTATCCGTCATCAGGATGGACAAATCCCACTATTGATCCATATGCCTCAACTCACACTTTCCAAATACTTAATCCCATCTTTATAACCACCCATTTATGCAATGGCGTTTGATGTAATCAAAGTACCCTTCTGGTGTAAGTGATTTACATGATCTCATGGTCGAAGGACTAAGGCAACTATGTATCGAAAGCTTATAGCAAATTGAACTTAATGACTTGATCTTATGCTACGCTCATTTGGGTGTGTGTCCATTATATCATTCAACCAATGACATAACCTTGTTATTAGTAACATCCAATGTTTATGATCACGAAATCATGATCATCCATTAATCAACAAGCAAGTTATACAAGAGGCTTACTAGGGACTCCTTGTTGTTTACATAACACACATGTATCAATGTTTCGGTTAATACAATTATAGCATGGTATGCAAACATTTATCATAAACACAAAGATATTATAATAACCACTTTATTATTGCCTCTTGGGCATATCTCCAACAGTCTCCCACTTGCACTAGAGTCAATAATATAGATTACATTGTAAGGTACCTAACACCCATAGCATTCTGGTGTTGGTCATGCTTTGCCCTAGGGAGAGCTTTAGTCAACGGATCTGCAACATTCAGATCTGTGTGTACTTTGCAAATCTCTACTTCACCATCTTCGATGTACTCGCGAATCGAATGAAAACGCAGCTTGATATTCTTTAGCTTCTTGTGTGACCTTGGTTCCTTTGCATTGGCGATGGCACCCGTGTTGTCACAATAAATAACTAACGGGTCCAATGCACTAGGAACCACACCAAGCTCAACAATGAACCTCTTCATCCATACCGCTTCTGATGAAGCCTCTGAAGCCGCTATATATTCAGATTCTGTTGAAGATTTCGCCACCGTGCACTGCTTGGAACTGCTCCAACTTACTGCCGCACCATTCAATATAAACACGTACCCAGACTGAAACTTAGAGTCATCAGGATCGGTGTTCCAACTTGCATCGGTGTAACTGGTTACAACAAGCTCTTGGTCACCGCCATAACAAAGAAACATATCCTTAGTCCTTTTCAGGTACTTCAGGATATTCTTGACCGCTGTCCAGTGTTCCATTCCTGGATCACTTTGATATCTGCTGGTCAAACTAACAGCATGTGCGATATCCGGTCTAGTACAGAGCATGGCATACATGAGAGAGCCTACTGCCGAAGCATAGGGGATCTTGCTCATCCTATCTCTTTCATCTGTTGTAGCCGGACCTTGAGTCTTACTCAAGACCTTACCTGGCAACATAGGCAAGAACCGTTTCTTGCTTTCATCCATTCTTAACTTCTTTAGAATCTTGTCCAGGTATGTACTCTGTGAAAGGCCTATTAGGCGTCTTGATCTATCTCTATAAATCTTGATGCCTAAAATGTACGCTGCTTCACCAAGGTCTTTCATTGAAAAAGACTTATTCAAATAACCTTTAACGCTGCTTAATAGTTCTATATCATTCCCGATCAATAATATGTCATCTACATATAATATCAGGAACGCTACAGAGCTCCCTCTCACTTTCTTGTAAATACAGGCCTCACCATGAGTCCGTATAAAACCGAAGTCTTTGATCACCCTATCAAAGCGTAGGTTCCAACTCCGGGATGCTTGCTTCAGTCCATAAATGGAACGCTGAAGTTTGCATACCTTGTCAGCATTTTTAGGATTGACAAAACCTTTGGGTTGTACCATATACAACTCTTCCTCAATATCACAATTAAGGAACGCCGTTTTGACATCCATCTGCCAAATCTCATAATCGAAAAATGCAGCTATTGCTAACAAAATCCTCACAGACTTTAGCTTCGCTACAGGTGAGAAAGTCTCATCGTAGTCAACTCCTTGAATTTTTCGGAAACCCTTTGCGACAATTCGAGCTTTATAGACAGTAATATTACCATCAGCATCTTTTTTTGTCTTGAAGATCCATTTATTCTCGACAGCGTTGCGGCTATCAGGTAAGTCTACCAAAGTCCATACTTTGTTATCATACATGGATCCCATTTCGGATTTCATGGCTTCTTGCCATTTGTTGGAATCTGGGCTCACCATTGCTTCTTCATATGTCGCAGGGTCCTCATCATTGTTGTCCACAATCATGACATTTAGACAGGGATCATACCAATCAGGAGTGGTACGTTCCCTCGTCGATCTGCGAGGTTCAGTAGCTTCCTCGTTCGAATTTTCATGATCATCATCATTTTCTTCCTCTCCTATCGGCGTAGGCTGCGCAGAAACTTCTTCTGGCACTGCGCTACTCTGATCTATGAGAGAAGGTTCATCAACCTCGTCGAGTTCTACTTTCCTTCCAGTCACTTCTTTAGTGAGAAACTCCTTCTCAAGAAAGGATCCGTTCTTGGCAACAAAGATTTTGCCTTCGGATCTGTGATAGAAAGTGTACCTAATTGTTTCTTTAGGGTATCCTATGAAGACGCATTTCTCCGCTTTGGGTTCTAGCTTGTCAGGTTGTAACTTCTTTACATAAGCTTCGCAACCCCAAACTTTAAGGAACGACAGCTTAGGTTTCTTCCCAAACCATAATTCATACGGTGTCGTTTCAACGGATTTAGATGGTGCCCTAGTTAAAGTGAATGCGACTGTCTCTAATGCATAACCCCAAAACGATAATGGCAAATCGGTAAGAGACATCATAGACCGAACCATATCTAAGAGAGTTCGATTACGACGTTCGGACACACCATTGCGCTGTGGTGTTCCCGGCGGTGTCAACTGTGAAAGTATTCCGCATTTCTTTAAATGCATGCCAAACTCATAACTCAAATATTCGCCTCCACGATCAGAACGCAGAAACTTAATCTTCTTGTTACGTTGATTTTCTACTTCACTTTGGAATTCCTTGAACTTCTCAAAAGTCTCGGACTTATGTTTCATACAGTAAATATATCCATATCTGCTCAGATCATCCGTGAAGGTTAGAACATAACGATAACCACCGCGCGATGCTACACTCATTGGTCCGCACACATCGGTATGTATGATTTCCAATAAGTCTGTAGCTCGCTCCATTGTACCAGAAAATGGAGTCTTAGTCATTTTTCCCATTAGACATGCCTCGCATCTGTCAAGTGACTCAAAGTCAAGTGACTCAAGAAGTCCATCGGAATGGAGTTTCTTCATGCGCTTCACTCCAATATGACCAAGACGACAGTGCCACATATAAGTAGAATTATCATTCAATTTAATTCGCTTAGCATCAATGTTATGAACATTTGTATCACTACTATCGAGATTTGACAAGAATAAACCATTCATCTCAGGTGCATGGCCATAAAAGACATTACTCATATAAATCGAACAATCATTATTCTCAGACTTAAACGAATAACCGTCTTGCATTAAACAAGATCCAGATATAATGTTCATGCTCAACGCAGGTACCAAATAACAATTATTGAGGTTTAAAACTAATCCCGAAGGTAGATGTAGAGGGAGCGTGCCGACGGCGATCACATCGACCTTGGATCCATTTCCAACGCGCATCGTCACCTCGTCCCTCGCCAGGCTTCGTTTATTCCGCAGTTCCTATTTCGAGTTACAAATGTGAGCAACCGAACCAGTATCAAATACCCAGGCACTACTACGAGAACCAGTAAGATAGACATCAATAACATGTATATCAAATATACCTTTCTTCTTGACGTGGCCGCTCTTCAGATCGGCCAAGTATTTGGAGCAATTGCGCTTCCAGTGCCCCTTCCCCTGGCAGTAATAGCACACAGTCTCAGGTTTAGGACCAGCCTTAGGCTTCTCAGGATGCGCTGCAACTTTCTTGCCGCCCTTCTTGAAGTTACCCTTGTTAGGCTTGCCCTGCTTTTTGAAACCGGTGGTCTTGTTGACCATCAACACTTGATTCTCCTTCTTTATCTCTACTTCAGCAGATTTCAGTATGGAAAAGAGTTCAGGTAAATCTTTATTTATGTTCTGCATGTTGTAGTTCATCACGAAGTTCTTGTAACTTGGTGGCAGTGATTGAAGGACACGATGAATACCCAGCTGGTTAGGGATCATCATCCCCATGTCACTGAGCTTCTTCGCATGTCCGGACATGGCGAATATGTGCTCACTAACGGAGCTGCCCTCTTCCATCATACAACTAAAGAACTGTTTCGAGGCCTCATAGTTCTCCACGACCGCATGAGTTTCAAAGATAAGCTTGAGCTCACGCATCATCTCACACGGGTCGTGGTGCTCAAAACGCTTTTGGAGCTCTGCCTCTAGGCTGCACAAGATGGCACACTGAACTTCGGAGTATCGAGTTGCCCGAGTCTCATAAACATTTTTTATGTCCTCGGATACTGTAGGAGGTGGTGGGGGACCTAGCGGTGCATCGAGCACATATTGCAGGCTTCCACCAGTGAGGAAAATCCTCACATGACGGAACGAGTCAGTGAAGTTGCTACCATTGCCCTTAAGCTTTTCTTTCTCTAGGAACTGGTTAAAATTGATGGAGGGGGGCGCCATGATCTACAACATATTTGCAAAGAGTTTAGACTAAGTTTATGATAAAATGAGTTCAATTTTAATTCTTAAATTAACTAGGTGAACTCCCACTCAAAACAACATCCCTCGCATTCTCTTAGTGATTACACGAACCAAATCCACTACACCAAGTCCGATCTTCACGAGAAAAGATGTAGCTTCAAAGGCGAACACTCAAAGTGTTCATCATATCATTCATATGACTCATGCTCTACCTTTCGGTATCCCGTGTTCCGAGACCATGTCTGTACATGCTAGGCTCGTCAAGGCAACCTTAGTATCCGCGTGTGCAAATCTGGCTTGCACCCGTTGTATGCACATGTAGAGTCTATCACACCCGATCATCACGAGATGTTTCGAAACGACAAGTCTTAGCAACGGTGCATACTAAGGATGAACACTTTATTATCTTGATATTTAGTGAGAGGGATCATCTTATAATGCTACCGTCGTGATCTAAGCAAAATAAGATGCATAAAAAGGATTAACATCACATGCAACTCATAATGTGTGATATGATATGGCCTTTCTTCTTGTGCTTTTGATCTCCATCTCCAAAGCACGGACATGATCTCCATCATCACCAGCATGGCGTCAAGGTCAGTGGCGCCGCTTCATGGTTGTCCATCACTTATAGCTACTATAACAACTACTTGAAATAAAGCTATTACATGATGAATAGACACGCAGGTCTTTAACAAAAATTAAAGACAACCATTAGGCTCCTGCCGGTTGCCATAATACAATAATGAACATCTCATACATCAAATATAATCATCATCACATCATGGCCATATCACATCACCAAACCCTGCAAAAACAAGTTAGACGCCTCTAATTTGGTTTGCATATTTTACGTGGTTTAGGGTTTTCGAGTAAGATCCAATCTACCTACGAACATGAACCACAACGGTGATACTAGTGTTGACAATAGAAGTGCAAATTGTAATCTTCACTATGGTGGGAGAGACAGACACCCGCAAAGCCACTTATGCAATACAAGTTGCATGTCAAGCATGGAGCAAGTATCATGAGATGCGGTCATGTAAAGTTAGCCCGGGCCGCTTCATCCCACCATCCCGCAAGATGCAAAATACACAAACTAAAGCAACAAAAGCATCACCGCCCACAAAACCATTGTGTTCTACTCGTGCAAAAGATCTATGCATAGACATGGCTCTGATACCATTGATGGGGTTCGTTGCATAGAAAAAAAATTCCTACCGCAAAGACGAATAAATCCAAGATCTAATCTATGGAAAAGCCAAGATCTAATCTATGAGATCTGAACAACGAGATGGAGATGAGACTAACCCTCGAAGATTCCAAAGCCTACGAGATTAGTCTCGTTGTAGGTGTAGACGATCGTTCCAGTGCTGCAATCCGGCAGCACTTCCGTACTCGGTCGCGCGTACGGTGTCGATGAAGCCCCTTCCTCTCCCTGTTCCAGCGGGCAGCGGAGGTGTGGTAGATCTCCACGGAATCCCAGCAGCACGACGGTGTGGTGGTGGTGGTGGAGAAGAATTGCTGCAGAGCTTCGCCTAAGCCTGCAGAGCGTATGGAGGAGGAAGAGAGGGGGGCGGCTAGGGTTGGAATAGAGGTGTTGTGGCCGGCCACCCCCTCCCCTCTTTATATAGGGGGAGGGGTCGGCCTAGGGTTTCCCCTGGCCCCACCTCCTTCCTTGGCCGGCGCATGAAGGGGGGAAGTCTTCCCCCCCCCCCAAGTCTTCCCTTTATCTCTTCGTTTAAACACTTTAATCTTGAGATAGATTCTATCTCTAAATTTAAACGATTTAAATTAGAGATAGATTCTATCTCTAGGGGTGGGCCGGCCTGGGCCCACATGTCATAGTGGGCAGGACCCACCATGCCATGTGGCGCCTATGTGTCCTCTCCCGGGGTGGTGGGCCCACTGGTGGCCCTCTAGAACCTTCTAGAAGCCCCGGTCAAAACACCAGACTTTTTCCCGAACCCCGGAAAATGACTTCCCTTATATGAATATTATTCTCCAGACTATTCCGGACCTCCTCGTGATGTCCTGGATCCTATCCGAGACTCCGAACAAAAACTTCGGACTCCATCTCATATTCAGAATCTACTGATGCGACATCGAACCTTAAGCGCGTCACCCTACGGTTCGCGAACTATGCAGACATGGTCGAGACTCCTGATACGTCCCAAACGTATCTATAATTTCTTATGTTCCATGCTACTTTTATGATGATACTCACATGTTTTTATACACATTATATGTCATATTTATGCATTTTCCGGCACTAACCTATTGACGAGATGCCGAAGAGCCAGTTGTTGTTTTCTGTTGTTTTTGGCTTCAGAAATCCTAGTAAGGAAATATTCTCGGAATTGGATGAAATCAACGCCCAGGGGCCTATTTTTCCACGAAGCTTCCAGAAGTCCGAAGAGGAAACGAAGTGGGGCCACGAGGTGGCGACACACTAGGGCGGCGCGGCCCAAGCCCTGGCCGCGCCGGCCTACTGTGTGGGCCCCTCGTGACTCTTCCTGACCTGCCCTTCCGCCTACATATAGTCTTCGTCGCGAAACCCCCAGTACCGAGAGCCACGATACGGAAAACCTTCCAGAGACGTAGCCGCCGCTAATCTCATCTCGGGGGATTCAGGAGATCGCCTCCGGCACCCTGCCGGAGAGGGGAATCATCTCCCGGAGGACTCTTCATCACCATGATCGCCTCCGGATTGATGTGTGAGTAGTTCACCCCTGGACTATGGGTCCATAGCAGTAGCTAGATGGTTGTCTTCTCCTCATTGTGCTATCATGTTAGATCTTGTGAGCTGCCTATCATGATCAAGATCATCTATCTGTAATGCTACATGTTGTGTTTGTTGGGATCCGATGAATATTGAATACTATGTCAAGTTGATTATCAATCTATCATATATGTTGTTTATGTTCTTGCATGCTCTCCGTTGCTAGTAGAGGCTCTGGCCAAGTTGATACTTGTGACTCCAAGAGGGAGTATTTATGCTCGATAGTGGGTTCATGCCTCCATTAAATGCGGGACGATGTGAGAAAGTTCTAAGGTTGTGGATGTGCTGTTGCCACTAGGGATAAAACATCGGTGCTTTGTCTAAGGATATTTGTGTTGATTACATTACGCACCATACTTAATGCAATTGTCTTTTGCTTGCAACTTAATACCGGAAGGGGTTCGGATGATAACCTGAAAGTGGACTTTTTAGGCATAGATGCATGTTGGATAGCGGTTTATGTACTTTGTCGTAATGCCCTGATTAAATCTCATAGTACTCATCATGATATTTGTATGTGCATTGTTATGCCTTCTTTATTTGTCAATTGCCCAACTGTAATTTGTTCACCCAACATCTGTTTATCTTATGGGAGAGACACCACTAGTGAACTGTGGACCCCGGTCCTATTCTTTACATCTGAAATACAATCTACTGCAATTGTTCTTTACTGTTCTTCGCAAACAATCATCATCTTCCACACAATACGTTTAATCCTTTGTTACAGCAAGCCGGTGAGATTAACTACCTCACTGTTACGTTGGGGCAAAGTACTTTGATTGTGTTGTGCAGGTTCCACGTTGGCGCCGGAATCCCTGGTGTTGCGCCGCACTACACTCCGCCACCATCAACCTTCAACGTGCTTCTTGGCTCCTCCTGGTTCGATAAACCTTGGTTTCTTTCTGAGGGAAAACTTGCTACTGTCTGCATCACACCTTCCTCTTGGGGTTCCCAACGGACGTGTGTCAATTGCACGCATCAAGCATATTTTCTGGCGCCGTTGCCGGGGAGATCAAGACACGCTGCAAGGGGAGTCTCCACTTCCAATCTCTTTACTTTGTTTTTGTCTTGCTTTATTTTATTTACTACTTTGTTTGCTGCACTAAAACAAAACACAAAAAATTAGTTGCTAGTTTTACTCTATTTACTGTCTTGTTCTCCATATTAAAAACACAAAAAAATTAGTTACTTGCATTTACTTTATTTACCTTTTGTTTATTTCATCATGTTTCCTCCTAAGTACACTCTAAAAGACATACCGGTAGGCCGAGGGTCTATAATTGGAAGAGATAATATAGAAGATTTTTTCACTCATGTTAGTACAGCTAAAGATTTTGAAGATAGACACTTGGTAGAACTTGCTCCTACTTATGAAATTGCTGTTGCTTCTTTAGTACACATGTTGGAAACTAAGTTTGTTAATCTCAATCCTATAATTCAACATATGTTTCTTACACTCGGTGATATGGAAGAAGGAGAAAAGAAAGATTTTGTTTTAGAAACCCTTCTTAAAGAATTTGGTGGTGTAGCAAGAGAGGCTAGAAAAGTCTTTATGAAATATAAGATGCTTGGCTCTTATACCAACTTAGCTAGTACCCTTGAAAAGATGGACATTGATAGAATAAAGTACACTAATAATGTTAATGATGGAGGGGAGATTAAAGTACCGATACCTAGTAAGCTCCTACGAATGCATGAAGCTCTAGAAAATAACTATGGTTGGCTTGTTCCTGAAAATTTGTTTGATGAGAATAGCAAGCCTAAGAGTAATTAAAAAGGAGCCTCTGAAACTTACATAGATAAGATAACATGTATAGTTGAGAAAACTCCAAACTCCTATGTCGATGCTTCATCTCTTGATAACACTTGATTCACACTTTCTGCGCCTAGCTGAAAGGCGTTAAAGAAAAGCGCTTATGGGAGACAACCCATCATTTTACTACAGTACTTTTGTTTTATATTTGAGTCTTGGAAGTTGTTATTACTGTATCAACCTCTCCTTATCTTTATTTTATTGCATTGTTGTGTCAAGTGAAGTCTTTGATAGTAAAGTCAATACTAGATTTGGATTACTGCGCAGAAACAGATTTCTTGCTGTCACGAATTTGGGTATGGTTCTCTGTAGGTAACTCAGAAAAATCTGCCAATTTACGTGCGTGATCCTCAGATATGTACGCAACTTTCATTCTATTTGGGCATTTTCATCTGAGCAAGTATGTTGCCTCTAAAAAATTCGTTTTTACGGACTGTTCTGTTTTGACAGATTCTGCCTTTTATTTCGCATTGCCTGTTTTGCTATGTTTGATGGATTTCTTTGTTCCATTAACTTTCAGTTGCTTTGTGCAATGTCCAGAAGTTTTAAGAACGATTATGTCACCTCTGAATATATGAATTATGCACTAACCCTCTAATGAGTTTGTTTCGAGTTTGGTGTGGAGGAAGTTTTCAAGGGTCAAGAGAGGAGGATGATACAATATGATCAAGAAGAGTGAAGAGTTTAAGCTTGGGGATGCCCCCGTGCTTCATCCCTGCATATTTTAAGAAGACTCGAGCATCTAAGCTTGGGGATGCCCAAGGCATCCCCTTCTTCATCGACAACTTATCAGGTCACCTCTAGTGAAACTATATTTTTATTCAGTCACATCTTATGTGCTTTGCTTGGAGCGACTGTTTGTTTATTTTTGTTTTGTTTGAATAAGATCGGATCCTAGCATTCTTTGTTTGGGAGAGAGACATGCTCCGCTGTTTCGTATGAACACATGTGTTCTTAGCTTTATTCTTAATGTTCATTGCGAAGGTTGAACTACCTCATTCATTGCTATATGGTTGGAAACGGAAAATGCCGCATGTGGTAAATGGTATAATGTCTTGAATAATGTGATACTTGGCAATTGTTGTGCTCATATAGATCATATTTAAGCTCTTGCATCATGTACCTTGTATCTATTAATGAATAACTACATAGAGCTTGTTAAAATTTGGTTTGCATGATTGATCTCTAAGTCTAGATATTTTCTGGTTGAGGTGTTTGAACAACAAGGAGACGATGTAAAGTCTTATAATACTTACAATATGTTCATATGTGAGCTTTGCTGCACCTTTTACACTTGAGTTTGCTTCAAACAACCTTGCTAGCCTAGCCTTGTATTGAGAGGAATTCTTCTCGTGCATCCAAATCCTTGAGCCAAATACTATGCCATTTGTGTCCACCATACCTACCTACCACATGGTATTTCTCCGCCATTCCAAAGTATATTACTTGAGTGCTACCTTTAAACTTCTATTCTTTGCCTTTAAAATACATAGCTCATGGGAAAAGTAGCCTTAAAAACTATTGTGGTGAAGAATATGTACTTATGTATCTTATCTCTTAATAAGTTGCTTGTTGAGCGGTAACCATGTTTCTGGGGACGCCATCAACTTTTACCTTTGTTGAATATCATGTGAGTTGCTATGCATGTTCGTCTTGTCTGAAGTAAGGGTGATTTTCATGATCAAATGGTTTGAGTATGCATACTGTTAGAGAAGAACATTGGGCCGCTAACTAAAGCCATGATTCATGGTGGAAGTTTCAGTTTGGACACAAATCCTCAATCTCTTATGAGAATATTAACTGTTGTTGAATGCTTATGCATTAAAGAGGAGTCCATTATCTGTTGTCTATGTTGTCCCGGTATGGATGTCTAAGTTGAGAATAATCAAAAGCGATAAATCCAATGCGAACTTTTTCCTTAGACCTTTGTACAGGCGGCATAGAGGTACCCCTTTGTGACACTTGGTTGAAACATATGCTATGCAATGATAATCCGTGTTAATCCAAGCTAATTAGGACAAGGTGCAAGCACTATTAGTATACTATGCATGAGGCTTGCAACTTATAGGATATCTTATACATAACACATATGCTTTATTACTACCGTTGACAAAATTGTTTCTTGTTTTCAAAATGAAAAGCTCTAGCACAAAAATAGTAATCCATGCTTCCCTCTGCGAAGGGCCATTCTTCTACTTTATTGTTGAGTCAGTTTACCTATTCTTTCTATCCCAGAAGCAAACACTTGTGTAAACTGTGTGCATTGATTCTTACATGTTTACCTATTGCACTTGTTATATTACTTTGTGTTGACAATTATCCATGAGATAAATATGTTGAAGTTGAAAGCAACTGCTGAAACTTATATCTTCCTTTGTGTTGCTTCAATGCCTTTACTTTGAATTTATTGCTTATGAGTTAACTCTTATGCAAGTCTTATTGATGCTTGTCTTGAAAGTACTATTCATGAAAAGTCTTTGCTATATGATTCATTTGTTTACTCATTATCTTCATCATTGCTTCGAATCGCTGCATTCATCTCATATGCTTACAATAGTATGATCAAGATTATGATAGCATGTCACTTCAGAAATTATCTTTGTTATCGTTTACCTACTCGAGGGCGAGTAGGAACTAAGCTTGGGGATGCTTGATACGTCCCAAATGTATCTATAATTTCTTATGTTCCATGCTACTTTTATGATGATACTCACATGTTTTATACACATTATATGTCATATTTATGCATTTTCCGGCACTAACCTATTGATGAGATGCCGAAGAGCCAGTTGTTGTTTTCTACTGTTTTTGGTTTCAGAAATCCTAGTAAGGAAATATTCTCGGAATTGGACGAAATCAACGCCCAGGGGCCTATTTTTCCACGAAGCTTCCAGAAGTCCGAAGAGGAAACGAAGTGGGGCCACGAGGTGGCGACACACTAGGGCAGCGCGGCCCAAGCCCTGGCCGCGCCGGCCTACTGTGTGGGCCCCTCGTGACTCTTCCTGACCTGCCCTTCCGCCTACATATAGTCTTCGTCGCAAAACCCCCAGTACCGAGAGCCACGATACGGAAAACCTTCCAGAGACGCAGTCGCCGCCAATCCCATCTCGGGGGATTCAGGAGATCATCTCCCGGAGGTCTCTTCATCGCCATGATCGCCTCCGGATCGATGTGTGAGTAGTCCACCCCTGGACTATGGGTCCATAGCAGTAGCTAGATGGTTGTCTTCTCCTCATTGTGCTATCATGTTAGATCTTGTGAGCTGCCTATCATGATCAAGATCATCTATCTGTAATGCTACATGTTGTGTTTCTTGTGATCCGATGAATATTGAATACTATGTCAAGTTGATTATCAATCTATCATATATGTTGTTTATGTTCTTGCATGCTCTCCTTTGCTAGTAGAGGCTCTGGTCAAGTTGATACTTGTGACTCCAAGAGGGAGTATTTATGCTCGATAGTGGGTTCATGCCTCCATTAAATGCAGGACAAGTGAGAAAGTTCTAAGGTTGTGGATGTGATGTTGCCACTAGGGATAAAACATCGATGCTTTGTCTAAGGATATTTGTGTTGATTACATTACGCACCAAACTTAATGCAATTGTCTGTTGCTTGCAACTTAATACCGGAAGGGGTTCGGATGATAACCTGAAAGTGGACTTTTTAGGCATAGATGCATGCTGGATAGCGGTCTATGTACTTTGTCGTAATGCCCTGATTAAATCTCATAGTACTCATCATGATATTTGTATGTGCATTATTATGCCTTCTCTATTTGTCAATTGCCCAACTGTAATTTGTTCACCCAACATCTGTTTATCTTATGGGAGAGACACCACTAGTGAACTGTGGACCCCGGTCCTATTCTTTACATCTGAAATACAATCTACTGCAATTGTTCTTTACTGTTCTTCGCAAACAATCATCATCTTCCACACAATACGTTTAATCCTTTGTTACAACAAGCCGGTGAGATTGACAACCTCACTGTTACGTTGGGGCAAAGTACTTTGATTGTGTTGTGCAGGTTCCACATTGGCGCTGGAATCCCTGGTGTTGCGCCGCACTACACTCCGCCACCATCAACCTTCAACGTGCTTCTTGGCTCCTCCTGGTTCGATAAACCTTGGTTTCTTTCTGAGGGAAAACTTGCTACTGTCTGCATCACACCTTCCTCTTGGGGTTCCCAACGGACGTGTGTCAATTGCACGCATCAACTCCTGTCCGAGCAATAACCAATAGCGAGATCTGGAGATCCATAATGGCTCCCACATATTCAACGAGGACTTTAGTGATCGATTGAACCATTTACATACGATGCTGATTCCCTTTGTCACACGATATTCTACTTGTCCGAGGTTTGATCATCGGTATCTCCATACCTTGTTCAACCTCGTTACCGACAAGTACTCTTTACTCGTACCGCGGTATGTCATCTCTTATGATCCAATCATATGCTTGCAAGCTAATCTGACGACATTCCATCGAGAGGGCCCAGATTATATCTATCCGTCATCAGGATGGACAAATCCCACTATTGATCCATATGCCTCAACTCACACTTTCCAAATACTTAATCCCATCTTTATAACCACCCATTTACGCAATGGCGTTTGATGTAATCAAAGTACCCTTCCGGTGTAAGTGATTTACATGATCTCATGGTCGAAGGACTAAGGCAACTATGTATCGAAAGCTTATAGCAAATTGAATTTAATGACTTGATCTTATGCTACACTCATTTGGGTGTGTGTCCATTATATCATTCAACCAATGACATAACCTTGTTATTAATAACATCCAATGTTTATGATCACAAAACCATGAGCATCCATTAATCAACAAGCTAGTTATACAAGAGGCTTACTAGGGACTCCTTGTTGTTTACATAACACACATGTATCAATGTTTCGGTTAATACAATTATAGCATGGTATGCAAACATTTATCATAAACACAAAGATATTATAATAACCACTTTATTATTGCCTCTTGGGCATATCTCCAATAGTTCTAGTCTAAGAGTAGGAAATGAATTGAGAACTCCAGGAGTTTGAGAGATTCTCTATGTAGGGGATTCGTAGTAGAAAAGAAATAATTTTCTAACTATTGTTTCCCCGATTGCCCATGATCTATTTAGGATAATGTTGTAACAGAGATGGTCTCGGTGACGTACCCTCTTAGACCAAAAGAGGCTAACATTCTGCTAGAATGTGGTTGATGTATTCGTACTCGTCGCTGACCTTGATCAGGGTCTTGTTTAGTCTTCTCGTCCGGCGTCCAATGCCACAAGTGTTGCACCTCGTAGGTATCGCACACGTACGGTGCCCAACGACTCTTCCGGCTCTGATCCAGCAGAGTTACGAAAGTAGATCTTCTGCATTAGTATCTTAGCAGCGCTCCCCGTACGGGGTGGAGTTGTCTCCCTCCAGACACAACTCTTTAAGGAACCGCACGGAGAAGAAAACTAGAGAGAGAATTCTCTATTTATTGTGTATTTTCCTCTCTCCACCTGTCCACTATATAGGGGATTGTGGTGACTAGGGCACATGGCTTGGCAAGGTGGGACAAAAGGAGGGGAGGGGATGGTGGTGCGGCCGTCCAGCCTGCCCTGGGCCACCCCCTCCCCACCTGTCCCGGCCGACCCCCCTTAGCCCATGGGGTGGTCGGCCAATTCCCCTTCATGGGCCTCCTTTCGAGGCCAATTTAGGATTGCAACCTTCTACTATTAAATAAATCATTATATTTAATATTAATTCAACTAATTAATATATAATACATATTATTTAATTTCCATTGACCCAATGAAAGAACATGGAGCCCCCATGTGTGGTTTTGGTAATTGATGACAATCCCTATGGACTAATGGTTGCATTGAGAATCAATCTTAGGACATGTCCATAGCCATATGATGGTCTCAAGGTTGCAAGATGGAGAAGATCGAGTACAATGAAGAAGACGGATGAAGACGGTGTCGAAGAGAGATGAAGACGGCATAGAAGATGAAGAGAGACAAAGACGGAATAGATGAAGACGGTGGCGTGCGTAGAAGATGGAAGAAGACGGTGGCCTGTATGTTGGAGAAAGATGGTGGCATGTACAAGGTTGAAGAGTATGAATACAGAGCTTGCCGACTCGAGAGGAACGCGCAAGGATAAGGTTTGTGCTCGATATGATAGGGGGTCGCATCATCGGAGAGAGCTCAAATCTTGTATGCATTGCATCGTGTTTCTTGGTTGTTCTTGGTTCTTATCCATGAGATGGGTTAGAGCTTGTGATTCTCATGACAAGCTCTAGCTCATCGGAAACGGGTTCCGGATGCATCGCATGTTGCATGTGCGAGGGTGATGATTTTCCCGATATACCATATTAAGAGGTTACACCTCTATGACCATGAGAAAACCATCACTCAATCTTTTCCATGTTTTCACCTTGTTTAGTGGTAGCTCTCGTTGTCCTCTTTCCGGCAACATTGGTTTCATGTCATTCCAAGTTTCCTAGCTCGAGTTATGGATTTTACATTACATCATATTTGAAAAAGAAAAGAAAAAGCTTTTTTGGGCCGGGCGGTACCACCGCTGGAGGTACCGGCCCAGTACCGCATCCTCCTTTCGAGCCCATAGGATACCAACTGGTATCAGGCCGGTATCGGGCCGGTAGTACCGTAACCCGTTTACGGTACCTGACCGGTACCAGGCCGGTACTACCGGCCCACCTTCTTCTCCAAGCCTCCAGCCCAGCTCACCGCGCCGCTGCTTCCGCCCGCCCACGCCAGCCCAGCTCGCCCCCGCACCCAGCGCGCGCACTGGGCCACCATCCCATCACCACGCCAG
This sequence comes from Lolium perenne, assembly GCF_019359855.2. NCBI lineage: Eukaryota > Viridiplantae > Streptophyta > Magnoliopsida > Poales > Poaceae > Lolium > Lolium perenne. The sequence goes on along the minus strand of NC_067246.2, from coordinate 191,023,301 downwards.
CCCCGCTCGCCCGCGCTGCTCGCTGCCGCTCGACTCGGGGCGTTGACCCGCTCGCTGCCGACCGCCGCCTCGATGCTGCCGCTCGCTCCTTTCCCGTCCACGCTCCGTACGACCTGGCAGCCCCGCGCGGGAGACGCTCATGCATGGTGGCCTCGCATGCCACGCTGGCCCACACTGATGTCTGCTCCTTCTCTCTCTCTCAGATTCGGTTTTGCATTGTTTTTGGACACGAGCGGTACTACCGGTTTGGGGCGTTTTCATCTGTTTTCTGCACAGTTCGCGCGCAAGCGGTGGTACCGCTTTGACAAGCGGTAGTACCGCTCGGGCGCGAATCTGACCGTTTTTCCAGCCCAACGGACATATTTTGGAGCCCCCTATTCATACCTCTCTTCCACCTCCGACCCAACTACTTCTCCCCACTCATTCTCTCTCCTCCATTATTGACCTTGGAGAGCTTCTTCCTCCTCTTGATCCCCCCACTATTTCTTGCATATTTTTGGGCGAAAGGAGAGAGGAGATCTAGATCTAGAGCTTCACCAATTTAATCCCTCTCCAAGTGAGGGGATCTTGATAGATCTAGATCTTGGAGTAATTTGGTGTTCCTCCTCTATTTTGTTCTTCCTCCCTTATTCCCCCAATAGCTTTTGTAGCTTTGTTGGAATTTGGGGGAGAAGAACTTGGGCATCTTAGTGGTGTTCTTAGCCATTGCATTAGGTGCATCGGTTTGGGTTCTCTCCGGGGTTTCGGTCTCGTAGAGGGCATGTTGACCTTAGTGGTGTTGTTGCCTTAGTGGCATTGTTACCTTTGTGGTGTTGTAGCCTTTGTGGCCTTGTAGCCTTTGTGGCCTTGTCGTCTTTGTGGCGTGGTAGCCTTTGTGGCGTTGTTTCCTTTGTGGAGTGTGGTAGCCTTAGTAGTTTTGGAGCCGGTTGTGGTGCGTTGGTGTCTTGGTGGCCTTGTCGCCGGTGTGGCATGTTGTAGCCTCTTGTGGCCTTGTACTTGAGAGCCTCCGTGTTGTGGAGTTGCCTCAAGCTTGATACTTGGGAGTTTTCCCAAGCTTGTACGGGTTCGGTGACCACCCTCAAGGGTCCCTTAGTGGATCGAGGCTTTCCACTTGGTGGAAGGGCTCTAGGAGAATACGGTGGCCCTAGTGGCTCATTGGAGTGCCTCGTGCCTCCACACCGCTCCAACGGAGACGTAGCACCCTTGGGTGTGAACTTCGGGATACATCATCGTCTCCTCGTGCACATGTTACTTCTCAACCCGAGCTCCTTTACCTATGCGCTTTACATTGTGATATCTATCTTGCTTGATGTGCTATACCTAGCTTGTTATCACCTTGTTGCTCATCATGCTAGCATAGGTTGTTGGTGCACTTAGGCAAACCCCTAGTTGATAGGCTTTGAGCTAAACTAGTAAACACTTAGAAGTTTTATTCCGCCTAGTTTAGCTCTCAAGTAGAAGTTTTTATACACCGCCTATTCACCCCCCTCTAGGCGATGTCCTTGTACATTCAATTGGTATCAGAGCTAGGGCTCTCTTATCTTGTTGGGCTTCACCGCCTAGAGAGTAATGACGTCGGCTAGAGGATTAGTGCACATTACCACATTTATATTTTATGGCACTAATTATGATGCTTGGAAATTCTACATGCTTGATTATTTTAGGGGCATGCACTCTCATGTGGAGCAAATTCTTGATATGGGTTTTTCTCCTCCTAAGGATCCACAAAATCCAACTTTTGAGGAGGAGAAAAACTTTTATCTAGATGCTCAAGCTACTAAAGTGCTTTGCCATGTTGTGAGTCATGTAGTGATTTCCTCCATCGCGCCTTTCCGGAGTGCTCATGAGTTTTGTACAAAGCTTCGAGATACATATGGTGGGTCCAAGACCATTGAGGATGATCACACTCCTTCCACTTCACCAATGTGTGGTAAGACACAAGGAAATGGTATGGTGAGTGGTGATGAACATTGCATTGTTGATGATTCTTCATCCCTATCCCATTGCAATGTTTCATCTTTGGACTTGAAAACTTATAGCACTAGAAATATCTTACATGCTAGTGTTGATAGTCCTTGCATATCTTCATCCCATGTTGATATGCTTGCCTTGTCTTGTGGCCATGATAAAAATGCTTCGTTTTCCTCTAGTATTTGTGTGACTAACAATGTAGAGAAAACCGAAGATACTATGGGCCAAGACAAGATCTTGGATGGAGCTTCAAGTAGTTCATCTTCTTCGTCATCTCACGGTTCTCACACATGCCTTATGGCTAGGGTGTCTAAGCTATCTCCTTCCTTGGAACCCTATATATCTAGTGATGATGAGGTTGATGATATGGAAGGACTTAATGTTGCTTCCTTAAACATGATGGGTGAGTTGGTTTTTCATGCTCTTCATAAGAAGAAATTTGCTTGCTCTAACTTTATGAAAATCTTGGCTTTTGCCATTGAGAGCACAAAAATTATTGAGAAAATGGAAGAGCATGAGCGCGAGTATGCAAACGAGATTGCAACTCTTAGTGAAGCTCTTGAAGAACAACAAACCACCAATGAAACTCTTGAGGAGACCTTTACTCTAGAGCTATCTAAAGTAAAGGAATCTTGTGATAGAGCTTTAGAGGTGGCAAATGATTTTCAAATTAAAAATGTTGAGCTAGTAATTGCTCATGCTAAACTCCTTGAGGATTTTGAGCATCTCAAAAATGGCTCTAGGGCCATTGAGAGTGAGCTCATCAAACTCACCGAGTCACATGAGCAATTTAAGGCTCTCAACCTAATAGAGCTTCCTAAGTTGCCTTCTCCTTGTGCTATAATTGATAATGCTTGTGCTACTAACTCTACCTCTTGTGAAGCATCCGTTTTAAAGGAGAATGTTGAGCAAAGGGCTCAACTTGCTTTTCTAACAAGCAATTATGAGAAATTGGAAGAAAGTCATGGAAAGCTTTCTAGCTCCCATGATGATCTTCTAGTCTCTCATGATTTGCTAAAGTTAGCTCATGAGGCTATCATGTCAAAGGTAAAATCTTGTGAGCCTCATGTGAGTACTAGCACTACCTCTCAAAATGCTATTTTGCCATGTGCTAGTGCTTTTAGTTCACCCACTCATGCTATTGATTTATCTTGTGGTGAACTACCTTCTATGCCATGTTTCTCTAACAATAAAGCTTCCACTTCCTCTAGTACTTGTGTTGTTACTAACCATGTAGAGGAAATCGAAGAGCTCGAGGCCCAAGTCTCTTCTTTGGAGAAGGACTTGGTAAAGGGTCATGAAGGGAAGCAATCCCCCAATGAAAAGAGTGGACTTGGATTCAACTCCAACAACAAGAACAAGTCCACCACGCACAAGCGGAAGAAGGGCCAAGGGCATGTGAAGGACCCCGCCAAGATTGTGTGCTTCAAGTGCAAGATTGAAGGACATCATGTTAGATCGTGCCCCTTGAAGAAGAAGCCACTTGGCGAGAAGAAACAAGGGAAGCGGCCTCAAGATGGAGGTCATGATCTACCTCAAGGTCAAGCTCATGGTCTACCTCGACTTGAAGAAAGGCCGCTACCCAAGAAGGATCAAGCCAAGGCTCCCGTTGTGGAGAAATCAAGTGAGAAGAAGGAGAAGAGAAGAACATGCTACATATGCCATGAGAAGGGCCACATCTCCTCCTTTTGCACTATCGGTAACTCATCCAACCCTATCTTGATCCGTGGTGGTTATTCTCTTTGCAAGGATAAGGTTGGAAATGTGTTTGCCAAATATATGGGCACTCAACATGGTTTCTCAAAAAGAACCATTTGGGTTGCCAAGCCTATTGTGACTAACTTCTTAGGACCCAACTTGGTTGGGGACCATCAAGCCAAAATTTGATCAATAGGTACATGTGGAGGGCATGGAGGCTTGACTAGTTCATGAAGACTTAGGGGATCTTCATCGTTCTTATTTCCTCAAGTCAAGTTGTATCCCTTTCATCCTTTACCCATGCACCTCCTTGCGGTAACGAGTTCTCAACTCCTTTACATTGAAAGTTACTCGCCTCCTTTTACATGTGTTGGTTTTGTACCTTGCATGTGGTTGTGTATGTTGTGCTTCCTACTTGATTATCTTGCTTCCATGCTTATATATGTTGGGTGGCACATCATGTACAATTGTTCTTTGTTGAGCCTATTGCATCTTATTGATATCTTAGTTGTTGGCTCATGTGAGAAATTAATGGACTATCCCATTTTGGGGGAGTGATATGCTTTGTGCATTTCACAATCCTAAAATGTGCTACATGATGAATTAAAATTCTATAATGTCCATTAATTATCTCACTTGGTTCTTATTTGCCTCTTGTATGAAAAATGCATTTATCACATTATGGGGGAGTATTATGCTTTGTGCATTTTACAAGCCTAGAAAATGTGAACATTTGAGGTTGTGTCACATAGAATTGATATTTTAGATTATCTTGTTCCTTTGTGACATGTGTGCTCAAACAAATCCCACTCTACCATATGCTTTGTTTTTGTGAAGATGATCTTGGACATACTCACAAACTACCATATGGAAGTACTTCCTAAATACCTCTTGTCCATGGACAATTGGTAATAAATTGTGTTGTATTGTTCCGGATCATCCTCACACTTGGCTCATGTGCTCAATTCTTTATTTCTTGCCAAGAATTTGTCTTTGTGGGTTTGACTCCCATGTGTCTTCCTTGCTTCTTATGGACACCCTTATCTTACTTGAACCTTTTGAGTGTCTTGATAAATATCGGTAGAGCGATGATCCCGCATTTGTGCATTTTGTATTCAAACGCAAAATCCTAAATGGTGCACTCATTTTGTGGGAGCTCTCCTATGTTCGTTATAACACTCCCGTGTTTCAAGAATTTAACTTTGGAAGACAAACCTTTTATTTTTGATACTTTTGTGCCATCATGAAAAGTGTGGAAGGTTTGGTTTATTTGGAACCTTGCTTTCTTTGGGAGTTGGTTATCTCATTCTTGATATTTTGTTTTTATTTTCCTAAAATGAGATAAGTCTTTGAGCATGCTTGTTTTGGATATCTTGCTCTATTTCTCTTGTACCTATCTTGTGTGTGCATGTTTCTTTGTAAATAAATATCTTTGTGATGTTGTCCACTTAGAGAAACTTATATACATAAGAGATGGTGCATATGTTTTGATATCCCTCTTTGTTGGAGTCCATTCCTTTATTCTTATTTGACTCTTTGATGACTCCACAAAGAACTTGGCTATGAGTGCTCGTTTTATCCTATTTGCATCTTCAAGCACTCATAGTTGATTTTGGCACAAGCTTTGAGTGATCTTGTGGGAGTGATGATGCCATGCTTGTGCACCTTATTCTTCAATGCAAATTGTTTATCTTGTGCACAAACTTTGGAGAGCTTCCACATATTACTTAGAGCATTTTGTTGGTTCATTGGATTGCTTGCTTCATTTGTCGAAGCTTTCTCACCTTCTTATTCTCTTGCAATCTTTGATCCTCAATATAGTTTGATTTCCTCCGAGTATTCGTCATTGAATATGTGCATTTGATTTCACTCACAATTATTAGAAATGCACAGCTATGGAGGAACGCTCACTATATTGGCCTTCTAAACCTTTCGTCCATTTTGGCAATCGATGCCAATGGGGGAGTGATACGTCTCAAACGTATCCATAATTTCTTATGTTCCATGCTAGTTTTATGACAATAATCACATGTTTTATACACACTTTACATCATTTATACGCATTTTCCAGCACTAACCTATTAACGAGATGCCGAAGCGCCAGTTCCTGTTTTGTGCTGTTTTTGGTTTCAGAAATCCTACACACGAAATATTCTCGGAATTGGACGAAATTAACGCCCAGGGTCTTATTTTTCCACGGAGCTTCCAGAAGACCGAAGGGGATACGAAGTGGGGCCACGAGGTGGCGACACCACAAGGCGGCGCGGCCAAGGAGGGGCCCGCGCCGCCCTATGGTGTGGGCCCCTCGAGCCTCCCCCGACTCTGCCCTTCCGCCTACTTAAACTCTCCGTCGCGAAAACCCTATTACCGAGAGCCACGATACGGAAAACCTTCCAGAGACGCCGCCGCTAATACCATCTCGGGGGATTCAGGAGATCGCCTCCGGCACCCTGCCGGAGAGGGGAATCATCTCCCGGAGGACTCTTCATCACCATGATCGCCTCCGGATTGATGTGTGAGTAGTTCACCCCTCGACTATGGGTCCATAGCAGTAGCTAGATGGTTGTCTTCTCCTCATTGTGCTATCATGTTAGATCTTGTGAGCTGCCTATCATGATCAAGATCATCTATTTGTAATGCTACATGTTGTGTTTGTTGGGATCCGATGAATATGGAATACTATGTCAAGTTGATTATCAATCTATCATATATGTGTTGTTTATGTTCTTGCATGCTCTCCGTTGCTAGTAGAGGCTCTGGCCAAGTTGATACTTGTAACTCCAAGAGGGAGTATTTATGCTCGATAGTGGGTTCATGCCTCCATTGAATGCAGGACGATGTGAAGAAAGTTCTGAGGTTGTGGATGTGCTGTTGCCACTAGGGATAAAACATCAATGCTTTGTCTAAGGATATTTGTGTTGATTACATTACACACCATACTTAATGAAATTGTCTGTTGTTTGCAACTTAATACTAGAAGGGGTGCGGATGCTAACCTGAAGGTGGACTTTTTAGGCATAGATGCATGCTGGATAGCGGTCTATGTACTTTGTCGTAATGCCCTAATTAAATCTCATAGTAGTCATCGTGATATGTATGTGCATTGTTATGCCCTCTCTATTTGTCAATTGCCCAACTGTAATTTGTTCACCCAATATGCTATTTATCTTATGGGAGAGACACCACTAGTGAACTGTGGACCCCGGTCCATTCTTTTACATCTGAAATACAATCTACTGCAAACTTTGTTCTTTACTGTTCTTCGCAAACAAACATCATTTTCCACACCATACGTTTAATCCTTTGTTTACAACAAGCTGGTGAGATTGACAACCTCACTGTTACGTTGGGGCAAAGTACTTTGATTGTGTTGTGCAGGTTCCACGTTGGCGCCGGAATCCCTGGTGTTACGCCGCACTACACTCCGTCACCAACAACCTTCGTGTTCCTTGACTCCTACTGGTTCGATAACCTTGGTTTCATACTGAGGGAAAACTCGCTGCTATACGCATAACACCTTCCTCTTGGGGTTCCCAACGGACGTGTGTTAACTACCACGCCAACAGCAAGGATTTTTCTGGCATCGTTGCCGGGGAGATCAAGACACGCTGCAAGGGGAGTCTCCCACATCCAATCTCTTTACTTTGTTTTTGTCTTGCTTTACTTTATTTTATTTACTGCTTTGTTTGTTCTCTATATCGAAAATACAAAAAAATTAGTTACTTGCATTTACTTTATTTAGTTTGCTTTAGTTAGTACTGCTAAAAATGAGTAATCCTGAAGTTGAAGTTCGTTCGTTTAAGCAACAAGGTGGAGAAAGTTTTAAAGATGCTTGGTATAGAATTAGTCACTACAAGAAAAGTTGCCATGGCCGACGAAGTTGAAGTCGCGCCGTGGTTGCTGGTGTACCATGGCCGACGATTTTGGGTCCCTCCGTGGTGCATGTCAAAACTTTTTTTTTCTCGTTTTTGAGGCCACCTAGCCCGACGAAAGCGGCCAAAACGTCGCGTATGGTGGCCCGGGACGTGGTGCATCTCGAAATCTCGGGTTCGCCGGCCGAGTCAATGCAAATCCGCACCGCCGAGGGATGTAGGGCCCAGATGGCAGCCTCTCTGGCATTGTTTTTTTTCTCGATCGCGCCATCTCGTTCAACGTTCTCCGATCGAGCCGTTTACGATGCAGGATCATGGGTCCCGCATGTCATCCTCTATGAACCAAAATTCTTTCTATTCTTGGATTTTTTTTGACCTCCTGATTTCTGGCTACTTCCTTTTTCTTTTGATCCCTTGCCGCCTTGGAAACGTTGAGACCGCTGCTGCTAAATGGGACCCGCATGTCATCCTCTATGTGCAATCAACTTTCTTTTCTTGGAGTTTTTTTTGGCACCTCATATTTGGTCACTTGCCTTTTTTTTTCGATCCCCTGCCGCCTCTCAAACGGTGATACCGCTGCTGCTAAATGGGACCCGCATGTCATCCTCTATGTACTATAAAACTTTCTTTTCTTGGATTTTTTTTGGCACCTCATATTTGGTCACTTACCTTTTTCTTTCGATCCCCTGCCGCCTCTCAAACGGTGATACCGCTGCTGCTAAATGGGACCCGCATGTCATCCTCTATGTACTATAAAACTTTCTTTTCTTGAATTATTTTTGGCTCCTCATATTTTTTCACTTGCCTTTTTCTTTCGATCCCCTGCCGGCTCTCAAACGGTGATACCGCTGCTGCTAAATGGGACCCGCATGTCATCCTCTATGGACTATAAAACTTTCTTTTCTTGAATTATTTTTGGCTCCTGATATTTGGTCACTTGCCTTTTTCTTTCGATCCCCTGCCGCCTCTCAAACAGTGAGACCGCTGCAGCTAAATGGGACCCGCATGTCATCCTCTATGAGCAATCAACTTTCTTTTCTTGGAGTTTTTTTGGCACCTCATATTTGGGCACTTGCCTTTTTCTTTCGATCTCATGCCACGTTTGAAACGTTGAGGAACCTGCAGGCTCATGGGACCCGCATGTCATCCTCTATGTACTATAAAAGTTCATTTTCTTGGTTTTTTTCACCCTCTGATTTTTGGCAATTTCTTTTTTCTTTTGAACCCCTGCCGCCTCTCAAACGGTGATACCGCTGCTGCTAAATGGGACCCGCATGTCATCCTCTATGTACTATAAAACTTTCTTTTCTTGAATTATTTTTGGCTCCTCATATTTGGTCACTTGCCTTTTTCTTTCGATCTCATGCCACGTTTGAAACGTTGAGGAACCTGCTGGCTCATGGGACCCGCATGTCATCCTCTATGTGCTATAAAAGTTTATTTTCTTTATTTTTTTCACCCTCTGATTTTTGGCTATTTCCTTTTTCTTTTGATCCCCTGCCGCCTTGGAAACGTTGGGTAAACTGCTGACTCATGGGACCCGCATGTCATCCTCTATGTACAATCAACTTTCTTTTTCTTTTGATCTCAAGCCGCATTTGAAATGTTGAGACCGCTGCTGCTAAATGGGACCCGCATGTCATCCTCTACGTACAATAAAGTTTCTTTTCTTGGATTATCTTTGGCTCCTGATATTTTGTCACTTGCCTTTTTCTTTCGATCTCATGCCGCCTTTGAAACGTTGAGTAAGCTGCTGGCTCATGGGTCCCGCATGTCATCCTCTACGAACAATAAAAGTTTCCTTTCTTGGAGTTATTTTTTACCCCTAATTTCTGGCTATTTGCCTTTTTCTTTTGATCTCCTGCCCCCTCTGAAACGATGAGGACGATGTTGGCAGGTCGGTCCCACATGTCATCCTCTATGAACAATAAAAGTTTCCTTTGATGGATTTATTTTGAACCCCTAATTAATTTCTGGATATTTCCCCTGCCGCCTTGGAATCGTTGAGGATGCTGCTGCCTCATGGGTCCCGCATGTCATCCTCTCAGAACGGTAAATGTTTATTTTCTTGGATTTTGTTGACCAAACGATTTTTGGCTTATTTTTTCTTTCGATCACGTGCAGCCTTTAAAACGTTGAGGACGCTGCTGGCTCACGGGTCCCACATGTCAACCTCTATGAACAATAAACGCTGAGGATGCTGCTGCCTCATGGGTCCCGCATGTCATCCTCTCAGAACGAAAATGTTTCTTTTCTTGGATTTTTTACCAACAGATTTATGGTTTATTTTTTCTTTCCATCCCCTGCCGCCTTTAAAACGTTGACGACGCTGTTGGCTCATGGGTCCCCGATGTCAGCCTCCCCGTACAAGAAACATATGATATCTTGATTATTTTGCAGACAATAAACAATGTATTGCGCTCTGAGCTATTTCAAACGGATAATTAAATCTTTATTTTTACATAAACAAACTTATATGTTGAATCTCCTTGTTTTTTGTCTTTGCGAAGCATAGGACTTTCCTGTTTTTTTAGAAAATTCGGAACTTTCCTGTTTTGGAGTGGGCTGAAATTGTACGAGTCAAAAGGCCAAGCAGGATAGTTCGAAGGCCCAGATGTCCAGATGCAGCCCAATTGAAATCTTTCTTCTTGGATTTTTTTCACCCCCTGATTTCTGGCTACTTCATTTTTCTTTTGGTTCTGTGCCGCCTTGGAAACGTTGAGACCGCTCTTGCAAAATGGGACCCGCATGTCATCCTCTACGTACAATAAAATTTCTTTTCTTGGATTATTTTTGGCTCCTGATATTTGGTCACTTGCCTTTTTCTTTCGATCCCGTGCAGCCTCTCAAACGGTGATACCGCTGCTGCTAATTGGGACCCGCATGTCATCCTCTATGTACAATCAAGTTTCTTTTCTTGAATTATTTTTGGCTCCTGATATTTGGTCACTTGCCTTTTTCTTTCGATCTCATGCCACGTTTGAAACGTTGAGGAACCTGCTGGCTCATGGGACCCGCATGTCATCCTCTATGTACTATAAAAGTTCATTTTCTTTGTTTTTTCACCCTCTGATTTTTGGCTATTTCCTTTTTCTTTTGATCCCCTGCCGCCTTGGAAACGTTGAGTAAGCTGCTAGCTCATGGGACCCGCATGTCATCCTCTATGTCCATCAACTTTATTTTCTTGGATTTTTTTTGACCCCCTAATTTATGGCTACTTTCTTTTTCTTTTGATCTCAAGCCGCATTTGAAACGTTGGGACCGCTGCTGCAAAATGGGACCCGCATGTCATCCTCTATGTAAATAAAGTTTCTTTTCTTGGATTATCTTGGGCTCCTGATATTTTGTCACTTGCCTTTTTCTTTCGATCTCATGCCGCCTTTGAAACGTTAAGTAAGCTGCTGGCTCATGGGTCCCGCATGTCATCCTCTACGAACAATAAAAGTTTCCTTTCTTGGAGTTATTTTTTACCCCTAATTTCTGGCTATTTGCCTTTTTCTTTTGATCTCCTGCCCCCTTTGAAACGATGAGGACGCTGTTGGCAGGTCGGTCCCACATGTCATCCTCTATGAACAATAAAACTTTCCTTTGATGGATTTATTTTGAACCCCTAATTAATTTCTGGCTATTTCCTTTTTTTCTTTGATCCCCTGCCGCCTTGGAAACGTTGAGGATGCTGCTGCCTCATCGGTCCCGCATGTCATCCTCTCAGAATGATAAATGTTTTATTTTCTTGGATTTTTTTACCAACTGATATTTGGTTTATTTTTATTTTCGATCCCCTGCCGCCTTTGAAATGTTTACGACGCTGCTGGCTCATGGGTCCCTGATGTCAGCCTCCCCGTACAAGAAACATGTGATATCTTGATTATTTTGCAGACAATAAACAGTGTATTTCGCTCTGAGCTATTGCAAACGGATAAATTAAATCTTTATTTTTACAACTTATATCTTGAATCTCCTTGTTTTTTGTTTTGGCGAAGCATAGGACTTTCCTGTTTTTTTTTTTTGAGAAAAATCCGAACTTTCATGTTCTGGAGTGGGCTGAAATTGTACGAGTCAAAAGGCCCAGAAGGATAGTTCGAAGGCCCAGATGTCCAGATGCAGCCCAATTGAAATCTTTCTTTTCTTGGATTTTTTTCACCCCCTGATTTCTGGCAACTTCATTTTTCTTTTGGTCCTGTGCCGCCTTGGAAACGTTGAGACCACTGCTGCAAAATGGGACCCGCATGTCATCCTCTATGTACAATAAAGTTTCTTTTCTTGGATTATTTTTGGCTCCTGATATTTGGTCACCTGCCTTTTTCTTTCGATCTCATGCCACGTTTGAAACGTTGAGGAATCTGCTGACTCATGGGACCCGCATGTCATCCTCTATGTACAATCAATTTTCTTTTCTTGGAGTTTTTTTTACCCCCTAATTTCTGGCTACTTTCTTTTTCTTTTGATCTCAAGCCGCATTTGAAACGTTGGGACAGCATGTCATCCTCTATGTACAATAAAAGTTTCTTTTCTTGGATTATTTTTCACCCTCTGATTTTTGGTCACTTGCCTTTTTCTTTCGATCTCATGCCGCCCTTGAAAACGTTGAGGAACCTGCTGGCCCATGGGACCCGCATGTCATCCTCTATGTACTACAAACGTTTCTTTTCTTGGATTTTTTTCACCCTCTGATCTTTGGCTATTTCCTTTTTCTTTTCATCCCCTGCCGCCTTGGAAACGTTGGTAAGCTGTTGATCGGTGGGACCCGCATGTCATCCTCTATGTACAATCAAGTCTCTTTTCTTGGATTTTTTTACCCCCTTATTTTTGTCACTTGCCTTTTTCTTTCGATCTCATGCAGCCTCTGAAACGTTGAGGAAGCTGCTGGCTCATGGGACCCACATGTCATCCTCGATACTATAAAAGTTTCTTTTCTTGGATTTTTTTCACCCTCTTATTTTTGGCTGTTTCCTTTTTCTTTTGATCCCCTGCCACCTTGGAAACGTTTTTTATGCTGATGTCACATGGGTCCCGCATGTCATCCTCTATGTACAATCAACTTGCAAGATCTTGGGGCGGAAGAGCTTGTATAAGTGGGACCCATATGTCATCCTCTATGTACAATAAAAGTTTATTTTTCTTGGATTATTTTTTGCTCCTGGTATTTGGTCTCTTTCCTTTTTCTTTCGATCTCATGCCGCCTCTGAAACGTTGAGTAAGGTGCTGGGTCATGGGACCCGCATGCCATCCTCTATGTACAATCAACTTTCTTTTCTGGGAGTTTTTTTACCCCTAATTTACGGCTACTCTTTTTCTTTTGATCTCAAGCCGCATTTGAAACGTTGACACCGATGCTTCAAAATGGGACCTGCATGTCATCTTTTATGTACAATAAAGTTTCTTTTCTTGGATTATTTTTGGCTCCTGATATTTGGTCACTTGTCTTTTTCTTTCGATCTCATGCCCCCTTTGAAACGTTGAGGAAGCTGCTAGCTCATGGGTCCCGCATGTCATACTCTATGAACAATAAAAGTTTCCTTCCTTGGAGTTATTTTGACCGCTAATTTCTGGCTACTTCCTTTTTCTTTTGATCCCCTGCCGCCTTGGAAACGTTGAGTAAGCTGCTGACACAAGGGGCCCGCATGTCATCCTCTATGTACAATCAACTTGCAAGATCATGGAGCGAAAGAGCTTGTATAAGTGGGACCCATATGTCATCCTCTATGTACAATAAAAGTTTCTTTTCTTGGATTATTTTTTGCTCCTGATATTTGGTCACTTTCCTTTTTCTTTCTATCTCATGCCGCCGAAACGTTGAGTAAGGTGCCGGCTCATGGGACAAGATACAATAAAGTTTCATTTCTTAGATTTTTTTTACCCACTGATTTTTGCTAACTTGCCTTTTTCTTTTCGATCATATGCCGCCTTTGAAATTGAGGTTGCCGCTGGCTCATGGGTCCCACATGTCAGCCTCTATGAACAATAAACCTTTCCTTTGTTGGATTTATTTTTTACCCCTAATTTCTGGCTATTTGCCTTTTTCTTTTGATCCCCTGCGGCCTTTGAAACGATGAGGACGCTGCTGGCAGGTCGGTCCCACATGTCATCCTCTATTAAGAATAAAAGTTTCCTTTTTGGATTTATTTTTGACCCCTAATTTCTGGCTATTTGCCTTTTTCTTCTGATCCCTGCCGACTTCGAAATGATGAGGATGCACGGTGTGAGATCGGTCCCACATGTCAGCCTCTATGAAGTATAAATGTTTCCTTTGTAGGATTTATTTTTTACCCCTATTTTCGGGCTACTTGCCTTTTTCTTTGAAACGTTGAGGACGCTCTTGTCTCATGGGTCCCACATGGCATCCTCTACGAACGATAAACCTTCATGTCTTGTTAACGACAGGTTTATCAGTATTATTTTTGCAGACTAATACAAGCTCTTTGGCTCCAAGATCTTGCAAGTTGATAGATTAAATCAAGGAATTATTAGGATATGTTTTAAATTTCAAATCCACTTTATGAATTTTTAAAAATACCGTTATCCATGTGGGTATGGAGCGATCAAGGATTTTCATATTGGGCATGAGCAGTTTCAAAAATTGGAACCCTATAATTCAAAATAAATAAAAACAACTTTTATGTAGAATCTCCGTGTATTTTTATTTGCCAATCATAGGATCTGTGTTTCATTAGAAAAGGGCCGAAATTGCATGAGCAGAAAGGCCCATTTGTAGTTATTGGGCTTCGACGGATCAAGTAGACCGATAACAATTACCATGTAGATGTTCCTTGGCAACCCAAAAGTGAAATATTGGGCCCAACAGGGGAAGGTTGAACAGTACTTTTTTCTATTGGGAAGGTGGTACATGGGGTTATCCTGACAAAAAAAAATGGAACATGGGTTACTGAAGGTTGCCCATTTGTGCCTAATATGTTTGTCAGCAGGAGCTTTACCTTCCGCCGCCGCCGCTCCGCTTCCGCCGCCGCCGCCATGCCTCGTCGCGGGTCGAGCTACCGGTACGGTGGCGTCTCGAGCTCGGGGTACCGCAGCGTCCGCGCGCGCCCCAAATTAAGGTACTTCCTCCTCGGGACGGCACCTACGATAGGCTCGGCTGGCCTTGGGGCATTTACCCCTAGCCTCTTCCATGCTCAAGTTTTTGAAATGTTTCTGGCTCTGTTCAACACTGGATCAAATTTGTCAACATGACCATTCTTATGGAGTAGCAACGAGTTGAATCTATCAAAACTCTTTAAGTTCTGCAATATAACGACTAATTGGTACTACCTTATACAAAATGATTACATATCCTTATTTTGGAAGCAAGCAATCACACACTTATAGTTTGCTAGTCAGCTGCACGTAACGTTAAAAATCGGCAATTATAATGAATAAACCTGTAATTTTCACTTAAAATGCATTAAGGAGCATCAAATTTGACAAATCAAACCATGTCGTACTGAAAATTGACATGTCTTTCTCATGCAGAAATGTAAAATTATCCATGCATGTGCGTTTATACAGGTTAAGTTTTGCACGTATTATTTTTTGTAACTTTTCTGACTACCTTCAAAGCTCCAATCCTTCTTCATCATCTTTGTTGTACCGCACTGATGCAAGTGAATGCGAGCTGCTCGCCAGACGCGACTTCGTGTCCGATATGTGTACTATGCCTTCTCCATCTAGTGCTAGTTACGCCTCTGTGCTAATTAATTCAGCACAAACCTCTGTCATTGCAGCTGTGACTCACCTCGACCATTGGAGCCCAATCACAAGAGCGAGCTCAGTCTCAACCAGAGAGGCATGTGTCTCATGGTTAGCTATCTACAACTTGCTGTCTTACTAAAACCGTGCCTATCATAGAGATCACCTCGCTGGTGTAGCAATGGCTGCAAGTAGCTGCTAGCATGAGCGAAGGGGATAAGGAAGAAAAGATTAAAAAAATGGGTTGGGGCCAACAAGCAGGAAAGCTATCTACTAGCTTTATGGATGTTTCTAGAATTGGGTAGAAAATAGTAGATGACACTGTAGCAGCGAATCCCAGAGACCAAGGCCGTTGGATGATGTCTAATGAACGGCAGAACAAAATCGGCGAAATTAGCTTGAATTTTGATAATAAATCTTGGGCATTTTCCCTCGAACATGATTTATCAACTTTGGGTAGTCTCTGGACTAGTCTCCCTCGTCCACCAATTATTATCATACTACTGCGGAAAGTTGAGGGCAGTCCCTAGTCCCGAGCACTTCGCCCACTTCCCCTGGCCTCATCCCAGAGATCTCACACCAACCACCTCACCGTCGACTAGCCGCCAGTCTACAGCCCTCCGAAGAATCCCCAATGGCGACGACGCCCCTACTAGAGCGCTCCTCACGCGAGCGCATCATCGAGTCTGGCCCACATGTCTTCCGTGCCTGCCGTGTGTCGGCAAGCACGACCGACTTCTCCGTCGGCGAGCCGCCGGCCGTGGGCGAGGGCGAGGCGTCCCCGTACACTATGACAGTGCACATCTTCTTCTCGAGGACGTACGAGCTCAGGAGGATGGCCGGCCCCCTCCCTGCCCCACTGGATGAGGACGATATCACCACTACACCCTGCGAAGAGGTGGTGTTGGATCTTGGCTTGCCTCCGAGGGAGCTGCGTAGTGGGGGCAATGTCGTGCGAACTATGCGCGAGATTCTTGCCCGTGTATGGCTGCTCAAGAACCTGAACCTCACGGAGGAGGAGTGGGACATCATCATGCCTTACGATGTTATGCACCTGATGTGGCAGCAGGCGTGTCGTCGGCTCGGTGGCCTCCACTTCGACCTCACCCTTAGGGTGGACCACCGGCTCATCGTCAACTTGCCGGCGCTGCAGGACAGTTGGGTCCTAGTTGCGCCGGAGGACGGCCACTGCAGCATATGCATGCTGGGGCTGTCGCAGCGCACAACGGTGCGTCTCCGGGGATGCAAACACCCGTTCCATAGGAAGTGCATCTTCTCCTGGTTTGTAACGAACGCCAGCTACCCTATCTGCCGCGATAAAGTGCTGACCCATCTTATTTTCGATTTGTAGCATAGTATGAATAAAACCCCTGTATGATAGTGATGCCATGCCAACTTGAATCCTATGTCAAGAGAAATTCTATTTGATTGTGGTTATAAGATATTCTGCATTAGTTTGATCAAGTATTATCATTCTATTTTCCTATGGGATATGACCCTATGAATCAAACAGCATGGGATTACTTCCACACAATTAAGTTTGACCAACTTTTAGTAGGACAACAAACATAAATAATTAGTCATCATGGGATTACAATCCAACAGATAATTGTCTTCAGGACTCATACATTTTCCAAATAGAAAAATCAAAACAAATCATGGTTCTTCATCTCACAGCATGATACAGAGACAAGAGTCTAATCATCATCATCATCATCATCATCATCACCTCCGTCTTCATTCTGATATTCGTGCATGGTCTCATCCTGCTCGTCGTGTCCATTCTCCTCCTGAGATTCACCAGGTAGCTTCAGTTTATCCATCTCTTTGTCGACTATGCTAACCTCAACAGTGAAATCTACTTCTCCATCATGTGCAGGGATACCTGTATCCAACGAGGTTTCATCAATGTCAGCAACTTTAGTTTGCATACAACCAGCGAAATCATCTTGCTGGGCACCAATTATTGGATCCGCATTCTCATCCAAATCATATATGTTCCTTGCCACAAACTTTTGCACATACTGCCATCCTTTTCTAGATCTGTCTTCCAAGAAAAGTACCTTGGCCGCTTGAGGTACCAAAATATAAGGATCATCCTTGTACCACTGAGCAGTAGTATTAACCGATATGAAATACCCATCATTTTACGGCACCTTTGCCCTTGTTTGGATCTTGGTTGTACCAATAACACTTAAATAGAACCACAGATCGGACAGTAACCTTATCACTATAGAACAACTGAATAACCTCTTCTATGTGACCATAATGGTCAAATGACTCTGATCTCTTCTTTCTGGTTGTCAAGTGATCTCCACTGGTTGTGATGCCACTATTTCGTGTCTTCAAATGTTGTTCACGCTCATAGGAGCTATAATGGACAACATTGGCATTGCAAGCTGCAGCTACCAACAACCTCTTATCTGGACCACGTGATAGGACAAGGAGATCAGCACTAACAGCGCCTGGATTCTCTGCATGGAGTTTCGAGATCTACGATTACAAAATAGACAAGAGGTCATCTCACGTGAAAACACATAGACAAGTCAGAGTGCAATTGAACATCTTACATATTTCTCAAACCAGTCCTGAAACCCACTCCCACGTGCCGATAGCTTTCCATTCGTTTCCATGTACAACCTGCAAAACATAGCCAAGTCAGCTGAATATATTTCATTTTGATACAAGTTCATAGTATATGCGAGGAACTGAGTATTTCGTGTGCATAGTACTCACTTAACATATTCATCAGCCTCTGTAGCATTATTCAGCACATACCAAGACAGCTGTTCAAATTCAGACTGCTCTAATGTTTTTTCGGTCCTCTTTCCTATTAGCTCAACACCATGATTAAAAACAGATCCTCCAACTTCCAAAATTCTGCGACCCCGGTTGAATCTGGTCTCAATATCGTGAATATATCTTGAGGCAAATGTATATGCTTCAGCAGCAATATACGCCACTGCAATGCAAGCCTCCGGTCTAGCTTTGTTCCTAACTGTATTCTTGAAAGTGCACAGTCGACGTTCTATAGGGTACATCCATCCATACTGTACCGGACCTCTT
Source organism: Lolium perenne (assembly GCF_019359855.2). NCBI lineage: Eukaryota > Viridiplantae > Streptophyta > Magnoliopsida > Poales > Poaceae > Lolium > Lolium perenne. The sequence continues at coordinate 191,005,011 of NC_067246.2, read as the reverse complement.
AAAAGTGCCTCATCAGGTAGATGAACAGCCAAATGCACCATCACATCAAAGAAGGCTGGAGGATATATCAGCTCCAGCTTGCACAGGATTACTGCTATGTCCACCTTAAGACGTTCTACAACAGCTCTGCTTAGAGTTTTACTACATATTTCCCTAAAGAACCTTCCCAACTCTGCAATCACGTTGTACATATTTGGCTTCACTAAATCTTTAATGCCAATAGCTAAAAGCCTTTGCAGCAGGAAATGACAATCGTGAGTTTTCAACCCTTGGAGCTTGTTTCCTTCAGCATTGAGACAATTTGCAATGTTGGAAGCAAATCCGAACGGGAACATCACACCTCGGAGGTACTCACAAAATAATCTCCTTTTAGGCATCGGCAATGTGAATTCCGCGCCTCGAAATTTATAATGTTTTTCCTTGCCTTTGTTCACTTTGTCATTACGATCCAGTTGCAAGTGCCTGTTAACATTCAATGTTGCACAATCAATCCTAGCATTTGAGCTATCTTTTGTCTTGGATGGAATGTTGAGTAATGTGCCGACAATGCTGTCACATATATTCTTCTCCATGTGCATGATATCAATATTATGCCGAAGCTTCTTACCAGCCCAATACGGCAAGTCCCAAAGAGTGGTCCTGCGCTTATAAAATATTCTCGGTCTATCATTTTACATTTCCTTCCTCTTGGTACATGCTGCTATTTCACCTCCCATCTTCCTTTTGGTAGCTGCTAGACTCAGTTCATCTCCTCTCTTCTTCCTTTTTCTATCTGCTACTACTGCTGCTGCATCTTTTGTATCCTTCTCTGCTGTACCTGCTGTGGCGGCTGGTGGTTTTCCTGGTTTAACATTTCTGACCGCTTCTAGGTGCGCCTCCAACTCGTGACTCTTAAAGTGCTATGGTTTAGTCTTTTTACAGGCCTGATCACCAATAAATTGCAATTTTTTTCTATTTTTTCGGAAACTGTGATCTAATGGAAGGAAACGGCGATGGCCCATATAGCATATCTTGTTTATTATCCTCACTGCCAGCTGATCAGTATCACAGTGAACACATGCATTATAACCTGATGTTACTCGCACGACATAGTGCCCAAAGCTGGATAATCATGGGTGCAATACAGTACAGCAACACGTAATAGAAAATTTTGTTCTTTAGGTTGACACACATCCCGTGTAGGGACACCCTCCCATAATGTTTGCAAGTCTCTAATAAGAGGCTGCATGAACACATCAAAATCCTTCCCAGGAGATTTGGGACCTGGGATGAGTAAGGCCATCATACAGTTCGACTGATCGGTGCATGTCCAGGGAGCCTGGTTGTAAGGTGTAACTAGTACTGGCCACATGCTATACGAGTTGCTCATGTTGCCAAATGGGTTGAATCCATCTGTAGCAAGGCCAAGTCTCAGGTTCCTTGGATCTGCAGCAAAATCTGGATGATCCAGGTCGAATTGCTTCCATTCATCGCCATCAGCAGGATGCCTCAGTAAATCAGGGTCGGGCATGAGAATCTCTTTGTGCCATCTTGTTTCCCGAGATGTTTGTTCTGAAGCAAACAACCTCTGCAATCTTTGTACAAGTGGAAAGTATCTCAGAACCTTCCAAGGAATCTTTTTCTTACCACCAGCTCCATCATGTTTCCATCTTGATTCCTTACATACTTTGGACATTCATCGAGGTCATTATACTCCATCCAAAACAGTGCACAGTTATTTTTGCAAAAATCAATCTTCTCATATCCAAGTCCCAGTACCTTGATGTACTGCTTCACCTCATAAAAGGATTTTGGCAGTCCAGCCCCAGGGAGTGCATCGCTGTATGTCTTCGCAACTGCATTGAACGCTTTATTGGTAATCCCCTGGTATGACTTGTCATGAAGTAATTTCACAATTAATTCGAATCTTGACACAACAGAACCAGGGGCCACTAAGCGCTTAGCATCTTCTATCAGGTCATGGAAAAGAGGCTTTTTGTGATAACCATGGGGCTGTTGGCTTGCATATGGATACAAATCCCGTAACAAATTAGCAGTAGCCTCATCCTGGACGAGATCTTCAGGCTGATAACCATCAGAATAAAGAGGATCAATAATGTCAGGCTGATCATAGTGTTCACCATGGTTAATCCACCTGATATATGTCTGGTCCATCCCATAAACGAATAAATGATCTGAGACTACATGTTGAGGCTTGGACCCAATATTCAAACATACGCGGCATGGACAAATCACTTCCTTTGTCTTGTCGCCGTCAGTAAAATCACTAACGTGCTTCATGAAGTCTTCAATACCACTCAAATATGTTGGTGTGTTTAATGAGTGAAATAATATCCAAGTTCTGTCCATCTGTTGAGGAGATAGATGGTCAGAGAAGCGATAAGCTATTTCAACAAACAGGTCACCTACGAATGTAAGCAAACATACCTGAGCAAACAAGTCGAATATAAAACTATAAATGCTACATTATTTGAGCCGATTTCAGCAAACGAACTGAGTGCAAAACTACGGCTACCTAGCGAACAGATTTTTTTTAGGCTGACCACTGGGTTTCCCCACTTTGTATTTTTTTTAATAAAAAGAGGGAAATATGTACAAAAGTTGCTGGAGAGCAGCAACTAAAAGGATCATAGATCCCAAACAGCAAAATAAATATAAAATGTTCTACCCATGATATGATTTCCTCTTTGCCTTATGAACAAGGAGAGCAATTTCATCCTTGAATCTCTTGTGCCATCTGTAAATGCTTGGGGGGGAGGGGCGAACATATCTATCGAAAGCAATACAATACCAACACATTCTTTCTTCTTTTTTGCCGTAATTCCGCCGATCTATTAGCAGTGCAAAGAAGCCAAAAGTAATAAGATTACGTACAGGTTCATAGACCACCAGGGCCGTACCTGAGAATACGGAGGGCCTGAGCAAAACAAGAAATAGAGGCCCTCAACATGATCATTGGCAACTAAAATGATTATATATATACTACTCACTCCATTTCAATAAACAATGCACCCTTGTTTTTCGTATTTTATCTTCGAAAAAATATTAATCTATATCTCTCTATTTAAAAATGATGTTTCAATTTTATGTAGATATACATGTATTTAGATGAGTTTAGTTTGCAGATACATGCAAGTTTTGATGAAGTTGAAACATATTTTTCAGGATGAAGTATATAAAAAAATTGATATAAAACTGGTATCATTAGAAAGTATTTTCCAACACGATTCTAACAATGCTGCTTATGTATTATATGATCGTGATATTGTTGTCCTATTTATTTGGTCAAGGTTCACATTCAAATGTGGTAAAATAAATTAAAAGAAGTGCATCGTGTGAAAAAGCAATCTAAGAATTCAAAAGTGCTAATTGTTAGTCGAAACATGACATCATTGAGACAAAATATTAATATTCATTGGAAGACTAACTGAATTAGCTGCACTCGCGATGAAAGAGAAAGAGAAGATATGGGTAAGAGCAAGTACAATAAGGTACAGTCTTTTTTTGTTTGTTTGGGTTGCTCATCAAGCTTATCGCTCGATACAATAAGGTACGATCGGCGGGAGTGGTGTTTGGAACATGGGTGCATAGTGGGTGGTATCATAGAGTACTATCATAGATATGCTATATTTATTATAGTGGAGTATTGAAAATGGCATATATAGAAGGGGATATTGAGAATTGAGAGTGGCATAAACACAACTTCAGTTTTTGTAATGGCATAAACACAACTTCAGTTTTTGTAATGGCATAAACACAACTTGTGAATTGAGGAGTGGCATAGAACCAATTAACACTTGTTTCAATAACAGCCATCAAAAGCCAATCGAACGCACGAGAATGGATCCAAAATTTACCATTTTAAGTTTCACGAGAAAATTTTAAACTTATAATTAAATCGCCTAGAAGTTTTTGAAACAAAAATCCAGTAAATCTTATATGTCGGGTTATGCATTCCGGGGGAGTTTCATCAGATTCAGCCATATTGTTTATCAATAAACCTCATTTTATGTTTTACAACCAACTTTAAACTTAAAATTCAAACTGTCCAAGAAAAAGAACAACATTCCAAGAAATCTTATATATTTCTTACGTATTCCGCGAAAGATTGGTCGGATTCAAAAAATAGTTTGGGAATAAACATTGTTTTAGTCTGGAAACGACTTATTGTAGAGTGATTTATGGTTGGATACATTCATGTGTGTTCGATTGGCTTTGGATGGCTGATATTGAACCAAAGTCAACGCTGGGCTTTTGACCTGAACGTCACTGGAGCTGCGTCAAAAGTCCAGCCATGACTTTGTCTCAATAACAGCCATCAAAAGCCGATCGAACGCACAGAATGGATCCAACCAAAAATCACTCAACCGCTGGAATTTTGACACGAAAGTCATCAAGCTGTGTCCATACTTGCCCAACAGGTTGCGTATGAATGTAAACCAACATATCTGAGCAAACAGGTCGAATATAAAACTATATAACTAAATGCCACGTTATTTGAGCCGATTTCAGCAAACCAACCGAGGTCTATTTTTTAGGCTGGACGGTGGTTTCCTCATTGTGTATTTTTCACTGTAATAAAAAAGAGGGAAAATGTTACCGGAGAGCAACAACTAAAAGGATCATAGATCCCAAACAGCAAAATCTAGCTAAAAAGGTTATACCCATGATGATAAGCCATGATATGATTTCCTCTTTGCCTTACAAACAAACGATTAATACGATTTAACGAATTCGAGCAAATAGGTAAAGCGGAAAACAATGTCAAACAAACACATCGAGAGGAAAACAATATCAACCGATCGATTCGAACGAACTAACGAACTTATAAGGGCTGGGCGACGGCGACTGACTTCGATTGAGCTATAATGAATCGTACTTGCCCAGGCCTGAAGATAGCATGCATACCGTGAGGATCTACCAGCTGACCGCGCCTGCCGGTGCGGCTGGAGAAGAACGGCGCCACCCGCAGTCGCCGGCTGATGCGGCTGATAGAAAGCGTGGGGAAGTTTTGGTGCGCGGCCTGGTTCACCGAGGGTGTGTCTAGAGAAGAACAGGGCGCCGAAGGAGGTGTCTAGAGAAGAACAAGGTGGGCTGGGTGCTGAGTTAAAGGCGAGCGTTCGAAATATTGGGCGCACGTTCGAAAGTTTAGGTGCGCGAGGGAGGTGTCTGCTGAGTTAAAGGCGAGCGTTCGAAATTTCCCCGTCCTCTTCTTTTTTGGGCTAATCTATCTATACCTCTATTCTATCTACATGTTTTTTATTTTTTTCTATTCTATACATGAGTTTTTGAATTTGAATTTTTTCACTCTGTCAGCCTTCCGGCCAATGCTCATTTGAAGTAATTGAAGCTGTTGATTTGCAGCTTAGAGGTGCTATCTACCGCTCATCATACAACGACTCTTCAGATCTAACGGCTGTGAATGCACGGATTCATCACCCATCCCTCCCTTGGACTGGCGATGCTGAAAGCCTGAAACACTGAAACCCTCTAGATACTTCGGGATACCTCACTGCCCCACATTATTAAACAGGCCTTTTCCGACACGGGAAGTCAAAAGTTGGGGGCTCCATGCAGTACATATGAATACTCGCTAGCTGCATGGTCTAGAAGCAGACTAGAGTAAATCATCAATTCGTCACATCAATTGGTGTATAATTTTTTTTAGGAGCTAAGACGCCGGCATGAACCATTTTATCAACTTGAATGCTTACTACATGACATAAGAAGACTATGTACTTTGGTTTTTCATTTTTCTGATTTTTTAAATTTTGTGCCCATTTGAATCTTGGTCAAATCCTAGGTTTGACCAAGATTAAACAAGTTTAAAACATGAAAATGAAAAGGTAATCATGGATCCTTCTTAGTCACTCTAAAATGAAGCTTTTGGGATGTTCTTGAAATTTCCATGTTTGAAACCCAAAACGACTTCTCTTCATGCTTGACTTCATAAGACAGAGTTTAGGGGTTAGGGGTAGATACATGATTTGTCTAGTTTGCTTATGTCTAGACCTTGTTTATCAACTTTAATGCTTACTATATGACATAAGAAGACTATGTGCTTTGGTTTTTCATTTTTCTATTTTTTTGAATTTTATGCCCATATATTTGAATCTTTGTCAAATCCTAGGTTTGACCAGGATTTAAACAAGTTTAAAACATGAAAATGAAAAGGTAAGCCTGTATCCTTCTTAGTCACTCTAAAATGAAGCTTTTGGGAGGTTCTTGAAATTTCCATGTTTGAAACCCAAAACCACTTCTCTTCATGATTGACTTCATAAGACAGAGTTTAGGGTTAGGGGTAGATATATACATGATTTTCTGGTTTGAATATGTCTAGACCTTGTTTATCAACTTGAATGCTTACTATATGACATAAGAAAACTATGTGCTTTGGTTTTCATTTTTCTGATTTTTTTATGCCCGTTTGAATCTTTTGGTCAAATCTTAGGTTTGACCAAGAATTAAACAAGTTTAAGACATGAAAATGAAAAGGGGAGCATGCATCCTTCTTAATTAGTCACTCTAAAATGAATTTTGTAAGAGGTTTTTGAAATTTCCATGTTTGAAACCCAAAACCACTTCTCTTCATGCTGGACTTCATAAGACAGAGTTTAGGGGTTAGGGGTAGATACATGATTTGTCTAGGTTGAATATGTCTAGACCTTGTTTATCAACTTTAATGCTTGCTATATGACATAAGAAGACTATGTGCTTTGGTTTTTCATTTTTCTATTTTTTTGAATTTTATACCCATATATTTGAATCTTTGTGAAATCCTAGTTTTGACCAGGATTTAAACAAGTTTAGAACATGAAAATGAAAAGGTAAGCCTGAATCATCCTTCTTAGTCACACTCTAAAATGAAGCTTTTGGGAGGTTCTTGGAATTCCAATGTTTGAAACCCAAAACCACTTCTCTTCATGATTAACTTCATAAGACAGAGTTTAGGGTTAGGGGTAGATATATACATGATTTTTCTGGTTTGAATATGTCTAGACCTTGTTTATCAACTTGAATGCTTACTATGTGACATAAGTAGACTATGTGCTTTGGTTTTCATTTTTCTATTTTTTATATTTTATACACATATATTTGAATCTTTGTGAAATCCTGGGTTTGACCAGGATTTAAACAAGTTTAGTACATGAAAATGAAAAAGGTAAGCCTGGATCCTTCTTAGTCACACTCTAAAATGAAGCTTTTGGGAGGTTCTTGAAATATCCATGTTTGAAACCCAAAACCACTTCTCATCATGATTGACTTCATAAGACAGAGTTTAGGGTTATGGGTAGATATATACATGATTTTCTGGTTTGAATATGTCTAGACCTTGTTTAGCAACTTGAATGCTTACTATATGACACAAGAAGACTATATGCTTTTGTTTTTCATTTTTCTGATTTTTTTTTTTGAATTTTATGCCCGTTTGAATCTTTTGGTCAAATCTTAGGTTTGACCAAGATTAAAACAAGTTTAAGACATGAAAATGAAAAGGGAAGCTTGCATCCTTCTTAGTCACTCTAAAATGAATTTTTAAGAGGTTTTTGAAATTTCCATGTTGGAAACCCAAAACCACTTCTCTTCATGCTTGACTTCATAATACAAAGTTTAGGGGTTAAGGGGGAGATACATGATTTGTCTAGTTTGAATATGTCTAGACCTTGTTTATCAACTTTAATGCTTACTATATGACATAAGAAGACTATGTGCTTTCGTTTTTCATTTTTCTATTTTTTTGTATTTTATACCCATATATTTGAATCTTTGTGAAATCCTAGGTTTGACTAGGATTTAAACAAGTTTAGAACATGAAAGTGAAAAGGTAAGCCTGGATCCTTCTTAGTCACACTCTAAAATGAAGCTTTTGGGAGGTTCTTGAAATTTCCATGTTTGAAACCCAAAACCACTTCTCTTCATAAGACAGAGTTTAGGGTTAGGGGTAGATATATACATGATTTTTCTGGTTTGAATATGTCTAGACCTTGTTTATCAACTTGAATGCTTACTATATGACATAAGAAGACTATATGCTTTTGTTTTTCATTTTTCTGATTTTTTTGAATTTTATGCCCGTTTGAATCCTTTGGTCAAATCTTAGGTTTGACCAAGATTTAAACAAGTTTAAGACAAGAAAATGAAAAGGGAAGCCTGCATCATATCCTTCTTAGTCACTCTAAAATGAATTTTTAAGAGGTTTTTGAAATTTCCATGTTTGAAACCCAAAACCACTTCTCTTCATGCTTGACTTCATAAGACAGAGTTTTGGTTAGGGGGTAGATACATGATTTGTATGGTTTGAATATGTCTAGACCTTGTTTATCAACTTGAATGCTTACTATATGACATAAGAAGACTATGTACTTTGGTTTTTCATTTTTATGATTTTTTTAATTTTTCCCATTTGAATCTTGGTCAAATCCTAGGTTTGACCAAGATTTAAACAAGTTTAAAACATGAAAATGAAAAGGTAAGCCTGGATCCTTCTTACTCACTCTAAAATGAAGCTTTTTGGGATGTTCTTGAAATTTTCATGTTTGAAACCCAAAACGACTTCTACGTACTACGCTTTGTACATACTCTCGAGATAATCTGGACCGTACTTTGCACCTATGTTTAATGGATCATATGTGCCCGTAAATGGCTCATATTAGAATAGTAGACTCATATTAGTGTTCTTGACATTCTGTAAAATTATCAGATTTTTCGAAGTTTGTTTTTTTGGACAAAATTTTACCAATTTCTAGACAGAACAAAAAATGTCAGTCTTTTTATGCAAATCTGCACATAAGTGGCTCAAATTAAAACAGTATACTCGTTTCAGTGTTTTTGATTTCCTATAAAAAAATAGATTTTCCTGAGAAGTTCTAATTTTTGCCAGAATTTGAAAATTTTGGATTTCTTGTGTGCCCGAAACACCCAAAAGTCGCTCCAAATCTGAACACAGGATTATTTTGGTCAATACGAAAGTATAAACTGAAATACGACTATTTATTGAACCGTTTTCATGTTGTATTGTTGAAAATGGCATAGAAGGGGGTATTGAGAATTGAGAGTGGCATAAACACAACTTCAGTTTTTGGAATGGCATAAACACAACTTGTGAACTGAGGAGTGGCATAGAACCAATTAATCCTAGAACCAATTAACCCCACCAAAAATGGGTGATGCATGTCTCCTTCACCAAAACAGCAATACCTGTCTGAAACAAGTACATGAACACAAGTACACCACCATAATAATAATACTAGGTGACTCAACGACTAAACATTGACTCGACTCAGACACAACTACTACATTGACACAAGTACTAATATAATAAAGTAAGAGTACTAGTTTGTTTACATTTCCACAGGCCAATTTTACGAACAAAATTTCGAAAATTAACCTTCAGAAACTCGGAAGCCAGGTGACACAGCAGTCATCAAGGATTGCAGCTAGTGGTACACAAAGTGACCTGGTCAAGATCTACCTTGAGCCTGCTTGACGCTTCAGCTCGGAGTTGAGAGCCTTAACCTGTGACAGCTCGGCCTCTAGTTTGTCCGTCCTAACCGTGAGGTTCAGGATCAGTCCGGCGAGTTTGTCCATGGTCTCCGCCTGGCCGAGGCTCCGCCGCTGGATTTCATTACTCACAGTGAACGATTTCATGGCGATATCGTCGAGAATGCGAATCCGGATCTTCTCAGTGGCGAGCTCAGAATAAAGTCTCATGCACTCATCGGCGAGGGCGCTTCTGTCCGCCGTCTCGACGCAGAAATCGCCCATAACCATTTCTAAAATGGGCCCGATCTCGTAGCGGGGCTTCTATCAGATGGGGATGGAGCACAAAATCAGAAGTGTACCCAGAGAAGTACCAAGAAAGAGAAAATGGGAATCCCAATTTGCACGAATGTCTATACCTCGCTGCTTTGAGAACTTGGCTCCGTGGAAGATGTTTCCGCAGGCAGGAGGGCTGCGGGAAAACTAAGGCCGCCCGACCTGAATATACGATTGAGAGAAGGTAAGAAAAGGAGGGGATGATAAGTTGTGAAAGACATAGAAAGATGCGCAAGAACGGAGGATCGCCTGAAGGTGGCAGTCGCGGGCTGCGACGCCCTTGAAGACTCTTGCGCAGAAGGCACCTCGACAGCAGCACAGGGACGGCATTGCTGGGATTCCCTCAGCTTCGCCGCAGCCGCACGAGCCCTTCTGTGGCGAGACTTGCTCCCGGTCATGGTGGCGAAGTAGTATTCCAAGAGGTAAACAAAGTGGTGAACTGAGGAAGACGGCAAGAGCAAAGGTTAGTCCTTAAATTTGGCCTCCCCGTCTCCTCGGCACCTTGATACGTCTCCGACGTATCGATAATTTCTTATGTTCCATGCCACATTATTGATGATATCTACATGTTTTATGCACACTTTATGTCATATTCATGCATTTTCTGGAACTAACCTATTAACAAGATGCCGAAGTGCCAGTTCCTGTTTTCTGCTGTTTTTGGTTTCAGAAATCCTAGTAACGAAATATTCTCGGAATCGGACGAAATCAACGCCCAGGTTCCTATTTTTCCCGGAACCATCCAGAACACCCGAGAGCCGCCAGAGGGGAGCCCTGGGGGCCCCACACCACACCCTGGCGCGGCCAGAGGGGGGGCCGCGCCGCCCTATGGTGTGGGCCCCCCAGAAGCCCTCCTGCGCCGCCTCTTCGCCTATTTAAAGCCCCTGGATCGAAAACCCTGAAACGATTGGCGAAAACCACAGAAACCTTCCAGAGCCGCCGCCATCGCGACGTCAAGATCTGGGGGACAGGAGTCTCTGTTCTGGCACGCCACCGGAGCGGGGAAGTGCCCCCGGAAGGCTTCTCCATCGACACCGCTGCCATCTCCACCGCCATCTTCATCACCGCTGCTGCTCCCATGAGGAGGGAGTAGTTCTCCATCGAGGCTCGGGGCTGTACCGGTAGCTATGTGGTTCATCTCTCTCCTATGTACTTCAATACAATGATCTCATGAGCTGCTTTACATGATTGAGATTCATATGAGTTTGTATCACAATTTATCTATGTGCTACTCTAGCAAAGTTATTAAAGTAGTTCTATTCCTCCTGCACGTGTGTAAAGGTGACAGTGTGTGCACCGTGTTAGTACTTGGTTTATGCTATGATTATGATCTCTTGTAGATTATGAAGTTAACTATTGCTATGATAATATTGATGTGATCTATCCCTCCTACATATGCATGAAGGTGACAGTGTGCATGCTATGCTAGTACTTGGTTTAGTCTGTTGATCTATCTTACACTAAAGGTTACTAAAATATGAACATAATTGTGGAGCTTGTTAACTCCGGCATTGAGGGTTCGTGTAATCCTACGCAATGTGTTCATCATCCAACAAAAGTGTAGAGTATGCATTTATCTATTCTGTTATGTGATCAATGTTGAGAGTGTCCACTAGTGAAAGTGTAATCCCTAGGCCTTGTTCCTAAATACTGCTATCGCTGCTTGTTTACTGTTTTACTGTGTTACTACTGCTGCAATACTACTACCATCAACTACACGCCAGCAAGCTATTTTCGGGTACCGTTGCTACTGCTCATACTTATTCATACCACCTGTATTTCACTATCTCTTCGCCGAACTAGTGCACCTATTTGGTGTGTTGGGGACACAAGAGACTTCTTGCTTTGTGGTTGCAGGGTTGCATGAGAGGGATATCTTTGACCTCTTCCTCCCTGAGTTCGATAAACCTTGGGTGATCCACTTAAGGGAAAACTTGCTACTGTTCTACAAACCTCTGCTCTTGGAGGCCCAACACTGTCTACAGGAAAAGGAGGGGGAAGTAGACATCAAGCACTTTTCTGGCGCCGTTGCCGGGGACCAGAAAGCTACACAACAGGAATTTCCTCCCTCGTCAACCACGCGCCAGTCCTGGACAGCATCAAGTATTTTCTGGCGCCGTTGCCGGGGAGGAAAGGTAAAAGGTACTCACACTCCGGATCTCGGCTACTAAGCTATTTCCCGGCGCCGTAAGTACTCGAAGCTATTTCCTTTAGATCCTGCAATTGCATCTTTTTGTTTCTTGTTTTACACTAGTAAGGTATAATGGAAAACATCTGTGAGCTTTTTGTACTATTTCCTGAGTCAAGACATGAATGGTTTAATGCGAAAATTAAAAACCCTATGGAATCTTATTTGCATGCTAGTAGCAATGATATTAGTATGAACGCTTTGAACACCATTGTTGCTAATGATATGGAAAATTCTAAGCTTGGGGAAGCTGGCTTTGATGAGCATGATATTTTTAGTCCCCCAAGCATTGAGGAGAAAATTTTCTTTAATGATACTTTGCCTCCTATTTATGATGATTATAATGATATTGGTCTTTTAGTGCCGCCTACTATGGAGAGTAATTTTTATGATGATAATACTATGCCTCCTACACTTGATGAGAATAATAATGATAGCTACTTTGTTGAATTTGCTCCCACTACATCTAATAAAATTGATTATGCCTATGGGGAGAGTAATAATTTTATGCATGAGACTCATGATAAGAATGCTTTGTGTGATAGTTACATTGTTGAGTTTGCTCATGATGCTACTGAAAGTTATTATGAGAGAGGGAAATATGGTTATATGCATCTTAATAATATTAAGTTTCCCCTCTTTATGTTGAGAATCTTGAAGTTACTCGTGTTCTATCCTCTTATGCTCGTCACTTTGTTCTTCATGAATTCATTTGTGTACAAGATTCCTCTGCATAGGAAGCATGTTAGGCTTAAATGTGTTTTGAATTTGCCTCTTGAAGCTCTCTTTTGCTTCAAATACTATTTCCCGCGAATGGATCATTAAAACTGCTGAGCCCATCTTAATGGCTATAAAGAAAGAACTTCTTGGGAGATAACCCATGTGTTATTTTGCTACAGTACTTTGTTTTATATTTGTGTCTTGGAAGTTGTTTACTACTGTAGCAACCTCTCCTTATCTTAGTTTAGTATTTTATTGTGCCAAGTAAAGTCTTTGATAGAAAAGTAAGTACTAGATTTGGATTACTGCGCAGTTTCAGATTTCTTTGCTGTCACGAATCTGGGTCTACCTCCCTGTAGGTAGCTCAGAAAATTAAGCCAATTTACGTGCATGATCCTCTGATATGTACGCAACTTTCATTCAATTTGAGCATTTTCATTTGAGCAAGTCTGGTGCCATTTTAAAATTCGTCAATACGAACTGTTCTGTTTTGACAGATTCTGCCTTTTATTTCGCATTGCCTCTTTTGCTATGTTGGATGAATTTCTTTGATCCACTAATGTCCAGTAGCATTATGCAATGTCCAGAAGTGTTAAGAATGATTGTGTCACCTCTGAATATGTCAATTTATATTGTGCACTAACCCTCTAATGAGTTGTTTCGAGTTTGGTGTGGAGGAAGTTTTCAAGGATCAAGAGAGGAGTATGATGCAACATGATCAAGGAGAGTGAAAGCTCTAAGCTTGGGGATGCCCCGGTGGTTCACCCCTGCATATATCAAGAAGACTCAAGCGTCTAAGCTTGGGGATGCCCAAGGCATCCCCTTCTTCATCGACAAATTATCAGGTTCCTTCTCTTGAAACTATATTTTTATTCCATCACATCTTATGTGCTTTTCTTGGAGCGTCGGTTTGTTTTTGTTTTTTGTTTGTGTTTGAATAAATTGGATTACATCATGCTTGTGTGGGAGAGAGACACGCTCCGCTGTTGCATATGAACACATGTGTTCTTAGCTTTTAGTATTCATGGCGAAGTTTCTTCTTCGTTAAATTGTTATATGGTTGGAATTGGAAAATGATACATGTAGTAATTGCTAAAATGTCTTGGGTAATGTGATACTTGGCAATTGTTGTTCTCATGTTTAAGCTCTTGCATCATATGCTTTGCACCCATTAATGAAGAAATACATAGAGCATGCTAAAATTTGGTTTGCATATTTTGTTTCTCTAAGGTCTAGATAATTTCTAGTATTGAGTTTGAACAACAAGGAAGACGGTGTAGAGTCTTATAATGTTTACAATATGTCTTTTATGTGAGTTTTGCTGCACCGGTTTATCCTTGTGTTTGTTTCAAATAACCTTGCTAGCCTAAACCTTGTATCGAGAGGGAATACTTCTCATGCATCCAAATCCTTGAGCCAAACAACACTATGCCATTTGTGTCCACCATACCTACCTACTACATGGTATTTTCCGCCATTCCAAAGTAAATTGCTTGAGTGCTACCTTTAAAATTCCATCATTCACCTTTGCAATATATAGCTCATGGGACAAATAGCTTAAAAACTATTGTGGTATTGAATATGTAATTACGCACTTTATCTCTTATTAAGTTGCTTGTTGTGCGATAACCATGTTCACTGGGGACGCCATCAACTATTCATTGTTGAATTTCATGTGAGTTGCTATGCATGTCCGTCTTGTCTGAAGTAAGAGAGATCTACCACCCTATGGTTAAGCATGCATATTGTTAGAGAAGAACATTGGGCCGCTAACTAAAGCCATGATCCATGGTGGAAGTTTCAGTTTTGGACATATATCCTCAAATCTGAAATGAGAAAATTATTAATTGTTGTTACATGCTTATGCATAAAAGAGGAGTCCATTATCTGTTGTCTATGTTGTCCCGGTATGGATGTCTAAGTTGAAGAATAATCAATAGCGAGAAATCCAATGCGAGCTTTCTCCTTAGACCTTTGTACAGGCGGCATAGAGGTACCCCTTTGTGACACTTGGTCAAAACATGTGCATTGTGATGATCCGGTAGTCCAAGCTAATTAGGACAAGGTGCGGGCACTATTAGTACACTATGCATGAGGCTTGCAACTTGTAAGATATAATTTACATGATACATATGCTTTATTACTACCGTTGACAAAATTGTTTCATGTTTTCAAAATCAAAGCTCTAGCACAAATATAGCAATCGATGCTTTTCCTCTATGGAGGACCATTCTTTTACTTTCAATGTTGAGTCAGTTCACCTATTTCTCTCCACCTCAAGAAGCAAACACTTGTGTGAACTGTGCATTGATTCCTACATACTTGCATATTGCACTTATTATATTACTCTATGTTGACAATATCCATGAGATATACATGTTACAAGTTGAAAGCAACCGCTGAAACTTAATCTTCCTTTGTGTTGCTTCAATGCCTTTACTTTGAATTATTGCTTTATGAGTTAACTCTTATGCAAGACTTATTGATGCTTGTCTTGAAGTGCTATTCATGAAAAGTCTTTGCTTTATGATTCACTTGTTTACTCATGTCATATACATTGTTTTGATCGCTGCATTCACTACATATGCTTTACAAATAGTATGATCAAGGTTATGATGGCATGTCACTCCAGAAATTATCTGTGTTATCGTTTTACCTGCTCGGGACGAGCAGAACTAAGCTTGGGGATGCTGATACGTCTCCGACGTATCGATAATTTCTTATGTTCCATGCCACATTATTGATGATATCTACATGTTTTATGTACACTTTATGTCATATTCGTGCATTTTCTGGAACTAACCTATTAACAAGATGCCGAAGTGCCAGTTCCTGTTTTCTGCTGTTTTTGGTTTCAGAAATCCTAGTAACGAAATATTCTCGGAATCGGACGAAATCAACGCCCAGGTTCCTATTTTTCCCGGAACCATCCAGAACACCCGAGAGCCGCCAGAGGGGAGCCCTGGGGGCCCCACACCACACCCTGGCGCGGCCAGAGGGGGGGCCGCGCCGCCCTATGGTGTGGGCCCCCCAGAAGCCCTCCTGCGCCGCCTCTTCGCCTATTTAAAGCCCCTGGATCGAAAACCCTGAAACGATTGGCGAAAACCACAGAAACCTTCCAGAGCCGCCGCCATCGCGACGTCAAGATCTGGGGGACAGGAGTCTCTGTTCCGGCACGCCGCCGGAGCGGGGAAGTGCCCCCGGAAGGCTTCTCCATCGACACCGCTGCCATCTCCACCGCCATCTTCATCACCGCTGCTGCTCCCATGAGGAGGGAGTAGTTCTCCATCGAGGCTCGGGGCTGTACCGGTAGCTATGTGGTTCATCTCTCTCCTATGTACTTCAATACAATGATCTCATGAGCTGCTTTACATGATTGAGATTCATATGAGTTTGTATCACAATTTATCTATGTGCTACTCTAGCAAAGTTATTAAAGTAGTTCTATTCCTCCTGCACGTGTGTAAAGGTGACAGTGTGTGCACCGTGTTAGTACTTGGTTTATGCTATGATTATGATCTCTTGTAGATTATGAAGTTAACTATTGCTATGATAATATTGATGTGATCTATCCCTCCTACATATGCATGAAGGTGACAGTGTGCATGCTATGCTAGTACTTGGTTTAGTCTGTTGATCTATCTTACACTAAAGGTTACTAAAATATGAACATAATTGTGGAGCTTGTTAACTCCGGCATTGAGGGTTCGTGTAATCCTACGCAATGTGTTCATCATCCAACAAAAGTGTAGAGTATGCATTTATCTATTCTGTTATGTGATCAATGTTGAGAGTGTCCACTAGTGAAAGTGTAATCCCTAGGCCTTGTTCCTAAATACTGCTATCGCTGCTTGTTTACTGTTTTACTGTGTTACTACTGCTGCAATACTACTACCATCAACTACACGCCAGCAAGCTATTTTCTGGTACCGTTGCTACTGCTCATACTTATTCATACCACCTGTATTTCACTATCTCTTCGCCGAACTAGTGCACCTATTTGGTGTGTTGGGGACACAAGAGACTTCTTGCTTTGTGGTTGCAGGGTTGCATGAGAGGGATATCTTTGACCTCTTCCTCCCTGAGTTCGATAAACCTTGGGTGATCCACTTAAGGGAAAACTTGCTACTGTTCTACAAACCTCTGCTCTTGGAGGCCCAACACTGTCTACAGGAAAAGGAGGGGGAAGTAGACATCAAGCACTTTTCTGGCGCCGTTGCCGGGGACCAGAAAGCTACACAACAGGAATTTCCTCCCTCGTCAACCACGCGCCAGTCCTGGACAGCATCACACCTCGCGAGTAGTAATACTTATCTGGTCAAAGAGCAAACTTCGAGGCAGAGACTTGGTGGGCCATTCATCTCCAACTATACTTCCTCCGATCCGAATGATACCAAATTTTTGAATGACAAATCACCCAAAACAGTATTCCAAGAGTATATGTAAGCTTTCATTTTGGAGTGACTAAGAAGGATGCATGCTTACCTTTTCATTTTCATGTTATAAACTTGTTTAAATATTGGTTAAACCTATGATTTGACCAAGATCAAATGGGCATAAAAATTCAGACAAAAATCAAAAAAATGAAAATCAAAGCACATAGTATTATTATGTCATATAGTAAGCATTCAAGTTGATAAACAAGGTCTAAACAACAAACCAGACAAATCATGTATCTACCCCCAACCCTAAACTCTGTCTTATGAAGTCAAGCATGAAGAGAAGTGGTTTTGGGTTTCAAACATGGAAATTTCAAAAAACTCCCAAAAGCTTCTCATTTTAGAGTGACTAAGAAGGATTCATGCTCACCTTTTCATTTTCATGTTTTAAACTTGTTCAAATCTTGGTCAAACTTAGGATTTGACCAAGATTCAAATGGGCATAAAAATTGGGAGGAAGGGTATGAATTACAATTCAAAAAAAACAAGGTAACTTAAATACTTGGATGACTCATATTAGTGTTCTTGACATTCTGTAAAATTATCAGATTTTTCGAAGAAGTTTGATTTTTTGGACAAAATTTTACCAATTTCTAGACAGAAGTAAAATGTCAGCCTTTTTATGCAAATCTGCACATAAATGGCTCAAATTAAAATAGTATACTCGTTTCGGTGTTTTTGATTTCCTATAAAAAAATTAGATTTTTCTGAGAAGTTCTAATTTTCGCTTTAATTTGAAAATTTTGGATTTCTTGTGTGCCCGAAACACCCAAAAGTCGCTCCAAATCTGAACACAGGTTTATTTTGGTCAATACGAAAGTATAAACTGAAATACGACTATTTATTGAACCGTTTTCATGTTGTATTGTTGAAAATGGCATAGAAGGGGGTATTGAGAATTGAGAGTGGCATAAACACAACTTCAGTTTTTGGAATGGCATAAACACAATTTGTGAATTAAGGAGTGGCATAGAACCAATTAACCCTAGAACCAATTAACCCCACCAAAAATGGATGATGCATGTCTCCTTCACCAAAACAACAATACCTGTCTGAAACAAGTACATGAACACAAGTACACCACCATAATAATAATACTAGGTGACTCAACGACTCAACATTGACTCGACTCAGACACAACTTGATATAGTAAGCACTCAAGTTGATAAACAAAGTCTAGACATATTCAAACCAGAAAAATCATGTATCTCTACCCCTAACCCTAAACTTTGTCTTAATTATGAAGTCAAGCACGAAGAGAAGTCGTTTTGGGTTTCAAACATGGACATTTCAAAAACCCTCCCAAAAGCTTCATTGTGGTGTGACGTACTAAAAAGGATACATGCTTACATTTTCAACAACCCCCCTAAAAGCTTCATTATAGAGTGACTAAGAAGGATCCAGTCTGGCGGGCTTACCTTTTATTTTATTGTTTTAAACTTGTTCAAATCTTGTTCAAACCTAGGATTTGACCAAGATTCAAAATGTGCATCAAAATTCAAAAAAAATATAAAAATTAAAAACCAAATTAAAGCACATAGTGTTCTTATGTCATATAGTAAGCATTAAAGTTGATAAACAAGGTCTTGACACATATTCAAACAAGACAAATCATGTATCTATACCCCTAACCCCTAAACTCTATCTTATGAAGTCAACAACATGCATGAAGAGAAGTGGTTTTGGGTTTCAACCATGGAAATTTCAAAAACCTCCCAAAAGATTCATTTTAGAGTGACTAATATATATAAGAAGGATCCATGCCTGCTTACCACCTTTTCATTTTCATATTTTAAACTTGTTTAAATTAATCCGTGTCAAATTAAACCAAGGATTTGACCAAAAGATTCAAATGGGCATAAAATTTTTAAAAAAAAATCAGAAAAATGAAAAAAAAGCATATAGTCTTCTTATGTCATATAGTAAGCATTCAAGTTGATAAACAAGGTTTGGACATGCATATTCAAACCTAGGCAAATCATGTATCTATCCCCTAGCCCCTAAACTC
Source organism: Lolium perenne (assembly GCF_019359855.2). Taxonomy (NCBI): domain Eukaryota; kingdom Viridiplantae; phylum Streptophyta; class Magnoliopsida; order Poales; family Poaceae; genus Lolium; species Lolium perenne. The sequence continues at coordinate 190,985,840 of NC_067246.2, read as the reverse complement.
TATCTTATGAAGTCAAGCATGAAGAGAAGTGGTTTTGGGTTTCAAACATGAAAATTTCAAGAACATCCCAAAAACTTCATTTTAGAGTGACTAAGAAGGATACAGGCTTCCCCTTTTCATTTTCATGTTTTATACTTGTTTAAATCTTGGTCAAACCTAGGATTTGACAAAGATTCAAATGTGCATCAAAATAAAAAATCAGAAAAATTAAAAACCAAAGCACATAGTTTTCTTATGTCATATAGTTAGCATTAAAGTTGATATAAACAAGGTCTAGATATATTCAAACAAGAAAAATCATGTATCTACCCCTAACCCTAAACTCTGTCTTATGTAGTCAAGCATGAAGAGAAGTGGTTTTGGGTTTCAAACTTGGAAATTTCAAGACCCCCCCAAAAGCTTCATTTTATAGTGACTAAAGGATCCAGGTCGGGCTTACCTTTTATTTTCATGTTTTAAAATTGTTCAAATCTTGGTCAAACCGTACCTAGGATTTGATCAAGATTCAAAAATGGGCATAAAATTTCAAAAAAAATGAAAAACCAAAGCATATAGCCTTCTTATGTCATATAGTACGTAAGCACTCAAGTTCATAAACAAGGTCTAGACATATTCAAACCAGAAAAATCATGTTTCTAACCCTAGCCCTAAACTTTGTCTTATGAAGTCAAGCACGAAGAGAAGTCGTTTTGGATTTCAAACATGGAAATTTCAAAAACCTTCCCAAAAGCTTCATTTTGGAGTGACTAATTAAGAAGGATACAGGCTTACCTTTTCATTTTCATGTTTTAAACTTGTTTAAATATTGGTTAAGCCTAGGATTTGACCAAGATCAAATGGGCATAAAAATTCAGAAAAAATCAAAAAAAAAAAATGAAAACCAAAGCACATAGTATTATTATGTCATATAGTAAGCATTCAAGTTGATAAACAAGGTCTAAACAACAAACTAGACAAATCATGTATCTACCCCCTAACCCTAAATTAACTCTGTCTTATGAAGTCAAGCATGAAGAGAAGTGGTTTTGGGTTTCAAACATGGAAATTTCAAAAAACTCCCAAAAGCTTCTCATTTTAGAGTGACTAAGAAGGATTCAGGCTTACCTTTTCATTTTCATGTTTTAAACTTGTTCAAATCTTGGTCAAACTTAGGATTTGACCAAGATTCAAATGGGCATAAAAATTGGGAGGAAGGGTATGAATTACAATTCAAAAAAACAAGGTAACTTAAATACTTGGATGCCCCAAAGATGTGTGGAAGCCCAAAACAATGGCAAAACATGTGCGCACGCTGCATCCAATTCAAGTAGAACACATAGTAGGCATCGATAGTTTGACCTAAATTTGAAATCAAAGAGAAGGTGGTTAGAAAAAATCGAAATTGGCAATGCAAAGCATGAAATCATAAATTTGTGATGCACTATAGCTATGAAAAGTATCAAACAATGCATACCAAAATGATTTTTTAGAGGAATACTAGTTCAACTTATTTTAGTTTTATATTAGTAGCCCAAAATCGAAGTAGTAGTTGGATATTTTTGAACTTGATCTGTAGTAGTGGGCAAAACCCTAGTTTAACATATTTAATCATAGATTCGTAGGTCGATTTTTCTACTTTTTTATTATTACTATGCAGCACATGTGTGTTTGCCCGTCGAGTGGAACTCGGAGGAAGAGTGATCACTCGGAAGGAGAGAAGAAGGGAGAGAATTATGGTGTCTCCCCTTTTTCGTGTGATGATGTTGACTTTTGTGCAGGGTTTGTCAGTGAGCAGGAGCGAGCGAGCGAGCGAGCGAGCGAGTCGAGCGAGGCCGAGAATGAGAGAGATTTGTTTTTTTTTGTGAGAGGGACAACCGAAGGATCCAGAAGGACCCACATACTTCCGATACGCATCCTGATGCGTCTTCTCTTGACAAAGAAAATGGCTGGGAGTTTGCGTACCTATTGCACGTGACTTGTGCTCATCAAGTGTGGGACCTCACGCATGGGCACCACACGTAAGTGACAGACCTGTTGATGTAAAAACTCGGTTGATTATTATACTACTACATTTATACAAAGTTTCCTATGGATTCAAGGGTACGAAAGCCAAGTTAAATCATTTACATGACATTATTTTTTCCATGAAGCCAAGTTAACTCATTTATCAATTGGTACATTTTGGAGTGACTAAGAAGGATCCAGGGTTACTTTTTCATTTTCATGTTTTAAACATGTTTAAATCTTGGTCAAACCTATGACTTGACCAAGATTCAAATGGGCATAAAAATTCAAAAAAAAATAAAAAAAAAACAAAAGCACGCCGTCTTCCTATGTCATATAGTAAGCATTCAAGGTGATAAACAAGGTCTGGCATATTCAAACCACAAAAATCATGTATCTACCCCCTAACCCTAAACAAGGATCCAGGCTTACCCTTTTCATTTTCATGTTTTAAACTTGTTCAAATCTTGGTCAAACTTAGGATTTGACGAAGATTCAAATGGGCGTAAAAATACTTAGAAAAATCATGTACGTATCTACCCCAAACCCTAAACTCTATCTTACGAAGCCAAGCATGAAGAGAAGTGGTTTTGGGTTTCAAACATGGAAATTTCAAAAACCTCCCAAAAGCTTCATTTTAGAGTGACTAAGAAGGATCCATGCTTACCTTTTATTTTCATGTTTTAAACATGTTCAAATCTTGGTCAAACCGTACGTACCTAGGATTTGACCAAGATTCAAATGGGCATAAAAATTCAAAAAAAAAATGAAAAACCAAAGCACATAGCCTAGCTTCTTATATATGCCATATATATAGTAAGCACTCAAGTTGATAAACAAAGTCTAGACATATTCAAACCAGGAAAATCATGTATCTACCCATAACCCTAAACTTTGTCTTAATTATGAAGTCAAGCACGAAGAGAAGTCGTTTTGGGTTTCAAACATGGACATTTCAAAAACCCTCCCAAAAGCTTCATTGTGGTGTGACGTACTAAGAAGGATACATGCTTACATTTTCAACAACCCCCCTAAAAGCTTCATTATAGAGTGACTAAGAAGGATCCAGTCTGGCGGGCTTACCTTTTATTTTCTTGTTTTAAACTTGTTCAAATCTCGGTCAAACCTAGGATTTGACCAAGATTCAAAATGTGCATCAAAATTCAAAAAAAATTATAAAAATTAAAAACCAAATTAAAGCACATAGTGTTCTTATGTCATATAGTAAGCATTAAAGTTGATAAACAAGGTCTAGACACATATTCAAACAAGACAAATCATGTATCTATACCCCTAACCCCTAAACTCTATCTTATGAAGTCAACAACATGAAGAGAAGTGGTTTTGGGTTTCAAACATGGAAATTTCAAAAACCTCCCAAAAGCTTCATTTTAGAGTGACTAATATATATAAGAAGGATCCATGCCTGCTTACCACCTTTTCATTTTCATATTTTAAACTTGTTTAAATCCGTGTCAAATTAAACCAAGGATTTGACCAAAAGATTCAAATGGGCATAAAATTTAAAAAAACCAGAAAAATGAAAAACAAAAGCATATAGTCTTCTTATGTCATATACTAAGCATTCAAGTTGATAAACAAGGTTTGGACATGCATATTCAAACCTAGGCAAATCATGTATCTATCCCCTAGCCCCTAAACTATATCTTATGAAGTCAAGCATGAAGAGAAGTGGTTTTGGGTTTCAAACATGAAAATTTCAAGAACATCCCAAAAACTTCATTTTAGAGTGACTAAGAAGGATACAGGCTTCCCCTTTTCATTTTCATGTTTTATACTTGTTTAAATCTTGGTCAAACCTAGGATTTGACAAAGATTCAAATGTGCATCAAAATAAAAAATCAGAAAAATTAAAAACCAAAGCACATAGTTTTCTTATGTCATATAGTTAGCATTAAAGTTGATATAAACAAGGTCTAGATATATTCAAACAAGAAAAATCATGTATCTACCCCTAACCCTAAACTCTGTCTTATGTAGTCAAGCATGATGAGAAGTGGTTTTGGGTTTCAAACTTGGAAATTTCAAGAACCCCCCAAAAGCTTCATTTTAGAGTGACTAAAGGATCCAGGTCGGGCTTACCTTTTATTTTCATGTTTTAAAATTGTTCAAATCTTGGTCAAACCGTACCTAGGATTTGATCAAGATTCAAAAATGGGCATAAAATTTCAAAAAAAATGAAAAACCAAAGCATATAGCCTTCTTATGTCATATAGTACGTAAGCACTCAAGTTCATAAACAAGGTCTAGACATATTCAAACCAGAAAAATCATGTTTCTACCCCTAGCCCTAAACTTTGTCTTATGAAGTCAAGCACGAAGAGAAGTCGTTTTGGATTTCAAACATGGAAATTTCAAAAACCTTCCCAAAATCTTCATTTTGGAGTGACTAATTAAGAAGGATACAGGCTTACCTTTTCATTTTCATGTTTTAAACTTGTTTAAATATTGGTTAAGCCTAGGATTTGACCAAGATCAAATGGGCATAAAAATTCAGAAAAAATCAAAAAAAAATGAAAACCAAAGCACATAGTATTATTATGTCATATAGTAAGCATTCAAGTTGATAAACAAGGTCTAAACAACAAACTAGACAAATCATGTATCTACCCCCTTGATACGTCTCCAACGTATCTATAATTTCCGATGTTCCATGCTTGTTTTATGACAATACTTACATGTTTTGCTTGCACTTTATGATGATTTCATGCATTTTCCGGAACTAACCTATTAACGAGATGCCACAGTGCCAGTTCCTGTTTTCTGCTGTTTTTGGTTCCAGAAAGGCTGTTCGGGCAATATTCTCGGAATTGGACGAAATCAACGCCAAACCTCCTATTTTTCCCGGAAGGCTCCAGAACACCGAAGAAGAGTCGGAGAGGGGCCAGGGGGCCACCACACCACATGGCGGCGCGGGCCAGGCCTAGGCCACGCCGGCCTAGGGTGTGGCGCCCCCAGGTGCCCCCCTGCGCCGCCTCTTCGCCTATAAAAGCCCTTTCGACCTAAAAACGCAGTACCAATTGACGAAACTCCAGAAAGACTCCAGGGGCGCCGCCGCCATCGCGAAACTCCAATTCGGGGGACAGAACTCTCTGTTCCGGCACCCTGCCGGACGGGGAATTGCCCCCGGAGCCATCTCCACCGCCGTCTTCACCGCCATCTTCACCGCCATCGCTGCCCCCATGATGAGGAGGGAGTAATTCACCCCTGAGGCTGAGGGCTTCGCTGTAGCTATGTGGTTCATCTCTCTCCCATGTACCTCAATACAATAATCTCATGAGCTGCTTTACATGATTGAGATTCATATGAGTTTTGTATCACAATTTATCTATGTGCTACTCTAGTGATGTTATTAAAGTAGTTCTATTCCTCCTGCACGTGTGTAAAGGTGACTAGTGTGTGCACCGTGTGGTTCTTGTCGTAGGCTATGATCATGATCTCTTGTAGATTGTGGAGTTAATTATTACTATGATGGTATTGATGTGATCTATTCCTCCTACATATGCATGAAGGCGATAGTGTGCATGCTATGTTAGTACTTGGTTTAGTCTTTTGATCTATCTTACACTATAAGGTTACTAAATATGAACAAATTGTGGAGCTTGTTAACTCCGGCATTGAGGGTTCGTGTAATCCTACGCAATGCGTTCATCATCCAACAAAAGTGTAGAGTATGCATTTATCTATTCTGTTATGTGATCAATGTTGAGAGTGTCCACTAGTGAAAGTGTAATCCTTAGGCCTTGTTCTTAAATACTGCTATCGCTACTTGTTTACTACTGCTGCGTTACTACTGCTTGTTTACTGTTTTACTGTGTTACTACTGCTGCAATACCACCACCATCAACTACACACCATCAAGCTATTTTCTGGCATCGTTGCTACTGCTCATATATATTCATACCACCTGTATTTCACTATCTCTTCGCCGAACTAGTGCACCTATTAGGTGTGTTGGGGACACAAGAGACTTCTTGCTTTGTGGTTGCAGGGTTGCATGAGAGGGATATCTTTGACCTCTTCCTCCCTGAGTTCGATAAACCTTGGGTATCCACTTAAGGGAAAACTTGCTGCTGTTCTACAAACCTCTGCTCTTGGAGGCCCAACACTGTCTACAGGAAAGGAGGGGGAACGTAGACATCAAGCACTTTTCCAGCGCCGTTGCCGGGAGGAAAGGTAAAAGGCACTCATACTCCGGTTCCAGGTAAAGTACTTTTCTGGCGCCATTGTGTTTGTGCTCGAAGCTATTTCCTTTAGATCCTGCAATTGCAACTTTTTGTTTCTTGTTTACACTAGTTAGGCATAATGGAAAACAACAAAAAAATTAGTGAGCTTTTTAATCTTTTTCCTGATTTAGAATTGTTTGATGCGAAAATTAAAAAACCTATGGAACCTTATTTGCATGCTAGTAGCGATGTTATTAGTATGAATGCAATTACTGCTAATGCTATGAAGAAGTCTAAGCTTGGGGAAGCTAGTTTTTGTGGTCTTTTTAGCTTCCCATCTTTTGGGGAGAAAATTTGTTCTGATAATGCTTTATCTCCCATATGCGATAACTCTAATAATGCTTCTGAAAGTATTCCGTATAAAATACCCATGAAAATTATTGAACGTGTTATGGACAACCACTATAAAGGGGATGGAACTGTCCATCCTAGAGATCATTTACTGTTTTTGCACGAATTATGTGGGTTATTCAAGTGTGCAGGTATCTCTATGGATGAAGTGAGGAAGAAGCTATTCTTTGTTTCGCTGTCTGGTAAAGCAGCGCATTGGTATAAATTGTTGGAGAATAGGCATTCTCTTGGTTGGGAGGAAATTGCATCTCTCTTTTATTCTAAATTTTATCCTCCGCATGAAGTGCATATTGATAGGAATTATATTTATAACTTTTATCCTCGTGATGGAGAGAGTATTTCTCAAGCGTGGGGGAGATTGAAATCACTAATGCTCAAATGTCCCATTCATGAGCTCCCCCGTAATGTTATTGTTAACAATTTTTATGCGAGACTTTCAGGACAACACAAGGACTATCTGGACGCGTGTTCGGAAGGATCTTTCACAAGCAAGGAGGTTGAAGCTAGGTGGGACCTCCTCGATCGGATTGAGGACAACGCTGAAGGATGGGAGAACGATAAAGGTAAAGAGTCAGGTATAAATTATGATTATGAATGCATTGAAGCTTTTATGGATACCGATAAATTTCGAAATATGAGTGCTACTTATGGTCTTGACTCTCAAGTTGCTGCAAATCTTTATAAAGCCTTTGCTTCTCATTTTGAATTGCCTAAAAATAATTTTGATAAGTATCATGAACCTTTTAAAGAGGCTTGCATGAAGAATGAAATTGTTGTTAATTATTGCAATAAGCATGCTCAAACTCCTAAAAATGCTATTTCTTATAAGCATGTTAATTTTTGTGGAATACATAGACCTTGTGGAATTAATCAAATCAAAGATGAATATTGTATCCATCATGCTAATGAAAAAACTAGAAAGTGGTTTAGGGCTCTAGATGATCTTGGTAAAAAAGTTTGTGCCCTCTATCCTTTTATTTGTGAAGTTTGCCATGAAGTGGGTCATTTTAATTTTCAATGCTCCTCCAATGATAATTTGAACCCAATGAGTGCTGCAAATTTGTATTGTGATGATGAAATTTCTCCTAATCAGCATGATGAACTTACTTTATTTTTGGGGTGTGAAGAACTATCGAGAAAAATCTCCTTGTTACATATGAGTGATCTTGATATTGATGATGTCCTGCATGGTTGTTTTTCTTATTGCATTGATAATAGCCATACAAATACTTACATACAAAGTATTTTAGAAGATGACACCATGCCAAAATATGATAGGACCGCTGTGTGTTTTCAACTAATTAATGAAAAGGAGGGATCCTCCCAAGTTTCTTCTATTGTTTCTGAAAGTAAATCAGGTTATGCGGACAAGCCACCCTTCAAGCCTCTTCCTCCTGAAGAAGGGAACGAGGAGAAGGAAGAGAAGAAGAAGAAGGGAAAGAAGAAGAAGAAGAAGAAGAAGAAGAAGAAGAAGGAGAATAAAAAGAAAGAGGTAACGGCGTATCCCCGCGTGAATGAGATAACGCTAGGTAACCGTAAGTATGTTGCTCCTAATGATTATTGTGATAATGAATCTGAATATGATGATCTTCCTATGCCCTTTACATACATTAGCAATCATGATTTGAATGAGCACACTACTTTTGATATCGCAAATCTGGGAAACTAATTCTGAAAATGATGATGATAATAATTGCCATAGTGTCGATTACTATCCATGCTTCCTCCCATAATGATATAGAAAGCTCTAAGCTTGGGGAAGAGGTGTTTGCAAATCCTTTAGCTACTGGTCATTATGTTCTTGATACATCTCCTTCTAATAACAATAATGGTGTGGACACAGATAAACCGATTGTGAAGGATAACTATTCTATTTCTTATGATGACACTATGCCTCCGATCTCTAATGATTATTATAAAAAATGCTATGATATAGGTTCTAACTATCCTTATGAAACTTGTCATAGTCATGATTGGATTACCAAAAACAATTCCCTTAATAGGCAACTTGTTTACCATGTTCAAATTCTTGATAATAATCTTGCTCCAATTACTATTAATGAGAATAACTCTTCTTATGCCAAATTTAATGATACTTCTATGCATATGAACCATGATAAGAATGTTTTAAGTGATGGGTATATTGTGGATTTCATCAATGATGCTACTGAAAGTTATTATGAGAGAGTGAAATATGGTCGTATGCATCTTAATAATATTAAGTTTCCCCTCTTTATGTTGAGAATCTTGAAGTTACTCGTGTTTTATCCTCTTATGCTTGTCACTTTGTTCTTCATGAATTCATTTGTGTATAAGATTCCTCTTCATAGGAAGCATGTTAGACTTAAATTTGTTTTGAATTTGCCTCTTGAAGCTCTCTCTTGCTTCAAATACTATTTCCCACGAATGGATTATTAAAACTGCTGAGCCCATCTTAATGGCTATAAAGAAAGAACTTCTTGGGAGATAACCCATGTGTTATTTTGCTACAGTACTTTGTTTTATATTTGTGTCTTGGAAGTTGTTTACTACTGTAGCAACCTCTCCTTATCTTAGTTTTGTGTTTTGTTGTGCCAAGTAAAGCCTCTAATCGAAGGTTGATACTAGATTTGGATTTCTGCGCAGAAACAGATTTCTATCTGTCACGAATCTGGGATTTTATCTCTGTAGAAAAATCAGAAAAATATGCCAATTTACGTGCTTGTTCCTCAGATATGTACGCAACTTTCATTAGTTTTGAGTTTTCTGATCTGAGCAACGGAAGTATTTATTAGAAATTCGTCTTTACGGACTGTTCTGTTTTGACAGATTCTGCCTTTTATTTCGCATTGCTTCTTTCGCTGTGTTGGGTGGATTTCTTTGTTCCATTACCTTCCAGTAGCTTTGAGCAATGTCCAGAAGTGTTAAAAATGATTGTGTCACCTCTGAACATGTGAGTTTTTGATTATGTGCTAACCCCTCTAATGAAGTTTATGAGAAGTTTGGTGTGAAGGAAGTTTTCAAGGGTCAAGAGAGGAGGATGATATACTATGATCAAGAAGAGTGAAAGCTCTAAGCTTGGGGATGCCCCGGTGGTTCACCCCTGCATATATCAAGAAGACTCAAGCGTCTAAGCTTGGGGATTCCCAAGGCATCCCCTTCTTCATCGACAAATTATCAGGTTCCTTCTCTTGAAACTATATTTTTATTCGGTCACATCTTATGTGCTTTACTTGGAGCGTCTGTATGTTTCTTTTTTTGTTTTTGTTTGAATAAATGCTTGTGTGGGAAAGAGACACGCTCCGCTGGTTCGTATGAACACATGTGTTCTTAGCTCATAATATTCATGGCGAAGTTTCCTGCTTCGTTAAATTATTATATGGTTGGAATTGGAAAATGCTACATGTAGAAATTGGTGTGATGTCTTGAATAATGTGATACTTGGCAATTGTTGTGCTCTTGTTTAAGCTCTTGCATCATATACCTTGCACCCATTAGTGAGGAAATACATAGAGCTTGTTAAAATTTGGGTTTGCATGAGTGGTTTCTCTAGAGTCTAGATATTTTCTAGTAAGATGTTTGAACAACAAGGAAGACGATGTATAGTTTTATAATGCTTGTAATATGTCTTTTATGTGAGTTTTGCTGTACTAGTTCGTGCTAGTGTTTGCTTCAAACAACCTTGCTAGCCTAAACCTTGTATCGAGAGGGAATACTTCTCATGCATCCAAATCCTTGAGCCAAACAACACTATGCCATTTGTGTCCACCATACCTACCTACTACATGGTATTTTCCGCCATTCCAAAGTAAATTGCTTGAGTGCTACCTTTAAAATTCCATCATTCACCTTTGCAATATATAGCTCATGGGACAAATAGCTTAAAAAACTATTGTGGTATTGAATATGTAATTATGCACTTTATCTCTTATTAAGTTGCTTGTTGTGCGATAACCATGTTCACTGGGGACGCCATCAACTATTCATTGTTGAATTTCATGTGAGTTGCTATGCATGTCCGTCTTGTCTGAAGTAAGAGAGATCTACCACCCTATGGTTAAGTATGCATATTGTTAGAGAAGAACATTGGGCCGCTAACTAAAGCCATGATCCATGGTGGAAGTTTCAGTTTTGGACATATATCCTCAATCTCATATGAGAAAATTATTAATTGTTGTTACATGCTTATGCATAAAAGAGGAGTCCATTATCTGTTGTCTATGTTGTCCCGGTATGGATGTCTAAGTTGAGAATAATCAATAGCGAGAAATCCAATGCGAGCTTTCTCCTTAGACCTTTGTACAGGCGGCATAGAGGTACCCCTTTGTGACACTTGGTTAAAACATGTGCATTGTGATGATCCGGTAGTCCAAGCTAATTAGGACAAGGTGCGGGCACTATTAGTATACTATGCATGAGGCTTGCAACTTGTAAGATATAATTTACATGATACATATGCTTTATTACTACCGTTGACAAAATTGTTTCATGTTTTCAAAATAAAAGCTCTAGCACAAATATAGCAATCGATGCTTTCCTCTTTGAAGGACCATTCTTTTACTTTTATTGTTGAGTCAGTTCACCTATCTTTCTCCACCTCAAGAAGCAAACATTTGTGTGAACTGTGCATTGATTCTTATATACTTGCTTATTGCATTTGTTATATTGCTTTGCATTGACAACTATCCATGAGATATACATGTTACAAGTTGAAAGCAACTGCTGAAACTTAATCTTCCATAGTGTTGCTTCAATGTCTCTACTATGAATTTATTGCTTTATGAGTAACTCTTATGCAAGACTTATTGATGCTTGTCTCGAAAGTACTATTCATGAAAAGTCTTTGCTATATGATTCAATTGTTTACTCATTGCATTTACATTGTTTCGAATCGCTGCATTCATCTCATATGCTTTACAATGGTATGATTAAGATTATGTTGGTAGCATGTCACCTCAGAAATTATCTTTTATCGTTTACCTACTCGAGGACGAGTAGGAACTAAGCTTGGGGATGCTGATACGTCTCCAACGTATCTATAATTTCCGATGTTCCATGCTTGTTTTATGACAATACTTACATGTTTTGCTTGCACTTTATGATGATTTCATGCATTTTTCGGAACTAACCTATTAACGAGATGCCACAGTGCCAGTTCCTGTTTTCTGCTGTTTTTGGTTCCAGAAAGGCTGTTCGGGCAATATTCTCGGAATTGGACGAAATCAACGCCAAACCTCCTATTTTTCCCGGAAGGCTCCAGAACACCGAAGAAGAGTCGGAGAGGGGCCAGGGGGCCACCACACCACATGGCGGCGCGGGCCAGGCCTAGGCCGCGCCGGCCTAGGGTGTGGCGCCCTGTGTGCCCCCGCGCCGCCTCTTCGCCTATAAAAGCCCTTTCGACCTAAAAACGCAGTACCAATTGACGAAACTCCGTAAAGACTCCAGGGCGCCGCCGCCAACGCGAACCTCCCCTCCGGGGGACACAACTCCCTGGTCCGGCCCCCTGCCGGACGGGGAATTGCCCCCGGAGCCATCTCCACCGCCGTCTTCACCGCCATCTTCACCGCCATCGCTGCCCCCATGATGAGGAGGGAGTAATTCGCCCCTGAGGCTGAGGGCTTCGCTGTAGCTATGTGGTTCATCTCTCTCCCATGTACCTCAATACAATAATCTCATGAGCTGCTTTACATGATTGAGATTCATATGAGTTTTGTATCACAATTTATCTATGTGCTACTCTAGTGATGTTATTAAAGTAGTTCTATTCCTCCTGCACGTGTGTAAAGGTGACTAGTGTGTGCACCGTGTGGTTCTTGTCGTAGGCTATGATCATGATCTCTTGTAGATTGTGGAGTTAATTATTACTATGATGGTATTGATGTGATCTATTCCTCCTACATATGCATGAAGGCGATAGTGTGCATGCTATGTTAGTACTTGGTTTAGTCTTTTGATCTATCTTACACTATAAGGTTACTAAATATGAACAAATTGTGGAGCTTGTTAACTCCGGCATTGAGGGTTCGTGTAATCCTACGCAATGCGTTCATCATCCAACAAAAGTGTAGAGTATGCATTTATCTATTCTGTTATGTGATCAATGTTGAGAGTGTCCACTAGTGAAAGTGTAATCCTTAGGCCTTGTTCTTAAATACTGCTATCGCTACTTGTTTACTACTGCTGCGTTACTACTGCTTGTTTACTGTTTTACTGTGTTACTACTGCTGCAATACCACCACCATCAACTACACACCATCAAGCTATTTTCTGGCATCGTTGCTACTGCTCATATATATTCATACCACCTGTATTTCACTATCTCTTCGCCGAACTAGTGCACCTATTAGGTGTGTTGGGGACACAAGAGACTTCTTGCTTTGTGGTTGCAGGGTTGCATGAGAGGGATATCTTTGACCTCTTCCTCCCTGAGTTCGATAAACCTTGGGTATCCACTTAAGGGAAAACTTGCTGCTGTTCTACAAACCTCTGCTCTTGGAGGCCCAACACTGTCTACAGGAAAGGAGGGGGAACGTAGACATCACCCCTAACCCTAAATTAACTCTGTCTTATGAAGTCAAGCATGAAGAGAAGTGGTTTTGGGTTTCAAACATGGAAATTTCAAAAAACTCCCAAAAGCTTCTCATTTTAGAGTGACTAAGAAGGATTCAGGCTTACCTTTTCATTTTCATGTTTTAAACTTGTTCAAATCTTGGTCAAACTTAGGATTTGACCAAGATTCAAATGGGCATAAAAATTGGGAGGAAGGGTATGAATTACAATTCAAAAAAACAAGGTAACTTAAATACTTGGATGCCCCAAAGATGTGTGGAAGCCCAAAACAATGGCAAAACATGTGCGCACGCTGCATCCAATTCAAGTAGAACACATAGTAGGCATCGATAGTTTGACCTAAATTTGAAATCAAAGAGAAGGTGGTTAGAAAAAATCGAAATTGGCAAAGCAAAGCATGAAATCATAAATTTGTGATGCACTATAGCTATGAAAAGTATCAAACAATGCATACCAAAATGATTTTTTAGAGGAATACTAGTTCAACTTATTTTAGTTTTATATTAGTAGCCCAAAATCGAAGTAGTAGTTGGATATTTTTGAACTTGATCTGTAGTAGTGGGCAAAACCCTAGTTTAACATATTTAATCATAGATTCGTAGGTCGATTTTTCTACTTTTTTATTATTACTATGCAGCACATGTGTGTTTGCCCGTCGAGTGAAACTCGGAGGAAGAGGGATCACTCGGAAGGAGAGAAGAAGGGAGAGAATTATGGTGTCTCCCCTTTTTCGTGTGATGATGTTGACTTTTGTGCAGGGTTTGTCAGTGAGCAGGAGCGAGCGAGCGAGTCGAGCGAGGCCGAGAATGAGAGAGATTTGTTTTTTTTTGTGAGAGGGACAACCGAAGGATCCATAAGGACCCACATACTTCCGATACGCATCCTGATGCGTCTTCTCTTGACAAAGAAAATGGCTGGGAGTTTGCGTACCTATTGCACGTGACTTGTGCTCACTGAAGTGTGGGACCTCACGCATGGGCACCACACGTAAGTGACAGACCTGTTGATGTAAAAACTCGGTTGATTATTATACTACTACATTTATACAAAGTTTCCTATGGATTCAAGGGTACGAAAGCCAAGTTAAATCATTTACATGACATTATTTTTTCCATGAAGCCAAGTTAACTCATTTATCAATTGGTACATTTTGGAGTGACTAAGAAGGATCCAGGGTTACTTTTTCATTTTCATGTTTTAAACATGTTTAAATCTTGGTCAAACCTATGACTTGACCAAGATTCAAATGGGCATAAAAATTCAAAAAAAATCAAAAAAAAAAGAAAAAACAAAAGCACGCCGTCTTCCTATGTCATATAGTAAGCATTCAAGGTGATAAACAAGGTCTGGCGTATTCAAACCACAAAAATCATGTATCTACCCCCTAACCCTAAACAAGGATCCAGGCTTACCCTTTTCATTTTCATGTTTTAAACTTGTTCAAATCTTGGTCAAACTTAGGATTTGACGAAGATTCAAATGGGCGTAAAAATACTTAGAAAAATCATGTACGTATCTACCCCAAACCCTATCTTACGAAGCCAAGCATGAAGAGAAGTGGTTTTGGGTTTCAAACATGGAAATTTCAAAAACCTCCCAAAAGCTTCATTTTAGAGTGACTAAGAAGGATCCATGCTTACCTTTTATTTTCATGTTTTAAACATGTTCAAATCTTGGTCAAACCGTACGTACCTAGGATTTGACCAAGATTCAAATGGGCATAAAAATTCAAAAAAAAATGAAAAACCAAAGCACATAGCCTAGCTTCTTATATATGCCATATATATAGTAAGCACTCAAGTTGATAAATAAAGTCTAGACATATTCAAACCAGGAAAATCATGTATCTACCCCTAACCCTAAACTTTGTCTTAATTATGAAGTCAAGCACGAAGAGAAGTCGTTTTGGGTTTCAAACATGGACATTTCAAAAACCCTCCCAAAAGCTTCATTGTGGTGTGACGTACTAAGAAGGATACATGCTTACATTTTCAACAACCCCCCTAAAAGCTTCATTATAGAGTGACTAAGAAGGATCCAGTCTGGCGGGCTTACCTTTTATTTTCTTGTTTTAAACTTGTTCAAATCTCGGTCAAACCTAGGATTTGACCAAGATTCAAAATGTGCATCAAAATTCAAAAAAAATTATAAAAATTAAAAACCAAATTAAAGCACATAGTGTTCTTATGTCATATAGTAAGCATTAAAGTTGATAAACAAGGTCTAGACACATATTCAAACAAGACAAATCATGTATCTATACCCCTAACCCCTAAACTCTATCTTATGAAGTCAACAACATGAAGAGAAGTGGTTTTGGGTTTCAAACATGGAAATTTCAAAAACCTCCCAAAAGCTTCATTTTAGAGTGACTAATATATATAAGAAGGATCCATGCCTGCTTACCTCCTTTTCATTTTCATATTTTAAACTTGTTTAAATCCGTGTCAAATTAAACCAAGGATTTGACCAAAAGATTCAAATGGGCATAAAATTTAAAAAAAACCAGAAAAATGAAAAACAAAAGCATATAGTCTTCTTATGTCATATACTAAGCATTCAAGTTGATAAACAAGGTTTGGACATGCATATTCAAACCTAGGCAAATCATGTATCTATCCCCTAGCCCCTAAACTATATCTTATGAAGTCAAGCATGAAGAGAAGTGGTTTTGGGTTTCAAACATGAAAATTTCAAGAACATCCCAAAAACTTCATTTTAGAGTGACTAAGAAGGATACAGGCTTCCCCTTTTCATTTTCATGTTTTATACTTGTTTAAATCTTGGTCAAACCTAGGATTTGACAAAGATTCAAATGTGCATCAAAATAAAAAATCAGAAAAATTAAAAACCAAAGCACATAGTTTTCTTATGTCATATAGTTAGCATTAAAGTTGATATAAACAAGGTCTAGATATATTCAAACAAGAAAAATCATGTATCTACCCCTAACCCTAAACTCTGTCTTATGTAGTCAAGCATGAAGAGAAGTGGTTTTGGGTTTCAAACTTGGAAATTTCAAGAACCCCCCAAAAGCTTCATTTTAGAGTGACTAAAGGATCCAGGTCGGGCTTACCTTTTATTTTCATGTTTTAAAATTGTTCAAATCTTGGTCAAACCGTACCTAGGATTTGACCAAGATTCAAAAATGGGCATAAAATTTCAAAAAAAATGAAAAACCAAAGCATATAGCCTTCTTATGTCATATAGTACGTAAGCACTCAAGTTCATAAACAAGGTCTAGACATATTCAAACCAGAAAAATCATGTTTCTACCCCTAGCCCTAAACTTTGTCTTATGAAGTCAAGCACGAAGAGAAGTCGTTTTGGATTTCAAACATGGAAATTTCAAAAACCTTCCCAAAAGCTTCATTTTGGAGTGACTAATTAAGAAGGATACAGGCTTACCTTTTCATTTTCATGTTTTAAACTTGTTTAAATATTGGTTAAGCCTAGGATTTGACCAAGATCAAATGGGCATAAAAATTCAGAAAAAATCAAAAAAATGAAAACCAAAGCACATAGTATTATTATGTCATATAGTAAGCATTCAAGTTGATAAACAAGGTCTAAACAACAAACTAGACAAATCATGTATCTACCCCTAACCCTAAATTAACTCTGTCTTATGAAGTCAAGCATGAAGAGAAGTGGTTTTGGGTTTCAAACATGGAAATTTCAAAAAACTCCCAAAAGCTTCTCATTTTAGAGTGACTAAGAAGGATTCAGGCTTACCTTTTCATTTTCATGTTTTAAACTTGTTCAAATCTTGGTCAAACTTAGGATTTGACCAAGATTCAAATGGGCATAAAAATTGGGAGGAAGGGTATGAATTACAATTCAAAAAAACAAGGTAACTTAAATACTTGGATGCCCCAAAGATGTGTGGAAGCCCAAAACAATGGCAAAACATGTGCGCACGCTGTATCCAATTCAAGTAGAACACATAGTAGGCATCGATAGTTTGACCTAAATTTGAAATCAAAGAGAAGGTGGTTAGAAAAAATCGAAATTGGCAAAGCAAAGCATGAAATCATAAATTTGTGATGCACTATAGCTATGAAAAGTATCAAACAATGCATACCAAAATGATTTTTTAGAGGAATACTAGTTCAACTTATTTTAGTTTTATATTAGTAGCCCAAAATCGAAGTAGTAGTTGGATATTTTTGAAATTGATCTGTAGTAGTGGGCAAAACCCTAGTTTAACATATTTAATCATAGATTCGTAGGTCGATTTTTCTACTTTTTTATTATTACAATGCAGCACATGTGTGTTTGCCCGTCGAGTGAAACTCGGAGGAAGAGGGATCACTCGGAAGGAGAGAAGAAGGGAGAGAATTATGGTGTCTCCCCTTTTTCGTGTGATGATGTTGACTTTTGTGCAGGGTTTGTCAGTGAGCAGGAGCGAGCGAGCGAGCGAGCGAGTCGAGCGAGGCCGAGAATGAGAGAGATTTTTTTTTTGTGAGAGGGACAACCGAAGGATCCAGAAGGACCCACATACTTCCGATACGCATCCTGATGCGTCTTCTCTTGACAAAGAAAATGGCTGGGAGTTTGCGTACCTATTGCACGTGACTTGTGCTCACTGAAGTGTGGGACCTCACGCATGGGCACCACACGTAAGTGACAGACCTGTTGATGTAAAAACTCGGTTGATTATTATACTACTACATTTATACAAAGTTTCCTATGGATTCAAGGGTACGAAAGCCAAGTTAAATCATTTACATGACATTATTTTTTCCATGAAGCCAAGTTAACTCATTTATCAATTGGTACATTTTGGAGTGACTAAGAAGGATCCAGGGTTACTTTTTCATTTTCATGTTTTAAACATGTTTAAATCTTGGTCAAACCTATGACTTGACCAAGATTCAAATGGGCATAAAAATTCAAAAAAAATCAAAAAAAACAAAAAACAAAAGCACGCCGTCTTCCTATGTCATATAGTAAGCATTCAAGGTGATAAACAAGGTCTGGCATATTCAAACCACAAAAATCATGTATCTACCCCCTAACCCTAAACAAGGATCCAGGCTTACCCTTTTCATTTTCATGTTTTAAACTTGTTCAAATCTTGGTCAAACTTAGGATTTGACGAAGATTCAAATGGGCGTAAAAATACTTAGAAAAATCATGTACGTATCTACCCCAAACCCTAAACTCTATCTTACGAAGCCAAGCATGAAGAGAAGTGGTTTTGGGTTTCAAACATGGAAATTTCAAAAACCTCCCAAAAGCTTCATTTTAGAGTGACTAAGAAGGATCCATGCTTACCTTTTATTTTCATGTTTTAAACATGTTCAAATCTTGGTCAAACCGTACGTACCTAGGATTTGACCGAGATTCAAATGGGCATAAAAATTCAAAAAAAAAAATGAAAAACCAAAGCACATAGCCTAGCTTCTTATACAGGCCATATAGTAAGCACTCAAGTTGATAAACAAAGTCTAGACATATTCAAACCAGAAAAATCATGTATCTACCCCTAACCCTAAACTTTGTCTTAATTATGAAGTCAAGCACGAAGAGAAGTCGTTTTGGGTTTCAAACATGGACATTTCAAAAACCCTCCCAAAAGCTTCATTGTGGTGTGACGTACTAAGAAGGATACATGCTTACATTTTCAACAACCCCCCTAAAAGCTTCATTATAGAGTGACTAAGAAGGATCCAACAAGCGGGCTTACCTTTTATTTTCTTGTTTTAAACTTGTTCAAATCTCGGTCAAACCAAGGATTTGACCAAGATTCAAAATGTGCATCAAAATTCAAAAAAAATTAAAAAAATTAAAAACCAAATTAAATCACATAGTGTTCTTATGTCATATAGTAAGCATTAAAGTTGATAAACAAGGTCTAGACACATATTCAAACAAGACAAATCATGTATCTATACCCCTAACCCCTAAACTCTATCTTATGAAGTCAACAACATGAAGAGAAGTGGTTTTGGGTTTCAAACATGGAAATTTCAAAAACCTCCCAAAAGCTTCATTTTAGAGTGACTAATATATATAAGAAGGATCCATGCCTGCTTACCACCTTTTCATTTTCATATTTTAAACTTGTTTAAATCTGTGTCAAATTAAACCAAGGATTTGACCAAAAGATTCAAATGGGCATAAAATTTAAAAATAACCAGAAAAATGAAAAACAAAAGCATATAGTCTTCTTATGTCATATACTAAGCATTCAAGTTGATAAACAAGGTTTGGACATGCATATTCAAACCTAGGCAAATCATGTATCTATCCCCTAGCCCCTAAACTATATCTTATGAAGTCAAGCATGAAGAGAAGTGGTTTTGGGTTTCAAACATGAAAATTTCAAGAACATCCCAAAAACTTCATTTTAGAGTGACTAAGAAGGATACAGGCTTCCCCTTTTCATTTTCATGTTTTATACTTGTTTAAATCTTGGTCAAACCTAGGATTTGACAAAGATTCAAATGTGCATCAAAATAAAAAAATCAGAAAAATTAAAAACCAAAGCACATAGTTTTCTTATGTCATATAGTTAGCATTAAAGTTGACAAACAAGGTCTAGATATATTCAAACAAGAAAAATCATGTATCTACCCCTAACCCTAAACTCTGTCTTATGTAGTCAAGCATGAAGAGAAGTGGTTTTGGGTTTCAAACTTGGAAATTTCAAGAACCCCCCAAAAGCTTCATTTTAGAGTGACTAAGAAGGATCCATGCTTACCTTTTCATTTTCATGTTTTAAACTTGTTTACATCTTGGTCATAACTAGTGTATTTGACCAAGATTCAAATGGGCATAAAATTAAAAAAACAAAAAAATGAAAAACCAAAGTACATAGTCTTCTAATGTCATATAGTAAGCATTCAAGCTGATAAACAAGGTCTAGACATATTCAAACCAAACAAATCATGTATCTACCCCCTAACCCCTAAACTTTATCTTATGAAGCCAAGCATGAAGAGAAGTGGTTCTTGGTTTCAAACATGGAAATATCAAAAACCTCCCAAAAGCTTCATTTTAGAGTGACTAAGAAGTATCCATGCTTACCTTTTCATTTTCATATTTTAAACTTGTTTAAATCATTGTCAAACCTAGGATTTGACCAAGATAAGTATGGGCACAAAACCCTCTTAGCCAAAATCAACTACGAGCAAGATTTTCTGTATTGTAGATGCCCCAATTGACTCTCATCCCCAATGTAGTCTTTTTTTATGTCAGTATAGACTTCTTTACTAGATGTATACTATCGTACATGGCATGCATTTGCCTAATGAGCAGCATTGTTTAGCCGTTCTAGCCAACCCGATCAATCTGTCAAGCTTCATGCACGAGATGCCAATTTACTCCCTCGCTCCGATCCATATTTCTTGGTGCTAAAAAGAATGTGAATCGGAGGGAGTACTTTTCTTAGATAGTACTATATCAGTTCAAAAAAAAGTATAGTACTACTACATCACAAATGCTACAAAAGAGTACTAGTACTGTACATCACAAGACCACGACGGTTGTATAGTAGAGTTTAATGCTGAACTTTAAACAGACCAGGAGCATCGTGGCCAAAGCAGGGCGTTGACCGGCAACAAACCAGTCAAAAGACGTAAGAAGAGGCCATATGCTGCGTGCTTGGCCTTGATTGCAGGGTGGTGATTCTTCGCCGCTCGCCATGTATTCACGCCGTACCAGTTCCGCGTCGCCCGCGAGCGGATCGAAGCGATCCCGCGCGCCGGACACGCTCGAGGAGGCGTGGCGGCTCCAGTGCAAGCAGTCCGCCGCCGGGAGTCGGCGCGCGGCGTGCAGGTACAGAGGCTCCCTGTACATGCCGTCGTCGCTCCGCGAGTTCGCCCCGGGCGGGCTCTGGTACAAGGCGGATCCGCCGCTCAAACCGATGAGCGGCCCCATCTTCAACAAATGGTGCGCCGACCGGGAGAGGAACCGCCGGTCGAAGGCGGCGTGGGAGGCGAGCACCAGCGGCGGATTCGCGCCGCCAGCCGGCGAGGAGGCGGAGGAGGCGGAGGAAGGGGAAGACCCCCTCTTCTTGAAGGCGCTGGCCGCGTCCCTCAAGGATGATACCGACAAGAAGAGGGCGGAGGAAGAAGACAAGGCGGCGGCCATCGCTGCCGTGAAGGAGAAGGAGGCGCGGGATGCGGAGGAGAACGCGACCATCATCTTCCTCGATGACTAGATAGGTTAGAAGTCGCGATAAGGATCGCGCAATTCTGTATGTATGATCCGTATGTATGATCAACTATGAATTATGAACAATGAACTATCAAACCAAACCACATAGTTTTTTTTATGTCATATAGTAAGAATTCAAGTTGATAAAACAAGGTCTAGACATATTCAAACTAGACAAATCACGTATATTACCCCTAACCCTAAACTCTGTCTTGTGAAGTAAAGCATGAAGAGAAGTGGTTTTGGGTTTCAAACATGGAAATTTCAAAAACCTTCCGAAAAGCTTCATTTTGGAGTGACTAAGAAGGATGCAGGCTTACCTTTTCATTTTCATGTCTTTAACTTGTTTAAATCTTGGTTAAACCTAGGATTTGACCAAGATCAAATGGGCAAAAAAAATCAGAAAAAAATCAAAAAAATGAAAACTAAAGCACATAGTATTCTTATGTCATATAGTAAGCATTCAATTTGATAAACAAGGTCTAAACATATTCAAACCAGACAAATCATGTATCTACCCACTAACCCTAAATTTTGTCTTATGAAGTCGATCAAGCATGAAGAGAAGTGGTTTTGGGTTTCAAACATGGAAATTTCAAAAACCTCCCAAAAGCTTCATTTTAGAGTTACTAAGAAGGATCCATGCTTACCTTTTATTTTCATGTTTTAAACATGTTCAAATCTTGGTCAAACCGTACCTAGGATTTGACCAAGATTCAAATGGGTATAAAAATTCAAAAAAACTGAAAAACCAAAGCACATAGCCTTCTTATGTCATATATAGTAAGCACTCAAGTTGGTAAACAAGGTCTAGAGATATTCAAACCAGAAAAATCTTGTATCTACCCCTAACCCTAAACTTTGTCTTATGAAGTCAAGCACGAAGAGAAGTCGTTTTGGGTTTCAAACATGGAAATTACAAAAACCTTCCCAAAAGCCTCATTTTGGAGTGACTAAGAAGGATGCAGGCTTACCTTTTCATTTTCATGTTTTAAACTTGTTTAAACCTTGGTTAAACCTAGGATTTGACCAAGATCAAATGGGCATAAAAATTCAGAAAAAATCAAAAAATGAAAACCAAAGCACATAGTATTCTTATGTCATATATTAAGCATTCAAGTTGATAAACAAGGTCAAGACATATTCAAACCAGACAAATCATGTATCTACCCTAACCCTAAACTCTGTCTTATGAAGTCAAGCATGAAGAGACGTGGTTTTGGGTTTCAAACATGGAAATTTCAAGAACCCCCCAAAAGCTTCATTTTAGAGTGACTAAGAAGGATCCAGGTCGAGCTTACCTTTTATTTTTATGTTTTAAACTTGTTCAAATCTTGGTCAAACCTAGGATTTGACCAAGATTCAAATGGGTATAAAAAAATGAAAAACCAAAGCACATAGCCTTTTTATGTCATATAATAAGCACTCAAGTTGATAAACAAGGTCTAGACATATTCAAACCAGAAAAATCATGTATCTACCCCTAACCCTAAACTTTGTCTTATGAAGTCAAGCACCAAGAGAAGTCGTTTTTGGGTTTCAAACATGGAAATTTCAAAAACCTTCCCAAAAACTTCATTTTGGAGTGACTAAGAAGGATGCAGGCTTACCTTTTCATTTTCATATTTTAAACATGTTTAAATCTTGGTCAAACCTATGATTTGACCAAGATTCAAATGGGCATAAAAATAGTTAGAAAAATCATGTACGTATCTACCCCTAACCCTAAACTCTATCTTACGAAGTCAAGCATGAAGAGAAGTGGTTTTGGGTTTCAAACATGGAAATTTCAAAAACCTCCCAAAAGCTTCATTTCAGAGTGACTAAGAAGGATCCAGACCGGGCTTACATTTTATTTTCATATTTTAAACTTGTTCAAATCTTGGTCAAACCGTACCTAGGATTTGACCAAGATTCAAATGGGCATAAAATTTCAAAAAAAAGAAAAACCAAAGCACATAGCCTTCTTATGTCATATAGTAAGCACTCAAGTTGATAAACAAGGTCTAGTCATATTCAAACCAGAAAAATCATGTATCTACCCCTAAGCCTGAACTTTGTCTTATGAAGTCAATCACGAAGAGAAGTCGTTTTGGGTTTCAAACATGGAAATTTCAAATACCTTCCGAAAAGCTTCATTTTGGAGTGACTAAGAAGGATGCAGGCTTACCTTTTCATTTTCATGTTTTAAACATGTTTAAATAAGGATGCGTGGTTCTGAAACCTCATACACATTGTTGCAAAAGTAATTACATCACCTAAACAATACTACCAGTTCATAATTCTAAACTTATGTACAATCTTGGAAACATATAACGCCAGCCTAGTTCACCAATTATCATCATCCCTCTTGATGCGCTTGCCGGTGCCGCTTGTACCTGCCTCCCATGGGTTGGCAGTCCAAGTTCTGCACTCGTTCGCATTCGTGTGTCGGGAATCCTTGTTGGAGCTTCCCAACCAGATACAGGCCCTGCCCTTGCTAGCTCACCACATCCAGCCGTTGCCCTAGCTTGCTCACCATGTGAACCGCCATCCCACGGAGACCCCGAAGTAGGCTCGCACGGGTCCTTTATCCATGGTGGCATATTCTTCGGATCAAATGGTATGTTGTGCCTAAAGCAATAAGATACAAATTCCCAGTAGGTTGTCCCGACAGACTGCTTCTTCTCGTCGCGCTAGGCAGGGGGAAGAGCGGCCAACCTAGCCGCTTCCTTGCAATCCGGGCAAACCACTTCCCTTGGAATTGGTTGTGCTTGACGCTGCCCATCATTGATTTTTTTGAGTCGCCTGTACAACTCAAAACTGACATACCCATCAATCGCAGCATACCTCAAGTTTACTTGTGCAATGGCATGCACTCCCATTGATAGTGGCTGCTAGTAGGGAACTTGGTCTTCATGTCTTTGTAAGATGGGTCAATGATGGCGGCTGCCAAATCACCCATGCCAGTCCTATTGCCAGGACCATTGAAATTGATCATATCCTGAATGTCAATCCAATTATGTTTAGGAATTTTAATGCCATCTCTAGCAAACCTGCTAGAGTCACCCCTGATGTCAACAGTTGTGAAACAAATTCCTTTATGTTGAAGGAATTCTTGCAGTGCCAGATTATCAGGACTCCTGCATGTTAACACAAATCAATCTTGTAAGATCGTATATGCTTTGAAATAGTACACATATTTTTCTTCCAAGAATCAGTATACTTGTTGCAGTGAAACAATGATTTTGCATCAGTGATACACATCAAAATAACATGAATTATTGTTGCGACTATATGATCTAATTATTTAAGTGTCAAGTTAAGATTCAGTTACTATATGTTAATATCTTGACATCCATGCCGATTATCGGTGAGTATGAGTACATGAAATTTGTGCAAATTTTGAGTACCAAAATCATGAAACTAGATATCGTGGTCAATCCAAAAAAATTATACAAGTATATTGGATATTACGTTCGAGACCACATTTTTCATACAAGTTAGTTTGTTCGTGTTTTCATACAAGTTAGAACCTAGTCTATTTCGAAATAAAAAAGCAGATCCAAGATAAAGGAAGAGTTTCTATATTAAAAAACAAAAGGATAAAGGAAGGCATGTGAAGAACATACCTGCAGAAATGGTACACCAGGACGTGGTCGTCCATGGCCAACTGAACGACGGCGGTACTTACTTGGTTCGCAGTGTATTCTAGGTCGAGGCCGACGAACCTGGGCCTGTCCTCTAGTAGCTTTTGTTCGTACATCTTGAGGGTGTGCTCGAGAACGGAAGGGTCATTCGTGTAGACCACGTTCACCTTGGTCGTCCCATGGGGAACGACGCTCCTCTTCAGCGTAAACAGGCCGCCGTCGGCCATGGCAGCGCTGAAGCACGTCGAACTGATCGGAGGGATTGAGGGGGAGGGAGGGAGAGCAACTGCAAACAATGGGGTTTTTTGGAACTTGCCGAAATGCAGGGAGAACGAACCGCCAGGGGTTGTTTAGTGGGGACAGATGGGAATAATACTGCGATGAGGTTGAGGAATTAAGTCCAACCGCCATTTAAATCTAGTACTCCCTATAGTCAGGTGATAGGAAACGGACGGGCAAGATTGATTATAGGGAGGCGAATCCCAGTATTTTCCCAATTTATTTGAGTTGTAATATAACCATCGTTAATACTTGAATTGAAAAATATTTACAAAATAAATTTATTATATACTACATGATGAGATAATCCAACAAACCATGGAAATGCATGGCCATCCAACCATGTCACCCGCTTGTGAAAATTGTATAGGTGGTAGTGTGCGCAATACACGCGGTAGCCACTTCACAAATACATCCTTTTAATTTTGCCCCCCTTAATTCGGCCAATAAAAATGAAAAGACTTTATGTGGAAAACCAAAAAACTGTATTTGGCAAAGTATAGTCGAAAATAAGAAGTTTTTCATTGATCTCTTAAAAAAGGGGTCATGATTCGAAAGTTCGCCATGCATGGTTCTTGCGGTAACCAAGCTAGCTCACCCATGTGGCAAGAAGAGAATCAATGTCCAACATGCATGGTTCCAAAAGTATATATTTACAGAATGATTCTGCTTCTCAAGAATATTTGCATGCCATCATGTTTGTTATTTTTCCTAGATAAAAGTAGTAATTGGTGACTTCGTGATTGCCTTGCTTGCTGATTTCAATAAGTTTGAACCTCATTTTTTGGCTTTTTTTCAAATTTAGGCAAAAACTTCTTGGCAATCGACTTTGTGAGTTACTATACTTGGATGCAACCCACATTTTCGTTGGCTAATTAATGTTTTCTGATTCCACAACAATAGGGCACATCCCTATATCATCCCAAATTTTGAATTCTTATTAGTTTGGTTGATGACCACCATTCATATCCGAACTTAATTAATTGGAGTACAAATGATGGTTTCATGGTAAGCTAGTTTGACAAATTAGCCTTCGAAATGGCGATTCGCCTACCATGCATGCATGTTTGGCCTACCCGTGAAATTTTGATTTGTGGTATTGTGCACACACTGCACATGATAGCGAATAAACAAAACACATATTTGGACCCCTTTGGCCAGCAAGGGCATGTTTGGTTCCTAGACACAATTTGTCAAGAAGCCAAAATTTGGCAGCCATGCATATAGTTTATTTGGCATGTGTTTGGTTTTTGCCACAATTTGGCTTATCACACTTCATTGCATGTATATATGGTCCATTTGTCATAGACTCAACTTTTTTTACAAAGTTTTGACAAAGTTTGGCTTTAATATTTTAAGCCACAATTTGGTGGCTAGCCATACTAGCTTTTTTTTGTTGCTAACCACACTTTGGCTTTGGAAAAATGTGGCTACCAAACATGGGTCCTAATAAAAATAAAACAACACACTAATGTGTGGTAAACCAAAATCCCTACTTTGCAAAGTTGCATATGTGCAAAAGGGGGGCAATGCATGCATTATTCAGAAGTTGACTGTGGTTTTCGTAGTGTAACCAATTAATTAAGCTTACATATGGGAAGAGGCTAGCGAGGCGAACTCAAGCAGCTATGGTTCCAATGTTGTCAAGTTTGAAGTGGACACTGCATGAAGCTTGCTCAAATTAATGGGTAGAAAGCCAAAAGTAGTCCATATTTATTCTATATGTGTGTGAATAATAACTCTTCACCCCAAACCTCTATGTATGATAGGGTTTTATATTTTTTACTTGTTAGTAGTAAGTACATGTCATGTGATGGCTCCATGCACATGTTTCACAACAATTTTTTTGATTTGTTTCTACCTCATTTGGTTGGTTTCAAATTTGCTCAAACTTCCTATATATGCGCGCAATGTTGTACTATTGGGACCCATGTTTGGGCTTTGTTTGTGGTACCACACTTGCAGGGTACCTCCAAGTATTTTATTCCCAAAAATTATGAATCTAATTAAATAGTGAACTATAAACTGATCATCTAAAGTTGGAAAATAAAATCCATATATAGCTACACATCGAGATATGTGTATAAGGTAGACAAACTGCATTGCCACACATGCCTTATATAAGTTTGTTTTTTCTAGCGGAGTGGATTCCCTAATCACCCCACGGTTGTGACATTGTCAATGTTGTCATGATAAATAACATTGCGAGACTTTCCATCTTATTCTTTTTGTAGAAATGATTGTCCCATTATGGCAAACGTCCCCATTCGTTTTTCAAATTAAGTAAACGTTATAGGATGAAAATTCATTGAAGTGACAAATTTTCTAGATTTCTAACTATTTTAGCTCATTCAAACAAGTTTGCAATAGGCCGACCTGTTGTCCAGTGACAATTTTAGAGTACAATTTGATCAACATCACAAAAAGTGCTTTTAAGGCTCGTAAGTAGTATCATACATGCCATGTTGGCAAAAATCTAATGTGTCACATCAATTATCAGGTGAGAGATGAGAGTAGTATTATAACACATAAACCTAGAAAACTTAGAAAACTTCATGACAAATACATCATGTACACACATTTGCATTGAGATTCTACAAAACTTTAAATATGACATAAGTATGAACCATATTATGATACTATGCATTGTGGAGGTAGTATCACAAACTAGTAGTGTATGATACTACGTACTACGTACTTCCCATTGTGACTAGTCTTAATCACTCTGACCTCGCCGTCTCGCCGTCTTACTATAGTACATACTACACCCCCACTCCGTCTCTCATACATCGCCCCACTCGTTTCCCACTCCGTCTCTCATACAGCGGCTGCGCCTGTAGATATCTTCGAGGATCTGGCCGATTTTGACCCGCTTTTCGGCGCTCGCCGTTTCAAGGTGAAGACCCCAATCTTAGCATGCATGTTGGACCAATTAGGAGTACAAAATTATGTTCTAAATGTTGCTCAAACTTTCCATACAACTAATATATAACTTATACTACGTAGGTTACACCATCGAAAAAGGTATGACCAGTTGAGAAATGGGAACAATAACTTGGAACCTTTCTTACTATCGAGTGGGACGTGTGATATTGGTGTGACCCTGCTTTTTTCTTCTTCTACATAATGGCTACATGATGGTTCTAGAAAGAAGTGTATGCTGTTGTGGTATCTCTTGACGCGAATCCCTCTAATCACAAGCGTTAGATTTTGGAAACCAACGGTTAGTACTGCTGTTACATGTCTAGTTCAAAACTGGTGCATTTTGTATGTTGTTGTAGTAGTCTAGTAGATAGATTCAGATGCATGGTCAGGAGTGCAAACATTTCGCAACTAGTTGATCCCTCATCTTATTGTCGGATGTCACATTTCGAGTCTGTAAAAAAATGTAAATTCAAATCATAGTCACGGGTTATGTTGTATCTTGCGCACATCTAAACATTTGTTTCAAAAAGTGACCATATGTGAGCTGTGGAAAAAAGAAGAGACCAAAGTGAATAATATTCCTTAACTATTCACATATCATTTGTCTTTTTTGTGCAAGCTAGAATTTTTTTTTTTACATACTCATCTGTGACCTGTGGAGCAATACACAACATAATATGTGTCCCAGTTTTGTTTTTCTTCATATTTTTTAAAAGTGCAGAAGTGTGATATCCGATAATAGGATGCGAGTGCAACTAGTTGCAAATGAGATGCTAATGCATGCTGATATGATACTACCTCTGCCCATAATTAGATGTATGTCTTTTGTCGTGGCCCCATCCTACTTCTGCATTTTCTTTACGGCCATTTTTGAGTAGTTGGGACCTGGACGTGATCGGACTATTCGATACTCGATAGTAGTCGTAGTACTGTACAACTTCTGCATGTGGCGTCAGCCTCTAGAGTAGTAGTACTAGCTAACGGATAGATTATATCTGGAGAAACTGACATGGCCATTGATATGACAAGACTATACCCGGATTCGAACGCATTGTAGTGACTCCATCAATGTTCACTGCTACACCAGATTGTCGACGCAGAGGATTCCTTGGCTTCCGCGCAAGACCCTTCCCAAAGAAGGCATCTGCTCTGGCCCGTTGATTCTATGTGGACGGTTCCAGATTGCTTTATGTGTTTTTGTACAGTATCAGATACTAGGTTTTCCTTCCCTCCATATTAGGGGTTGTTTGGTTTAGGAGATAGGTTTATGGGGTGAGAGTATCCCCAACCACCTGGCTAGGGATAGCCAATTTTTGTTGTTTGGTTGTGTAGGAATTGAGTGTAGGACGAGAGGTGGGTAGTGGTATAGATTTTTTTTTTGCTCGAAATGTTAGGGGTGGCTATAAGATGGTGAGATTATCTCTACACACATCAAATATACCACACCTCCTATTTTTATAGCCCAAAAAAATACATAACCGGTGGTATGTGAATTGATCTGGGTAGAAATATTACACAACCATACAAATATTCAAATCCTATAGTCAAATCCTACATAACTCCTATAGTCAAATCCTACATAACTCCTATACAAATTGTACGAATCAAAGGATATGATTTTCCCCCTATATAGCTTGTTTGATTTGAAGAATTGAATCCTCCAAAATTTCTATGTATTGTTTTCTTATACTAGTACAACCCTATGGGATTTCTAATAAGAGGTTAGACCTCTTGGAAAAATTCATATGCATCTGTGACAACTATGCTATGCACTCTCAATCTATATAGAAATTTTCTTTGTCTTTCCTATGATACCATCACGCACCTAGCTCTACCAATTCCCGTAGATTTCTTTCCCGTAGGATTCAAGGAGGCATATGTCATAGCGATTCTCCATTATTCTATCATATGAATCTAACATGCACTCTCGCTTGAGTGATGCAAAGTGGCCACTATAAGATTTATTTAGTCAGATTAATTGGTCATGCATACACTAGTTGTTTTCTATCTTTCCTACACATGTCAATTAGCGAAATTTATAAGTAAAATCCTAAAATTCAAATAAATTGCTGAAAATTGGAAATAATATTACAGTTGTAGCAAATTACTAAATCGATCCAGAAAATATGTACATGGCTTCAAGATTCTTTTTGCCGAACTGAGTAGTCCGTAAATGATGTCCTTGGAGTAGTTTGTGAGTTAAAGAACGTCCATTTCATCAAACTGACAAGGCCTTTGATTTGACAAGAGAACACTAATATTTTGGACCTGAATCAGAGTGGTAAAGGCGTACAGCTCGATCAATGCAATGGTATGATGGCTATGCAGCTATACCTATATAGGAGTAGACTACTAGTAGACTTTGGGACACAGAGATTTGGCTTCCGCGGCCGACCCAGAACAAGATTCTTTTACATTGCCCATCTTTTCACTGACATTGAATCGCTGAAACTTGGGGTCCGCCTGTGGCAGGACCAGCCTGTCAATGGCCCAAAGTCTTATGTGCTCCCGCCCTTTGATTTTGGATGGACGGACAAGATTGCCCAGTCCCATCCCTGTCCTGTTCGTTCCAGTTTTCATCCTCCTCCCCGGGGAACCCTCCCCGGAGAGCTCTACACCGACCCCTTCTATCCCCACCTGCTTGTCCCTTCCTTCTTCCTCCAGCGATTCATCCATCGTTCAACAAGTTGTCTAAGAAGAACATGAAGAAGTGTAAGAAGAGGAAGGAGGCGTTGTTGTCTGAGACTAAATCCGCGGTGAAATCCATCCCGCTGAAAGTCCTGCAAACTTCGACTTTGAAAGTGTACCAGCGGCGCCGGCGGACAGGCATGTCTGCGCTTCCATCGCAAGCTCAGTCTGCGCTTCCATCGCAAGCTCAGTCTGCGCTTCCATCGCAAGCTCGATGCAGCCGGGCTTGTTGGGTCGAGGCGAGTAATCCAGCAAGAGTCCTGGTAGGTTTTTATCGCCATGTGCTTTCTTTGCCCCCATGAACGCAGATTACAGCAAGGCAAACAGATCCAACTATTTTTTTTACCCGGGAGAACCAGCTATTTGACCGTCTTTCTTCCAGGGCCGCCCGTTCAAGTGTCGCCCTTCCTACCGATGCCGAGAAATCGACCATGTTTCGCCAAGATGGTGGGTACGTAGCTCCCCGGTATGTTTCCATGCCGAAGTTTCTCTGCCTTCTGGCTGGCTAGCGGATCAAACAATTTAACCGTCTTTCTTCCATGGCGGCTGGTTTCAGCGCCATTCCTACCCAAGTTGAGAAATCGCTCGTTTCTCGCCAACCTGGTGGGTACGAAGCTCTTGGGTATGTTTCCATCGCCATGCCGGATTTTCGTTGAGTCCTTGCTGGCAGGTGGTGCCAACTAAACCGGCTATCATCTTCCAGGGCCGACGGTTCCAGGCTCGTGCTTTCTACCGCAGGATCCACTTCGTACTTAGCTATCGAGGACCCGTTGTTTGATGAGCACTTGTTAGCTCTCAAGAGCATTAATAATGTATGCACTATAATATACGAAGTATATCCATTGCTTTTTTCTTCCTCTTCATCTCCGTATCGCATGAGGGCTTCTTTAATTCGTAGGACTTCTATAAGAATTGTGTAGCATTTAGATCCTATGGGTTCTTCCCTACATTAGTTGTTTGATTTATAGAAATATAT
Organism: Lolium perenne; assembly: GCF_019359855.2. Taxonomy (NCBI): domain Eukaryota; kingdom Viridiplantae; phylum Streptophyta; class Magnoliopsida; order Poales; family Poaceae; genus Lolium; species Lolium perenne. The sequence goes on along the minus strand of NC_067246.2, from coordinate 190,954,047 downwards.
CCTATGTTTGTTCCTTTTTTCGAAATGGGGGACATATCACAGCCTCTGCATCAAAATGATGTATATGGCTGCTTTATTGCTTTCTTCAGTTCATACACAAATTATGACAACTTCTCACGGATCAGCTAGAGTCGACACAAAGATCCACCAACGAAACATAGAAAACAGCAGGTGCCAAAAAGGCAAAAACACATCAGTAAGTAATTCTATGAGGAAACTGCCAGCCATCCTGGCTGTAAAAATCCCGTGCGGCTGTCTCTAGTCAGTTGCACCCAGACTCCCTGATATCCTGCTGATCCTCGGGCTGGAGATAAGAAACATACGGATCTAGTGAATAATCATAGGGATAACCTGCAAGAAGGGATGAGATTTGGGTTTATTAAACACGACTTCATTTTGTACATTCCAAAATAGCCCATAAAATAGCGCATACACCCTCTCTAATGTATACAAAATCCTATGCTTTTCCTAATCTTATGATTTTCATATCCTGTGAATGAAAAAGGATCCCTGATTCACATCGGTGAATTTTTCCATGCAGGAAGGGATTATGAGATTAAAGGGCCACAACACCACCCTTCAGAACAGAAACCTCAAACTCTTGCATAGGTTTGGTATCCTGAATGCAGAATCAGAGACGAATGCTCAGTCTCCGGGAGAGGAGCAGCCAGTGCACGTGTGTGCATCTTCGGCCGTGTATGTTTCCATTGCCGTGCCGCAGTTTCATCGCCTCCTTGCTGGCTGCCAGATCCAACTACTTAACTGTCTTTCTTCCAGGGATGGTGGTTCCATAGTTGAAGAGGTTCCTATGGACAAGGACTTTGCAGCTCTCAGGCATATTGAAGAGGTTGGCACTCCATTTGTTTATTTCTCCCCCCTCATCTGCACTCTGCATACTTCATTGCTGTTGAATTTGCAACTGGACCAGATCAAGGGCCACAACACCATCCTTCATAAGAAAATCCGCCACCTCGTGGGCAGGGGCATTTTAAATCGTGCCATATCGGCGGAGAATGCCCGTTCCGAGCAATCTTGTTTTGATAAACGGTACTCAGATGTTCTCGCGGAGTGTAAGAAGTTGAAGAAGGAAGTCGAGGAACTACGCGCCCAGCCACCGATGAGTGTGGTCACTGACAAGGCTGGTCAGTGTGATTGCAACTGTGACTGTGAAAGTTTTCAACAGGAAGTGGAGTTGCATGCTGAACATGCGCAATATTTCGAGACGAAGTACTTGAAAGTTCGCACAGAGTGCGATAAGTTGAAGAAGGAAGTCGAGTGTCTCCGCTCCCAGCAGCCAACTATTGCGACATCAAGAGACCAGGGTGTGCTAATTGCAGCCAGAATTTTGGAATCGATGAAAAGTTGAATTTGGCTTTGTTGTGCAATATAGCAAGACCTGTTCCTCCTCTGCCTTCGTCTTTTGGCATAATTGCTTTGTCTTCAGTATTGACTCCTGAATGATTCGTATATTTCTGACGGTTTCTGAATTATGTACAACTTTTGTAATATTGGTCAAACTAGTTTTGACCAGGGTTTGTGTAGGGTGGTTGAATTTTTTTGGTTGGTCCAAATTGTGTTGTGTGGTCCAAATGTGATGTATCATCACACCACCATGTGCCCCGCCACCCCCAGGTTTTGGTAATGCCATTCTGATACATGCTTCATAGAAGGAACATACATTTTTTCCGTTAGGGCATGACAATTTTGAAAAATTCAAACAAAAATGGGAAGAGAGAATGGTAACATCATTTTCCATGTGATGCCCCTGTGCCAAATTTTGGTTCATTTTCAGAATGTAAGGTGACAAATTACTCGAGGAAGCTAGTTGGAGTAGACGGGCATGACCGGATTGGCATAGGGGATTTATTTTTTGAAGGATGTTATTTTTCATGGACAATATCTGACACAAACAATAAAATGTTAAGGTCTCATATTATTCTGAATGATTGTGAATTACTTATGACGTTTGGAAGTATTGGTATACGTGAGAATCGAGTACATGCACGACTTCACGCGTCCACAACTAATCGGCCTCATCGTCTGTCGCGTCCACAACTAATGCCATTCTGATACAGAGAGTCAGAGGCTATAAAATAATCGGCCTCATCGTCTCTCGCGAGCTCGTCCTCTCCCCTCCCATCAACTCACCGCACCTCCGAGGCATCGACTTCCTCGTTTCCAACCGCAGCAGCATGAAGACAGGTCTTGCGTACGAGGTGGAGCAATCGGCGGCCGCTCGCGCAGAGGATGCCTCTGCGGTAGTGGCCGTCGCGGCGGGTGAGGCTTCACCGGGCACCCAGGCCGCTCGTCTCCTCTGCTTGTCTGATTCTTCGACCTCGGTTGAAACGGGCGTCCTGGCCGTCGAGGAGAAGGTGGATAGCAACGCCGTTGCTCCTGCCGAAGATCCGCAAGGCGTTGCAGGCCACCACGGCGAGGTCTTCCTAGACCCGGTGCTGGACGCGGACCTCGACCCCTTCGACGATTTCGGCCCAAACGTTCAGTTCCAGGAGGATGTCGAGGGTGACGATGAGGAGGTACTGCTCTTTTACCGAAACTGTCCCGATCCTTTTTGTGTCATATTACTGTTCGCGTGGTTTGCACGAACCTGGTTCTTGATTGATTTGATCCCCTACCTTGTCTTGTAGACGTACTTGATTCTACGGTTCGTACGGTCAGATTCTAGTTTAATTTCGACTAATCTGCCATGTAGTTGGCTTGATTTGTCATATAATTAATTTATGTGTTCATACTTAGTGGACTTGCAATTGTTGTGGCTTATGTTCATTGCTGTTCATAGGGTTTTCTCGTGATTTAGTATGATTTCTTCTGCCATTTACTTGTTCTACACATTTAATTTTAGGGTTTCTAAGGTTTGCTTATGATAGTGCAGTATTTATTCGATCTTTCATTAAGCACATGATTATTATGTACTTTATAATTCACAGGAATATTCTGATGACATGGACGACAACAAGGAGCGCAGGGAAGGAAGAGCCGCTACGTTCAAGCGGCCGAAGGGTGGTGAAATTGCTTTCCGCATGCGCTGGGAGCTATTTTGCCCATTCTGTGGCAAAATCCTCCGTAGGACATCCGCAGCCTGATCCAAGATGCGACGGGTGTAGGCCTAAGTACATCGGGAAGCACCGCCCGCAACCAAGGCCAAGCACGCAGCATATGGCCTCTTCCTCCGTAATTACGTCTTGCCTGGCTTGTTCCCGCCAACGCCCCCGCTGCTGGCCCTCATGCTCCTGGTCCTGTTTAATGTTCATATGTGTAATCTTATTCCCTTTGTAAGTTCTTTATTAAACTCTACTAGTACAACCGTGGTGGTCTTGTGATGGTAGTACTCTTTTGATGCATTTGTGATGTAGTAGTACGAAGTACTAGTATTTTTTTTTGAAATGGTATAGTATTGTCTAAGAAAAGTACTCCCTTCGATTCACATTCATTTTACACCAAGAAATATGGATCGGAGTGAGGGAGTAAATTAAACATGGCATCTCGTGCATGAAGCTTGACATATCGACCAGGTTGGCTAGAATGGCAATACAATGCTGCTCATTAGGCAAATGCATGCCATGTAAAGAAGTCTATACTGACATAAAAAAAAGACTACATTGGGGATTAGAGTCAATTGGGGCATCTACAATACAGAAAATCTTGCTTGTAGCTGATTTTGGCTAAGAGGGTTTTACTCACATTACACGTGCCACTTTCCTTGTCTGCAAAACAAGTTCCAATAAAGGAAGAGGAAAGAAAAGGACATTGTGGGCGAGATTGAACACCTTTTTTATGTGTTAAGTTGAGGCCTCGTTTAGCTGAGGATTTCGACTTAGGCCTAACAGCTCAGCACACCCACAAATAAATCTCCTTGCGCGCACCACTGTCAGCAAAAATAACAAAATTAGCACGCAAGATTAAGAACGAAGTGAATTTAATTAACTTGGTTAGCTTTTCAAGCAATATATTCAGAGAAAGAGCACACATGATCGGCTCGAAATAATCGTAAGAGAAGAACAATAAATCTAAGGCACCCCACTTCATCGGAAGAAGGGGCGCGACAACGCATGGATTCATACCTTGAGTCGACGCTGGCTCGTAGAAGGGCGGCCGCGCCTCGAGGATGCCGGCGACGTCTCCACCTCGGTATCACATGTGAGTGCTTCTCGACGGGCGGTGCGCCGCGCCATGTAGAAGATCTATCAAAAGAGGAGAGCCCGATGACGCTACTGACGCCTCAACCTTGATAGCACCGGCCTGTTGCTCCGCACTGAGATGCGCCACATGCAAGATTTAGCGGATGCGCCAATTTCGGAGATATGTCATGATCGTTGTAACAAATTTCACCGTGATGATGATTTGATCCTGCACTCGGCCTTGAACACAAGTACTAGTACAGTCTCACAATTTTTTATCATTATACTTTGCGAGATTTAGCGGATGCGCCAATTTTAGAGATATGTCATGATCGTTGTAACGAATTTCAACGTGATGATGATTTGATCCTGCACTCGGCCTTGAACATAAGTACTAGTACATTCTCACAATTTTTTTATCATTATACTTTGCGAGATTTAGCGGATGCGCCAAATTCAGAGATAGATCATGATCATGGTAACACACTTTTCAATGTAATGATGATTTGATGTTGCACTCGACCTTGAACATAAGTCCTAGTACGGTCTCACAATTTTTTTATCATTATACTTTGCAAGTTTTAGCGGATGCGCCCATTTTCAGAGGTAGATCATGATCATGGTAACAAATTTTAAACGTGATGATGATTTGATGTTGCACTCGACCTTGAACAGAAGTACTACTACTATCTCACAATTTCTTTATCATTATACTTTGCCAGATTTAGCGGATTCGCCAAATTTAGAGATAGATCATGATCATGGTAACAAATTTTCAACGTGATGATGATTTGATGTTGCACTCGGGCTTGAACATAAGTACTAGTACGGTCACTCAAAATTTTAGCATTATACTTTGCAACGGATGCACCAATTTCAGGTGCATGTCACCAGATCTGTGTCCGATGATGATCATGGTAGTAACCGATGTTCAACTTGATGATGATTTCATTTTACAGTCGGCCTTGAACAGAGGTACTAGTACGGTCTCACAATTTTTTATCATTATACTTGGACCTTAGCGAAATTCAAAATCTCATAGCGGCAAAACTTCCCGCCCACAAAATACAAAAAATTCACACGCTTCCAAATTCCGATTCTACCCCTGTGGAGATGACAGCAAAGTCGGTTGGTGGGGGGTCTGGCCGTCATTTTTTGGATCACCACCTCCCTAGCCCCGGATACCCTACCAAAAAAATTCATTTCCCTCAGTCTCTCATCTGAGACCACCCACCAGAACTTCTCAAGTCCCTCTCTCTACCACCTCCACGACCACCGCACCGGAACATCCCCGCCGGACTTCCCTGGCCTACCCGAGCCCTCGCGATCCTCGTCATCCGGCTGCCTGCCGGAGCCGCTTCATCGACGCCGTCATCAACCGGACCGGATCATCCCCGCCGAACCTCGAAACCATATGCTCATCCAGCAGTCTACCGCAGTCGCTTCAGCTGCGGTATCGTCCACCCCACTGGAGCCGCTTCGCCGGATCCGTCGTCCACCGCATCGGATCTTGCTCACCGACACCGCTGTGGATGAACCGGATCTGCTTCACCCGCGCCGTGCATGATCTAAACTCTTCTACTGTCGCTTTTCTATTGCTTGCCTGCAAGTTCTTGTTTAATCTTGGGGGAACCTGTTTGTGCTAACGACGCGCCGTTACGTTTTTGCAGATGAGATAGGTAATCATGAAGTGTAATGGCCGTCTCTCCAACCCCAAGTAGCACATGTAGCGTACTTCATCACCGGATCTATCAACCCCAGGAAGATCTGCTGTGACTCCCACAGAGTGCTTCTCCTAATGTAAGTCCCTTGTTTTAGCGCCATGTTCTGGGTTCAGATGCTTGTTTGTCTGAAGCTCTTTTAGTTCATTCCTAGCTATGACCGTAACACGTTGCTATTTTCTACTTCATTGCTAACTTTAAGCGATTGAACATTTTGGTTTGCATTCCCTGCTCTGTAGTTGTAGCCATCATAACTTCTATCTTGCTCAGTCGTTGTTACAAAAATTATAGGTATTATAGTAACATCCTGCTATTATTTAGTTCACGGCCAATTTTAAGTAATTGCACATGTTGGTTCGCATTCCCTGCTCTATAGCTTTTGGCATCGTAACTTCTATATTTGGTTTACATTCCCTGCTCTGTAGATCTAGCCATCATAACTTTATCTTACTCAGTCGTTGTTACAAAAATTATGGCCTGCTACTATGTTGTTTGTGCCAATTTTTTACTCCATGAACATGTTGGCTTGCATTCCCTGTACTACAGGTGATGCCATTGTTTTGTATCTAGTTCATTGTAAGCTAACAAAGTAAGGACTTAGTTTGGCATGCTATCACTCTGCTATCTAGCCTGTAGTACAAATAAACTTGTCATACTACTAGATAATAATTTTGCGTGCCATCTTGTTCTTCAAAAGCTGCATTATTGACTTGTTTCTCTGACTTGGCATGACACTCACATATGGAAAGCTGAACATATTGGTTTGCATTCCCTCTTATACAAGTTCACAGGTGATCCCACTATATTCTGTATCTAGTCCATCCTAAGCTCCAGCATTAACTATCCTCTATGTGTTGCTCATTACAAGTTTATATCCCGAAACATCTTGATTTGCATCCCCTTCACTATAAGTTCAGGAGTATTATTTAGTTCACGGCCAAAATGAAGTAATTGCACTTGGCACATGTTGGTTCACATTCCCTCCTCTTTAGCTTTTGCCATCGTAACTTCTATTTTTGGTTTACATTCCCTGCTCTGTAGATGTAGCCATCATAACTTCATCTTGCTCAGTCGTTGTTACAAAATTTATAGCCTGCTACTATGTTGTTCATGCCAATTTTGTACTCCCTGAACATGTTGGTTTGCATGGGACTCGACAGTAGTAAGTCTCATTGTTTCATTCGAACATGCTCGTTATATTGGTCGTTGATATGCGGCATGCACTCTTTGTTTGCTTATTGTGCGCATTACAATGATCTTGTTATAACGACGAAATGATGAGTTCCAAATTCTTTGGCAAACAATATTGCAGTGTCTTTGCGTTTCCATTGTTGCTGTCTTAACTTGTAATGTCTTTGTTTCAGATATAGGTGCTGCATGGACAACTTAAAAGATTGCTGGATCGCTTCATTGTATTATAGGTTTAATTACCATTCAATTTCTCTGGGTTCTGTAATATTTTTTCAAAGCCTTGCAGCTGATGTAATATTTAGTTAGTTTTTATAGTTCTTTCGCGCATTTTTTCTTTGGTGCTTGTGGTAAGTGAGGCTATCCGACAGAAATCAATGCTGCGTAAATATTCTCAGTATCTAAATCACGAATTCCCATCCCTTAAACGGCCCAATTAAGCGAAATCACATATGTGCCGGCTCGCAAAATCCTAAAGCGCCTATTACGCCGGCATATAAACAGCAACTAAACGGGCTGGCCCACTTACTTATTGGGCCAGCCCACTTGATTTACTGTGGACCCCACACTCTAAGTGGGCCGGCCCACTTGCTTTAAGGTGGACCCCACCCACAACTGGGCCGGCCCACTAACTAGTTGGGCCAGCCCAATTGCTTTTGTGGTGGACCCCACATACTAAATGGGCCGGCCCTTTAAGACCAAAGTGGGACCCACCAGGGTTTTTGGCCCGGCCCACTCTCTTGTTGGGCCGGCCCACTTGCTATATGGTGGACCCCACATACTAAACGGGCCGGCCTTTTAAGAGGAAAGTGGGACCCACTTGTGTTTTTGGCCCGGCCCACTAGCGTGTTGGGCCGGCCCACTTGCTATATGGTGGACCCCACATACTAAATGGGCTGGCCCTTTAACCGGAAAGTGGGACCCACCTGTGTTTTTGGCCCGGCCCACTATCTTGTTGGGCCGGCCCACTTGCTATATGGTGGACCCCACATACTAAATGGGCCAGCCCTTTAACTGGAAAGTGGGACCCACCTGTGTTTTTAGCCCGGCCCACTATCTTGTTGGGCCGGCCCACTTGCTATATGGTGGACCCCACATACTAAATGGGCCAGCCCTTTAACTGGAAAGTGGGACCCACCTGTGTTTTTGGCCCGGCCCACTATCTTGTTGGGCCGGCCCACTTGCTATATGGTGGACCCCACATACTAAATGGGCTGGCCCTTTAACAGGAAAGTGGGACCCACTTGTGCTTTTGGTCCGGCCCACTGGCTTGTTGGGCCAGCCCAGTTGATCTAATGTGGACCCCACGTACTAAATGGGCCGGCCCGATAGCAGGAAAGTGGGACCCACATGCTAATTGGGCCGGCCCAATAATTTTTTGGGCCGGCCCACTTGCTTTAATGTGGACCCCACTTTGTAAATGGGCCGGCCCGATACCAGGAAAGTGGGTCCCACATGTCTTGTGGGCCGGCCCTTTTGCCTGTTGACCGGTCAAACGAGTGCATTCGGCCCGGCCCACATGCTTAGTGGGCCGGCCTATTAAAGTTTTGACCTGTCAACTTTAGAGGTTAGGCCCGGCCCACGTAACTAATGGACCAGCCCAGCTATATAGTTGACCGGTCAAACTAAGTCAGCTGGCCCGGCCCGCAAACTTAATGGGCCGGCCCGCTTAAGACGTGGCAGGCCTCGTGTGGGCCTACCATCTACCACGGGGTTTCAGCCGGTTAACGCCGTTAATCGCGCTAACGGCGTACGCCACGTGTCGGTTGCATGACGTCGGCGATCAACGGGCTCCCGGAAACACTTGGGCAACGGTCCGATTTTCCGTGGCGGAAGGGCGCCCAAGCGCGACGGACCGAAAAAATCGTCGTAGGACTTTGCCTGACGCAGTTTCCACAACAGAACCCATATCGTCGGGTTAGGCCCATAGGCGATGAAAAATACCCCTTAGCGGACGATTTTGAGACGTTGTCTATCAGAACTTTTCTTGTAGTGAGTGATGCTCATCATAGGTGCACTAAGAAACACTCCACTATTATCCTACTTAGGAACTTTTATGTTGGTATCTCTAGCTGGAATAGGTATGTTCTTGATACTCTTGCGGGAGGTAATTTCCTAGGCACCCCTGCTTTAGAAGCTAGTTGCATTATTGAGAGTCTAGTTGGAATACCACCTGTTAATGAAGCTAAAATTGAAATCTCTCTTGAAGATGTCATGAAAAAGTTGGAGGCCATAGAGAAAAATCTTCCAAGTGTAGAGACTAAATTGGGTATATTACTTAATAACACTGATAAACTTGATAAAACTCTAAGTGGAATCAATGAGAGAATTGCCATGTTAGAAACTTGTGCTACTCATGATAATCGAACCCATAGGATTAGTGAACTTGAAGAAGCTATGGGAACCCTGGGTTCAACTTTTTCCTCTCTTAAGTTTAAGGAGAAATCTTATGTGGGTAAGGAGCAAAAGTTCATGTATGTCTCTAAGGTCCCTAAGCCAAAAAAAACTATTATAGGCCTAAAATTGACAAAGCCCTTAGTACCACTATAGATAATGGAGCATCTAAGATACCTAATGTGACAAATTGTGAAAATTATAATGTTGATGCTTCATCCCTTGATGTTACTTGATTCACACTTTCTGCGCCTAGCTGAAAGGCGTTAAAGAAAAGCGCTTATGGGAGACAACCCATTATTTTACTACAGCACTTTTGTTTTATATTTGAGTCTTGGAAGTTGTTACTACTGTAGCAACCTCTCCTTATCTTTATTTTATTGTATTGTTGTGCCGAGTAAAGTCTTTGATAGTAATGTTGATACTTGATTTGGATTACTGCGCAGAAACAGATTTCTTACTGTCACGAAATTTAGCAGCCCTGTCTGTAGGTAACTCAGAAAATTCTGCCAATTTACGTGCGTGATCCTCAGATATGTACGCAACTTTCATTCAATTTGAGCTTTTTCATCTGAGCAAGTTAAGTGCCCCTGAAAAATTCGTCTTTACGGACTGTTCTGTTTTGACAGATTCTGCCTTTTATTTCGCATTGCCTGTTTTGCTATGTTTGATGGATTTCTTTGTTCCATTAACTTTCAGTAGCTTTGTGCAATTTCCAGAAGTGTTAAGAATGATTATGTCACCTCTGAATATATGAATTTTCAATTATGCACTAACCCTCTAATGAGTTTGTTTTGAGTTTGGTGTGGAGGAAGTTTTCAAGGGTCAAGAGAAGAGGATGATACAATATGATCAAGAAGAGTGAAAAGTCTAAGCTTGGGGATGCCCCCGTGGTTCATCCCTGCATATTTCAAGAAGACCCAAGCATCTAAGCTTGGGGATGCCCAAGGCATCCCCTTCTTCATCGACAACTTATCAGGTCACCTCTAGTGAAACTATATTTTTATTCCGTCACATCTTATGTGCTTTACTTGGAGCGTCTGTTTGCTTCTATTTTTGTTTTTGTTTGAATAAACTCAGATCCTAGCATTCTTTGTGTGGGAGAAAGACACGCTCCGCTGTTGCATATGAACACATGTGTTCTTAGCTATACTTTTAATGTTCATGGCGAAGGTTAAAACTGCTTCGTTCATTGTTATATGGTTGGAAACAGAAAATGCTTCATGTTGTAATTGGTATAATGTTTTGAATAATTTGATACTTGGCAATTTTTGTGCTCATATAGATCATGTTTAAGCTCTTGCATCATGTACTTTGCACCTATTAATGAAGAACTACATAGAGCTTGTTAAAATTTGGTTTGCATGATTGTTCTCTCTAGAGTCTAGATATTTTCTGGTTAAGGTGTTTGAACAACAAGGAAGACAGTGTAGAGTCTTATAATGCTTGCAATATGTTCTTATGTAAGTTTTGCTGTACCGGTTCATACTTGAGTTTGCTTCAAACAACCTTGCTAGCATAAGCCTTGTATTGAGAGGGATTACTTCTCGTGCATCCAAATCCTTGAGCCAAAAACTATGCCATTTGTGTCCACCATACCTACCTACTACATGGTATTTTTCTGCCATTCCAAAGTACATTACTTGAGTGCTACCTTTAAAATTCTATTCTTTGTCTTTGCAATATATAGCTCATGGGAAAATAGCCTTAAAAACTATTGTGGTAAGAATATGTAGCTTATGTATCTTATTTCTTATAAGTTCCTTGTTGAGCGATAACCATGTTTCTGGGGACGCCATCAACTTTTACACCTTTGTTGAATATCATGTGAGTTGCTATGCATGTTCGTCTTGTCTGAAGAAAGGGCGATTTTCATGATCAAATGGTTTGAGTATGCATATTGTTAGAGAAGAACATTGGGCCACTAACTAAAGCCATGAATCATGGTGGAAGTTTCAGTTTGGACACTAATCCTCAATCTCTTATGAGAATATTATCTGTTGTTGAAATGCTTATGCATTAAAGAGGAGTCCATTATCTTTTTTCTATGTTGTCCCGGTATGGATGTCCTTGTTGAGATCTATCAAAAACGAGAAATCAAATGCGATCTATCTCCTTGGACCTTTGTACAGGCGGCATAGAGGTACCCCTTTGTGACACTTGGTTGAAACATATGTTATGCAATGATAATCCGTGTTAATCCAAGCTAATTAGGACAAGGTGCGAGCACTATTGGTATTCTATGCATGAGGCTTGCAACTTATAGGATGTCTTATACATAACACATATGATTTATTACTACCGTTGACAAAATTGTTTCTATATTTTCAAAATGAAAAGCTCTAGCACAAAAATAGTAATCCATGCTTCCCTCTGCGAAGGGCCATTCTTTTACTTTATGTTGAGTCAGTTTACCTACTTCTTTCTATCTTAGAAGCAAACACTTGTGTCAACTGTGTGCATTGATTCTTACATGTTTACCTATTGCACTTGTTATATTGCTTTATGTTGACAATTATCCATGAGATATACATGTTGAAGTTGAAAGAAACCGCTGAAACTTATATCTTCCTTTGTGTTGCTTCAAAGCTTTCTACTAAGAATTTATTGCTTTATGAGTTAACTCTTATGCAAGTCTTATTGATGCTTGTCTTGAAGGTACTATTCATGAAAAGTCTTTGCTATATGATCAGTTGTTTAGTCATTGTCTTTACCATTGCTTCGAATCACTTCATTCATCTCATATGCTTTACAATAGTATTGATCAAGATTATGATAGCATGTCACTTCAGAAATTATCCTTGTTATCGTTTACCTACTCGAGGGCGAGTAGGAACTAAGCTTGGGGATGCTTGATACGTCTCAAACGTATCCATAATTTCTTATGTTCCATGCTAGTTTTATGACAATACTCAGATGTTTTATACACACTTTACATCATTTATACGCATTTTCCGGCACTAACCTATTAACGAGATGCCGAAGCGCTAGTTCCTGTTTTGTGCTGTTTTTGGTTTCAGAAATCCTACACAGGAAATATTCTCGGAATTGGACGAAATTAACGCCCAGGGTCTTATTTTTCCACGGAGCTTCCAGAAGACTGAAGGGGATACGAAGTGGGGCCACGAGGTGGCGACACCACAAGGCGGCGCGACCAAGGAGTGGCCCGCGCCGCCCTATGGTGTGGGCCCCTCGAGCCTCCCCCGACTCTGCCCTTCCGCCTACTTAAACTCTCCGTCGTGAAAACCATATTACCTAGAGCCACGATACGGAAAACCTTCCAGAGACGCCGCCGCCGTCAATCCCATCTCGGGGGATTCAGGAGATCGCCTCCGGCACCCTACCGGACAGGGGAATCATCTCCCGGAGGACTCTTCATCACCATGATCGCCTCCGGATTGATGTGTGAGTAGTTCACCCCTGGACTATGGGTCCATAGCAGTAGCTAGATGGTTGTCTTCTCCTCATTGTGCTATCATGTTAGATCTTGTGAGCTGCCTATCATGATCAAGATCATCTATTTGTAATGCTACATGTTGTGTTTGTTGGGATCCGATGAATATGGAATACTATGTCAAGTTGATTATCAATCTATCATATATGTGTTGTTTATGTTCTTGCATGCTCTCCATTGCTAGTAGAGGCTCTGGCCAAGTTGATACTTGTAACTCCAAGAGGGAGTATTTATGCTCGTGTTATCACCAGATTTTGGCCAAATCAGGAGATGGGCCGTAAGGGAGATGGGCTTGGAAGATTACATATGGAAGATCTCTGAAGCGGCCTTGCACGAAGAGTTTGGGCTAGATTGCCCGTGTATCTGTAATATAGTAGATCGCATCTTAGATTAAAAGATAGAGTTTTACCCGTGCACGGTTAGGTGCACGCCTGAATTAGAAAGTCCCCTGGACTATAAATATGTATCTAGGGTTTATGGAATAAAAAACAACCAACGTTCAACCACAAATCAATCTCGGCGCATCGCCAACTCCTTCGTCTCGAGGGTTTCTACCGGTAAGCATCATGCTGCCTAGATCGCATCTTGCGATCTAGGCAGCACAAGCTTATGCTCGTTGTTCATGCGTTGCTCGTACTGAAGCCTTTTTGATGGCGAGCAACGTAGTTATCTTAGATACGTTAGGGTTAGCATTGTTCTTCATATTACATGCTATCGTAGTGCAACCCTTGCATATCTGGCCGCCCTTACACCTATCTTAGGTGTAGGGGCGGCACCCCGCTTGATCATTATTTAGTAGATCCGATCCGTTACGGTTGCTCCTTGTTCTCCAAGGATTATTTTAATATCTGCAATAGTTAGGCCTTACAAAGGGTTGGAGGATCCAGCGGCACGTAGGGTGTCGTTTGCTAGTCCTAGGCAGGATGTTCCGGGGATCAACCTCATGTTGGTTTTTAGGCCCTATCTAGGATCGGCTTACGATCACCGTGCGTGGCCGCGAGGCCCAATCGTGAGTAGGATGATCCGATTATGCGGTGAAAACCCTAAATCGTCGTAGATCGCATTAGCTTTATCTTGATCAAGCAGGACCACCATATATTCGTGCACCTCGTACGAATCATGGGTGGATCGGCTCCTTGAGCCGATTCACAGGATAACCTGAGAGCCGATCGAGGCTCGTATTTAATGTTTACGTGTATGCCATGCAGGAAACTAAGCGAGGCATCTTCATCACCTTCCTGACCAGGTATAGGTCAGGTGGCACGCCCTTGCACCAGCATCGGACGTGTGTACCAGAGGCTTTGCGGGCCGTCGCTCGGAGGGACCAGGGCCAGCCGCAGCCCTAAGTTGTTCCCGGCTCTACTGTGTTGCCCGTCGCTGCCCGCCGGTGGGTTTTGACCGCAACACATTCTGGCACGCTCGGTGGGACTAGCTTCGACATCAACCACATCGCCATCTACATCTGAGATGGCGGACGGCACCCCAGTCACGTACGAGGATCTGACCGACGAGCTCAAGAAGAAGTATGACGAGGTCAAAGCAATCCTCGAAGCCGACCTCATCGGCTCTATTCACAGAACCCGTTCACATGGCATCAGGTGAAAGGGGTTCTCGCCTGATGGTGCACTCGATGGGATAGACCTCTCTGCCCCATCAGAAGAACGCACCAGGTCCCTACGTCAGGAGATCAACTACCTGGTGGCTCACTCGCTGCACCACCACTCTGAGAACTTGGTGAACACTTTGGAGCATGTCGCTCTCCGTGTGATCCAGGAGATCATGAGGCACTAGTACTCTCCGTCAGGACCAGCTCTCGGGACACACCAAGGAGAGATGCCACTCCAGTCCCGTCCACCGCTGCCATTTGCGTTGGTAGCACCAGAAGTGTCGAATTCACCGGCATTCGTCGTCTACAAGATCGGTGGTGACCCTAGTGACTGCCAGTTCTTGCATGAGGCGCCTAAGGAGATCCCTCACGGGTACATGTGCACATACGTGCCAGATTGCGGTAACTGGGTGCTCACAAACCAGGCCGCGATAGCAGGGACTTCTGGGAAAGCAGGAGGAACGTCAGCAACATATCTTGAGAAGCAGACGTGGCTAACTAAATATGCCACCCCGACGAACCTCCAGAGCTCAGCTCCTGCAGTTGGCTCAGAGCTGGAAAAGCAAGCATGGCTGTCTAAGTACGCCCCGAATCTTCAGAGTTCGACTCCTGCAGCCAGCGCCGCGGATCAGATCAGTACGATCCTCAGGGATCAGTTCGGCATGGTGCCGAAAAGGAGGGCAATCGGCTATTCCAAGCCGTACCCCGATGAATACGAGTTGGTCCCGCTACCACCCAAGTATCGGCTCCCTGACTTCTCCAAGTTCAGTGGATCAGATGGTTCCAGCTCCATCGAGCATGTGAGCCGATATTTGGCTCAGCTAGGAACGGCCTCAGCGTCGGATCCACTACGCGTGAGGTTCTTCACACAGTCCCTCACGGGATCGGCTTTCGGGTGGTACACTTCGTTGCCACCGGACTCGATCCGGACTTGGAAGCAGTTGCAAGAACAGTTCCACACGCAGTTTCACTCAGAAGCTTCCGAGTCTGGCCTTGCCGATCTAGCGCAGATACGTCAGAAGCGTGGAGAAACTGTGGCAGAATACATCCAGCGCTTCAGAAATCTAAGGAACCGATGTTATTCGGTTCGTGTGACTGAAAAGGAAGCAGTCGAGCTGGCAGTGGCGGGCCTTGCAGCGCCGCTCAAGGACATGGCCTCCCAAGCAGACTACCCCTCACTGGCGCACATGGTTCAGAAACTGTCGGCATATGAACAGCGCCACCCGGACTTGTACCAGGACAAATTCAAGCGTGCAGTAGTCCTGGTCGAGGCAGAGGAAGACGAAGTTTCTGCGGGAGATCAAGAATTAGCAGTGGCTGAATGGACTCGGGGGGCAACCCCCGTGTCCTGCAAATGGGTAAAGCCACCAGGCCCGCCCAGGGGGTTTGATTTTGACGTGACCAAAACTGAGCAAATCTTCGACCTCCTGCTCAAGGAGAAGCAGTTGAAGATACCCGAAGGTCTCAAATTCCCCACGGTACAGGAGCTGAACGGAAAGCCATACTGCAAATGGCATAACTCGCTCTCCCATGCCACCAACGACTGCAGGGTGTGGCGTCAGCAGATCCAAATGGCGATAGAACAAGGACGTCTGATTTTCAACCAGTACGCCATGAAGGTCGACACCCAACCCTTCCCCGCCGTTAACATGGTGGAGTGCACTTACCCTGAAGGTTGCCAGCCAGGATCCTCGTTCAGCATCAACATGGTAGGACTTGGACACCACGCTGGCAAGAATGGAGACGAGGGCAGCTGCTCTCGTAGCAAGAACACAGAGGAGGCCGCTCCACGCGATCGGCTCCGTCATGATGGCAAGCGCTACGTCACAGAGGGAGAAGTGAAGAACATAAGATATCAGCGACCCCTCTCTGATCACCTCCTCAACAAGTATGTGAGTCAGTATGACCAACGCCGACGATCCAGCGAGGATGATGAAAGAGATCGCCTGGCCAGAGAAGCCAGAAGACATCGTCGGCATGACCGCGATGAGGAGGAGTACGAGCGTCGTGCCAGGGAAAAGTCAAGGGAGCGGGACGACGAGGATAGGCACTGGGACTGTCCCTTCTTCAGACACTGCTGGGATTCAGGAATGAGCCGATTGCCTACAATCGGCAATTGCCCAGAATGCAACCAGAAGAAGAAGGAGGCAGCCAACATGTCCGTGTTCGAACATCTAGGGCCTCTCCCACCACAAAGCAAACGCGCTGAGTCCCCTCGGTTGGAAGGTCTCGAGGATTCAGAAGACGAGGGAGAAGAAGAAGAAGACAGGTACCACCGTCCAAGGTGGTGCCCTGATGGTCTCAGCCGTTCCCAAAAGCGTAGGGTTCAGTGATTGCGCGGCTTGGAAGAAGCCGAAAGGTTATATCTGCACACGCTAAGGAAGGCGCGGCCTGATCTGGCCGCAAAAATTCAGCGAACCCTGGATGAAGAAGGTCGACCGCAAAAGATGGTGTGGCGCCCCAAGCAAAGGAAAGCAGATGATGAAACATCGGCTGGCACAAACATGGTGCTCGTCCTTCCGACGGAGCTTAGTGCTCCAGGATCACACGAGGCACCCAAGGTAGACGACGGCGAGCGCATCAATGTGACAAAGGAGGAGGTTAGGCTGATTTTATCCACCGGCCTGACCAAGTAGCAAGAACAAACCAATGAGCAAACATGGCGAGGCCGATCCTTTGGATCGGCCCCCAAAGATCTATGAAGGAACATTACAGAGCCTTCATTGAGCACTTCAATCAAGATGAAGGCCGATTCCAGCAATCGGCCAAAATTATCTTCACCACATGTTCTGCTTGTGGGCAGCGGTCACGTCGGCGGATGAAAGTCGACACGAATCCTAGCGGAGCCGACGTGCAAGTACAGTGCCTTGGCTAAAACTACAGAGCCGATATCTGCAGTCACCTGACAGATTCGACTCGGGGGGCACCTAAACCAGATGAACAGGTGCAGGTAAACATGTGTGCAGTAAAACATTGGGGACCGATAGAAAAATCGGCCAGTAAAATTTTTTTTGACATACAGCCGATGCAAGGGCATCGACTTTAGAACTAAGAGACAAAGCCGATGCACAGCCATCAACTCTAGTACAATTACACAAGACCTACCAGCTATGTGCTCAAGGCCCAGATTTTCGCCAAGATGGTTTTCAGTTCAGCTTCAAGGGCTTCTGTTTCCTTGAAGGGAATGTACAATGAGAGCAGCCTCGGCTGCAATGAGCCGACAACCCTTTGCGCCAGTTAAGCTGTTGGTGTTTCATCTACAACATCGGCGTGCAGTGGAAGAAAGCTGATCAAGGGAGGCAAGTTTGGCTGACTCTTCATGGTGGCTGTCTTGGATTACCAGATTACCTGAGGTCAAAGCCCTTTTGTTTGACCTGTGCATCCTCGCCGGTATTCTCGCCTTGATTAAGGCTCGGGGGGCAACTAACTTGGTAGGTGCTCTGTTTTTTGGAGCCGATTGGAGTTGCATCGGCTGAACCTGCATCGTAATCTTCTCCGAAAGCAGTGAGGTGTTGCAAAAGAAGACTGCTAAAGCTACGGAGAGGAGCCGAAAAAGGAAACCGTCGGCTTTTACGGGGTTTGGACCGTCCTGTTGCTGCGAGAAAAGGAAAGAGACTGGATTCTCAAAATAGCCGATGAATAGTCATCGGCTATGGGATTGCGAGATTTTATGGTCAGGTATCAAATCGCAGTCTGAATTTGAGAAGTGCTTGACTGACGGTCTAAGCGATATTTGAGTCCGGCTTCATGGGCGTCTAAGGAAAAAGAATCCGATACGTTGCTATCGGTCTTGGTGTGGCAAGCGGAAGGATTGGAATTGGATTAATTGAAAGATGAATTGGAAGAACAATTTTCATTAATTCAAAGGAGCGGCTTTACAGGAAAGAGCCGATGGCTCTCAAAAGGGGGATCTGGTGCCTAGTGCACTGCTACTACTAGTCCTACTCTACTAGTTGTCGCTGTCCTCATCGTCGCTGTCGTTGATGTCGTCGGCGCTGCTCCCAGGAAGTTCCTCGTCGCTGCTGCCCCAGCCCTCGGCCGGAGCTTCGTCTTCCTCGTCATCATCATCATCCTCGCTGTCCGCCCAAGAGCGGAAGCGCTTTGTCGGCGGGTACCCGATGGAGGAGGAGGATTCATCCTCCTCCTCCTCCTCCTCCTCGTCATCATCATCGTCTTCGCTGTCCGCCCAAGCGCGGAATCGCTTTGCCGGCAGAAGCTTAGCGGGGGAGGAGGGGCTGCCCTCCTCCTTTTCTTCTTCTTCCTCTACTTCTTCCCCTTTCCCGTCGGAGAAGGTGGGGTTCACCCAGGGATGAAGGTCGTCTTCGCTTTCACTTATCAGCTCCCCTTCGATGAGGAACTTGAGGTCGTCTTCCCCATCGGTCAGAGGCAGGTCGCCGTCTGGTCCGTGATCGGAGTTCCACTCCGGCTCGCTCGAGGAAAAGGATTGGAGGGAGAGGCCGGAGGAGACGGAGGAAGAGGAAGACATTGCTACAGGGGAAGAGGGTTTTTTGGTGCCGATAGCTAGAACAGAGGAAGGGGATGAAGAGGGCTAATCGATCGGCACGGTTAAATAATGAGGAACCTGGTGGAGATTTAATGCCATTGCAGTTTCCGAGGAGGTGATGCTAAAGCTATCGAATTTTGCAGAGAAGCTGAGAAGACAGGGCATCATGATGAAGGATACTGCAACGGTTCTGCTCTGCCACGACATGACCCTTCGAAGGAAAAACAGAGTGGTTTTGAAATTATCATTACCAAAACCAGGGGGCATGTGTTATCACCAGATTTTGGCCAAATCAGGAGATGGGCCGTAAGGGAGATGGGCTTGGAAGATTACATATGGAAGATCTCTGAAGCGGCCTTGCACGAAGAGTTTGGGCTAGATTGCCCGTGTATCTGTAATATAGTAGATCGCATCTTAGATTAAAAGATAGAGTTTTACCCGTGCACGGTTAGGTGCACGCCTGAATTAGAAAGTCCCCTGGACTATAAATATGTATCTAGGGTTTATGGAATAAAAAACAACCAACGTTCAACCACAAATCAATCTCGGCGCATCGCCAACTCCTTCGTCTCGAGGGTTTCTACCGGTAAGCATCATGCTGCCTAGATCGCATCTTGCGATCTAGGCAGCACAAGCTTATGCTCGTTGTTCATGCGTTGCTCGTACTGAAGCCTTTTTTATGGCGAGCAACGTAGTTGTTGTGGATATACTTCATAGGTATACCATCGACATGGTCCGATTCCGGCAAGCCCGGGTGGCTCACAGATGGTGGTGATGGCTTATGACCCACCGGGCAGCCCAGTTGCTGTTGATCCTAAAGGATGAAGTCCAGCCCAGGATAGGGAAGCCGGATCCCAGCCGACCATCGGAGGAAGTCGGATCCGTGAAGGTCCATGTGGAACCCGGATCCATGGAGGCCCAGGAGTAACCCGGATCCATGGAGGCCCAGGAGTAACCCGGATCCATGGAGGCCCAGGAGTAACCCGGATCCATGGAGGCCCAGGAGTAACCCGGATCCATGGAGGCCCAGGAGTAACCCGGATCCATGGAGGCCCATGTGGAACCCGGATCCAGTACGACGTAGGGAGGAAGGCAGATCCTTGATGTACACGGCAAGACCTTGTACCGTAGTTAGGCGACCTGTAATCCAGCTAGGACTCTCCATGTAAACCCTAGATCCGTGCGCCTTTATAAGCCGGATCCTGGGAGCCCTAGAGGCACGTTCACGTTCACGTTCATGTTGACGTTCACGTTCACGTTCACGTGCACGTTCAGAACAACCACAACTCATTGTAACAACGCGAAAGCGCCCAGATAATTCCAGACAAGCAGCAGTAGGCCCTGTCATCGTGCAGGTGTTCCGAAGCTGGGTAAATCGCGTACCACCGTCCCGAGAGCACTCCGCCCTATGGCCCCTACTTCTTCTCCCCCTCGTGAGGATCCCTCCTCCGAGGTACCGTCGATTAGGCAACGACAGTTGGCGCCCACCGTGGGGCCTGTGGCGTCTGGAGGCCGGAACCGGGAGGGTTCCGCCATGGGAAGCTACGACGACACCATCGCTGTGGGACGCGTCCTTTACGCCGGAAATCTTTCAATCGTCCCTCCGGACGAGTGCTGGATTCCGGCCAAGACAAACCCCGTCAAGCTCTCCATCGTCCCAGTTGGCGGCATACACATCTTCATCGGCGAAACCGTTGATTTCGACGGAAACGCACTGGTAAGTAATGTAGCTACGACCGCCGCTGAGCAGGACGCAGCTGCAAATATCCGATCCGAGTCGCTGGAGCTTTCCACGGAAGAATCCGCCTTAGACTCGGAAATTTCAATTTCTGGTTTTGGTAGCCGGATCCGCGCCTACGTTTTTGGTAGTCGGATCCGCACCTATGTTTTTGGTTGCCGGATCCGCGCCTACGTTTTTTGGTAGTCGGATCCGCACCTATGTTTTTGGTTGCCGGATCCGCGCCTACGTTTTTGGTACTCGGATCCGCACCTATGTTTTTGGTTGCCGGATCCGCACCTACGTTTTTGGTAGACGGATCCGCACCTATGTTTTTGGTTGCCGGATCCGCGCCTACGTTTTTGGTATTCGGATCCGCACCTATATTTTTGGGTAACCGGATCCGCACCTCAATTTTTGGGTAGCCGGATCCGCACCTCAATTTTTGGTAGTCGGATCCATACCTATTTTGGTAGTCGGATCCGCACCTATATTTCTGTAGCCGGATCCATACCAAAATTTTGGTATGTGGATCCGCACCTAAATTTTTGGAAGTCGGATCCACACCTAAATTTTGGTAGGTGGATCTGCACCACTGCGACAATCAATCTCGCACCGGCTCGACGGAACGCTGAAGAAAAACCACCACGACCGACGTTGACTCCGCTCCAAACAGCTAAGTGCCTATTTATATTTAATATTTTAATATTTTATGATCATGAGATTAAGATTGGTTCACTCATATCCTGAGTCTTTTACCGCTTTCGCTGTTGGTCATATCTTTCCCACGATTTGCCTTGCGCTCGTGAAAAACTTTGTACTGTTTTTGCCGCTTAAGGCTCCAGTACGCTGCAAAATTTCCGCCTTCGGGCGTTAGCTTGAGTTTTCTGGCCTACACGTTTTCTGTTGTTTTATGTGTGGATTCCTTAGTAGTGACATCTCGGTACTTAAAGCCGGCCTTTGTTTTTGAGGTTCTTGATTGTTTCGCTATTAAGCGCTATCGCCTCAGCAGATGTTCTGTGTTTAAAGTTTGCCGTCTCGCGAAAAGTCAAGCATATAAACCAGAGGAATGGATAAACCAGCACTTGCTTAAAACATATAAATTACATTAACTGTTCAAGATAGTCGAGTTGTTTCCGCCTTGACAGTTTTATGTTGTTCAACTGCTGCATAGTTTCAGCTTTAAAACATTTGTTCAAAGGCCGTTTTTGTTCCGCCATACATTTGTTCGTTGAACATGATCAAAGAAACAATTTAATACAAATATGTTTTTATGTTTATGTATCAGGTACATGACACTTGGACGTACAACAGTCTCCCGAGGTTAGGCGGATCCATGGCGTGCACAGCTGGAAAAGCAACTTGAGTCTTGATTCCGCTATGCTTTGCCGGAACCAACCCTCGGGGGCTGCGGTTTGATCTTAGGTGAAAAGTGTGTTTCCTTTCGGGTATCAGTGCTGGAAATTTCCGCCTAGATGCTTGGGATTTACGCTATTCCTAAGTCACATATAAAGATAAAGCTACTCTAAGAGCACCAAGCCGGATTTTCAAGTAAATTCACCTTGGCGCTCGGGGGCTACACCGATGAAGTTCTCTTTGGAGCAATAGGCCGGAAATTTTCCACCTTGATGCTTGGGGGCTAAGTTTCTGAGCATCGAGTCTCCTTGGAGCAAGCCGACTCAACGCTCGGGGGCTACATACATATGGTTATGTCAAGAAAAATTTCAAAGATGGCGAAAATCTGGCTAACTAGTCGGATCCGCACCTAATTTTTTGGTAGTCGGATCCGCACCTATTTTTTGGTAGTCGGATCCGCACCTCAATTTTCGGTAGCCGGATCCGCACCTATATATTTGGTAGCTGGATCCGCAACTATTTTTTGGTAGCCGGATCCGCACCTAATTTTTGGTAGTCGGATCCGCACCTCAATTTTCGGTAGCCAGATCCGCACCTAATCTTTTGTTAGTCGGATCCGCACCTATATTTTGGGTAGTCGGATCCACACCTATATTTTGGCTAGTCAGATCCGAACCTACATTTGGCTAGTCGGATCCATACCGAAGATTACGTTGGATGGTGTCTCCGAAGAATCTGACCATTGGATCATGAAGTTTCCGACCAATACTTGGTTGGAGATACGAAGTTTGGAGTCCTTCAAGATTCTCTATTATTCGTTCCAGCCAAAGGATGAAGATACATGCGCAAGCTGAGCTGGATGGAAGAACGGTGAATCTTGGAGAACTCCGGGGGCTACTGTTGTGGATATACTTCATAGGTATACCATCGACATGGTCCGATTCCGGCAAGCCCGGGTGGCTCACAGATGGTGGTGATGGCTTATGACCCACCGGGCAGCCCAGTTGCTGTTGATCCTAAAGGATGAAGTCCAGCCCAGGATAGGGAAGCCGGATCCCAGCCGACCATCGGAGGAAGTCAGATCCGTGAAGGTCCATGTGGAACCCGGATCCATGGAGGCCCAGGAGTAACCCGGATCCATGGAGGCCCAGGAGTAACCCGGATCCATGGAGGCCCAGGAGTAACCCGGATCCATGGAGGCCCAGGAGTAACCCGGATCCATGGAGGCCCAGGAGTAACCCGGATCCATGGAGGCCCATGTGGAACCCGGATCCGATTTACGTAGGGAGGAAGGCAGATCCTTGACGTACACGGCAAGACCTTGTACCGTAGTTAGGCGACCTGTAATCCAGCTAGGACTCTCCATGTAAACCCTAGATCCGTGCGCCTTTATAAGCCGGATCCTGGGAGCCCTAGAGGCACGTTCACGTTCACGTTCATGTTGACGTTCACGTTCACGTTCACGTGCACGTTCAGAACAACCACAACTCATTGTAACAACGCGAAAGCGCCCAGATAATTCCAGACAAGCAGCAGTAGGCCCTGTCATCGTGCAGGTGTTCCGAAGCTGGGTAAATCGCGTACCACCGTCCCGAGAGCACTCCGCCCTATGGCCCCTACTTCTTCTCCCCCTCGTGAGGATCCCTCCTCCGAGGTACCGTCGATTAGGCAACGACAGTAGTTATCTTAGATACGTTAGGGTTAGCATTGTTCTTCATATTACATGCTATCGTAGTGCAACCCTTGCATATCTGGCCGCCCTTACACCTATCTTAGGTGTAGGGGCGGCACCCCGCTTGATCATTATTTAGTAGATCCGATCCGTTACGGTTGCTCCTTGTTCTTCAAGGATTATTTTAATATCTGCAATAGTTAGGCCTTACAAAGGGTTGGAGGATCCAGCGGCACGTAGGGTGTCGTTTGCTAGTCCTAGGCAGGATGTTCCGGGGATCAACCTCGTGTTGGTTTTTAGGCCCTATCTAGGATTGGCTTACGATCACCGTGCGTGGCCGCGAGGCCCAATCGTGAGTAGGATGATCCGATTATGCGGTGAAAACCCTAAATCGTCGTAGATCGCATTAGCTTTATCTTGATCAAGCAGGACCACCATATATTCGTGCACCTCGTACGAATCATGGGTGGATCGGCTCCTTGAGCCGATTCACAGGATAACCTGAGAGCCGATCGAGGCTCGTATTTAATATTTACGTGTATGCCATGCAGGAAACTAAGCGAGGCATCTTCATCACCTTCCTGACCAGGTATAGGTCAGGTGGCACGCCCTTGCACCAGCATCGGACGTGTGTACCAGAGGCTTTGCGGGCCGTCGCTCGGAGGGACCAGGGCCAGCCGCAGCCCTAAGTTGTTCCCGGCTCTACTGTGTTGCCCGTCGCTGCCCGCCGGTGGGTTTTGACCGCAACAGCTCGATAGTGGGTTCATGCCTCCATTGAATCTGGGACAGTGACAGAAAGTTCTAAGGTTGTGGATGTGCTGTTGCCACTAGGGATAAAACATCAATGCTTTGTCTAAGGATATTTGTGTTGATTACATTACGCACCATACTTAATGCAATTGTCTGTTGTTTGCAACTTAATACTAGAAGGGGTGCGGATGCTAACCTGAAGGTGGACTTTTTAGGCATAGATGCATGCTGGATAGCGGTCTATGTACTTTGTCGTAATGCCCTGATTAAATCTCATAGTAGTCATCGTGATATGTATGTGCATTGTTATGCTCTCTCTATTTGTCAATTGCCCAACTGTAATTTGTTCACCCAACATGCTATTTATCTTATGGGAGAGACACCACTAGTGAACTGTGGACCCCGGTCCATTCTTTTACATCTGAAATACAATCTACTGCAAACTCTGTTCTTTACTGTTCTTCGCAAACAAACATCATTTTCCACACCATACGTTTAATACTTTGTTTACAGCAAGCCGGTGAGATTGACAATCTCACTGTTACGTTGGGGCAAAGTACTTTGATTGTGTTGTGTAGGTTCCACGTTGGCGCCGGAATCCCTGGTGTTGCGCCACACTACACTCCGTCACCAACAACCTTCACATGTTCCTTGACTCCTACTGGTTCGATAACCTTGGTTTCATACTGAGGGAAAACTCGCTGCTGTACGCATCACACCTTCCTCTTGGGGTTCCCAACGGACGTGTGTTGACTACTATGCCAACAGCAGGGAGAAGTTTGGAGGATTTGAGGGAATTGCTTTTGTTTGGTTCTTAAGCATTTGCCTCTCTCATTCTTGCATTTGTTGCTTTGCATGGTTGGATATTTAGAGGATACTCCGCTAGGCTTTAGTTGCCGGTATATGCAATGAAATTCAAGTTCATTCACACATGCATATAATATGGGGGAGTTTGTTCTAAATATTCAACTTGGGTTGTTCGCTAAATTCCATATTTAAACCCTCTCAAAGAGACTGTCATCAATTACCAAAATGGGGGAGATTGAAAGAACATGGAGCCCCCATGTGTGGTTTTGGTAATTGATGACAATCCCTATGGACTAATGGTTGCATTGAGAATCAATCTTAGGACATGTCCATAGCCATATGATGGTCTTAAGGTTGCAAGATGGAGAAGATCGAGTACAATGAAGAAGACGGATGAAGACGGTGTCGAAGAGAGATGAAGACGACATAGAAGATAAAGAGAGACGAAGACGGAAGAGATGAAGACGGTGGTGTGCGTAGAAGATGGAAGAAGATGGTGGCGTGTATGTTGGAGGAAGACGGTGGCATGTACAAGGTTGAAGAGTATGAATACGGAGCTTGCCGACTCGAGAGGAACGCGCAAGGATAAGGTTTGTGCTCGATATGATAGTGGGCCGCATCATCGGAGAGAGCTCAAACCTTGCATGCATTGCATCGTGTTTCTTGGTTGTTCTTGGTTCTTATCCATGAGATGGGTTAGAGCTTGTGTTCATTCTCATGACAAGTTCTAGCTCATCGGAAACGGATTCCGGATGCATCGCATGTTGCATGTGCGAGGGTGATGATTTTCCCGATATACCATATTGAGAGGTTACACCTCTATGACCGTGAGAAAATCATCACTCACTATTTTCCATGTTTTCACCTTGTGTAGTGGTAGCTCTCGTTGTCCTCTTTCCGTCAAAATTGGTTTCATGTCATTCCGAGTTTCCTAGCTCGAGTTATGGATTTTACATTGCGTCATATTTGAAAAAGAAAAGAAAAAACTTTTTTGGGCCGGGCGGTACCACCGCTGGAGGTACTGGCCCAGTACCACATCCTCCTTTCGAGCCCACTGGATACCAATCGGTATCAGGCCGGTATCGGGCCGGTAGTACCGTAACCCGTTTACGGTACCTGACCGGTACCGGGCCGGTACTAACGGCCCACATTCTTCTCCAAGCCCAACGGACATATTTTGGAGCCCCCTATTCATACCTCTCTTCCACCTCCGACCCAACTACTTCTCCCCACTCATTCTCTCTCCTCCATTATTGACCTTGGAGAGCTTCTTCCTCCTCTTGATCCCCCCACTATTTCTTGCATATTTTGGGGGGAAAGGAGAGAGGAGATCTAGATCTAGAGCTTCACCAATTTAATCCCTCTCCAAGTGAGGGGATCTTGCTAGATCTATATCTTGGAGTAATTTGGTGTTCCTCCTCTATTTTTTTCTTCCTCCCTTATTCCCCCAATAGCTTTTGTAGCTTTGTTGGAATTTGGGGGAGAAGAACTTGGGCATCTTAGTGGTGTTCTTAACCATTGCATTAGGTTCATCGGTTTGGGTTCTCTCCGGGGTTTCGGTCTCATAGAGGGCATGTTGACCTTAGTTGTGTTGTTGCCTTAGTGGCCTTGTTACCTTTGTGGTGTTGTAGCCTTTGTGGCCTTGTCATCTTTGTGGCGTGGTAGCCTTTGTGGCATTGTTGCCTTTGTGGAGTGTGGTAGCCTTTGTGGTTTTGGAGCCGGTTGTGGCGCGTTGGTGTCTTGGTGGCCTTGTCGCCGGTGTGGCGTGTTGTAGCCTCTTGTGGCCTTGTACTTGAGAGCCTCCGTGTTGTGGAGTTGCCTCAAGCTTGATACTTGGGAGTTTGCCCAAGCTTGTACGGGTTCGGTGACCACCCTCAAGGGTCCCTTAGTGGATCGAGGGTTTCCACTTGGTGGAAGGGCTCGAGGAGAATACGGTGGCCCTAGTGGCTCATTGGAGTGCCTCGTGCCTCCAGACCGCTCCAACGGAGACGTAGCACCCCTGGGTATGAACTTCGGGATACATCGTCGTCTCCTCGTGCACCGGTTACTTCTCAACCCGAGCTCCTTTACCTATGCGCTTTATATTGTGATATCTATCTTGCTTGATGTGCTATACCTAGCTTGTTATCACCTTGTTGCTCATCATGCTAGCATAGGTTGTTGGTACACTTAGGCAAACCCCTAGTTGATAGGCTTTGAGCTAAACTAGTAAACACTTAGAAGTTTTATTCCGCCTAGTTTAGCTCTCAAGTAGAAGTTTTTATACACCGCCTATTCACCCCCCCCCCCCTCTTGGAAACGTCCTTGTACATTCACCCAAGACACCTCCCGAACCACTCCGATCACCCTTTGTATACCCCTGGAACCCCCTCGGGCATTCTCTCTGTTTCCGATGAATCCAAAACTACCATAAGTTTCGTTGAACCCTTAAGTATGTTAACCTATGGTACTTTAACAACACAAACATGACCGAGATGACTCTCTAATCAATGATCGCCATGGGAGCCTGGATAACCATGGTGATCCCTGTGTATTCTATGAAGATATGATCGTCATTTGGACCATGCATTACGTTGAGTCTTGTTCCCTTTGTTACTTCGATATCGACACTCGTCCGAGATATGATCATCGGTATCATCATACCTAGTGTGATATCGTTACCGACAAGGCTATTCAACTCGTTTCGTGTGATTCCATCCTCATGACCTAGTCATCACTGTGCAGTTTTATGGACGTAATTTCACCAAGTGGGCCTAGTGTATCTCTCCGTCATGCGGATGAACAAATCCCTCTATTGATACATACACCTCAACCCATCCCTTCGGAATACCCAAGTACACCTTTATGATCACCGAATTACGGTGTGACGGTTGATGCAATCAAAGCAGACTCCGGTGACAGTGATTAGATATGATCTCATGGTCGAAGGATTAGGTTACTACGTTTTCATAAACATCGTACCGTTGAACTTTGTGACTTGATCACTTTATAATACTTATATATTTGTGTATTTCCATCGTATCATTCGTCCATTGATATGATCCCATTGTCAATGATGTGTATGTCAATGACCGGGAAACCTCGATCTTCGAATGGCCACAATGAGTTAGTTTGCACGTCTATGCTTACTAGGGACCCTTTTTTTTTTACAATATCACACATGTATCTATGTTTCTGATTAATAAATTTATATCATGGCATGAAACTATTATGAAAAATTTAGATATAATAATAAATATTTATTATTTGCTTCTATGGCACTATCTCCAACACTCTATTTATAGTGTGGCATAAGGGTTGTGCTGCTGACACCTACTACACGCGTTTTGGTGACTAAGGTGATTCTAATGCTTATTTATTTTGTTTCTATGTGCCAAGTGGTCTCTATTTGGTGGTTAAATAACTCAAAGTCTTGGTTTATGGTGACTTGCCATTTTAGGCATGTCGGTTTACAAACTTGTTTTTTGTCCTGATGCCCAATTTGGAAAGAAAAAAGAGGATAAATGTGATATTCATATTATGTTGAGTAAACGGAATTTTATTTCAAATGGCTTAGAGATTTTTGAGTTTGATTATGTGGGCTAGAGATATTCTTGCTAGTTGTTTCGTACTAGTATATAATTCATTTCTTAATATATGTGCATTTTCTTTAAATGATCTAATGAACAGTTCATTAGGTCCATTTGATTTAGTGTGGTTCTCAATGAATTCAATTAAAATTTGGGGAGGTTTTTAAGTTTGCTGCCTAAGATCGAGATGGAAACTATGTTGCCTATGCTACTATTTCCTACTTTTATGTTGATCATGTTCATGTGATTCCTATCAAATTTGGTTGCCTAAGTTGTTTCCATTTCCTAATTATCTGTCCTTGTTATCTAAGATGTCGAGCATGATCATGTGATGATCGTCGATGTTCGCTCCAGGAAGGAAATTTAATGCCATTTTGCTTTTGTTTGAAAACAAAAACTCCCCATATTTATATTTCTACCAGGATGATTTCCTTTGAATTCTAAATCGGGTGCTTCCAACATTTTAACATAACCAATGTTTTCTTTGGTTTATGCTTGTGTGCAGGTAAAAAAAGATCAAGTTGTTGAGCAAGATAGTGAAGTGGAGATGGTACTCGTAGTGTATATAGGTTAGGCTAGTTAGGGGTTTTAGCTTAGGATTTTGTTTACTTTTCTTGGTTTGTATTTAGGTTCGTCTCTGGATTTCCATTTCTATATGGTTCTAGTTTGTAGTTGACAATTAGATATTGATAGATAATAAAATTTTGAAGATTTTAATTTTGATTTTGTATTTTTGTGATTTTTATTTACTTATTTATGAGTTTTTGAATCTAGTCCTTATTATTTGAATTCAAATATTAAATATGAAATTTATTATTTTTTTATATGTGGATAGGAGTTGAATTTGAATTTTGCTTTGGAATTGTATTATTATGGTTTAAGATAGTTGGTAGGAATATCTGAATCAAGGAATTATGTTTTTTATTCAAAATATTTGCATTCAAGTGACCTAGTCAAACCTAAATTTTCAATTCATTTTTTGTAATGTGTTCAATCAGTTTAAAGTTATTATCACACAATGCTAATTACTAATTGCAAAAAAGTTTAGGTTTTCAAGTTTTAGCTTACCCCACTTTTTAAAATCTTCAAAGGTTATGTTGAAATTTAAATTTCAAATCCTAGTGCTTGACTTAGGTCAACTTTGACACTAGAGTTTTAATTTGGTCACTTAGGTTCTTAAACATAAAAGATCAAAATTTTCCCTTATTTAGTGATGCATGGTAAGCAGATGCACATATTTGATATCTACCCTTCCGAGATCTTATTCTTCAGGGTGTTACACCGCCCAGGCTTTTCTAGAGGCACCTCAATCGGGGGCGAGGTGAGGGGGAGACGTTAGGTAGCGGTTGGTGCTAGGAAGGAGTCCACCCCCCATTATCGCGAGAGAAGGGCAACACGAGGGTATTTTCATCCATTTTTTGAAATATGGAAGCCCCAGCCTTTGCATCAATCGATGCATACAACTTTTGTTTAAACTTTATTCAACAAAGATCTCCCAAAAGCATACATCATAGAATCCGAACCCACCACTATACACCTAAACACCCGACAACGGGCGAAGAAACATGCCGTTAGGGCCTTATGCCCTGGAAACACCAAACAACACCCTACTAGCTAAATATCCGGGGAATCACTTATTCACCCTATGGAAAATACATGAGCACACATCCCGCTTAGCAGACCCTCGGCGAGCATCTCATGCCCTTGCTTCAGAAGCTGTGATAAGGGGTTTCCCGATATTCTCAGTAAGCGAGGTGGATGGTGATGAACACACAATGAACATAGAAGAGATACACGATGATAAGTGGATGATAACTTATATGACGTTGAAGAGTCTCTCGATCGATTTCTGTCATCAATTCAACAACTCTCAACCCTGTAAGATATTTGCAACTCCACACACTTGCACACGTAGCCGCCGACCACGAAGCGGTAAATTGCAATCTTCTAATTCTCAATGGAACAGCAGATCACACAAACTTTCAGTAGCACAAACACCAGATCGAAACGAATTAGTGAGAATAAAACTCTAGATCAAAGTGAATTGGAGAGTATGATTCAATAGTTTTGCGTATCGAACAACTATGAAGTAGGGTTTATCTTAAACGTGGTCTAAACCTAATTTGTGCGTGTCCTTGGCACTTATATAGGGGTCCAGGATGACCAGGGTCAAACACTAGGGATACAAACCGACCGAGGTCGGGTTTCGGTCGAACATGGTTCGGACTCAGGCGGCAGTACCGCTAGTACGGGCGGCAGTACCGCTGGCGCTGGCGGCAGTGCTGCTGGACAGGGCGACAGTACCGGCTACTGCTGCCTAGGGCAGCAGTGCCGCTGCTTGGGGCGGCAGTGCCGCTGGTGATGATATGTTCCTTGACGCGCCTGCCTCCCTCTCCTCCCTCGCGCATCTATGGAATGTCTTCACGTCCAGCACCATGTTCAGCTGCTCCTCTCCTCCTCGTGTGACACTTGCTCCATCTTCATAACTGATCATACATAAGTAAAACGACTTAGGCATGATAAAGTTCTCATCTATCAAAGTATCAATCAAGAGAAAATTCACCTGTTGGTTAAGTAGCTTCGCGCGAGCCCTTGTAATGGGTCCAATCCTAACTTCATTGGACTTGGGCTTTGCAGCAACATCTTGTTAATCTTGCAATGACGGAGGTAGTAGTTTGGTAGGGATGTCCTCATCATCTCCCCCCTCAAAAGGCGTCGACCTCGACGCTCCAAGGTCTTCTTCGTCATACGGTGTCAAATCAGCAACATTGAAAGAATTACTGACACCAAACTCATCAGTTGGAAGATCTATAGCATAAGCACTGTCATTGATCTTGGCAAGCACTTGTAAGGACTAGCACCATGATGAAGTAACTTGGACTTACGCAACTTGGGAAACCCGTCCTTCGAAAATGAACTCAAACCATATCACCAGGCTTGAATAACAACTCCTTGTGCTTCTTGTTGAATCTTGCAACATTGTTTTTCTTGATCATGGATCTCAACAGTTGTGACAATGTTCTATTCACCACCTCAGTCTGACCATCAGTTTGGGGATGACAACTGGTGCTGAAAAGTAGCTTCGTCCCTAGCTTTTCCCAAAGTGTCTTCCAGAAGTATCTCATGAACTTGACGTCACGATCAGAAAGAATCATCTTCGGGACTCCATGTAAACGTACAATCTCCCTGGAAAATAGGTTAGCAATATGCGACGCATCGCCGCTTTTGTGGAAGGCAATAAAGTGTGAAATTTTAGAGAATCTATCTACTAACACAAATATAGGTCATGGCCTCTCTTAGTGCGCGGCAAACCCAACAGAAAATCCATACTAATATCTTCCCATGGTGTAGTAGGTGTCGGTAAAGGAGTATACAAATCGTGAGGTTTCAGCTTGGACTTGGACTTGTTTCA
Organism: Lolium perenne; assembly: GCF_019359855.2. Classification (NCBI taxonomy): domain Eukaryota; kingdom Viridiplantae; phylum Streptophyta; class Magnoliopsida; order Poales; family Poaceae; genus Lolium; species Lolium perenne. The sequence goes on along the minus strand of NC_067246.2, from coordinate 190,921,761 downwards.
AGTAATGCATCTCTTCACATACCTATCCACGTCCCGCCTCATCTATGGACAATAAAAGTGATCAACGAGCATGAGTAGCGTCTTCTCACGCTCAAAGTGACCCATAAAACCTCCAACATGTGATTCCTAAAATAAGAGCAAACACACAGACAATTCTGGAACACATAATTTGTTAGCTCTAAACAAGAACCCATCATGTATGTGATGTTTTTCCATGCTTTAGCAATAGCACACAAGCGATATGGTTCAGCAAAATCATGATTAGTAGCATACAAATCACATAGAATCTCTAATCCAGGAATTTTAACATCAAGTTGAGTTAATAGCATATTCTTCGTAGATAGAGCATCAGCAACAACATTATCTTTTCCCTTTTTATACCTAATAATGTATGGAAAAGACTCAATGAACTCAACCCACTTAGCAGGACGCCTATGCAAGTTAGATTGAACTTTCAGATATTTTAAAGCTTCATGATCAGAATATATGATAAATTCTTTTGGCCACAAAAAATGTTGCCAAACCTCAAGAACTCTAATTAAAGCATACAATTCTTTATCATAGATAGGATAGTTCAACTTAGTACCAGAAAGTTTCACGGAAAAATATGCAATTGAGCGACCCTCTTGCATCAACACACCACCAATTCCAATACCACTAGCATCACATTCAATCTCAAATTGCTTATTGAAATTAGGAAGTGCAAGCAACGGTGCAGAAGTTAACAAACGTTTCAGTTCGTCAAAAGCATGATCTTGGGCGGCACCCCACTCAAATGCAACACCCCTTTTTAGTCAATTCATTTAAAGGTGCAGCAATGGTACTAAAATTTGACATAAAATGCCTATAGAAACCAGCAAGACCATGAAAACTTCTTACTTGACTTATATTCATGGGAGTAGTCCAATTTTGAATTGCTTCATTTTTAGATGAATCTACCTCTACACCATGCTTAGAGAAAACATAACCCAGAAATATGACCTTATCTTTGCAAAATGTGCACTTTTCTAGATTAACATAGAGTTTATTATCACGCAACACTGGCAAAACATGTCGAATAATATGCATAGTATGATCACATTCAATGCGGCTGTAAATTAATATGTCATCAAAGTACACAACCACAGACTTGCCAATAAAATCACGCAAAACATGGTTCATCAATCTCATGAAAGTACTAGGTGCATTAGTTAAACCAAAAGTCATCACTAAGCACTCATATAAACTAAATTTTGTTTTAAAGGCTGTTTTCCATTCATCCCCTCTTTCATCCTAATTTGATGATAACCACTACACAAATCAATCTTAGAGAAAACAACAGCACCACTCAGTTCATCTAGCATATCCTCTCGATATTGAATAGTAATATTGTTTATCGCTCTACAATCTACACACATGCGCCATGTACCCTCTTTCTTAGGAACTAAAATAACAGGAACAACACAATGACTTAGGCTTATGCGAATATAACCTTTGTCGAGAAGCTCTTGCATTTGTTTTTGTATCTCCTTCATCTCTTCGGGGTTCGTCTTGTATGACCCCTATTGGGTAGTGAGGTGCCGGGGATAAAGTCAATTTGATGCTCAATACCACGCAATGGTGGAAATCCTGCGGGCACCTCCTCCGAAAACACATCGCTGAATTCCTGCAAAACATTAGAAACACCAAGAGAAATATGGGTCATGTCGTTAGAAACCAAAACCTCACCCTTGTATATGAGCACAAGAGGCATGGCTGTAGGATCCTCACTAAACTCTCTCATATCTTCTTTGGTTGCTAATATGAATAAGGAATTCACTCTCTCACTTTTCGTTATATCACTCACGGCATCACAATTCTCTCGCCTATCTGTGGGTGCATCTTCCAAATTTACTTCAATTTTCTAACGATATTCATTGACAATTTGCTGTGGTGACATAGGCTGCAAGTTAACTTTCTTGCCCTTGAACTCCAAGTGATATGTATTGGCGCGGCCATTGTGTTGCACAAAATGGTCATAGTGCCATGGCCGGCCCAGCAGTAGATGACATATAGTCATGGGAACCACATCAAACTCAATGGAGTCTGTATATGGTCCTATCTCGAAGTCAACACACACCATGTGGTTTACCTTCATCTCACCATTGTCGCTCAACCACTGAATATAATATTATAATATGGATGTGGGTGCGGTAGATACTTCAACTTCAGCTTGGCACATAACTCCTTGCTTGCTAAATTGCGACAACTCCCGCCATCAATAATGACCCTGCAAGATTTATTGGGACTAACTGGTGCCTTTGTTTGGAACAAATTGCAGCGTTGAGTAGATGCACTTGGATGCACATTAAGAGCACGCTGTGACACAACAATATTTTGAGCTTCAGAAGGATAAGCATCAACACTGTCGCTATCATAATCATCATCTTCTGGAGCATCCGGATCAGCATCATCTCAAGTCTCATACTCATTGTCCTCATTAACAATCATCACTTTGCGGTTAGGATAATCCTTCTTGAAGTGGACCTTGCCACCACATGTATGACAAGCCATATCGCGGTTGCGCGCCATAGACATGCTAGAACCACTACCACTTGTAGCAGGTGCGGGCTTTTTTGTGTTGGACACATTGGATACCACCTTGCTAGAAGAAATAGAAACATCCGCGGGGCGTGTCGATGGCGCCGTAGAGGGTGGCGCCCTAGGTGTATAGCGCCCAGCTCCTGTAGCACGGCCTTTGATTTGTGCCTCTTCTGCCAATTGTGACTCAGCTTCTCTTGCATGATGTAGTAGCTCATTGATAGTAGTGTAACGGTGATGACGAACAATACCCTTGATGGTAAATTTCAGACCATGAAGAAAACGCTACATAGTCATCTCAATAGATTCACGGACACGGGCACGCTACATAAGCATCTCCATCTCCATGTAATAAGCATCAACTATCATAACACCTTGTCTCAATTGGGACAACTTATCATAAGCAAATAATTAGTCGGAACAAAACGAGCTCGCATCACCTCCTTCATGATGCGCCATGTGATAATGGGCAACTCTCCATCTTCTTCTCTAGTACGAGTAATTCCATCCCACCAACGCAATGCATAATCATCAAATTCCGACGAAGCAAGGTTAATCTTCCTATCTTCAGTATATTCATGCAAACGCCATAACTTCTCAATTTTGAGCTCCCATGTGAGATATTCTTCAACATCAGGACCTCCTTCAAATTTGGGTATCGAGAATTTTAGCTTACCAAAACCATCATCTTGCGGTTGTTGAGGAACACGTTGGGCTCCGATGGGGACAAAACCACGACCACAGAGACCATGTCCAATGTCACGCCCACCACCATGCCCATGGGCGGCAGGTGTAGCCTCAAAATTTTCATTCACACTGTCCTCCTCATCATGATGCGACTGTTGTTGTTGTTGCACAAAATTAGCAACAGACTGGTTCAAAGCTTGAAGAGCTTGTTGGATGTCGGTCACTTGTGTTTGGATAGTATTGACTGTTGATGTAGTAGCCTCAAGCTTGGTGTAGTAGCCTCAAGCTTGGAGGTGACGGTCTGAATATCTGATGACCCACAAGTATAGGGGGTGTATCGTAGTACTTTCGATAAATAAGAGTGTCGAACCCAACGAGGAGCAGAAGGTGTTGACAAGCAGTTTCGATGAAGGATTCACTATAAATGCTCACAAACAAGTATTCAGGGAGTTTTAATATAGCAGATGAATAAAGTACAAGTAAGTAAAATGCAAGAGTAATAACTGCAGCGAGTGGCCCAATCCTTTTTAGCACAAAGGACAAGCCGGTTTGTTTACTTATAATGACCAAACGTTCTTGAGGACACACGGGAATTTAGTCTAGTGCTTTCGCTTCATATAGCTGATTAATCTTCATTGTTTTGATAAGTGTTGTGTGGGTGATCCTATGCTAATGCACCGCCCTTCCTAGGACTAATACATACTTGTGATTATACCCCTTGCAAGCATCCGCAAATACAAGAAAGTAATTAAGATAAATCTAACCACAGCCTTAAACTCTGAGATCCTGCTATCCCTCCTGCATCGATATACCAACAGGGGTTCAGGTTGCTGTCACTCCGGCAACCCCGCAATTAGCAAACGAATACAAGATGCATTCCCCTAGGCCCATAAAGGTGAAGTATCATGTAGTCGACGTTCACATGACACCACTAGAAGAATAACACCACAACTTAAATATCAAACCATTGAATATTATCAACATAGTTCACTACTAACATTTAGACTTCACCCATGTCCTCAAGAACTAAACGAACTACTCACGAGACATCATATGGAACATGATCAGAGGTGATATGATGATGAATAACAATCTGAACATAAACCTTGGTTCAATAGTTTCACTCAATAGCATCAATAACAAGGAGTAATCAATACCGGGAGAGTTTCCCCTACCAAACAATCAAGATTCAACCCTAGATGTTACAGCGGTGACGAGGTGCAGCGGTGGAGATGGCGGTGACGATGGTGGAGATGATGGTGATGATGATCCCAATGAAGTCCAGCTCGATGGTGGTGACGATGGCGTCGATTTCCCCATCCGTGAGGGAATTTCCCCGGCGGATTTCAGCCTGCCGGAGAGCTCTTTTCTCTCTGGTGTTTTCCGCCCCGCAGAGGCGGCTGTGTCTCCTTGCTATTATTCTCTGGAGCTTAGGTTTTCGGGGAGAAGAAGTTGATGTCTACGCCCCCTCCTTTTCCTGTAGACAGTGTTGGGCCTCCAAGAGCAGAGGTTTGTAGAACAGCAGCAAGTTTCCCTTAAGTGGATCACCCAAGGTTTATCGAACTCAGGGAGAAAGAGGTCAAAGATATCCCTCTCATGCAACCCTGCAACCACAAAGCAAGAAGTCTCTTGTGTCCCCAACACACCTAATAGGTGTACTAGTTCGGCGAAGAGATAGTGAAATACAGGTGGTATGAATAAGTATGAGCAGTAGCAACGGTGCCAGAAAATAGCTTGCTGGCGTGTAGTTGATGGTGGTAGTATTGCAGCAGTAGTAACGCAGTAAAACAGTAAACAAGCAGCGATAGCAGTATTTAGGAACAAGGCCTAGGGATTAGACTTTCACGAGTGGACACTCTCAACATTGATCACATAACAGAATAGATAAATGCATACTCTACACTCTTGTTGGATGATGAACACATTGCGTAGGATTACACGAACCCTCAATGCCGGAGTTAACAAGCTCCACAATTCAATGTTCATATTTAAATAACCTTAGAGTGCATGAAAGATCAATTCGACTAAACCAAGTACTAGCATAGCATGCACACTGTCACCTTCATGCTATGTAGGAGGAATAATACACATCAATACTATCATAGCAATAGTTAACTTCATAATCTACAAGAGATCATAATCATAGCCTACGCCAAGTACTAACACGGATGCACACACTGTCACCATTACACCGTGCAGGAGGAATAAAACTACTTTAATAACATCACAAGAGTAGCACATAGATAAATTGTGATACAAAACACATTGCAATCATAAAGAGATATAAATAAGCACTTCACTATGCCATTCATAACAGTGAATAAGTATTCTGTGAAATATAGCCTAAGAGACCCACACGGTGCACACACTGTCACCTTTACACACGTGGGACAAGGAGTCTCCGGAGATCACATGAGTAAAATTCACTTGACTAGCATAACGACATCTAGATTACAAGCATCATCATATGAATCTCAATCATGTAAGGCAGCTCATGAGATTATTGTATTGAAGTACATAGGAGAGAGATGAACCACATAGCTACCGGTACAGCCCCGAGCCTCGATGCAGAACTACTCCCTCCTCATGGGAGCAGCAGCGGTGATGAAGATGGCGGTGGAGATGGCAGCGGTGTCGATGGAGAAGCCTTCCGGGGGCACTTCCCCGTTCCGGCGGCGTGCCGGAACAGAGACTCCTGTCCCCCAGATCTTGGCTTCGCGATGGCGGCGGCTCTAGAAGGTTTCTGTGGGTTTCGTCGAACGTATCAGGGTTTTCGCGACGGAGGCTTTAAATAGGCGGAAGGGCAGCCTCGGAAGGTCGAAGGGGCGCCGACACTATAGGGCGGCGCGACCAGGGCCTGGGCCGCGCCGGCCTATGGTCTGGGCCCCCTGTGGGTCCACTCTGGCGACTCTCGGGTGTTCTGGATGCTTCCGGGCAAAATAGGACCCTGGGCGTTGATTTCGTCCAATTCCGAGAATATTTCGTTACTAGGATTTCTGAAACCAAAAACAGCAGAAAACAGCAACTGGCACTTCGGCATCTTGTTAATAGGTTAGTTCCAGAAAATGCACGAATATGACATAAAGTGTGCATAAAACATGTAGATAACATCAATAATGTGGCATGGAACATAAGAAATTATCGATACGTCGGAGACGTATCAGCATCCCCAAGCTTAGTTCTGCTCGTCCCGAGCAGGTAAAACGATAACAAAGATAATTTCTGGAGTGACATGCCATCATAACCTTGATCATACTATTTGTAAAGCATATGTAGTGAATGCAGCGATCAAAACAATGGTAATGACATGAGTAAACAAGTGAATCATAAAGCAAAGACTTTTCATGAATAGCACTTCAAGACAAGCATCAATAAGTCTTGCATAAGAGTTAACTCATAAAGCAATAATTCAAAGTAAAAGCATTGAAGCAACACAAAGGAAGATTAAGTTTCAGCGGTTGCTTTCAACTTGTAACATGTATATCTCATGGATATTGTCAACATAGAGTAATATAATAAGTGCAATAAGCAAGTATGTAGGAATCAATGCACAGTTCACACAAGTGTTTGCTTCTTGAGGTGGAGAGAAATAGGTGAACTGACTCAACATTGAAAGTAAAAGAATGGTCCTCCATAGAGGAAAAGCATCGATTGCTATATTTGTGCTAGAGCTTTGATTTTGAAAACATGAAACAATTTTGTCAACGGTAGTAATAAAGCATATGTATCATGTAAATTATATCTTACAAGTTGCAAGCCTCATGCATAGTATACTAATAGTGCCCGCACCTTGTCCTAATTAGCTTGGACTACCGGATCATCACAATGCACATGTTTTAACCAAGTGTCACAAAGGGGTACCTCTATGCCGCTTGTACAAAGGTCTAAGGAGAAAGCTCGCATTGGATTTCTCGCTATTGATTATTCTCAACTTAGACATCCATACCGGGACAACATAGACAACAGATAATGGACTCCTCTTTTATGCATAAGCATGTAACAACAATTAATAATTTTCTCATTTGAGATTGAGGATATTTGTCCAAAACTGAAACTTCCACCATGGATCATGGCTTTAGTTAGCGGCCCAATGTTCTTCTCTAACAATATGCATGCTTAACCATAAGGTGGTAGATCGCTCTTACTTCAGACAAGACGAACATGCATAGCAACTCACATGAAATTCAACAAAGAATAGTTGATGGCGTCCCCAGTGAACATGGTTATCGCACAACAAGCAACTTAATAAGAGATAAAGTGCATAATTACATATTCAATACCACAATAGTTTTTAAGCTATTTGTCCCATGAGCTATGTATTGCAAAGGTGAATGATGGAATTTTAAAGGTAGCACTCAAGCAATTTACTTTGGAATGGCGGAAAAATACCATGTAGTAGGTAGGTATGGTGGACACAAATGGCATAGTGGTTGGCTCAAGTATTTTGGATGCATGAGAAGTATTCCCTCTCGATACAAGGTTTAGGCTAGCAAGACTTATTTGAAACAAACACAAGGATGAACCGGTGCAGCAAAACTCACATAAAAGACATATTGTAAACATTATAAGACTCTACACCGTCTTCCTTGTTGTTCAAACTCAATACTAGAAATTATCTAGACCTTAGAGAAACCAAATATGCAAACCAAATTTTAGCATGCTCTATGTATTTCTTCATTAATGGGTGCAAAGCATATGATGCAAGAGCTTAAACATGAGCACAACAATTGCCAAGTATCACATTACCCAAGACATTTATAGCAATTACTACATGTATCATTTTCCAATTCCAACCATATAACAATTTAACGAAGAAGAAACTTCGCCATGAATACTATGAGTAGAGCCTAAGGACATACTTGTCCATATGCTACAGCGGAGCGTGTCTCTCTCCCATACAATGAATGCTAGGATCCATTTTATTCAAACAAAACAAAAACAAAAAAAAACCGACGCTCCAAGCAAAGAACATAAGATGTGATGGAATAAAAATATAGTTTCAGGGGAGGAACCTGATAATGTTGTCGATGAAGAAGGGGATGCCTTGGGCATCCCCAAGCTTAGACGCTTGAGTCTTCTTAGAATATGCAGGGGTGAACCACCGGGGCATCCCCAAGCTTAGAGCTTTCACTCTCCTTGATCATGTTGCATCATACTCCTCTCTTGATCCTTGAAAACTTCCTCCACACCAAACTTAGAACAACTCATTAGAGGGTTAGTGCACAATAAAAATTAACATGTTCAGAGGTGACATAATCATTCTTAACACTTCTGGACATTGCATAAAGCTACGGGACATTAATGGATCAAAGAAATTCATCCAACATAGCAAAAGAGGCAATGCGAAATAAAAGGCAGAATCTGTCAAAACAGAACAGTTCGTATTGACGAATTTTAAAATGGCACCAGACTTGCTCAAATGAAAATGCTCAAATTGAATGAAAGTTGTGTACATATCTGAGGATCACTCACGTAAATTGGCATAATTTTCTGAGTTACCTACAGAGAATTTAGCCCAGATTCATGACAGCAAAGAAAACAGTTTCTGCGCAGTAATCCAAATCTAGTATTGACTTTACTATCAAAGACTTTACTTGGCACAACAAAACACAAAACTAAGATAAGGAGAGGTTGCTACAGTAGTAAGCAACTTCCAAGACACAAAATAAAAACAAAGTACTGTAGCAAAATAACACATGGGTTATCTCCCAAGAAGTTCTTTCTTTATAGCCATTAAGATGGGCTCAGCAGTTTTAATGATGCACTCGCAAGAAATAATATTTGAAGCAAAAGAGAGCATCAAGAGGCAAATTCAAAATACATTTAAGTCTAACATGCTTCCTATGCATAGGAATCTTGTAAATAAACAAGTTCATGAAGAGCAAAGTAACAAGCATAGGAAGATAGAACAAGTGTAGCTTAAAAAATTTCAGCACATAGAGAGGTGTTTTAGTAACATGAAAATTTCCACAACCATATTTTCCTCTCTCATAATAACTTTCAGTAGTAACATGAGCAAACTCAACAATATAACTATCACATAAAGCATTCTTATCATGAGTCTCATGCACAAAATTATTACTCTCCACATAGGCATACTTAATTTTATTAGTACTAATGGGAGCAAATTCAACAAAGTAGCTATCATTATTATTCTCATCATCAAATATAGGAGGCATATTGTAATCATAATTAATCTTCTCCTCAATAGTAGGTGGACTGAAAATATCATATTCATCATTGCAAACATCATATATAGGAGGTAAAGTATCATCAAAGAAAATTTTCTCCTCAATGCTTGGGGGACTAAAAAGATCATGAAAACCAGCTTCCCCAAGCTTAGAACTTTCTATATTATTATCAACAATGGTGTTCAAAGCGTTCATACTAATATTACTACCAGCATGCAAATAAGATTCCATAGGTTTTTTAATTTTCGCATCAAACAATCCATGTTTTAAATCAGGAAATAGAATAAGAAGCTCATTCTTGTCCATTATGCCAAACTAGTGTAAACAAGAAACAAAAAGATGCAATTGCAGCATCTAAAGGAAATAGCTTCGAGTACTTACAACAGCGAAAATAGCTTAGTAGCCGAGATCCGGAGTGTGAGTACCTTTTACCTTTCCTCCCCGGCAACGGCGCCAGAAAATAGCTTGATGTCTACGCCCCCTCCTTTTCCTGTAGACAGTGTTGGGCCTCCAAGAGCAGAGGTTTGTAGAACAGCAACAAGTTTCCCTTAAGTGGATCACCCAAGGTTTATCGAACTCAGGGAAAAAGAGGTCAAAGATATCCCTCTCATGCAACCCTGCAACCACAAAGCAAGAAGTCTCTTGTGTCCCCAACACACCTAATAGGTGTACTAGTTCGGCGAAGAGATAGTGAAATACAGGTGGTATGAATAAGTATGAGCAGTAGCAACGGTGCCAGAAAATAGCTTGCTGGCGTGTAGTTGATGGTGGTAGTATTGCAGCAGTAGTAACGCAGTAAAACAGTAAACAAGCAGCGATAGCAGTATTTAGGAACAAGGCCTAGGGATTAGACTTTCACTAGTGGACACTCTCAACATTGATCACATAACAGAATAGATAAATGCATACTCTACACTCTTGTTGGATGATGAACACATTGCGTAGGATTACACGAACCCTCAATGTCGGAGTTAACAAGCTCTACAATTCAATGTTCATATTTAAATAACCTTAGAGTGCATGAAAGATCAATTCGACTAAACCAAGTACTATCATAGCATGCACACTGTCACCTTCATGCTATGTAGGAGGAATAATACACATCAATACTATCATAGCAATAGTTAACTTCATAATCTACAAGAGATCATAATCATAGCCTACGCCAAGTACTAACACGGATGCACACACTGTCACCATTACACCGTGCAGGAGGAATAAAACTACTTTAATAACATCACTAGAGTAGCACATAGATAAATTGTGATACAAAACACATTGCAATCATAAAGAGATATAAATAAGCACTTCACTATGCCATTCATAACAGTGAATAAGTATTCTGTGAAATATAGCCTAAGAGACCCACACGGTGCACACACTGTCACCTTTACACACGTGGGACAAGGAGTCTCCGGAGATCACATGAGTAAAATTCACTTGACTAGCATAACGACATCTAGATTACAAGCATCATCATATGAATCTCAATCATGTAAGGCAGCTCATGAGATTATTGTATTGAAGTACATAGGAGAGAGATGAACCACATAGCTACCGGTACAGCCCCGAGCCTCGATGGAGAACTACTCCCTCCTCATGGGAGCAGCAGCGGTGATGAAGATGGCGGTGGAGATGGCAGCGGTGTCGATGGAGAAGCCTTCCGGGGGCACTTCCCCGTTCTGGCGGCGTGCCGGAACAGAGACTCCTGTCCCCCAGATCTTGGCTTCGCGATGGCGGCGGCTCTGGAAGGTTTCTGTGGGTTTCGTCGAACGTATCAGGGTTTTCGCGACAGAGGCTTTAAATAGGCGGAAGGGCAGCCTCGGAAGGTCGAAGGGGCGCCGACACTATAGGGCGGCGCGGCCAGGGCCTGGGCCGCACCGGCCTATGGTCTGGGCCCCCTGTGGGTCCACTCTGGCGACTCTCGGGTGTTCTGGATGCTTCCGGGCAAAATAGGAACCTGGGCGTTGATTTCGTCCAATTCCGAGAATATTTCGTTACTAGGATTTCTAAAACCAAAAACAGCAGAAAACAGGAACTGGCACTTCGGCATCTTGTTAATAGGTTAGTTCCAGAAAATGCACGAATATGACATAAAGTGTGCATAAAACATGTAGATAACATCAATAATGTGACATGGAACATAAGAAATTATCGATACGTCGGAGACGTATCAGAAGTACGCGAAAGATAGGCGGCTGAAGGGGGTTGTGGGCCCCCTCCCCACAAGGCGGCGCGGCCAGGCCAGGGCCCGCGCCGGCCTATGGGGGGCCCATGGCGGCCCTCCTCGGCTCCTCCTTTTGGCTGGCTCATTCTTCTGGAAGAATAAGATCTTCGGTGTAATTTCCGTCAATTATTGATCTCCAGAAATATTGCATTCTGACGGTGCTTTTTCCAGTAGAATCCTGACTCCGGTGAATGATCCTCCAATAATCATGAAACATGCAAAATAGATGAAATAACATAAGTATCATCTCTAAATATGAAATATATCAATGAATAACAGTAAATTATGATATAAAATAGTGATGCAAAATGGACGTATCAACTCCCCCCAAGCTTAGACTTCGCTTGTCCCCAAGCGAAACTGAACTCAGTAAACAAGACCACATGTTTATGGAGTGAAGAGTCGATAAATAAAATACGGACAAGAAGCATCATATTAATTCACACAAGACATTCTAGTGAACAACTTCCCAATATGATTCAACTTGAAACAAGTAAAAGGAAATCACAAATAAAGGTGCATAGGAAATCATAATTGGTGATGGCAAACTTCGTTCTTGGTCAAAGAACAGTTAACAGATTGTACTTATTTATCGAGCAGCGCTCTTATATTAAAGCTTATAGCAAAACTTGCATACTCAATCATAATAATCTCCTCATAATCATTGATAACCTTCAAAGCTATATTCATTCAGATAAAACTTGTACTGAACAAGGAAGAATAAAAGGCATGATTAAATAAATCACAATATAGATGGTTGGATCACAACAACTCAATTGCCTGCTTAAGATGGAGGGAAATAGGTTTACTGACTCAACATGAAAGTAAAAGATAGGCCCTTCGTAGAGGGAAGCAGGGATTAAATTATGTGCTAGAGCTTTTCAAGTTTTGAAATCGTATAGAGAGCATAAAAGTAAGGTTTCGAGAGGTGTTTGTTGTTGTCAACGAATGGTAGTGGGCACTCTAACCCCCTTGCCAAACAAACTTCCAAAGAGCGGCTCCCATGAAGGACGTTATCTCTACCAGCAAGGTAGATCATCCCTCTTCTCTTTTGTTTACACATGTACTTTAGTTTATTTAAGGATGACACTCCTCCCAACCTTTGCTTTCTCAAGCCATGGCTAACCGAATCCTCGGGTGCCTTCCAACATTTCACATACCATGGAGGAGTGTCTATTGCAAAATTAAGTTGCTTACTGACGAATCAGAGCAAAACATGTGAAGAGGATTATTAATGAGAGTTAATTAATTGGGGCTGGGAACCCCGTTGCCAGCTCTTTTTGCAAAATTATAGGATAAGTGGATGAAGCCACTAGTCCATTAGTGAAAGCTGCCCAACAAGATTGAAAGATGAAACACCACATACTTCCTCATGAGCTATAAAGCATTGACACAAATAAGGGATGATAACTTTTGAATTGTTTAAAGGTAGCACATGAAATATTTACTTGGAGTGGCGCAAAATACCACATAGTAGGTAGTTATGGTGGACACTGATGGCATAGGTTTGGTTTAAAGGTTTGGATGTGATACGTCTCAAACGTATCCATAATTTATTATGTTCCATGCTACTTTTATGATGATACTCACATGTTTTATACACATTATATGTCATTATTATGCATTTTTCGGCACTAACCTATTGACGAGATGCCGAAGAGCCAGTTGCTGTTTTCTGCTGTTTTTGGTTTCAGAAATCCTACAAAGGAAATATTCTCGGAATTGGACGAAATCAACGCCCAGGGTCTTATTTTTCCTCGAAGCTTCCAGAAGACCGAAAGGATCACGAAGTGGGGCGACGAGGTGCCGCCACACTAGGGCCGCGCGGCCAGGGCTGGGCCCGCGCCGCCCTAGCGTGTGGGGCCCCTGTCAGCCCTCCGACTCCGCCCTTCTGCCTACTTAAAGCCTTCGTCGCAAAACCCCCAGTACCGAGAGCCACGATACGGAAAACCTTCCAGAGACGCAGCCGCCGCCAATCCCATCTCGGGGGATTCAGGAGATCGCCTCCGGCACCCTGTCGGAGAGGGGAATCATCTCCCGGAGGGCTCTTCATCGCCATGATCGCCTCCGGATCGATGTGTGAGTAGTTCACCCCTGGACTATGGGTCCATAACAGTAGCTAGATGGTTGTCTTCTCCTCATTGTGCTATCATGTTAGATCTTGTGAGCTGCCTATCATGATCAAGATCATCTATTTGTAATGCTACATGTTGTGTTTGTTGGGATCCGATGAATATTGAATACTATGTCAAGTTGATTATCAATCTATCATATATGTTGTTTATGTTCTTGCATGCTCTCCGTTGCTAGTAGAGGCTTTGGCCAAGTTGATACTTGTAACTCCAAGAGGGAGTATTTATGCTCGATAGTGGGTTCATGCCTCCATTGAATCTTGGACAGTGAGAGAAAGTTCTAAGGTTGTGGATGTGATGTTGCCACTAGGGATAAAACATCAATGCTTTGTCTAAGGATATTTGTGTTGATTACATTACGCACCATACTTAATGCAATTGTCTGTTGTTTGCAACTTAATACCGGAAGGGGTTCGGATGCCTAAAAGTATCTATGAATCTTTGACACTTTGGGAACTTACTGAAGGTGGAGAAGGAATAACTCTTACTGATAATTCTGTTATAATTCCTAAGGGGATAGCTGAAGGTGTGTTCACAACTTTTCTTGGAAGAACGGTATCCACTGATTACCTCGTTATTGAATGTGTAGGGACAGGACAAATCACACTTGGAAGATCCCTGCTGAAACTCTTGGGAGCAACCATAGATGTGGGAAAAGGCACTCTAAATTTTACCTCTACACCTGGATGCGGTCAAGTATTTCCTAGACCAAAGAGTAAGAATAAGATTAAGAAGGATAGGCGCAACACCCCTGGTAAGAATGTTAATGCTTCATCTCTTGATAATACTTGATTCACACTTTCTGCGCCTAGCTGAAAGGCGTTAAAGAAAAGCGCTTATGGGAGACAACCCATTATTTTACTTCTGCACTTTTATTTTATATTTGAGTCTTGGAAGTTGTTACTACAGTAGCAACCTCTCCTTATCTTTATTTTATTGCATTGTTGTGCCAAGTAAAGTCTTTGATAGTAATGTTGATACTAGATTTGGATTACTGCGCAGAAACAGATTTCTTACTGTCACGAATTTGGGTAGAATTCTCTGTAGGTAACTCAGAAAAATCTGCCAATTTACATGCGTGATCCTCAGATACATACGCAACTTTCATTCAATTTGAGAATTTTCATCTGAGCAAGTTAAGTGCCCCAGAAAAATTCGTCTTTACGGACTGTTCTATTTTGACAGATTCTGCCTTTTATTTCGCATTGCCTGTTTTGCTATGTTTGATGGATTTCTTTGTTCCATTAACTTTCAGTAGCTTTGTGCAATGTCCAGAAGTGTTAAGAATGATTATGTCACCTCTGAATATATGAATTTTCAATTATGCACTAACCCTCTAATGAGTTTGTTTCGAGTTTGGTGTGGAGGAAGTTTTCAAGGGTCAAGAGAGGAGGATGATACAATATGATCAAGAAGAGTGAAAAGTCTAAGCTTGGGGATGCCCCCGTGGTTCATCCCTGCATATTTCAAGAAGACTCAAGCATCTAAGCTTGGGGATTACCAAGGCATCCCCTTCTTCATCGACAACTTATCAGGTCACCTCTAGTGAAACTATATTTTTATTCAGTCACATCTTATGTGCTTTACTTGGAGCGTCTGTTTGTTTTTGTTTTTGTTTTTGTTAGAATAAAATTGGATCCTACCATTCTTTGTTTGGGAGAGAAACACGCTCTGCTGTTGCATATGAACACATATGTTCTTAACTTTATTCTTAATGTTCATTGCGAAGGTTGAACTACTTCGTTCATTGATATATGGTTGGAAACGAAAAATGCTGCATGTGGTAATTGGTATAATGTCTTGATTAATTTGATACTTGGCAATTGTTGTGCTCATATAGATCATGTTTAAGCTCTTGCATCATGTACTTTGCACCCATTAATGAAGAACTACATAGAACTTGTTAAAATTTGGTTTGCATGATTGGTCTCTCTAAGTCTAGATATTTTCTGGTTAAGGTGTTTGAACAACAAGGAGACGATGTAAAGTCTTATAATGCTTACAATATGTTCATATGTGAGTCTTGCTGTACCATTTATACTTGAGTTTGCTTCAAACAACCTTGCTAGCCTAGCCTTGTATTGAGAGGGAACTCTTCTCGTGCATCCAAATCCTTGAGCCAAAAACTATGCCATTTGTGTCCACCATACCTACCTACTACATGGTATTTCTCTGCCATTCCAAAGTACATTACTTGAGTGCTACCTTTAAAATTCTATTCTTTGCATTTACAGTACATAGCTCATGGGAAAATAGCCTTAAAAACTATTGTGGTGAAGAATATGTACTTATGTATCTTATTTCTTAATAAGTTGCTTGTTGAGCGGTAACCATGTTTCTGGGGACGCCATCAACTTTTACCTTTGTTGAATATCATGTGAGTTGCTATGCATGTTCGTCTTGTCTGAAGTAAGGGCGATTTTCATGATCAAATGGTTTGAGTATGCATATTGTTAGAGAAGAACATTGGGCCGCTAACTAAAGCCATGAATCATGGTGGAAGTTTCAGTTTGGACAATTAATCCTCAATCTCCTATGAGAATTTTATCTGTTGTTGAATGCTTAAGCATTAAAAGAGGAGTCCATTATCTGTTGTCTATGTTGTCCCGGTATGGATGTCTAAGTTGAGAATAATCAAAAGCGAGAAATCCGATGCGAACTTTCTCCTTAGACCTCTATACAAGCGGCATAGAGGTACCCCTTTGTGACACTTGGTTGAAACATATGTTATGCAATGATAATCCATGTTAATCCAAGCTAATTAGGACAAGGTGCAAGCACTATTGGTATACTATGCATGAGGCTTGCAACTTATAGGATATCTTATACATAACACATATGATTTATTACTACCGTTGACAAAATTGTTTCTATGTTTTCAAAATGAAAAGCTCTAGCACAAAAATAGTAATCCATGCTTCCCTCTGCGAAGGGTCATTCTTCTACTTTATTGTTGAGTCAGTTTACCTACTTCTTTCTATCTTAGAAGCAAACACTTGTGTAAACTGTGTGCATTGATTCTTACATGTTTACCTATTGCACTTGTTATATTACTTTGTGTTGACAATTATCCATGAGATAAACATGTTGAAGTTGAGAGCAACCGCTGAAACTTATATCTTCCTTTGTGTTGTTTCAAAGCTTTCTACTAAGAGTTTATTGCTTTATGAGTAACTCTTATGCAAGTCTTATTGATGCTTGTCTTGAAAGTATTATTCATGAAAAGTCTTTGCTATATGATTCAGTTGTTTACTCATTGTCTTCATCATTGCTTCGAATCGCTGAATTCATCTCATGTGCTTTACAATAGTATTGATCAAGATTATGATAGCATGTCACTTCAGAAATTATCCTTGTTATCGTTACCTACTCGAGGGCGAGTAGGAACTAAGCTTGGGGATGCTTGATACGTCTCAAACGTATCCATAATTTCTTATGTTCCATGCTACTTTTATGATGATACTCACATGTTTTATACACATTATATGTCATTATTATGCATTTTCCGGCACTAACCTATTGACGAGATGCCGAAGAGCCGATTCTTTGTTTTCTGCTGTTTTTGATTTCAGAAATCCTACAAAGGAAATATTCTCGGAATTGGACGAAATCAACGCCCAGGGTCTTATTTTTCCACGAAGCTTCCAGAAGACCGAAAGGATCACGAAGTGGGGCAACGAGGCGCCGGCACACTAGGGCCGCGCGGCCAAGGCTGGGCCCGCGCCGCCCTAGCATGTGGGGCCCCTGTCAGCCCTCCGACTCCGCCCTTCCGCATACTTAAAGCCTTCGTCGCGAAACCCCCCAGTACCGAGAGCCACGATACGGAAAACCTTCCAGAGACGCAGCCGCCGCCAATCCCATCTCGGGGGATTCAGGAGATCGCCTCCGGCACCCTGCCGGAGAGGGGAATCATCTCCCGGAGGGCTCTTCATCGCCATGATCGCCTCCGGATCGATGTGTGAGTAGTTCACCCCTGGACTATGGGTCCATAGCAGTAGCTAGATGGTTGTCTTCTCCTCATTGTGCTATCATGTTAGATCTTGTGAGCTGCCTATCATGATCAAGATCATCTATTTGTAATGCTACATGTTGTGTTTGTTGGGATCCGATGAATATTGAATACTATGTCAAGTTGATTATCAATCTATCATATATGTTGTTTATGTTCTTGCATGCTCTCCGTTGCTAGTAGAGGCTTTGGCCAAGTTGATACTTGTAACTCCAAGAGGGAGTATTTATGCTCGATAGTGGGTTCATGCCTCCATTGAATCTGGGACAGTGAGAGAAAGTTCTAAGGTTGTGGATGTGTTGTTGCCACTAGGGATAAAACATCAATGCTTTGTCTAAGGATATTTGTGTTGATTACATTACGCACCATACTTAATGCAATTGTCTGTTGTTTGCAACTTAATACCGGAAGGGGTTCGGATGATAACCTGAAAGTGGACTTTTTAGGCATAGATGCATGCTGGATAGCGGTTTATGTACTTTGTCGTAATGCCCTGATTAAATCTCATAGTACTCATCATGATATATGTATGTGCATTGTTATGCCTTCTTTATTTGTCAATTGCCCAACTGTAATTTGTTCACCCAACATGTTATTTATCTTATGGGAGAGACACCACTAGTGAACTGTGGACCCCGGTCCATTCTTTACATCTGAAATACAATCTACTGCAATACTTGTTCTTTACTGTTCTTCGCAAACAAACATCATCTTCCACACTATACAATTAATCCTTTGTTTACAGCAAGCCGGTGAGATTGACAACCTCACTGTTACGTTGGGGCAAAGTACTTTGATTGTGTTGTGCAGGTTCCACGTTGGCGCCGGAATCCCTGGTGTTGCGCCGCACTACACTCCGTCACCAACAACCTTCACGTGTTCCTTGACTCCTACTGGTTCGATAACCTTGGTTTCTTACTGAGGGAAAACTTGCTACTGTACGCATCACACCTTCCTCTTGGGGTTCCCAACGGACGTGTGTCTTGCACGCATCAGGATGCACGAGAAGCATTCCCTCTCAGTACAAGTCTTTGGCTAGCAAGGTTGATTAGCAAGCATAAGAGTTGAGGGAAACAAACACATATACATGTGATAGAAACAATCATGCATCTTTCTTGTAAGCACAAATAATTTTAACTTCAGAATACTAAGCTCATAGCTAACAAGAAAGAAAGATAATGAAACAACATATCTACATGTATTTCCTCATTTCTATTTAAACTCAAAGTGTTTTTGCTATTGACCAATGCTAAGTTTGCCAAAACCAAATAGATTTACTCAATGCTCCCAAAGTGATACCAATACTAACAACAAGATCAATCACATAATAGAGATTGCAAACTAAAATAAGGTGTGCAATATGTAAATGATAGAACTTCTCATTAATATTCCATAACGATAACTCACACCAAGGGATACATAGATAACCAACTAAAGAGAGATACTTCCACACTGCAAACTATCTTATATGATAACTTCCCTAGTCATGATATGACACTACTTGATAGTAAAAAGGTAAAAGATAGTGATGATGTGATACCGCGGCACTCCCCCAAGCTTGGAACAAACCAAGGGGGTGCCAATGCCAATGATGAATTACTCCTTCGGTGGTGATGGTGAATCCTTGATAAGCTTCTTAACCAGCTCCTTTAGCTCATCTATCTCGTAAGTGAGGTTGCGGATCAGCTCCGAGTTTTGCTCGACGCGGTTAAGAAGTATGTCAGACGGTGAGTCCCAACTCTTAGAGTTGTTTCCCCACTCCTCAGCTTCAGGTTTCATCCTTCCTGCAGTGTTAGAACGATCCATATCCCAACCACTAGGCAATACTGCTTTGGGAATCCTTTCAATTTGACGACTATAAATTAGAGTGTAGAAGGGGTTGTCAATGCCTGGGGGAGATGTCCTTGGAGCTAGGTAGCGACGTGGGACTCCCCCTCCGGTGCTAATCCATGCGCTTTTCTTGGTGTTGAACAGATTTGCTACCACTCCGATGCTTGCGACGGTGGCGCGTGGGTATACTCGCGGAACTTCCTCCACTTCTCCTTCATCCTCGCTCTCGACCTCCTTCTTCAAATCGGGGTCTTGAATATCTTCCTCCAAAGGCTCCTTGTCCTTGTTGTTGGAGACCATGGTGCTTCTAGATCAAAAACAGATCCTGGCAGAAAACAGCTCGAAACAAAATACGACGAGAAAGCGATATACGGACCTCCAGGGGTCCGGGGGATTATATAGCAAAAATTTCCACGACAAAAGGAAAGTACCAGGTCGAACCAGAGTAGGAGAGGGACACCGAGGGGCCGTCCTCATTGGGCGGCGCGACCAGGCTAGGGCCCGCGCCGGCCTATGGGGGCACGCCCTCGTGCGTCTCCTCCTTTCCGTTTCGATCTCGTAATTTTTCATATTTTCCGAAAATAGCAAAAACATTGTTCGGAAAGTTAAACGCGGACTTTTTATTACCAGAACTGTTACCTATTCAAAGTCGAACTCTGCAGAACTGTCAATTTGACCTTTGATGAAAGCTTCCGGAGTCACCACTTGGATAACATCAACATCTTCATTATAAGAATCTCCAGAAATATAGTGCTTGAGCCTTTGTCCATTCACTACTTGTGTGGCATCACCTTGCAGAGAACTAATTTTAATTGCCCCTGAACGATACACCTCCACAATGACATATGGTCCTTCCCATTTTGAGAGCAATTTCCCTGCAAAAAAATCTGAGACAAGACCGATACAATAGGACTTTATCCCCAACATTAAATTCTCTTTTGATAATTCTTCTATCATGCCATTTCTTAACTTTATCTTTAAAGAGTTTAGCATTTTCATAAGCTTCACTTCTCCATTCATCTAGAGAACTCAATTGTAGCAACCTTTTCTTACCGGCAAGTTTAGGATCTTTATTTAGTCCTCTTACAGCCCAATAAGCTTTGTGCTCTAGTTCCAAAGGTAAATGACAAGCTTTCCCATAAACCATTTTATAAGGTGACATACCCATGGGATTTTTATAAGCAGTTCTATAAGCCCATAGTGCTTCCTTTAATTTACTAGCCCAGTTCTTTCTAGATTTATTAACAGTCTTTTGCAAGATAGATTTAATCTCTCTATTTGATAATTCTACTTGCCCACTAGTTTGAGGATGATAAGCAGAAGCAATCCTATGATTAATACCATATTTAGCAAGAGTTTTTCTAAAACCACCATGAATAAAAATGAGAACCTCCATCAGTCATAATATATCGAGGTACTCCAAACCTAGGAAAAATAATATCTAAAAGCATTCTTAAAGAGCTCTCACCATCAGCACTTTTTGTGGGTATGGCTTCCACCCATTTAGTAACATAATCAACAGCGACAAGTATATGAGTGTTACCTTCTGAAGAAGGGAAAGGACCCATGAAGTCAAATCCCCAGCAATCGAATGGTTCAATAACAAGAGTATAATTCATAGGCATTTCATTGCGTCTGGAGATATTACCAACCCTTTGACATTCATCACAAGATAAAATAAACTTTCTTGCATCTTTGAAGAGAGTTGGCCAATAGAAACTTGATTGTAGAACTTTTTGCGCAGTTCTATCTCCGGCATGATGTCATCCATAAACACTACCATGACACTTACTCAATATCTCTTGTTGTTCATATTCGGGAACACATCTTCGCATAATACCATCCACTCCTTCTTTATATAAGTGTGGGTCATCCCAAAAATAATGCCTCAAGTCATAAAAGAAGTTCCTCCTTTGCTGAGCTAAAAAGGTTGGAGGCAAGTACTTGGAAACAATAAAGTTAGCATAATCAGCATACCAAGGACTATCTCGCGAGCTCACCTTTATTACAGCCAATTGTTCATTTGGAAAACTATCATTAACAGAAACAGGATCATAAGCAATATTTTCCAATCTAGATAAGTTATCAGCAACAGGATTATCAGCACCTTTCCTATCTATAATATGTAAATCAAATTCTTGCAAAAGAAGTACCCATCTAATAAGCCTAGGCTTAGCATCTTTCTTTTCCATAAGGTACCTAATTGCAGCATGATCAGTATGAATTGTGACTTTTGAATCAACAATATAGGATCTAAACTTGTCACAAGCAAACACTACAGCTAATAATTCTTTTTCAGTTGTAGCATAATTTCTTTGAGCAGCATCAAGAGTTTTGCTAGCATAATGAATAACATTTAATTTTTTATCTACTCGCTGTCCAAGAACAGCGCCTACAGCATAATCACTAGCATCACACATAATTTCAAAAGGTAAATTCCAATCAGGAGGTTCAACTACAGGAGCAGTTGTTAAGGCTTTCTTTAGAGTTTCAAAAGCTTCCTTACAATCATCATCAAAAACAAAAGGTACATCTTTTTGAAGAAGATTAGTAAGAGGCTTTGAAATCTTGGAGAAATCTTTAATAAATCTCCTATAAAACCCAGCATGACCAAGAATACTACGAATACCTTTAACATCCCTCGGATAGGGCATCTTCTCAATTGCTTCAACTTTAGCTCTATCAACCTCAATACCTCTCTCAGAAATTTTATGTCCCAATACAATTCCTTCGTTAACCATAAAGTGACATTTCTCCCAATTAAGAACAAGGTTAGTTTCTTCACATCTCTGCAAAACTTTATCAAGGTTTCGCAAGCAATTATCAAAAGAATGCCCATAGACAGAAAAATCATCCATGAATACCTCTACAATATTTTCACAAAAGCCATGAAAAATAGCAGACATGCATCTTTGAAAAGTAGCAGGAGCATTACATAAACCAAAAGGCATACGCCTATAAGCATAAGTTCCATAGGGACAAGTGAAAGTGGTTTTCTCTTGATCTTTAGTTTTAACATCAATTTGTGAGAACCCAGAATAACCATCAAGAAAGCAAAAATGAGTATTTTTAGACAACCTTTCTAACATTTGATCAATAAAAGGTAAAGGGTAATGATCTTTCTTAGTAACTTTATTAACTTTTCAAAAATCAATGCACATTCTATACCCTACAACTACTCTTTGAGGGATGAGCTCATCATTATCATTAGGCACAACAATTATTCCTCCTTTCTTAGGAACACAATGCACAGGACTGACCCATCTACTATCAGCAATAGGATATATAATTCCAGCTTCAAGAAGTTCTAATACCTCATTCCTTACCACATCCTTCATCTTAGGAATTAGACGACGTTGATGTTCAACAACAGGCTTTGCATCATCTTCCATGTTGATAGCATGTTGGCAAATAGAGGGGGAAATCCCCTTCAAGTCATCAAGAGTGTAGCCAATAGCTCCTCGGTGTTTCTTCAATATTTCCAATAACCTTTCTTCCTCAAAATCTGAAAGCTTAGAACTAATAATAACAGGATATATTTTCTTATCATCAATATGAGCATACTTAAGATTATCAGGCAACGGTTTTAAATCAAAAACAGGATCTTCCTTTGGTGGTGGTGTTGTACCTAAATCTTCAACCGGCAAGTCATGTTTAAGAATAGGTTGACGAAGGAAAATTTCATCAAGCTCATTCCTTTCTTCCCTAAAGACTTCACTCTCACTATCCTCCAAATGTTGCTGCAAAGGATTATTAGGAGCAAGAGCAATAGACGCACACTGTTCAACTCTAAAATCATTAGTAGGCAAATCAGCTTTATAAGGAGTTTTGGCAAATTTAGAGAAATTAAACTCATAAGATTCACCAGCAAATTTAGTCACATTTTTTTCCTTCTTGCAATCTATAACAGCTCCACAAGTATTTAGAAAAGGTCTACCAAAAATAATAGGACAAGTCTTACTAGCAGCAGAACCAAGTACCAAAAAGTTAGCAGGATATTTAATCTTACCACATAGAACTTCCACATCTCGAACAATACCAATAGGAGAGATAGTTTCTCTATTAGCTAGCCGAATAACCACATCAATATCTTCAAGTTCACAAGAACCAATTTCATGCATGATTTCCGTATAAAGCTCATAAGGTATGGCACTAATACTTGCACCAATGTCGCATAAACCATAATAACAATGATCACCAATTCTAACAGAAAGCATAGGAACACTGGCTTTCCTAGACTTATTAGGATGCGAAACAATATTAGAAGCATCTTCAAAGAAAATAATATGACCATCTTCTACATTTTCAGTCACAAGATCCTTAACTATTGCAATAGCAGGTTCAACCTTTATTTGTTCTTCAGGTTCTATAGGTTTCTTTGCACTTTTATTAATCACACTAGTTATAACAGAATACTCCTTCATTTTAACAGGGAAATGAGTTTTTTCAATATAAGCTTCAGGAAGAATATGATCAACAGTTTCAGTTACAGCACATTTTTATAGATGAATCAGTTTTATCTTTGTACGGTTCATGATACTTATCAAAATTCTTCCTAGGCAATTCAAAAAGAGAGGCAAAAGCTTTATAAAAATTTGCAACAACTTGAGAGTCTAGACCATAAGCAGCACTCATATTATGAAATTTATCAGTATCCATAAAAGTTTCAGTGCATTCATAATCATAATTTATACCTGACTCTCTATCTTTGTCATTCTCCCATCCTTCAGTATTCTCCTGAATCCGATCAAGAAGGTCCCTTTTAAACTCTTCTTTGTTGCGTGTAAATGATCCAGAACAAGTAGTATCCAGCAAGGTTTTATCTTGAAAAGAAAGTCTTGCATAGAAATTATCAATGATAATATTACCAGGAAGCTCATGAATGGGGCATTTGAGCATTAAAGACTTCAATCTCCCCCATGCTTGGGCAATACTCTCTCCATCATGAGGCCAGAAATTATATATGCGGTTTCGGTCTTTGTGAATTTCACTTGGAGGATAGAATTTAGAATAAAATAAAGGCACAATATCCTTCCAATCAAGAGAATCCCCATTCTTCAGCAATTTATACCAATGCGCCGCTTTACCATACAGCGATATAGAGAATAGTTTCTTTCTAACTTCATCCATAGCAATACCTGCACATTTGAATAACCCGCATAATTCATGTAAAAACAGTAAATGATCTCCAGGATGGACTGTTTCATCCCCTTCATAGCGGTTACCACAACACGTTCAATAATTTTCATAGGTATTTTGTATGGAACCTCTTTCTCACCTGGCGCCTCATCCACTACCTTTGCAGTAGTAGTAGATTTTACAAATAGAAATTCAAGAGAAGACCTCTCCATAATGAATTATAGCAGCAGGCAGAAATAAAATCAGCACGTACAGTAAAGGTTTCCCTTACCAATTCCACTTACCAATAGCGCTTCACTCCCCGGCAACGGCGCCAGAAAATAGTCTTGATGACCCACAAGTATAGGGGGTGTATCGTAGTACTTTCGATAAATAAGAGTGTCGAACCCAACGAGGAGCGGAAGGTGTTGACAAGCAGTTTCGATGAAGGATTCACTGTAAATGCTCACAAACAAGTATTCAGGGGGTTTTAATATAGCAGATGAATAAAGTACAAGTAAGTAAAATGCGAGAGTAATAACTGCAGCGAGTGGCCCAATCCTTTTTAGCACAAAGGACAAGCCGGTTTATTTACTTATAATGACCAAACGTTCTTGAGGACATACGGGAATTTAGTCTAGTGCTTTCGCTTCATATAGCTGATTAATCTTCATTGTTTTGATAAGTGTTGTGTGGGTGAACCTATGCTAATGCACCGCCCTTCCTAGGACTAATACATACTTGTGATTATACCCCTTGCAAGCATCCGCAAATACAAGAAAGTAATTAAGATAAATCTAACCACAGCCTTAAACTCTGAGATCCTGCTATCCCTCCTGCATCGATATACCAACGGGGGTTCAGGTTGCTGTCACTCCGGCAACCCCGCAATTAGCAAACGAATACAAGATGCATTCCCCTAGGCCCATAAAGGTGAAGTATCATGTAGTCGACGTTCACATGACACCACTAGAAGAATAACACCACAACTTAAATATCAAACCATTGAATATTAATCAACATAGTTCACTACTAACATTTAGACTTCACCCATGTCCTCAAGAACTAAACGAACTACTCACGAGACATCATATGGAACATGATCAGAGGTGATATGATGATGAATAACAATCTGAACATAAACCTTGGTTCAATAGTTTCACTCAATAGCATCAATAACAAGGAGTAATCAATACCGGGAGAGTTTCCCCAACCAAACAATCAAGATTCAACCCTAGATGTTACAGCGGTGACGAGGTGCAGCGGTGGAGATGGCGGTGACGATGGTGGAGATGATGGTGATGATGATCCCAATGAAGTCCAGCTCGATGGTGGTGACGATGGCGTCGATTTCCCCCTCCGTGAGGGAATTTCCCCAGCGGATTTCAGCCTGCCGGAGAGCTCTTTTCTCTCTGGTGTTTTCCGCCCCGCAGAGGCGGTTGTGTCTCCTCGCTATTATTCTCTGGAGCTTAGGTTTTCGGGGAGAAGAAATACGCGAAAGAGAGGCGGCCGAAGGGGGCTGTGGGCCCCCTCCCCACAAGGCGGCGCGGCCAGGCCAGGGCCCACACCGGCCTATGGGGGGCCCATGGTGGCCCTCCTCGGCTCCTCCTTTTGGCTGGCTCATTCTTCTGGAAGAATAAGATCTTCGGTGTAATTTCCGTCAATTATTGATCTCCAGAAATATTGCATTCTGACGGTGATTTTTTCCAATAGAATCCTGACTCCGGTGAATGATCCTCCAATAATCATGAAACATGCAAAATAGATGAAATAACATAAGTATCATCTCTAAATATGAAATATATCAATGAATAACAGTAAATTATGATATAAAATAGTGATGCAAAATGGACGTATCAATATCCTCATTAAGGCCATCTCCAATCCGATCAAACTCATGTCGCAAGTGATCGCGAAGAGCCTCATACTCCCTCCAAGAAACAAGATCAGCAACATCCTTTTTCTATTCAATATCAAAATCACTAGGAGACATGATTAGTAGGTTAGTGCACTAAACAAAAATCAGTGGTGGTACTCTGACAACTCACTCAAAAATGATAAGAAAATTAAATCTTACCGCTCCAAAGTGAATTAGTATTGCTTATCTCTTGGATTGATAAACTAGTGCACGGATGTAGCGAAGCGAATATCAATGGTATAAGAACAGTCACACGACAAAGCAGTATATATGTGGGGCTGTAGGTAGGCTACCTATATGCACCAAAATCAAGCCCTAGCGCTGACCGTATAACATCCAAAGAAACTCACACAAGGCGATAAATGTGGTAATGCAACTATATGGATGAAAAATGTTGCAATGCACTCGAGAAACACTAGCAAAGCTCAACGGAACAGGCACAAGATTGCTCAACTACAGGTGCAAAAAAGGTAAACTAGGCCTTCACTTGACCTTACTAGCAATGCTCTTTTTGCTTCTTTTTTACTTTATTTTATTTTATGACACTACTCCTTGTAACACGGCCAACAGAAATTGCAAAGCACCAAAAACCTAATGAGCAGTCTGTCGAGCGGTAAAACTAGTCTCTTTTGGGAAAGTTCCTAGTCACGTATATCGAAAAGCTGTAGCTATGGTTCAGAGATGAAGCAAATTGTGCGCTACATGGACTCGAAATAGCAAAAAGTATGAAAACCTAGCCACCGCAGAAAACTGTGCCATGGCAGAAAAATTGACCAAAACTGTGCCACGGCACACTCACTGCAGAGAAATCCTATCGCGGCAGAGAAAATGCCCAAAATTGTGCCGCGGCAGAGCCCACGGCAGAACTTCCTATCACGGCAGAGAAAACAGCAGAAACTGTGCCCCGACAGAAACCACGGCAGACTGTAGATTGGATTAAAACTAAACACGAATATCAACTAAAACTCGAAATTGATGCAATCTAAGTCTATGTCAAACCCTAACCCTACTATTTTTAGCTTTTTCTATATAGGACACAACTCACAACTCAACTATGGGGTGGATTTGTGGATGCTTACCGAGGAAACGCTGGAATCTGATACCAGGATGACAAGGGATTATCTGATCTTCTCAGTAAGCGAGGTGGATGGTGATGAACACACGATGAACACAGCGGAGATACACTATGATAAATGGATGATAAATTGTATAACGCTGACGAGTCTCTCGATCAATCCCTGTCGCCAATCCAACAGCTCTCAACTCTGCAAGATATTTGCAACTCCACACACTTGCGCACGTAGCCGCCGATCACGAAGCAGAAAATTGCAATCATATAATTCCCAATGGAACAGCAGATGACACAAACTTTCAGTAGCACAAACACTAGATCGAAACGAATTGGTGCGAATAAAACTCCAGATGAAGTGAATTGGAGAGTATGATTCAATAGTTTTGCGTAGCAAACAACTATGAACTAGGATTTATCTTAAAAGTGGTCTAAACCTAATTTGTTCATCTTGCAATGACGGAGGTAGTAGTTCGGTAGGGATGTCCTCATCAAGTTGTCACCGCCATCAAACCGCTAGTCCATCTTCAGGGCAGAGATCCACATAGCCTATGCCAGACCTGCTATCATCCCTGCCACGACTCAGATAGTGTTTCCACCCTGCGTGCATCCATCAACACACACAACCATCGCTGAGAGCACATTGCGAAGACTCGTCGTCGATGATGCAGAAGATGCAACACCACTCAGCCGCCACCAAAAGGATCCACTGGTTCCTCTAACTCATGTACAGCTCCAAGAATGATGCCCCCAGGAGGGAAACAATGTAGGAGCGCTGCCATTATCAGATCCATGGATCTAAGGTTTCCCTCGGAGTTAGCAAAATGAAGTGGGCATCACCTCGACAATTCCTTCATGAAGGGGACGACACACATGCATTACCATCACAGTCTCTGGCCCAAGAGAAGGATTTCTCCCAGATTTGCCCCATGAACCTCCATCGCATCAGGCCAGCCACCCGTAGAGCGATGGATGGTGGAGATCCAACCGATCACCACCTGGCCAGCCGCTAACACCTCCATGCCGCCCAACAACCGGCGCTTAGGCGCCACTGCGCTTGCCCTCCACTAGAACCTAGATCTGTGCGGACACGGAGTCTCGGCCACGACAACAGGGGTGCATCCACCGCGGGAAGGTGGAGCCTCCACCATCGACGCCAGAACGCGCTCGCCGCCAGGCTCCTAGGAACCTTGCTACCGAACCAGACACCGAAAAACCACACCGCCATCGCTAGAGGAAAAGACTGCCTCCACACGAGGGGGAGAGCCTCGCTGCCACCATCACCGCCAAGGCTTTGCCCGACAGGTCCTCGACGGTGGCGGGAGAGGAGGAGACAGGGAGAGCGGGCATGTTGGCGGGCGGTGGGGCCCCCCGTGTCACCTAGGGTTAGGCGACGCGGGGGGGGGGGGGGGGGGGTGTTAGCGAGCTGATGTGATTATAAACATTCTTTAGAACTACTTGCATTGTTAGTTAGAAAACAAAATTGCCATCTGATTGTAGCTGGAAGAATGGGTCGCATGTCAGGCCGTAACGCTGATATATGAAGGTGTACATGGATAAAAGAATGGAAACCCAGAAAACAATGAAGAAGACATTTAAACTTGCCCTGATAATTTATAGGAGGTTGTGCGTCCATATTTCCGGAGAGCTTCCAGAGAGCGATCGTATCTTTGATCTTGTTTACACCATGGTCATATTCTTGCAATATATGTTGGTTCCACGATCTACGCTTACGTGTGCACATTCCTAATTATTTCTTAAACCCTCTCTTTGTCGAAACACAAGCATTTATGTATTCTACATTTGTCGTTAGTATGACGATCATACGGGGAAAAAAGAATGATTCGCTGACAGTTTAATGATAGCGATCCTACTGCGATAAGCAACGATTGTATGAATTGGCCGGCCATCCCCTCTACCATAGCAAGTAACTGGCTCCTATATGCGAGGTAGTAGAGTATTACTAAAACCATATCATGAGGACATATGCGGCTACGACACTTGCATATCGCGACGATGACAGCATTGGGCTGTTAGACTATTCGCGTACATGCATATGTCCAGCTCAAACAATCACTAGTAGAAAACCTCTCATCCATCTAAGCCATTGGTACCGGTTCCCTTACGAACCGGTACCAATGGGGCCATTTGTACCGGTTTGAGGGTTCAGGTGGGCGAGGAGCTTTGGTACCGGTTTGGGAGGGGCTTTCGTACCGGTTCGTGTTAGGAACCGGTACGAAAGGTCTTCGGCCAAAATTCAGACGCGTGGTGGGGCCCGGGCTGGACCTTTGGTACCGGTTCGTAACACGAACCGGTACCAAAGGGTACCCAGCCATATCAAAATCGCCTAGATCGTCCCGAGCCCCCTGCTGGCTCTCATTTTTCTCTTCTTCCTCACACTCTAAATTTTTCTCCACCTCTCACACTTCAATAATCTTTATTTTTCTCCACCATTTTAACAAGATTAACGACCTCCATCTATCCAAGGGTTAGCAATATCATCCTTTCTTCCGGCGTTCCTAATTTAGCTCATTTCTTTGGTAGTTTAACTCGTACTATTTTTCTAGTGCTAGCAAGGTGTTTGATGAAATGCCTAAGTTAGGGATTTTACTTTTTTTATAATCAATTTGAGCTGAAATTATGGTATATTTTGTAGGTTTTAATTAGTATCATCCCCGTCCTCACCGCCGTCGATCGCTAGCGTCGTCCCCTAGCCGGCACCGTACAACCTCGGTGAGCCTCTTCTTTTTTATAAAAAAACTTAGTTTTATGTGATGAACTTGAATATTAATTAAGTTGGTCACTCATATATCCATGATGTTGTGTACTTAATGATTTTTGATATACATATAAAATGCAGATGAGTCGACAATGGATGTACGGTGACCGGTGCCATCCCGAGTTCATTACTGGCATGCATTATTTTCTCAACGTGGCTGAGGCAAACAGGCGGTCGAATGGTTTCATGTATTGTCCATGTAGTTCCTGTAAGAATATGAAGGATTACTCTACCTCGAAGACCCTTCACGTCCACCTGCTGGAGAATGGTTTCATGCCCAGCTATAATTGTTGGACCAAGCACGGAGAAAGAGGGGTTATATTGGAAGACAACGAAGAAGAAGAGGATAGTGACAACTATCCCAGCTTATTCACTGAAGACGGTGGTAGTAGAATGGGGGAAGACGAAGCTGAAGAAGAGCTCATTTTCGATGAGCCGATTTTTGATGACCCGGATGACGATTTGGGTCGGGCCATTCTTGATGCGAAGATGAATTGCGGAAATGAAAAGGAGAGGTTGAAGTTGGAGAAAATGTTAGAGGATCACAACAAACTGTTGTACCCAAATTGCGAAAATGGTCAGAAAAAGCTGGGTACCACGCTGGAATTGCTGCAGTGGAAGGCAGAGAATGGTACTTCTGACAAGGGATTTGAAAAGTTGCTGAAAATAATAAAGAAGATGCTTCCAGGGGAGAACGTGTTGCCCTCTAGCACGTACGAAGCAAAGAAGGTTGTCTGCCCTCTAGGATTAGAGGTGCAGAAGATACATGCATGCATCAATGACTGCATCCTCTACCGCGGGGAGTACGAGAATTTGAATGCATGCCCGGTATGTAGTGCATTGAGGTATAAGATCAGGCGAGATGACCCCGGCGATGTTGAGGGTGAGTCCACCCCCAGGAAGAGGGTTCCTGCGAAGGTGATGTGGTATGCTCCTATAATACCACGGTTGAAACGTTTGTTCCAGAACAAAGAGCATGCCAAGTTGTTGCGATGGCACAAAGAGGACCGTAAGAAAGAGGTGCTGGTGAGACACCCCGCGGACGGGTCGCTGTGGAGACCAATCCCCAGCGAGTTCAAGACATTTTCAGATGACGCCAGGAACTTCTGATTTGGTCTAAGTACGGATGGCTTTAATCCTTTCGGGAGCAGAGCTCCGGTCATAGCACCTGGCCAGTGACTCTATGTATCTATAACCTTCCTCCTTGGTTGTGCATGAAGCGGAAGTTCATTATGATGCCAGTGCTCATCCAGGGCCCGAAGCAACCCGGCAACGACATTGATGTGTACCTGAGGCCATTGGTTGAAGAACTTTTAGAGTTGTGGCGTGACGAAGGTGTACCTGTGGGATGAGCACGAACAAAAGGAATTTAACCTACGAGCGTTGTTATTTGTAACCATCAATGATTGGCCTGCTCTTGGTAACATTTCAGGGCAGTCAAACAAGGGATACAATGCATGCACACAATGTTTAGGTGAGACTGATAGTAATTATTTGGGAAACAAGAATGTGTACCTGGGGCATCGTCGATTTCTTCCAAAACAACATCACGTAAGAAAGAGAGGAAAGCATTTCGGAGGTGAGGCAGATAACCGAACGAAGCCTACCCGCCCTAATGGGGAAGTTATATATGATATGGTCAAGGATTTAAAAGTGATCTTTGGAAAGGGTCCCGGCGGACAATCTGTTCCGCATGATGTTGACGGACACGTACCCATGTGGAAGAAGAAGTCGGTATTTTGGGAGCTACCCTACTGGAAATTGTTAGAGGTTCACTCTGCAATCGACGTGATGCACGTGACGAAAAATCTTTGCGTGAACCTGCTAAACTTCTTGGGCGTGTATGGGAAGACAAAAGATACACCGGATGCACGGCAGGACCAGCAAAGTATCCACGAAGGAAACAACCTGAATCCAGAGAAGTATCAAGGTCCTGCCAGCTATGCTCTTACCAAAGAGGAGAAGGAGATCTTTTTTGAAGTCCTGAGTAGCATCAAGGTCCCGTCTGGCTTCTCGTCGAATATAAAGGGAATAATAAACATGTCGGAGAAAAAGTTTCAAAACCTAAAGTCTCATGACTGCCACGTGATTATGACACAATTACTTCCGGTTGCATTGAGGGGGCTTCTGCCGGAAAATGTTCGAGTACCCATTGTGAAGCTATGTGCGTTCCTCAATGCAATTTCTCAGAAGGTGATCAATCCACTTACTCTACAAAATTTACAGAAGGATGTGGTCCAATGTCTAGTCAGCTTCGAGTTGGTGTTCCCACCATCCTTCTTCAATATTATGACACATCTCCTAGTTCACCTGGTCGAAGAGATTGGCGTTCTCGGTCCTGTATTTCTACACAACATGTTCCCCTTTGAGAGATTCATGGGAGTCTTAAAGAAGTACGTTCATAACCGTGCTAGGCCAGAAGGAAGCATCTCCAAGGGCTATGGAACAGAGGAGGTCATTGAGTTTTGTGTTGACTTTATTCCTGACCTTAAGCCGATCAGTGTTCCTGAATCGCGTTATGAGGGGAGACTGCGTGGAAAAGGCACGCTAGGAAAGAAATCAGCAACGTGTATGGACGGACATTCTTTCACTCAAGCACACTACACAGTTCTACTTAATTCCATCTTGGTGGCTCCGTACAAAGAGGAACACAAGGAGATCTTACGCTCTAAATACCGGAGCAACGTGAAGATTGGATTGATGGAGAACACATGAAGACTTTCGGCGGTTGGTTGCAAACACGTCTCATGAATGTCACCGATGACGAGCAGCTGTACTTGTTGGCCAAGCAACCATCTTCTACTATATCGACTTTTCAAGGGTACGAGATTAATGGGAACACATTTTACACTTTCGCCCAAGACAAAAAGAGCACCAACCAAAACAGTGGTGTCCGCTTTGATGCAGAAGATGGCAATGGGAACAAGGTCACATATTATGGGTACATAGAGGAGATATGGGAACTTGACTATGGACCTAATTTCAAGGTCCCTTTGTTCCGGTGTAAATGGTTCAACCTGAAAGACGGGGTACAGGTAGACCCGCAGTACGGAATGACTACAGTGGATTTCAAGAATCTTGGGTACGACACCGAACCATTCGTCCTAGCCAGTGAAGTGGCTCAGGTTTTTTATGTGAAGGATATGTCTAGCAAACCGAAAAAAAGAAAAGAAAGGCAAGAGGACACATCATACGATGAGCCAAAGCGGCACATAGTTCTTTCAGGAAAAAGAAACATCGTGGGAGTAGAGGACAAGACAGACATGTCAGAAGATTATAATAAGTTTGACGATATTCCACCCTTCAAGGTAAAAATTGACCCAAGCATCATCTTAAACAATGAAGATTGTCCATGGTTGCGTCGCAGTAAGAAGAAAGGGAAACGAGCGAAGAAAACTCAGAAGACTAGCTAGCTACATATAGGGATCATAACTTGTGTATCTCAATATGGAAATCACTTTTGTGTAATGATGTTACTGTATGTAAGATATTAACAATGGAGATGGTTGGCTTGTTTTACTAGTTAAGTCACGGGCTTGCAGTGGAAATTTTTCCGAGGCGGAACTTCCGAATATGCCATATATAGGGCATGTGCACCAAGGGCATATTCGAGAAGTTCCGCCACGGGAGATTTCCCAACCCTTTCCGCAACATTGTTAGAGGAGATGGAGTCTTCCACGGGCTTGCAGGAAAAAAATTCCGAGGCGGAACTTCCGAAGATGCCATATGGCGTGTGCACCAAGGGCATCTTCGACAAGTTCCGCCACGGGAGATTTCCCAACCCTTTCCCCAACATTTGTTAGAGGAGATGGAGTCTTCCACGGGCTTGCAGGGAAATTTTTCCGAGGCGGAACTTCCGAAGATGCCATAGGGCGTGTGCACCAAGGGCATCTTCGACAAGTTCCGCCACGGGAGATTTCCCAACCCTTTCCTCCATCCATGGTGATGAAACTCTCCATCCATGTTGGCTTGTTGAGCTGCTTCCCATGGTGTATCGATGCTCCTTTTATAGGCAGAGCGTCCTTATCCTGCCGACAGCTTTAGTACCGGTTGTAGACACGAACCGGTACTAAAGGTTACCCACGCGTCCTTATCCTGCCGACAGCTTTAGTACCGGTTGCACCCACCAACCGGTACTAAAGGTTACCCACGCGTCCTTATCCCACCGACAGGGCGTCGTGCGCTACATACTTTATCTCATCGAGCAGGGCGTCCTTATCCTGCCGACAGCTTTAGTACCGGTTGCACCCACCAACCGGTACTAAAGGTTACCCACGCGTCCTTATCCCACCGACAGGGCGTCGTGCGCTACATACTTTATCTCATCGAGCAGGGCGTCCTTATCCTGCCGACAGCTTTAGTACCGGTTGCACCCACCAACCGGTACTAAAGGTTACCCACGCGTCCTTATCCCACCGACAGGGCATCGTGCGCTACATACTTTATCTCATCGAGCAGGGCGTCCTTATCCTGCCGACAGCTTTAGAACCGGTTGCACCCACAAACCGGTACTAAAGGTTACCCACGCGTCATAATCCCACCGACGGGCGTCGTGCTCTACATACTTTATCTCATCGAGCAGGGCGTCCTTATCCTGCCGACAGCTTTAGTACCGGTTGCACCCACCAACCGGTACTAAAGGTTTGCCTCTGTCTTCCCGCCTATTTTCTTCCCACGCTTTTCACCGGTTCCCGCCTTTGTCTTCCCGCCATTTTTCCACTATATATATGTAGGCTTGGCCACCATTTACATATCACATCTAGACTCATATCTGCAAACCTCATCATTCTCTCCCATGGCTTCCATCGCATCTCTAACCCCCCGGGAGGCGGAGGCGCTTTGCGCCTCGAACTACCCCTGCCCGCCGGGCTACCGCGTCCCGACCGGCTGGTTGCTAAGCGTCGGAGGCGTACCGGTCCCTCCAGTCCCTCTAGGTGTGGCGCGCGAGATGGCCATCACGAACCACTACTACTTCGAGCTCACGCCAGAGCAGCGGAGGAATCCCCAGTGGCATCCCGACTTGGGAAAGCTTCTTCATCAATCGGCGTGAGAGGGCGCTTTCCAGGCATGAGGAGGGCGGTCCGCCTCCTTCGAACTTCAACGAGGCCGGCCGTCGGCTGTGGTGGCGCGGCCGGACTCTCCAGGGCGTCATGGCCTACCGTGGCCCCCGCCTGCGCTACCCTCAGTCCCAGCCCACGCGTGCTCACCCGCCGACCGGAGAGTACCGCGACCCCGATGCCAGCGACGATGATGACGGCAACTACGACGACTACAGTGGCGACTACTACAGGGCTAGGCACGAGTATGACTGAATGACTCCAACAGTAGAATTTGGCCATGTATCTTTAATTTTCAGTTAAGCTATGTATTTTAATTCGAGTTCAATCGTAATAAAATTTTATTCCCGCCCTTTCTTTCCCGCCTTTTTCCGTCGTACGTGGCTGTAAAGTTTACCTAGAGGACGGCGTCGTGGCAAGAGTAAAGAATAGAAATAGATAATATATAGAAAAGAATTAGAAAATATATAGAAAAGAAATATAAAAAAGGATATAGAAAACAAATAGAAAAGAAAACAAACGGAAATAGAAAAAGAAATAGAAAAGAAATAGAGAAGAAAAGAAACAGAAAATAAAAAGAAAAGAAAAGAAACACAAAAGAAAAGAAAAAAACATAAAAGAAAAGAAAGAAGAAACAGAAAACAAAATAAATAGAAAAGAAATATAAAAGAAAAGAAACACAAAAGAAAGGGGAACGAAAATGAAAAGAAAAGAAATAGAAAATGAAAAGAAATAGAAAATGAAAAGAAAAGAAATAGAAAATGAAAAGAAATAGAAAATGAGAAGAAAAGAAAAGAAACACAAAATAA
Organism: Lolium perenne; assembly: GCF_019359855.2. Lineage (NCBI taxonomy): Eukaryota > Viridiplantae > Streptophyta > Magnoliopsida > Poales > Poaceae > Lolium > Lolium perenne. The sequence goes on along the minus strand of NC_067246.2, from coordinate 190,885,376 downwards.
AAGGAAAAAGAAACGAGAAAAGAAAGAAGAAAACAAGAAAAGAAAAAAGAAACAAAGAAAAGAAAAGAAAACATTAAAAGAAAAAAGAAAACAAAAAAAAACCCTTTAGTACCGGTTGGTACCACCAACCGTACGAAGGTCTTTCGTACGGTTGGTGGTACCAACCGGTACTAAAGGCCCATCCCCCTGTTTTACACTTAGCCGCGCGACGAAGTCCCCAAATCCCTTCTCCGCCGCGCGACGCACAAAGCGTAGAGCCGCCGACGCACCCACGCCGCCGACGCCGCCGACGCACCACGCCGCCGCCGACGCAGCCGCCGCCGCCCGCAGTAACCTCCCCGGCCCTCTCCTCCTTCTTTCCCTCCCTTTCTCCTCACGCCGTCGCCTCCGCACGGGGCGGAGCTCGTCGTCGCGGCCACCTCGCCTCCGCACGCCGCGGCCACCTCGCCTCCGCACGCCGCGGCCACCTCGCCTCCGCACGCCTCGGCCACCTCGACGGCGCCTGCAGCCTAGCTCGCCTCCGCACGCCGCTCCCCACCTCCCACGCCAGGGCCGGCCATGTGTTCGACAAAATGCCGCCGCGGTAGAACGTCAGCCCCAACCACGAGCTATCGGGGCCCCTCGCTCCGCTCCATGTCCGCCGGCGGCGGCCACGTCTGCGGCCTCTCCGACGACCACGAGCCCAACTGCCGGGAGTGGCCCAGCCTCTCCTCGCCCAAGGGCCTCGACTTCTCCATCATCGCCCTCGGCCAGAACTTCCTCTGCGGCGTCGACAAGACCAACGGCACCGCCATGCGCTGCTACGGCGGCGACATGCAGTCGCCGCCCGCCTTCGCGTACGGGGACGCCGCCTACAAGGCCGTCGCTGCCGGCCGCCGACACGCGTGCGCGGTGGACGCCATGGGCGGGCTCGTGTGCTGGGGCGACGGCAACCCGGACGTCCTCCGGGAGGAGCTGCCGGCCGACATGACGGCCATGGCGCTCGGCCACAACACCACGTGCATCCTCGCCGGGAACGGCACCGTCAGGTGCTGGGGCGTCAAGGTGCCCAAGGAGTACACTCGCACCAGCTTCGCGTCCATCGAGGCCGACGGCGACACCGTGTGCGCCGTCATGACCAGCAACTACTCCGTCGTGTGCTGGGCCAAGGACGGCCGCTTCGACGGGAATCATCTCGTCTTCAACAGCACCCTGCCCGGGGCATGCACCAACAAGACCAGCTGCCAATGCGACGTCGTCTCCGGCTCAGGGGCGCTCTGCGGCACCGGCGGCGGGGTTAGCGGCGTAGAGCTCGCCGTGTGCCAGCCTTGCACTATACCACTGAACGCGTCGAGGATCGTCGTCGCCAATGGGAGGACGCCGACGCCAGGCAACAACGGGAAAAACAAGAATGCGCTGGTGGTGGGGCTCAGCGCGGCCGGCGCCGGCGTCGCGGTTCTCGCGGCGGTGGGGCTGACGTTCTACCTCGTGGGGTTATACATGTTGTTCTCGTTCTTAGTTTGCTACATTTTTAGCAAACGATTAGCAATATGATGCCATTGCATTATCACTAGGTGTTCCGGCACTCTATGGTTTCGCTATTAATCGGTTTACATAGAGAGAAGAGCGAGAGGAGGAGCGCCGAGTGTTAGGGTTAGGGTCCGTAGCGGTGCCGAGTCTGTGGCGGTGCCGCCGCGACATAGAGAGAAGAGCGAGAGGACGAGCGCCGAGTGTTAGGGTTAGGGTCTGTAGCGGTGCCGAGTCCGTGGCGGTGCCGCCGCGACATAGAGAGAAGAGCGAGAGGAGGAGGGGGAACACCGTGTCCGTGGCCGTGGCGGTCTGTTAGGGTTTTTTTGCTTTCTTCATTTCAATTGTTATCCATCTAGCAATCTGTTATATGATCATTACATGATGAATGAAATACAATTGCTTTCTTAATTTTGCAGTGACATTGAGGTATGGAGGACGGCACCTTCGTCCGAGATGAGGAGGGGGAAGAAGCGGTGCAGCGATTGATCTATGAGAGTGCCCGTGGTCCGGAACCCGACGATGGAGATGACAACGAGTACCCCGACTTTCTGAATGATTTTGGCGAGGGACTTGAGTCTGAACAAGTTAGAAAAGACAATGAAGTGTCCATCACAAACTCCGGCGAGGTGTATATCTATGTATCAATTAGTCTGTGTTCATCCCTAGATGCATTCATTTATTTGTATTGCACTTATTAATGAATAATTTTTTCTTTTAGCCTTCTGGATCATCGAGCAAGTCTGTCAGAACAAAACGAGGCCCGACGCGGGTGCTAAAGGGCGAGGGCAGGTTAGCCCTCACGGCATTCAAGGCTAATGGTGAACCAGTGGAGCCCAAGGAGTTTTGCCGCAAATTTACAAGTCAATCCGGAGTTATTGTTAGGGACCATGTACCGATCAGCATTCAAGAGTGGCATAAGCCGAAGAACCCGGAGAGTGGTGCTACTTATGTCAATGACAACATGAAAAAATTTCTTTGGGAAACGCTACTGACAAAGTTCAGCCTACCGGAAGACATGACGGAAGGCCAGAAGGATAAAGTCAAGGAATGGACATGGAAGAAGATGGCCATACAATTCCAGAGCTTCAAGAAAAATTTATGGGACAAATATAAGAATGAAGATCCAGTATTCGATGGTAATACCGAAAATCTAGTGAAGATAAAAGATCACTGGGCCGCATTTAAGGAGTATAAGAAATCGTCTAAGTTTGTGTCCCGATCGAAGAAAAATACCGAAAATGCTGCAAAGAAGAAACTTCCGCATCATTTGGGGTCAGGTGGCTACAAGAGTGCCATTCCGAAGTGGACAGCGTTTGAGAATAAACTGATGGATCATGGAATCACTCCACAGACATGGGACTGGCCCGAACGGTCCAAGTTCTGGTTGTTCGCTCATGGGGCAGGGTTGGACCCAAAGACAGGGTTGATCGTTGCGAAGGGAAAATGGAAGGAAAAAATTGAGGCAATTGTACCGAAGCTTGTAGATGCAATTGGAAAGGTCAGAAAGGGAGAGTACATTCCCGATCAAGAGAATGACGAGCTGACACTCGCTCTGGGGAACCCTGAACATGTTGGACGGGTACGAGCTCGCCCAGGTCTCACCATGAAGGAAGCGTGGCCGGACAGCGCTGACACTTATAGAAGCCGTTCGCGAAAGAAGAAGAAGGACGCCGACATTGTAACAGAGTTGTTATCTAGGGTGGAGGCTCTTGAGAGAAATCAGAGGGCACCTGATCAGCCGCTGTTTCTACAGGATCCACAAGCCGATGCTGCCCCATCTCAGCGAAGAAGCAGTGTCGGTTCCTCGCATCTTGACGGATGTGGAGGAAGCTACCCCGTGGATTATGTCACGGAGAAGACAGATTGCGAGCTACATATGTTAATCAGGACAGCGTATGTTAAGGTGGCGGTCGGCTATGTGTACCCAAGTGAAGATGGAGCAATGCACCATCATATGCCCATTCCACCTGGTTGTGTTCGTGTCGGGGTGGATGAAGTTGTTTCGGGGTTTGAAAAAGTGGAGCTTGATATTCCTAGAGGTGAAGATGAGAGGACAGTGGGCGATGTCAAGCACGGTTTCGCCCTATGGCCGAAGAAGTACGTCGTCCTTTTGCAAAGGCCACCGACTCCTACACATGAGCAGCAAATGCCATCGACTCCTCCTGGTGGCAGTCCTGGTGAGCAGCCAAGTCCACACCTACCTGAGAGGGACCCCAGCGTGAGTCCACCATCTCGAGATCCTCCGCGTAAGACAGCGTCCGTTAAGCGGAACGGTACGCCGCCTAGGAAGAAAGCTAGAAAGGAGAAACAACTGCCGCCTCCTGAGAAGTTACCTTGGGAAAAAACTCCAGAGGAAAACGCGGAGGCCGTTCATGCCGAGGTGAAGAAATTTTTTGCACCGAAAGTGCCAGAGATACCTTTCGAGAAGACACTAGATCGGGAGAAAGTTGTGCGTACCGTTGACAATCTATATGACCCTGTACCATCGCCGCCATCTGACTATGCGCGTTCTATTGAAAGGTCGTATGACAAGATGATCGAGGCGACAAAACCCGTTAAATCGGGTATCAGGGAGATAAAAGGGATACACAGTGTCTACCAGCTCGGACAACAACCCGTTCAATCGGTCGCCCCTCTCAAGGTGTTTGACGGGAAGACCGTTCAAAGTTCTCGACAAGACGCAACTGATTACGCCTTAGCTGAACGAGCATATCAGTTTGTTCAAGGGAAAGATTTGGTCGAGAATCTCAGGAAGGTACCAACATGTATGCGCAACTTGCATTCGTGGTACCTTAAGGCCTCAAAGGAAGGGATCCAGACTATCATGGTGCGAGTTAGGGAAGAGCACTACTTCCAGGAGTACTGTGTGAACGTTGACTTCGCCGAACTCTTTCAGTTATACAATCTCCGGGCCCTCGACAAATCAATCATCAGTTGCTATTGTCTGTAAGTGATTTATTTATTTAATTTGAGAAGTCGTTCATTGTCTGCAGATTATAATCTTTTGTGCGCTATATTATGCAGATCGAAGATGCTCGAATGCAAAAGGGACGATATCACAGACATTGGGTTCATTGACCCGAACACAATGCATGTCAAAACCATAGATAATCCCCTCTATAACAAGGATACACCGCAGACTTTGCTAAGGTTTTTGAAGCGACAACGTGACAAAAAGCTAATACTTTGGCCTTACAACTTCGAGTGAGTCTTACTGTCTTATAACACATTATATTTTGCTCACCGTATGTCAAAATTTTAACTAATGACTTATATATATGACACTACATATTGAAACGTGCGTAGGTTTCACTTTATTCTTCTCGTCATCAATATGCAAATTGGAGAAGTTGAAGTCTTTGACTCACTAAGCAAAAAATCGGAACTATACTTGTCTTGTTATTTAATGCTCAAAAGGTAATTTTAATTCTTATCGGTTTGTTTCGTTAATTTCCTGCTATGAACTAATTGATAACTCTTTTATGCATTTTCTTTTGTCGGGCAGCGTGTGGGAAACTTTCATCAAGGAAGATAAGTCCCATGAATGGCCACCGAAGCTGCGATGGAAGGCGAAAGTAAGTACTACTACCTAGGTCCACACACCTTTAATTATCATACTTGACTATTGTTTGATTGAATTATATTCTTGTAATGAAATGCCCGCAACAACCACAAGGGACCGATCTCTGTGGATTCTTCGTTTGCGAGTACATCCGCAGAATTGTCAGCGAGAGAACGAATAATGAAAGAAATAAAGAGGTACAAAAACAATCTTCACAAATTTGTTTTCTTATCATAAGTTGTGCTGAGTTTCAGTAATAGTTGATTCATGTATTCATTTGTATCTTATTCTTTTATAGTTGGCAAGAAAGCGGAACAAGCTCTCAATCGATGACCGCTTCATAGCAATAGGCGAGGAATTGGCGGGATTTTTCCTTCGGGACGTCATACCACCACTCGCAGAGCACCACTATGAATGAAGATGTACATGTTACATATATCGTTGACTCGAAGAGTACCACTATGCTACATGTAATAGACATATATAGAGTACGCCTCGGAGAGCACCACTATGCATGAAGATCGATCTTCATGCATAGTGCTACTTAATTTGCGATCTCATGCAATAACATGTGTGTTATATTATATGCACCAACTTGCTATGCATCATCTTGATCTTCATGTACTACCTAAACCCAAACGCGTTTCTGGTGCATCGACGCGATATGAATCAAACCGATATCCCTAAACCTCTCCAAAACCCTAAAAAGCCAATTCTCTGCCGCGGCAGAGATTTGGGAAAATTCCCTGCCGCGGGGGGAACCTTTGGTACCGGTTCGTATTACCAACCGGTACCAAAGATCCTTAGCCCTGAGCTCTCCTGGTGGCCCACGTGGAGGCCCGTTTTATACCGGTTCGTAAGCAACCGGTACGAAAGGGGGGGGGGCTTTAGTGCCGAATAATTTGTACCGGTTGCAAAACCGGTACGAATGCCCCTCTGGAACCGGTACGCATGAGAGATTTTCTACTAGTGAATATATCACGTTTACGTACGAGTGTCTCCGATACTGTGCGGTCTCAATTTAAGGAAGGAATGAGTTCCACGACGAGCATATTAGCAGGACGACTGGACGAGAGCATATTGGCAAGGACGATGATCGCAGGCTATTCGCATTATTCCGACGGTTGAGCTCAGTTTTATAATACCTCCATATATCGATTAAAATAGTTCTTACAAAGATATTGAATGACAGGCAATATGTGTCCTTGATACTTTTCTAATAAATGGTTGTGTCATTGTGTGCATATATTGATACAGAGGCCAAAAACATTCCATTTCAAAAAGAACAAAAAAAAACTAATAACAATGGTATGAACAGTCTTAGTTGTGGTGGCCGTGACGGAGGCGTCAGGTAGGAGTAACGTTCTAGCTAAAATGCATCTCCCTATTTAGTAGGCAGCTAGTCTTTCTTACCTGGCTATATTTACGCAGTGATGTTAGGTTCTCAACTATTTGGGTGGTCCGTTCATAATTAAGTCAAGTTTTATAAAATTTGACAAACTATAAGATAAAATTTAACAATATCTATAATATGAAATGTATATAGTATGAAAATATACTTCACCATAATTCTAATAACTTTGGTTTCATATTATAAAAGTTGATATATTTTTATATATAATTGATCGAATTTTACAAAAATAAATTTTGACTAAATATTATTCTTGAACACAAACTTTGACTAAATATTATATGCAACATAATTTGGAATGGAGGGATTGTACCTCTCGCTCTTTTAAGAAAAAGAAGGCTAGTCGTGATTATGTGTAATATTTCTAGTTTTTTTCACCAGGAGATGCCAAGAAAAATGAGTTGTAAAAGGTGGTGCAAAAATGACTAAATCAAATATTGTTTGCTAAATACTTATAGGAAAATTAAACAGTAGCATACGTGTATTCATTGCAATTTTTTATTTGTCATGGTTGTCATGGTTGAATCTGCGGACCCAAAGGTATGGCATGGTAAGTAGTCCTTAATGAGGAGACAAAAATGTACATTTCTGGGTGCCCATCAAGGTATCCGCAAGTGCAGAATTTCACAGCATGTAACACTCTAAGCTAGATAAATGAGAAGACACTAGACATGAGTAATCAGAGGCTGAAACTATTCGAAGTAGATTAAATAGTGCGTTAGCCAGGGTTTAAACTTAAGACCTCTTATCTATGATACCATATTAAATTAATGTACTAGCCAAAATTTTCAAATATCCGAACTAATGAAAAACCTAGGCTATATATTTTAGCACGGTCAAAAAGGGAGGTGCAACAAGACAAGTCTGAGAATCTGGCAATGTATTCTCTCAACAGAAGGACCCTAGTACTACTGTATACTGATGGCTGATGGTTGAATAATACAAATCCAAGCTATGACTTTGGCACCAGATGACCTCAGACGACTGAGCAACCTCGATTAAAAAGATTGTAGCAACTTCCTCCTTGATTTGGTATTTTGAAGTTTCCTTCTTAATTAGTAGAAATGCCAGATCTGTGGTTAAGCTTTTAGCGGCGCCTAGCTTCAAAACATATCATTTACACGTGTGGAGCTTCTAACAAGATTCAGGCTAACAGGTAGAAATTCAGAGGTCTTGACGCAGTTGTGGTAGATATTCAGTTCTACTTTTTCTATTATATATACCAAGGCTTGTGCTTCCATAGACTTTCAAGGCTGAAACGTTTTCTTGAGTGAAATACGAGATCAACTGAGATTAAACTGATATATGTTCGGGATTAGGGGTAGGATGACAGTAATTAAACGATACCACGATATCTTTCGGGGGTTTACACTGTTTTGAGGTTTGGGGTATGTGGCGGCGGATTTGCAGTTCTAAATGATAACCCATGACAATGTGCAAGTAGGAATAGTAGTTATTATTGTCAAGGTTGAGTCGGATAAGATGTGAAGCATGTGCATATTCAGTTATATTAAGAATTTGCAGTGTGAAAATCTCAATTAGCCACGAGGTGAGCCTAACTAACTTACATAGGGATGGATATAAATTTCTTCATCTGGCAGCGAGTGAGAAATCTCTTCAGGGACTCGATTTCTGGTACCTATTTCTTCTCCTCTAGTGGAACTTGCATTAGTCTCAATAGTTCACAGCTAAACTAAGACACTTCTGAACGAACTAGATCATGCCATATCAGAGCTGCATAAGATGAACAGTATGGAGTTATGGACTAGTTTTACTCGCTGGCCGGGTTTGTACTTGGAAGTTTGAAATGGTGTCGAAGTCTCGCTTTATTGAACTTTTTGGTATGCTGACCACGTTAGAATCAAGAATGTTCCTGTCAACGTAGACCCGTTTGAGGAGAGTACAGTGACCAAAATTTGGGGGACGGATGCTGGGCGCCGTAGAGAAAAACAAACGCGTACGAATTCGTTTGACCCGTGCGTTCGACCGTTTCAACAGATGCTAGGTACAGGAATTTCTCACTCGCTGCCAGGACTGCATGGACTCAGCACACCTTGGAGAATCACGCTGTCAGAAATCTATCAATCAGAGCGCAGCTATTCTGAAAAGTTCCACTTTGTCAAGCTGTGTGGAGCTCCGTCAGTTTTGTACTCCCCTGTCGACATTTTATTTGTGGTTTCTGTTTTGATGCAATATCTGGCTTAAAAAAAATGAAACCATGTCTAGGAGGAACTAGACACTTTTTGATATAGTAGAAGCAGGACTTGGCGTGACAATTTCGAAATTCGTCCCTGACAGCTGACTAAATATCCATTGTGTGTCGATTTTAAACTGAAATTAACGGAATTTTCATATCACTGTCAGACTTTACTACTGTGGGTGTATCTCACTGTCAGTAATATGAAACTGTCTTTGAGACTAGGAGTCACCTTTTCTTTTACCTTCAGTTTTCTCAAGCCTGTTAGAAATATCTTTATCTTTTTTTTTGAACAGGAAAGGGTCCAGAAGGACCTAGAGCTGGTCTATTCATCAGCGGTGGCGTTACAGTTTACATAAAGGACCTCTACAGAAAAAGAAAATATTACATGGTCCTGATTTCTTCCAAGAAGAACCTTACAATGATTTGCCAAAAAGCAATCAAGTCCTTCATCTTCTTCGCCCCTGCTCGCGCTGACACACCTCCGAATACGACGACCTTGCTCAGCACCGGGGACGAGACCACTTGGTCTGAGAAAGGCATACACCGCCGCATCGAGGTAAAGGAGCCTCCACTTAAGGAGGTTGGAAACGCACAAGCGCAGAAGCTGCACCGGCGTGTGGAGTGGTCGCCATCTCGGCCGAGGATCACAGCAGCCAAGCTTTGCTGCCATGTAGGAACTCCACAGTTCAGCAGCTCGAAACTTCCCGGGAGATCTAGATCCCGCCGGCCTCCCCTCCAGTCCGCCACCACGACAGCTCTTGAGGGCAGCACCAACCAGATCTCGATCTCCACCGACAACGGGCTTATTCAACAGGAGGGGAACGAGATTTCCTCCCTCCATCTTCAGCTTTGACCTCCAAAGCGCCATGGTGAGGAGGAGCAATGCCACCAGCCACCAGAGGCAGCCCGTGTGCCCTGGTAGCCATCTCTCAGACGGCATAAAGCCAAACTCCACTAGGAAAAACTCAACACTAAACATGAACCTAAATCTACTGTACAGAGCAACCTGGCCGCCTCTCCCAAGCTCGCTCGCGATGGCAGTGCCGCCGGAGGAGGAGGGCAGAGGAGCCGGGCAGGTAGACTCCTGTACGACTCTCAAGGGGGGCAAGAGGAGCTGGGCGTCACGCAATATCTTTATCCTTCGATTCTCATTCAAGAAAGTGACCGCCATTTGGAGTGCATTCTGCACCTGAAGAAAAACTGAGAAAACCTTTCTTCATGGAGCTTATCATCCTCTGCTGCTGGGCTATCTGGATGACTAGGAACACACACATATATAAAAAAAATTCACCCAAATCTATAAAATGCCGAGCTGTGTTCAAGAATTAGGTGAGATGGCTCAAGTTCAGGGCAGTAAGAAAAAATTATGAATTCTTTTCAGCCAGGGTAGATGCCTTCATTTGATTTTTCTTGTTTCTTTTACTTTTCTTCTTCGTATGTACAGTACTCATGTAACATTTATAACCAAAAATAAATAAAATATACAGTAGAAAAAATGATATATTCTAGGATAGCAACTATCTGGAATTTTCCTCAAGTGAAACTTTTTTATCAAATATTGTGAATTGTCATCTATACTTTGAAAAGGCACATCAGTGCATTGGCGTCGCGTTTGAGATCAAGCCCTCTCAAGTCAGCCCCTTCGGGCGACGTTTGGTATTTTGAAAGGTCTTTGGCTCGCATTTGGATCGTACTTTTTGACTCGTTTGGTTTCCTGGGCTCCTCCGCGTTGTTGTATCGCACGGTTCTAAAGCAGTGTTTTGCTTGCCCTGGGAAGAACGGCCGAATCGGTCATTTCCAGACTAGCTTCCGCTTCACTCTCGCTTAAACTACTTCACACATCCTCTCTTCAAATCAACGCAATCATATTCCAAATCAAAATAAGTTGTATATGAAAAAGATGCGCGTTGATGATATGAATCAATTCCTACAATCGATTCTGAATTTCATCGGTCGTAAATTGTAAATTTCGTGTATGAAGTTTTAAGCGAATTTTGCCAAATTCATCGCGCACGCTCAACGGGTTTAAATTTCCTTTGAGGAGTAGGTTCACCTCACCATTCCGCATGAGTCTCGTGTTGAAAGGTTTTTGTTTCGGTGGACATAAACGGATAGATAAATGAGTCGCTAGTATATTCTATATGTGAGTATATTTTGGATTACTCTTGCTCAACTTCTCACTTGCCATCTTCATGGATGGAGATGTCGCATCCCGGGGACCGCGGACAACGAGGGTTTGCACCCCTTTTTGTTTGGCTAGCGGGCGCTAGGAGTCGCAAACGGGACCAAGCACAACACATAGACACATGATTTTTACCTAGGTTCAGGGCGCAAGATGCAGAACCCCTACGTCCTGCTTATCTGATCTTCTTGATGATGAACGGCTTACACAGGGAGCTGACACTCCCTCTTCCAAAGCCTCCGATACAACTTTGTTCTCCTCCTCCCCCAAGCCTAAAAGATCTCTCTAGCACGAAACCCTCCTTTTATACTACAATGCATGCAACACAAGTGTCGTGCGTCCTCCGAGCAGGCAGGGCGGTGCGGCAGGTCTTCAATTACTTATTGCAGACACGTCTATCCTTTCATTCCCCATCCAGATCCGCCCATCCCCGCGAAGGTTTGGAAAACACTAGGGGAACGCTCATTGGCAGCGCACCCGTCTAAACGAACGCGACTAGTATTAGTAGTCACGTGCCAAAACGCGGACGCGACTGTTACGCGCGTAATGGAAGAGTAGTGGAGGGTACCGCACGTGAGTAGTATATGGGGCCCGGCTGTACTCGGGTCTAGAAAGTTTCCGCATCGCGCGCCCACGGGGGCACATGCCTGCTATCTTCATACAGGTCGTGTGTGCCTTTGTCCACCCGCTTATAATATGTTGCGTTGGCGGGCGCGAATCAGCTAAAATATTAGTCGTGTGCCTCATTTTTGGCACACTGCAACTATCAACTTAGTAGTAGCGTGCCCTATTTTGGGCATCATACTACTAATGTCAGGATTTGCACCCGTAGATCGACATCGTTTTTCCAGTTTTGAAAAAATAAAAGAAAATGAGAGAAAATTCAAAAACTAAAATCCTTAGAGATGGCCTTGTCTTATTTCATCTAGTTTTAAGGAAAATTAACAAACATGAATATTGATATACTATGCAAAATGGCATCTTGTTTCGGTAAAACGGCTTTTCTGGTTGCATATGACTTTCGATGAAAATGTTTTTATATGAAAATGTATCTACCCAAAATTTTATATCCGATTTCAACCCCCCACTAGTAGGAAAAGCCTTATAGATGAGATCTTACTTCTGTGGCGCACCAACTTCATATACGCCACAGAAACAATATCTGTGGCGCACGAGTCACTGTGCGCCACAAAAATAGCTTAGTTTTGTGGCGCACTGCTAGTCCATGCGCCACAGAAATAAGGTGGGGTCCACATTCTGCCACCACCAATAATTGGTGTCGTTATTTCTGTGGCGCATAGGACAGGGTGCGCCACAGAAATAAGTGATTCTGTGGCGCACTACTGCTGGTGCGCCACAGAAATAATTGATTCTATGACGCACAGGTGCTGGTGCGCCACAGAAATTGCGCGCTTATATACCTGCCGTACCCCCTCCCTCGCCCGTACCCCTCTATTCCTCTCCCTATACCGCCGCACGCCGCCGCCTTCCATGGTGAGCGCTGTCGTCGCCGTCGCCACCGCCTTCCTCCGCGATGGTCGCATGCCGCCACGCTCCACCCATCCCCGCCACCAGCAGCACAAGCCGCTGCGGCGTGGAGGAGGAGGGGCCGCCGCATCAAGGAGGAGGGACCGGCTCCACGTCAAGGAGGAGGAGCCGCCGCGTCCTCCACCCCTGCCGTCGTCGTCAACCTCCTCCTCCACCCCTGTCGTCGGTGAGCTCTCTCCCCTCCCCCCCTCCCTCTTCCTCTCCCGCGCGAGCACAAAGTGCTCGACGAAATGCTCGTGCTGCTAGGTTGTGCTGCTGTTGCTCTGGATGCATTGTTGCTGCTTTGGATGCATTGCTGTTGTTGCTCTGGATGCATTGCTGCTAGTTTCTTTGACTCAGTGATGCTGCTCATGTGCAGTATCTGAATAAATTACTGTGTTGCCTGCATATGGATAGTTTCTGTGAGCTAATGTGGGTGTTGTGCAGCTGGTTCTTGCTGGAACTATTTCTTTAGCAAGAACAAATGCTCTTGCTCATTAGCTTAAGCAGTAATGATGTGATGCTTAACTTTGTAATGATACTGCCTTTATATGAACTGTTTATGGTAACGATTAAATAGGTATGTGCTAAGCTAGTGGCCTCTATATTATTGGATTGAGTGATATTCAGTAGTATCTCTTGCTACTGCTTGTTTGCTCTTCAAATTGGATTTGAAAATATAGTTTGGCATGGCTTTCAATGACAATGGTTGATCACCAAGATTGACATTGGATTATTTGGATACAATGAACTGCAGTATGTCAGTATGCTCTCCAAATGTGCTGGTAGTGTGGGTTTGGAAAGTGGCATGTTAATCAGTAGGTGATCAATATTTTGATTGACATTGATGCTTCTGATGTTGAAAATAAAATAACCAGTGGTATGATCTAATCATACCAGGTTCATTTATCTGATGGTTTTCAACAAATAAAACTAGGTGCTTTATTAATTTCTTTCTCAACATGTACAAGGTAATGAAGACTTGCTCACTTGATATTGCTTGCTTATTTGTGTTGCTGGTTGCATCTCAAAGTTGGCCATTTGGTTGGTTTTGATGAAAATAGAGATATCCACACTAGGGGATCATGTAAATGAATGCCACTGTGGTATCCTTTGAAGAAAATGGACAGTTTCTGATGGTTTTAAAAGGCTAGGTGGTGCTAGGTGATTCAGTTGGCTACCAAGACTTGTCTCATCTGGTTAGCTGGGATATGCTATGTGTTCTTGCTTGTTTAGACATATCTATCACTTACTGAATTTACTGGTTCTTGCTTGGCTTCTCTTTTGCCAGCATCACATGGTCTATACCAAGTGATGAATAATCCCTTTGGAGCATCTGCTCCATGCTATGTGTGTTTGAGCGTAACATAGTGATTTCCATCCTTAGTTGGAAATAAATCCATGTCTGAACCTGTACAAGGTAATGAAGACTTGCTCACTTAGTATTGCTGCTTGTTTGTGTTGCTGGTTGCATCTCAAAGTTGGACATTTGGTTGGTTTTGATAAAAATAGAGATATCCACCCCAGGGGATCATGTAAATGAATGCCACTGTGGTATCCTTTGAAGAAAATGGACAGTTTCTGATGGTTTTAAAAGGCTAGGTGGTGCTAGGTGATTCAGTTGGCTACCAAGACTTGTCTCATCTGGTTAGCTGGGATATGCTATGTGTTCTTGCTTGTTTAGGCATATCTATCACTTACTAGATTTACTGGTTCTTGCTTGGCCTCTCGTTTGCCAGCATCACTTGGTCTATACCAAGTGATGAATAATCCCTTTGGAGCATCTGCTCCATGCTATGTGTGTTTGAGCATCTTGACTTATGTCACCATGGTTTGCTGGTTTGGTGGTGTTTTTGTACTTGATGATGATTACAATGTTTGGTCGATCACTACTCTCTGGGGTGGCGTGAGTGAACCCGGTGTGATGGCACAAATATCAATTTGTTGTGCATCCTACTTGGCTTCGCTTACGCCATCCCGGAATGTTAATATTTGTTTTGACCAACAAAGTATGAGGCATATGCTATCTAGTTGATACCACTTGGCTCTTTCTTCCATTTTAGTGCCGATGATTAGAATATTTGGTCACTCGTACACTCGGGGGTGGAGCAAGTGAGCCTAGTGTGATGGCACAAATATCAATCTCTTGTGCATCCTACCTGGCCTCACTTACTCCATCCCTGGATGTTAATATTTGTTTTGACCGACAAAGTATGAGGCATTCCATTCAGTTCATACTAGCTACTTGTCTTTTTTTTTTGACAACTACTTGTCTCTTATTTGACTTAGCACTTCTTAATTGCATTGGCCGATGATTAGAATGTTTGGTCACTTGTACACTCGGGGGTGGCGCCAGCGAGCCTGGTGTGATGGCACAAATATCAATCTCTTGTGCATTCTACCTGGCCTCGCTGACGCCATCCCTGAATGTTAATATTTGTTTCGACCAACAAAGTATGAGACATTCCATTTAGTTCATACTAGCTACTTGTCTCTTATTTGACTTGGCACTTCTTGTTGGATATATGCCCAAGAGGCAATAATAAAGTGGTTATTATATATCTTTGTGTTTATGATAAATGTTTATATACCATGCTATAATTGTATTAACCGAAACATTAATACATGTGTGTTATGTAAACAACAAGGAGTCCCTAGTAAGCCTCTTGTATAACTAGCTTGTTGATTAATAGATGATCATAGTTTCATGATCATGAACATTGGATGTTATTAATAACAAGGTTATGTCATTATGTGAATGATGTAATGGACACACCCAATTAAGCGTAGCATAAGATCACGTCATTAAGTTCATTTGCTATAAGCTTTCGATACATAGTTACCTAGTCCTTTCGACCATGAGATCATATAAATCACTTATGCCGGAAGGGTACTTTGATTACATCAAACGCCACTGCGTAAATGGGTGGTTATAAAGGTGGGATTAGGTATTCGGAAAGTATGAGTTGAGGCATATGGATCAACAGTGGGATTTGTCCATCCCGATGATGGATAGATATACTCTGGGCCCTCTCGGTGGAATGTCGTCTAATTAGCTTGCAAGCATGTGATTGGATCACAAGAGATGATATACCACGGTACGAGTAAAGAGTACTTGTTGGAGACGAGGTTGAACAAGGTATAGAGATACCGATGATCAAACCTCGGACAAGTAAAATATCGCGTGACAAAGGGAATCGGTATCGTATGTTAATGGTTCATTCGATCACATTGTTCATCGTTGAATATGTAGGAGTCATTACGGATCTCCAGGTCCCGCTGATGATTATTGATCGGAGAGGCGTCTCGGTCATGTCTGCACATTCTCGAACCGTAGGGTGACACACTTAAGGTTGCGATGTTGCTAGGGGTAGTTTCGGGATTAAAGAAATAGTTTTGGAGAGTTACGGAATTGTTCTGAGAAGATGATTAATGATTTATTAATTAATTGAATTAGTAAATATTAATATATATTTATTTAGGAGAAATAAATATGAGGCTAAAAGTAGCCTGTCACATTTTTTGCTAATGGGCTAACTAAGAAATCCCTATTGGCATTTGGCAGACTATATCTAAAAGAGGCAAAGCAAAAAGCAAAAAGGAAAAAAAAGGAGAGGATGCACGTGGGCTTGGCCAAGGAAGAGTCCTTGCCGTGGGCGTGCAAATCACCCAGGCAGGCGCGTCGCTGCCTTGGTCGATCGGCTGATCGCTCCTTGGCCCGCGCGTCTCTGCATGGGGCCGATTAGATCGGTTTGGCAGGCACGTTTTCAACCACCGCCTCAAACGCCTATAAAAAGAGCACGCGTCCGGCGCAAAAAAATCAGATTTTTGTTCCGCGGTCGTTTGCTCCGTTTGCTCCACCTTTTGCCTAGTTTCTTCCACCCAACGCGAATAGGCGAAGCCCTGTCTGCGCAAACTCACCACCACCACCATGCCGTCGTGCTGCTGGACTAGATCCCATCTACCACATCTCCCCGCTTGCTGGAACAAGGAGGAGGTGTCTTCATCGAGCTGTACGTGTGACCGAGTACGGAGGTGCTGCCCGATTGTGGCACCGTCAAGATCAAGATCTTCTACGCGCTTTTGCAAGCGGCAAGTGATCGACTACATCCACCCAGAGATCTAATCTCATTAAGCTTTGCGAATCTTCGAGGGTTAGTCTCATCATCTCCTCGTTGCTACCGTCTACTAGATTAGATCTTGGCTTGGTTTTCGTTCTTGCGGTAGGAAATTTTTTGTTTTCTATGCTACGAATCCCATCAGTGGTATCAGAGCCGTGTCTATGCATAGATTGGTTGCACGAGTAGAACACAATTGTTTGTGGGCGTTGATGCTTTGTTGTCTTTAGTTCGAGTACTTTGCATCTTTGTGGCATAGTGGGATGAAGCGGCTCGGGCTAATTTTACATGACCGCGTTCATGAGATTTGCTCCACGCTCGACATGCAACTTGTATTGCATAAGTGGCTTTGCGGGTGTCTGTCTCTCCTACTATAGTAAAGATCCAACTTACTCTTTCTATTGACAACATTAGTATCACCGTTGTGGTTCATGTTCGTAGGTAGATTGGATCTTATGCGAAAACCCTAAACCACGTAAAATATGCAAACCAAATTAGAACCGTCTAACTTGTTTTTGCAGGGTTTGGTGATGTGATATGGCCATAATATGATGATGAATATGTATGAGATGATCATTATTGTATTGTGGAAACCGGCAGGAGTCTTATGGTTGTCTTTAAATTTCATGTTGAGTAGTATTTTCAAGTAGTTGTAATAGTTACTACATGGAGGACAATCATGAAGACGGCGCCATTGACCTTGGTGCTTCGCCGATGATGATGGAGATCATGCCCGTTGATGATGGAGGATCATGTCCGTGCTTTGGAGATGAAGATCAAAGGCGCAAAGACAAAAGGGCCATATCATATCACATATGAATTGCATGTGATGTTAATCCTTTTATGCATCTTATATTGCTTAGATCGCGACGGTAGCATTATAAGATGATCCCTCTCACTAAATATCAAGATAATAAAGTGTTCATCCTTAGTATGCACCGTTGCTAAGACTTGTCGTTTCGAAGCATCTCGTGATGATCGGGTGTGATAGATTCTACATGTGCATACAACGGGTACAAGCCAGTTTTGTA
Organism: Lolium perenne; assembly: GCF_019359855.2. Classification (NCBI taxonomy): domain Eukaryota; kingdom Viridiplantae; phylum Streptophyta; class Magnoliopsida; order Poales; family Poaceae; genus Lolium; species Lolium perenne. Next base: position 190,867,836 of record NC_067246.2, on the reverse strand, counting down.
CACGCGGGTACTAAGGTTGCCTTGACGAGCCTAGCATGTACAGACATGGTCTCGGAACACGGGATACCGAAAGGTAGAGCATGAGTCATATGATTGATATGATGAACATTTGGGTGTTCGCCATTGAAATTACATCTTGTTCGTGATGATCGGACTTGGTGTGGTGGATTTGGTTCGTGTGATCACTAAGACAATGCGAGGGATATTTTTTTGAGTGGGAGTTAACCTAGTTTTAATTTTGTTAAATTAAAATTTGAACTCAATTTTGTCATAAACTTAGTCTAAACTATTGCAAATATATGTTGTAGATCATGGCGTCCCCATCAATCAATTTTAACCAGTTCCTAGAGAAAGAAAAGCTTAAAAGCAATGGTAGCAACTTCACCGACTGGTTCTGTCATGTGAGAATCTTCCTCAATGGCGGAGATCTGCAATATGTGCTTGATGCACCGCTAGGTTCCCCACCACCTCCTGCAGTATCCGAGGAAGAAAAGAATGTTTTCGAGGCTCGGGCTAAAGTGTACTCTCAAGTTCAGTGTGCCATCCTATGCAGCCTAGAGGCAGAGCTCCAAAAGCGTTTTGAGCACCACGACCCTTGTGATATGATGCGTGAGCTCAAAGTTATCTTTGAAACTCATGCGGCCGTGGAGAGCTATGAGGCCTCGAAGCAGTTCTTTGGTTGCATGATGGAAGAGGGCAGCTCCGTTAGTGAGCACATGTTCGCTATGTCCGGACACGCGAGGAAGCTCAGTGACTTGGGGATTGTGATCCCTAACCAGCTGGGTATTCATCGTGTTCTTCAATCACTGCCACCAAGTTACAAGAACTTCGTGATGAACTACAATATGCAGAACATGAACAAGGAGTTACCTGAACTCTTCTCCATGCTGAAATCTGCTGAGGTTGAGATACAGAAAGAGCACCAAGTGTTGATGGTCAATAAGACCACCAAGTTCAAGAAGCAGGGTAAACCTAAGAAGGACCTCAAGAAGGGAGGCAAGAAAGCTGTTGCGCCTCCTGAGAAGCCTAAGGGTGGCCCTAAACCTGATACTGACTGCTATTACTGCAATGGGAAGGGTCACTGGAAGCGGAATTGCCCCAAGTACTTGGCTGATCTGAAGAGCGGCCTTGTCAAGAAGAAGAAAAGTATATCTGATATACATGTTATAGATGTTTATCTCACTGGTTCTCGTACTAGTGCCTGGGTATTTGATACTGGTTCGGTTGCTCACATTTGTAACTCGAAACAGGAACTACGGAATAAACGAAGCCTAGCGAGGGATGAAGTGACGATGCGCGTTGGAAATGGATCCAAGGTCGATGTGATCGTTGTCGGCACGCTCCCTCTACATCTACCATCGGGATTAGTTTTAGACCTTAATAATTGTTATTTGGTGCCTGCGTTGAGCATGAACATTATATCTGGATCGTGTTTAATGCAAGACGGTTATTCATTCAAGTCTGAGAATAATGGTTGTTCTATTTTTATGAATAATATCTTTTATGGTCATGCGCCCGAGAAGAATGGTTTATTTCTATTAAGTCTCGATAGTAGCGATACACATGTTCATAACATTGATGCTAAGCGAATTAAATTGAATGATAACTCTACTTATATGTGGCACTGTCGTCTTGGTCATATTGGAGTGAAACGCATGAAGAAACTCCATTCCGATGGACTACTTGAGTCGCTTGACTTTGAGTCACTTGACAGATGCGAAGCATGTCTAATGGGAAAAATGACTAAGACTCCATTCTCTGGTATTATGGAGCGAGCTACAGACTTATTGGAAATCATACATACCGATGTGTGCGGACCAATGAGTGTAGCCTCGCGCGATGGTTATCATTATGTTCTAACCTTCACAGATGATCTGAGTAGATATGTGTTGCGGTCAGAAACCCACCGGCGAGCAGCGACGGGCAACACAGTAGAGCCGGGAGCAACTTAGGGCTGCGGCTGGCCCTGGTCCCTCCGAGCGACGGCCCGCAAAGAACTCCGGCACGCATGTCCGATGCTGGTGCAAGGGCGTGCCACCTGACCTATACCTGGTCAGGAAGGTGATGGAGATGCCTCGCTTAGTTTCCTGCATGGCATACACGTAAACATTAAATACGAGCCTCGATCGGCTCTCAGGTTGTCCTGTGAATCGGCTCACAGAGCCGATCCACCCATGATTCGCACGAGGTGTACGAATATATGGTGGTCCTGCTTGATCAAGATAAAGCTAAAACGATCTACGACGATTTAGGGTTTTCACCGCATAATCGGATCATCCTACTCGTGATTGGGCCTCGCGGCCACGCACGGTGATCGTAAGCCGATCCTAGACAAGGCCTAAAAACCAACACGAGGTTGATCCCCGGAACATCCTGTCTAGGGCTAGCAAACTACACCCTACGCGCCGCTGGATCCTCCAACCCTTTGTAAGGCCTAACTATTGCAGATATTAAACTAATCCTTGAAGAACAAGGAGCAACCGTAACGGATCGGATCTACTAAATAATGATCAAGCGGGGTGCCGCCCCTACACCTAAGATAGGTGTAAGGGCGGCCAGATGTATAAGGGTTGCACGACGATAGCATATGATACGAAGAACAATGCTAACCCTAACACATCTAAGATAACTACGTTGCTCGCCATCAAAAAGGCTTCAGTACGAGCAACGCATGACAACGAATAAACTTGTACTGCCTAGATCGCAAGATGCGATCTAGGCAGCATGATGCTTACCCGGAAGAAACCCTCGAGACAAGGGAGTTGGCGATGCGCCTAGATTGGTTTGTGGTGAACGTTGGTTGTTGTTTATTTCATAAACCCTAGATACATATTTATAGTCCGTAGACTTTCTAACGTGGGAATAATCCCAACCGTGCACGAATCAAACTCTAACTAATCGACACGTATCCTACTATATTACAGATACACGGGCAAACTAGCCCAAACTTTGCATAACAGGCCGATTCACGTATTTCTTCCATGTACATTCTTCAGGTCCATCTTGATCGCGGCCCACCTCTGATTCGGTCAAATTCTGGTGATAACACATGCCCCCCTGGTTTTGGAATTTATAATTCCAAAATCACTCTGTTTTTCTTCGACGGGTCATGTCGTGGCAGAACCGTCGCAGTATCCTTCATCATGATGCTTTGCCTCTTCCACTTCCACGTGTCCTGGCAAATTGTTTTTTTCGTTGGGCACCACTTCCTCGGAAACTGCTATGGCATTGAATTTCCACTATATCCCCTTTTATTTAACCGCTCTGAATCGTCCGCCACTTCATCCCCTTGCTCTGTTCTGGCCATCGGCACCAAGAAAACCCTCTTCCCTTGCAGCAATGTCGTCCTCTTCCTCCATCTCCTCGGGCCTCTCCCTCCAGTCTTCCTCCTCAAGCGAGCAGGAGTGGAACTTCGGCCCACCCGAAGCACCCGTCGGGTCAGATGGTGACTTACCTCTGACCGATGGGGAAGACGACCTCAAGTTCCTCATCGAAGGGGAGCTGAAGAGCGAAAGCGAAGACGACCTCCACCCCTGGGCGAAACCCACTTCCTCCGACGGGGAGGAGGAAGAAGAAGAAGTAGAGGAAGTAGAGGAAAAGGAGGAGGATGATTCCTCCTCCTCCGCTGGACACCTGCCGGCAAAACGATTCCGCGCTTGGGCGGACAGCGAGGACGATGATGATGACGAGGAAGAAGAGGAGAAGTAGGAGGATGATTCCTCCTCCTCCGCTGGGTATCCGCTGGCAAAGCGCTTCCGCGCCTGGGCGGACAGCGAGGATGATGATGATGGCGAGGAAGAAGAGGCTCCGGCCGAGGGCTGGGGTAGCAGCGACGAAGAACTCTCCGGAAGCAGCGCCGACGGCAGCGATGCCGACGACGAGGCCAGCGAGGACTAGTAAAGTAGGACTAGTAGCCCCTGAGCAATCGGCTCTTCTTTTGTTTTCCCTTTCTTGAGCAATCGGCTCTTCTTTTGTAAAACACCCCTCTTATTATGAAGAAGAACTTCTCAGCTGATTCTGTCCTTTCACCAAATTTACCGATTGCTAGAATAAGTCAACAAATTACGAGCCGATGGCAGCGCACCGGTTCTTGCCATGAAAACGCGAGCAGAGCCAACTCTATTGTTTACCCAAATGGTAATCTGTGGCCTGTCCGCAAGGGCAAAACCCAATTTCCCAAAGCGCCACTTGAACAGATCCAACCCACGGCCATACGAACCTCAGATGTCAATCGCGTGGGTTCGCAACTGCAATGAATCCATGGGCAGCACCATCCAATGCCCACGCTATGGTTTCCAACCTGAAGGTGATCCTTAACTGCCCCTTACTGTCCGAACATAGCGCCTCGCTCTATTGTTTCGCAACAGCAGAAACGGTTCTGACCCTGTAGATGATGACGGCTTCCCTTTCAGCAGCTCTAGTAGTCTTCTACTGCAACAACTCACCGCTTTCGAAGAAGGTTATGATGCAGGGTCAGCCGACGACACTCCAATCGGCTTCTAAAAACAGAGCATCTACCAAGCCAGCTGCCCCCCGAGCCTCAGTCAAGGCGAGAATAGCGGTGAGGATGCACAGATCAAACAAAGGGCTTTGAACTCAGGTAATCTGAGACAGCCACCATGCAGAGTTAACCAAACTTGCCCCCATTGACCACCTTTCTTCTGCTGAAAGCCGATGTTGCAGACGAAACACCAACAGCTTAATGAGAAAGAGGCTGCCTTGCATGCCAAAACTGATGCTTCTGACAGTACCGCTGAATTGGCGCAAAATCGGCTCCTTGCAACCGAGGCAGCTCTCATTGTTCACCCTCTCACGGAAGCAGAAGGCCTTGAAGCTGAACTGAAGACCGTCTTGGCGAAAATCCGCGTTCTGAACTCGCAGCTGGTAGATCTTGTGTAACTGTACTAGAGTCGATGGCTGTACATCGGCTTTGTTTCTTAGCTCTAAAGTCGATGCCCATGCATCGGCTGTATACTATGAGAAATTTTTTTTTTACTGGCCGATTTTTCTATCGGCCCCCCAATATTTCACTGCACACATGTTCATCTGCACATGTTCCTCTGATTAGGTGCCCCCCGAGCCGAATCTGTCAGGGAACTGCAGATATCGGCTCTGTAGTTAACCAAGGCACTGTATTTGAACGGCGGCTTCGTTAGGATTCGTGTTGACTCTCATCAGCCGACGTAACCGCTGTCCGTTAGATCAACGTTGAACCCAGGCAGAGCGTGTGGTGAAGATAATTTTGGCCGATTGCTGGAATCGGCCTCCATATTGATCGAAGCGCTCAATGAAGGTTTTGTAATGTTCCTTCATAGATCTTTGGGGCCGATCCCAAGGATCGGCCTCGCCACGTTTGCTCATCGGTTTGCTCTTGCTATATGGTCAGGCCGGTGGATAAGACCAGCCTAACCCCATCCTTTGTCGCGTCGATGCGCTCGCAGTCGTCCAAATTGGGTGCCCCATCTAATCCTGGAGCACTAAACTCCGTCGGAATTATGAGCACCACGTTTGTGCCAGCCGATGTTTCATCATCGGCTTTCCTTTGTTTGGGGCGCCACTCCATTTTTTGTGGTCGACCCTCTTCATCCAGGGTTCGCTGGATCTTCGCGGCCAGATCAGGCCGCGCCTTCCTTAGCGTGTGCAGGTATAACCTTTCGGCTTCCTCCAAGCCGCGCAGTCGCTGAACCCTACGTTTTTGGGAACGGCTGAGTCCATCAGGGCACCACCTTGGCCGGTGGTACTTGTCTTCTTCTTCTTCATCATCGCCTTCCAAATCCTCGAGATCTTCCACCCGAGGGGACTCAGCGTGCTTGTTCCGAGGCGGGAGAGGCCCTAAGCGTTGGAACACGGACACGTTAGCTGCCTCCCTCTTCTTCTGGTTACATTCTGGGCAATTGCCGATTGTAGGCAATCGGCTCATTCCTGAATCCCAGCAGTGTCTGAAGAAGGGACAGTCCCAGTGCCTATCCTCGTCGTCTCGCTCCCTTGACCTTTCCTTGGCACGGCGCTCGTACTCCTCCTCACCGCGATCATACCGACGATGTCTTCTGGCCTCTCTAGCCAGACGATCTCTTTCATCATCATCGCTGGATCGTCGGCGTTGGTCATACTGACTCACATACTTGTTGAGGAGGTGATCAGAGAGAGGTCGCTGATATCTTACATTCTTCACTTCTCCCTCTGTGATGTAGCGCTTGCCGTCGTGACGGAGCCGATCGCGTGGAGCGGCCTCCTCTGTGTCCTTGCTACGAGAGCAGCTGCCCTCGTCTCCGTCCTTGCCAGAGTGGTGTCCAGGTCCTACCATGTTGATGTTGAACGAGAATCCTGGCTGGCAACCGTCAGGGTAAGTGCACTCCACCATGTTAACGGCGGGGAAGGGGTGGGTGTCGACCTTCATGGCGTACTGGTTGAAAATCAGATGTCCTTGTTCTATCGCCATTTGGATCTGCTGACGCCACACCCTGCAGTCGTTGGTGGCATGGGAGAACGAGTTATGCCATTTGCAGTATGGCTTTCTGTTCAGCTCCTGTACCGTGGGGATTTTGAGGCCTTCGGGTAACTTCAACTGCTTCTCCTTGAGTAAGAGGTCAAAAATTTGCTCAGTTTTAGTTACGTCGAAATCAAACCCTCTGGGCGGACCTGGTGGCTTAACCCATTTGCAGGATATGGGGGTTGCCCCCCGAGTCCATTCAGCCACTGCTACCTCTTGATCTCCCGCAGAGCCTTCGTCTTCATCTGCCTCAACCAGGACTACCGCACGCTTGAATTTGTCCTGGTACAAGTCTGGGTGGCGCTGTTCATATAACGACAGTTTCTGAACCATATGCGCCAGTGAAGGGTAGTCTGCTTGGGAGGCCATGTCCTTGATTGGTGATGCGAGGCCCACCACTGCCAACTCGACTGCTTCCTTTTCAGTCACACGAGCCGAATAACATCGGTTCCTAAGATTTCTGAAGCGCTGGACGTATTCTGCCACAGTTTCCCCGCGCTTCTGACGTATTTGTGCTAGATCGGCAAGGCCAGACTCGGAAGCCTCTGAGTGATACTGCATGTGGAACTGTTCTTCCAATTGCTTCCAAGTCCGGATCGAGTCTGGTGGCAACGAAGTGTACCACCCGAAAGCCGATCCCGTGAGGGACTGTGCGAAGAAGCTCACACGTAGCTCATCTCGCCTTGAGATCGTGCCCAGCTGTGCCAAATATCGGCTCACATGCTCGATGGAGCTGGAACCATCTGATCCATTGAACTTGGAGAAATCAGGGAGCCGATATTTGGGTGGTAGCGGGATCAACTCGTACTCGTCGGGGTACGGCTTGGAATAGCCGATTGTCCTCCTTTTCGGCACCATGCGGAACTGGTCTCTCAGTATGGTACTGATTTGATCCGCGGTGCTGGCTGCAGGAGTCGAACTCTGAAGATTCGCCGGAGTGGCATACTTAGCCAGCCATGCTTGCTTTCCCAGCTCTGAGCCAACTGCAGGAGCTGAGCTCTGGAGGTTTGTCGGAGTGGCATATTTAGCTAGCCACGTCTGCTTCTCAAGATCTGTCGCTGACGTTCCTCTTGCTTTTCCAGAAGTCCCTGCTGTTGCGGCCTGGTTTGTGAGCGCCCAGTTACCGCGCATCCGGCACGTATGTGCACGTGTATCCGTGAGGGATCTCCTTAGGCGCCTCGTGCAAGAACTGGTAGTCACTAGGGTCACCACCGATCTTGTAGATGACGAATGCCGGTGAATTCGGCACTTCTGGTGCTGCCAACGCGAATGGCAGCAGTGGACGGGACTGGAGTGGCATCTCTCCTTGGTATGTCCCGAGAGCTGGTCCTGACGGAGAGTATTGACGACTCATGATTTCCTGGATCACTCGAAGAGCAACTCGCTCCAAAGTGTTCACCAGGTTCTCAGAGTGGCGGTGTAGCGAATGAGCTACCATGAAGTTTATCTCCTGACGCAGGGACCTGGTGCGTTCTTCTGACGGGGCGGACAGGTCCACTCCATCGAGCGCACCTTCAGGTGAGAACCCTTTCCACCTGATGCCATGTGAACGGGTTCTGTGAAAAGAGCCTATGAGGTCGGCTTCGAGGATCGCCTTGACCTCGTCATACTTCTTCTTGAGCTCATCGGTCAGATCCTCGTTAGTGACTGGGGTGCCATCCGCCATCTCAGATGTAGATGGCGATGTGGTTGATGTAGAAGATTGTCCCACCGGGCGTGCCAGAATGTGTTGCGGTCAGAAACCCACCGGCGAGCAGCGACGGGCAACACAGTAGAGCCGGGAGCAACTTAGGGCTGCGGCTGGCCCTGGTCCCTCCGAGCGACGGCCCGCAAAGAACTCCGGCACGCACGTCCGATGCTGGTGCAAGGGCGTGCCACCTGACCTATACCTGGTCAGGAAGGTGATGGAGATGCCTCGCTTAGTTTCCTGCATGGCATACACGTAAACATTAAATACGAGCCTCGATCGGCTCTCAGGTTGTCCTGTGAATCGGCTCACAGAGCCGATCCACCCATGATTCGCACGAGGTGTACGAATATATGGTGGTCCTGCTTGATCAAGATAAAGCTAAAACGATCTACGACGATTTAGGGTTTTCACCGCATAATCGGATCATCCTACTCGTGATTGGGCCTCGCGGCCACGCACGGTGATCGTAAGCCGATACTAGACAAGGCCTAAAAACCAACACGAGGTTGATCCCCGGAACATCCTGTATAGGGCTAGCAAACTACACCCTACGCGCCGCTGGATCCTCCAACCCTTTGTAAGGCCTAACTATTGCAGATATTAAACTAATCCTTGAAGAACAAGGAGCAACCGTAACGGATCGGATCTACTAAATAATGATCAAGCGGGGTGCCGCCCCTACACCTAAGATAGGTGTAAGGGCGGCCAGATGTATAAGGGTTGCACGACGATAGCATATGATACGAAGAACAATGCTAACCCTAACACATCTAAGATAACTACGTTGCTCGCCATAAAAAAGGCTTCAGTACGAGCAACGCATGACAACGAATAAACTTGTACTGCCTAGATCGCAAGATGCGATCTAGGCAGCATGATGCTTACCCGGAAGAAACCCTCGAGACAAGGGAGTTGGCGATGCGCCTAGATTGGTTTGTGGTGAACGTTGGTTGTTGTTTATTTCATAAACCCTAGATACATATTTATAGTCCGTAGACTTTCTAACGTGGGAATAATCCCAACTGTGCACGAATCAAACTCTAACTAATCGACACGTATCCTACTATATTACAGATACACGGGCAAACTAGCCCAAACTTTGCATAACAGGCCGATTCACGTATTTCTTCCATGTACATTCTTCAGGTCCATCTTGATCGCGGCCCACCTCTGATTCGGTCAAATTCTGGTGATAACAATATGGGTATATCTATTTCATGAAACATAAATCCGAGACTTTTCAGAAGTTTAAGGAATTCCAAAGTGAAGTAGAAAATCAACGTAACAAGAAGATCAAGTTTTTGCGTTCTGATCGCGGAGGCGAATATCTGAGTTATGAGTTTGGCATGCATTTAAAGAAATGCGGAATACTTTCACAGTTGACACCGCCGGGAACACCACAGCGCAATGGTGTGTCCGAACGTCGTAATCAAACTCTCTTAGATATGGTTCATTCTATGATGTCTCTTACTGATTTGCCTTTATCATTTTGGGGTTATGCATTAGAGACAGCTGCATTCACTTTAAATAGGGCACCATCGAAATCCGTTGCAACGACACCGTATGAATTATGGTTTAATAAGAAACCTAAGCTGTCGTTCCTTAAAGTTTGGGGTTGCGAAGCCTATGCAAAAAAGTTACAACCGGACAAGCTAGAACCCAAAGCGGAGAAATGCGTCTTCATAGGATACCCTAAGGAAACTATAGGGTATACTTTCTATCACAGATCCGAAGGCAAAGTCTTTGTTGCTAAGAACGGAACCTTTCTTGAGAAAGAGTTTCTCACCAAAGAAGTGACTGGAAGAAAAGTAGAACTCGACGAGGTTACTGAACCTTCTCTCATTGATCAGAGTAGCGCAGTACCGGAAGATGTTCCTGTGCCGCCCGCACCGGTAACAGAGGAAGCTAATGATAATAATCATGAAACTTCGAGCGAAGTAGCTACTGAACCTCGTAGGTCGACAAGGGAACGTACCACTCCTGATTGGTATGATCCTTGTCTAAATCTCATGATTGTGGACAATAATGATGAGGACCCTGCGACGTATGAAGAAGCGATGATGAGCCCAGATTCCAACAAATGGCAAGAAGCCATGAAATCCGAAATGGGATCCATGTATGATAACAAAGTGTGGACTTTGGTAGATCTACCTGATAGCCGCAAGGCTGTTGAGAATAAATGGATCTTCAAGAGAAAAACAGATGCTGATGGTAATGTTACTGTCTATAAAGCTCGACTTGTCGCAAAGGGTTTTCGACAAATTCAAGGTGTTGACTATGATGAGACTTTCTCATGTAGCGAAGCTAAAATCTGTGAGGATTTTGTTAGCAATAGCTGCATTTTTCGATTATGAGATTTGGCAGATGGATGTCAAAACGGCGTTCCTTAATGGTGACATTGAGGAAGAGTTGTATATGGTACAACCCAAAGGTTTTGTCGATCCTAAAAATGCTAACATGGTATGCAAACTTCAGCGTTCCATTTATGGACTGAAGCAAGCATCCAGAAGTTGGAACCGACGCTTTGATAAGGTGATCAAAGACTTCGGGTTTATACAGTGCCATGGAGAGGCCTGTATTTACAAGAAAGTGAGTGGGAGCTCTGTAGCATTCCTCATATTATATGTAGATGACATATTATTGATTGGGAATGATATAGAACTATTAAGCAGTGTAAAAGGTTATTTGAATAAGTGTTTTTCAATGAAGGACCTCGGTGAAGCAGCGTACATTTTAGGCATCAAGATTTATAGAGATAGATCAAGACGCCTAATAGGGCTTTCGCAGAGTACATACCTGGACAAGATTCTAAAGAAGTTTAAAATGGATGAAAGTAAGAAAGGGTTCTTACCGATGTTGCCAGGTAAGGTCTTGAGTAAGACTCAAGGTCCGGCTACGGCAGAAGAAAGAGAGAGGATGAATCAGATCCCCTAAGCCTCGGCAGTAGGCTCTATCATGTATGCCATGCTGTGTACTAGACCGGATATAGCGCATGATGTTAGTTTGACTAGCAGATATCAAAGTGATCCAGGAATGGAACACTGGACAGCGGTCAAGAATATCCTGAAGTACTTGAAAAGAACTAAGGATATGTTTCTTTGTTATATAGGTGACCAAGAGCTCGTTGTAACCAGTTACACCGATGCAAGTTGGAACACTGATCCTGATGACTCTAAGTCTCAGTCTGGGTACGTGTTTATATTGAATGGTGCTGCGGTAAGCTGGTGCAGCTCCAAGCAGTGCACGGTGGCGAAGTCTTCAACAGAATCGGAATACATAGCGGCTTCGGAGGCTTCATCGGAAGCGGTATGGATGAAGAGGTTCATTGTTGAGCTTGGTGTGGTTCCTAGTGCATTGGACCCACTAGTCATCTATTGTGACAACATGGGTGCCATCGCCAATGCACAAGAACCAAGGTCACACAAGAAGCTGAAGCATATCAAGCTGCGTTTTCATTCGATTCGCGAGTACATCGAAGATGGAGAAGTAAAGATTTGCAAAGTACACACTGGTATGAATGTAGCAGATCCGTTGACTAAAGCTCTCCCTAGGGCAAAGCATGACCAACACCAGAATGCCATGGGTGTTAGGTACCTTACAATGTAATCTAGATTATTGACTCTAGTGCAAGTGGGAGACTGTTGGAGATATGCCCAAGAGGCAATAATAAAGTGGTTATTATATATCTTTGTTTTTATGATAAATGTTTATATACCATGCTATAATTGTATTAACCGAAACATTAATACATGTGTGTTATGTAAACAACAAGGAGTCCCTAGTAAGCCTCTTGTATAACTAGCTTGTTGATTAATAGATGTTCATAGTTTCATGATCATGAACATTGGATGTTATTAATAACAAGGTTATGTCATTATGTGAATGATGTAATGGACACACCCAATTAAGCGTAGCATAAGATCACGTCATTAAGTTCATTTGCTATAAGCTTTCGATACATAGTTACCTAGTCCTTTCGACCATGAGATCATATAAATCACTTATGCCGGAAGGGTACTTTAATTACATCAAACGCCACTGCGTAAATGGGTGGTTATAAAGGTGGGATTAGGTATTCGGAAAGTATGAGTTGAGGCATATGGATCAACAGTGGGATATGTCCATCCCGATGACGGATAGATATACTCTGGGCCCTCTCAGTGGAATGTCGTCTAATTAGCTTGCAAGCATGTGATTGGATCACAAGAAATGATATACCACGGTACGAGTAAAGAGTACTTGTTGGAGACGAGGTTGAACAAGGTATAGAGATACCGATGATCAAACCTCGGATAAGTAAAATATCGCGTGACAAAGGGAATCGGTATCGTATGTTAATGGTTCATTCAATCACATTGTTCATCGTTGAATATGTAGGAGTCATTACGGATCTCCAGGTCCCGCTGATGATTATTGATCGGAGAGGCGTCTCGGTCATGTCTGCACATTCTCGAACCGTAGGGTGACACACTTAAGGTTGCGATGTTGCTAGGGGTAGTTTCAGCATTAAAGAAATAGTTTTGGAGAGTTACGGAATTGTTTCGAGAAGATGATTAATAATTTATTAATTAATTGAATTAGTAAATATTAATATATATTTATTTAGGAGAAATAAATATGAGGCTAAAAGTAGCCTGTCACGTTTTTTGCTAATGGGCTAACTAAGAAATCCCTATTGGCATTTGGCAGACTATATCTAAAAGAGGCAAAGCAAAAAGCAAAAAGGAAAAAAAAGGAGAGGATGCACGTGGGCTTGGCCAAGGAAGATTCCTTGCCGTGGGCGTGCAAATCACCCAGGCAGGCGCGTCGCTGCCTTGGTCGATCGGCTGATCGTTCCTTGGCCCGCGCGTTTCTGCATGGGGCCGATTAGATCGGTTTGGCAGGCACGTTTTCAGCCACCGCCTCAAACGCCTATAAAAAGAGCACGCGTCCGGCGCAAAAGAAATCAGATTTTTGTTCCGCGGTCGTTTGCTCCGTTTGCTCCACCTTTTGCCTAGTTTCTTCCACCCAACGCGAATAGGCGAAGCCCTGTCCGCGCAAACTCACCACCACCACCACGCCGTCGTGCTGCTGGACTAGATCCCATCTACCACATCTCCCCGCTTGCTGGAACAAGGAGGAGGTGTCTTCATCGAGCTGTACGTGTGACCGAGTACGGAGGTGCTGCCCGATTGTGGCACCGTCAAGATCAAGATCTTCTACGCGCTTTTGCAAGTGGCAAGTGATCGACTACATCCACCCCGAGATCTAATCTCGTTAAGCTTTGCGAATCTTTGAGGGTTAGTCTCATCATCTCCTCGTTGCTACCGTCTACTAGATTAGATCTTGGCTTGGTTTTCGTTCTTGCGGTAGGAAATTTTTTGCTTTCTATGCTACGAATCCCATCACTTCTTAATTGCATTGGCCGATGATTAGAATGTTTGGTCACTTGTACACTCTGTGGTGGGGCCAGTGAACCTGGTGTGATGGCACAAATATCAATCTCTTGTGCAACCTACTTGGCTTCGCTGACCCTATCCCTGAATGTTAATATTTGTTTCGACCAACAAAGTATGAGGCATTCCATTTAGTTCATACTAGCTACTTATCTCTTATTTGAGTTGGCATTTCTTCCATTTTAGTGCCGATGATTAAATTTTATGGTCACTACACACTTGGGGGAGGCGCCAGTGAGCCTGGTGCGATGGCACAAATATCAATCCCTTGTGCATCCTACCTGGCCTCACTGACGCCTTCCCTAAATGTTAATATTTGTTTCGACCAACAATGTATGAGGCCCTTGTCATTCCATTTGCTTTAGTATTTCAAAATGTCGATGATTAAAATGCTTGGTCACTCTTACACTCAGGGGCGGTGTTAGTGAGCCTCGTGTGATTGCACAAATATCAATCTCTTGTGCATCATACCTGGCTCGCTAACTCCATCCCGGAATGTTAATATTTGTTTCGACCAACAAAGTATGAGGCATGCTATTTAATTGATACTAGTTGGCTCGTATTTGAGTTGGACTTATTCGTTTATTTTGGTCTTTCTTCGAGATAGCGCTGATACGTCTCAAACGTATCTATAATTTCTTATGTTCCATGCTAGTTTTATGACAATACTCACATGTTTTACATACACTTTACATCATTTTGATGCATTTTCCGGTACTAACCTATTAACAAGATGTCGAAGCGCCAGTTCCTGTTTTCTGCTGTTTTTGGTTTCAGAAATCCTACACAGGAAATATTCTCGGAATTGGACGAAACAAAAGCCCACGGTCTTATTTTCCATGGAGCCTTCCAGAACACCGAAGAGGAGACGAAGAGGGGCCACAAGGCAGCCACACCATAGGGGGGCGCGGCCCCACCCCTGGCCGCGCCGCCATATGGGGTGGGCCCCTCGGACGTCCCCCGACTCTGCCCCTTCGCCTATATAATCCTTCCGTCGCGAAACCCTAGTACCGAGAGCCACGATACGAGAAAATTTACTGAGACGCCGCCGCCGTCAACCCCATCTCGGGGAGTTCTGAAGATCACCTCCGGCACCCTGCCGGAGAGGGGAATCATCACCGGAGGGCTCTACATCACCATGCCCGCCTCCGGACTGATGCGTGAGTAGTTCATCCTTGGACTATGGGTCCATAGCAGTAGCTAGATGGTTGTCTTCTCCTCTTGTGCTATCATGTTTAGATCTTGTGAGCTGCCTATCATGATCAAGATCATCTATTTGTAATGCTACATGTTGTGTTTGTTGGGATCCGATGAATATGGAATACTATGTCAAGTTGATTATCGATCTATCATATATGTGTTGTTTATGATCTTGCATGCTCTCCGTTGCTAGTAGAGGCTCTGACCAAGTTGATACTTGTGAATCCAAGAGGGAGTATTTATGCTTGATAGTGTGTTCATGCCTCCATTGAATCTGAGACAGTGACAGAAAGTTCTAAGGTTGTGGATGTGCTGTTGCCACTAGGGATAAAACATAAATGCTTTGTCTAAGAATATTTGTATTGTTTACATTACGCACAGTACTTAATGCAATTGTCTGTTGTTTGCAACTTAATACTGGAAGGGGTGCGGATGCTAACCCGAAGGTGGAGTTTTTAGGCATAGATGCATGCTGGATAGCGGTCTATGTTCTTTGTCGTAATTCCCTAAGTAAATCTCATAGTAGTCATCATGATATGTATGTGCATTATTATGCCCTCTCTATTTGTCAATTGCCCAACTGTAATTTGTTCACCCAACATGTTATTTATCTTATTGGAGAGACACCGCTAGTGAACTGTGGACCCCGGTCCATTCTTTTACATCTGAAATACAACCTACTGCAATCATTGTTCTCTGTTGTTCTTTGCAAGCAAAAATCATTCTCCACACCATACGTTTAATCCTTTGTTTACAGCAAGCCGGTGAGATTGACAACCTCACTGTTAAGTTGGGGCAAAGTATTTTGATTGTGTTATGCAGGTTCCACGTTGGCGCCGGAATCCCTGGTGTTGCGCCGCACTACACTCCTTCACCAATAACCTTCACGTGGCATTCATCTCCTACTGGTTCGATAACCTTGGTTTCTTACTGAGGGAAAACTTGCTGCTGTACGCATCACACCTTCCTCTTGGGGTTCCCAACGGACGTGTGCTTCACGCGCCATCAAGCGCCGATGATTAAAATGTTTGGTCATCGTATACTTGGGGGTGGCGTAAGTGAGCCTGGTAAGATAGCAAAAATATCAATCTCTTGTGCATCGGACTTGGTCTCACTTACGCCATCCCTGAATGTTAATATTTGCGTTGACCAACAATGTATTAGGCATTTATTACATTTCTCTTGTGCATCGGACTTGGTCTCAGTTTCTTCCATTTTAATGAGAGTAGGAACCGGATGAAGACCCTGATGCAAGCGAGCCTGGTGGGTAGAGAGGAGGGAGCAAAGGAGGAACCGGATGAAGACCACTTTGTATCTCGAAATTGTGAAATTTGTATGAATTAAGAGTTGTATGTAAAACATTTGACACTTGCCACTATATATGTATATCGATCGGGGCTCTAATTAATGTGATGATGATGTGTATATTATATTTGTGCAATGTACGTGCTATTTATATTATATCTACATATTTCTGTATATAATCTATATAATACAAGTATATTGCTGTATATAACATGTATGTGTATAGTAGGCAGAACAAAATCGTGTATAATACGAGCAAATTCTGTGGCGCACTGAACAATAATTCTGTGGCGCACCTGTTTCTGTGGCGCACCGAAGCACTGGTGCGCCACCGAAACCTTAATTCTGTGGCGCATGTGCTGGTGCGCCACAGAAATCTTATTTTTGTGGCGAAGTTTCTATGGCGCACCGCCCATGCGCCACAGAATGTGGTTTTTGGTGCGCCACTAATGAGCCTTTTCCTACTAGTGCCCTTTGGACGTTTAGAGAGTTTTTATATTCCCAAAATTGGAAAGCAAAACAGAGTTTTTCAAGTTTTAGATTTCGGTGTAAAAAAATTCAAATCTGAAAATTTTCAAAAAATCCACCTTTCTAATTTCAAACCTTTTCCTCCTCATCTACCCCTTCTCCACCTTATCTCCTCATCTTCTTCCACTTCTCAACCTTCTCCCCTCTTTCTCTTCCACTTCTTCACCTTCTACTCTCCTTCTCTTCCACCTTCTCGTCTCCTCCTCTTCCACTTCTCATTTTCCCCATAGAAGAGCACCAACTCCGGGGACCACCTCCTCTCCAGCGACGGCGAGCACCTCCTCTCTGGCGATGGCGACTGCTTCCTTCGCGCACAACGGGCACCCTGCTCCTCCGCCCACATCCGGCGTCTTGCTCCGCCTCCACCGGCGCCCTGCACAGCCACCGCAGACGATCGCCGACGTCAACACCACCGCTGACGCCAGCGCCATGCTCCGCCACCGCTGACGACCTCCTACTGGCCACCTCATCTCGTCAGCGCTACAAGGAGACGACATGGACTCGATTGCTTTCTTTTAGTTTTTATGGTGTTTTTTTTTTGTAAAATCACGAGGAAAACTGAGCAATGGTCCCAGCTTTTTTAAAAAATTGCGACAAAATCACACTAGCAGCAGACCTGACAGGCGCACGCGACTAGTACTTTAGTGGCAGTGTGCCACGCCCGCATGCAAGTAGTACCTGCCATACTAGTCGTGTGAGGGTACACACGCGACTAGTAAGACTTACTACTGGCGAGGGGCCCGTGACTGGTAGTCAAAATTGGCACGCGACTAGTAGGCTTTTTGTAATAGAGCACCTTCAGGTGAGACTAAGAATAGCATGTGACAAATCAAACAAAGTGACACTTGTGTACCACTATATGCAACCCAGACTATCAAACAAAGTGCTTTTTTGGCCCAGAGGTTGTATGGAACACAAAGTTCGTTCCATCTCACTGGCGCATGCATCATCAAATCGGACACAGGTAACCAAACACGCCTATGTTTAAAACAGCGGGCTATAACTTATAGCCGCGGCAATTTTTGAAGCTACAAAAGACTATGGACGAGCTATAACGCCATATAACCGATTTGCTAAATAATAGGAAAAAAGATAATATTTCGGCAACATATAATTGTATATAGTATATACATCAATAATTTACATATGCATAACATAGTAACATAAGATATGCATATAAAGATTGTTGAGGATATAGTTATATTCAAATATTACAACATCATTAAGTAGCTGCAGTTTATAATAATCGTTCTGAAAATTAGCTGTTCTGAAAATTCTAAGTCAAAATTTATTAGACCCGCTGAGCGGAAAGATAGCCTCTATTAGGTTAAATTGGGCTAAATAGCTATAGCCGGCCTATAGCCAAGCTATTATCGGCTATCTCTATTTAGCCTTTAAAAGCTTTAGCCCTATTCATAGACCTCGCGGAAGGTTATAGCCGAGCTATATAGATGCCTATTTTAAAACGCGCCCTTCAGTCTTGACGCTGCCGATGCTGCTGAGCAGCCACCGACTGACTCCAACCAACGGCGGCCGATGGGTCTGGTTCCCTCAGCTATAAACCACGAACACTCCTCCGCGATCTTGCGTTCGGCGCTCAGCCGGGGAACAAGCAGCCACTTCTGCGACCTCCATGACAGCGACGACGATGTATCCGTCGTGGCCGACGAGATCCAGTACGACAAAGTGATGGCCCTAGCAACGACAGCAGACAACGTTTCTAACGTGCGGAGCCGGATCAGGAGGTCTCTCTCATCTTCTGCTAAGCCTGTCAGGACAGCGGCGGCGAAAGGGCACTCCCGGCTCGGCGTCATACTGCTCGACCAGGGCCTGTTCACCGTGTACAAGCTGTTAGGATAATTCTGATACTCGATCAGATCGTTGTGTGCACTCAGCGTGTAGATCAGGTGGCCTCCTAGTCTTGTGGATCTCAGCTAGGCTGAGTTAGTCGTGTGTGGTGCATGTATCCAAGAGTGTAGGAGGTGCTGTTAGTGGGCGCGTGGGCAGGAGTGGAGCATGGCGTCGTGTGTCCGTGCTCCGCGTATAAATAATCACTGTGTACTGATCGATGGTTTTTGAGCCAGCTGAAGAAAAAAAAAGTAGGGCGGTTCGTGCGCCCACAGCGGCGCTCCGTGCGCCGGCCGGCAAAATTCTGTGTTGTTTCCGTTGCCATCTTCTACCTCTGTTCGTGAGTGAGCTGAGAGAGAGGGTGCAGCCTCGGACTGCACCAACATTTGGTATCAGAGCCTTGTCGATCCGAGGCGCGGTCGTGGCGCGCGGTCAGTCCGCGACGAGCACGGCGGACGCGGAGGCGGCGAGGGGACGCCGTATGTGCGGCGAGCGCGGCGACCGTGGCGGACTTGCGTGGTGGCGCAGAGGCCGCGGTGGTGCGGCATGGCGGCGGCGTGGAGGAGCTGCGCGGCCACGGAGGCCGTAGCGGTGCCATGCGACGGCCATTGAAGAAACTCGGCGTGTGTCACCGAGGAAGAGGACCGCGTCGTGGGCGCGCCGGGCTGGCCGCGTTGCCTGCGTCAGTGCGCGGCATGGGCCTGAGCTAGAGGCGTGTGGAGCGCGGCGACGGTCGCCAAGGAGGAAGAAGATCAAGCTGCTCGAGCGGCCGCGTTGTGCGTCAGTGCGCGGCATGGGCGTGAGCTGAGGGCAGGCTGATCAAGACGGATGGAAGATGTTCGTGCGGCGGGTGAAGGCAGCTCAGGCAGCCGCGTTGCCAGCGTGCGTGCGTGGCATGGGCGCGAGTCGAGGGTGTGCGGACCACCGGAGAAGATGGACGCGTTCGTGCGCGGGGCGTGCGTGCGCGGTGGAGCTCAGCGTGAGGTCGTCGAGGAAGACGATGGTGGTTGTTGTTAGAGCTGTATAGTCCCTTTTCCGTTATTCCCCAGTGTATGAGGGGCTTACCTGCACATTGTCACACTTGTACATGTACTGGCCTATGGCCCTCTGTGAATACGAGTTGCTCATTCACAACATGGTATCAGAGCTCTTGGTTTAGCTCTTTGCACGCTGCAACTCCGTGCTCGATCCGCACCATTGCCGATGATCTTTCCGGTGGCTGCTGCTCCACCTTCTTCCTTCTCCCCTGCTCGTGTCGGGATCGATTTCTTCTAGCTGTTTTTCCGTCGTTTTGGAGCGAAAGTTTCAGATCGGGCCGGCCCCTTTCCGGCCATCACCGGCTCCGGCCCCGTCGCTGCCCACCACCGGCCGGCTGTGCCTGCCTCCGGCCGCGTCGCGCCGTGTACTGGCCCGCTCCGGTCGCTCCTTGGCCGGCTGCGTCGCGCCCTCCACCGGCCGGGGCTCCACCGGCTGTGCCTGCCACCGTCCCGGCCTCATCGAGCCCTGTGCCGGCCCGCTCCGGCCGCCTCTTGGCCGGGCTCGCCCTTTGGCCGGCCGCCCCGACCTGCTCTGGCCGGCTGCCGATCTGCTCCGGCCCCTCCTTACTCGCCACGGGCGGGCTCGAAAATCTGGCTTTGCCTAGATCCAGATCTGAGGGCTAAAAAAAAAAAGAGGCGGGATGGCATCTTCCCCGTCTGGCTATGTCAGTATCCCTCGCTGTCCTGTGATTTTTGACGGTACCAACTATGGAGAGTTTGCTGCCTTTATGCGCATTCACATGCGTGGTCTACGGCTGTGGGGTGTTCTTACTGGTGAGGTCTCTTGTCCGCCGCACCCTACTGCTCCTGTGCCTCCTACTCCGCCGTCCGTGCCACAGGCCCTGGCTGAGGATGCTACTCAGGCTGATCGGGATGCAGCCAAGTCTGCTGAGGATGCTGCTGATGAGGCATATGAGGAGCAGGTACTTGCTTATTCAGAGGCTCTTAGCTCTTATCGAGACAGCTTAGCTAACTTTACTCAGTGGTGTGATGAGGATGCCCGAGCTGCCGCCGTTCTTTCTCAGAGTGTTCAGCCACAGTTTGCTTCTGAGTTTATGGGTCTCGCCACTGTTGCCGAGATGTGGTCTCACCTTCGTCAGCGCTATCAGCCTTCTGGGGATTCTCTGTACTTGTCTGTTTTGCGTCAGGAGCATGACCTTCAGCAGGGTGACTCTACTGTTGATGAGTTCTACACCCAGAGTGCGGCGATCTGGCGCCAGCTTGACTCCCTTCGCAGTGCTGTCTGTGGTACTTGCCAGTGTTGCCGGACAGTACGTTCCGATATGGACTTCCAGAGGATCCATGAGTTCCTATCTCGACTTCGCCCTGAGTTTGAGCCTCGTCGCGCTCAGTTGTTTGCTCGAGGCCGTGTTCCTATCTCCGAGGTGCTGACTGAGCTTCGTGCTGAGGAGACTCGTCTGCGTGGTGCTGGACTGCTTGTGACACCTTCTGTTCTTGCTGCTCGTGTTCCCACTGCTCCTGCACCACCGCTTCTGCCCACACCTATGGCTGCTACTTCTGGAGGGGCCCGCCCTTCTCGCGGTGGGAGTCGCTCTCGTCCTCCTCGGTTCTGCACTCACTGTCGGAGGCCTGGTCACCTTGCGCCTGACTGCTATCAGAAGCAGCGGGGTGTGCCTCCTCGTGCTCCACCTTCAGCGCTTGTCACCACCGGCTTCACCGAGCAGGATATAGCGAGACTCCAGCGTCTCCTTACCTCCTCCGGCCCTGCTTCGACGGGCACTGCTGCCTCTGCGGCTGTTTCCTCTCCACAGTCAGGTACATCTTCGTGGGTTCTGGATTCTGGAGCTTCTTTTCACATGTCCCCTGATTCTTCTTCTCTTTCTTCACTTCGACCTCTTTCTCTTCCTGTCCGTGTTCTTACTGCCGATGGTACTTCTCTCCCTGTTGCTAGTCGTGGTACTCTTTCTACCTCTTCCTTCACCGTTCCTGATGTTTCTCATGTTCCCCGTCTTACCATGAACTTGTTTTCCGCTGCTCAACTCACTGATTCTGGTTGTCGGGTCATTCTTGATGTTGATTCTTGTTCTGTTCAGGACACTCACACTCGGGCACTGGTTGGGGCTGGCCCTCGGTGCCGTGACTCCCAGGGACTTTGGGAGCTTGACTGGCTTCAAGTTCCTTCTTCCAACACTTCATCGACCGCATCATGTGTGCTTGCTGCTTCCACTACCGCCTCCTTTCAGCAGTGGCATCATCGTCTTGGTCATCTTTGTGGTTCTCGCTTGTCATCTTTACTTCGTCGAGGTCTTCTGGGGCCTGTCTCAGGAGATGTCTCGCTTCAGGGTTTTCAGGGTTGTAGACTTGGTAAACAGAATCAGTTACCTTATCCTACTAGTGCGTCTGTATCTCAGCGTCCGTTTGTTTTGGTCCATTCTGATGTATGGGGTCCGGCTCCTTTTGCTTCCAAGGGGGGCCACCGCTACTATGTTCTTTTTATCGATGACTTCTCTCGCCACACTTGGATTTATTTTATGACTTCTCGCAGCGAGGTTCTCTCGATATATAAGCGTTTTGCTGCCATGATCCATACTCAGTTTTCCACGCCTATACGTGTCTTTCGGGCTGATTCTGCCGGTGAGTATATCTCCCAGCATCTGCATGGTTTTCTTGCTGAGCATGGTACTCTTGCCCAGTTTTCCTGCCCTGGCGCCCATGCCCAAAATGGCGTCGCTGAGCGCAAACATCGCCACCTACTTGAGACGGCTCGTGCGATGATGATCGCTGCCTCTCTTCCTCCTCACTTCTGGGCTGAGGCTGTGTCTATTTCCACCTATCTCATCAACCTTCAGCCCTCCACAGCCTTGCAGGGTGGTATTCCTCTTGAGCGTCTCACTGGTCACACTCCTGATTACTCGACCCTCCGTCTTTTTGGTTGCGTTTTCTATGTTCTTCTTGCTCCACGCGAACGCACCAAGCTGAGTGCTCAGTCTGTTGAGTGTGTCTTCCTTGGCTATAGCCCTAAGCACAAAGGATATAAGTGTTGGGATCCTATTGGTCGACGGATGCGCATATCTCGGGATGTCACTTTTGGTGAGTCTCGTCCGTTCTACCCGCGTCCCTCCTCCTCTTCCTTCTCGGTGGATGATATTTCTTTTCTCATGTTTCCTGACTCACCTCCTCCTGTGCCTCTGGTCTCTGCTCCGCCGAGTCTCTCACCACCTTCTTCTCCTCCACCCGCCAGACCTCCCTCTCCTCCCTCACCACCGTCCCCACCCTCTGCACCTTCCTCTCCCCTGTCACCTTCCTCGATTACGGTCGTCCCTTCCTACCCTTTCCACTACTCCCGTCATCCCCGTGTGGATGAGGCTGCTTCTTCTGACATGCCATCTACCTCTGATGCGATGCCCTATCCGTCCGAGCCGACTCATCATCTTCGTGCTCGTCCTCGTCCTCCTCCTGGTCGCTATTCTCCCACTCACTATGGTCTTTCGGCTGCCCTTGAGCCGACCTCTTATCGGGATGCTCTTGCTCATCCCGAATGGCAGCTAGCGATGGCTGAGGAGATTGCTGCTCTTGAGCGTACTGGCACATGGGATGTTGTCACTCCTCCTTCCTCTGTTCGTCCCATCACCTGCAAGTGGGTCTACAAGATCAAGACTCGCTCCGATGGTTCCCTTGAGCGCTACAAGGCTCGACTTGTGTAATATCCCAGGTTTAGAGGCAATAAAATGAGAGAACACCAAAGTGTGCATTGCATTCATGCATAGAAAATCCGGGGAATTTTCGCGCTTCAAATAAAACTTACCACAGTAACTGAAGTTTCACTTGACTTGATGGAATTGAAGTAGATCATCAAGTCAAGCGCTATAAACTTCACTGTGACCTTTGCTAAAACCTTGTTTTGGGTAGAGATGATTTGATCTATGGGCTAGATCAAATAGAATTAGTTTTACAACAAACAACACCTTAAGTAAGGATCAACTACAAGATCTTATAAAGGATCTCAACATGCCATTCCTTACAACAACACATGAATAATTATTCAATCCTAAATCAAAGAACACAATTAATTAAGACACTATTCTATATTTATCTTATCCATGTCTTCTACTAGATAAATGTTCCTACCATGAGTCACATGGTATATCTTTTCAACCACAATGCTTGAACTCAAGCCAAGGACAATCATATTTATTCTTCATTAACTTGGACCATTCCAACCTTGTTTCCTAACTCATTCCATTAAACCTTAGAGAAAGGAGAGTACCCTTCATATGCTTATATTATGCATTCAATAGAACCTAGCTTACTATTTAAAACATTATCCAAGTGAAGTACTTGTTGATGCTAACCAATGATACAAGAGATATAAGTCAAGTATTAAACTCTACTTGACCTAGCTAATACTTAATAGTAAGTAAGAACCTCTTTTACTAGTGATCCAAGAGAGAGGCAAGTGTGGTGATCATTACACCTTGGTAATGATCATAAACCCTAGAGAAGACCTTACCAATTCCAAAGAGCTTAAGCTATATGTGTATACTCAAGTATATGGGTCAATACTTGATCTTGGAGAATAGAACCATGATTCATTAATAAACCACAAGGATGCCAATACTTTGATCATTACAAATTGGGTGATGATCATAAATCCTAATAATCTAAGTGAGTGTGTTGAGAGAAGTATTAAAGAAGAGAGACTATTGAGGAATAAGTGGATCATGTCTAATGCAGGATCTTACCTTATAAATTAAGATGAAAAGTGAAACCTATACATATGATCAATAGATCTCATTCTTCTCATGAAATGATAAATATATCAATAGTAGTTAATCCAGACCAATACTCATGCCTTGTGTAGTATTGATATGGTATTTAAACCTTGCTTATCCAAACACTTGAGACAAACCTAGCATTGCCTTGATACAATAATTCTACCTAAGTGAGGAGGATGACCCTATCCAATTAAGCATAACCAAGCTTATGCTCATACCTAATCCTAGTTGTGTATCACTTGGGTGATCACTACTAAAACCCTAGACCATATTTGGATTTCAATCCAAGGATTACTTTGGATCATAAGAAGAACCCTGCCATGCCTCATGCCTATTTAATACTTCAATTATTGAAGCATCACCAAAACCCTAAACCTTTCACCTAGGAATTACTTCACATAAAATATTGAACTCTACTTTTCCATCCTAATAGACCAAATGAAGTAGTGTTCTATAAATTAAACCATCATTAGCAAATGCATTGCTAATTATAAACATAGGATTCATCTTAATTAGTTCAAGCTAAAATTTACTACAACCAGATTAGTGATTATAGAATTTTCTTAGCCATCTTCTTAAAACCATAGGAATAATTCTTCACATACAATCATAACACAATTCCAACCTTATTACCAATAATATGAAACTCTACCCATAATTAAATTATGTGAGTAATCACTATGAATAAGCACTAGCACAATAGAATATGTTCACCTTCACATGTTCTCAATTTCAAATCCTTTAAAACAGAATTGATTCCTAAATTTAAAAGGGCAATTGAGATGAACCCTAAATCTATAATTATTTTAAATTTTGAGTTGTGTCTCATGAGAACATAAAATTAATCAATTATAAAATAGTTGTTTGAAAACAAAACAATATAGTGAGTAAAATTATCAAATTGTTTTGATACTAAAATAGTTTAGAACCTGCAAAACAAAGCAGAAATCAAATTTGAATTCAAACCAGAAAATAGAAAACAAAACAAAATTCAAAACAGAAATTTAAAAGAGAATGAGAGGGGCTTACCAGGCTTACCTCTTCGGTCGCAGCCCAGCACCGCACCAGCCGAAGCAGGCCAACACAGCCCAGACACGGCCCAGCCCAAAACCACTTACCGTTTCGCTGCTGTGAGAAGAAAAACGAGACCGTCGTCTTCTCCGGCGTCGACAGCGCAGAGGGAAAGTCGGCCACCTCACCGTGGATGGATAGGGACGCCCTGGACGTTGCTGGCCATCTCAGAACCGTGCCCAACTCCTCTCGCGTCCATCCTATCCAAAATGGCATCAAGATCGACGCTCAGAACCCGCCGACGTTGCCGCCACATCTGAGCCATTGCCGGAATAGAAATGACCATGTCGACCTCCTCTGGCTCTATAAATACATCCGAAGCATAACCGTGTAGTCCTTGTTCTTCGCCACCCATCCATTCCCTCTCTAGCTTGCTCAATTGTTCCCAATCATCCATTTACTGTCGCCGGCGTCGAGGAAGAATCCGGCGATGGGAGCCACCCCAGACTCCAGCGCGTGGTCGAGGAGGTGCGCCTCGGCGCGTAGACTATCTGGGAGCAAGCACGCATCAAGAGGAGCTCGGAGCCAGAAGAATTTCACCGTTCCCTTTCCTTCGGGTTCGCCGGGAGTTCGCCAATCACCGTCGTCTCCGTCGACCATCGCCGGAGCTGATCATACCATCGTACTCACGGTGAGTTTGCGCGTCAGTAGAACCTACTCTCGCTTCCTAGCTTACATCCTAGCCCTAGTTTGCATTCTGGCCGAGCCGCACCGCCGCAGTCGAGGTCGCCGGCGTAGCTCCGGTGGTCCTCCGAGTTAAGCGACCACACCATCATACTCAGTGGATCGAGGGGATCCAGAAATTGGTAGTCGCGCGTCCCGGGAGGCCTTAAATCGGCGTCTCCGTCGTGCCCTGCCTCGCCGGCGTTGAGCCACCGGTAGGGTGACGTGGCCGTGGGGACCCGGGAGCATTTTGACTTGGTCGTTGCCCCGTGGCAGCTGACCTAGTCAAGGCCCCACCTGTCTGCGTGTATGGGTAGAAAACGAACCGGTACACTTAGTATTTTTGTTTAAATTCAAAATCCAGAAATTACTGAAACTTTGCAAAATTATATAAAATCTATTTCAACTCGGAAAAATATAAATAATATATCAAAATGTTCACAAAAATAAAATCTATCAAAATAAAATATAAAACAAAAATGTGTGTCAAAATAAAAATTCACTTATTTTTCTCTTTATTAATTATGCCATTTCAATTATTTAAAATACAATTTGAATTCAATAATTAGTGAAGTTTCAAATTTAAGTTTTAACTATTCAGTAACTAATTAAAATGTTAAGATTAATTTTCTTTATCATATTCTCATCAATTAAAATATTAGTGGTAATTCCTAAACCCTAATTTGCAAATTACCATTTACCATTTTCTTTAAATAAAATAAAGTAAGAAGATACTAAAAGTTAAGGTTATTTTGGTAATTCAAAACTTGTATGTTTAAACATATTTAATTCTCAAGTTAATTAATTAAATCTTAATAACACTTATAAAACCCTAGTTTCTAATTAAACCCTAACTAGTAATTAGTTTAATTCTTAAACCTCTAAAAATTAATAGCATGTTAAAATTATTAATAACTTTATTTCAAGAACTTAATCACATTAATTCTAGTACCAAGTATTACTTTAAGAATTGGATCATAATTTAGAAACCTTAGTTTTATTCTAAGTTAGAAACTGGATTCCATTATTTTATGTGTTCATCCTAAATAGTTGCAATCCTAAAACCCTAGGGGTTTAGCTCATGTAATCATATAAGCTTCATCTATACCTATAGAACCCTAGTAAGAAACAAATGAATGCATGCTTAGGATCCACTAGCATAAACCAAGTCACATGAGATTATCATTCCATGTTCCTATTCTTAATTAAAACCTATATGATTAACTAGTATCACCTAGGTATAAACCCTAACTTGCTAATTGGATTAGTACCATTGATCACCACTCCTATATACCATACCATTAGGATCAACCTCAACCATCATAATTTAGTAGAACCATAATTATGAACCCTAGCATCAACCTTATATAGCAATACACAACACATGTTCCTATCCCACTAAACCCTACTTAAGGATCATAAACCACTTAACTTAGAAACCATTAGAGATTATTTAGTAAAGCAAATGTGAAGCCATAGTAAACCTAATAGCAAACCTATGGAACCATCTTAATAACCATCCTTTGATATGATGTATGTGGGAAACCATGGTAATAACCCTACCAATACTTGCTACATATAAACCCATTCCACTTAAAGAACCCAACTAGCTTTATTTAGAAAACTAAATGAACCCATTAGTAAACCCTAGAAGCCATAGCTCCTATTTAAAGTAGTTATTATTATTAACATGTTCTTCAAAAGTTATTCTTTTGAAGTACAAATGTCAATCAAACCTTAGGAGCCTAATCCTTCCTTGAAATACTCATTATTTCTTAAACAACATGTTCTTCAAAAGTTATTCTTTTGAAGTATAATATAAGTAATCATCAACCATGTTCTGTAGAACTTAAAATTGACAATTGTTCTTTACATATTATTCCATCACTATTCTTTATGTGTATGATTATTATGATGTCTTATATCACTTGGTTATGATGCTAATATAACCAAAACCCTAATAAGAATCTTGTTTGAGAACCATTCTAAAAGTGCAACCAACCCTAAAGAAATCTTTACAACTCATACATCCTAAATCATCGAGATTAGGTTACACTCGGGACGATTGCATCTCATACTATGCATTATAGCATTTTTGCCAGTTCTTTAAACATTGTCCTTACTGGACAATGATGGTATTTCGCAATTTGGAGTTCTCACGTATCGAAGCTTTTGCCTGCATAATCTTGCAGTCAAGAAAGGCAAGTTCATCGCTTGCTCATGTCATTTGATTATTTGTATCAAACTATATGCAAAGTACTATACTTATCACTCATGCATTGAAAAGCAAAGTATTATTTTACAATTATGAATATGACTATGTGGTGGGCAATGGAACCATGGTATGTGTTGATATGGTGGAGGTTCCATTGCATGGGTTATATCACCCTAGGATTAATTACCAATGCCGTCCAGTGATTCTAGCGCCGTACAAACCGCGTTGACCATGAGATCTATAATGACTCTGGGGAAGTGATACGTCTCCGACGTATCGATAATTTCTTATGTTCCATGCCACATTATTGATGTTATCTACATGTTTTATGCACACTTTATGTCATATTCGTGCATTTTCTGGAACTAACCTATTAACAAGATGCCGAAGTGCCGCTTCTGTTTTCTGCTGTTTTTGGTTTCAGAAATCCTAGTAAGGAAATATTCTCGAATTGGACGAAATCAACGCCCGTGGGCCTATTTTTCCACGAAGCTTCCAGAAGTCCGAAGACGAAACGAAGAGGGGCCACGAGGCAGCCAGAGCATAGGGCGGCGCGGCCCCTGCCCTGGCCGCGCGGCCCTATGGTCTGGGCCCCTCGCGCCGCCTCTTGACCTACCCTTCCGCCTACTTAAAGCCTCCGTGACGAAACCCCCAGTACCGAGAGCCACGATACGGAAAACCTTCCAGAGACGCCGCCAACGCCGATCCCATCTCGGGGGATCCAGGAGATCGCCTCTGGCACCCTGCCGGAGAGGGGAATCATCTCCCGGAGGACTCTACGCCGCCATGGTTGCCTCCGGTGTGATGTGTGAGTAGTCTACCCCTGGACTATGGGTCCATAGCAGTAGCTAGATGGTTGTCTTCTCCCCATTGTGCTATCATTGTCGGATCTTGTGAGCTGCCTAACATGATCAAGATCATCTATCTGTAATTCTATATGTTGCGTTTGTTGGGATCCGATGAATAGAGAATACTTGTTATGTTGATTATCAAAGTTATATCTACGTGTTGTTTATGATCTTGCATGCTTTCCGTTACTAGTAGATGCTCTGCCAAGTAGATGCTTGTAACTCCAAGAGGGAGTACTTATGCTCGATAGTGAGTTCATGCTCGCATTGACACTGGGACAGTGACAGTAAAGTTCTAAGGTTGTGTTGTCTGTTGCCACTAGGGATAAAACATTGATGCTATGTCTAAGGATGTAGTTGTTGATTACATTACGCACCATACTTAATGCAATTGTCTGTTGCTTTGCAACTTAATACCGGAGGGGTTCGAATGATAACCTGAAGGTGGACTTTTAGGCATAGATGCAGTTGGATGGCGGTCTATGTACTTTGTCGTAATGCCCAATTAAATCTCACTATACTCATCATGATATGTATGTGCATGGTCATGCCCTCTTTATTTGTCAATTGCCCAACTGTAATTTGTTCACCCAACATGCTGTTTGTCTTATGGGAGAGACACCTCTAGTGAACTGTGGACCCCGGTCCAATTCTCTTTACTGAAATACAATCTACTGCAATACTTGTTCTACTATTTTCTGCAAACAATCATCTTCCACACAATACGGTTAATCCTTTGTTACAGCAAGCCGGTGAGATTGACAACCTCACTGTTTCGTTGGGGCAAAGTACTTTGGTTGTGTTGGGCAGGTTCCACGTTGGCGCCGGAATCCCTGGTGTTGTGCCGCACTACATCCCGCCGCCATCAACCTTCAACGTGCTTCTTGGCTCCTCCTGGTTCGATAAACCTTGGTTTCTTTCTGAGGGAAAACTTGCTGCTGTGCGCATCATACCTTCCTCTTGGGGTTCCCAACGAACGTGTGAGTTACACGCCATCAAGCATATTTTCTGGCGCCGTTGCCGGGGAGATCAAGACACGCTGCAAGGGGAGTCTCCACTTCTCAATCTCTTTACTTTGTTTTTGTCTTACTTAGTTTTATTTACTACTTTGTTTGCTGCACTAAATCAAAATACAAAAAAATTAGTTGCTAGTTTTACTTTATTTGCTATCTTGTTTGCTATATCAAAAACACAAAAAAATTAGTTACTTGCATTTACTTTATCTAGTTTGCTTTATTTACTGTTGCTAAAATGGCCAACTCTGAAAATACTAAGTTGTGTGACTTCACAACCACAAATAATAATGATTTCTTATGCACACCTATTGCTCCACCTGCTACTACAGCAGAATTCTTTGAAATTAAACCTGCTTTACTGAATCTTGTTATGCGAGAGCAATTTTCTGGTGTTAGTTCTGATGATGCTGCTGCCCATCTTAATAATTTTGTTGAACTATGTGAAATGCAAAAATATAAAGATGTAGATGGTGATATTATTAAACTAAAATTGTTCCCTTTCTCATTAAGAGGAAGAGCTAAAGATTGGTTGCTATCTCTGCCTAAGAATAGTATTGATTCATGGACTAAATGCAAGGACGCTTTTATTGGTAGATATTATCCTCCTGCTAAAATTATATCTTTGAGGAGTAGCATAATGAATTTTAAACAATTAGATACTGAACATGTTGCTCAAGCTTGGGAAAGAATGAAATCTCTGGTTAAAAATTGCCGAACCCATGGACTGACTACTTGGATGATCATCCAAACCTTCTATGCAGGACTAAATTTTTCTTCACGGAATTTATTGGATTCAGCTGCTGGAGGTACCTTTATGTCCATCACTCTTGGTGAAGCAACAAAGCTTCTTGATAATATGATGATCAACTACTCTGAATGGCACACGGAAAGAGCTCCACAAGGTAAGAAGGTAAATTCTGTCGAAGAAACCTCTTCCTTGAGTGATAAGATTGATGCTATTATGTCTATGTTTGTGAATGATAGGACTAATATTGATCCTAATAATGTTCCATTAGCTTCATTGGTTGCACAAGAAGAACATGTTGATGTGAACTTCATAAAAAATAATAATTTCAACAACAATGCTTACCGGAACAATTCTAGTAACAACTATAGGCCATATCCTTATAATAATGGCAACGGCTATGGTAATTCTTATGGGAATTCTTACAACAATAATAGGAGTTCACCCCCTGGACTTGAAGCCATGCTTAAAGAATTTATTAGTACACAAACTGCTTTTAACAAATCTGTTGAAGAAAAGCTTGGGAAAATTGATATACTTGCTTCTAAAGTCGATAGTCTTGCTGCTGATGTTGATCTTTTGAAATCGAAAGTTATGCCTAATGAGAATCATCATAATAAAATTGTTATTACAGCAAATTCCATCCAAGTTAGAATTAATGAGAATATAAGATTAATGGCTGAACTGCGTGCTAGGTGGGATAGAGAAGAAAATGAAAAACTAGCTAAAGAGAAGAATATAGCTAAAGTTTGGACTATTACCACCACTAG
This sequence comes from Lolium perenne, assembly GCF_019359855.2. Lineage (NCBI taxonomy): Eukaryota > Viridiplantae > Streptophyta > Magnoliopsida > Poales > Poaceae > Lolium > Lolium perenne. Next base: position 190,836,239 of record NC_067246.2, on the reverse strand, counting down.
TAATGCTAATGCTACACATGTTGCTGCACCTCCTACTAATACTAATAAAAGAATTGGTGTTAGCAATGTTTCCACTTCTAATGCAAAGCGCGAGAAACTGCCTGAAACTGCTAAAACTGCTGAAACTCGCTCGTGATAAAGCTGCTGAAATTTTTTCCAACATTGGGGATGATGATCCCATTGCTTTAGATTATAATGGTTTGAATTTTGATGATTGTCACATCTCTGAAGTTATAAAGTTCTTGCAAAAACTTGCTAAAAGTCCTAATGCTAGTGCTATAAATTTGGCTTTCACGCATCATATTACAAATGCTCTCATAAAAGCTAGAGAAGAGAAACTAGAGCGTGAAGCCTCTATTCCTAAAAAGCTAGAGGATGGTTGGGAGCCCATCATTAAGATGAAGATTAAAGATTTTGATTGTAATGCTTTATGTGATCTTGGTGCAAGTATTTCTGTTATGCCTAAGAAAATTTATGATATGCTTGACTTGCCACCGCTGAAAAATTGTTATTTGGATGTTAATCTTGCTGATCATTCTACAAAGAAACCTTTGGGTAAAGTTGATAATGTTCGTATTACCGTTAACAATAACCTTGTCCCCGTTGATTTTGTTGTCTTGGATATTGAATGCAATGCATCTTGTCCCATTATATTGGGAAGACCTTTTCTTCGAACTGTTGGTGCTATCATTGATATGAAGGAAGGTAATATAAAATATCAATTTCCTCTCAAGAAAGGTATGGAACACTTCCCTAGAAAGAGAATGAAGTTACCTTTTGATTCTATTATGAGAACAAATTATGATGTTGACACTTCGTCTCTCGATAATACTTGATACACACTTTCTGCGCCTAGCTGAAAGGCGTTAAAGAAAAGCGCTTATGGGAGACAACCCATGTTTTTACCTACAGTACTTTGTTTTTATTTTGTGTCTTGGAAGTTGTTTACTACTGTAGAAACCTCTCCTTATCTTAGTTTTGTGTTTTGTTGTGCCAAGTAAAGCCGTTGATAGAAAAGTAAGTACTAGATTTGGATTACTGCACAGTTCCAGATTTCTTTGCTGTCACGAATCTGGGTCCACCTCCCTGTAGGTAGCTCAGAAAATTAAGCCAATTTACGTGCATGATCCTCAGATATGTATGCAACTTTCATTCAATTTGAGCATTTTCATTTGAGCAAGTCTGGTGCCATTTTAAAATTCGTCAATACGAACTGTTCTGCTTTGACAGATTCTGCCTTTTATTTCGCATTGCCTCTTTTGCTATGTTGGATGAATTTCTTTGATCCACTAATGTCCAGTAGCATTATGCAATGTCCAGAAGTGTTAAGAATGATTGTGTCACCTCTGAATATGTTAATTTTTATTGTGCACTAACCCTCTAATGAGTTGTTTCGAGTTTGGTGTGGAGGAAGTTTTCAAGGATCAAGAGAGGAGTATGATGCAACATGATCAAGGAGAGTGAAAGCTCTAAGCTTGGGGATGCCCCGGTGGTTCACCCCTGCATATATCAAGAAGACTCAAGCATCTAAGCTTGGGGATGCCCAAGGCATCCCCTTCTTCATCGACAACATTATCAGGTTCCTCCCCTGAAACTATATTTTTATTCCATCACATCTTATGTGCTTTTGCTTGGAGCGTCGGTTTGTTTTTGTTTTTTGTTTTGTTTGAATAAAATGGATCCTAGCATTCACTTTATGGGAGAGAGACACGCTCCGCTGTAGCATATGGACAAGTATGTCCTTGGTTTCTACTCATAGTATTCATGGCGAAGTTTTTCCTTCGTTAAATTGTTATATGGTTGGAATTGGAAAATGATACATGTAGTAATTGCTATAAATGTCTTGGGTAATGTGATACTTGGCAATTGTTGTGCTCATTCTTAAGCTCTTGCATCATATACTTTGCACCCATTAATGAAGAAATACATAGAGCATGCTAAAATTTGGTTTGCATATTTGGTTTCTCTAAGGTCTAGATAATTTCTAGTATTGAGTTTGAACAACAAGGAAGACGGTGTAGAGTCTTATAATGTTTTCAATATGTCTTTTATGTGAGTTTTGCTGCACCGGTTCATCCTTGTGTTTGTTTCAAATAAGCCTTGCTAGCCTAAACCTTGTATCGAGAGGGAATACTTCTCTTGCATCCAAAATACTTGAGCCAACCACTATGCCATTTGTGTCCACCATACCTACCTACTACATGGTATTTTCCGCCATTCCAAAGTAAATTGCTTGAGTGCTACCTTTAAAATTCCATCATTCACCTTTGCAATATATAGCTCATGGGACAAATAGCTTAAAAACTATTGTGGTATTGAATATGTAATTATGCACTTTATCTCTTATTAAGTTGCTTGTTGTGCGATAACCATGTTCACTGGGGACGCCATCAACTATTCATTGTTGAATTTCATGTGAGTTGCTATGCATGTTCGTCTTGTCTGAAGTAAGAGAGATCTACCACCTTATGGTTAAGCATGCATATTGTTAGAGAAGAACATTGGGCCGCTAACTAAAGCCATGATCCATGGTGGAAGTTTCAGTTTTGGACATATATCCTCAAATCTCAAATGAGAAAATTATTAATTGTTGTTACATGCTTATGCATAAAAGAGGAGTCCATTATCTATTGTCTATGTTGTCCCGGTATGGATGTCTAAGTTGAAGAATAATCAATAGCGAGAAATCCAATGCGAGCTTTCTCCTTAGACCTTTGTACAGGCGGCATAGAGGTACCCCTTTGGGACACTTGGTTAAAACAGTGCATTGTGATGATCCGGTAGTCCAAGCTAATTAGGACAAGGTGCTTTATTACTACCGTTGACAAAATTGTTTCATGTTTTCAAAATCAAAGCTCTAGCACAAATATAGCAATCGATGCTTTTCCTCTATGGAGGACCATTCTTTTACTTTCAATGTTGAGTCAGTTCACCTATTTCTCTCCACCTCAAGAAGCAAACACTTGTGTGAACTGTGCATTGATTCCTACATATTTGCTTATTGCACTTATTATATTACTCTATGTTGACAATATCCATGAGATATACATGTTACAAGTTGAAAGCAACCGCTGAAACTTAATCTTCTTTTGTGTTGCTTCAATGCTTTTACTTTGAATTATTGCTTTATGAGTTAACTCTTATGCAAGACTTATTAATGCTTGTCTTGAAGTGCTATTCATGAAAAGTCTTTGCTTTATGATTCACTTGTTTACTCATGTCATATACATTGTTTTGATCGCTGCATTCACTACATATGCTTTACAAATAGTATGATCAAGATTATGATGGCATGTCACTCCGTAAATTATCTCGTGTTATCGTTTTACCTCGCTCGGACGAGCGTAACTAAGCTTGGGGATGCTGATACGTCTCCGACGTATCGATAATTTCTTATGTTCCATGCCACATTATTGATGTTATCTACATGTTTTATGCACACTTTATGTCATATTCGTGCATTTTCTGGAACTAACCTATTAACAAGATGCCGAAGTGCCAGTTGCTGTTTTCTGCTGTTTTTGGTTTCAGAAATCCTAGTAAGGAAATATTCTCGGAATTGAACGAAATCAACGCCCAGGGGCCTATTTTTCCACGAAGCTTCCAGAAGTCCGAAGACGAAACGAAGAGGGGCCACGAGGCAGCCAGAGAGCATAGGGCGGCGCGGCCCTCGCCTGGCCGCGCGGCCCTATGGTCCGGCCCCTCGCGCCGCCTCTTGACCTACCCTTCCGCCTACTTAAAGCCTCCGTGACGAAACCCCCAGCATCGAGAGCCACGATACGGAAAACCTTCCGTAGACGCCGCCAACGCCGATCCCATCTCGGGGGATCCAGGAGATCGCCTCCGGCACCCTGCCGGAGAGGGGAATCATCTCCCGGAGGACTCTACGCCGCCATGGTTGCCTCCGGTGTGATGTGTGAGTAGTCTACCCCTGGACTATGGGTCCATAGAAGTAGCTAGATGGTTGTCTTCTCCCCATTGTGCTATCATTGTCAGATCTTGTGAGCTGCCTAACATGATCAAGATCATCTATCTGTAATTCTATATGTTGCGTTTGTTGGGATCCGATGAATAGAGAATACTTGTTATGTTGATTTTCAAAGTTATATCTACGTGTTGTTTATGATCTTGCATGCTTTCCGTTACTAGTAGATGCTCTGGCCAAGTAGATGCTTGTAACTCCAAGAGGGAGTACTTATGCTCGATAGTGGGTTCATGCCCGCATTGACACCGGGACAAGGATGTAAAAGTTCTAAGGTTGTGTTGTGCTGTTGCCACTAGGGATAAAACATTGATGCTATGTCTAAGGATGTAGTTGTTGATTACATTACGCACCATACTTAATGCAATTGTCTGTTGATTTGCAACTTAATACTGGAGGGGGTTCGGATGATAACCTGAAGGTGGACTTTTTAGGCATAGATGCAGTTGGATGGCGGTCTATGTACTTTGTCGTAATGCCCAATTAAATCTCACTATACTCATCATGATATGTATGTGCATGGTCATGCCCTCTTTATTTGTCAATTGCCCAACTGTAATTTGTTCACCCAACATGCTGTTTGTCTTATGGGAGAGACACCTCTAGTGAACTGTGGACCCCGGTCCAATTCTCTTTACTGAAATACAATCTACTGCAATACTTGTTCTACTGTTTTCTGCAAACAATCATCTTCCACACAATACGGTTAATCCTTTGTTACAGCAAGCCGGTGAGATTGACAACCTCACTGTTTCGTTGGGGCAAAGTACTTTGGTTGTGTTGTGCAGGTTCCACGTTGGCGCCGGAATCCCTGGTGTTGCGCCGCACTACATCCCGCTGCCATCAACCTTCAACGTGCTTCTTGGCTCCTCCTGGTTCGATAAACCTTGGTTTCTTTCTGAGGGAAAACTTGCTGCTGTGCGCATCATACCTTCCTCTTGGGGTTCCCAACGAACGTGTGAGTTACACGCCATCAGGAAGCCAGCCGTATCTTTTCCCTTCTGCACGCCAACGGATTGGTAGAGCCGGTGGGGTGTGATACGTCCCCGACGTATCCATAATTTCTGTCGTTCCATGCTTGTTTTATGACAATACTTACATGTTTTGCTTGCACTTTATGATGATTTCATGCATTTTCCGGAACTAACCTATTAACAAGATGCCACAGTGCCCTTCCTGTTTTCATTGCTGTTTTTGGTTCCGTAAAGGCTGTTCGGGCAATATTCTCGGAATTGGACGAAATCAACGCCAAACCTCCTATTTTTCCCGGAAGGCTCCAGAACACCGAAGAAGAGTCGGAGAGGGGCCAGGGGGCCACCACACCACATGGCGGCGTGGGCCAGACCCTGGCCGCGCCGGCCTAGGGTGTGGCGCCCCCAGGTGCCCCCCTGCGCCGCCTCTTCGCCTATAAAATCCCTTTCGACCTAAAAACACCGTACGAATTGACGAAACTCCAGAAAGACTCCAGGGGCGCCGCCGCCATCGCGAAACTCCAATTCGGGGGACAGAACTCTGTTCCGGCACCCTGCCGGAACGGGGAAGTGCCCCCGGAAGCCATCTCCATCAACGCCATCGCCTCCATCATGCTCCGTGAGTAGTTCCCCCCATGGACTACGGGTTCTAGCAGTAGCTATGTCGGTATACTCTCCCCCATGTACTTCAATACAATGGTCTCATGAGCTGCCTTACATGATTGAGATTCATCTGATGTAATCGGTGTTGTGTTTGTTGGGATCCGATGGATGATACATTATGATTAGTCTATCTATAAAGTTTATGAAGTTATTGTTGCTGCAATCTTGTTATGCTTAATGCTTGTCACTAGGGCCCGAGTGGCATGATCTTAGATTTGAGCTTTATAATTATTGCTTAGATTGTATCTACAAGTTGTATGCACATGTCACTGTCCGGAACCAATGGCCCCGAAGTGAGAAGAATTGGGACAACCGGAGGGGATGGTAGTGATGTGAGGATCACATGTTTTCACGGTGTGTTAATGCTTTGCTCCGGTACTCTATTAAAAGGAGTACCTTAATATCCAAAGAGTTTCCTTGAGGCCCGGCTGCCACCGGCTGGTAGGACAAAAGATGTTGTGCAAGTTTCTCATTGCGAGCACGTACGACTATATACGGAAAACATGCCTACATAATTAATAAGCCTGATGTTCTTTCTTAATGCTTTGATTCCTATCAATTGCCCAACTGTAATTTGTTCACCCAACACTTGTTACTTGTTATTGGAGAGTTACCACTAGTGTAGATCGCTGGGAACCCCGGTCCATCTCTCATCATAATATACTTGTTCTACATGTCATTGGAAGTAGTATCAACTATCTTCTGGTGCCATCGCTCTCATATTGCTATTACTGCTGCTGTGTTATCACATTACTGCTCTCATATTACTGCTACTTTCACATCACCCCTGTTGCTAGTGCTTTTCCAGGTGCAGCTGAATTGACAACTCAGTTGTTAAGGCTTATAAGTATTCTTTACCTGCCCTTGTGTCGAATCAATAAATTTGGGTTATACTACCCTCGAAGACTGCCGCGATCCCCTATACTTGTGGGTCATCAAGACTGTTTTCTAGCGCCGTTGCCGGGGAGGCATAGCTCTACTCATAAGTTCACCTGGGGAGTACACTCTACCTCTCTCTCTGTTTTTAATTTGTTTTATTTTGCTTTGCTTAGTTTACTTTTGCCTAGTTTATTTGTGCTTAGTTTATTTCTGTCTAGTATTAGTTTGCGTAGTTTACTTTTGCTTAGTTTATTTTTGTCCTGTTTTATTTTCCTCATATACCCAAAAATCCATAAAAAATTGAAAAACCGAAAAATTAAAAACTGCTGTTATGGGAGAACCAACAACCTACTTGGAGCTCATAGAATGTTATAATAATTATAGGAAATCAAGAGCTGGTGAAGTAATGAGTGCTATGATAGAAAAAGTGAATACAATTGCTAAAATCTTGCTTAAACGCCTTGATATAAACTGTTGCTCTCAACAGGATACTAAACATCTTAAATTTCAATGTGGCTTTAGTGAGGAATTTTTAATTAAGAACTATAATCGGAATTGCTATATTCATTATGGGTTCGAAGAGGTAGAACAATTTGTCGTGTTTATGGGAGCCTCTGAGATCGAATCCTTCATGGTTGAGAATTATGAAACTTGTGTTGTTTGTAAGGACCTTAAAGATTATGTCTCTTCTATCCTTAATTGTTGCATAGAATGCTTCGGTGATAATCCTTATATCATTGATTATAAAGAGAGACTCATTAATGCACAAGAATGCACTCACAATTTGCAGGAACCTGTGGAAGAAGAAACTGATGAACCTGAAAGCTCATTGGATGAAAAAGAGGAGGAAATTGATGAACCTGAAAGCTCATTGGATGAAAAAGAAGAGGAGAGCGACGAACAAAAGGAGGAAGAATGGATTAGCTACCCATGCCAACCTTCTAATGAGAGTAACTCTTTATCTCTTACACTATTTGATTGTCCTCCATGCTTACCGGAAGAAGTTGAGTGTTATGTTCCTGTGGATTCTCTTGAAATAGTACCTATGAGTAATACTTGTGAGAATGATTATGCTACTGTTATTTATGATAATCCATGCTACTTTGATAAATCTTATGATAATGCTTTGTTTGTGCCTGATGTCGAAATGCATGGTACTAAAGAATTTTGCTTAGCAAATGTTTATGATAAAGCTCTAGATGATGGTCCTATGTTACTTGATAATATTAATTGTACTACTAATGAAAATGGGATTGGAGAGTTCTTGACTTATTCTATGAGTCCCATATCTCTTGAGATTGATCAACTACCTTGTTATATTATTAATAAAAGTAAGTTTGAAAGTTTTAATTCCACTATTCTTGAACTTGATAAAAATTATGTGTTTGGAAATTGTCGGGGGGAAGACCCCGGATAGGGCAATGGACGCGGAGCGGCCGGCTGGCCGCTGGCCGGCTCGCGGCAAAGGCCGGCTGAGGAGCAGCCGGCTGGCGCCGTGGCCGGCTGGTCCGGAAGCCGGCTGGCTCTAGGTCCTAGTCGGCCTGGCTACGGCCACCAATGCTGTAGCTGGGCCGGCTTCTACAAGCCATATCCGACTGGGGTTTGTACCTCAGACCGACTCGTGGCTGGCGAGTCTTGCACTGGAAGGAACCGGGTTGGTGATCCGGGTTCCTAAAGTCCACGCTGACTCCATCTTCCGTAAAGCGCGGGGCACTGTGGAGCAATAGTGCCGCGCGATGGACAGGCCGTCAGGGCTTACGACGATCCGTATCGCTGCTAAGTGGCTGACGGCGACAGGGACACCTCCTCCATACCGCCGACCGTGGCAGCCGGATGGGACAGGCCACGATGCCTCAACCACTCCTGACGTCACCGCCTCGGGAAGGAGCGGAAGCCGAAGCCGGCCCAGCCGGCCAGTAAACTATAGGGTCTTATATGTAAAGTGCCGGTGCCTATATAAGCCGCACTACCCCCTCTCGTGCAGGGGATCGATCATTTATTGCTTTCGCCCACCTACGGAGCTGCCCTGTGAGAGAGACCATCGTCTTCCTTAGCCTCTCAGGGCCAGCCGGACACAGCTCTAGGAGCACCACTGTACTGTGTGATCATCATATACACTCATCGCAGGAGTAGAGGGTTTACCGCCACCGGAGGGCCTCGAACCTGGGTACGTCGCCGTGTCGCCGTGCCCATACCCGCTTCCGGATACCGCCGTGAGATCCCTCAGAACCACTTCGATTAGCCACCCTATGGCATATGCCGTGACGATACCACGACATATGGCGCCCACCGTGGGGCCTTCAAAGCATCCTCGGCCGGTGTCTTCATCCGGACGGGCCTCACCATCACCACCGGCGAGCGAGTCGCTTCGTGCTTGATCTGGAGATTCGGCTCCCTCAACTGCGCGCGCCGACAACGCTGGCTGCTTCGCTGACCGGCCCTTCCCAGCCGGCGGCAGCGTCATCTCCTTCGACGGCTTCGACGTTTACGTCGCCACCGTCGCACCGCCGCGCTACCCGCGGCAGGTGCTGCGCTGCGCTAGCCCTCCTCCGCGAGCCGGCAGCAGCGCTCCCGCCAGCCCCGCCGTCGTGCAAGTCATGATGGCTGGCGAGGAGCTCCCCGAGAAGAACCCGCGCACCCGCGGCCCCGGCTTGGAGCGCAACATCGACCCCAACGCCTCCGGCTCGGGCCCGAAAGCGCCACCACCACCATCCCGGCTGGATGCAGTCCGGGCAAAACTGAGCACCCCGCTCACGCCTGGCGGAGATCCCACCGCCGTCGAGGCGGACTTGGAGGCGCACCGCCAGCTCCTCCTCAAGCAAACCGAAGAACTGGCTGCTGCTAAGCGCCAGATGGAGATCACCCGCCGCGAGTACAACCGCGCCCACGGCCTCACCTGTGCGGCGACGAGCCAAGCCGAGCCGGCCATATCCGCCGCAGGGGCCGCGACCTTGGCGCTGAGATCGCCCGCGACGGCGCTCCTTCGCCGGCTCCGTCCATGGAGCTCCCCGTCTACAACACGCCCGACAAGAACATGCGCGCGGCAGAAGCCGCCGCGGAAGAGCTGAACCGCCTTGAAGGCGAAGAGTTACGCCGTCAGACCAGGCGGGTGACTGAGCTGCTTAACGCAGCCAACAGGCAGATCGCCGACCCCAGGTATGTCAATGCCCCCAGAGCTTCTCACGCTCGTGGAGCTGCAGGCAACGACAGGGAAGGCGCCAGGGACACGGCCGAGTCCTCCTCCCCAGCACCAAGCCGGCGCCATGATTCCCGGGCCACGCACAGCTCGGGCCGGCCAAGCCAGCAGCCGAGCGGCAGCAGCCGCAGCCGGCCCCCTGCAAGCCGGAACCAGGAGCAAGACTCCGAGCCCCGCCGTCATCACCGAGCGGCTCCAGAAGCAAGCGGCGCGCGCCAGCCGGCACACTCCCGGCTGGGCCCGCGCATCGAGCCCGCCGACGCCCGAGATCGCCTCGACCGGCTGGTCGAATCCCGCATTGCGGAAGAAGAAGCTCCAGCCGGCCCAAAGTGCTTCGGGCCCCGCATCGCCAACGAGCCCACGCTCGAAGGCTTCACGCTCCCCCGCGACACCCCCAAGTACGACGGCACCGCCAAGCCGGAGGACTGGCTGCAGGACTACTCCACCGCAGTCGGCATCGCCAAAGGCAACAAGCGCTGGGCCGTGCGCTACTCCCCCCTGATGCTGGTCGGCTCCGCCCGCACATGGCTCAACAACCTGCCAGCCGGCAGCATAAACGGCTGGCTCGACTTCGAAGCGGCCTTCATCAGCAACTTCACCGGCACCTATCGCCGGCCGGGTCGCCCCCAGCAGCTCGAGATGTGCAAGCAGGGCCCCGACGAGACGGATCGCGCGTACCTGACGCGTTGGTGCGAGATGCGCAACTCCTGCGAGGGCGTGCACGAGATCCAGGCCATCGGCTTCTTCATGGGAGGCTGTCGGCCCAACACCATGCTGTGGCACAAGTTGCGCCGCAGTTGACCCCAAGTCGATGGCCGCCTTGATGGCCATCGCCGACAAGTACGCGCTGGCAGAGGAAGCCGGCAAGGCGCCGGCTGATATTTCACCGGCTCCAGCAAGGCGGGACAACAACAGGCCGGCTGAGCACAAGCCGGCCGAGGGCGGTTCGCATGGCAGCCGGCGGGACAACTACCGCGGCAAGCGTCACAGCGACCAGCCGGACCGCCGGTACGGCTCCGCCCACGTAGCCGCCGTGGAAGACAACGCGGCAGGCGGCAGCCGCCGCCAGAAGCAAGACCGGCAGTGGAAGCCGAAGTACACCTTTGAGCAAATGCTCGACTCGCCGTGCAAGTACCACAGCGGCAAGAACCCCTCCAACCACACCACCCGCGATCGCCACTTCATGAAGCGGCTGACAAGCGGTGAACCTCTACCGCCTCCACCCCCGCCTCCACCAGCCGGCGGGCCGGGTGGCCCAGCCGGCGCAGAGAACGCCAACCTCGAGCACCACGAGGCTAACCAAGTGCACCATGGCGGCCGATATCTGGCCGAAGACGCCACCTACATCATCTTCACCTCCGAGCCCGAGGACAGGACGAGCCAAGAGCGCCGTTCCCTCGAGGTCAACGCGGTCATACCGCCGGTCCCCCGACCTAAACTGGTCGAGCAGGCCATCACTTTCGATCGCCGTGACACACCGGCTGTCCCGCCGGCCGGGCAGCTACGCCATGGTCCTCGACCCCACCATCGGCACAACCCGGCGCAGCGTGCGTTTTTCGCGCGTCCTCATCGACGGCGGCAGCAGCATCAACATCCTCTACCGCGACACCGCCCGCAAGCTGGGCATCCAGGAGGCCGAGTTGCGCCCCACCCCCACCGTCTTCCACGGCATCGTGCCAGGCCATTGCTGCCAGCCGATCGGTCGGATCACGCTGGAGGTGATGTTCGGGCAGCCGGATCACTTCCGCACCGAAAGAATCGAGTTCGAGGTGGTGGACCTCGTGAGTCCCTACCACGCGCTCCTGGGCAGGCCGGCCCTGACCAAGTTCATGGCGGTGCCCCACTATGGGTACCTGAAGATGAAGCTGCCTGGCCCCAAGGGGGTCATCACCGTAGCCGGCGACTATCGCCGCTCCATGGACTGCGCCACGCGAGCTCCAAGATGGCCCGCACGCTGGTCATCGCCACCGAGAAGCAGCTCATCCACGACGCCGTTGCCCTCGCCAAAGCCGCGCAGACAGACATGCCGGCTGCAGGCAACCCGGCTGGGACGACTCACTTCCAGCCGGCCGACCACACCAAGAAGATCCTCCTGGACCCGGCGCAGCCGGACAAGTTCGTCACCATCGGTGCCGGCTTGAACAAGAAATAGGAAAGCGAGCTCACCAGCTTCCTCCGTGAGAATCGGGACATCTTCGCATGGACTCCAAGAGACATGCCGGGTGTGCCGAGGGAGTTGGCTGAGCACCACCTCCACGTCCGGCCTGAAGCCAAGCCGGTGAAGCAGCCTCTCAGGCGCTTCGCCGAAGAACGAAGGAAGGCCATCGGTGAAGAAATCGCCCGGCTCCTAGCTGCCGGCTTCATCATGGAAGTGCTGCACCCGGACTGGTTGGCGAACCCGGTCCTGGTTTTGAAGAAGAACGGCTCCTGGCGCATGTGTATCGACTACACCAGCCTGAACAAGGCGTGCCCGAAGGACCCCTTCCCCTGCCGCGCATAGATCAAGTCATAGACTCGACAGCCGGCTGTGAACTGTTGTCTTTCTTAGACGCCTATTCAGGCTACCACCAGATTCCTTTGAATCCGGCTGATCAAATAAAGACTTCGTTCATTACCCCGTACGGGGCTTACTGCTACACGACTATGCCATTCGGCTTGAAAAATGCAGGCGCCACCTACCAAAGGTGCATGCAAAAGTGTTTGCAGCATCAAATCGGCAGAAACGTTCACGCGTACGTGGATGACGTCGTTGTCAAGACTAAGGAGACGACTACCCTCCTTGATGACCTGAGAGAAACCTTCACCAATTTGAGAAGATTCCGGATGAAGCTCAACCCGGCCAAGTGCACATTCGGCGTGCCGTCTGGCCAGCTCCTTGGCTACCTCGTCTCTCAGCGAGGGATCGAAGCCAACCCGGACAAGATCAGTGCCCTGGAGAAGATGGAACTGCCGCAGTGCCTCAAGGACGTCCAGAAGTTTGCTGGCTGCCTGGCCTCCTTGAGCCGCTTCGTCAGCCGGCTGGGGGAGAAGGCACTGCCCCTGTATCAACTAATGAAGAAGGCGGACAAGTTCGTCTGGTCACCGCAGGCGGATGAGGCCTTCCGTGACTTGAAGCGCGTGCTATCAACCGCGCCAATCCTTGCAACGCCGGCTTCAATGGAGCCGATGCTGTTGTACATCGCAGCCACCAACCGGGTGGTTAGCGTTGTCCTGGTGGTGGAGCGCAGAGAAGCCGGCAACAGGGAGCAGCTGGTTCAGCGCCCAGTCTATTACCTTAGCGAAGTGCTCTCCCAGTCGAAGCAAAATTACCCCCACTACCAGAAGGTCACCTACGGCGTCTACATGGCGGCCAAGAAGCTCAAGCATTACTTTCAAGAACATCCCATCAGGGTGGTTGCCACAGCGCCTTTGGCGGAAATCATCGGCAGCAAGGATGCCAACGGCCGGGTTGCCAAGTGGGCCCTAGAGCTAGCCGCCCACACTATCCTCTACGAGCCACGCACAGCCATCAAGTCGCAGATCCTCGCGGACTTCTTCGTCGACTGGGCTGAGATGCAGTACCTGCCGCCTGTGCCGGATTCCACACATTGGAAGATGCACTTCGACGGCTCGAAGATGCGCAACGGCTTGGGAGCCGGCATCGTCATCACCTCTCCCAAGGGAGACCGGCTGGACTACGTCCTGCAGATCCACTTCGCCGCATCCAACAATGTGGCGGAATATGAAGCGCTCATTCATGGGCTGAAGCTGGCCAAGGAGATTGGCGTGCGTCGCATACTTTGCTTCGGCGACTCCGACTTGGTCATACAGCAAGCATCTGGCGGCGGGACGCGAAGGACGCCAATATGGCCTCGTACCGCTTCCATGTCCAGCAGCTATCCGGCTTCTTCGACGGCTGCGAATTCCACCACGTGCCACGAGCAAACAACGAGGCGGCTGATGCCTTATCCAAGATTGGCTCAACCCGGCAAGCCATCCCGCCGGGTGTCGCCTTGGCGGTTCTCAAGAAGCCGTCCATCATACCGTCACCGGACTCGGATTCAATATTCGTGCCGGCTGACCCGGGGGCTGCTCACCCAACCCGGGGCTTCATCGCCCAAGTCGGGGCTAACAAGCCAAACCCGCCGGCTAGCATGCCGAACCCGGGGACTTCTCAGTCCAACCCGGGGGCTTCATCGCCAAACTCGGGGCTAGCAAGCCGAACCCGCCGGCTAGCAAGCCGGACCCGGCGACCATGCGGTCGAATCCGGAAGCTCCCACGCAGGAGGCCCCTGTTGGTCAGCGTATTCGAGATAAGATGCGTACCTTCATGGGCACAAGAATTCCTCTCCTACCTCACCGACGGTGTGCTGCCTGATGATAGAGTCCAGGCCAGGCAGATTGAGAGAAGGGCCAAGGCCTACACCATCATCAACCACCAGCTGTTCAAACGCAGCGTAAGTGGGGTGTTCCAGCGGTGCGTCGAGCCGGCTGAAGGGATTGAACTCCTACGGGAAATCCATCAAGGAGAGTGCGGACATCACGCCTCATCCAGAGCCATAGTGGCCAAAGCCTTCCGGCACGGCTTTTTATCGCCGACTGCGCTCGTAGACGCAGAAGATTTGGTGAAGAAGTGCAACGGCTGTCAGCGCTTCGCAAAGCAAAGACACCAGCCGGCTTCCGCCTTGAAAACCATCCCCATCACATGGCCATTTGCCGTATGGGGCTTGGATATGGTGGGCCCATTCAGAACAGCGCGAGGCGGCATGACACATCTCTTGGTGATGATTGATAAATTCACCAAGTGGATCGAAGCCAAGCCAATCAAGAAACTGGACGGGTCCACAGCCGTCACATTCCTCAAGGAAATCATTGTGAGATTCGGCTACCCCCACACCATCATCACCGACAACGGCACCAACTTCTCCCAAGGCATCTTCTCCCGCTATTGCGGGGAAATGGGGATTCGGATGGCCCTATCTTCTGTGGCACACCCAGAGTCCAACGGACAAGTGGAAAAGGCTAACGGCTTAGTCCTAGCCGGCATCCGGCCCCGGCTGGTGGAGCCGCTCGAGCGAGCAGCCGGCTGCTGGATTGAAGAATTGCCCAGTGTGCTGTGGAGCCTGCGCACAACGACAAATCGCTCAGTCGGCTTCACACCATTTTTCCTCGTATACGGGGCCGAAGCCGTCCTGCCGACTGATATCGAGCACGACGCGCCAAGGATCAAGCTCTACACAGAAGCCGAAGCCAAAGAAGCTCGCGAAGATGGAGTCGACCTGGTCGAAGAGGCCCGGCTGCTGGCTGAGTCTAGATCTACCATCTACCAGCAAAGCCTCCGACGCTATCACAGCCAGAAGATCCAGCCCTTAGCATTCCGAGAAGGAGACCTAGTGCTCCGGTTGATCCAGCGGACAGCCGGACAGCATAAACTGTCATCCCCATGGGAGGGTCCCTTCATCGTGAGCAAGGCAGTAGGCAATGATTCCTACTATCTCATAGATGCCCAAGAGGCTAAGAAAAACAAGCCGGACAAGGCTGACGAGGAGACTAAACGTCCCTGGAATGTCAGGTTACTCCGCCCATTTTACGCATGAGAGCAGGAATGTATGTATCCCTTGTATCCCTTTTGTGAGTTATGAAAAAGCTTGCGCCAAGAGCGCCGTTTCCGACAAGATTTTCGCATACTTTACCTTGTTTCGCCAATTGGCTTGAACCCTCTCACGCGGTCGGCTCAGTAACGTGATCCGGTTTCCGACAGCCGGCTTCCGACCAGCTACAGACCGCAACCCGGCTGTCCGGCTGGCGGGAGTAAGGCCTAGGGAGTCGGCACGCGAAAAACGACTAAGGGAAAGAGTAAAAGCGAGTTGACTTGCAACTTTTCCTATAAGCGCCGGATTGCCAAATTCAGCTCGTTCGACTGAAATACTATCGGCCTCACCCAGCGGCCCGCTCTTGATCCGGCGACGGACCGCAAGTCGGACGTACGACCGGCAAGGGCACAGCCAAAGAGTGGGGCGGATGGGAAAAAGCGAACGAGTCGAAAGAAAGCAACTCGGCACATAATTGGTTAACAAACACATTAAAGTGTGGCATAATTAAAAGGCGATAATATTGTCTTACATCTGCACCCGGCATCCCGGGGATTTAATAAATTGTCTTGCAAAAGAACAACTGAAAAGCAGGAAATCTAAGCCGGAGGGGCATCAGTGGAGCCGGCGGCCGGGTCGTCCTCAGGCACGTCTTCCGCCTCCTCATCATCCATGTATTCTTCATCGGATGGAGGAGGGTTCGGGTCCGCGACGAAGAGGGCCTTGTCGACGAAGCCGGCGATGGTGCTGGCTCGAGCAAGGCGGGCGGCCTTGAGCTCAGCCGGGAGCTTGTCCTCCACGCCGGCTCGCCGGAACTCAAGCTGCCCCAGGTCCACCTCGTTGTACCAGGAGAGGACGAAGGACAGCGCCATGTCGGCACCGGCGCGCGTGGCCGACTCCTTCCAGTCGAGGAAGCGGTCCGGCGCCCGCTCCATCGCGGAGATGAGGCCGGAGATATCTTGCGGCGCCGCCTCCCCAGGCCACAGCATGGGCACCAGCTCTTCGGCCGCCTTCCGCAGCTCCCAGCCGAGCTTGGTGACGGGCTCGATGCGGGCAGCCATGGACGCCAGGTGGTCCTCCATGGAGAAGTACTCCGAGCTGCCCTCGCCGGTCTCCCGCCTCCTGGAGTCGCACGCGACGCCAACGGCTGCCAAAGCCGCGTCCTGCGTCTCCGGGAAGGCCGCTGCAAGAAGAAGAAGCAAGTCAGAAACCATCAAAGCCGAAATAAGCTGAAAAATGCAAATTTTCGAAGTCCTAAGCCAAAGGAAAGGCCTGGCGGCAGCCGGCAAGAACCGACTGTCCCCAGCCCAAAGATGAGGATAACGAAGAAATCAGAAGTTTCTGCTGCCGGCTGCCAACAAAAGCCGGCAGTCGACAGCCGAAAGCCGGCAAAGGGAAGGAACATAGAGATGTACTCACCCGCCAAGCCGCGATCAAGCGCGCTGAAATCGTCGGTCCAACGCTTGGCGGTAGCCGTCAGCTCCGTGGACTTGGCAGTGACCTCCTCCTGCAGCGCAAGCCGCTGCTTCTCCACCTCCGACAGCCGCCGGCTCAGATCATCCACCTTCTCCTTCTCCGCCGTCCTGAGGGAGTTGAGCTCGGTGATGTGGTTCTTCTCCAGCAGGCGCAGCCGTGTCAGCTCCTGCTCAGCCAGCTTGAGCTTGCCGGCGGCGGATCGGCCCACCTCCTCGCTCTCGGCGCACTGCGCGCGAGCGGCTCGGAGATCCGACTCCAGCTGCGGGACCTTGGCGGCCTCAACTGCGAGGCGGCCGGAAAGAAATGTCAGCCAACCAAGATTAAAAAAGAAACAAGACATCAAGTCGAAAGAAGCATAGAGCTTACCCTTGACAGCCTCCAGCTCGCGAGCCAAGCCGGCTCGCTCGATCTTAGCCTTGTGGTAGCTGGTCACCACCTGGTTGTACAAGAAGGTGCGCCGCTCCTCAACCGTCTGAAAGAATCAGTTGCTTAGACGAAATCTGAGCTGGCTTCAGGCAGCCGGCCCACGTCTCGGAGGGCTACCAGGACAAGAAAATTGCAAAAGAAAAGAAAACACACCTTCTCGGCATCCTCCAGCGTCGCCAGCTGGGCAAGGGTCTCGGCGGCCTTGGTCTTGAGGCTGGCACGATAGCCGGAGAAAAGCATCTTCATGGGCGCCGTGCCAGGCTGCCCCTCCCGGCTGAGTACCTCGCAGGAGTTCGCCTGGTGCCATGCCTTCTCCATAGTTCCTGCCGAGCCGAAGCTGGAGTCGGAGGCAGACGGCACAGCCACCAACCGGGCACCCTTGGCCACGTGAAGGCCCTCAGACGGGCCCGCTGCGCCCTCCGTCCTCACCAGCGCGCGCGAGTCGGCGCCCTCCGTGCGCGCCGGCTCGTCCCTCGCCGGCTCCTGCCTGGTCGGCTCGTCCCTCGTCGGCTGCGGCGGCGGCGTCGCTCCGGGCGCAGCGGATGGCCCAGCCGGCCCAGTTGTCTCCGGCGCCTGGGGCGCCCCCTCCGGACTCTCGTCCAACTCCACCACGGTGGGCCTGCTGCCGGTTCCGGCCGCAGGCGGCGCGGCCCTGCCAGCGCCAGTCCTAGGAGCAGCCCCGCCGGCTCCGGCCCCGGCTGAAGGCGGCATGCTCCCGCCCGGCCCCGCCGGCTGGGTCTAGAAGAGGTGTCCGGCGCGGGAACATGTCGTCCAGCGTCGGCTGCCGCGTTGGTTCGACCCGCATGCCGCGATCCGGCGCGGAGGCCAGCGGCACGGCAAAGGAAGAAGCCCCTGTCGCAGGCGGCGGCGGCGTAGGTGCGCGCGAGGAAGGCTGCGGCGTCTGCTCCCTCCTCTGGCGCGGAAGCGGCGACACCACGCGTGGAGCTTGCCGGGAGCCGCCGCCCTGGGCAAACTTGATAGGGGCCCTAGCCGGATAAACAGAAAGATAATAAGCATAAAAGTAAGGAAAGAAAAGGAATCAAACAAGAAAGAGAGAGAGAACTCACCCGGCTTGCTCCGGGACCTTCTTCGGCTGATGCCGGCGCTGTTTCTTCGCCCTCGACTCCGCGGCGGCGGTGGAGCCGGCTCTCTTCGTGCCCTTGGGCGCCGGTCGCCGTGGCGCTTGGCGGCCTCGTGCGCGAGAGGCACGGCGGGGATTGGCCCCGTGCCGGACGTCGCCGGCTCCTCCTCCTCCTGGTGCTCTGGTGAGGGGGCGGATTGTGCTCCCCCGGCCGCCTAGATCGGGCGCTGCGGCAGGTCGTCGTCGCCGGCATGGTCGCCGGCTTGGTCAGCCGGATCGACGAGATCCGGCGTCCACCTCTTCGTCGCCAGGTCGCCGTCCTCGGCGTTCGCGCTCAAAACCTAGAAAGACAGAAAAACATGAGCATAGCCGGAAGTCGGCGTAAGAAAAGGAAGTCGGCCTCGCAGCCGCAAGCCGGAAAATGGCAAAGACACGAAGCTTACCCGCGCCGGTGGATGGTTCCTGTCGCAGGGCACCAGCCCGTAGCTCCAGTCCTCCGCCAGGTTCGCCTTGGTGATGTGGTTCACCCGGCTGGCCACCTGGGCCTTGGTGAGCGGCACCTTGGACGTCCGGTTCGGATCGAACCGGCCGGACATGTGCCCGATCTTGTGGGTGCGCATCTGGAGCGGCAGCACCCGGCGCTCGGCGATGGTGCAGAGAAGATCTTCGGCGGTCAGCCCGCCAGCGGTGGCTGTCGCCAGAGATCCCAGAAGGTTCACCTCCGCGTCCGGATCCGTCGAGCGGGCGTTGTGGCTCCAGCTGATCCGGCCGATCGGAGGAGCCGGATTGAACTCCGGCAGGTTGATCCGGTCGACGAGCTCCCCCTCGTTGCGCACGTAGAAGAATGACATTTGCCGCTTCTTCACCGAGTCGACGGTGGGGATCTTGGGGAAAGGCGTACCAGGCCGGGTGTAGATCGAGGCGGCGCCGCAGGCTCGCAGCGGCCGTCGTTGGTCTGCACCTTCAAGAAGAAGAGCCGGCTCCGTAAGTCGATGTCGGGCCACAAGCCGGCGTAAGCCTCCATGAACGCTACGAAGCAGCTCGGGAGGACGCACGCGTTGGCCGGCAGGTGGTGCGGCTGAAGGCCGAAGTGGTCGAGGAATTGCCGGAAGAACGGCGGCCGGCAGACCCAGCCCGCGGTCGAGGTGCGCGCCGAAGACGACGCGCTCGCCGTTCCTCGGCTCGGGCTCCGTCTCCTCGCCGGGCACCCGCGTGATGACCGACTGCGGGACTCGCCGGAGGCGTACCAGGCGCTCGATGTCGTCCTCCCGCATGTAGGAGCCCCTCCACGATCCACTGGGGGACGCCATTGACGAGGTCGAGGAAGAAGATGACCAGGAGAGGCTGAACGGCGAGGAAGAACCTTGCGATCGCGGCGGCGACAGCGGCGGCTGAGGACGCTCCGTCGAGACGCGCGGCCCCGTGGCGCCGGATTGGCGGGGTGGCGGCGGCGGATCGGTGGAGATTCGCCCGCCGGAGTTCGCCAGCGGAAGATGTTCGCCGGAGCAGCAGCGAGCTCGAGCGCGCAGAGGATAGCGATGGGAGCAAGAGTGCGAGGAAGAAGAAATGGCAAGTGGTCGCCTCGAGGCGCCCCCCCCCGCGGCATTTATAGCCACCCGACGCGGGCGGTTGGCCTCCAAGTGGCGGTCGTGGGCCGTAACTCCTCCCACGTCGCCGGATTTACTGCGCCGTAACTGCGCCGTAACTCCTCCCACGTCCCCGACGGTTGCCGAAAACGGCCACACCACGTCGCCCACTACCGCACCGGATCCGGGGGAACATTGATGTGACCAGACGAACCGACCACCGGGCCAGGCGTCAGACCCGTCAAGTCGGGCGCAGGACCCGAGGCGGCGGAGACTCCGGCGCGCCGCAAGCCGGAGCCGGACCAAAAGTTCCACTCAAGCCAAAATTCATCAGCGAGGCGGAGGCGCCGTCAGATCTTGCAAGAAAGCAAAAACTGTACAAGTGTAAAAAGCGGCCGGCTAGAAGCAGCCGGCAGGAACGAGCCGGATGAGGGCGCAGCCGGCTGAATGGAAATTCTCAGTCGGCCCCTCCGAGTGCCGTCAGATATACTCGAGAAGCCAGGAAAACCTGCCTAGGTCCTTCTGGGCGCAGGACCTTGCCAGCTTCGGGGGCTAATGTCGGGGGGAAGACCCCGGATAGGGCAATGGACGCGGAGCGGCCGGCTGGCCGCTGGCCGGCTCGCGGCAAAGGCCGGCTGAGGAGCAGCCGGCTGGCGCCGTGGCCGGCTGGTCCGGAAGCCGGCTGGCTCTAGGTCCTAGTCGGCCTAGCTACGGCCACCAATGCTGTAGCTGGGCCGGCTTCTACAAGCCATATCCGACTGGGGTTTGTACCTCAGACCGACTCGTGGCTGGCGAGTCTTGCACTGGAAGGAACCGGGTTGGTGATCCGGGTTCCTAAAGTCCACGCTGACTCCATCTTCCGTAAAGCGCGGGGCACTGTGGAGCAATAGTGCCGCGCGATGGACAGGCCGTCAGGGCTTACGACGATCCGTACTGGCTACAGTGGCTGACGGCGACAGGGACACCTCCTCCATACCGCTGACCGTGGCAGCCGGATGGGACAGGCCACGATGCCTCAACCACTCCTGACGTCACCGCCTCGGGAAGGAGCGGAAGCCGAAGCCGGCCCAGCCGGCCAGTAAACTATAGGGTCTTATATGTAAAGTGCCGGTGCCTATATAAGCCGCACTACCCCCTCTCGTGCAGGGGATCGATCATTTATTGCTTTCGCCCACCTACGGAGCTGCCCTGTGAGAGAGACCATCGTCTTCCTTAGCCTCTCAGGGCCAGCCGGACACAGCTCTAGGAGCACCACTGTACTGTGTGATCATCATATACACTCATCGCAGGAGTAGAGGTTTTACCTCCACCGGAGGGCCTCGAACCTGGGTACGTCGCCGTGTCGCTCGTGCCCATACCCGCTTCCGGATACCGCCGTGAGATCCCTCAGGAACCACTTCGATTAGCCACCCTATGGCATATGCCGTGACGATACCACGACAGAAATCATGAAAAGTATGTTGCATGTGATAGTTATATTGTTGAGTTTGTTCATGAAGCTACTGAAAATTATTATGAGAGAGGAAAATATGGTAGTAGAAATTTTCATGGTACTAATACACCTCTCTATATGCTGAAATTTTTGAAGTTATTCTTGTTTTATCTTCTTATGCTTGTCACTTTGTTCTTCATGAATTTATTTGTGTACAAGATTCCTTTGCATAGGAAGCATGTTAGGCTTAAATGTGTTATGGATTTGCCTCTTGATGCTCTCTTTTGCTTCGAATACTATTTCTTGCGAGTGCATCATTAAAACTGCTGAGCCCATCTTAATGGCTATAAAGAAAGCAACTTCTTGGGAGATAACCCATGTGTTATTTTGCTACAGTACTTTGTTTTATATTTGTGTCTTGGAAGTTGTTTACTACTGTAGCAACCTCTCCTTATCTTAGTTTTGTGTTTTGTTGTGCCAAGTGAAGCCTCTAATCGAAGGTTGATACTAGATTTGGATTTCTGCGCAGAAACAGATTTCTATCTGTCACGAATCTGGGCTGTTGTCTCTGTAGAAAAATCAGAAAAATATGCCAATTTACGTGCGTGTTCCTCAGATATGTACGCAACTTTCATTAGTTTTGAGTTTTCTGATTTGAGCAACGGAGGTATTTTATTAAAATTCGTCTTTACTGGCTGTTCTGTTTTGGCAGATTCTGTCTCTGTTTTTTGCATTGTCTCTTGTGGACTTTAAGCGAGCTTTTCTAGACATAGAGAGCTGTAGCTAATGTTTTATTGAGTTCTTGCAATGTGCCACTACAGGACCAAGGTGGATTCAAATTTTTTGAGTACTAACCCCTCTAATGAAGTTTATGAGAAGTTTGTTGTGAAGGAAGTTTTCAAGGGTCAAGAGAGGAGGATGATATATGATCAAGAAGAGTGAAAAGTCTAAGCTTGGGGATGCCCCCGTGGTTCATCCCTGCATATTTCAAGAAGACTCAAGCGTCTAAGCTTGGGGATGCCCAAGGCATCCCCTTCTTCATCAACTTATCAGGTTCCTCCCCTGAAACTATATTTTTATTCGGTCACATCATATGTGCTTTACTTGGAGCGTCTGTGTGTTTACTTTTTCGTTTGTTTTGTTTGAATAAATTCGGATCCTAGCAATCCTTGTTTGGGAGAGAGACACGCTCCGCTTTTTCATATGAACACTTGTTCTTCGTTTTACTTTTAATGTTCAATGATAAAAGTTGGAAGCTACATCACTTATTATTATTTGGTTGGAAACAGAAAATGCCTCATATGACTTGGATAATTTGACACTTGGCAATTGTTTTGAGCTCTCAAGTAGATCATGATTAAGTTTTTTTTTCATGTAGTTTAAACCTATTAGTGGAGAACTACTGTAGAGCTTGTTAAAAATGGTTTGCATGATTGGTCTCTCTTAAGGTCTAGATATTTTCTGGTAAAAGTGTTTGAGCAACAAGGAAGACAGTGTAGAGTATTATAATGCTTGCAATATGTTCTTATGTAAGTTTTGTTGTACCGGTTCATACTTGTGTTTGCTTCAAACAACCTTGCTAGCCTAAGCCTTGTATCGAGAGGGAATACTTCTCATGCATCCAAAATCCTTGAGCCAACCACTATGCCAATTGTGTCCACCATACCTACCTACTATGTGGTATTTCCTGCCATTCCAAAGTAAATTGCTTGAGTGCTACCTTTAAACAATTCAAAATGCTTCTCAATTTGTGTTTATGTTTCATAGCTCATGAGGAAGTATGTGGTGTTTAACTTTCAACCTTGTCATTTACTTTTGACGGACTCTCACATGGACTAGTGGCACATCCGCTTATCCAATAATTTTGCAAAAAGAGCTGGCAATGGGATTCCCAGTCCCAAATTAATTAACTTAAATAGACACTCCTCCATGGTATGTGATTGTTGGACGGCACCCGAAGGATTCGGTTAGCCATGGCTTGTGTAAGCAAAGGTTGGGAGGAGTGTCATCATAATAAAACCAAAATAAAAAGGCACTCCTTCATGGTATGAGATTGTTGGCAGGCACCCGAGGATTCGGTTAGCCATGGTTTGTGTAAGAAAGGTTGGAAGGAGTGCCACATAAATATGCAAATAATTCATGGGAGCCGCTCTTGAGAATCCGGTTGGCGAGGTAGTTAGTGTACCCATTACCATTCGTTGACAACAACAAACACCTCTCAAAACTTTACTTTTATGCTCTCTTTATGTTTTCAAAACCAAAGCTCTAGCACAAATATAGCAATCGATGCTTTCCTCTTTGAAGGGCCATTCTTTTACTTTATGTTGAGTCAGTTCACCTATTCCTTCCACCTTAGAAGCAAACACTTGTGTCAACTGTGCATTGATTCTTACATACTTGCATATTTGCATTCATCATATTACTTTGTGTTGACAATTATCCATGAGATATGCATGTTGAAAGTTGAAAGCAACCGCTGAAACTTATATCTTCCTTTGTGTTGCTTCGATGCTTTTACTTTGAATCTATTGCTTTATGAGTTAACTCTTGTGCAAGACTTTTGATGCTTGTCTTGAAAGTACTATTCATGAAAAGTTTTGCTATATGTTATCTATTTGTTAGCAACTATAGATCATTGCCTTGAGTCACTTCATTCATTTCATATGCTTTGTAATAGTATGATCAAGGTTATGTAAGTAGCATGTCACAACAGAAATTATTCTTTTTATCGTTTACCTGCTCGGGACGAGCAGGAACTAAGCTTGGGGATGCTGATACGTCCCCGACGTATCCATAATTTCTGTCGTTCCATGCTTGTTTTATGACAATACTTACATGTTTTGCTTGCACTTTATGATGATTTCATGCATTTTCCGGAACTAACCTATTAACAAGATGCCACAGTGCCAGTTCCTGTTTTCTGCTGTTTTTGGTTCCAGAAAGGCTGTTCGGGCAATATTCTCGGAATTGGACGAAATCAACGCCAAACCTCCTATTTTTCCCTAAGGCTCCAGAGCACCGAAGAAGAGTCGGAGAGGGGCCGTGGGGCCACCACACCACATGGCGGCGCGGGCTGCACCCCGGCCGCGCCGGCCTAGGGTGTGGCGCCCTGTGTGCCCCCCGCGCCGCCTCTTCGCCTATAAAATCCCTTTCGACCTAAAAACACCGTACGAATTGACGAAACTCCGTAAAGACTCCAGGGCGCCGCCGCCATCGCGAAACTCCAATTCGGGGACAGAACTCTGTCCGGCACTGCCGGAACGGGGAAGTGCCCCCGGAAGCCATCTCCATCAACGCCATCGCCTCCATCATGCTCCGTGAGTAGTTCCCCCATGGACTACGGGTTCTAGCAGTAGCTATGTCGGTATACTCTCCCCCATGTACTTCAATACAATGGTCTCATGAGCTGCCTTACATGATTGAAATTCATCTGATGTAATCGGTGTTGTGTTTGTTGGGATCCGATGGATGATACATTATGATTAGTCTATCTATAAAGTTTATGAAGTTATTGTTGCTGCAATCTTGTTATGCTTAATGCTTGTCACTAGGGCCCGAGTGGCATGATCTTGGATTTGAGCTTTATAATTATTGCTTAGATTGTATCTACAAGTTGTATGCACATGTCACTGTCCGGAACCAATGGCCCCGAAGTGAGAAGAATTGGGACAACCGGAGGGGATGGTAGTGATGTGAGGATCACATGTTTTACCGGTGTGTTAATGCTTTGCTCCGGTACTCTATTAAAAGGAGTACCTTAATATCCAGTAGTTTCCCTTGAGGCCCGGCTGCCACCGGCTGGTAGGACAAAAGATGTTGTGCAAGTTTCTCATTGCGAGCACGTACGACTATATACGGAAAACATGCCTACATAATTAATAAGCCTGATGTTCTTTCTTAATGCTTTGATTCCTATCAATTGCCCAACTGTAATTTGTTCACCCAACACTTGTTACTTGTTATTGGAGAGTTACCACTAGTGTAGATCGCTGGGAACCCCGGTCCATCTCTCATCATAATATACTTGTTCTACATGTCATTGGAAGTAGTATCAACTATCTTCTGGTGCCATCGCTCTCATATTGCTATTACTGCTGCTGTGTTATCATCGTTACTGCTCTCATATTACTGCTACTTTCACATCACCCCTGTTGCTAGTGCTTTTCCTGGTGCAGCTGAATTGACAACTCAGTTGTTAAGGCTTATAAGTATTCTTTACCTCCCCTTGTGTCGAATCAATAAATTTGGGTTATACTACCCTCGAAGACTGCCGCGATCCCCTATACTTGTGGGTCATCAGGGTGTTGGAGGCACTGCCGCAATAGGTTGGGATATCCTTTTAAATCCCCATCCATTAGTGATGATAAGCTCTACCATCTATGAAGGATTGTCCGGAGTACACCGTGAGTAAAGCCGTATTATCGGGAGAAGTCTACTGGGGGTGTACGGTTGGACAAAAGGGTGGGTTTGCAACATGAGAAGGCGGTGTGGGCTTGGATCTTTATACCTGGCCTCACACCAAAGGAAGTGTGAACGGGGGCAAGTCCCTGCGGATGGCAAAAAGGGTGAGATCTCTTGTGGGAAAAGTAACGCACCTCTACAGAGGATACTGAATTGTGACTGTCACTCCCTGTTCCGGGAAGGGAACTGCGAACGCGGCAGGAAAGGAACTCCACGAAGTTCTGTTCAACCTGTGAAGACTGACGGGCATAGTTTTCAGAATAAAATAAACCTTTTGAAGAAATGTTTATCAAAACTTGCATTGGCCTATGACTTTCTGGTCTATGGCTGTAGCTAGTGCATGATACACCTATTTCCTATTATGAACTTGCTGAGTACGCTCGTACTCATTCTATCCCATTTGAACCCCCTTCTTAGATCAAGGCACCGAAGGAGAAACTACCGTGGAACTCGAAGACAAAGGAGTCAACTGCAACAAGATGAAGAATCCAATCAAAGAAGTCAATGGAGTCAACTTCTGCATTAGCTATGATGGAAACCTAGAATAATAATAGAAGGGAACATTTCCCTAATCCTAGCTCCTAAGTAGATAGAGTTCTATAGCAAGCCAAGTAGCTCTTAAACTTGAGTTAGCAATAAGATAGACTACGAGTCGTTCTTCTGGAGCTTTATTTGAAGTTTTACCTCACTGTAAAGTAAGAGGCTGTGTTAATCTTATATAAGCAGTTTGTGTATCCTTCTATAGACATACCTTGGACTCGCATATGTTTCTGTTGTACCACTCTGAGAGATGTAATATGAGTGGAACGGTGTTTCACTTGTGTTATGTCAACGACTTGTGTACTACACCATGCAGTGGTACGCTGGGTCATCACAACTTGTCGCTCGCGGCTTTCAGCAGGAGCATGGCCGTGACTATGACGAGACCTTTGCTCCAGTGGCTCACATGACCACTGTTCGTACTCTTCTTGCTGTTGCTTTTGTTCGTCATCGGGTCTGCTTTTCAAAGATGATGCGTAATGCTTTTCTTAACGGAGAGTTGAGTGAGGAGGTATACATGCAGCCACCTCCTGGCTACTCTGTTCCCGATGGCATGGTCTGTCGTCTCCGGCGCTCTCTCTATGGCCTTAAGCAAGCCCCTCGCGCCTGGTTTCAGCGTTTTGCCTCTGTGGTCACCGCTGCTGGTTTCGTCCCTAGCGCTCATGACCCTGCGCTCTTTGTCCACACATCCTCTCGTGGTCGGACTCTGCTTCTTATTTATGTTGATGACATGATCATCACAGGAGACGACCCTGAGTACATTGCCTTTGTCAAGGCCCGTCTTCGCGATCAGTTTCTCATGACTGATCTTGGTCCTCTCCGCTACTTTCTTGGGCTTGAGGTTTCCTCTACCTCCGATGGCTTCTATATCTCCCAGGAGAAGTATATTCAGGACCTTCTCACTCGTGCCGCTCTTGGTGATGAGCGCATTGTCGAGACTCCTATGGAGCTCAATGTCCGCCTCCGTTCCACTGATGGTGATCCTCTTCCGGACCCGACTCGCTATCGTCACTTGGTTGGGAGTCTTGTCTACCTTGCTGTCACACGTCCTGACATCTCCTACCCAGTCCACATTCTGAGTCAGTTCATGGCTGCTCCCACTAGTGTCCACTATAGTCATCTTCTTCGTGTCCTTCGCTATCTTCGTGGCACTATCTCTCGTCGGCTTTTCTTTCCTCGCTCCAGCTCCTTACAGCTCCAGACCTACTCAGATGCTACTTGGGCTAGCGATCCAGAGGATCGCAAGTCTCTTTCTGCCTACTGTGTCTTTCTTGGTGGCTCTCTCATTGCTTGGAAGACCAAGAAGCAGGTTGCAGTCTCTCGTTCGAGTGTTGAGGCTGAGTTGCGAGCGATGGCTCTCTTGACGGCTGAGGTGACTTGGTTACGCTGGTTACTTGTGGACTTTGGTGTTTCTGCTGCCGCTCCGACTCAGCTCTTATCGGACAGTACTGGTGCCATCAGCATTGCGCGTGATCCGGTGAAGCACGAGCTCACCAAACACATCGGTGTTGATGCTTTCTATGTGCGTCATGCTGTGCAGCATCAGGTTATGGCTCTTCATTATGTGCCTTCAGAGCTTCAGCTTGCTGACTTCTTCACGAAGGCCCAGACGAGAGCACAGCATGGTTTCTTTCTCTCCAAACTCAGTGTTGTTGATCCACCATGAGTTTGAGGGGGGGTGTTAGAGCTGTATAGTCCCTTTTCCGTTATTCCCCAGTGTATGAGGGGCTTACCTGCACATTGTCACACTTGTACATGTACTGGCCTATGGCCCTCTGTGAATACGAGTTGCTCATTCACAACAGTTGTGATGGAGTGTGGCGCTGTCCCATCCACGAGTTCAGAATTAGGGGAGTTTGTTAGGATAATTCTGATACTCGATCAGATCGTTGTGTGCACTCAGCGTGTAGAGCAGGTGGCCTCCTAATCTTGTGGATCTCAGCTAGGCTGAGTTAGTCGTGTGTGGTGCATGTATCCACGAGTGTAGGAGGTGCTGTTAGTGGGCGCGTGGGCAGGAGTGGAGCATGGCGTCGTGTGTGCGTGCTCCGCGTATAAATAACCCATGTGTACTGATCGATGGTTTTTGAGCCAGCTGAAGAAAAAAAAAGTAGGGCGGTTCGTGCGCCCACGGCGGCGCTCCGTGCGCCGGCCGGCAAAATTCTGTGTTGTTTTCGTTGCCTTCTTCTACCTCTGTTCGTGAGTGAGCTGAGAGAGAGGGTGCAGCCTCGGGCTGCACCAACACAAGCGCCTCTTCATGCTCTGCGTCGCCCTAAATGCGATGGGGCTCGCTGCCGCAGCCACCTGTTACAAAACCGCGCAAATAAAAGTAGATCAAACGAAGAACAAGAACACAGATTTTTACGTGGAAAACCCAAACGGGAAAAAACCACGAAACGCACAGCGGCGTATCACTATAATTGGAGGAGTATTACAATACACGAGAGGACAGACCCTCTACGTGCTATCAATATGTGTATCTTTCTCTCATCTATTCTATGACTACCTGGGACTATATATAGGGGCAAACAACTCTCTTTCTTGACGGACACGAAATAGAGTTGTTATGTGCTACGTCTAGCACGTTTGGTATACCATAGTCTGTTAGGACTCCTTCCATAGTACAACAGGTAAACAGATTTCGGATCACAATACAACAAACTCCACCTTGAGCCGAAATCCCTTGCAACAGTCATATATAGCATCAACTCCTCAACTAAAGTCATCACAAGTAAACCTTGTGCCTTGAAACGTCCATATGACTAATAAACTTCTCATGAAGTCAAATTGAGCAAATCAATCTTGAATCGTCCAGAAATACAACACAGCTATCAACAAAGCAGACAAACGAATATGGATCTCCCGTAAAATCCAAAAGTCTGAGTCTGTGCCACTGACCTCAACAGAAAAAGAAACTGCTCAAACATCAAATGACATAAGTCATCATATCTCATGTGGTGCTTGAAACGAGCGCATAGCTCATAGTGCAACATCTTCATGCACATAACATTGTGAAGAACTCATCTCATGGAATCTAAACGTGCTACAAACAGAAGCACAAACCTCGGCAAAAATACTCATACAAGAGCATATGGTACGAAGGGCATCACGTACACCAAAAACTGCCGACTTAAAGGTTAGTGAAAAATCCATGACATGGTCAAAACTGTCTCTGTAGAACAACTGTCGGATAAAGGAACCTTAACATGCAATGGAGCTTCAACTCTGCAATAGACCCCTCTTGAAAGAGCAAAGACAACTGAATTGCACTGAAACTTACAGTACTAAATGTTGTAGTATCTAGCAGAAATCAATCTCCTTCTTGCACCTCAAATAATTCTCATCACGAACTTAGGTAACAAAGCAAAACCTTCACATGCATAACAGCAAAAACTCGGAGAGCAAAGAGTATAATGCTGGCTACCAACAGGCATAAAAATTACCTCCTCCATATTTTTTTTTCTTGAATTATGTTCATGTAATTGCAGCAACATAACATCTAAACTTGCATCCATCATATCTCCCGGCAGGCTACAATTCACCAAACTCCACCTTGAACAGAAAACTATAAAACGATAATCATACCAGCGGCAAATCATCGATCATAGGTGGGCGCGGGAATTCTTTCTTTTCTCTTTGTAAGTCCAAACAGCAAAACACTTATTCTCAAAACTATCCAGTGCATCCTTAAAATCGGCTTGCGCCAAACAGTGCTCGCATCTTAGCTTGCTATTGGAAAAACCTTGTGTCATAAAATAACAGCTGAACATCGTACTTCATGATATCCATGAATCGATAAAACTGTGATCACAAAGTAGTACAAGCTACAGAAAAATTCTATGTAGAATTAAAACTGCAGAGCAAAAAAAACTGGAAAAAGGTAGCATCTGATAGTGTCTTGGATGGACGTAGCAATACGGAGAGTCAAAAATAAATCTGAACCAGTATTCGTAACTTCAT
The DNA here is from genome assembly GCF_019359855.2 of Lolium perenne. Classification (NCBI taxonomy): domain Eukaryota; kingdom Viridiplantae; phylum Streptophyta; class Magnoliopsida; order Poales; family Poaceae; genus Lolium; species Lolium perenne. The sequence goes on along the minus strand of NC_067246.2, from coordinate 190,806,019 downwards.
GTGAACTAGCATAACTTGCCTGGGAACTTGACGAGAGCTAGGGAAGCATATCTTCTCATCTTGAAAGAGCAAATCGGGACCTGATACACGCTGCTGCTTTTCCCTCAATACTTGATCCTTAACAGATTAATGCCTCACGGTGAACAATCCCAGACTTACTTTACTTTGGAACTTGATCCGTGTGGTGGTTGATAGATCAATACTGGTTGATCAATCGTGGTGTGCAGCTTCAACTTTTGTCTGCTGCTTTACACGGCCGCTTGATACGCAGCCGACTTGAGGATCGAGACGGAGTCACGGAGCCAAACTTGAACGCAGCCAAACGAACGAATCGGAGGATCCAATCAACTTGAAAATTCTGTCTGTCTCGGCGAAGTAGCGCTGGACGGACCGCGCTGCAAATCGTTCGGCCGAAATCTTGACGATCCCGGCGAGCTAAGGCCCTGACGAACCATGCGACGAATTTGTAGATCCAATCTCACGAAAACCAACCGTAGCTCTGATCTGATAAAACTACTTGATACCGAAAACTGCGGCTGTAGATCCAAAAGATACTGCGCGGTGCTGCCCCAGGAGCAGCGGAAATTCTCCCGGGGCAGCGGATAGATCTTGAAACCTTGTGCTCTGATACCACTTGTTACAAAACCGCGCAAATAAAAGTAGATCAAACGAAGAACAAGAACATAGATTTTTACGTGGAAAACCCAAACGGAAAAAACCACGAAACTCACGGCGACGTATCACTATAATTGGAGGAGTATTACAATACACGAGAGGACAGACCCTCTACGTGCTATCAATATGTGTATCTTTCTCTCATCTATTCTATGACTACCTGGGACTATATATAGGGGCAAACAACTCTCTTTCTTGGCGGACACGAAATATAGTTGTTATGTGCTACGTCTAGCACGTTTGGTATGCCATAGTCTATTAGGACTCCTTCCATAGTACAACAGGTAAACAGATTTCGGATCACGATACAACACCACCGGCCACTTCCTTACGCCAAGCGTCACGCCGCCCTCTTCGCCATGCATCTTGGCGCTCACAGTGTGCCGCTCCGAGGCGGTTCTACGGGCTGTCTTCTGGCTGACTGGCTCACGGTCGCGCTCCTCGGCCGGCCGTGGGTGCCCGTCGCCATCAAGACTAGCGTTACGGCGATCCTCTAGTCCGTAGTCCCTCGGCGGCATCCACATAGGTTGCGGCGTGTTGTCGCTGGCGTGGCTGGTGTACGCGCTCGTGCCGTCCGACATACTCGCCCCTCTCGCGCTCTCGTGCCTCGCCGTGTCCCCGCTCGTGCGCCACCTCCATCACAAGCGCACGCACCGGTTCGCCGGCTGGACTGCACTCGCGCTTCTCTGGGTCTTCGTGGTGCTCTCCGCTGGCAACGACCCGTCGACCAGATCCTACTCTTGTGTACAGCCGCCTCCCTCGTTAAGCGCCAGGAGCTATGGGTCACGGCCGTCATCCTCCCGTGGTTCGCCGTGCGGCGCGTGCCGGTCACGGTCACCGCACCCTCCACCCACGCCTCCATCATAACCTTCCAGGGTGGCGTCAAGGCCGGCCGGCTCGGCCGCATTAGCCGCTCCCCGCTCTCCGAGTGGCGAGTGGCACGCCTTCGGCATCATCTCCGACGACGGGGACACGCACTCCATGCTCGCCGGCGCGGTCGGGGTCTTCACCCGAGGCCTCGTCTCGGACCCGCCCAGCCACCTCTGGGTGCGCAAAGTCCACTTCGCTGGCTTGCCCTACCTTATCAGCATGTACCGGAGAGTAACAATGGTCGCCACGGGCTCCGGCATATGCGTTTTCCTGTCGTTCTGATGCAACCGAGCTCCGCAGAGATGTCTTTGGTGTGGGTGGCCAAGGGGATCGATGCCAACTACGGCGAAGGAATGAGTGCGATGGTGGCGAACAGCAAGATTCTTGCAGGGCGTGTGATCGTGCACGACACCGCTACGATGGGCCGGCCGAACGTCTCGGAGCTAGCCGTCGGCGCAGCGCGACGATGGAACACGGATGCGGTGATAGTAACCAGCAACCCGGAGGGAAGCAGGAACGTCGTGAGCGCGGCTGCAAGAAGGCCGGTATCCCGGCGTTTGGGCCTATCTGGGATTCTTGATGGCAAGTTTGGAACACTGTTTGTTTTAGAGGAAGTTCAGTTAAGTGTTAATTAATTGTAAGAACGCAGCAATGCACCATATAAGATTCTCAGTCATGCATGCTTGATTGATATATGTTTGGTTTCTGTTCTGATGTAATTTGTGAAAAAATTGATTTTGCTTCAACTTTCATATTCATATCGGGCATTACTATATGGTGGGTTAATTATAATTTTATATCCGGAAATCAAAGTTTTAAATAGCCGGCTATAAATTTTTTGGAGACCTACCGCTACAGCTATAACACTTAAAGGCTAAATGATTCGTTAATAGCCGGCTATAGTCCTATTTAGCCTCTAATTAGGCTCTAATTTAGCCGCTAAGCCCTCTGGTTTCTGAATTTCTCTTCTCTTCATTTTATTTCTTGTTTTCTCAATTCGTGTTCAATATGATTCGATAAAACTTGTGAGAAGAATAGTTGAATACTTATTTGCCTTGAATAGTTGAATAAGTTGTTGCTTGAATCGTGTTTGAGTCATAGTTTTCCTTTTTTTTTGGTAAGGTATGAAATTTTTCATAATTTGGAAAAAAAAAGCTAAATGGACTAGCCTGGCTATAGCCTTTCTTAGCCTATGAAAATATTGTGGCTAAATGAAATAGCTGGCTATTTTAGACTATGCTAGAAAGATTATATTTTTGGATAGTGTAAGTGTGTTCCACTTTACTCTTGTGAAGCTAATCGCTCTATTTTTTTCATATTGCGAGCAGGGTGACATTAGGTATGGGATGCCCGTTTCGGTAACCAAATTTTGCCATCCTTTGTGCCATGGGATCAGCAATCCACATCCAAAACTAACATAACACACTTTTGTATTTTTTTTTGTTAGTTTTAAAAAAATCAACGAGTAATTCTGAGATTATCCACTGAAAACAAAAAATAAATATCCTGACCTTCTCGATATTTACCGTAAATATGTCACCGTGCTGATTTATAGACCATTGCAACAAAGCTACCCACCCACATGTGAAAACATATACTATTACAAACAAATCATCGCAACGCTATAAAGTAATGGTACAAACAAAATGGTTACACGACTTTTTGCTGCAGATCGATTTGTAAAAAATAATCATAAAAAATGTTAACAAAAATCACAATTGAGTACAACAAAAAATTGTGTGTTTACCAGTAAAATATGGATAAGCAACAACTTTTTTTTGCTGTAGATTTATTCCAAAACAAATGACAAACAACAACCAAAAACTATATGTTTGCAGCATTTTGAAAAGCACGGAAACATTACCTTAAAAATTCGAGGAGACACAAAATTTTAGCAAACATACAGAAAATCTTACAACATTTGGTGCGTGATTTCACTAGAAAAGGCATACAAGATTGTTAATTTAGTAGGTGATGGCTTAGAGCGTTCTTGCAACATCTCGTGTGTGATTTCTCTACAAAAATCACACAAACTTAATAGCAATCGGCCAGAAAATATCTCATGTGCTTTCTGTACAAAAATTTGTAGCAAACAACCAGAAAATCTTGCAAGATCTCGTGTGTGCTTTCTCTACAAAAGTCACACATGATTTCTACAAAATTAATAAACATATGCAAAATCGCAAAACAAACTTAGAAAAATGCATTGTTGTACATTTTCCATGGTGAACCAGATCTCGCTGTTTCGGCATTGCCGGCAATGTATTCAGCTCGCCAGAGCTGCACTGTGTCAAGTCGAGCAACCTTGAATCCATTCCCGTTAAAACCCCATCTTCCCAAGTTTTACACCGAGATCAACTTCAATTTTGAGGTCATCTATTCCCGTGGGATTCAACCTTTGCGGAGGAGGTCCACCAGTGGAGCAGGAGCAACGGTAGGGCAGGAGGTAGGAGGAAGGAGGAAGAAGGAAACGAGCAAGGCACGCGACTGATTGCTAGGCTCTCGATCAGTCGTATGATTGCATGTCTTTTCCTTGTGAATAAAAATCATAGCACAACAAGGTTGTTTTATATACATTAATAAACACATTTTTACCGACTCTTGGCACTTCTGCTATAATATGCAATACATTTTGGGTAGCGCTGAGAATCCTCCGGAGGATCCCAGACTCCGAACCTCCGCATGGAGCAATCGACACGTGTCCCGAACCCCGCCAAGTCGCCCACGTTTTCTCATCCTTTCCTCTTCGTTTTCTCTTGTAACCGCGCAAACACCACTGACCAAACCCGCTCCAGCCTTACACTTCTCCTCACTTGCCTAATCTGGCGTTGCAAGAGCTGCGCCGCGGCCGCCGCCAATTTCGCCGGAGCTTCCATGGAAGACGCAAAAGGACAGCCGTGAAGCTGCAACCAGCTGCCACAGGAGCTGCAAAGAGTAACCGCCACATCTGCATAAGCACACTGATAATGCTACAAAACAATTCCGCCGGAGCTCTGGCGGCCGCCGCGGAAAGCTGCAGAATATCTCCGCCAGAGCTGCAACCGGCCGCCACATGAGCTGCAGAAGGCCACTGGCAGAGCTACAAAACAATTTTGCCGGAGCTGCGGTAGCTGCTGCGGAAAGCTTCAAAGTACCGCTGCTGGAGCTGCAACCGGACGCCACATGAGCTGCAGAGGACCGCCGCCAGAGCTGCAAAAGCACATCCATAGTGCTACAAATCAAGTTCGCCGGAGTAGTGCCCGACTGGCCGCCGCCGCGGAAAGCTGCAAAGGACCACCGTCGGAGCTGCAAAGGCGTATCCAAGGTGCTCCAATCAGCAGTGCGCCCTGCTTCCAGCGGAGCTTTGGCGCCGCCGCCGTGCGACACGCCGTGCTTCAAAACGCCGACGCCGTTGCTGCAAGACACCGTCTCGAGTGGTAAAAGGCGGAGCCTCGATGACCCCATGGCCGCAAGTCGGGTACCTCACGCCTCCAAGCGGTCGCAGCGCTGGGGCGTGATGACGGCCTATGGAGATGCTCCGCCGGCGTGCGCTTGTGAGGTCGAGGCGGAGTGAAGGCACGAGGATTTGGGCGGCGTATGGCGATTCAGTGGGCCTGCACCGGTTGGGTGGAGGCGGAGGAGCTGCGCGAGCTTCCGTTTGAGGCGAATGGAGTAGAGGCGCGCGGAGCTTGGCTGACATCAATGGTGTTATTCGCGCGGAGGAGGAAAGCAGAGGAGATAAGGTAGTACCGTAGTAGTCTAGATATTTCTAGGAAGTGGGCCCATGCATGCGCGGTCCAGCTTAGTCCACGCGGAAGAGCAGGTAGCAAACCTGATCGAATCGCATCCAACGGCGCAGCAGTCGGAGGTTGCGAGAGCGTGTGCCTCCGCCTGATACACAGCATTTTCCATACATTTTCTAGGGCATCGTGCGTGGCAATTTAGGGTGTGGCCCAATGGAAATTAGCCGCATGACAAGGTTAAAACTAATGGTGCCACATGGATGGACGTTCCCCTCCCAGCCTGCCAGCAAAACTTAGCTATTACGTCAGCGGTATTCCAATTTGCGTTGGGCCAATTCATGTCTTAGTAATCTCGTCTGCAACCTATAGGTCGGGAAAAGGTCGCAAGTCTGTAACCTATAGGTCGTCTGTAACTTGTATTATGCATCTGCGTGGCAATCAATGACCCACAGGACCAACATGGCCCTCTTGCTAAAATACCGCTAATCATGTTTGGTCTCGGCGGGTTGTCCCCTATCCGTGCCACTTGCATTGTTAGTTAGTTTTTTTGAAAAATAAATTGAGACCTCCAAAGGCTACGAAGATGTACATACATATGGTCTTTATTAAAAAAAAATTGACTGTGGCTGCCTCTCTCTCCCTCTCTCACTTACTTGTGCTCGCTCCCATGCTCGTGATGGCAACCACGGTCGCCTCGCCGTCACGGTCATTGATGCCGCCGCGCGTGTGTATAACTACTAGACCCTCTCAACTCTAGCGTCCTATCATACTCGATTCAACTATCGTGACCTAAATCGGCCGATCCCAACCCCCACTGTTTCTAGGGTTTGTGTCGCCATGTATGCGTCGCTGAGCTAGGTGAGCTCAGTGGCCTCCTTGGTCTTCCTAGGAGTGTCGTCTGCATCGTTAAGATGTTGTGGTGTGGCGCAGGCTGAAACATCTTCGTTGTGCTTCTTGTGTCGCCTCTCCTTTGTCTTATCCGACGGTGATGGTCATGTGTTGAGCTTTAGCTCCCCCACGGCGTACTAGGGCTACGATACGCCCTTCACACTACCCCCTCTCTCTCATCATACTTCTCTCTCTCTCTCTCTCTCAAAATTCATCTATCGGTTCTATCCTGGGGTTTGCTACCGTCGAGCACATCCTAGTAGGATTTCTAGGGTTCTAAGTTGTTCTAGCGCACATTCTAGTATTCTTACGTGTTCTGGCCTGGTGGTTGAATGAATGTATAAACTAGTTCTACCAACCAATTTCTTTCTATTAATTTGGGTTCAGTTTTGTCACTCTAACACTGATAGATATTCTTTAACTTAGTAATGAATTGTTGTAGATGTTCCCTTAGGTGTTCTAATGTTTCATTTGTTATTAGGTTGTGTTTAGATTGCACTCAATCCATCAATTGCTTGATGTTTGTTTCTCTTTTTGTTGTAGTTTAAGTTCCAACAGTTAACAATGTATGCTCATGTGTTCTTGCTTAATTATGTATTTAAAATATCATAGAATGAGTTTATTGGCTTGTTTAATGAGCTTAGCTTGTAGATTTACTTTCTGTAGTCACTTAATGACTAGAATTAGGATCTAGGGTTCATGTAGTTGCTTAATTGTGCCTGATAGTGTTCCTCTCTTCTCTCTAGGTTATATCAATGATTTGCTACATTTTTGTGGCTTCTGTTCAAGCATTAGGTAGTAGATTTGGCTAGTTGTGACTTATGCCCTCCCTCATTAGGGTTTTCCTAGGTGCCTCTTAAGTGAGAGTGTCAAGATTACTCTAATGAGTTGCGAGAGGTGCTAGTGCTCGTAGTGTAGTGAGAAGAACATGTGTGCATGTCCTACTGCTGCATCTACAACACCGATCCTCTAGATTAAATTCTATCCTACTGTAGCTATGATTCTATCTAAGAATGCTATTCCTAAGGGCTTGAAACCTTTGAAGACTGTTCACTGCTTATTCCTAGTTGTTGATGAACTTGCTTGTCTCCTCGCCCTTCTCCTCTAGATTCTTGCTTCCCTTCCTCTCAGATCTCTCTCTAATTGTGTGGGGGGCGAAGGGGGGTTCTAGTCTAAGAGTAGGAAGTGAATTGAGAACTCTAGGGGTTTGAGAGCTTCTCTATGTAGGGGATTCGTAGCAGAAAACAAATAAATTTCTAACTACCGTTTCTCCGATTGCCCATGATCTATCTAGGAGTAATGTTGTAACGGAGATGGTTTCGGCGTACCCTCTTAGACCAAAATCGGTTAACGTTCCGCTGGAACATGGTTGATGTAGTCGTACTCGTCGCCGACCTCGATCGGGGTCATGTTCAGTCTTCTCGTCCGCTGTCCAGTGCCACACGTGTCGCACCTCGTAGGTATCGCATATGTACGGTGCCCAGCGACGATCCTGGCTCCGATCCAATAGAGTTACGGAACTAGATCTTCTGGATTTGGATCGCAGCAGCGCCTCCCGTACTGGGTAGGGTTGTCTCCCTCCCGGCGCAGCTCTTCAAGAAACCGCGGAGAAGAAAACTAGAGGGAGAATTCTCTATTTATTGTGTATTTTCCTCTCTCTACCTATCCACTATATATAGGGGGATTCGGGTGACTAGGGCACATGGCTTGGCAAGCCGGGACAAAAGGAGGGGAGGGAATTATGGTGCGGCCGGCCCGCCCTGGGCCGCCACCCCCTCCCCACATGGCCCGGCCAGCCCCCTTAGCCCATGGGGTGGTCGGCCACTTCCCCTTCATGGGCCCCCTTTTGAGGCCCATTTAGGATTTGCAGCCTTTTATTATTAAATAAATCATTATATTTAATATTAATTCAACTAATTAATATATAATATATATTATTTAATTTCCATTGATCCAAGACACCTCCCGAACCACTTTGAACACCTTTCGGATACCCTGGAAACCCCTTCGGCCATTCTCTCCCTATTTCCGATGAATCCAAAACTATCTTAAATTTAGTTGAACCCTTAAGTGTGTTGCCCTACGGTTCTAGAACAACACACAAATTATCAAGATGACTCTCTGATCAATGATCGCCATGGGGCCTGTATAACCATAGTGATCCATGTGTATTCTACGATGATATGATCATCGTTTGAACCATTACGCTGAGTCTTGTTCCCTTTGTTACTTCGATATCGACACTCGTCGGAAATGATTATCGGTATCGTCATACCTAGTGTGATCTCGTTATCGACAAGGCAATTCAACTAGTTTCGGATGATTCCATCCTCATGACCTAGTCATTGATGCGCAACTTTATGGATGTAATTCACCGAGTGGGCTCAGGGTATCTCTCCATCATGCGGTTGAACAAATCCCGCTGTTGATACATACGCATCAACCCACCCCTTTTGAAATACCCAACTACACCTTTATGATCACCCTATTATGGTGCGACGGTTGATGCAATCAAAGCAGCCTCCTGTGACAGTGATTAGATATGATCTTATGGCCTAAGGATTAGGTCACTGCGTTTTCATAAACCTCATAACATTGAACTTTGTGACTTGATTACTTTACAATACTTATATATTTAGGTATGTCCATCATATCATTCATCCAATGATATGATACCATTGTCAATGACGTGTATGTCCATGACCGGGAAACCTCGATCATCGAATGACCACAATGAGCTAGTTTGCACGTCTATGCTTAGTAGGGACCCTAGTTTTTTCTACAATACCACACATGTATCAATATTTTTGATTAATAAGTTATAGCATGGCACAAAATTATTATGAACAATTGAGATATAATAATAAATACTTATTATTTGCCTCTAGGGCACAATCTCCAACACTCTATTTATAATGTGGCCTAAGGGGTGTGCTACCGACACCTCCTACATACATTTTGGTGACTAAGGTGCTTCACCTCTCTATTTTGTTTCTATGTGCCAAGGGTTCTGTATTTGGTGGTTAAATAACTCAAAGGCTTGGTTTATGGTGAATTTCCATTTAGGCATGTCAGTTTACAAACTTGTTTTCTGTCCCGATGCCCAATTTGGAAAGCAAAAAGATGATAAATGTGATATTCATATTACGTTGAGTAAATTGAATTTTATTTCAAATGGCTTAGAGATTTGTGATTTTGATTATGTGGGCTAGAGAGATATTCTTACTAGCTGTCTAGTACTACTATAGAATTCATTTGTTAAGATATGTGCATTTTCTTTAAATGATATAATGAACAGTTCATTAGGTCCATTTGATTTAGTGTGGTTCTCAATGAATTCAATTAAAATTTTGGAAGGTTTTTAATTTTGCTGCCTAAGAGATGGGAACTATGTTGCCTATGCTACTATTTCCTACTGCTATGTTGATCATGTCCATGTGCAGCCTCTCAAATTTGGTTCCCTAAGTTGTTTCCATTTCCTAATTATCCGTCCTTGTTATCTAAGATGTCGAGCATGATCATGTGATGATCGTTGATGTTGGTTCCAGGAATGAAATTCAATGCCATTTTGCTTTTGTTTGAAATCAAAAAGTCCCCATATATGTCTTTCTTCCTGGATTATTTCCTTTGAATTCTAAATCGGGTGATTCCAACATTTTAACATAACCAATGTTTTCTTTGGTTTATGCTTGTGTGCAGGTCAAAGAAAAGATCAAGGTGTTGAGCAAGATAGTGAAGTGGAGATGCTACTCGTAGTGTATATAGATTAGGCTAGTTAGGGGTTTTAGCTTAGGATTTTCTTTTACTTTTCTTAGTTCGTATTTAGGGTCGTCTCTGGAATTCCATTTCTAGATGTTTCTAGTGTGTAAGTAACAATTATAGATTGATAGAGAGTAAAACTTTGACGATTTTGATTTTGAGTTTATATTTTTGTGACTTTTATTTACTTGTTTATGAATTTTTTTAATCTGGTCCTTAATATTGAAATTCAAATATGAAATATGAAAATTTTATTTTTTATATGTGGATAGGAGTTGAATTTTTTTGTAATTGTATTAATATGGTTTGAGATATTTGGTAGGAATATTTGAATCAAGGACTTTTGTTTTTTACTCAAAATATTTGCATTCAAGTTTGACCTAGTCAAACCTAAATTTTCAATTTAATTTTATTTTTGTAATGTGTTCAGTTGGTTTAAAGTTATTATCACACAATGCTAATTACTAATTACAAACAAGTTTTGGTTTTCAATATTTAGTTTACCCCACTTTTTAAAATCTTCAAAGGTTATGTTGAAATTTGAATTTCAAATCCTAGTGCTTGACTTAGGTCACCTTTGACACGAGAGTTTAAATTCGGTCTCTTTGGTTCTTAAACATAAAAGATCAAAAATTTCCCATATTTAGTGATGCATGGTATGCAAATGCACATATTTGATATCTACCCTTCCGAGATCTTATTCTTCGGGGTGTTACACCGCCCAGGCTTTGCTAGAGGTGCCTCAATCGGGGCGAGGTGAGGGGGAGATGGGAGGCGGTGGCTAGTGCTAGGAAGGAGTTCACCCCTAGTATCGCGAGAGAAGGGCAACACGAGGGTATTTTTTCGTCCATTTTTTCGAAATGGGGAAGCCCTAGCCTTTGCATCAATCGATGCATACGACTTTTGTTTAAATTTTATTCAACAAAGATCTGCCAAAAGCATACATCATAGAACCCGAACCCACCACTCAACACCTACAAACCCGACAATGGGTGAATAAACATGTGTCGTTAGGGCCTTATGCCCTAGAAACACCAAACAACACCCCACCAGCTAAATATTCGGGGCATCACGGAGTCACCCTATGGAAAATACATGAGCACACATCCCGCTCAGGAGACCCTCGACGAGCATCTCATGCCAACGCTTCAGAAGCCGTCATCGCCATCAAACCGCTGGTCCATATTCAGGGCAGAGATCCGCATAGCCTATGCCAAACCTGCTGTCATCGCCACCACGACTCCAGATAGTGCTTCCACCCTGCGAGCATCCATCAACACATACAGCCATCGTTGAGACCACGCTGTGAAGACTTGCCGTCGTTGATGCAGAAGATGCAACACCGCTCAGCCGCCACCTCAACCATCCACTGGTCCCTCTAACTGATGTACAACTCCAAGAATGATGCCCCCAAGAGGGAAACAATGTAGGAGCGCTGTCATTATAAGATCCATGAATCTAGGGTTTCCCTCGGAGTTAGCAAAATGAAGTGGGGAGCATCACCTCGACAATTCCTTCATGAAGGGACGGCACACATGCATCGCCATCGCAGTCTCTGTACCAAGAGAAGGATTTCTTCGGGATTTGCCCCATGAATATACATCCAATGCACCACCCGAAGAGCGTTGGATGGTGGAGATCCAGTCGATTACCGCCTGGCCAGCCTCTGACACCTCCATGCCGCCCAACAACCGCCGCCTTAGGCGCCACCGCGCTTGCCCTCCACCACAACCTAGATCTGCGTGGGCACGGAGTCTCGGCTGCGACAAAAGGGGTGAATCCATCATGGGGAGGTGGAGCCTCCACCATCGAAGCCAGAACGCGCTCGCCACCAGGCTCCTAGGCACCTTGCTACCGAACTAGACACCGACAAACCACGCCGCCACAGCCAGAGGAAAAGACTGCCGCCACACGAGGGGGAGAGCCCCGCTGCCACCGTCACCGCCAAGGCTTTGCCCGCCAGGTCCTCCAGCGGTGGCGAGAGAGGAGGAGATAGGGAGAGCGGGCATTTTGGCCGGAAGTGGGGGCGCCCCCGTGTCGCCCAGGGTTAGGTGACGCGGGGGGTTAGGGAGCTGATGTGATTATAAACATTGTTTAGAACTACTTGCATTGTTAGTTAGAAAACAAAATTGACATCTGATCGTAGCTGAAAAAATCGGTCGCATGTCAGGCCGTAAGGTTGAGATATGAAGTTGTACATGGATAAAAGAATAGAAAACCAGAAAACAATGAATAAGACATTTAAATTAAACTAACCCTGATAATTTATAGGAGGTTGTGCGTCCATATTTCCGGAGAGCTTCCAGAGAGCAATCGCATCTTTGATCTTGTTTACACCATGGTCATATTCTTGCAATATATGTGTTTGTTCCACGATCTACGCTTACGTGTGCACATTCCTAAATTTTTTCTTAAACCCTCTCTTTCTCAAAACACAAGCGTTTGTGGATTCTATATTTGTCGTTAGTATGACGATCATACGGAAAAAAGAATTATTCGCTGACAGTTTAATGATATCGATCCTACTGCGATAAGCAACGATTGTATGAATTGACCGGCCATCCCCTCTACCATAGCACGTAACTGGCTCCTAGCTATATGCGAGGTAGTAGAGTATTACTAAATCGATTTCATATCATGAGGACATATGCGGCTACGGCACTTGCATATCGCGATGCTGACAGCATAGATCGACTATTCGCGCACATGTGTCCAGGTCAAACTAAGCAATATAGCACGTTTACGTATGACTGTATGAGTGTCTCCGATGCTGTGCGGTCTCAAATTACGGAAGGAATGAGTTCCACGACGAGCATATTAGCAGGACGACTGGACGAGAGCATATTGGCAAGGACGATGATCGCAGGCTATTCGCCTTATTCCGACGGTTGAGCTCAGTTTTATAATACATCCACCTTCTAAAATTAGTCCAATTTATCTTTTTGTTCAGCCAAAAATATATTTCACGTTAATATTTTGCGGTAGTGTACATAGTTGACTACATCTAGGTATTTCTTTTGGAATTTTCTAGAAATATGAAATCAAGTTTTCATTTTTTTTAGAAGCGCTGCACGAAGGTCAGGTGCCAAAGCCATTTATCAGAATACCCCCCGCTATATTGTGATCAATCCGATATTTGGTTGTCAAAGTTGGGGTGTGCGTTTATACAGCTCCTGACACAAATTTAGTTGGTCACGATTATGTTCTTTTCGTAGTTTGTTCACTAGGGACGCCAAGACAAAGGCGAGTTGTAAAATGCGGAGTAACAAAATGACTACATGACCGAGCTTGGGCGAGCTTGCGGGGGATGTGTCTAACAGCGCGACGCTCGCCAGGCGAGGCGACCAAGACCCGCGCCGGCGGGGATGGGCTCCGCGGCGGTGCGGTCGGTGTGAGGAAGGAGCGGAGGGACCGCTCTGCACGCCGGCAAGGGACTCGCCGGCGTCTCCGCGCTCAGCTCGTGGGGGGTCTCGGTGGGGAGAACCCCTTCGCGGTTCTCTGCGACGAGGCGTCGGGCTCGGAAGGGGAGGGCTCAGAAGCTGCTGCGCTCGTCGCGTCTTCGGCGGGGGCTGAGCCTTGGCTGCAGGGGCAGCGCCTCGTCCAGGGAAAGACGGGGCCCCCAAACATAAGTCAGTTGGCAACGGCTCCGCGGTGGAGCCTCAGGACAAGGTGGCCCCGACGATCCCATCCTCGGCCCTCAGCCAATATGGGTCAAACCTTTTGGGGAAGGGGGACATCTTCCCCATTCTGAAGACTTTGCTCACCCCGGCGGAGGGCTCGGCTTCGTCGCAAGATGTTGCAGTGCACGCGGAGGGGGACCAACCGCCCTTGTCCCCGTCGCTGCTGACCGACTCGGCTACTGATTGCCTTGTGACGCCGGGCCTGGACGGTCACACGGAAGGAAAGGCGTGGTTCTTGTCTCAGGAAGAAAGGGCGGAGGTGGGCCTGAGCCCTACGTGGGAAACAAATCCGAACTTGATGAGGGAGAAGGAACGCCGGAGCAAGAGCAACAAGGATCGTCCATCGCTGGCACACAACAGTGTCGGAAAGGAGGTGGCGACGCAGCTGATCTTTGAGGAGGGGGAACAGCGGGAGAGCGTGGAGACGCGGGGGTCCATCCCCATGGAGGGGGCGGTCATCGGAGAGCTGGCAGCGCAGGTGGCAAGGGCGCCTCGCACCAAATCTAAGTCTGGCGGCCCGTCGCGCAAAAGCAGGCGCGGAGCAGCTGCTTCCGCAGAGCCGGTGCTGCAAAGGGCGATGGCGCGCGCCCAGAGGAAAACCCCAGGTACTTCCCCCTCTCCCATTCCCAAACCTCTATCTCGTTTTGCGGTTCTCCCAGACGTTTCAGATGAACACCTTTTGGCTGTGGCCAAAGACAGTTGCATTGTTTTTCCTTCGGCTGCTGGCAATCCGGCACCGCTGCTCTCTATCATCCGAGCGAAGGAACTGGCTCAAGCGGAGCTGGCGCTAGCCCGGGACAGGCTAGCTGCGGAACAGGCGGTCTCACGAACTGCTGAAGGAGGGGATGATGTGCTTGATCCTCCGGGGGCAACAGGGGTTGCTGCCCAAATAGAGAAGACTGCCTCAGAGAGTGCAGGGAGCAGAAAGAAGAAAGACATCCTGGCGGTCAGGAAGAAGAGGATTTACAAGAAGACCGCGGTGGTCGGAACGAGAGTCCTAACCCGCCAAGCACGGGGTCGTAAGATCGGACCCCAATGAGAGCTCTTTTTTGGAACATCAGGGGTTTTGGGCGTAGGGGGCGCCGAACCCTGCTTAAAGATTACCTCCGGTTGCACAAGATTGATATTGTTTGCCTTCAAGAGACTATCAAGCAGGATTTCTCGGAGCAGGAACTTAGAAGCCTCGAGGTGGGGGATAAATTCTTTTGGTGCTGGCTCCCAGCGAATGGGCACTCGGGTGGGATGTTGTTGGGCCTTAGAGATAGCGTGTTTGATGTGGGGAGAGTTGCTCTTGGCCAGTTCTTCATCAGCGCTTCGATTTTATGCAGAGCTGACAACTTCAAGTTTGAGTTTATCGGGGTATACGGACCAGCTGATCATGCTTTTACTCAAGTGTTCCTTCAGGAGATTTCTGCAAGGGTGGCAGCCTCGGATCTTCCTATCCTTATGGGAGGGGATTTCAACCTGCTGCGGGACGCGGCAGATAAGAACAACGACAGAGTCAACTGGGCAAGGATGGATCTTTTCAATGATAACATTGCTTCCTGGGGTCTTCGGGAGATTCCGCGCACGGGGGCGCGCTATACTTGGACGAACAAGCGTCTTAATCCCGTCGTGTGTGTGCTGGATAGGGTTCTCATTGCCCCAGAGCTTGACATCCATTTCCCCCTCTGCTCCCTGATGGCAGAAACCAGCTTGGGATCAGATCACACCCCACTGATTTTAGACTCGGGCCAAGACCTTCAGTGTGCGTCCAATAGATTCTTCTTTGAGTCTGGGTGGATGGAACTACCGAACTTTGCAGATATGTTTGCTGCTATCCGGGTGAGCTCGCTGCCAAGGTTCGAGGAAGGGACGTCCTCGACTGGTGGAATTTCATGAGTGGTGGGGTGCGGAAGAAGCTCAAAGGCTGGAATGCGAACAGAAAGGTGGAGGCAAATGCCGTCAAGGCGGCGCTGCTGCAACAAATCAAAGACTTGGACCAGAAAGCAGACTCGCTGGGACTGAATGGTGAGGAATGGGCATTCCGCTATCACCTCGAAGATCAAATCCTGGCCATCTTTAGGGATGAAGAAGAATACTGGAGACAAAGGGGAAGAGTCAGATGGCTTTTGCAAGGAGACTCCAACACGGCGTACTTTCACGCTGTGGCCAACGGTAGACGCAGGAAGTGCTGTATTCTGAGACTGCTCACAGACAATGGTCCAATTTCGGAGAAGAGACAGATTCAGGAACACATTTACGACTTTTACCGCAGGCTCCTGGGATCGACCGACACAAGGGTGTGCTCGCTGGATCCAGGGGCGTGGGGGGTGGAGGATAGAGTCTCTACACAGGAGAATGAGGAAGTCATGCGCACTTACTCTCAAGAGGAGCTGGACATTCTGGTACAGGAGATGAAATCTGATACGGCCCCAGGTCCTGATGGCCTCCCGGTCCAATTCTTCAAGAAATTCTGGCCATTGATCAGGATGGGAGTGTTACACATTATCAATGACTTCTTACTGGGAAGAATCGACATCTCCAGACTCAACTTTGGGGTTCTATCTCTGATTCCTAAGGTCCAGGGAGCTGACCACATCTCCCAATTCCGGCCGATAGCGCTTATCAACGTGATCTTCAAGATGGTCTCAAAGGCGGTGGCCACCAAGTTGGATCTGATCGCTAATAGGGTGATTAGTCCCAATCAGACAGCGTTCATCAAGGGCAGGTTTATTCTGGATGGGATCTTGGCTCTGCATGAGGTCGTCCATGAGGTTAAGGCCAACAGGAGGCGTGTATCCCGTTAAAACTGGACTTTGAAAAAGCTTACGACAGGGTCAATTGGGATTTTCTTAGGGAGGTCCTCAGATGCAAAGGCTTCGACTCTGGGGTCGTCCACCGTCTGATGCAACTTGTGTCAGGTGGTCAGACCGCTATTTCTATCAATGGCGAAGTGGGCCCGTTCTTCAGAAACAAGAGGGGAGTCCGGCAAGGGGACCCGCTCTCCCCTCTTCTGTTCAACTTCATGGCGGAAGCTCTCTCCGTCATTTTGACCAAAGCGAACTCTGCCGGGCACATTGCGGGGGTTGTGCCGAACTTGATCCCAGGGGGAATCACGCACCTTCAGTATGCGGACGATACGATCATCATGATCCAGGATGATGACCAGCAGATTACCAACCTCAAGTTCATCCTTATGTGCTTTGAGGACATGTCGGGACTTAAGATCAATTATCACAAATCTGAGGTGATTATCATGGGGAGATCAGTGGAGAGGCAACAGTTAGTGGCAGATCAGCTCAATTGCAAACCGGGAGAATTCCGTTAATCTACCTTGGTCTGCCTATCTCGGATAGAGCGTTGACTATGGAACAATGGTTGTTCCTGGTTAGAAAACTGGCTGCCAAAGTGGAACCCTGGTGGGGCAAATTCATGTCGTCGGGAGGGCGGCTGATTTTGTCCAACGCTTGCCTCGCCAATCTCCCAACGTATGCGATGGGCCTTTTCCTGCTGCAAGACGGCATCCACGCCAAATTTGACTCACACAGAGCAAGGTTTTACTGGGAAGGGGTGGGCCCTAAGAGAAAATTTCACCTAGTCAACTGGCCGGCAGTTTGCAGACCTAAGGACTGTGGGGGTCTGGGGATTGTCAACTCCAGGCTTATGAACGTGGCCCTCCTTCTAAAATGGGTTTGGAAGTTATACCAGGATGGAAACCAACTGTGGAGACAACTGATCAATGCTAAATACCCCAGCGCGGATGATATCTTCACGGCCTCCGGCCAGCGGGGCTCCCAGGGCTGGCGCCGTTTGCACAAGATTAAGCATCTGTTCAAGTTAGGCGCTAAACACTCCATAAGGAACGGACGTCGCACTAGGTTACGGATGGATCGGTGGGTGGGGATGCACCTCTTAAAGACAGGTTCCCAGGGTTGTTCAGTATCGCTTATTCACAAATGGATTCCGTGGCCCAGGTTTGTGGTTCCAATGAGCCGCTGAGATTCCGAAGACAGTTGGATCAGATGTCTACCAGAGCCCTCGAAGAGTTACAAGCTGTGATCGTCTCTACCGTGCTCGTGGAAGGCCCGGATAAGGTGTCCTGGCGCTTCGAGAGTGACGGGAGGTTCTCAGTTAAATCCATGTATGCGCGACTGGCACAAGGGGCGACGGTGGCGCATTTCAAGGATGTGTGGGCAGCGAAAGTTCCGCTTAAGATTCGTATCTTCTCATGGCAACTAGTTCTCGATCGTCTTCCCTCTAGTGCCAACATTCAATCCAGGCATGGCCCAGGCAACGGTAACTGCTCTCTTTGCGGGGAAAGAGAGACGGCGGACCACATTTTCTTCACCTGCCCTTTGGCTATGTTTGCCTGGAGCGTACTTAGGCAGATTCTTCAATGCAGCTGGTGCCCCGCCTCCTTCCCGCAGTTTTTTGCGATTGTATCTAATTTCGCGGGCCGGGCACGTAGAACGATTTGGAGCCTGTTTCTTGCACAATCCTGGGCGCTTTGGCTTATCAGGAATAAATTGACCATGGAATCTAAACTCATTCGACACCCGGCTGACATTATTTTTAAAACCCTGTTTTGTTTGCAGCAGTGGCTCATCCTGGCGAAACCTCTGGACCGTCCCTGGCTTAGGTGGCTGATTTCCGAGCTCAGACGGGTGCACGCTCTTCATAGGCCGGACGACTCCTGAGGCTGCTCCGTGTCTTCGTCATTCCAGGGGGAGGATGTCGACTCGTCTCTGTTCGCTGGTTCTCGGTCTGTTAGGGGAGGCCGACCCCAGTTTACTTGCTATGTGTGTTATCTTGGCTAAGCTGTATGCCGCAGCATGTAATGAACCTTGCTGACCTTGCTGGGCTTTATTAATTTAAAGTCGGGCACCTCGTGCCTTTTATCTAAAAAAAAAAAAAACAAAATGACTACATTGAGTTTTTTTACGTAACTTAAGGTTCTACCAAGGCTCATTATTATTTGTGATTTACTTCAAAAAATTATTATTTGTGATTGTTTAAGTTTTGTTATGTCTAATGTACTTATTCGAATTGTTTGCAGAATAATAATAATAATAATAATAATAATAATAATAATAATAATAATAATAATAGGAAGAATTAACTGCAACATACATGCACGTTATTGCAAATTATTGTCTAAGTTGTCATGGTTGAATTTGCTGATACCAAAAGGTTTGGTAAGGAGTGACTTTGATGTAAATTATCCTTGATTAAGTGATGGGAATTGTGGATTTCCCGGTGGCCATCAAATAGCACAAGTGCAGACTTTCACAGCATATCATGTCCCATGCTAATGTTTGTCTAAGATAGGTAAAGAATTCCAGAGATAAGGTCAATTCTTGATCTAGTATGGAATTCTTGATCTATCTCTCTAAAAAAAGGGGTATCTGTAATAACCAGATAAGTCTGATAACTGACACGGTCTTCTCTCAACAGAAGCACCCTAGCGTACTACTCGATGTAACCTTTGCACCGTATAAAGATGGTTAAACAATACAAATCCAGGCTACGACTTCGGTACCAAATGAAATCAGGTTGTAGCTTTGATCTACTCGATCCGGTTCAAAATAATTATCTAACTGGAGGGAGTAAAAAAATTGTCTTCCGAAGGCTTCTTCCTTAATTAGCAGAAAACCCAATTTAGCAGAAAACCCAATTCAGTTGTTAAACTGTTTGCGTCGTCTACCTTAAAAATGATTTAGCTTGACGGAAATATTCACGGAACTTCGACAATAAGTCAGACTGGCAGTTTAATTTTTTTTTTTGCAAAAATTCCGCCAAGCTATTAATAATCATCAATAGCAATATAAACAGACCTAAAAGTAATAAAAATTAGAAGTAGGTCTTTAGACCACCTAGCGACAACTACAGACCTGACACAAGCCGAAGGCACGTCGCCGTCCTCGCCCCTCCATCACCGGAGTCGGGCAAATCTTGTCGTAGTAGAGCTTGTTGTAATAGATAAATGAGAAGTCGTCGTGCTAAGGCCCCAAAGAACCAGAGCACCAGAGCAGCAACCATTGCCAAAGATGACAATCGTAGATCAGAAGAGACTGACCTTAAACCACACAAAGGAACATGAAAACCGATTGGATCCCATGAGATCCGCCGGGCACACGACTCTACGCGCCGTCCGTCGATGCAAGAGGCACTACCAGAGCGAGGATAGGGCGGGGAGAACCTTATTCTGACTTCAGGATGTAGTCGCCGGCTCACCATTTCAAAGAAGACACTGACAACAGCCTAACAAGGAACGAAAACCCTCCGGCAGCGACTCAGCGACAGGTCGTGGTCCGTCACACCTCCAAGGCCCCAAGGCCACCAGAGACGGACGGACCGACGGCGCCGCCGGCGGACGGAACACAAGTTTTGGGGCCATTCCCTAGATCCGATGCTCGATTTCCGACGAAACCCTAGTTCTGTTGACCGCGCCGTCTACCCCTTTGACTGCATCCCATCGCGGGTCCCCCGGTGGGCGTATGCCTACGTTTGAGCTTGGTTAGGTCATAGGTACATGTGGAAACAAGGATCATCCCATATGATCCCAAGGTTCTCTCCGGTTCACCTCCGAGGGAGTTCCCCCCTATACATGCAGAATCTGCCTCAGTGTAGGAACCCCCTGTCCGAGAAGCCGGGCACACCCGGAGGGGGTAGCATTGGATATAGAACCATCTCAAATCACTTTTGTGCATGCCATGTGGACACACACAAGTTTTGGGGCCATTCCCTAGATCCGATGCTCGATTTCCGACGAAACCCTAGTTCTGTTGACCGCGCCGTCTACCCCTTTGACTGCATCTCATCGGGGGTCCCCCGGTGAGCGTATGCCTACGTTTGAGCTTGGTTAGGTCATAGGTACATGTGGAAACAAGGATCATCCCATATGATCCCAAGGTTCTCTCCGGTTCACCTCCGAGGGAGTTCCCCCCTATACATGCAGAATCTGCCTAAGTGTAGGAACCCCCTGTCCGAGAAGCCGGGCACACCCGGAGGGGGTAGCATTGGATATAGAACCATCTCAAATCACTTTTGTGCATGCCATGTGGACACACACAACTTTTGGGGCCATTCCCTAGATCCGATGCTCGATTTCCGATGAAACCCTAGTTCTGTTGACCGCGCCGTCTACCCCTTTGACTGCATCCCATCGGGGGTCCCCCGGTGGGCGTATGCCTACGTTTGAGCTTGGTTAGGTCATAGGTACAGGTGGAAACAAGGATCATCCCATATGATCCCAAGGTTCTCTCCGGTTCACCTCCGAGGGAGTTCCCCCCTATACATGCAGAATCTGCCTAAGTGTAGGAACCCCTGTCCGAGAAGCCGGACACACCCGGAGGGGGTAGCATTGGATATAGAACCATCTCAAATCACTTTTGTGCATGCCATGTGGACACACACAACTTTTGGGGCCATTCCCTAGATCCGATGCTCGATTTCCGACGAAACCCTAGTTACATTGACCGCGCCGTCTACCCCTTTGATCGCATCCCATCGGGGTCCCCGGTGAGCGTATGCCTACGTTTGAGCTTGGTTAGGTCATAGGTACATGTGGAAACAAGGATCATCCCATATGATCCCAAGGTTTTCTCCGGTTCACCTCCGAGGAGTTCCCCCTATACATGCAGACCGCCTAAGTGTAGGAACCCCCTGTCCGAGAAGCCGGGCACACCCGGAGGGGGTAGCATTGGATATAGAACCATCTAAAATCACTTTTGTGCATGCCATGTGGATACACACAAGTTTTGGGGCCATTCCCTAGATCCGATGCTCGATTTCCGACGAAACCCTAGTTCTGTTGACCGCGTCGTCTACCCCTTTGACTGCATCCCATCGGGGGTCCCCCGGTGGGCGTATGCCTACGTTTGAGCTTGGTTAGGTCATAGGTACATGTGGAAACAAGGATCATCCCATATGATCCCAAGGTTCTCTCCGGTTCACCTCCGAGGGAGTTCCCCCTATACCTGCAGACCTGCTAAGTGTAGGAACCCCCTGTCCGAGAAGCCGGGCACACCCGGAGGGGGTAGCATTGGATATAGAACCATCTCAAATCACTTTTGTGCATGCCATGTGGACACACACAACTTTTGGGGCCATTCCCTAGATCCGATGCTCGATTTCCGACGAAACCCTAGTTCTGTTGACCGCGCCGTCTACCCCTTTGACTGCATCCCATCGGGGGTCCCCCGGTGGGCGTATGCCTACGTTTGAGCTTGGTTAGGTCATAGGTACATGTGGAAACAAGGATCATCCCATATGATCCCAAGGTTCTCTCCGGTTCACCTCCGAGGGAGTTCCCCCCTATACATGCAGAATCTGCCTAAGTGTAGGAACCCCCTGTCCGAGAAGTCGGGCACACCCGGAGGAGGTAGCATTGGATATAGAACCATCTCAAATCACTTTTGTGCATGCCATGTGGACACACACAACTTTTGGGGCCATTCCCTAGATCCGATGCTCGATTTCCGACGAAACCCTAGTTCTGTTGACCGCGCAGTCAACACCTTTGTGTGCATCCCATCGGGGCACCACCGGTGGGAGTATGCCTACGTTTGAGCTTGGTTAGGTCATAGGTACAGGTGGACTCTAGGTTCATCCCATATGATCCCAAGGTTGTCTCCGGTTCACCTCCGAGGGAGTTCCCCTATACATGCAGACCGCTAAGTGTAGGAACCCCCTGTCCGAGAAGCCGGGCACACCCGGAGGGGGTAGCATTGGATATAGAACAATCTCAAATCACTTTTGTGCATGCCATGTGGACACACACAAGTTTTGGGGCCATTCCCTAGATCCGATGCTCGATTTCCGATGAAACCCTAGTTCTGTTGACCGCGTCGTCTACCCCTTTGACTGCATCCCATCGGGGGTCCCCCGGTGGGCGTATGCCTACGTTTGAGCTTGGTTAGGTCATAGGTACATGTGGAAACAAGGATCATCCCATATGATCCCAAGGTTCTCTCCGGTTCACCTCCGAGGGAGTTCCCCCCTATACATGCAGAATCTGCCTAAGTGTAGGAACCCCCTGTCCGAGAAGCCGGACACACCTGGAGGGGGTAGCATTGGATATAGAACCATCTCAAATCACTTTTGTGCATGCCATGTGGACACACACAACTTTTGGGGCCATTCCCTAGATCCGATGCTCGATTTCCGACGAAACCCTAGTTCTGTTGACCGCGCCGTCTACCCTTTTGACTGCATCCCATCGGGGTTCCCCCGGTGGGCGTATGCCTACGTTTGAGCTTGGTTAGGTCATAGGTACATGTGTAAACAAGGATCATCCCATATGATCCCAAGGTTCTCTCCGGTTCACCTCCGAGGGAGTTCCCCCCTATACATGCAGAATCTGCCTAAGTGTAGGAACCCCCTGTCCGAGAAGCCGGGCACACCCGGAGGGGGTAGCATTGGATATAGAACCATCTAAAATCACTTTTGTGCATGCCATGTGGACACACACAAGTTTTGGGGCCATTCCCTAGATCCGATGCTCGATTTCCGACGAAACCCTAGTTCTGTTGACCGCGCCGTCTACCCCTTTGACTGCATCCCATCGGGGGTCCCCCGGTGGGCGTATGCCTACGTTTGAGCTTGGTTAGGTCATAGGTACATGTGGAAACAAGGATCATCCCATATGATCCCAAGGTTCTCTCCGGTTCACCTCCGAGGGAGTTCCCCCCTATACATGCAGAATCTGCCTAAGTGTAGGAACCCCCTGTCCGAGAAGCCGGGCACACCCGGAGGGGGTAGCATTGGATATAGAACCATCTTAAATCACTTTTGTGCATGCCATGTGGACACACACAAGTTTTGGGGCCATTCCCTAGATCCGATGCTCGATTTCCGACGAAACCCTAGTTCTGTTGACCGCGCCGTCTACCCCTTTGACTGCATCCCATCGGGGGTCCCCCGGTGGGCGTATGCCTACGTTTGAGCTTGGTTAGGTCATAGGTACATGTGGAAACAAGGATCATCCCATATGATCCCAAGGTTCTCTCCGGTTCACCTCCGAGGGAGTTCCCCCTATACATGCAGAATCTGCCTATGTGTAGGAACCCCCTATCCGAGAAGCCGGGCACACCCGGAGGGGGTAGCATTGGATATAGAACCATCTCAAATCACTTTTGTGCATGCCATGTGGACACACACAACTTTTGGGGCCATTCCCTAGATCCGATGCTCGATTTCCGACGAAACCCTAGTTCTGTTGACCGCGTGATGCTGTCCAAGACTGGCGCGTAGTTGACGTGGGAGGTTTAATGGCGGTTGACGGGCTTGGTGGAGTGTCTTGATTCGTCCCCGGCAACGGCGCTAGAAAATAGCTTGATGTCTACGCCCCCTCCTTTTCCTGTAGACAGTGTTGGGCCTCCAAGAGCAGAGGTTTGTAGAACAGCAGCAAGTTTCCCTTAAGTGGATCACCCAAGGTTTATCGAACTCAGGGAGGAAGAGGTCAAAGATATCCCTCTCATGCAACCCTGCAACCACAAAGCAAGAAGTCTCTTGTGTCCCCAACACACCTAATAGGTGTACTAGTTCGGCGAAGAGATAGTGAAATACAGGTGGTATGAATAAGTATGAGCAGTAGCAACGGTGCCAGAAAATAGCTTGCTGGCGTGTAGTTGATGGTGGTAGTATTGCAGCAGAGGTAACGCAAAGAAACAAGAAACAAGCAAAGGATAGCAGTATTTAGGAACAAGGCCTAGGGATTACACTTTCACTAGTGGACACTCTCAACTTTGATCACATAACAGAATAGATAAATGCATACTCTACACTCTTGTTGGATGATGAACACATTGCGTAGGATTACACGAACCCTCAATGCCGGAGTTAACAAGCTCCACAATTCAATGTTCATATTTAAATAACCTTAGAGTGCATGAAAGATCAATTCGACTAAACCAAGTACTAGCATAGCATGCACACTGTCACCTTCATGCTATGTAGGAGGAATAATACACATCAATACTATCATAGCAATAGTTAACTTCATAATCTACAAGAGATCATAATCATAGCATAAACCAAGTACTAACACGGATGCACACACTGTCACCATTACACCGTGCAGGAGGAATAAAACTACTTTAATAACATCACTAGAGTAGCACATAGATAAATTGTGATACAAAATACATTGCAATCATAAAGAGATATAAATAAGCACTTCACTATGCCATTCATAACAGTGAATAAGTATTCTGTGAAATATAGCCTAAGAGACCCACACGATGCACACACTGTCACCTTTACACACGTGGGACAAGGAGTCTCCGGAGATCACATGAGTAAAATTCACTTGACTAGCATAATGACATCTAGATTACAAGCATCATCATATGAATCTCAATCATGTAAGGCAGCTCATGAGATTATTGTATTGAAGTACATAGGAGAGAGATGAACCACATAGCTACCGGTACATCCCCGAGCCTCGATGGAGAACTACTCCCTCCTCATGGGAGCAGCAGCGGTGATGAAGATGGCAGTGAAGATGGCAGCGGTGTCGATGGAGAAGCCTTCCGGGGGCACTTCCCCGTTCCGGCGGCGTGCCGGAACAGAGACTCCTGTCCCCCAGATCTTGGCTTCGCGATGGCGGCGGCTCTGGAAGGTTTCTGTGGGTTTCGTCGAACGTATCAGGGTTTTCGCGACGGAGGCTTTAAATAGGCGAAGAGGCGGCGCAGGAGGGCTTCTGGGGGGCCCACACTATAGGGGGGCGCGGCCCCCCCTTGGCCGCGCCGGCCTAGGGTCTGGTGGCCCTGTGCCCCCTCTCTGGCGGTTCTCGTGTGTTCTGGATGCTTCCGGGCAAAATAGGAACCTGGGCGTTGATTTCGTCCGATTCCGAGAATATTTCGTTACTAGGATTTCTGAAACCAAAAACAGCAGAAAACAGGAACTGGCACTTCGGCATCTTGTTAATAGGTTAGTTCCAGAAAATGCACGAATGTGACATAAAGTGTGCATAAAACATGTAGATATCATCAACAATGTGGCATGGAACATAAGAAATTATCGATACGTCGGAGACGTATCAACATCCCCAAGCTTAGTTCTGCTCGTCCCGAGCAGGTAAAACGATAACAAAGATAATTTCTGGAGTGACATGCCATCATAACCTTGATTATACTATTGTAAGCATATGTAATGAATGCAGCAATCCAAGACAATGGTAATGACATGAGTAAACAACTGAATCATAAAGCAAAGACTTTTCATGAATAGTACTTCGAGACAAGCATCAATAAGTTTTGCATAAAAGTTAACTCATAAAGCAATAATTCAAAGTAAAGGCATTGAAGCAACACAATGGAAGATTAAGTTTCAGCGGTTGCTTTCAACTTGTAACATGTATATCTCATGGATAATTGTCAACATAGAGTAATATAACAAGTGCAATATGCAAGTATGTAGGAATCAATGCACAGTTCACGCAAGTGTTTGCTTCTTGAGGTGGAGAGAAATAGGTGAACTGACTCAACAATGAAAGTAAAAGAATGGTCCTCCATAGAGGAAAAGCATCGATTGCTATATTTGTGCTAGAGCTTTTATTTTGAAGACATGAAACAATTTTGTCAACGGTAGTAATAAAGCATATGTATCATGTAAATTATATCTTACAAGTTGCAAGCCCCATGCATAGTATACTAATAGTGCCGCACCTTGTCCTAATTAGCTTGGACTACCGGATCATTGCAATGCACATGCTTTAACCAAGTGTCACAAAGGGGTACCTCTATGCCGCCTGTACAAAGGTCTAAGGAGAAAGCTCGCATTGGATTTCTCGCTATTGATTATTCTCAACTTAGACATCCATACCGGGACAACATAGACAACAGATAATGGACTCCTCTTTTATGCATAAGCATGTAACAACAATTAATAATTTTCTCATATGAGATTGAGGATATATGTCCAAAACTGAAACTTCCACCATGGATCATGGCTTTAGTTAGCGGCCCAATGTTCTTCTCTAACAATATGCATGCTTAACCATAAGGTGGTAGATCTCTCTTACTTCAGACAAGACGAACATGCATAGCAACTCACATGATATTCAACAAAGAATAGTTGATGGCGTCCCCAGAAACATGGTTATCGCACAACAAGCAACTTAATAAGAGATAAAGTGCATAAGTACATATTCAATACCACAATAGTTTTTAAGCTATTTGTCCCATGAGCTATATATTGTAAAGGCGAATGATGGAATTTTAAAGGTAGCACTCAAGCAATTTACTTTGGAATGGCGGAGAAATACCATGTAGTAGGTAGGTATGGTGGACACAAATGGCATAGTGGTTGGCTCAAGTATTTTGGATGCATGAGAAGTAATCCCTCTCGATACAAGGTTTAGGCTAGCAAGGTTATTTGAAACAAACACAAGGATGAAGCGGCGCAGCAAAACTCACATAAAAGACATATTGAAAACATTATAAGACTCTACACCGTCTTCCTTGTTGTTCAAACTCAATACTAGAAATTATCTAGACTTTAGAGAAACCAAATATGCAAACCAAATTTTAGCATGCTCTATGTATTTCTTCATTAATGGGTGCAAAGCATATGATGCAAGAGCTTAAACATGAGCACAAGAGTTGCCAAGTATCACATTACCCAAGACATTATAGCAATTTACTACATGTAGCATTTTCCAATTCCAACCATATAACAATTTAACGAAGAGGAAACTTCGCCATGAATATTATGAGCTAAGAACACAGGTGTTCATACGAACCAGCGGAGCGTGTCTCTCTCCCACACAAGCATGATGTAATCCAATTTATTCAAATACAAACAAAAACAAAAACAAACAGACGCTCCAAGCAAAGTACATAAGATGTGACTGAATAAAAATATAGTTTCAAGAGAAGAAACCTGATAAGTTGTCGATGAAGAAGGGGATGCCTTGGGCATCCCCAAGCTTAGACGCTTGAGTCTTCTTGAAATATGCAGGGGTGAACCACCGGGGCATCCCCAAGCTTAGACTTTTCACTCTTCTTGATCATAGTATATCATCCTCCTCTCTTGACCCTTGAAAACTTCCTTCACACCAAACTCGAAACAAACTCATTATAGGGTTAGTGCATAATCAAAAACTCACATGTTCAGAGGTGACACAATCATTCTTAACACTTCTGGACATTGCTCAAAGCTACTGGAAGGTAATGGAACAAAGAAATCCACCCAACACAGCGAAAGAGGCAATGCGAAATAAAAGGCAGAATCTGTCAAAACAGAACAGTTCGTAAAGACGAATTTTAAAATGGCACCAGACTTGCTCAGATGAAAATGCTCAAATTGAATGAAAGTTGCGTACATATCTGAGGATCACTCACGTAAATTGGCATAATTTTCTGAGTTACCTACAGAGAATTTAGCCCAGATTCGTGACAGCAAAGAAATCTGTTTCTGTGCAGTAATCCAAATCTAGTATGAACCTTACTATCAACGACTTTACTTGGCACAACAAAACACAAAACTAAGATAAGGAGAGGTTGCTACAGTAGTAAACAACTTCCAAGACACAAATATAAAACAAAGTACTGTAGCAAAATAACACATGGGTTATCTCCCAAGAAGTTCTTTTCTTTATAGCCATTAAGATGGGCTCAGCAGTTTTAATGATGCACTTGCAAGAAATAGTATTTGAAGCAAAAGAGAGCATCAAGAGGAAAATTCAAAACACATTTAAGCCTAACATGCTTCCTATGCATAGGAATCTTGTAAATAAACAAGTTCATGAAGAGCAAAGTAACAAGCATAGGAAGATAAAACAAGTGTAGCTTCAAAAATTTCAGCACATAGAGAGGCATTTTAGTAACATGAAAATTTCTACAACCATATTTTCCTCTCTCATAATAGCTTTCAGTAGTGTCATGAGCAAACTCAACAATATAACTATCACATAAAGCATTCTTATCACGAGTCTCATACATAAAATCATTACT
Source organism: Lolium perenne (assembly GCF_019359855.2). Classification (NCBI taxonomy): domain Eukaryota; kingdom Viridiplantae; phylum Streptophyta; class Magnoliopsida; order Poales; family Poaceae; genus Lolium; species Lolium perenne. The sequence continues at coordinate 190,777,483 of NC_067246.2, read as the reverse complement.
CTCCACATAAGCATAATCAATTTTATTAGTAATAGTGGGAGCAAATTCAACAAAGTAGCTATCATATATGGGAGGCATATCGTAATCATAATCAAATTTCTCCTCCATAACAGGTGGTAACAAAAGACTACTATCATCATCATAAATAGGAGGCAAAGTATCATCAAAGTAAATTTTCTCCTCAATGCTTGGGGGACTAAAAATATCATGCAAACCAGCTTCCCCAAGCTTAGAACTTTCTATATTATTATCAACAATGGTGTTCAAAGCGTTCATACTAATATTACTACCAGCATGCAAATAAGGTTCCATAGGTTTTTTAATTTTCGCATCAAACAATCCATGTTTTAAATCAGGAAATAGAATAAGAAGATCATTCTTATCCATTATGCCAAACTAGTGTAAACAAGAAACAAAAAGTTGCAATTGCAGGATCTAAAGGAAATAGCTTCGAGTACTTACAACAGCGAAAATAGCTTAGTAGCCGAGATCCGGAGTGTGAGTACCTTTTACCTTTCCTCCCCGGCAACGGCGCCAGAAAATACTTGATGCTGTCCAGGACCGGCGCGTAGTTGACGTGGGAGGTTTAATGGCGGTTGACGGGCTTGGTGGAGTGTCTTGATTCGTCCCCGGCAACGGCGCCAGAAAATAGCTTGATGTCTACGCCCCCTCCTTTTCCTGTAGACAGTGTTGGGCCTCCAAGAGCAGAGGTTTGTAGAACAGCAGCAAGTTTCCCTTAAGTGGATCACCCAAGGTTTATCGAACTCAGGGAGGAAGAGGTCAAAGATATCCCTCTCATGCAACCCTGCAACCACAAAGCAAGAAGTCTCTTGTGTCGCCAACACACCTAATAGGTGTACTAGTTCGGCGAAGAGATAGTGAAATACAGGTGGTATGAATAAGTATGAGCAGTAGCAACGGTGCCGTAAAAATAGCTTGCTGGCGTGTAGTTGATGGTGGTAGTATTGCAGCGATAGTAACGCAAGATAAAACAAGAAACAAGCAGCGATAGCAGTATTTAGGAACAAGGCCTAGGGATTACACTTTCACTAGTGGACACTCTCAACTTTGATCACATAACAGAATAGATAAATGCATACTCTACACTCTTGTTGGATGATGAACACATTGCGTAGGATTACACGAACCCTCAATGCCGGAGTTAACAAGCTCCACAATTCAATGTTCATATTTAAATAACCTTAGAGTGCATGAAAGATCAATTCGACTAAACCAAGTACTAGCATAGCATGCACACTGTCACCTTCATGCTATGTAGGAGGAATAATACACATCAATACTATCATAGCAATAGTTAACTTCATAATCTACAAGAGATCATAATCATAGCATAAACCAAGTACTAACACGGATGCACACACTGTCACCATTACACCGTGCAGGAGGAATAAAACTACTTTAATAACATCACTAGAGTAGCACATAGATAAATTGTGATACAAAATACATTGCAATCATAAAGAGATATAAATAAGCACTTCACTATGCCATTCATAACAGTGAATAAGTATTCTGTGAAATATAGCCTAAGAGACCCACGCGGTGCACACACTGTCACCTTTACACACGTGGGACAAGGAGTCTCCGGAGATCACATGAGTAAAATTCACTTGACTGGCATAATGACATCTAGATTACAAGCATCATCATATGAATCTCAATCATGTAAGGCAGCTCATGAGATTATTGTATTGAAGTACATAGGAGAGAGATGAACCACATAGCTACCGGTACAGCCCCGAGCCTCGATGGAGAACTACTCCCTCCTCATGGGAGCAGCAGCGGTGACGAAGATGGCGGTGAAGATGGCAGCGGTGTCGATGGAGAAGCCTTCCGGGGGCACTTCCCCGTTCCGGCAGCGTGCCGGAACAGAGACTCCTGTCCCCCAGATCTTGGCTTCGCGATGGCGGCGGCTCTGGAAGGTTTCTGTGGGTTTCGTCGAACGTATCAGGGTTTTCGCGATGGAGGCTTTAAATAGGCGAAGAGGCGGCGCAGGAGGGCTTCTGGGGGGGCCCACACTATAGGGGGGCGCGGCCCCCCCCCTTGGCCGCGCCGGCCTAGGGTCTGGTGGCCCTGTGCCCCCTCTCTGGCGGTTCTCGTGTGTTCTGGATGCTTCCGGGCAAAATAGGAACCTGGGCGTTGATTTCGTCCGATTCCGAGAATATTTCGTTACTAGGATTTCTGAAACCAAAAACAGCAGAAAACAGGAACTGGCACTTCGGCATCTTGTTAATAGGTTAGTTCCAGAAAATGCACGAATGTGACATAAAGTGTGCATAAAACATGTAGATATCATCAACAATGTGGCATGGAACATAAGAAATTATCGATACGTCGGAGACGTATCACCGCGCCATCTACCCCTTTGACTGCATCCCATCGGGGGTCCCCCGGTGGGCGTATGCCTACGTTTGAGCTTGGTTAGGTCATAGGTACATGTGGAAACAAGGATCATCCCATATGATCCCAAGGTTCTCTCCGGTTCACCTCCGAGGGAGTTCCCCCCTATACATGCAGAATCTGCCTAAGTGTAGGAACCCCCTGTCCGAGAAGTCGGGCACACCCGGAGGGGGTAGCATTGGATATAGAACAATCTCAAATCACTTTTGTGCATGCCATGTGGACACACACAAGTTTTGGGGCCATTCCCTAGATCCGATGCTCGATTTCCGACGAAACCCTAGTTCTGTTGACCGCGCCGTCTACCCCTTTGACTGCATCCCATCGGGGTCCCCCGGTGGGCGTATGCCTACGTTTGAGCTTGGTTAGGTCATAGGTACATGTGGAAACAAGGATCATCCCATATGATCCCAAGGTTCTCTCCGGTTCACCTCCGAGGGAGTTCCCCACTATACATGCAGAATCTGCCTAAGTGTAGGAACCCCCTGTCCGAGAAGCCGGACACACCCGGAGGTGGTAGCATTGGATATAGAACCATCTCAAATAACTTTTGTGCATGCCATGTGGACACACACAACTTTTGGGGCCATTCCCTAGATCCGATGCTCGATTTCCGACGAAACCCTAGTTCTGTTGACCGCGCCGTCTACCCCTTTGACTGCATCCCATCGGGGGTCCCCCGGTGGGCGTATGCCTACGTTTGAGCTTGGTTAGGTCATAGGTACATGTGGAAACAAGGATCATCCCATATGATCCCAAGGTTCTCTCCGGTTCACCTCCGAGGGAGTTCCCCCCTATACATGCAGAATCTGCCTAAGTGTAGGAACCCCCTGTCCGAGAAGCCGGACACACCCGGAGGGGGTAGCATTGGATATATAACCATCTCAAATCACTTTTGTGCATGCCATGTGTACACACACAAGTTTTGGGGCCATTCACCCCCTCCGAGGCTCGATTTCTAACGAAACCCTAGTTTCGTTGACCGCGCGGTCTACCCCTTAGACTGCATCCCATTGGGGGTCTCCCGGTGGGCATATGCCTCCATTTGAGTTTGGTTAGGTCATAGGTACATGTGGTAACAAGGATTATCCCATATGATCCCAAGGTTCTCGCCGGTTCACCTCCGAGGGAGTTCCCCCCTATACATGCAGAATCTGCCTAAGTGTAGGAACCCCCTGTCCGAGAAGCCGGGCACACCCGGAGGGGGTAGCATTGGATATAGAACCATCTCAAATCACTTTTGTGCATGCCATGTGGACACACACAACTTTTGGGGCCATTCCCTAGATCCGATGCTCGAGAACGTTTGGTCATTATAAGTAAACAAACCGGCTTGTCCTTTGTGCTAAAAAGGATTGGGCCACTCGCTGCAATTGTTACTCTCGCACTTTACTTACTCGTACTTTATTCAACTGTTACATCAAAACCCCCTGAATACTTGTCTGTGAGCATTTACAGTGAATCCTTCATCGAAACTGCTTGTCAACACCTTCTGCTCCTCGTTGGGATCGACATTCTTACTTATCGAAAATACTACGATACACCCCCTATACTTGTGGGTCATCAAGACTATTTTCTGGCGCCGTTGCCGGGGAGTGAAGCGCTATTGGTAAGTGGAATTGGTAAGGAAAACCTTTACTGTTTGTGCTGATTTTATTTCTGCCTGCTGCTATAAGTCATTATGGAGAGATCTTCTCTTCAATTTCTATTTGGGAAATCTACTACTACTGCAACGGTAGTGGATGAGGCGCCAGGTGAGGAAGTGATACCATATAAAATACCTATGAAAATTCTTGAACGTGTTATGGATAACCGCTATGAAGGGGATGGAACTGTCCACCCTGGAGATCATTTATTGTTCTTACATGAATTATGCGGTTTATTCAAGTGTGCAGGTATTGCTATGGATGAAGTGAGGAAGAAACTATTCTCTTTATCGTTGTCTGGTATGGCGGCGCATTGGTATAAATTACTGGATAATGGGGATTCTCTTGAATGGAATGATATTGTGCCCCGATTTTATTCTAAGTTCTATCCTCCAAGTGAAATTCACAAGGATCGGAATCGCATATATAATTTTTGGCCTCATGATGGAGAGAGTATTGCCCAAGCTTGGGGGAGATTGAAGTCTTTAATGCTCAAATGCCCCATTCATGAGCTTCCTGGTAATGTTATTATTGATAATTTCTATGCAAGACTTTCTTTTCAAGACAAGACCTTGCTGGATACTTCTTGTTCTGGATCATTTATACGCAACAAAGAAGAGTTTAAAAGGGACCTTCTTGATCGGATCCAAGAAAATACTGAAGGTTGGGAGAACGACAAGGATAGAGAATCAGGTATAATTTATGATTATAAATGCATTGAAGCTTTTATGGATACTGATAAATTTCGTAATATGAGTGCTACATATGGTCTTGATTCTCAAGTTGCTGCAAATCTTTATAAAGCTTTTGCCTCTCATTATGAATTGCCAAAGAAGAATTTTGATAAGTATCATGAACCGTATAAAGATAAAATTGATTCATCTATTAATAAATGCATTGTAGTTGAAACTGCTGATCATGTTATTCCTGAAGCTTATATTGAAAAAACTCCTTTCCCTGCTAAAATGAAGGAGTACTCTGTTATAAATAGTGCAGTTCATAAAAGTGAAAAGAAACCTGTAGAACCTGAAGAACAAATAAAAGTTGAACCTGCTGTTGCAATAGTTAAAGATCTTGTGACTGAAAATGTGGAGGATGGTCATATTATTTTCTGTGAAGATGCTTCTAATATTGTTTCACATCCTAATAAACCCAAACAAGCTAGTGTTCCTATGCTATCTGTTAAAATTGGTGATCATTGCTATTATGGATTATGTGATATTGGTGCAAGTGTTAGTGCTATTCCTTATGAGCTTTACACGGAGATTATGCACGAAATTGATTCTTGTGAACTTGAAGATATTGATGTGGTTATTCAGCTGGCTAACAGAGAAACTATTTCTCCAATTGGTATTGTTCGAGATGTGGAAGTTTTATGCGGTAAGATTAAATATCCTGCTGACTTTTTGGTACTTGGTTCTGCTGCTAGTGATTATTGTCCTATCATTTTTGGTAGACCTTTTCTAAATACTTGTGGAGCTATTATAGATTGCAAGAAAGAGAAAATTTTGACTAAATTTGCTGGTGAATCTTATGAGTTTAACTTCTCTAAATTTACCAAAACTCCTTATAAAGCTGATTTGCCTAGTGATGATTTTAGAATGGAGCAGTGTGCATCTATTGTTCTTGTTCCTAACAATCCCTTGCAGCAACATTTGGAGGATAGCGAGAGTGAAGTTTTTAGGAAAGAAAGAGATGAGCTTGAGGAAATTTTTCTTCGCCAACCTATTCTCAAGCATGATTTACCGGTGGAAGATTTGGGTACAACACCGCCACCAAAGGAAGATCCTGTTTTTGAATTAAAGCCTTTGCCTGATAATCTTAAATATGCTCATATTGATGATAAGAAAATATATCCTGTTATTATTAGTTCTAAGCTTTCAGAGATTGAGGAAGAAAGGTTATTGGAAATATTGAAGAAACACCGCGGCGCTATTGGCTACACTCTTGATGATTTGAAGGGGATTTCTCCTTCTATTTGCCAACATGCTATTAATATGGAAGATGATGCAAAGCCTGTTGTTGAACCTCAGCGTCGTCTAATTCCGAAGATGAAGGAAGTGGTAAGGAATGAGGTATTAAGACTTCTTGAAGCTGGTATTATATATCCTATTGCTGATAGTAGATGGGTTAGTCCTGTGCATTGCGTTCCCAAGAAAGGAGGAATGACTGTTGTGCCTAATGATAATGATGAGCTCATCCCTCAAAGAGTAGTTGTAGGGTATAGAATGTGCATTGATTTTCGAAAAGTTAATAAAGTTACTAAGAAAGATCATTACCCTTTACCATTTATTGATCAAATGCTAGAAAGATTGTCTAAAAATACTCATTTTTGTTTTCTTGATGGTTATTCTGGGTTTTCACAAATTGCTGTTAAAGCTAAAGATCAAGAGAAAACCACTTTCACTTGTCCCTATGGAACTTATGCTTATAGACGTATGCCTTTTGGTTTATGTAATGCTCCTGCTACTTTTCAAAGATGCATGTCTGCTATTTTTCATGGTTTTTGTGAGAGTATTGTAGAGGTATTCATGGATGATTTTTCCGTCTATGGGAATTCTTTTGATAGTTGCTTGCGAAACCTTGATAAAGTTTTGCAGAGATGTGAAGAAACTAACCTTGTTCTTAATTGGGAGAAATGCCACTTTATGGTTAATGAAGGAATTGTATTGGGACATAAAATTTCTGAGAGAGGTATTGAAGTTGATAGAGCTAAAGTTGAAGCAATTGAGAAGATGCCCTATCCGAGGGATGTTAAAGGTATTCGTAGTGTTCTTGGTCATGCTGGGTTTTATAGGAGGTTTATTAAAGGTTTCTCCAAGATTTCAAAACCTCTTACTAATCTTCTTCAAAAAGATGTACCATTTGTTTTTGATGATGATTATAAGGAAGCTTTTGAAACTCTAAAGAAAGCCTTAACAACTGCTCCTATAGTTGAACCTCCTGATTGGAACTTACCATTTGAAATTATGTGTGATGCTAGTGATTTTGCTGTAGGCGCTGTTCTTGGACAGCGGGTAGATAAAAAACTGAATGTTATTCATTATGCTAGTAAAACTCTTGATGCTGCTCAAAGAAATTATGCTACAACTGAAAAAGAATTATTAGCTGTAGTCTTTGCTTGTGATAAATTTAGATCTTATATTGTTGATTCAAAAGTTACGATTCATACTGATCATGCTGCAATTAGATACCTTATGACAAAGAAAGATGCTAAGCCAAGGCTTATTAGATGGGTACTTCTTTTGCAAGAATTTGATTTACATATTGTAGATAGGAAAGGTGCTGATAATCCTGTTGCTGATAATTTGTCTAGATTGGAAAATATTGCTTATGATCCTGTTCCTGTTAATGATAGTTTTCCAAATGAACAATTGGCTGTAATAAAGGTGAGCTCGCGAGACAGTCCTTGGTATGCTGATTATGCTAACTTTATTGTTTCCAAGTACTTGCCTCCAACCTTTTCAGCTCAGCAAAGGAGGAAATTCTTTTATGACTTGAGGCATTATTTCTGGGATGATCCACACTTATATAAAGAAGGAGTGGATGGTATTATGCGAAGATGTGTTCCCGAATATGAACAACAAGAGATATTGAGTAAATGTCATGGTAGTGCTTATGGAGGACATCACGCCGGAGAAAGAACCGCGCAAAAGGTTCTACAATCAGGTTTTTATTGGCCAACTCTCTTCAAGGATGCGAGAAAGTTTATTTTATCTTGTGATGAATGCCAAAGGGTTGGTAATATCTCTAGACGTAATGAAATGCCTATGAATTATACTCTTGTTATTGAACCGTTTGATTGTTGGGGATTTGACTTCATGGGACCTTTTCCGTCTTTAGAAGGTAACACTCACATACTTGTTGTTGTTGATTATGTTACTAAATGGGTGGAAGCAATACCTACAAAAAGTGCTGATGGTGAGACCTCTTTAAGAATGCTTTTAGACATTATTTTTCCTAGATTTGGAGTGCCTAGATATATTATGACTGATGGAGGTTCTCATTTTATTCATGGAGGTTTTAGAAAAACTCTTGCTATGTATGGTATTAATCATAGAATTGCTTCCGCTTATCATCCTCAAACTAGTGGTCAAGTAGAATTATCAAATAGAGAGATTAAGTCTATTTTGGGAAAGACTGTTAATAAAACTAGAAAGAATTGGGCTAGTAAATTGAAGGATGCACTATGGGCTTATAGAACTGCTTATAAAAATCCCATGGGAATGTCACCTTATAAAATGGTTTATGGGAAAGCTTGTCATTTACCTTTAGAACTAGAGCACAAAGCTTATTGGGCTGTTAGAGAATTAAATAAAGATCCTAAACTTGCCGGTGATAAGAGGTTGTTGCAATTAAGTTCTCTAGATGAATGGAGAAGTGAAGCTTATGAAAATGCTAAACTCTTTAAAGAGAAAGTTAAAAAATGGCATGATAAAAGGATTATCAAAAGAGAATTTAATATTGGGGATAAAGTCCTATTGTATCGGTCTCGTCTCAGATTCTTTGCAGGGAAATTACTCTCGAAATGGGAAGGACCATATGTTGTCGAGGAGGTGTATCGTTCAGGAGCAATTAAAATTAGCTCTCTCCAAGGCAATGCTACGCAAGTGGTGAATGGACAAAGACTCAAGCATTATATCTCGGGTGATTCCTATAATGTTGATGTTGATATTATTCAAGTGGAAACACCGGAGGCTTTCATCAAAAGGCAAATTGACAGTCCGCCAGAACTCGACTTTGAATAGGTAACAGTACTGGTAATGAAAAGTACGCAATTTACTTTCCGAACAATATTTTTGCTGTTTTTGGAAAATATGAAAAATTACGAGTTCGAAACGGAGTGGAAAGGACGCACGAGGGGGTGCCACCATAGGCCGGCGCGGCCTGGCTTGGGCCCGCGCCGACCTATGGTTTGGCTGCCTCGTCGCCCCTTTCCGACTCTGGTTCGATCTGGTACTTTCCGTTTGTCGTGAAAATTTTTGCTATATAATCCCCCGGACCCCTGGAGGTCCGTATATCGTTTTCTCGACGTGTTTTGTTTCGAGCTGTTTCTACCAGGATCTGTTTTCGGTCTAGAAGCACCATGGCCTCCAACAACAAGGGCAAGGGGCTTTCCGAGGAAGAAGTGAAGAGGGTGCCATCAAGACAAGAGCAAGCCATTGGGAGCAAGCAAATCTTGGTGGGATCTGTCGACACTCGACGTTTTTTTTCTCATAACTTGCAGGGACCTTTACCACCCGCTCTTAGCCTCAACTCCTTCCCTGTGTTGGAAGAAGCTCTACGGACTACCGATGAGTTTTGTGATCAATATAGGGCTCTAAGAAGAGAAGTGGAGATACTCCAGGAGGAGAATTGCCGTCTCCGAAGAATACTGGAATACCATTCGATTCGCATCACAAGGTCATCATCGCCAACTTCAGATAACAATGAATATCTTCGAGTCTTAGTGCAGAATTGCCAAGCTGAGAAGCTGAAGTTGAAGGAGCTTATTAGGAAGCGCGGGAGGAATTCATCACCACCATCTCCGCAGGAGTAATCCATCATCGGTATTGGCATCCCCTTTGGTTTGTTCCAAGCTTGGGGGAGTGCCGCGGTATCACATTATCACTACCTTTTACTTTTATTGTCAAGTAGTGTCATATCATGAGTAGGGAAGTTATCATATAAGGTGGGTTGCAGTTTGGAAGTATCTCTACTTTAGTTGGTTGTCTATGTATCCCTTGGTGTGAGTTATCGTTATGGAATATTAATGAGAAGTTTTATCATTTGCATATTGCACATCTTATTCTAGTTTGCAATCTCTATTATATGATTTACCTTGTTGTTAGTATTGGTATCACTTTGGGAGCATTGAATAAATCTATTTGGTTTTGGCAAACTTAGCATTGGTCAATAGCAACAACACTTTGAGGTTTAAGTAGAAAAGAGAAATACATGTAGTTGTTTCGTTGTCTTTCTTTCTTGTTAGCTCATAGCTTATTATTCTGAAGTTAAAATTGTTTGTGCTTATAAGGAAGATGCATGATTGTTTCTATCACATGTATATTTGTTTGTTTCCCTCGACTCTTATGCTTGCTAATTAACCTTGCTAGCCAAAGACCTGTACTGAGAGGGAATACTTCTCGTGCATCCAAACCTTAGCCCATACTTATGCCATTTGTGTCCACCATACCTACTTACTACATGGTAATTTCTGCCATTCCAAGCAAATACTTCATGTGCTACCTTTAAACAATTCAAAACTTAGTATCTCTTATTTGTGTCAATGTTTTATAGCTCATGAGGAAGTATGTGGTGTTTTATCTTTCAATCTTGTTGGGCAACTTTCACCAATGGACTAGCGGCTTCATCCGCTTATCCAATAATTTTGCAAAAGAGCTGGCAATGGGATTCCCAGTCCCAAATTAATTAAACTAAATAGACACTCCTCCATGGTATGTGATTGATGGACGGCACCCGAAGGATTCGGTTAGCCATGGCTTGTGTAAGCAAAGGTTGGGGGGAGTGTCATCATCATAATAAAACCAAAATAAAAAGGCACTCCTCCATGGTATGAGATTGTTGGCAGGCACCCGAGGATTCGGTTAGCCATGGTTTGTGAAAGAAAGGTTGGAAGGAGTGCCACACAAAATGAAAATAATATGGGAGCCGCTCTTTGAAGGTTTGTTTGGCAAGGGGGTTAGAGTACCCGCTACCAGTCGTTGACAACAACAAACACCTCTCAAAATGTTACTTCTATTATCTCTATATGATTTCAAAACTGAAAAAGCTCTAGCACATGATTTAATCCCTGCTTCCCTCTGCGAAGGGCCTGTCTTTTACTTTATGTTGAGTCAGTAAACCTATTTCCCTCCATCTTGAGCAAGCATTTGAGTAGTTGTGATCAAACCATTATATTGTGATTTGCTTCATCATGTCTTTTATTCTTCTTTGTTTAGTACAAGTTTTATCTAAATGAATATAGCTTTGCAAGTTATCAATGATTATGAGGAGACTATTATGATTGGGTATGCAAGTTGTGCAATATAAACTTTAACATGAGAGCGCTGCTCAATGAGATAAGTATAATCTGTTAATTGTTCTCTGACCAAGAACGAAGTTTGCCATCACCAATTATGATTTCTTATGCACCTTTATTTGTGATTACCTTATACTTGTTTCAAGTTGAGTTATATGAGGAAGTTGTCTACTATAATGTCTTGTGCGAATGAATATGATGCTTCTTGTCCGTATTTTATTTATCGACTCTTCACTCCATAAACATGTGGTCCTGTTTACCGAGCTCAGTTTCGCTTGGGGACAAGCGAAGTCTAAGCTTGGGGGGGTTGATACGTCCAATTTGTATCACTATTTTATATCATAATTTGCTGTTATTCATCGATATATTTCATATTGGGGTACAATACTTATGTTATTTCATCTATTTTGCATGTTTCATCATTACTGGAGGATCAAGCACCGGAGCCAGGATTCTGCTGGAAAAAGCACCGTCAGAACGCAATATTTCGGAAGATCAACTGTGGAAGGAAATTATACCAAAAATCCTATTTTTCAAGATGACGAAGGAAGCCAGAAGGAGGAGCCAGCTGGACCCAGGGTGGGCTGATACGTCTCCGACGTATCGATAATTTCTTATGTTCTATGCCACATTATTGATGTTATCTACATGTTTTATGCACACTTTATGTCATATTCGTGCATTTTCTGGAACTAACCTATTAACAAGATGCCGAAGTGCCAGTTCTTGTTTTCTGCTATTTTTGGTTTCAGAAATCCTAGTAACGAAATATTCTCGGAATCGGACGAAATCAACGCCCAAGTTCCTATTTTCACCGGAAGCATCCAGAACACACGAGAACCGCCAGAGAAGGGGGACAGGGCCACCAAACCACACCCCGGCGCGGCCAGGGGGGGGCGCGCCCCCCTATGGTTTGGGCAGCCCGTGGCCCCTCTGACTCCGACTCTTCGCCTATTTAAGCCGTCATGACCTAAAACTTCGACACCAATTGACGAAAACCACAGAAACCTTCCAGAGCCGCCGCCATCGCGAAGCCAAGATCTGGGGGACAGGAGTCTCTGTTCCGGCACCCTGCCGGAGCGGGGAAGTGCCCCCGGAAGGCTTCTCCATCGACACCGCTGCCATCTCCACCGCCATCTTCATCACCGCTGCTGCTCCCATGAGGAGGGAGTAGTTCTCCATCGAGGCTCGGGGCTGTACTGGTAGCTATGTGGTTCATCTCTCTCCCATGTACCTCAATACAATAATCTCATGAGCTGCTTTACATGATTGAGATTCATATGAGTTTGTATCACAATTTGTCTATGTGCTACTCTAGTGATGTTATTAAAGTATTCTATTCCTCCTGCATGGTGTAAAGGTGACTAGTGTGTGCACCATGTGGTTCTTGTCGTAGGCTATGATCATGATCTCTTGTGGATTGTGAAGTTAACTATTACTATGATGATATTGATGTGATCTATTTGGTTATGTTGATCTATCTTACACTATAAGGTTACTTAAATATGAACAAATTGTGGAGCTTGTTAACTCCGGCATTGAGGGTTCGTGTAATCCTACGCAATGCGTTCATCATCCAACAAGAGTGTAGAGTATGCATTTATCTGTTCTGTTATGTGATCAATGTTGAGAGTGTCCACTAGTGAAAGTGTAATCCCTAGGCCTTGTTCCTAAATACTGCTATCGCTGCTTGTTTACTGTTTTACTGTGTTACTACTGCTGCAATACTACCACCATCAACTACACGCCAGCAAGCTATTTTCTGGCACCGTTGCTACTGCTTATATATATTCATACCACCTGTATTTCACTATCTCTTCGCCGAACTAGTGCACCTATTAGGTGTGTTGGGGACACAAGAGACTTCTTGCTTTGTGGTTGCAGGGTTGCATGAGAGGGATATCTTTGACCTCTTCCTCCCTGAGTTCGATAAACCTTGGGTGATCCACTTAAGGGAAAACTTGCTGCTGTTCTACAAACCTCTGCTCTTGGAGGCCCAACACTGTCTACAGGAAAAGGAGGGGGAAGTAGACATCAAGCTATTTTCTGGCGCCGTTGCCGGGGAGGAAAGGTAAAAGGTACTCACACTCCGGACCTCGGCTACCAAGCTATTTCCCGGCGCTGTAAGTACTCGAAGCTATTTCCTTTAGATCCTGCAATTGCAACTTTTTGTTTCTTGTTTACACTAGTTTGGCATAATGGACAACAATGAGCTTTTTACTCTATTTCCTGATTTAAGACATGGATGGTTTGATCCGAAAATTAAAAAACCCATGGAACATGTTAGTATGAACACTTTGAATACCATTGTTGCTAATGATATGGAAAATTCTAAGCTTGGGGAAGCTGGTTTTGATGAGCATGATCTTTTTAGTCCACCAAGCATTGAGGAGAAAATTTTCTTTGATGATACTTTGCCTCCTATTTATGATGATTATAATGATAGTAGTCTTTTGTTACCGCCTGTTATGGAGAGTAAATTTGATTATGATTACAATATGCCTCCTATATTTGATGATGAGAATAATAATGATAGCTACTTTGTTGAATTTGCTCCCGCTACAACTAATAAAATTGATTATGCTTATGTGGAGAGTAATAATTTTATGCATGAGACTCATGATAAGAATGCTTTATGTGATAGTTATATTGTTGAGTTTGCTCATGTTGCTACTGAAAGTTATTATGAGAGAGGAAAATATGGTTGTAGAAATTTTCATGTTACTAAAACACCTCTCTATGTGCTGAAATTTTTGAAACTACACTTGTTTTATCTTCCTATGCTTGTTACTTTGCTCTTCATGAACCTGTTTATTTACAAGATTCCTATGCATAGGAAGCATGTTAGACTTAAATGTGTTTTGTATTTGCCTCTGGATGCTCTCTTTTGCTTCAAATACTATTTCTTGCGAGTGCATCATTAAAACTGCTGAGCCCATCTTAATGGCTATAAAGAAAAGAACTTCTTGGGAGATAACCCATGTGTTATTTTGCTACAGTACTTTGTTTTTATTTTGTGTCTTGGAAGTTGTTTACTACTGTAGCAACCTCTCCTTATCTTAGTTTTGTGTTTTGTTGTGCCAAGTAAAGTCTTTGATAGTAAAGTAAGTACTAGATTTGGATTACTGCGCAGTTCCAGATTTCTTTGCTGTCACGAATCTGGGTCCACCTCCCTGTAGGTAGCTCAGAAAATTAAGCCAATTTACGTGCATGATCCTCAGATATGTACGCAACTTTCATTCAATTTGAGCATTTTCATTTGAGCAAGTCTGGTGCCATTTTAAAATTCGTCAATACGAACTGTTCTGTTTTGACAGATTCTGCCTTTTATTTCGCATTGCCTCTTTTGCTATGTTGGATGAATTTCTTTGATCCACTAATGTCCAGTAGCATTATGCAATGTCCAGAAGTGTTAAGAATGATTGTGTCACCTCTGAATATGTTAATTTTTATTGTGCACTAACCCTCTAATGAGTTGTTTCGAGTTTGGTGTGGAGGAAGTTTTCAAGGATCAAGAGAGGAGTATGATGCAACATGATCAAGGAGAGTGAAAGCTCTAAGCTTGGGGATGCCCCGGTGGTTCACCCCTGCATATATTAAGAAGACTCAAGCGTCTAAGCTTGGGGATGCCCAAGGCATCCCCTTCTTCATCGACAACATTATCAGGTTCCTCCCCTGAAACTATATTTTTATTCCATCACATCTTATGTGCTTTGCTTGGAGCGTCGGTTTGTTTTTGTTTTTGTTTTGTTTGAATAAAATGGATCCTAGAATTCACTTTATGGGAGAGAGACACGCTCCGCTGTAGCATATGGACAAGTATGTCCTTGGTTTCTACTCATAGTATTCATGGCGAAGTTTCTTCTTCGTTAAATTGTTATATGGTTGGAATTGGAAAATGATACATGTAGTAATTGCTATAAATGTCTTGGGTAATGTGATACTTGGCAATTGTTGTGCTCATGTTTAAGCTCTTGCATCATATGCTTTGCACCCATTAATGAAGAAATACATAGAGCATGCTAAAATTTGGTTTGCATATTTGGTTTCTCTAAGGTCTAGATAATTTCTAGTATTGAGTTTGAACAACAAGGAAGACGGAGTAGAGTCTTATAATATTTTCAATATGTCTTTTATGTGAGTTTTGCTGCACCGGTTCATCCTTGTGTTTGTTTCAAATAAGCCTTGCTAGCCTAAACCTTGTATCGAGAGGGAATACTTCTCATGCATCCAAAATACTTGAGCCAACTACTATGCCATTTGTGTCCACCATACCTACCTACTACATGGTATTTTCCGCCATTCCAAAGTAAATTGCTTGAGTGCTACCTTTAAAATTCCATCATTCACCTTTGCAATATATAGCTCATGGGACAAATAGCTTAAAAACTATTGTGGTACTGAATATGTACTTATGCACTTTATCTCTTATTAAGTTGCTTGTTGTGCGATAACCATGTTCACTGGGGACGTCCTCAACTACTCTTTGTTGAATTTCATGTGAGTTGCTATGCATGTCCGTCTTGTCTGAAGTAGGAGAGATCTACCACCTTATGGTTAAGCATGCATATTGTTAGAGAAGAACATTGGGCCGCTAACTAAAGCCATGATCCATGGTGGAAGTTTCAGTTTTGGACATATATCCTCAATCTCAAATGAGAAAATTATTAATTGTTGTTACATGCTTATGCATAAAAGAGGAGTCCATTATCTGTTGTCTATGTTGTCCCGGTATGGATGTCTAAGTTGAAGAATAATCAATAGCGAGAAATCCAATGCGAGCTTTCTCCTTAGACCTTTGTACAGGCGGCATAGAGGTACCCCTTTGTGACACTTGGTAAAAACATGTGCATTGTGATGATCCGGTAGTCCAAGCTAATTAGGACAAGGTGCGGGCACTATTAGTATACTATGCATGAGGCTTGCAACTTGTAAGATATAATTTACATGATACATATGCTTTATTACTACCGTTGACAAAATTGTTTCATGTTTTCAAAATCAAAGCTCTAGCACAAATATAGCAATCGATGCTTTTCCTCCATGGAGGACCATTCTTTTACTTTCAATGTTGAGTCGGTTCACCTATTTCTCTCCACCTCAAGAAGCAAACACTTGTGTGAACTGTGCATTGATTCCTACATACTTGCTTATTGCACTTATTATATTACTCTATGTTGACAATATCCATGAGATATACATGTTATGAGTTGAAATCAACCGCTGAAACTTAATCTTCTTTTGTGTTGCTTCAATGCCTTTACTTTGAATTATTGCTTTATGAGTTAACTCTTATGCAAGACTTATTGATGCTTGTCTTGAAGTGTTATTCATGAAAAGTCTTTGCTTTATGATTCAGTTGTTTACTCATGTCATTACCATTGTTTTGATCGCTGCATTCACTACATATGCTTTACAAATAGTATGATCAAGGTTATGATGGCATGTCACTCCAGAAATTATCTGTGTTATCGTTTTACCTGCTCGGGACGAGCAGAACTAAGCTTGGGGATGCTGATACGTCTCCGACGT
Organism: Lolium perenne; assembly: GCF_019359855.2. NCBI lineage: Eukaryota > Viridiplantae > Streptophyta > Magnoliopsida > Poales > Poaceae > Lolium > Lolium perenne. Next base: position 190,760,863 of record NC_067246.2, on the reverse strand, counting down.
ATCGATAATTTCTTATGTTCTATGCCACATTATTGATGTTATCTACATGTTTTATGCACACTTTATGTCATATTCGTGCATTTTCTGGAACTAACCTATTAACAAGATGCCGAAGTGCCAGTTCTTGTTTTCTGCTGTTTTTGGTTTCAGAAATCCTAGTAACGAAATATTCTCGGAATCGGACGAAATCAACGCCCAAGTTCCTATTTTCACCGGAAGCATCCAGAACACACGAGAACCGCCAGAGAAGGGGGACAGGGCCACCAAACCACACCCCGGCGCGGCCAGAGGGGGGGGGGCGCCCCCCTATGGTTTGGGCAGCCCGTGGCCCCTCCGACTCCGACTCTTCGCCTATTTAAGCCGTCATGACCTAAAACTTCGACACCAATTGACGAAAACCACACAAACCTTCCAGAGCCGCCGCCATCGCGAAGCCAAGATCTGGGGGACAGGAGTCTCTGTTCCGGCACCCTGCCGGAGCGGGGAAGTGCCCCCGGAAGGCTTCTCCATCGACACCGCTGCCATCTCCACCGCCATCTTCATCACCGCTGCTGCTCCCATGAGGAGGGAGTAGTTCTCCATCGAGGCTCGGGGCTGTACCGGTAGCTATGTGGTTCATCTCTCTCCCATGTACCTCAATACAATAATCTCATGAGCTGCTTTACATGATTGAGATTCATATGAGTTTGTATCACAATTTATCTATGTGCTACTCTAGTGATGTTATTAAAGTATTCTATTCCTCCTGCATGGTGTAAAGGTGACTAGTGTGTGCACCATGTGGTTCTTGTTGTAGGCTATGATCATGATCTCTTGTGGATTGTGAAGTTAACTATTACTATGATGATATTGATGTGATCTATTTGGTTATGTTGATCTATCTTACACTATAAGGTTACTTAAATATGAACAAATTGTGGAGCTTGTTAACTCCGGCATTGAGGGTTCGTGTAATCCTACGCAATGCGTTCATCATCCAACAAGAGTGTAGAGTATGCATTTATCTGTTCTGTTATGTGATCAATGTTGAGAGTGTCCACTAGTGAAAGTGTAATCCCTAGGCCTTGTTCCTAAATACTGCTATCGCTACTTGTTTACTGTTTTACTGTGTTACTACTGCTGCAATACTACCACCATCAACTACACGCCAGCAAGCTATTTTCTGGCACCGTTGCTACTGCTTATATATATTCATACCACCTGTATTTCACTATCTCTTCGCCGAACTAGTGCACCTATTAGGTGTGTTGGGGACACAAGAGACTTCTTGCTTTGTGGTTGCAGGGTTGCATGAGAGGGATATCTTTGACCTCTTCCTCCCTGAGTTCGATAAACCTTGGGTGATCCACTTAAGGGAAAACTTGCTGCTGTTCTACAAACCTCTGCTCTTGGAGGCCCAACACTGTCTACAGGAAAAGGAGGGGGAAGTAGACATCATGGGCCCACACCATAGGGCGGCGCGGCCCATGGCCTGGCCGCGCCACCATGTGGTGTGGGGGCCCCACAGCCCCTTTCGTCTCCTTTTCTTCGCGAAACCCTTCGTCCCGAAAACCTAAGCCACAGAGGGTACCTCGCGAAGAGTTACAGCCGCCTCTGCGGGGCGGAGAACACCAGAGAGAAAAGAGCTCTCCGGCGGGCAGGAATCCGCCGGGGAAATTCCCTCCGGGAGGGGGAAATCGACGCCATCGTCACCGACATCGAGCTGGACATCATCTCCATCACCATCATCATCATCTTCATCATCATCACCGCCATCTACACCGCAGCACCTCGTCACCGCTGTAGCAATTTGGGTTTGATCTTGATTGTTTGATAGGGGAAACTCTCCCGGTATCGATCTCTACTTGTTGTTGATGCTATTGAGTGAAACCATTGAACCAAGTTTATGTTCAGATTGTTATTCATCGTCATATCAGCTCTGATCATGTTCCATATGATGTCTCGTGAGTAGTTCGTTTAGTTCTTGAGGACATGGGTGAAGTCTAAATGTTAGTAGTGAACTATGGTTGAGTAATATTCAATGGTATGATATTTAAGTTGTGGTGTTATTCTTCTAGTGGTGTCATGTGAACGTCGACTACATGACACTTCACCATTTATGGGCCTAGAGGAATGCATCTTGTACTCGTTTGCCAATTGCGGGGTTGCCGGAGTGACAGAAACCTAAACCCCCGTTGGTATATCGATGCAGGAGGGATCGCAGGATCTCAGAGTTTAAGGCTGTGGTTAGATTTATTCTTAATTACTTTCTTGTAGTTGCGGATGCTTGCAAGGGGTATAATCACAAGTATGTATTAGTCCTATGAAGGGCGGTACATTAGCATAGGTTCACCCACACAACACTTATCATAACAATGAAGATTATTTAGCCGTATGTAGCGAAAGCACTAGACTAAAATCCCGTGTGTCCTCGAGAACGTTTGGTCATTATAAGTAAACAAACCGGCTTGTCCTTTGTGCTAAAAAGGATTGGGCCACTCGCTGCAATTGTTACTCTCGCACTTTACTTACTCGTACTTTATTCAACTGTTACATCAAAACCCCCTGAATACTTGTCTGTGAGCATTTACAGTGAATCCTTCATCGAAACTGCTTGTCAACACCTTCTGCTCCTCGTTGGGATCGACATTCTTACTTATCGAAAATACTACGATACACCCCCTATACTTGTGGGTCATCATTGTGCCGTGGGTAGCCGTCGGCACAGTAGGAGATGGGACCCAGTTGTCAGGCTCTGGGCCGACGGCCGCGGTTGCGCCGTGGGCCACCGTCGGCACAGCCTAGACGGCGCCGTGACAGCCTAACGGCTGGGCCCACCTATCAGTGCCTGTGCCGACGGGTGAGTCTGTGCCGACGGTGACCTTCGGGCTCCATATTTGTGTGCCGACGGCCATAGTTGCGCCGACGGTGACCGTCGGTGTAACATGCAGTGTGCCGATGGCCGGCCTGTGCCGACGGTGAACTCCGTCGCCGGTCGACGAGGGCTTCTGTGCCGACGGCCCCGACATTTGGCCGTCGGCACATCGGGTGGCCGTCGGCACATGCCGGCTCTCCCGTAGTGCGAGAGAGCAATCGCATCTTTGATCTTGTTTACACCATGGTCATATTCTTGCAATATATGTGTTTGTTCCACGATCTACGCTTACGTGTGCACATTCCTAAAAAAATTCTTAAACCCTCTCTTTCTCAAAACACAAGCATTTGTGGATTCTATATTTGTCGTTAGTATGACGATCATACGGAAAAAAGAATTATTCGCTGACAGTTTAATGATATCGATCCTACTGCGATAAGCAACGATTGTATGAATTGACCGGCCATCCCCTCTACCATAGCACGTAACTGGCTCCTATATGCGAGGTAGTAGAGTATTACTAAATCGATTTCATACGGCACTTTCATATCATGATGACAGCATAGATCGACTATTCGCGCACATGTGTCCAGGTCAAACTAAGCAATATAGCACGTTTACGTATGACTGTATGAGTGTCTCCGATGCTGTGCGGTCTCAAATTACGGAAGGAATGAGTTCCACGACGAGCATATATATTAGCAGGACGACTGGACGAGAGCATATTGGCAAGGACGATGATCGCAGGCTATTCGCCTTATTCCGACGGTTGAGCTCAGTTTTATAATACATCCACCTTCTAAAATTAGTCCAATTTATCTTTTTGTTCAGCCAAAAATATATTTCACGTTAATATTTTGCGGTAGTGTACATAGTTGACTACATCTAGGTATTTCTTTTGGAATTTTCTAGAAATATGAAATCAAGTTTTCATTTCTTTTAGAAGCGCTGCACGAAGCTCAGGTGCCAAAGCCATTTATCAGAATACCCCCCGCTATATTGTGATCAATCCGATATTTGGTTGTCAAAGTTGGGGTGTGCGTTTATACAGCTCCTGACACAAATTTAGTTGGTCACGATTATGTTCTTTTCGTAGTTTGTTCACTAGGGACGCCAAGAAAAAGGCGAGTTGTAAAATGCGGAGTAACAAAATGACTACATTGAGTTTTTTTACGTAACTTAAGGTTCTACCAAGGCTCATTATTATTTGTGATTTACTTCAAAAAATTATTATTTGTGATTGTTTAAGTTTTGTTATGTCTAATGTACTTATTCGAATTGTTTGCAGAATAATAATAATAATAATAATAATAATAATAATAATAATAATAATAATAATAATAATAATAATAATAATAATAATAATAATAATAATAATAATAGGAAGAATTAACTGCAACATACATGCACGTTATTGCAAATTATTGTCTAAGTTGTCATGGTTGAATTTGCTGATACCAAAAGGTTTGGTAAGGAGTGACTTTGATGTAAATTATCCTTGATTAAGTGATGGGAATTGTGGATTTCCCGGTGGCCATCAAATAGCACAAGTGCAGACTTTCACAGCATATCATGTCCCATGCTAATGTTTGTCTAAGATAGGTAAAGAATTCCAGGAGAAAATTACAAAAAACCACCACATATCAGGCAGTTGTTTCAGAAAGCCACCACTTTACGATTTTTTTTCAAAAAACAACCACTATAGAGATAACCCGTTACAAATAGCACTGATTCCACTATGATGCTGGTTAATAGCTAAACTGACATGTGGGTCCCGCTGTCAGGATGACGTGGCATGTAAAATTTGTAAAAAAGACCTTGGTACATTATAAATTCTAATTTTATGGTCCACATCTTTTTTAATGGCACTTTTTTATTCCTTTTTTAATTTTTTCCACCACATTGACCAATCTAACTGGAGCCCGTCGGGCTCCGGCCAGAGAGATCAGCTACGGCCGGACGCACCGGCGGTCCGGCGCACTCGTCTCCGCCGTTTCCTACTGCGGGTAATCGCCAAGGGAGTCGAGTCAATGTGGTCTGCGTCGTCATCCCCGACCATCTTCCTCCGTTCCGGCCAATCTCCGCCGTTGACCTCTGCCGCGTCCCAGTCTCCGTATTCTCCAATGGCCCTTGAGTAGTCCCCATCTGCCGCCCCTCCTCCTGGCACGAACGGGAGCTCCACCAAATGAGACGTCGCTGCCTCTGCCACATCCCGGCCACGCTCGTGAACCTCTCGTCGTTGCAGGAGCTGCAGCTCAGCGCCAACAAGGTGTCCGGCCCGATTCCGAGATACTGCGGCCATGGCTTGAGCCGAGCAAGGATTCAATCCCCTTTGCCCCTCCCCTTGTCGCGCCGCCAGGGGCCCGGCCATGCCGGCGCCGCCGCCCCCGAAGCCCTACCCGCGGCGCCACCACCTCCACATCGCCCGCTGCTTCCCAGACCACCTCCCGGCGGCAGCCAATCCCACGCGCAGTGGCGGGAGCTCCGCAGCTCGCTGCGCCACCTGCGGCACCTCCTCTCCTCGCTCTCCTCCCGGGTCATCCTCTCCCTCGTCACGCCCATCTCCACCTTCGCCGCCGCCGTCGCCGCCTACAACATGCTCGTCCCGGACCACGCGCTCACCGCATCCCCCTTCCCTACCAGCTCACCGCTCGGCGCTCGTGCTCCTCCTCGTCTTCCGCACAGAGGCCTCCTACGCGCGCGTCGACGAGGGACGCAAGGCCTGGATGCGCATCCTCACCGGAGCTGGTGCTGGCGGAGCTGAGGGCCTGCGCTGGCGGGGCCGAGGACCGGCGTCGGCGGGGCTTAGGACCGGCGTCGGCGGGGCTTAGGGCAGGCGGCGGCGGGACTGAGGACCGGCGGATCTGAGGGCCGACGCCGGTGGGGCTGAGGACCGGCGGAGCTAAGGGCCGACGCCGGCGGCCGGCGGCCGAGCACACCGTCCTTTTCTTCTTTTCTAGATGAAAAGGAGAAAATATGATATTTTGACTAGTGGGTCCCACGAAATTTTGCAAAGAAGCCCAGAACTTAAACCATCTTCTCTCTTGACCATTGTTAGTCGCCACGTCAGCTTGACAGCGGGACCCACATGTCAGTTTGGTGATTAAACCAGCATCATAGTGGAATCAGTGCTAATTGTAACGTTATCTCTAGAGTGGTTGTTTTTTGAAAAAAAATCGTAAAGTGGTGGCTTTCTGAAACTACTGCCTGATATGTGGTGGTTTTTTGTAATTTTCTCGAATTCCAGAGATAAGGTCAATTCTTGATCTAGTATGGAATTCTTGATCTATCTCTCTAAAAAAAGGGGTATCTGTAATAACCAGATAAGTCTGATAACTGACACGGTCTTCTCTCAACAGAAGCACCCTAGCGTACTACTCGATGTAACCTTTGCACCGTATAAAGATGGTTAAACAATACAAATCCAGGCTACGACTTCGGTACCAAATGACATCAGGTTGTAGCTTTGATCTACTCCATCCGGTTCAAAATAATTATCTAACTGGAGGGAGTAAAAAAAATTGTCTTCCGAAGGCTTCTTCCTTAATTAGCAGAAAACCCAATTTAGCAGAAAACCCAATTCAGTTGTTAAACTGTTTGCGTCGTCTACCTTAAAAATGATTTAGCTTGACGGAAATATTCACGGAACTTCGACAATAAGTCAGACTAGCAGTTCAAATTTTTTTTTTGCAAAAATTCCGCCAAGCTATTAATAATCATCAATAGCAATATAAACAGACCTAAAAGTAATAAAAATTACAAGTAGGTCTTTAGACCACCTAGCGACAACTACAGACCTGACACAAGCCGAAGGCACGTCGCCGTCCTCGCCCCTCCATCACCGGAGTCGGGCAAATCTTGTCGTAGTAGAGCTTGTTGTAATAGATAAATGAGAAGTCGTCGTGCTAAGGCCCCAAAGAACCAGAGCACCAGAGCAGCAACCATTGCCAAAGATGACAATCGTAGATCGGAAGAGACTGACCTTAAACCACACAAAGGAACATGAAAACCGATTGGATCCCATGAGATCCGCCGGGCACACGACTCTACGCGCCGTCCGTCGATGCAAGAGGCACTACCGGAGCAAGGATAGGGCGGGGAGAACCTTATTCTGACTTCAGGATGTAGTCGCCGGCTCATCATTTCAAAGAAGACACTGACAACAGCCTAACAAGGAACGAAAACCCTCCGGCAGCGACTCAGCGAGAGGTCGTGGTCCGTCACACCTACAAGGCCCCAAGGCCACCAGAGACGGACGGACCGACGGCGTCGCCGGCGGACGGAACCCTAGATGGGTTTTCCTGGCCGCCTTTCTATCACCTCCTCCCGAGTCCAAGCCGTCTTGGTTACTTTGCCTTCGGGCTAGCAGTTCAATAAACAGATATTCAGAGTTCTTGACGCATCTGTTAGAAATTCGATTCTCTGCCAGATCCCAGCCCGAATGTATACGATCCCACATGTGTGACGGATTTGCAATTCTAGATTATGATGATTGTCACAATTGGTTAGTACAATATGCTGTGTAGTAGTCCAATTATTGCCAAGGTTGAGTCGGATAAGGCGTGAAGCATGTGCATCTTCTGTTATCTACAAAATTTGCAGTGTGAAAATCTCAATTAACGAGGTGTGACTAACTAACTTAGAGCATCTCCAACAGAGGCTGTTAACTAGCGCTGCGCTAAAAAAACCGCCAATATACAGCGTTGCGCGCGTTTTTCGTCCTCCAGCAGACGCTGTAAAGTAGGTCACGCTGTAAATAGTTTAGTGCGCGCGCCAGTTTGCACTATCCAAAGCGGTATATCTAGTGGGTGGGCTACCGCGCGGTGTAATCTTTCAGCGCGATCTTTCCCACCGCGCGAAGAAAAACAACTCTGAAACGTCTCTCCCCTTCCCCTGCTCCACCCTCGACCCGATCTGCGCTCGCGGCCTCCGGCGGGAAGAAGCAGCTGAAATTGAGGACAGGGACGGCCGCGCCAGGCGGCGGGGAATGGACGGCCACGGGCCCGGACCCGGCGCCGGCAAGCTGATGCACACACCGTCCTCGCTCCTCCGCTCCCCGACCGTATCGAACTGCTTGATACGTCTCCAACGTATCGATAATTTCTTATGTTCCATGCCACATTATTGATGTTATCTACATGTTTTATGCACACTTTATGTCATATTCGTGCATTTTCTGGAACTAACCTATTAACAAGATGCCGAAGTGTCAGTTGCTGTTTTCTGCTGTTTTTGGTTTCAGAAATCCTAGTAACGAAATATTCTCGGAATTGGACGAAATCAACGCCCAGGGTCCTATTTTGCCACGAAGCTTCCAGAAGTCCGAAGAGGAGACGAAGAGGGGCCACGAGGGGGCCACACCCTAGGGCGGCGCGGCCCCCACCTTGGCCGCGCGGCCCTGTGGTGTGAGGCCCCCGTGCCGCCTCTTGACCTGCCCTTCCGCCTACAAATAGCCTCCGTTGCGAAACCCCCAGTACCGAGAGCCACGATACGGAAAACCTTCCAGAGACGCCGCCACCGCCGATCCCATCTCGGGGGATCCAGGAGATCGCCTCCGGCACCCTGCCGGAGAGGGGAATCATCTCCCGGAGGACTCTACGCCGCCATGGTCGCCTCCGGAGTGATGTGTGAGTGGTCTACCCCTGGACTATGGGTCCATAGCAGTAGCTAGATGGTTGTCTTCTCCCCATTGTGCTATCATTGTCGGATCTTGTGAGCTGCCTAACATGATCAAGATCATCTATCTGTAATTCTATATGTTGCGTTTGTTGGGATCCGATGAATAGAGAATACTTGTTATGTTGATTATCAAAGTTATATCTATGTGTTGTTTATGATCTTGCATGCTCTCCGTTACTAGTAGATGCTCTGGCCAAGTAGATGCTTGTAACTCCAAGAGGGAGTATTTATGCTCGATAGTGGGTTCATGCCTGCATTGACACCGGGACAAAGTGACAAAGTTCTAAGGTTGTGTTGTGCTGTTGCCCCGAGGGAGACACCAGGGAGGCTATGTCTCTGGATGTAGTTGTTGATGACATTACGCACCATACTTAATGCAATTGTCTGTTGCTTTGCAACTTAATACTGGAGGGGGTTCGGATGATAACCTGAAGGTGGACTTTTTAGGCATAGATGCAGTTGGATGGCGGTCTATGTACTTTGTCGTAATGCCCAATCAAATCTCACTATACTCATCATGATATGTATGTGCATGGTCATGCCCTCTTTATTTGTCAATTGCCCAACTGTAATTTGTTCACCCAACATGCTGTTTATCTTATGGGAGAGACACCTCTAGTGAACTGTGGACCACGGTCCAATTCTCTTTACTGAAATACAATCTACTGCAATACTTGTTCTACTGTTTTCTGCAAACAATCATCTTCCACACAATACGGTTAATCCTTTGTTACAGCAAGCCGGTGAGATTGACAACCTCACTGTTTCGTTGGGGCAAAGTACTTTGGTTGTGTTGTGCAGGTTCCACGTTGCCGCCGGAATCTCTGGTGTTGCGCCGCACTACATCCTGCCGCCATCAACCTTCAACGTGCTTCTTGGCTCCTACTGGTTCGATAACCTTGGTTTCATACTGAGGGAAACTTGCCGCTGTACGCATCACACCTTCCTCTTGGGGTTCCCAACGGACGCGTGTTGAACGCGTATCAAGCAGCTTTTTCTGGCGCCGTTGCCGGGGATCTGAAGAAAAGTTACACCACAGAGAATTGCCTCCCACGGCAACAGCTTTTTCTGGCGCCGTTGCCAGGAAGATCAAGACACGCTGCAAGGGGAGTCTCCACTTCTCAATCTCTTTACTTTGTTTTTGTCTTGCTTAGTTTTATTTACTACTTTGTTTGCTGCACTAAATCAAAATACAAAAAAAAAAAAAAAATTAGTTGCTAGTTTTACTTTATTTGCTATCTTGTTTGCTATATCAAAAACACAAAAAAATTAGTTACTTGTTTTACTTTACTTAATATCATGCATGTTTTCATTTCACTAGTTTGGCATAATGGACAAGAATGAGCTTCTATTTCTATTTCCTGATTTAAAACATGGATTGTTTGATGCGAAAATTAAAAAACCTATGGAATCTTATTTGCATGCTGGTAGTAATATTAGTATGAACGCTTTGAACACCATTGTTGATAATAATATAGAAAGTTCTAAGCTTGGGGAAGCTGGTTTTCATGATCTTTTTATTCCCCCAAGCATTGAGGAGAAAATTTACTTTGATGATACTTTGCCTCCTATTTATGATAATGATATTGGTCTTTTAGTACCGTCTGTTATGGAGGATAAATTTGATTATGATTACAATATGCCTCCTATATTTGATGATGAGAATAATAATGATAGCTACTTTGTTGAATTTGCTCCCACTACCACTAATAAAATTGATTACGCTTATGTGGAGAGTAATAATTTTATGCATGAGACTCATGATAAGAATGCTTTATGTGATAGTTATATTGTTGAGTTTGCTCATGTTGCTACTTAAAGTTATTATGAGAGAGGAAAATATGGTTGTAGAAATTTTCATGTTACTAAAACACCTCTCTATGTGCTGAAATTTTTGAAACTACACTTGTTTTATCTTCCTGATCTTGTCACTTTGCTTTTCATGAATTTATTTGTGTACAAGATTCCTTTTCATAGGAAGCATATTAGGCTTAAATTTTTTTTGAATTTGCCTCTTGATGCTCTCTTTTGCTTCAAATATTATTTCTTGCGAGTGCATCATTAAAACTGCTGAGCCCATCTTAATGGCTATAAAGAAAGAACTTCTTGGGAGATAACCCATGTGTTATTTTGCTACAGTACTTTGTTTTTATTTTGTGTCTTGGAAGTTGTTTACTACTGTAGCAACCTCTCCTTATCTTATTTTAGTGTTTTATTGTGCCAAGTTAAGCCGTTGATAGAAAAGTTCATACTAGATTTGGATTACTGCGCAGAAACAGATTTCTTTGCTGTCACGAATCTGGGCTGTTTTCCCCTGTAGGTAACTCAGAAAATTATGCCAATTTACGTGAGCGATCCTCAGATATGTACGCAACTTTTATTCAATTTGGGCATTTTCATTTGAGCAAGTCTGGTGCCATTTTAAAATTCATCAATACGAACTGTTCTGTTTTGACAGATTCTGCCTTTTATTTCGCATTGCCTCTTTTGCTATGTTGGATGAATTTCTTTGATCCACTAATGTCCAGTAGCTTTATGCAATGTCCAGAAGTGTTAAGAATGATTGTGTCACCTCTGAATATGTTAATTTTTATTGTGCACTAACCCTCTAATGAGTTGTTTCGAGTTTGGTGTGGAGGAAGTTTTCAAGGATCAAGAGAGGAGTATGATGCAACATGATCAAGGAGAGTGAAAGCTCTAAGCTTGGGGATGCCCCGGTGGTTCACCCCTGCATATTCTAAGAAGACTCAAGCGTCTAAGCTTGGGGATGCCCAAGGCATCCCCTTCTTCATCGACAACATTATCAGGTTCCTCCCCTGAAACTATATTTTTATTCCATCACATCTTATGTGCTTTTCTTGGAGCGTCGGTTTGTTTTTGTTTTTTGTTTTGTTTGAATAAAATGGATCCTAGCATTCACTTTATGGGAGAGAGACACGCTCCGCTGTAGCATATGGACAAGTATGTCCTTAGTTTCTACTCATAGTATTCATGGCGAAGTTTCTTCTTCGTTAAATTGTTATATGGTTGGAATTGGAAAATGATACATGTAGTAATTGCTATAAATGTCTTGGGTAATGTGATACTTGGCAATTGTTGTGCTCATGTTTAAGCTCTTGCATCATATGCTTTGCACCCATTAATGAAGAAATACATAGAGCATGCTAAAATTTGGTTTGCATATTTGGTTTCTCTAAGGTCTAGATAATTTCTAGTATTGAGTTTGAACAACAAGGAAGACGGTGTAGAGTCTTATAATGTTTTCAATATGTCTTTTATGTGAGTTTTGCTGCACCGGTTCATCCTTGTGTTTGTTTCAAATAAGCCTTGCTAGCCTAAACCTTGTATCGAGAGGGAATACTTCTCATGCATCCAAAATACTTGAGCCAACCACTATGCCATTTGTGTCCACCATACCTACCTACTACATGGTATTTTCCGCCATTCCAAAGTAAATTGCTTGAGTGCTACCTTTAAAATTCCATCATTCGCCTTACAATATATAGCTCATGGGACAAATAGCTTAAAAACTATTGTGGTATTGAATATGTAATTATGCACTTTATCTCTTATTAAGTTGCTTGTTGTGCGATAACCATGTTCACTGGGGACGCCATCAACTACTCTTTGTTGAATTTCATGTGAGTTGCTATGCATGTTCGTCTTGTCTGAAGTAAGAGCGATCTACCACCCTATGGTTAAGCATGCATATTGTTAGAGAAGAGCATTGGGCCGCTAACTAAAGCCATGATCCATGGTGGAAGTTTCAGTTTTGGACATATATCCTCAATCTCAAATGAGAAAATTATTAATTGTTGTTACATGCTTATGCATAAAAGAGGAGTCCATTATCTGTTGTCTATGTTGTCCCGGTATGGATGTCTAAGTTGAGAATAATCAATAGCGATAAATCCAATGCGAGCTTTCTCCTTAGACCTTTGTACAGGCGGCATAGAGGTACCCCTTTGTGACACTTGGTTAAAACATGTGCATTGTGATGATCCGGTAGTCCAAGCTAATTAGGACAAGGTGCGGGCACTATTAGCATACTATGCATGAGGCTTGCAACTTATAAGATATAATTTACATGATACATATGCTTTATTACTACCGTTGACAAAATTGTTTCATGTTTTCAAAATCAAAGCTCTAGCACAAATATAGCAATCGATGCTTTTCCTCTATGGAGGACCATTCTTTTACTTTCAATGTTGAGTCAGTTCACCTATTTCTCTCCACCTCAAGAAGCAAACACTTGTGTGAACTGTGCATTGATTCCTACATATTTGCTTATTGCACTTATTATATTACTCTATGTTGATAATATCAATGATATATACATGTTATAAGTTGAAAGCAAACCGCTGAAACTTAATCTTCTTTTCTGTTGCTTCAATGCCTTTACTATAAATTATTGCTTTATGAGTTAACTCTTATGCAAGACTTATTGATGCTTGTCTTGAAGTGTTATTCATGAAAAGTCTTTGCTTTATGATTCACTTGTTTACTCATGTCATATACATTGTTTTGATCGCTGCATTCACTACATATGCTTTACAAATAGTATGATCAAGATTATGATGGCATGTCACTCCAGAAATTATCTGTGTTATCGTTTTACCTGCTCGGGACGAGCAGAACTAAGCTTGGGGATGCTGATACGTCTCCAACGTATCGATAATTTCTTATGTTCCATGCCACATTATTGATGTTATCTACATGTTTTATGCACACTTTATGTCATATTCGTGCATTTTCTGGAACTAACCTATTAACAAGATGCCGAAGTGCCGATTCTTTGTTTCTGCTGTTTTTGGTTTCAGAAATCCTAGTAACGAAATATTCTCGGAATTGGACGAAATCAACGCCCAGGGTCCTATTTTGCCACGAAGCTTCCAGAAGTCCGAAGAGGAGACGAAGAGGGGCCACGAGGGGGCCACACCCTAGGGCGGCGCGGCCCCCCCCCTTGGCCGCGCGGCCCTGTGGTGTGGGGCCCCCGTGCCGCCTCTTGACCTGCCCTTCCGCCTACAAATAGCCTCCGTTGCGAAACCCCCAGTACCGAGAGCCACGATACGGAAAACCTTCCAGAGACGCCGCCACCGCCGATCCCATCTCGGGGGATCCAGGAGATCGCCTCCGGTACCCTGCCGGAGAGGGGAATCATCTCCCGGAGGACTCTACGCCGCCATGGTCGCCTCCGGAGTGATGTGTGAGTGGTCTACCCCTGGACTATGGGTCCATAGCAGTAGCTAGATGGTTGTCTTCTCCCCATTGTGCTATCATTGTCGGATCTTGTGAGCTGCCTAACATGATCAAGATCATCTATCTGTAATTCTATATGTTGCGTTTGTTGGGATCCGATGAATAGAGAATACTTGTTATGTTGATTATCAAAGTTATATCTATGTGTTGTTTATGATCTTGCATGCTCTCCGTTACTAGTAGATGCTCTGGCCAAGTAGATGCTTGTAACTCCAAGAGGGAGTATTTATGCTCGATAGTGGGTTCATGCCTGCATTGACACACAGGACGGTGACGAAAGTTCTAAGGTTGTGTTGTGCTGTTGCCTCTAGGGCTAAAACATTGATGCTATGTCTATGGCGGGAGTTGTTGATTACATTACGCACCATACTTAATGCAATTGTCTGTTGCTTTGCAACTTAATACTGGAGGGGGTTCGGATGATAACCTGAAGGTGGACTTTTTAGGCATAGATGCAGTTGGATGGCGGTCTACGTACTTTGTCGTAATGCCCAATTAAATCTCACTATACTCATCATGATATGTATGTGCATGGTCATGCCCTCTTTATTTGTCAATTGCCCAACTGTAATTTATTCACCCAACATGCTGTTTATCTTATGGGAGAGACACCTCTAGTGAACTGTGGACCCCGGTCCAATTCTCTTTACTGAAATACAATCTACTGCAATACTTGTTCTACTGTTTTCTGCAAACAATCATCTTCCACACAATACGGTTAATCCTTTGTTACAACAAGCCGGTGAGATTGACAACCTCACTGTTTCGTTGGGGCAAAGTACTTTGGTTGTATTGTGCAGGTTCCACGTTGGCGCCGGAATCTCTGGTGTTGCGCCGCACTACATCCCGCCGCCATCAACCTTCAACGTGCTTCTTGGCTCCTACTGGTTCGATAACCTTGGTTTCATACTGAGGGAAACTTGCCGCTGTACGCATCACACCTTCCTCTTGGGGTTCCCAACGGACGCGTGTTGAACGCGTATCACTGCTCCTTCTTCCGGGCCGTCTTGCTCGAGGACCCGGAGCCCGACCACAAGAAGGCGCAGGCCAAGGACCTCCACCACCCGCACGGCCTCCGCCTCGCCGCGACCCACCCGGCCCTCGTCCTGCTCGCCCTCCCGCTCGCGCAACTCCTGCTCCTCGTCCTCGTCCTCCGCGACCACCGGCACCGGCGTCTACAACTTCTTCTGCAAGGGGAAATATGAGGGCGAGTGCTACGTGGGGGAGTGGTCGGGCGGGCAGAGCCACGGCGTCGGCCGTCGGGGCCAGACGTGCTCCGATAGTCCGACGGGAGCTCCTACGTCGGGGGGTTCAAGTGCGGAGTCAAGCACGGACTCGTCAGCTACTACAGCACCGAAATTTTCTGCACTGATTCATCGCATTGCTCACTGTTCCATTCCAATGTTCATAATAGACTACTCCGATCTGAAATCTGTTTTAGGAATGTACTAGGTCCGAAATTTAGTTGATTTTTTCAGATTTAGTTGTGGTATGTTTGATCTTGTTTGTTGTATGTACGTTGAAAAAACTTGTTTGTGGAGCTCTATTTTACAGTCTCTGGCGAAGTGTTGTTTTTGGCTTCTTAGCTGCGCTGTAAAATAGAGCCTCTGCTGAAGCTCACGCCAACTCCGCGCGCTATATCCGGATCGAGCGCGCTGCAATCGACTTTTACAGCGCCAAATTTTAGAGCCTCTGTTGGAGATGCTCTTAGGCGGGGAAGGAAATAAATATCATCTCAAATTCTCACGGACTCAACTGCTGGTACCTATTTCTTCTCTGCTAGTGGAACATGCAATCATCCGAATTATTCACTACTAAACTGAGACAGATCTGAACAAAGTAGATCACACATGCCATTAATTGCAGGCAGAGCTGCGTAAAATTCAGATCGGAACTGCTCCACACACGACAAACTTTGTACGACAAAATTACGATGATCCTTTTCCTTTTTTTTTCACGGCAAGCAAATTGCAGCGGGCCGAGCAGTCTTTCATCTCCTCCTTCTGTTCTACTATCTTCTTATCCCCGAGCTAGACGTGCGCGCGGCAGGTCCTGGCTAACCCCCGCGCTGACCACCACCAGTAGCTCGCCGCTGGCTTGCACCCATTCGCTCGAGCTCCGGCCCTTCCATCGGCGTGCATCTCTCTGCTGCCCTTCCGTGCGCTTCCAAGCATTGCAGCTCCCTCCCGACGTTGCCGGCGTCTAAACGCCGATGGAACCGAGTCAGTATTAACTTATGAAGCCAGTTTTCCTGCTGTCGTACAAGAATCGAACGAAATAGTTCGTACGTATAGCAGCGCTCAATTCAGATCAGTATGGAGTGTGCATCTCCACCGAAAATTGGCGCTGGCAGTGTGCTGCTATGGCGCACGCCGACAGCACTTCCATAAGTTCAGGGATAGCCGTTTCACAGCGGCGTGCTCTATATGTCCGGCCTGCAAATAATTTGAACCTTTTGAAAGTTGAAATTCATTGAAATTTGTACAAAACATTGCGAAATTTAAATTAAAACATTAGAAATACTAAACTAGTCGAATGTGTCGTCGAAAGAGGAGGCGAAAGCTTCGTCGAGGTTGTTGTAAGGCTCCTTCTTGGGCACCGGAGCTGGACCAGGCGTGGGCGCATCACGGTCTACGACGTTGTCACTATCCATCGCCGACCACCACTCGGCGAACCGATCGCCCGCCACCGGCACCGTGTTGAATGAGCAGTTCAACATCACCACCTTCCCCAGCGTGTCTTCCGGATCGTCAGGAGCGCGGTGTGGCGCCTGGATCTCGAGTTCGATCTCTCACCATCGCTTCTCCGGTGGTGGTGGAGGCACGGGAAGATTGAGTTTCTCCTTCTTCATTGGAGCCTCATTCTTCAATCATCGAAGGAACAACCGCTCGTGCGGCGGCGACGACGGCTTCTCCTTCTTCACTAGTGCTGATGACGATCTACATGGTGCATCACGGAGAATGATGCCGCCAGAGCATCGAGGTGGTGGGTACGGCGAGGACCGCTGGCGCACCATCTCTGAGCCGGAAGATCCCGACCGCGAGTGCGCAGGGAAGACCTCCCCGTGGCGACAGTCGTAGTCGTTGCGACGGTAGCCGTCCGCGGCGAGCATATCGTCGACGTCGTGGCCTTGCCACCAGGCACGCCTGCCGATGCAATTGAACCACTCGGAGTTGGGGGCTGGCGAAGCGGGCTATCTCCGCCTACCGTTCGCGCTGGAACACATGCAGTCATTCGTCGTTTTCGGGGCTAACATGGCATTGTTCCTTTGCGCCGACGGTAGCTGAGCCCGACACTCTGCAATGAGGGCATGTAGCTCCCTCCCCACCGGCAAAGGCGTCCTGCCATTCGACATGTGTCGTGGGGGACTCGACACCCCCAGGGCACAAGGAGTCCCGCACGGTGAAACAAAACGACCTCCTCAAGGCTAAAGTTGAACGGGTAGGACCAAGCGCTTCTACTGTTGGCTTCGTTGTTGTGCGCTATCGTTGAAGGTGGGTGGCGGACTAGGGTTTTTCGGAGGAGCGGTGGGAACGAATGGAGGTGGGTGGCGGTTTATCGTGGAGGTCGGTGCTCGCATTGAACACGATGGTATGCGTGTCGAGCTTTGTCGTCACCATGTGGGTATGCGCGTGGAGTGTGCGGGCGACGTACCATTGCGCCGCTGTCTCGGGAACCGGCGCAACCATTGATGACGGTGAATGGCCTCCTCTGTGCGGTCATTTAAAACGTGACGCATCGATTTTGTCACCAAGAGAACAGACCCATGGTTGAGATCCTACGTGGCACCAGGTGCCAGCACGCCCGATCCACACCCCGTTCATAGGAGCCGGCAAGGGCGTGCCGGTATTTTTATTGGGCTAAAAAATGCGTAAGCGATTTTTGGGGCTCCCAGTGTGAGCCCAACAACCGACGGTAGACCCAATAAAACTATTGAAGTTGCTCTAGGCCTCTGTTGGTGGAGATACTCGTACGGACTAGTTTTTCTGGCTGGTCGGGTATATACGTTGAAGTTTGGAATGCTATCAAAGTATCGCTTTAACTTCTCGATATTCTGACCACATTACAATCATGTATGTACCTCTTAAAATAGGGGAAATGCACTTTGGCTCATAGGAGCATTTGCTCTCATTATGTGAATCCACATTTTGAAGTGTCAAAAAATTCTAAACTAAATTTTTACATGTACATCTAAACATTTTATGTTGGTACGCAAATTTTCAAAAAAAGAAAAAAAATTCTATGGCTCCTGTAAAAAAGACAAATTTTGATGTTGTAACACGACTACATACAGCATATTTTTTTGTCTTTTTTATACACACCACACAAAATGTTGTTTTTCCACGAAAACTTGTGTACGAACATAGAATGTCATGATGTATACCAAAAAATTTATATCAATTTTTTTAACATTATTAAAATTAATTTTTAATTATTTTAGATAATAGGAGTATTTGCTCCTATGAGCCAAAACGTCACCTCCTTAAAATAGGCCCTTTGTGTAAAGCAACACTGGCCAAAACTTGGAGGATGCAGAACAGTAGAGGAAAAAATGGGAAGGAAGAAAAAGTATTTACTACCTAGTCAAGAGCGAGCATTTGGATGAAGCAAAGATACAGTTTCATAAGGCTAGCCATAGTGCAAAGTATTATGATACCAATATATGATACTACTCCTATAGTAGTTAGTATCATCTAGTAGTATCATAATGTCATGACATTTAATTATTTGTATAATCTCAATGCTATTGTGTGTATAGGATTTATTTGACATTAAATTGTCTAGTTTCACGTGCTATGATACAATATCATAGTATGATACCACTAGCATATCTCTCCTCATTAATTATAGCGCCACATCAGATTTTTGCCAAGGTGGCATACATGATACTTCTTATGATACTAGCACTATTGCCAGCCTAAAGGAACACATGTGGTTAGATGTAGAAAAATAATTTTATGAAACGTGGTCCACAAATTTTCCACTATGTAGACATGCCAAGTAGGGGTATCAGGACATTTTACTCCTTTCCGTAGAGGACAATAACCGAGTAACATACCTTTTTTTTTAGATAAAAGGAATATATTAATATTAAAAGATACCAACGCCCCATTCTAGTGGTAGTACGGATGCACACGTCCAAAAAAAATAAAGAAAACTAAGAAATAAAAGTCTCGCTATAGCATTTCAGACCTAGCAACAGCAATACAACCACCACCGTAACAACACCTGAAATACAGACTCTCCAAAAGCGACGCCTCCAAGAAGGGAACAGTGCACCAGCGCCGTCGTCGCCCGACCAAAGGTCTTAGATTTTCACCCTGAAGATAGTCTCCACTCTCAAAACAATGTCTCCAACAAGATCATTGTCTCCAACAAGACACTGAACTTCACCTGTGTTGCCGCCCCCACATGCATATCACTACTGCGGAGCCCGGAACGCCAAGCAAATCCCTCGGTATCACGGAGACTCGAACCTTGTTTAGCCAGTCCACCAATCCGGCCTTCATGATATTCGTTCTTTTGACTTCACCATGGACCAAAAAGTCACCCGATGTCAACACAGAATAGAGCTTCACGCCGCTCCCTCCAGAACCAAACGGTCGGAATAAAAACATGGGTGTGCGCGACCGAATACCACCAGATCCAGCAAACTCCAGGCAAAAGATGCACTGTATCATTCGCCGGCGGAGCTTTCCGGAACTCATCTCTCCAGCCAGATCAAGGCAAACTGACCTCCGCTAGATCTTCATCTTCGCTTGCGAGAAACCCGAGGACCGCCACCAAAAACAAAGCAAGACTAGCAGCCCCGACGCCGCCAGTCCCTCCTGCCAGATCAACAGGGAAGAGGACGACGGCGTGGATCATGCGTACCACCGTCGAATCGTCACCGGGGGCGGAGGCCGCCACTGCTCCACCGAATCCTCCATGGCTACCGACGGAGAGCATCAGGCCCCGGCCAAGTAGGCCACCGGCGCTTCATCACCTCCCATGGAACGCCGCCGCGGAAGCCCTCTCCCCCCCCCCCCCCCCTCATCGTTCGACGGAAGGGGCGCCGCCACCGCCGCCGGGGTCGGGGTTGTGGCCGAGGCCGGGGCCGAAGCTGAGGCCAAGGCTGGGGCCGGTGCCGAGGCCGGTAGCAGCGCCGGCTGAGGGGCGGTGGTCCGGGGGCGGCTGCTCGGGGCGGGGCAGGCGGATCCTCCGCCGCCGCCCGGGAGGGGGGCGGGAGAGGAGGAGGTTGGCGGCTAGGTTAGGAGATTCAGGGTTGCTTGAGATGGCGGCGCAGTAGTTCGGGTCCGGCCACTGAGTAACATACCTATTTGATCTAAAAATAAAGTTTTCGTTTATTATGCGAGCGAAGATTTAGCCAGCAAGTGTAACAAACGATGCAAAGATAATTATCATTGGGCTGAACTTGGAGAAGTTTTGTTTGGTGGGAATGGAAAAATTAAGCACCTTACAAAAAGGGAGCATTATTATAAGAAAAATGTCAGTGAGAAAAGCTTCGTCCCATAATTTTAGAAGCATGGAGGCATGAACTTTGCATGCCGGCTTCCTTCGGCGGCGGCAAGGAGATGTGGGGGGGGGGGGGGTAGGTGGGGATTAGTCGCCCGCGGGGAGCGACGCGGGTCTGGGGATTAGTCCCTGTCAAATAATTTCAGAGTATTATAGGTATAATTTAGTTTAAGAGGTATTATTTAAAATTAAGTATTAATATTGTTCTACTTTAGGAGTCAAAATCCTAGCCTTTCGGGTCGCCCCGAAGAGCGACTTCGGAGGTGATGCTGCCACCCCTTGAATGTCTCTCACCGACTTCCCATATCCTTGCTACCACGGTAGGGGGCTATGCCATGGCGGACAGCGGTGGCGAGGCGCCTAGTTCCCCACCTCATGCTCCACCTTTCCTCATCTGGTGTCCCTACTTCGCATTGCTGCCCCAATATTCTTCAACATGGCTCGACGGGGCTCCATCAAAGGATCTCGGTGTTGAATCCCAACATGAGGCTCGGGTGTGTCATCCTAGTTGACTGGCCATGGACAGGTGGTCCTTACCTCCAATTTCCATCTTCAGAATGCCTCGAAGGCTCCCTCCTCCAATGATCGCTGCATCATGCCTTGATACACCATGCCACCACTCCTCCAGTGTTGTCTTTGACGCGTTGTTAATGCCATAGAGGCCTACATGCCTAGGCGACTGTAATATCCCAGGTTTAGAGGCAATAAAATGAGAGAACACCAAAGTGTGCATTGCATTCATGCATAGAAAATCCGGGGAATTTTCGCGCTTCAAATAAAACTTACCACAGTAACTGAAGTTTCACTTGACTTGCTGGAACTGAAGTAGATCATCAAGTCAAGCGCTATAAACTTCACTGTGATCTTTGTTAAAACCTTGTTTTGGGTAGAGATGATTTGATCTATGGGCTAGATCAAATAGAATTAGTTTTACAACAAACAACACCTTAAGTAATGATCAACTACAAGATCTTATAAAGGATCTCAACATGCCATTCCTTACAACAACACATGAATAATTATTCAACTATAAATCAAAGAACACAATTAACTAAGAAACTATTCTATACTTATCTTATCCATGTTTTCTACTAAATAAATGTTCCTACCATGAGTCACATGGTATATCTTTTCAACTACAATAATTGAATCCATGTCAAGGACATTCATATTCATTCATCATTAACTTTGGATCATTCCAACCTTGTTTCCCAACTCATACCATTAAACCCAGAGAAAAGAGAGAATCATTCATATGCTTATTCTATCCATTGAATAGAACCTAGATTACTATTTAAACCTTGTCCAAGGGAGGTGATTGTTGATACTAACCAATATTATAATAAATTTAAGTCAAGTATTAAACCCTACTTAACCTAGCTCATACTTGATGGTAAGTAAGAACCTATTCTTCTAGTAATTATAGAGAGGTAAGTGTTGTGATCATTACAACTTGGTAATGATCATAAATCCTAGAGGAACCCTACCTATTCAGAAGAGCTCAACCTAAAGAGGTATACTCAAGTATATGGACTTATACTGAATCTTGGAGATAGAATCATAATTCACCAATGGATTGTTATGAGGCCAATACTTTGATCATTACAAATTGGGTAATGATCATAAACCCTAGAGAATCTTACCTTATAAATTGAGATGCTAAGTTAAACCTCTACAAGTGATCCAGAGATCTCATTCTTCTCATGAAATAATAAGTAACTCATTAGTAGTTAACCAAACCAATACTCATGCCTTGTATAGAGTAGTATTGATATGGTATTTAAACCCTGCCTATCCAAACACTTGAGACAAACCTAGCATTGCCTTGATACATGAATTCTACCTAAGTGAGGAGGATAACCCTAGCCACTAAAATTGAATCAATGCTTATGCTCATACCTAATCCTAGTGGTCTATCACACTGGTGATCACTACTTAAACCCTAGGCCATGTTTGAATTCCAATCCAAGCATCACTTTGGATTATAAATAGAACCCTGCCATGCCTCATGCCTATTTTATATTAGTGAAGCATCACCAAAACTATAAACTTTTCACCTAGAATCCACTCCACATAAAATGTTGTCCTAACTTGTGTATCATAGATCACAAGTATAAACCAAGTAAGTTATAATTAAACTTAAATGCTATTTAAGTGATTAGAATGAAACCAATATCTAATTCTATTTTGCTTTCCAAGTACTTTGGTTAGGGGACCAAATAAACTAATATGTTATAGCTTGGACCATTATTTTATAAAGTTAATTGACCATGATAATTATAGGATCTACCCTAAGTAATCCAAGTTAGAATTTGCTAAGCATGATTATTAAAGATAGAGTTATCCAACTATTTTCTTAAACCCTTAGAAGCAATTCTCCACATAAAATCATGATCACATTTCCATCCTCAATTTCACCACTACTTAAAATACTAGCCATAATTAAAATATATGTGAACCTCACTATTGTTAAGTAATAACAAAACTTAATGACATGTTTACTATGCACTGGTTATAAATTTCAAACCATTCAAATAGATTTGGTTCCCAAATTTAAAGAATTGAGATAAAACCATTAAACCATATCTACTTTATTTATACTTCACCAAAGCATCAATATAATCAAATATTAAATATTTGTTTGAACCAAACAAATATGCAGCAAGCAACACTATCAAGTTCTATTAAGATTCACATATTTAAGAACCTGCAAATTCACACAGAATTCAAATTTGATTTCAAACAAGAAAATAGAAAAACAAAACAGAAATTTAAAAGAGAAAAGAGAGGGAAAGCTCACCTGGCTTACCTGGCCGTGCAACCCAGCAACAGCCCACGTCGTTGGCCCAGCAGGAGACCAGAAGCAGGCCAACGCAGCCCAGACGCGGCCCAGCCCAAAGCCACTTACCGTTTCGGTCGCTTTAATATTCGTGCGAGAAGAAAAGCTCGTCTTCGTTCTCTTCCCCGGCGTCGACAGCGAGCCAGCGCCAGTAGACGCCATCCTCATCGACGATAAGGACGCCCCGGACGCGTGGAAACTTCCAGAACTCCTCCCTAGGACTCTCCCGTCCGAGTCTATCCGGAAATAAAAGATCGGCGCTCAGACAAACTCTCCAGACGCCGCCACCTCTTCACCGTCGCCGTCGTCGTGTCGCAGCCTCCGTGCTCCCCTCGGCCTATAAATAGGGGTGAAAGCACCGCCGAGCACTTCTTGATCTCATCCACTCCTACAGATCTTCTCTATCCCTCTCTAGCTCTCAATTCCATCCGCGCCAGTACGCCGGAGCCGAAGAAGAACACGGCGATACAGGCCACCCCAGCCTCAGGCGCGTGGTCGAGGAGAAGCGCCTGGCACCGTAGATCATCTGGGAGGAAGGAATCGTCCTAGATCTTCCTCAAGTCGACGAATTTGGCCGATCCCTTTTTGCAGCAGATCGCCGGAAATGGCAAAGTTCTCGCCGTTTCCGTCATCCAACGTCATCGTCGACCACGCCATCAGATTCAGGGTGAGTTTGCGCGTCTATAGAGCCAGATCTCGCTTCCTAGCATGCATCCTAGCCCCGATTTGATAGTTGGCCGGACTGCGCCGCCGCAGATGAGTTCGCCGGAGCAACTCCGGTGACCTCCAGGTGGTGGCGTTGATACTATCTTGCTCAGAATCGAGTACTAGTTCGAACACAATAGGTTAGGTAGTCTCTGGGGGTCTCTAGCCGTCGTTCTGTTGCTCGCCGGAGCATCGCCGGCGTTCTCTCCGGCGAGATCGTCGTGGCACCGCCACCTCAGCATTGGTTAACTGGTCTTTGCCCGCGTGGCAAGTGACCCAGTCAACGGCCCCACCTGTCTGTCCCTGCGGGTAGATCTGTCACGGTACATTTAGTATTTTTGTTTTAAGTTATAAACCCACTAAATAGCTGAAACTTTGCAGAAATAGATTAAATTCATTTTAGCTCAGAAAAATATGAATAATATATCAAAATGCTCACAAAAATAAACTCTACCCAAATAAAATATAAAACAAAAATGTGTGTCAAAATAAAATTCACTTATTTTTAACTTGTTTAATTATGCCTTTTCATTTATTTAAAATGTAAATTGAATTCAATAAATAATTAAGTTCCAAAATTAAATTTTAACTATTCAGTAAATAAGTAAAATGTTAAGATTAATTTTATTTACCATATTTGCATTAACTTAATTATTAGTTGTAATTCATAAACCCTAATTTGAAAATTCTAAGTTACTATTTTCTTAAATAATAATAAATCAAGAAAAATACTAAATGCCAATATTAATTTAGTAACTTAAATATTGTGAACTTAAATAATTTTAATTTGCAAGTTGTTATTTTTAAAACCTAGTAATAATTGTTAAACCCTTATCTCTGAATTAAACCTAACTAGGAGTTACCCTAATTATTAATTCTTGTGGAAGTTAATAAATGTCAAACCATTACTAATTATGCTTCAAGGTAATTAGTTACCACACCTATATTTCCAAGCATCATTTTAGGAGTTGTACCATAATTTAGAAATCCTAGTTTCAAATTGAGTAAGACCTGGATCCCATTATTTTATGTGATCATGTTAAAAATGTTAAACCCTAAAACCCTAGTTGCTTATCACATGTGATCATGTGAATTTCACTTTACATAGAGAACCTTATTAGATGACCAACAAATACAAGTCATAATCCACCAACATAGAACCAATTCACATGAGTCATCATTTCATGTCTTTATTCCCAAATTAAAAGCTATATGATTCACTAGTATCACCTAGGTATAAACCCTAACTGATTAATTGGATTAGTACCAATGATCACCACTCCTAGATACCATACCATTAAGATCAACCTCAAACATCAAACCCTAAGTAGAACCATAAGATAAACCCTAGTACCAACCTTGTATAACAATTCACATCACATGCTCCTATTCCACTAAACCCTACTTAGGAAATGATAAACCACTTAGTTTAGAAACCATTAGAGATTATTTAGTAAAGCAAATGTGAAGCCATAATAAACCTAATAGCAAACCTATGGAACCATCTTAATAACCATCCTTTGATATGATGGTTAGAAGAAACCATAGCAATAACCCTACCAATACTTGCTACATATATAAAACCATTATACTCAAAGAACCTAACTAGTTCTTGTTAGAGCACTAAATGAATTCCATAGTAAACCCTAGAAAGCCATAGCTCCTATGTATAGTAGTTCTTGTTCTTATTTAACCTGTTCTTCAAAAGTTATTCTTTTGAAGTCCAAATGTCAATCAAACCTTAGAAGCATAATCCTTCTTTGAAATACTAAATATTTCTTAAACAACATGTTCTTCAAAAGTTATTCTTTTGAAGTATCGTATAAGTAATCATCAACCATGTTCTGTAGAACTTAAAATTGACAACTGTTCTTTACATATTATTCCACCACTATTCTTTATGTGTAAGATTGTTATGATGTCATATATCACTTGTTAAGATGTTAATTTAACCAAACCCTAATAAGAACCTTGTTTGAGAACCATCCTAAAAGTGCAACCAACCCTAAAGAAATCTTTTCAACTCATACATCCTAAATCATCGAGGTTAGGTTACGCTCGGGACGATTGCATCTCATACTATGCATTATAGCATCTTTGCCAGTTCTTTAAACATTGTCCTTACCGGACGATGATGGTATTTCAGAATTTGGAGTTATCACGTATCAAAGCTTTTGCCTGCATAATCTTGCAGTCAAGAAAGGCAAGTTCATCGCTTGCTCATGTCATTTGATTATTTGTATCAAACTATATGCAAAGTACTATACTTATCACTCATGCATTGAAAAGCAAAGTATTATTTTACAATTATGAATATGACTATGTGGTGGGCAATGGAACCATGGTATGTGTTGATATGGTGGAGGTTCCATTGCAATGGGTTATATCACCCTAGGATTAATTACCAATGCCGTCCAGTGATTCTAGCGCCGTACATATCGCATTATCCATAAGATCTATAATGGCTCTGGGGAAGTCAGCTGTATCTTTTCCCTTCTGCACGCCAACGGATCGGAGAGCCGGTGGGGTGCTGGAGGCACTGCCGCAATAGGTTGGGAAATCCTTTTAAATCCCCATCCATTAGTGATGATAAGCTCTTCGATCTATGAGGGATTGTCCGGAGTACACCATGAGTAAAGCCGTATTATCGGGGGAAGTCTACTGGAGGTGTACGGTCGGACAAAAGGGTGGGTTTGTGATGGCGTGTAACTCACACGTTCGTTGGGAACCCCAAGAGGAAGGTATGATGCGCACAGCAGCAAGTTTTCCCTCAGAAAGAAACCAAGGTTTATCGAACCAGGAGGAGCCAAGAAGCACGTTGAAGGTTGATGGCGGCGGGATGTAGTGCGGCGCAACACCAGAGATTCCGGCGCCAACGTGGAACCTGCACAACACAACCAAAGTACTTTGCCCCAACGAAACAGTGAGGTTGTCAATCTCACCGGCTTGCTGTAACAAAGGATTAACCGTATTGTGTGGAAGATGATTGTTTGCAGAAAACAGTAGAACAAGTATTGCAGTAGATTGTATTTCAGTATAGAGAATTGGACCGGGGTCCACAGTTCACTAGAGGTGTCTCTCCCATAAGATAAACAGCATGTTGGTGAAACAAATTACAGTTGGGCAATTGACAAATAAAGAGGGCATGACCATGCACATACATATTATGATGAGTATAGTGAGATTTAATTGGGCATTACGACAAAGTACATAGACCGCCATCCAACTGCATCTATGCCTAAAAAGTCCACCTTCAGGTTATCATCCGAACCCCCTCCAGTATTAAGTTGCAAAGCAACAGACAATTGCATTAAGTATGGTGCGTAATGTAATCAACAACTACATCCTTAGACATAGCATCAATGTTTTATCCCTAGTGGCAACATCACAACACAACCTTAGAACTTTCTGTCACTGTCCCAGGTGTCAATGCAGGCATGAACCCACTATCGAGCATAAATACTCCCTCTTGGAGTTACAAGCATCTACTTGGCCAGAGCATCTACTAGTAACGGAGAGCATGCAAGATCATAAACAACACATAGACATAACTTTGATAATCAACATAACAAGTATTCTCTATTCATCGGATCCCAACAAACGCAACATATAGAATTACAGATAGATGATCTTGATCATGTTAGGCAGCTCACAAGATCCGACAATGATAGCACAATGGGGAGAAGACAACCATCTAGCTACTGCTATGGACCCATAGTCCAGGGGTAGACTACTCACACATCACTCCGGAGGCGACCATGGCGGCGTAGAGTCCTCCGGGAGATGAATCCCCTCTCCGGCAGGGTGCCGGAGGCGATCTCCCGGATCCTCCGAGATGGGATCGGCGGCGGCGGCGTCTCAGTAAGGTTTTCCGTATCGTGGCTCTCGGTACTGGGGGTTTCGCGACGGAGGCTATTTGTAGGCGGAAGGGCAGGTCAAGAGGCGGCACGAGGGGCCCACACCATAGGGCCGCGCGGCCAAGGGGGGGCCGCGCCGCCCTAGGGTGTGGCCACCTCGTGGCCCCACTTCGTCTCCTCTTCGGACTTCTGGAAGCTTCGTGGCAAAATAGGACCCTGGGCGTTGATTTCGTCCAATTCCGAGAACATTTCGTTACTAGGATTTCTGAAACCAAAAACAACAAAACAAAGAATCGGCACTTCGGCATCTTGTTAATAGGTTAGTTCCGTAAAATGCACGAATATGACATAAAGTGTGCATAAAACATGTAGATAACATCAATAATGTGGCATGGAACATAAGAAATTATCGATACGTCGGAGACGTATCAGCATCCCCAAGCTTAGTTCTGCTCGTCCCGAGCAGGTAAAACGATAACACAGATAATTTCTGGAGTGACATGCCATCATAACCTTGATCATACTATTTGTAAAGCATATGTAGTGAACGCAGCGATCAAAACAATGTATATGACATGAGTAAACAAGTGAATCATATAGCAAAGACTTTTCATGAATAGCACTTCAAGACAAGCATCAATAAGTCTTGCATAAGAGTTAACTCATAAAGCAATAATTCAAAGTAAAGGCATTGAAGCAACACAAAGGAAGATTAAGTTTCAGCGGTTGCTTTCAACTTATAACATGTATATCTCATGGATATTGTCAACATAGAGTAATATAACAAGTGCAATAAGCAAGTATGTAGGAATCAATGCACAGTTCACACAAGTGTTTGCTTCTTGAGGTGGAGAGAAATAGGTGAACTGACTCAACATTGAAAGTAAAAGAATGGTCCTCATAGAGGAAAAACATCGATTGCTATATTTGTGCTAGAGCTTTGATTTTGAAAACATGAAACAATTTTGTCAACGGTAGTAATAAAGCATATGTATCATGTAAATTATATCTTACAAGTTGCAAGCCTCATGCATAGTATACTAATAGTGTCCGCACCTTGTCCTAATTAGCTTGGACTACCGGATCATCACAATGCACATGTTTTAACCAAGTGTCACAAAGGGGTACCTCTATGCCGCCTGTACAAAGGTCTAAGGAGAAAGCTCGCATTGGATTTCTCGCTATTGATTATTCTCAACTTAGACATCCATACCGGGACAACATAGACAACAGATAATGGACTCCTCTTTTATGCATAAGCATGTAACAACAATTAATAATTTTCTCATTTGAGATTGAGGATATATGTCCAAAACTGAAACTTCCACCATGGATCATGGCTTTAGTTAGCGGCCCAATGTTCTTCTCTAACAATATGCATGCTTAACCATAAGGTGGTAGATCGCTCTTACTTCAGACAAGACGAACATGCATAGCAACTCACATGAAATTCAACAAAGAATAGTTGATGGCGTCCCCAGTGAACATGGTTATCGCACAACAAGCAACTTAATAAGAGATAAAGTGCATAATTACATATTCAATACCACAATAGTTTTTAAGCTATTTGTCCCATGAGCTATATATTGCAAAGGTGAATGATGGAATTTTAAAGGTAGCACTCAAACAATTTACTTTGGAATGGCGGAGAAATACCATGTAGTAGGTAGGTATGGTGGACACAAATGGCATAGTGGTTGGCTCAAGTATTTTGGATGCATGAGAAGTATTCCCTCTCGATACAAGGTTTAGGCTAGCAAGGCTTATTTGAAACAAACACAAGGATGAACCGGTGCAGCAAAACTCACATAAAAGACATATTGTAAACATTATAAGACCCTACACCGTCTTCCTTGTTGTTCAAACTCAATACTAGAAATTATCTAGACCTTAGAGAAACCAAATATGCAAACCAAATTTTAGCATGCTCTATGTATTTCTTCATTAATGGGTGCAAAGCATATGATGCAAGAGCTTAAACATGAGCACAACAATTGCCAAGTATCACATTACCCAAGACATTTATAGTAATTACTACATGTATCATTTTCCAGTTCCAACCATATAACAATTTAACGAAGAAGAAACTTCGCCATGAATACTATGAGTAGAAACTAAGGATATACTTGTCCATATGCTACAGCGGAGCATGTCTCTCTCCCATAATGTGAATGCTAGGATCCATTTTATTCAAACAAAAACAAAAAACAAAAACAAACCGACGCTCCAAGCAAAGCACATAAGATGTGATGGAATAAAAATATAGTTTCAGGGGAGGAACCTGATAATGTTGTCGATGAAGAAGGGGATGCCTTGGGCATCCCCAAGCTTAGACGCTTGAGTCTTCTTAGAATATGCAGGGGTGAACCACCGGGGCATCCCCAAGCTTAGAGCTTTCACTCTCCTTGATCATGTTGCATCATACTCCTCTCTTGATCCTTGAAAACTTCCTCCACACCAAACTTAGAACAACTCATTAGAGGGTTAGTGACAATAAAAATTAACATGTTCAGAGGTGACACAATCATTCTTAACACTTCTGGACATTGCATAAAGCTACTGGACGTTAATGGATCAAAGAAATTCATCCAACATAGCAAAAGAGGCAATGCGAAATAAAAGGCAGAATCTGTCAAAACAGAACAGTTCGTATTGACGAATTTTATCGAGGCACCAGACTTGCTCAAATGAAAATGCTCAAATTGAATGAAAGTTGCGTACATATCTGAGGATCACTCACGTAAATTGGCATAATTTTCTGAGTTACCTACAGAGAATTTTGCCCAGATTCGTGACAGCAAAGAAATCTGAAACTGCGCAGTAATCCAAATCTAGTATGAACTTTTCTATCAAAGACTTTACTTGGCACAACAAAACACTAAACTAAGATAAGGAGAGGTTGCTACAGTAGTAAACAACTTCCAAGACACAAAATAAAAACAAAGTACTGTAGGTAAAAACATGGGTTGTCTCCCATAAGCGCTTTTCTTTAACGCCTTTCAGCTAGGCGCAGAAAGTGTGTATCAAGTATTATCGAAGGGTGGTGCATCGTTATTATGAGCTCCCCCATCCGTAGTGGCACTAAGGGCTTTGTCAATTTTAGGCCTATAATAATACTTCTTTGGTTTAGGCACTTTAGAGACATACATAAACGTTTGCTCCTTACCCACATAAGCTTTCTCCTTATATTTAAGAGAAGAAAATGTTGAACCCAAGGTTCCCATAGCTTTTTCAAGTTCATCAATCCTATTGCTTTGATCGTCATGGATAGCACAAGTTCCTAGGACACTAATTCTTTCATCAATTCCTCCTAAGGATTTATCAAGTTCATCAGTTTTATCAAGTAATATTTCCAATTTAGCTTCAACACTTGGGAAATTTTTCTCTATGGTTTCCAATTTTTTCATAACATCTTCAAGAGAGATTTTAGTTTTAACTTCATCAACAGGAGGTATTCCAAATAGACTCTCAATAATGCAACTAGCTTCTAATGCAGGAGTACTTAGGAAGTTACCTTTTGCGAGACTATCAAGAACATACCTATTCCAGCTAGAGATACCAACATAAAAATTCCTGAGTAAGATAGTGGTGGAGTGTTTCTTAGTGCACCTATTATGGGCATCACTAATTCTATACCAAGCATCTCTTAAACATTCTCCCCCTCGTTGCTTAAACGTACGAACTTCAACTTCAGGATTACTCATTTTAGCAACAGTAAATAAAGCAAACTAGATAAAGTAAATGCAAGTAACTAATTTTTTTGTGTTTTCGATATAGCAAACAAGATAGCAAATAAAGTAAAACTAGCAACTAATTTTTTTGTATTTTGATTTAGTGCAGCAAACAAAGTAGTAAATAAAACTAAGCAAGACAAAAACAAAGTAAAGAGATTGAGAAGTGGAGACTCCCCTTGCAGTGTGTCTTGATCTCCCCGGCAACGGCGCCAGAAAAAGAGCTTGATGGCGTGTAACTCACACGTTCGTTGGGAACCCCAAGAGGAAGGTATGATGCGCACAGCAGCAAGTTTTCCCTCAGAAAGAAACCAAGGTTTATCGAACCAGGAGGAGCCAAGAAGCACGTTGAAGGTTGATGGCGGCGGGATGTAGTGCGGCACAACACCAGAGATTCCGGCGCCAACGTGGAACCTGCACAACACAACCAAAGTACTTTGCCCCAACGAAACAGTGAGGTTGTCAATCTCACCGGCTTGCTGTAACAAAGGATTAACCGTATTGTGTGGAAGATGATTGTTTGCAGAAAACAGTAGAACAAGTATTGCAAAGAGATTGTATTTCAAGATAGAGAATTGGACCGGGGTCCACAGTTCACTAGAGGTGTCTCTCCCATAAGATAAACAGCATGTTGGGTGAACAAATTACAGTTGGGCAATTGACAAATAAAGAGGGCATGACCATGCACATACATATTATGATGAGTATAGTGAGATTTAATTGGGCATTACGACAAAGTACATAGACCGCCATCCAACTGCATCTATGCCTAAAAAGTCCACCTTCAGGTTATCATCCGAACCCCCTCCAGTATTAAGTTGCAAAGCAACAGACAATTGCATTAAGTATGGTGCGTAATGTAATCAACAACTACATCCTTAGACATAGCATCAATGTTTTATCCCTAGTGGCAACAGCACAACACAACCTTAGAACTTTCTCACATCGTCCCTGTGTCAATGCAGGCATGAACCCACTATCGAGCATAAATACTCCCTCTTGGAGTTACAAGCATCTACTTGGCCAGAGCATCTACTAGTAACGGAGAGCATACAAGATCATAAACAACACATAGACATAACTTTGATAATCAACATAACAAGTATTCTCTATTCATCGGATCCCAACAAACGCAACATATAGAATTACAGATAGATGATCTTGATCATGTTAGGCAGCTCACAAGATCCGACAATGAAGCACAATGGGGAGAAGACAACCATCTAGCTACTGCTATGGACCCATAGTCCAGGGGTAAACTACTCACACATCACTCCGGAGGCGACCATGGCGGCGTAGAGTCCTCCGGGAGATGAATCCCCTCTCCGGCAGGGTGCCGGAGGCGATCTCCTGGATCCCCCGAGATGGGATCGCGGCGGTGGCGTCTCAGTAAGGTTTTCCGTATCGTGGCTCTCGGTACTGGGGGTTTCGAGACGGAGGCTATTTGTAGGCGGAAGGGCAGGTCAAGAGGCGGCACGAGGGGCCCACACCATAGGGCCGCGCGGCCAAGGGGGGGGCGCGCCGCCCTAGGGTGTTGCCACCTCGTGGCCCCACTTCGTCTCCTCTTCGGACTTCTGGAAGCTTCGTGGCAAAATAGGACCCTGGGCGTTGATTTCGTCCAATTCCGAGAATATTTCGTTACTAGGATTTCTGAAACCAAAAACAAAGAAAACAAAGAATCGGCACTTCGGCATCTTGTTAATAGGTTAGTTCCAGAAAATGCACGAATATGACATAAAGTGTGCATAAAACATGTAGATAACATCAATAATGTGGCATGGAACATAAGAAATTATCGATACGTCGGAGACGTATCAGTTTGCAGGGTCGCGGAGAAGGCAGTGATTGGCTTGGATCTTATACTGGGCCTCACACCAAAGGAAGTGTGGACGGGGACATACTCTCGGCCGGCAACATGGTTAAGATCTCTTGTGGGGTAAAGTAACGCACCTCTGCAGAGGGTATCAAGAATTGTGACTGTCACTCCCTGTTCCGGGAAGGGAACTGCGAACGCGGCAGGAAAGGAACTCCACGAAGTTCTAGTCAACCTGTGAAGACTGACGGGCATAGTTTTCAGAATAAAATAAACCTTTTGAAGAAATGTTTATGAAAACTTGCATTGGCCTATGACTTTCTGGTCTATGGCTGTAGCTAGTGCATGATACACCTATTTCCTAATATGAACTTGTTGAGTACGCTCGTACTCATCCCACTCTTAAATCCCCTGCTTAGCTATGGAGGCACCGAAGGAGAATCTACCGTGGAACTCGAAGACAAAGGAGTCAACTGCAACAAGATAAAGAATCCAATCAAAGAAGTCAATGGAGTCAACTTTTGCATCAGCTAGAGTGGAAACTTAGACTAGTAATAGAAGGGAACCTTTCCCTAATCATAGCACCTAAGTAGCTAGATTTCTATAGCAAGCCGAGTAGCTCTTAAACTTGAGTTAGCAATAAGATAGACTACGAGTCGTTCTTCTGGAGCTTTATTTGAAGTTTTACCTCACTGTAAAGTAGGAGGTTGTGTGGATCTTATGTAAACAGTTCGTGTGTACTTCTATAGACATACCTTGGACTCGCATATGTTTCTGTTGTACCACTCTGAGAGATGTAATATGAGTGGAACGGTGTTTCACTTGTGTTATGTCAACGACTTGTGTACTACACCATGCAGTGGTACACTGGGTCACCGCAGCTGGTATCAGAGCAAATGCTTTGACCCTAGGATTAAAACCCTTTAAAGGAGACCTATAGGTTTGGTAGTGTCTATAGGAAGTGTTTTAGCTAAGCCAACTATGCTAAACCAACTATTCTTCTGACTTGAGATGGGTATTCACTTGAGAATAATCCTGACACACTTGAGTCAATCTTTCTTATCTATCTTTCTTAAGTAAAGTTAGTTAGTTAACTCGCTTCATTCCAAATAATTAGAACACCATTGGAGTTTAAGATAATTGGGTGATAGTAGACCACAGTTGGTATACAACACATGGTAGTCCAAAGAGAGGATACAACCATAAGGAAGATATCCTATTGGAAGAAGTATACCAATACAAGTATGGTTAAGTAAGAGTCATTTAAAATGTCAAATAAGTGATGTTAAGTAAGGGAGATAAGTTATATAAGGTAGTATATGTCTATGATGAGTCAATCATAGGAGATAAGGAAGAGTGATAGGAGTATTTAAGTCCACTTTTCATGATAAAGTTAGTAATCATATATGATTCACTTGGGAATCATGGTATGATGGAGTATAACATCATAAGTACGATAACAAAAGGATGATAAGGAGTAGGATTTAGGGAATAGTTCGAAAGCTTAGGCCTTAAAATCCTAATAATTGTGTCAAGTATGTAAGAACCATAGTTCTTAATTTAAAGAAGGCTTATTTAGAGCATACCACACAGAGAAATCCTAGAGTTATAGGTGGTATATTCTAAACAATCATGTGTTTAGAGTAGACATGTTAGAACTAATTATATTTTAGGAAGTAGTCCTCAATAGCACATATATATGGTATACTATTCTTAGTACTTCCAAAGAAAACTAGGTTAACTTCAACTATCCCAAGCCATTTTGTTTCAAGTTTGTCTCAGTGCAAATGTGCAATTAAGATAAATGTTGAGACCACTAGTAGAAATTCACGTATTGTGCTAAGTATCACAACCTAAACCTATCTTATGTGGTGTTATATACTACACATCTGATCCTGATGTTTAGGGATGTCTTACCCAATTATTATATTCAGGCATATAAGGATGTGTATTATAAGCACAAAGCTGGATTTTCTTGGATTTTCTTGAATCTTCATTGATTGACTAGATCCATACATGAAGTTTGACTTTGATATGCAAATGCATGTTGCAATATCAAGCTCTTACTTGATGTTATAGGTCTAGAGGGTAAAGGTATTCGTGTGAGGAAGTGACGAATTCTGAAGATTTTGAAGATACGATGAAGGTTCACTGGAAGAAAGAAGTCAAATTGTGGGAAGCAACCACAATACTCTAAAGGAAAGACCAATCAAAACTCATTTTTATCCTTAATTAAGGAGTACTTCAACATGGAAGTATCATGAAAGTGAGAAAAACAGTGAATATGGAGTAGTAGAAGTGGAGTCGTATTCATTATGGAAGAAGGGAATGCAAGTGAAGTCACTTACAATACTATTTTCATAGTGTCAACAAGTGGTTTTCTTGCAAAACAAACCCTGGAAGAAGGAAAATAGACAAGTGAAGTCGTAGCTGGTATAATAAGACCGCAGCTGATATAGGATAATCATGAAGATAAAGTATGTGAGGTAAGGTATATCTTAACTAAAACTATGTAAGTAGCCACAGCTGGTAGGTAGATATTGACTAGAACCATAACATAGCCACAACTGGTATCCAATAAGCCACATCTGGTACTAGGTAGTCTGCAGCTGGTACCAGATAGCCCACAGCCTGAACATTTCTTTACTCTAAAAGAAAGGGGGATTCCGCAGCTAGTATTTCATAGCTGGTATCTCGTAGTAGGTGAACATTTAGTCGGAGGATTCATAATGGATACCCACAACTGAGTGGATACATCACAAAGAATTCTTCGTGAAACTTTAGAAAGGTACAAAATATAAACCAGATTTAAACCAACTACCTAACCTTGGAGTTTAATGATTAGAAGAAAGGAAGTTTGAAGATCATTAGTAAACTCCAAGGGGGAGAGGAAGGTTGAAGGAGAAGTATTAAAATATGATTTGGAGTATGATAGATGGAGAAAAAGGTCTGAACTGAAAGGAAGTCCGATCTTATTTTTATAAGGTTGTTGGGAAGTACCCATATAAAACTACTCTCAGGAGGTTGTCAGACCAGAAGCCGAGGTTCATATCTCGAGGAAGTAAGGGTTAGACCTTAACTTGAGTAGGTAATTGTAATTACTCCAAAACCAAGAGCACTTAAGTAAGCTTAAGATAATGAAGTTGGATGAAGAAGATGTCGGAGGACAATCAAAGCTTAAGAAAGTTTAAGATCGAAGGGTTTGACCATACAAAAATTAATGATTATTAGAAAGATTCCTTTCATGGAACCTAAAGAAACCAAAAGGAAGATAACTAGTATTAACTAGAAGCCATGATTGGATGGACTAAATGAGTCTAATCCATTCGTAGGAATAAAACAACCAGGATAATCCCTTTGTAAATACCTTACTAAGTACCATTACTTTCGTTATGGTAGTAAGGGAAAACACTATCCTACTTTAAATGAATCTTTTAGAATTAGGTTTGGACATCGCAGCTGGATTATCGCAGCTGGTAGAACCAAGTTTGAGTACCCAGATAGGAAGCTGTCACCACAACTATTAGTAAAGTTAATAACACAAGAAGATGCCCCAAACCAAGGATCTTTGAAGAGTAAGACTAGAAGCTTAGAATGTTGGAAGAAATCATAGAATTAAAGAAAGTATCAGTGCCAGACATCAGAAGACTTCCGGAAGGATCTGGACAAGGGATATATCCAACTATATCTAGTGTGATCACCATGGAGTTGAAGGATGGTGATCTGTTCAAGACATTTCAACATTCCGAAACATGAGAGCGTTCGAACTTCGGGACGAAGTTCAGTTTAAGGGGGAGAGGCTGTAATATCCCAGGTTTAGAGGCAATAAAATGAGAGAACACCAAAGTGTGCATTGCATTCATGCATAGAAAATCCGGGGAATTTTCGCGCTTCAAATAAAACTTACCACAGTAACTGAAGTTTCACTTGACTTGCTGGAACTGAAGTAGATCATCAAGTCAAGCGCTATAAACTTCACTGTGATCTTTGTTAAAACCTTGTTTTGGGTAGAGATGATTTGATCTATGGGCTAGATCAAATAGAATTAGTTTTACAACAAACAACACCTTAAGTAAGGATCAACTAGAAGATCTTATAAAGGATCTCAACATGCCATTCCTTACAACAACACATGAATAATTATTCAACTATAAATCAAAGAACACAATTAACTAAGAAACTATTCTATACTTATCTTATCCATGTTTTCTATTAAATAAATGTTCCTACCATGAGTCACATGGTATATCTTTTCAACTACAATAATTGAATCCATGTCAAGGACATTCATATTCATTCATCATTAACTTTGGATCATTCCAACCTTGTTTCCCAACTCATACCATTAAACCCAGAGAAAAGAGAGAATCATTCATATGCTTATTCTATCCATTGAATAGAACCTAGATTACTATTTAAACCTTGTCCAAGGGAGGTGATTGTTGATACTAACCAATATTATAATAAATTTAAGTCAAGTATTAAACCCTACTTAACCTAGCTCATACTTGATGGTAAGTAAGAACCTATTCTTCTAGTAATTATAGAGAGGTAAGTGGTGTGATCATTACAACTTGGTAATGATCATAAATCCTAGAGGAACCCTACCTATTCAGAAGAGCTCAACCTAAAGAGGTATACTCAAGTATATGGACTTATACTGAATCTTGGAGATAGAATCATAATTCACCAATGGATTGTTATGAGGCCAATACTTTGATCATTACAAATTGGGTAATGATCATAAACCCTAGAGAATCTTACCTTATAAATTGAGATGCTAAGTTAAACCTCTACAAGTGATCCAGAGATCTCATTCTTCTCATGAAATAATAAGTAACTCATTAGTAGTTAACCAAACCAATACTCATGCCTTGTATAGAGTAGTATTGATATGGTATTTAAACCCTGCCTATCCAAACACTTGAGACAAACCTAGCATTGCCTTGATACATGAATTCTACCTAAGTGAGGAGGATAACCCTAGCCACTAAAATTGAATCAATGCTTATGCTCATACCTAATCCTAGTGGTCTATCACACTGGTGATCACTACTTAAACCCTAGGCCATGTTTGAATTCCAATCCAAGCATCACTTTGGATTATAAATAGAACCCTGCCATGCCTCATGCCTATTTTATATTAGTGAAGCATCACCAAAACTATAAACTTTTCACCTAGAATCCACTCCACATAAAATGTTGTCCTAACTTGTGTATCATAGATCACAAGTATAAACCAAGTAAGTTATAATTAAACTTAAATGCTATTTAAGTGATTAGAATGAAACCAATATCTAATTCTATTTTGCTTTCCAAGTACTTTGGTTAGGGGACCAAATAAACTAATATGTTATAGCTTGGACCATTATTTTATAAAGTTAATTGACCATGATAATTATAGGATCTACCCTAAGTAATCCAAGTTAGAATTTGCTAAGCATGATTATTAAAGATAGAGTTATCCAACTATTTTCTTAAACCCTTAGAAGCAATTCTCCACATAAAATCATGATCACATTTCCATCCTCAATTTCACCACTACTTAAAATACTAGCCATAATTAAAATATATGTGAACCTCACTATTGTTAAGTAATAACAAAACTTAATGACATGTTTACTATGCACTGGTTATAAATTTCAAACCATTCAAATAGATTTGGTTCCCAAATTTAAAGAATTGAGATAAAACCATTAAACCATATCTACTTTATTTATACTTCACCAAAGCATCAATATAATCAAATATTAAATATTTGTTTGAACCAACCAAATATGCAGCAAGCAACACTATCAAGTTCTATTAAGATTCACATATTTAAGAACCTGCAAATTCACACAGAATTCAAATTTAATTTCAAACAAGAAAATAGAAAAACAAAACAGAAATTTAAAAGAGAAAAGAGAGGGAAAGCTCACCTGGCTTACCTGGCCGTGCAACCCAGCAACAGCCCACGTCGTTGGCCCAGCAGGAGACCAGAAGCAGGCCAACGCAGCCCAGACGCGGCCCAGCCCAAAGCCACTTACCGTTTCGGTCGCTTTAATATTCGTGCGAGAAGAAAAGCTCGTCTTCGTTCTCTTCCCCGGCGTCGACAGCAAGCCAGCGCCAGTAGACGCCATCCTCGTCGACGATAAGGACGCCCCGGACGCGTGGAAGCTTCCAGAACTCCTCCCTAGGACTCTCGCATCCGAGTCTATCCGGAAATAAAAGATCGGCCCTCAGACAAACTCTCCAGACGCCGCCACCTCTTCACCGTCGCCGTCGTCGTGTCGCAGCCTCCGTGCTCCCCTCGGCCTATAAATAGGGGTGAAAGCACCGCCGAGCACTTCTTGATCTCATCCACTCCTCCAGATCTTCTCTATCCCTCTCTAGCTCTCAATTCCATCCGCGCCAGTACGCCGGAGCCGAAGAAGAACACGGCGATACAGGCCACCCCAGCCTCAGGCGCGTGGTCGAGGAGAAGCGCCTGGCACCGTAGATCATCTGGGAGGAAGGAATCGTCCTAGATCTTCCTCAAGTCGACGAATTTCGCCGATCCCTTTTTGCAGCAGATCGCCGGAAATGGCGAAGTTCTCGCCGTTTCCGTCATCCAACGTCACCGTCGACCACGCCATCAGATTCAGGGTGAGTTTGCGCGTCTATAGAGCCAGATCTCGCTTCCTAGCATGCATCCTAGCCCCGATTTGATAGTTGGCCGGACTGCGCCGCCGCAGATGAGTTCGCCGGAGCAACTCCGGTGACCTCCAGGTGGTGGCGTTGATACTATCTTGCTCAGAATCGAGTACTAGTTCGAACACAATAGGTTAGGTAGTCTCTGGGGGTCTCTAGCCGTCGTTCTGTTGCTCGCCGGAGCATCGCCGGCGTTCTCTCCGGCGAGATCGTCGTGGCACCGCCACCTCAGCATTGGTTGACTGGTCTTTGCCCACGTGGCAAGTGACCCAGTCAACGGCCCCACCTGTCTGTCCCTGCGGGTAGATCTGTCACGGTACATT
The DNA here is from genome assembly GCF_019359855.2 of Lolium perenne. Taxonomy (NCBI): domain Eukaryota; kingdom Viridiplantae; phylum Streptophyta; class Magnoliopsida; order Poales; family Poaceae; genus Lolium; species Lolium perenne. Next base: position 190,720,612 of record NC_067246.2, on the reverse strand, counting down.
TAGTATTTTCGTTTTAAGTTATAAACCCACTAAATAGCTGAAACTTTGCAGAAATAGATTAAATTCATTTTAGCTCAGAAAAATATGAATAATATATCAAAATGCTCACAAAAATAAACTCTACCCAAATAAAATATAAAACAAAAATGTGTGTCAAAATAAAATTCACTTATTTTTAACTTCTTTAATTATGCCTTTTCATTTATTTAAAATGTAAATTGAATTCAATAAATAATTAAGTTCCAAAATTAAATTTTAACTATTCAGTAAATAAGTAAAATGTTAAGATTAATTTTATTTACCATATTTGCATTAACTTAATTATTAGTTGTAATTCATAAACCCTAATTTGAAAATTCTAAGTTACTATTTTCTTAAATAATAATAAATCAAGAAAAATACTAAATGCCAATATTAATTTAGTAACTTAAATATTGTGAACTTAAATAATTTTAATTTGCAAGTTGTTATTTTTAAAACCTAGTAATAATTGTTAAACCCTTATCTCTGAATTAAACCTAACTAGGAGTTACCCTAATTATTAATTCTTGTGGAAGTTAATAAATGTCAAACCATTACTAATTATGCTTCAAGGTAATTAGTTACCACACCTATATTTCCAAGCATCATTTTAGGAGTTGTACCATAATTTAGAAATCCTAGTTTCAAATTGAGTAAGACCTGGATCCTATTATTTTATGTGATCATGTTAAAAATGTTAAACCCTAAAACCCTAGTTGCTTATCACATGTGATCATGTGAATTTCACTTTACATAGAGAACCTTATTAGATGACCAACAAATACAAGTCATAATCCACCAACATAGAACCAATTCACATGAGTCATCATTTCATGTCTTTATTCCCAAATTAAAAGCTATATGATTCACTAGTATCACCTAGGTATAAACCCTAACTGATTAATTGGATTAGTACCAATGATCACCACTCCTAGATACCATACCATTAAGATCAACCTCAAACATCAAACCCTAAGTAGAACCATAAGATAAACCCTAGTACCAACCTTGTATAACAATTCACATCACATGCTCCTATTCCACTAAACCCTACTTAGGAAATGATAAACCACTTAGTTTAGAAACCATTAGAGATTATTTAGTAAAGCAAATGTGAAGCCATAATAAACCTAATAGCAAACCTATGGAACCATCTTAATAACCATCCTTTGATATGATGGTTAGAAGAAACCATAGCAATAACCCTACCAATACTTGCTACATATATAAAACCATTATACTCAAAGAACCTAACTAGTTCTTGTTAGAGCACTAAATGAATTCCATAGTAAACCCTAGAAAGCCATAGCTCCTATGTATAGTAGTTCTTGTTCTTATTTAACCTGTTCTTCAAAAGTTATTCTTTTGAAGTCCAAATGTCAATCAAACCTTAGAAGCATAATCCTTCTTTGAAATACTAAATATTTCTTAAACAACATGTTCTTCAAAAGTTATTCTTTTGAAGTATCGTATAAGTAATCATCAACCATGTTCTGTAGAACTTAAAATTGACAACTGTTCTTTACATATTATTCCACCACTATTCTTTATGTGTAAGATTGTTATGATGTCATATATCACTTGTTAAGATGTTAATTTAACCAAACCCTAATAAGAACCTTGTTTGAGAACCATCCTAAAAGTGCAACCAACCCTAAAGAAATCTTTTCAACTCATACATCCTAAATCATCGAGGTTAGGTTACGCTCGGGACGATTGCATCTCATACTATGCATTATAGCATCTTTGCCAGTTCTTTAAACATTGTCCTTACCGGACGATGATGGTATTTCAGAATTTGGAGTTATCACGTATCAAAGCTTTTGCCTGCATAATCTTGCAGTCAAGAAAGGCAAGTTCATCGCTTGCTCATGTCATTTGATTATTTGTATCAAACTATATGCAAAGTACTATACTTATCACTCATGCATTGAAAAGCAAAGTATTATTTTACAATTATGAATATGACTATGTGGTGGGCAATGGAACCATGGTATGTGTTGATATGGTGGAGGTTCCATTGCAATGGGTTATATCACCCTAGGATTAATTACCAATGCCGTCCAGTGATTCTAGCGCCGTACATATCGCGTTATCCATAAGATCTATAATGGCTCTGGGGAAGTCAGCTGTATCTTTTCCCTTCTGCACGCCAACGGATCGGAGAGCCGGTGGGGTGCTGGAGGCACTGCCGCAATAGGTTGGGAAATCCTTTTAAATCCCCATCCATTAGTGATGATAAGCTCTTCGATCTATGAGGGATTGTCCGGAGTACACCATGAGTAAAGCCGTATTATCGGGGGAAGTCTACTGGAGGTGTACGGTCGGACAAAAGGGTGGGTTTGCAGGGTCGCGGAGAAGGCAGTGATTGGCTTGGATCTTACACTGGGCCTCACACCAAAGGAAGTGTGGACGGGGACATACTCTCGGCCGGCAACATGGTTAAGATCTCTTGTGGGGTAAAGTAACGCACCTCTGCAGAGGGTATCAAGAATTGTGACTGTCACTCCCTGTTCCGGGAAGGAACTGCGAACGCGGCAGGAAAGGAACTCCACGAAGTTCTAGTCAACCTGTGAAGACTGACGGGCATAGTTTTCAGAATAAAATAAACCTTTTGAAGAAATGTTTATGAAAACTTGCATTGTCCTATGACTTTCTGGTCTATGGCTGTAGCTAGTGCATGATACACCTATTTCCTAATATGAACTTGTTGAGTACGCTCGTACTCATCCCACTCTTAAATCCCCTGCTTAGCTATGGAGGCACCGAAGGAGAATCTACCGTGGAACTCGAAGACAAAGGAGTCAACTGCAACAAGATAAAGAATCCAATCAAAGAAGTCAATGGAGTCAACTTTTGCATCAGCTAGAGTGGAAACTTAGACTAGTAATAGAAGGGAACCTTTCCCTAATCATAGCACCTAAGTAGCTAGATTTCTATAGCAAGCCGAGTAGCTCTTAAACTTGAGTTAGCAATAAGATAGACTACGAGTCGTTCTTCTGGAGCTTTATTTGAAGTTTTACCTCACTGTAAAGTAGGAGGTTGTGTGGATCTTATGTAAACAGTTCGTGTGTACTTCTATAGACATACCTTGGACTCGCATATGTTTCTGTTGTACCACTCTGAGAGATGTAATATGAGTGGAACGGTGTTTCACTTGTGTTATGTCAACGACTTGTGTACTACACCATGCAGTGGTACGCTGGGTCACCGCAGCGACCTTTACCCACGCTATGTGGACACCATTGGATACATATACCACATCACCTCCACCATTGCAATTACCAAGATTTTGACGTAGGTAATATCAAGGAGGCAATGTTTGAAGAAGATCAAAAAGGCTCAAGAGGTATTATCTCACATGCGCATACCGATTTCATGACCTCAAGGTGTTGGCAACTATTCCACGAAGCATTCCCAAAGGATGCTTCACTACTCGCCACTCATCCACGATTTCATTGTGGCGATGTTAAAATACAATTGTGTGTGCGGAGAATGTGTGAGTTAGAAAATCGGTGTATTGCAGCTTGTAGGGTGGTGACCCAAGGTTACTTTGTTCTTGGCGGTGCTCTTTAAGCGCCTAGTCTCAATTCCTAGGATGAAAAACCTAGATCTGAACTTCATTGGTTGCATTGGTCAATGGGGGTTCTCTAACTCCCAGTTCAAGGCATTGCTTTTGGATTGTTGGCATTCTCCCGAGTGAAAACCCATGAGACTCCGGTGGTTAGACAGGATGACAGTAGCACTTCTGCACTATTCCCTTCCCGAAGGTGTTGTTGTTGTAGAATTTTTTCGCTGTCTCCAATGGTGGTGGTTTTTTGCCGTTGTGAGTCTCTGGTTTCTTCTAAAGGACATTTTTCTTTTTTTTTCTTTTCTGTATGTGTATTCACGATGTCTCGACTAGATCTTGAAATTATGTAGTTCCAGATCCCAGGAATAATTGATATTAGTTTAATATTAATATATTCCATTTATCTACAAAATTTTGTTGTTTCTAAAGAAGATAATTTGGTTTCCACCGAGCTGGAACAATATGCTAATGGTTCTAGTGAACCGAAACTATGGTTTTGTATGGCATGAGTAACATGGGCTCCAATCCATCTCCATGTTGCAATGGCATGCAACATTGAACCCATCCACCCCGTGGAGGGTCATTTCTTTCCATGTTATTTTAAACATGAAAAAATAATCATTTTGCTAGAATAGAGTTAATGAAAGGATCATCAATCCCTTCGCTCACCACATGCCACACATCATTCTGCAGGTTACGGAAAATGTGATGTGAACATATTTTAGAAGTACAACAAAACATTAGCAAGATCTTTAGGGTTAAATAACATGTTTTTACTCTTATGCAAGTCATCTTCATTTGAGCCAATAAATTATTTTTTCTTCTCTTGTGCAAGTTATCTACTTACGTACCAATTTGCTTCGTTTATGGTCATCTCTAGAGTGTGCTATGATAGACTTTTGTGCTTGGTATTGCCTTTCTCATTTCATGTTTCTTGTATTTTCAGATTGATGCAGCTTTCTGCATTCTTTCTATACAGAGGCTGGGTGTAAGGTCTTCTGAATGGTATCATCGCGATATTAAATTTTTAGTAATAATTAAACCGCCATTTATCACAAAAAATTGATTATATGGATTTTTTATTATAGAATTTTATTGCTTTCATTTTTCTGATTAAAGCATTGATACGTCCAAAACGTATCCACTTTCCCGAACACTTTTGCTATTGTTTTGCCTCTAATTTGTGTATTTTGGATGCAACTAACACGGACTAACGCTGTTTTCAGCAGAACTGTTCTGGTGTCTCGTTTTTGTGCAGAAATCCAACTTTCAGGAAAAACCTCGGGATTTTGACAGAAGGCCCTATTTTCCCAGAAAACTCACGGAGCCAGAAGGGCAAGTCAGGTGGAGGCCGAGGGCCCCACACCCTAGGGCGGCGCGGCCCAGAAGGGGGGCGCGTGGCCCTAGCGTGTGACCCCCTCGGCTGGCCCCCGATGCCCTCCTTCGGACTACTTATCGCCCTCGACCTAAAAACGCACGGGGAGAAGTCGAAGTCGCCAGAAACCCTCCAGAACGCCGCCACATCGCGAAACTCCGTCTCGGGAGCCAGAAGTCTCCGTTCTGGCACTCCGCCGGGACGGGGAATTGGAGGAGATCATCGCCGCTATCACCACCGATGCCTCTACATCAACCAGCCATGTTTCCCCCATCCATGTGTGAGTAATTCCCCCGCTGTAGGATGAAGGGGATGGTAGGGATTGGATGAGATTGGTCATGTAATAGTATAAGATTGTTAGGGCATAGTGCCTAGTGTCCGTAATTGGTACTTTGATGATATTGTTGCAACTTGTTATGCTTAATGCTTGTCACTAGGGCCCGAGTGCCATGATCTCAGATCTGAACATGTTATTATTTCATCATGATATTCATTGTTTATGGTCTTACCTGCAAGTTGTATACACATGTCGCTGTCCGGAACCAATGGCCCCGAAGTGACAGAAATCGGGACAACCGGAGGGGATGGTAGTGATGTGAGGATCACATGTGTTCACGGAGTGTTAATGCTTTGCTCCGGTACTCTATTAAAAGGAGTACCTTAATATCCAGTAGATTCCCTTGAGGCCCGGCTGCCACCGGCTGGTAGGACAAAAGATGTTGTGCAAGTTTCTCATTGCGAGCACGTACGACTATAATTGGAACACATGCCTATTGATTGCTTTGTACTAAGACACCATTTTATTATTATCTGCAAATGCCCTGCTTGATTGTTACATGAGTTTCTCTCATCCATGCAACACCCGTTATCCGTCCCCGTGCCTACAGTATTTTAATCCTGCCGTTTACTATAATCACTACTGCTGTCTCTGTTACTCTGCTGCTGTTATTTCACTACTGCTACTGCTATAAAACTGTTACTACTGATAAACTCTTGCGAGCAAGTCTGTTTCCAGGTGCAGCTGAATTGACAACTCCGTTGTTAAGGCTTTCAAGTATTCTTTGTCTCCCCTTGTGTCGAATCAATAAATTGGGTTTTACTACCCGCGAAGACTGCTGCGATCCCCTATACTTGTGGGTCATCAAGACTGTTTTCTGGCGCCGTTGCCGGGGAGCATAGCTTTATTTGGAAGTTCACTTGGATTGATATTGTTTGCTGCAAATTCTCCATCATGGGTAAACCTCGCGATCCTAAAGTCGCCATATTACCATCCACTACAAGAAAAGGTACAACTCTGAGTACCTCTGCTGCTCTTGATTCACCATCTGTGATTGATAAACTTGTTTCACCGCCACATGCTTCACATGCTGGTACTTCTGCTGAATCTGAAAATTCTTATGATATTGATAATGTTTCTGCTGTGCTTGATGATAGTGGTTCATTGGGATCCTTTCTAGATGCTACAATTGCTAGGTCTAGACAAATTGAAAATACTGAAACTCCTAATGCTACTACACCTATTAATTCACCTGAACTTGATTATTATAGTGATGATCCTGTTATCACCAGAATTTGACCGAGTCAGAGGTGGGCCGCGATCAAGATGGACTTGAAGAATATATATAGAAGAAATACGTGAATCGGCCTGTTATGCAAAGTTTGGGCTAGTTTGCCCGTGTATCTGTAATATAGTAGGATACGTGTCGGTTAGTTAGAGTTTGTCTCGTGCACGATGGGGATTATTCCCACGTTAGAAAGTCTACGGACTATAAATATGTATCTAGGGTTTATGAAATAAACAACAATCACGTTCACCACAAATCAATCTAGGCGCATCGCCAACTCCCTTGTCTCGAGGGTTTCTTCCGGGTAAGCATCATGCTGCCTAGATCGCATCTTGCGATCTAGGCAGTACAAGTTTATTCGTCGTTCATGCGTTGCTCGTAGTGAAGCCTTTTTGATGGCGAGCAACGTAGTTATCTTAGATGTGTTAGGGTTAGCATTATTCTTCGTACCATATGCTATCGTCGTGCAACCCTTAGACATCTAGCCGCCCTTACGCCTATCTTAGGCGTAGGGGTGGCACCCCGCTTGATCATTATTTAGTAGATCCGATCCATTATGGTTGCTCCTTGTTCTTCAAGGATTAGTTTAATATCTGCATAGTTAGGCCTTACAAAGGGTTGGAGGATCCAGCGGCGCGTAGGGTGTAGTTTGCTAGCCCTAGACAGGATGTTCCGGGGATCAACCTCGTGTTGGTTTTTAGGCCTTGTCTAGGATCGGCTTACGATCACCGTGCGTGGCCGCGAGGCCCAATCACGAGTAGGATGATCCGATTATGTGGTGAAAACCCCAAATCGTCGTAGATCGTTTTAGCTTTATCTTGATCAAGCAGGACCACCATATATTCGTACACCTCGTGCGAATCATGGGTGGATCGGCTCTTTGAGCTGATTCACAGGACAACCTGAGAGCCGATCGAGGCTCGTATTTAAAGTTTACGTGTATGCCATGCAGGAAACTAAGCGAGGCATCTCCATCACCTTCCTGACCAGGTATAGGTCAGGTGGCACGCCCTTGCACCAGCATCGGACGTGCGTGCCGGAGTCTTTGCGGGCCGTCGCTCGGAGGGACCAGGGCCAGCCGCAGCCCTAAGTTGCTCCCGGCTCTCCTGTGTTGCCCGTCGTTGCTCGCCGGTGGGTTTCTGACCGCAACACATTCTGGCACGCCCGGTGGGACAATCTTCGACATCAACCACATCGCCATCTACATCTGAGATGGCGGACGACACCCCAGTCACGTACGAGGATCTGACCGAGGAGCTCAAGAAGAAGTATGACGAGGTCAAAACGATCCTCGAAGCCGACCTCATCGGCTCTTTTCACAGAACCCGTTCACATGGCATCAGGTGGAAAGGGTTCTCGCCCGAAGGTGCGCTCGATGGAATAGACCTGTCCGCCCCATCAGAAGAACGCACCAGGTCCCTGCGTCAGGAGATTAACTACATGGTGTCCCACTCGCTGCACCGCCACTCTGAGAACCTGGTGAACACTTTGGAGCGTGTCGCTCTTCGGGTGATCCAGGAGATCATGAGGCACCAGTTTTCTCCGTCAGGACCAGCTCTCGGGACATACCAAGGAGAGATGCCACTCCAGTCCCGTCCACCGCTGCCATTCGCGTTGGCAGCACCAGAAGTGCCGAATTCACCGGCATTCGTCGTCTACAAGATCGGTGGTGACCCTAGTGACTACCAGTTCTTGCACGAGGCGCCTAAGGAGATCCCTCACGGATACACGTGCATATACGTGCCAGATTGCGGTAACTGGGCGCTCACAAACCAGGCCGCAACAGCAGGGACTTCTGGAAAAGCAGGAGGAACTTCAGCAACAGATCTTGAGAAGCAGACGTGGCTAGCTAATTATGCCACTCCAACAAACCTCCAGAGCTCAGCTCCTGCAGTTGGCTCAGAGCTGGAAAAGCAAGCATGGCTGGCTAAGTATGCCACTCCGGCAAATCTTCAGAGTTCGACTCCTGCAGCCAGCACCGCGGATCAAATCAGTACCATACTGAGAGACCAGTTCGGCATGGTGCCGAAAAGGAGGACAATCGGCTATTCCAAGCCGTACCCCAACGAGTACGAGTTGATCCCGCTACCACCCAAATATCGGCTCCCTGATTTCTCCAAGTTCAATGGATCAGATGGTTCCAGCTCCATCGAGCATGTGAGCCGATATTTGGCACAGCTGGGCACGATCTCAGCAGCAGATGAGCTACGTGTGAGGTTCTTCGCACAGTCCCTCACAGGATCGGCTTTCGGGTGGTACACTTCGTTGCCACCAGACTCGATCCGGACTTGGAAGCAGTTGGAAGAACAGTTCCACATACAGTATCACTCAGAGGCTTCCGAGTCTGGCCTTGCCGATCTAGCACAAATACGTCAGAAGCGTGGAGAAACTGTGGCAGAATACGTCCAGCGCTTCAGAAATCTTAGGAAACGATGTTATTCGGCTCGTGTGACTGAAAAAGAAGCAGTCGAGTTGGCAGTGGTGGCTGATACGTCTCCGACGTATCAATAATTTCTTATGTTCCATGCCACATTATTGATGTTATCTACATGTTTTATGCACACTTTATGTCATATTCGTGCATTTTCTGGAACTAACCTATTAACAAGATGCCGAAGTGCCAGTTCCTGTTTTCTGCTGTTTTTGGTTTCAGAAATCCTAGTAACGAAATATTCTCGGAATCGGACGAAATCAACGCCCAGGTTCCTATTTTTCCCGGAACCATCCAGAACACCCGAGAGCCGCCAGAGGGAAGCCCTGGGGGCCCCACACCACACCCTGGCGCGGCCAGAGGGGGGGCCGCGCCGCCCTATGGTGTGGGCCCCCCAGAAGCCCTCCTGCGCCGCCTCTTCGCCTATATAATGCCCCTGGATCGAAAACCCTGATACGTTCGACGAAACCCACAGAAACCTTCCAGAGCCGCCGCCATCGCGAGGCCAAGATCCGGGACAGAGTCTCTGTTCGGCACGCCGCCGGACGGGGAAGTGCCCCCGGAAGGCTTCTCCATCGACACCGCTGCCATCTCCACCGCCATCTTCATCACCGCTGCTGCTCCCATGAGGAGGGAGTAGTTCTCCATCGAGGCTCGGGGCTGTACCGGTAGCTATATGGTTCATCTCTCTCCTATGTGCTTCAATACAATAATCTCATGAGCTGCCTTACATGATTGAGATTCATATGATGATGCTTGTAATCTAGATGTCGTTATGCTAGTCAAGTGAATTTTACTTATGTGATCTCCGGAGACTCCTTGTCCCACGTGTGTAAAGGTGACAGTGTGTGCACCGTGTGGGTCTCTTAGGCTATATTTCACAGAATACTTATTCACTGTTGAATGGCATAGTGAAGTGCTTATTTATATCTCTTTATGATTGCAATGTATTTGTATCACAATTTATCTATGTGCTACTCTAGCAATGTTATTAAAGTAGTTTTATTCCTCCTGCACGATGTAATGGTGACAGTGTGTGCATCCGTGTTAGTACTTGGCGTAGGCTATGATTATGATCTCTTGTAGATTATGAAGTTAACTATTGCTATGATAGTATTGATGTGTACTATTCCTCCTACATAAGCATGAAGGTGACAGTGTGCATGCTATGTTAGTACTTGGTTAGTCGAATTGATCTGTCGTGCACTCTAAGGTTACTTAAATATGAACATTGAATTGTGGAGCTTGTTAACTCCGGCATTGAGGGTTCGTGTAATCCTACGCAATGTGTTCATCATCCAACAAGAGTGTAGAGTATGCATTTCTCTATTCTGTTATGTGATCAATGTTGAGAGTGTCCACTAGTGAAAGTCTAATCCCTAGGCCTTGTTCCTAAATACTGCTATCGCTGCTTGTTTACTGTTTTACTGCGTTACTACTGCTGCAATACTACCACCATCAACTACACGCCAGCAAGCTATTTTCTAGCACCGTTGCTACTGCTCATACTTATTCATACCACCTGTATTTCACTATCTCTTCGCCGAACTAGTGCACCTATTAGGTGTGTTGGGGACACAAGAGACTTCTTGCTTTGTGGTTGCAGGGTTGCATGAGAGGGATATCTTTGACCTCTTCCTCCCTGAGTTCGATAAACCTTGGGTGATCCACTTAAGGGAAAACTTGCTGCTGTTCTACAAACCTCTGCTCTTGGAGGCCCAACACTGTCTACAGGAAAAGGAGGGGGAAGTAGACAGCAAGCTATTTTCTGGCGCCGTTGCCGGGGAGGAAAGGTAAAAGGTACTCACACTCCGGATCTCGGCTACTAAGCTATTTTCCGGTACTGTAAGTACTCGAAGCTATTTCCTTTAGATCCTGCAATTGCAACTTTTTGTTTCTTGTTTACACTAGTTTGGCATAATGGACAAGAATGATCTTCTTATGCTATTTCCTGATTTAAAACATGGATTGTTTGATGCGAAAATTAAAAAACCTATGGAATCTTATTTGCATGCTGGTAGTAATATTAGTATGAACGCTTTGAACACCATTGTTGATAATGATATAGAAAGTTCTAAGCTCGGGGAAGCTGGTTTTCATGATCTTTTTAGTCCCCCAAGCATTGAGGAGAAAATTTTCTTTGATGATACTTTGCCTCCCATATATGATGATTATAATGATAGTGGTCTTTTGGTGCCACCTACTATGGAGAGTAAATTTTGTTGTGATTATACTATGCCTCCTACACTTGATGAGAATAATAATGATAGCTACTTTGTTGAATTTGCTCCCGCTACAACTAATAAAATTGATTATGCTTATGTGGGTAGTAATAATTTTATGCATGAGACTCATGATAAGAATGCTTTATGTGATAGTTATATTGTTGAGTTTGCTCATGATGCTACTGAAAGTTATTATGAGAGAGGAAAATATGGTTGTAGAAATTTTCATGTTACTAAAATGCCTCTCTATGTGCTGAAATTTTTGAAGCTACACTTGTTTTATCTTCCTGATCTTGTCATTTTGCTCTTCATGAATTTATTTGTGTACAAGGTTCCTTTGCATAGGAAGCATGTTAGACTTAAATATGTTTTGGATTTGCTTCTTGATGCTCTATTTTGCTTCAAATATTATTTCTTGCGAGTGCATCATTAAAACTGCTGAGCCCATCTTAATGGCTATAAAGAAAGAACTTCTTGGGAGATAACCCATGTGTTATTTTGCTACAGTACTTTGTTTTATATTTGTGTCTTGGAAGTTGTTTACTACTGTAGAAACCTCTCCTTATCTTAGTTTTGTGTTTTGTTGTGCCAAGTGAAGCCTCTAATCGAAGGTTGATACTAGATTTGGATTTCTGCGCAGAAACAGATTTCTATCTGTCACGAATCTGGGCTGTTTTCTCGGTAGAAAAATCAGAAAAATATGCCAATTTACGTGCGTGTTCCTCAGATATGTACGCAACTTTCATTTGTTTTGAGTTTTCTGATTTGAGCAACGGAAGTATTTATTAAAAATTCATCTTTACGGACTGTTCTGTTTTGACAGATTCTGCCTTTTATTTTGCATTGCCTCTTTTGCTATGTGGGATGGATTTCTTTGTTCCATTAAACTCTAGTAGCTTTGGGCAATGTCCAGAAGTGTTAAGAATGATTGTGTCACCTCTGAACATGTGAGTTTTTGATTATGTACTAACCCCTCTAATGAAGTTTATGAGAAGTTTGGTGTGAAGGAAGTTTTCAAGGGTCAAGAGAGGAGGATGATATACTATGATCAAGAAGAGTGAAAAGTCTAAGCTTGGGGATGCCCCGGTGGTTCACCCCTGCATATATTAAGAAGACTCAAGCGTCTAAGCTTGGGGATGCCCAAGGCATCCCCTTCTTCATCGACAAATTATCAGGTTCCTTCTCTTGAAACTATATTTTTATTCGGTCACATCTTATGTGCTTTGCTTGGAGCGTCTGTATGTTTCTTATTTTTGTTTGTGTTTGAATAAATTGGATTACATCATGCTTGTGTGGGAGAGAGACACGCTCCGCTGTTGCATATGAACACATGTGTTCTTAGCTCATAATATTCATGGCGAAGTTTCCTCTTCATTAAATTGTTATATGGTTGGAATTGGAAAATGATACATGTAGTAATTGCTATAAATGTTTTGGGTAATGTGATACTTGGCAATTGTTGTGCTCATGTTTAAGCTCTTGCATCATATACTTTGCACCTATTAGTGAAGAAATACATAGAGCATGCTAAAATTTGGTTTGCATAATTGGTCTCTCTAAGGTCTAGATAATTTCTAGTATTGAGTTTGAACAACAAGGAAGACGGTGTAGAGTCTTATAATGTTTTCAATATGTCTTTTATGTGAGTTTTGCTGCACCGGTTCATCCTTGTGTTTGTTTCAAATAGCCTTGCTAGCCTAAACCTTGTATCGAGAGGGAATACTTCTCATGCATCCAAAATACTTGAGCCAACCACTATGCCATTTGTGTCCACCATACCTACCTACTACATGGTATTTTCCGCCATTCCAAAGTAAATTGCTTGAGTGCTACCTTTAAAATTCCATCATTCGCCTTACAATATATAGGTCATGGGACAAATAGCTTAAAAACTATTGTGGTACTGAATATGTAATTATGCACTTTATCTCTTATTAAGTTGCTTGTTGTGCGATAACCATGTTTACTGGGGACGCCATCAACTATTCTTTGTTGAATATCATGTGAGTTGCTATGCATGTTCGTCTTGTCTGAAGTAAGAGAGATCTACCACCTTATGGTTAAAGCATGCATATTGTTAGAGAAGAACATTGGGCCGCTAACTAAAGCCATGATCCATGGTGGAAGTTTCAGTTTTGGACATATATCCTCAATCTCAAATGAGAAAATTATTAATTGTTGTTACATGCTTATGCATAAAAGAGGAGTCCATTATCTGTTGTCTATGTTGTCCCGGTATGGATGTCTAAGTTGAGAATAATCAATAGCGAGAAATCCAAATGCGAGCTTTCTCCTTAGACCGTTGTACAGGCGGCATAGAGGTACCCCTTTGTGACACTTGGTTAAAACATATGCATTGTGATGATCCGGTAGTCCAAGCTAATTAGGACAAGGTGCGGGCACTATTAGTATACTATGCATGAGGCTTGCAACTTGTAAGATATAATTTACATGATACATATGCTTTATTACTACCGTTGACAAAATTGTTTCATGTTTTCAAAATCAAAGCTCTAGCACAAATATAGCAATCGATGCTTTTCCTCTATGGAGGACCATTCTTTTACTTTCAATGTTGGGTCAGTTCACCTATTCCTCTCCACCTCAAGAAGCAAACACTTGTGTGAACTGTGCATTGATTCCTACATACTTGCATATTGCACTTATTATATTACTCTATGTTGACAATATCCATGAGATATACATGTTATAAGTTGAAAGCAACCGCTGAAACTTAATCTTCCTTTGTGTTGCTTCAATACCTCTACTATGAATTATTGCTTTATGAGTTAACTCTTATGCAAGACTTATTGATGCTTGTCTTGAAGTGCTATTCATGAAAAGTCTTTGCTTTATGATTCAGTTGTTTACTCATGTCATATACATTGTTTTGATCGCTGCATTCACCACATATGCTTTACAAATAGTATGATCAAGGTTATGATGGCATGTCACTCCAGAAATTATCTTTGTTATCGTTTTACCTGCTCGGGACGAGCAGAACTAAGCTTGGGGATGCTGATACGTCTCCGACGTATCGATAATTTCTTATGTTCCATGCCACATTATTGATGTTATCTACATGTTTTATGCACACTTTATGTCATATTCGTGCATTTTCTGGAACTAACCTATTAACAAGATGCCGAAGTGCCAGTTCCTGTTTTCTGCTGTTTTTGGTTTCAGAAATCCTAGTAACGAAATATTCTCGGAATCGGACGAAATCAACGCCCAGGTTCCTATTTTTCCCGGAACCATCCAGAACACCCGAGAGCCGCCAGAGGGAAGCCCTGGGGGCCCCACACCACACCCTGGCGCGGCCAGAGGGGGGGCCACGCCGCCCTATGGTGTGGGCCCCCCAGAAGCCCTCCTGCGCCGCCTCTTCGCCTATATAATGCCCCTGGATCAAAAACCCTGATACGTTCGACGAAACCCACAGAAACCTTCCAGAGCCGCCGCCATCGCGAGGCCAAGATCTGGGGGACAGGAGTCTCTGTTCCGGCACGCCGCCGGAACGGGGAAGTGCCCCCGGAAGGCTTCTCCATCGACACCGCTGCCATCTCCACCGCCATCTTCATCACGCTGCTGCTCCCATGAGGAGGGAGTAGTTCTCCATCGAGGCTCGGGGCTGTACCGGTAGCTATGTGGTTCATCTCTCTCCTATGTGCTTCAATACAATAATCTCATGAGCTGCCTTACATGATTGAGATTCATATGATGATGCTTGTAATCTAGATGTCGTTATGCTAGTCAAGTGAATTTTACTTATGTGATCTCCGGAGACTCCTTGTCCCACGTGTGTAAAGGTGACAGTGTGTGCACCGTGTGGGTCTCTTAGGCTATATTTCACAGAATACTTATTCACTGTTGAATGGCATAGTGAAGTGCTTATTTATATCTCTTTATGATTGCAATGTATTTGTATCACAATTTATCTATGTGCTACTCTAGCAATGTTATTAAAGTAGTTTTATTCCTCCTGCACGATGTAATGGTGACAGTGTGTGCATCCGTGTTAGTACTTGGCGTAGGCTATGATTATGATCTCTTGTAGATTATGAAGTTAACTATTGCTATGATAGTATTGATGTGTACTATTCCTCCTACATAAGCATGAAGGTGACAGTGTGCATGCTATGTTAGTACTTGGTTAGTCGAATTGATCTGTCGTGCACTCTATGGTTACTTAAATATGAACATTGAATTGTGGAGCTTGTTAACTCCGGCATTGAGGGTTCGTGTAATCCTACGCAATGTGTTCATCATCCAACAAGAGTGTAGAGTATGCATTTATCTATTCTGTTATGTGATCAATGTTGAGAGTGTCCACTAGTGAAAGTCTAATCCCTAGGCCTTGTTCCTAAATACTGCTATCGCTGCTTGTTTACTTTTTTACTTTGCGTTACTACTGCTGCAATACTACCACCATCAACTACACGCCAGCAAGCTATTTTCTGGCACCGTTGCTACTGCTCATACTTATTCATACCACCTGTATTTCACTATCTCTTCGCCGAACTAGTGCACCTATTAGGTGTGTTGGGGACACAAGAGACTTCTTGCTTTGTGGTTGCAGGGTTGCATGAGAGGGATATCTTTGACCTCTTCCTCCCTGAGTTCGATAAACCTTGGGTGATCCACTTAAGGGAAAACTTGCTGCTGTTCTACAAACCTCTGCTCTTGGAGGCCCAACATCGTCTATAGGAAAAGGAGGGGGAAGTAGACATCAGTGGGCCTTGCATCACAAATCAAGGATATGGCCTCCCAAGCAGACTACCCTTCACTGGCGCACATGGTTCAGAAACTGTCGTTATATGAACAGCGCCACCCGGACTTGTACCAAGACAAATTCAAGCGTGCGGTAGTCCTGGTTGAGGCAGATGAAGACGAAGGTTCTGTGGGAGATCAAGAAGTAGCAGTGGCTGAATGGACTCGGGGGGCAACCCCCGTGTCCTGCAAATGGGTTAAGCCACCAGGTCCGCCCAGAGGGTTTGATTTTGACGTGACTAAAACTGAGCAAATCTTCGACCTCTTACTCAAGGAGAAGCAGTTGAAGTTACCCGAAGGCCTCAAAATCCCCACGGTACAGGAGCTGAACGGAAAGCCATACTGCAAATGGCATAACTCGTTCTCCCATGCCACCAACGACTGCAGGGTGTGGCGTCAGCAGATCCAAATGGCGATAGAACAAGGACGTCTGATTTTTAACCAGTACGCCATGAAGGTCGACACCCACCCCTTCCCCGCCGTCAACATGGTGGAGTGCACTTACCCTGAAGGTTGCCAGCCAGGATTCCCGTTCAGCATCAACATGGTAGGACCTGGACACCACTCTGGCAAGGATGGAGATGAGGGCAGCTGCTCTCGTAGCAAGGACACAGAGGAGGCCGCTCCACGCGATCGGCTCCGGCACGATGGCAAGCGCTATATCACAGAGGGAGAAGTAAGGAACGTAAGATATCAGCGACCTCTCTCTGATCACCTCCTCAACAAGTACGTGAGTCAATATAGCCAACGCCGACGATCCAGCGACGATGATGATAGAGACCGTCTGGCTAGGGACGCCAGGAGACATCGTCGGCATGATCGCGACGAGGAGGAATACGAGCGCCGTGCCAAGGAAAAAATCGAGGGAGCAAGACGACGAGGATAGGCACTGGGACTGCCCCTTCTTCAGACACTGCTGGGATTCAGGAATGAGCCGATTGCCTACAATCGGCAACTGCCCAGAATGTAGACAGAAGAGGAAGGATGCAGCTAACGTGTCCGTGTTCAAATGTCTAGGGCCTCTCCCACCTCGAAGCAAACACGCTGAGTCCCCTCGGATGGAAGATCTCGAGGATTTGAAAGACGAGGAAGAAGAAGAAGAAGACAGGTACCACCGGCCAAGGTGGTGCCCTGATGGACTCAGCCGTTCCCAAAAGCGTAGGGTTCAGCGATTGCGCGGCTTGGAGGAAGCCGAAAGGTTATACCTGCACACGCTAAGGAAGGCGCGGCCTGATCTGGCCGCGAAAATTCAGCGAACCCTAGATGAAGAGGGTCGACCACAAAAAATGGAGTGGCGCCCCAAGCAAAGGAAAGCCGATGATGAAACATCGGCTGGCACAAACATGGTGTTCATCCTTCCTACGGAGTTCAGTGCTCCAGGATTAGACGAGGCACCTGTGGCACAACTTGACTGCGGCCCACGACCGGTTATCTTTGAGAAGCCACGAGAAAGAAGCTACAGACATCTGAAGGCCCTGTACTTGTGAGGTTATATCGATGGGAGGCATGTCAACAAGATGCTGGTGGACACCGGAGCGGCAGTCAACATTATGCCATACTCTATGCTACGTCAGTTGGGACGCTCTAGCTCGGATCTGATCAAGACCAACGTGACATTGAGCGATTTCAACGGCCAAGCGTCTGACGCACAAGTTGTTCTGAACGTGGATCTGACCGTAGGAAGGAAAACTATCCCTACGATGTTCTTCATCGTCGATAGCAAGAGCACCTATGCTATTCTGCTAGGAAGAGATTGGATCCACGCCAACTGTTGCATTCCCTCCACGATGCACCAATGCGTAATACAGTGGGATGGAGATGAGGTAGAGGTCGTCCAGGCCGATGACTCAGCCGAGATTTCAACGGCTGGCATGAATGCTTGGGAAACAGCAGGCCAAGAGCCACTCTCAGGTATCAATTTGGACGACTGCGAGCGCATCGACGTGACGAAGGGCAAGGTTAGGCTGGTCTTATCCACCGGCCTGACCGTGTAGCAAGAACAAACCAATGAGCAAACATGGCGAGGCCGATCCTTGGGATCGGCCCCAAAGATCTATGAAGGAACATTACAAAACCTTCATTGAACGCTTCGATCAATATGGAGGCCGATTCCAGCAATCGGCCAAAATTATCCTCACCACATGTTCTGCTTGTGTTCAACATCGATCTACTGGGCAGCGGTTTTACGTCGGCTGATGAGTTAGGAAAAATCAACATTGGTCCTACCGGAGCCGACGTACAAATACATGTGCCTTGGTTAACTACATAGCCGATATCTGCAGTTTCCTGACAGATTCGGCTCGGGGGGCACCTAATCAGATGAACATGTGCAGATGAACATGTGTGCAGTGAAATATTGGGGGCCGATAGGAAAAATCGGCCAGTAAAAAAAAAATTCATGGTATACAGCCGATGCAAGGACATCGACTTTAGAACTAAGAAACGAAGCCGATGCACAACCATCGACTCTAGTACAATTACACAGGATCTACCTGCTGCGTGTTCAAGACACGGATTTCGACCAGGTCGGTTTTCAGTCCAGTTATGATATCTTCTGCTTCCTCGAGGGAGTAAACAATGAGCCGATTTTGGGTACCTGAACCTTCTCTTTGAGGACTTCCAACCCTTTGCGACAGTTCAGCAGTACTGGCAGAAACGTCAGTTTTGGCACAAGGCAACCCTTTGCTCTTTAAGCCGTTGGTACTTCATCTGCAATATCGGCTTTCAAAGGAAGAAGGGTGATCGGCTCTGATGCGTCTACAAGTTGGCTATTTTCCCAGCTACGTTCGTAGACATGATTAGGACCTCTGCATGGTGGCTGTCTCAATTTGCCTGAGTTCAGGGCCCTTGGACTGAACTGTGTATCCTCGCCACCGTTCTCACTTTGACTGAGGCTCGGGGGGCAGCTGATTTGATAGACACTCTGTTTTGAAGCCGATTGGAGTTGCATCGGCTGACCCTGCACTATAACCTTCTCCGAAAGCAGTGAGTCGTTGCAGAAGCAGACTGCTAGAGCTACGGAGAGGAGCCTGAAAGGGAAGCCGTCGTCATCTACAGGTTTGGGCCGTCCTGTTACTGCAAGAAAATGAAGGAGACTGGATTCTCAAGACAGCCGATGAACAGCCATCGGCTGTAGGATTGCGGAATATTATGGTCAGATATCAAATCACAGTCTGAATTTGAGAAGTGCTTGACTGACGATCTAATCGGTATCTGGGTCCGGCTTCATGGGCGTCTAAAAAAAAATCCGATACGCTGCTATCGGGCTTGGTGTGGCGAGCAGAAGGCTTGAAATTGGATTAATTGAAAGTTAAATTGGAAGAACAATTCTTATTAATTCAAAGGAGTGGCTTTACAGGAAAGAGCCGATGGCTCTCAAAAGGGGGATCTGATGCCTAGTGCGCTGCTGCTACTAGTCCTACACTAATTTTCCCTTGTTCTAGGGGTCGTCGCTGTCCTCATCGTTGCCGTTGTAGCTGCCGTCGGCGCTGCTTCCAGGGAGTTCCTCGTCACTGCTGCCCCAGCCCTCGGCCGGAGCTTCTTCTTCCTCGTCATCATCATCATCCTCGCTGTCCGCCCAAGAGTGGAAGCGCTTTGCCGGCGGATATCCGGCGGAGGAGGAGGATTCATCCTCCTCCTTTTCCTCTTCCTCCTTGTCATCATCATCGTCCTCGCTGTCCGCCCAAGCGCGGAATCGCTTTGCCGGCGGATGCTTAGCGGAGGAGGAGGAATCATCTTCCTCCTTTTCCTCTTCTTCCTCTACTTCTTCTTCTTCCTCCTTCCCGTCGGAGGAGGTGGGTTTCACCCAGGGATGGAGGTCGTCTTCGCTTTCACTTATCAGCTCCCCTTCGATGAGGAACTTCAGGTCGTCTTCCCCATCGGTCAGAGGCAGGTCGCCATCTGACCCGACGAGTGCTTCGGGTGGGCCGTCTGGCACATGATCAAAGTTCCACTCCGGCTCGTTCGAGGAGGAAGACTGGAGGGAGAGGCCGGAGGAGACGGAGGAAGAGGAAGACATTGCTACAGGGAAAGAGGGTTTTTCGGTGCCGATAGCTAGAACAGAGGAAGGGGATGAAGAGGGCAATCAATCGGCACAGTTAAATAAGGAGGAGCCTAGTGGAGATTTAATGCCATGCAGTTTTCGAGGAAGTGATGCTAAAGCTATCAAATTTTGCAGAGAAGTTGAGAAGACAAGGCATCATGATGAAGGATACTGCGACGGTTCTGCTCTGCCACGACATGACCCGACGAAGAAAAAGCAGAGTGATTTTGGAATTATCAATTCCAAAACCAGGGGGGCATGTGTTATCACCAGAATTTGACCGAGTCAGAGGTGGGCCGCGATCAAGATGGACTTGAAGAATATATATAGAAGAAATATGTGAATCGGCATGTTATGCAAAGTTTGGGCTAGTTTGCCCGTGTATCTGTAATATAGTAGGATACGTGTCGGTTAGTTAGAGTTTGTCTCATGCACGATGGGGATTATTCCCACGTTAGAAAGTCTACGGACTATAAATATGTATCTAGGGTTTATGAAATAAACAACAATCACGTTCACCACAAATCAATCTAGGCGCATCGCCAACTCCCTTGTCTCGAGGGTTTCTTCCGGGTAAGCATCATGCTGCCTAGATCGCATCTTGCGATCTAGACAGTACAAGTTTATTCGTCGTTCATGCGTTGCTCGTACTGAAGCCTTTTTGATGGCGAGCAACGTAGTTATCTTAGATGTGTTAGGGTTAGCATTGTTCTTCGTACCATATGCTATCGTCGTGCAACCCTTAGACATCTAGCCGCCCTTACGCCTATCTTAGGCGTAGGGGCGGCACCCCGCTTGATCATTATTTAGTAGATCCGATCCATTATGGTTGCTCCTTGTTCTTCAAGGATTAGTTTAATATCTGCATAGTTAGGCCTTACAAAGGGTTGGAGGATCCAGCGGCGCGTAGGGTGTAGTTTGCTAGCCCTAGACAGGATGTTCCGGGGATCAACCTCGTGTTGGTTTTTAGGCCTTGTCTAGGATCGGCTTACGATCACCGTGCGTGGCCGCGAGGCCCAATCACGAGTAGGATGATCCGATTATGTGGTGAAAGCCCCAAATCGTCGTAGATCGTTTTAGCTTTATCTTGATCAAGCAGGACCACCATATATTCGTACACCTCGTGCGAATCATGGGTGGATCGGCTCTTTGAGCCGATTCACTGGACAACCTGAGAGCCGATCGAGGCTCGTATTTAATGTTTACGTGTATGCCATGCAGGAAACTAAGCGAGGCATCTCCATCACCTTCCTGACCAGGTATAGGTCAGGTGGCACGCCCTTGCACTAGCATCGGACGTGCGTGTCGGAGTCTTTGCGGGCCGTCGCTCGGAGGGACCAGGGCCAGCCGCAGCCCTAAGTTGCTCCCGGCTCTCCTGTGTTGCCCGTCGTTGCTCGCCGGTGGGTTTCTGACCGCAACAGATCCTGATGAAGATTATGTGGAACTTAACGATGATCTTATTAATAGATGCAATGCCACTGCTGATGCAAGTAAAATTATAAAGTTTCTCACACAATATACTGTTAGACATAAATTATCTCCTGATCCTAAATTTGCCACATCTCCTATATGCATTAAGGATAAAGATTATGATTTTTCTCTTGATCTATCTCATATAGCTATTGTAGAGAAAGCACCCTTTTGTGGTACTGAAAAAGAAAGTGCTGTGGAACACATGATTGAACTTTCTTCTATGAGTAGTTTGTTTTCTGATGATATCAAGATGCGTACTTATTTTGTCGTTAAAATTTTTCCTTTCTCATTAAAGGATGATGAACTTGGTATAATAATTTGCCTCCTGGTTCTATTAAAAATCCAACTGATTTGCGTGATGTTTTCTTTCGAAAATACTTTCCTGCTAGTGCTCAACATGTTGCTTTACAGAGAATTTATAGATTTGACCAGGGAGATGAAGAGAAATTGCCTGAGGCTTGGGCAAGATTTTGTTCTCTTATCAGAGCTCGACCTAGACATGATTTAGAAAAGAATGATTTACTTGATATATTTTATAGTGGACTAACCATTGAGTCTAGGGCATATTTGGATAGTTGTGCTGGTTGTGTTTTCAGGAAAAGAACTCAGCATTTAAGCTGAAGAATTATTGGCTAAAATAGGCCGGAATCATGATGATTGGACTACGCCTGAACCAACCCCGACACCAATATTGAAGAAGAGGGGTATGATTAAATTAAATGATGAAGATATGAGGGAAGCCAAGAAGTCTCTCAAGGAGAAAGGTATTAAATCTGAAGATGTGAAGAATCTACCTCCCATAGAAGATATATGTGAGATAGTTCCCCCTGCATCCATGATTGAGGTAAATTCCCTTCAGCGCTTTACTAGGGAAGATATTCCGTATTCAAAACCTCCTGCGCAATGCTTAGATGAGTTTGATAATTATATTGTTAAGCAAGAAAATTTTAATATGAGAGTAGAGAATCATCTAATGGAAAACTCTCGAGCTATTAGTGAATTGCATGGTATTGTGGAGAGAACCTCCAATGATGTTAAGATGCTTGTTAAACATTTTCATATGGTTCAAACTCAAATTGATCAACTCACCAAAGTGCAAAATGACTTGTTGGGAAATAATTCTAAAGAAAAACATGCTTATGAAGTAACAACTAGAGGTGGTTTTTCTACCCAGGATCCTCTATATCCTGAAGGGCATCCCAAAAGAGTTGAACAAGATTCTCAACAAACTAAAACTAGTGCTCCATCAAAGAAAAAGAAAAAGAAACATAAAAATGTTGTAGAATCCTCTGAACCTGTTAATGATCCTAATAGTATTTCTATTTCTGATGCTGAAACTGAAAGTGGTAATGAACATGATAAAGATAATGATAAGAATGATGCTTCTGATAAAGAAGAGGTTGAAGAAGAACCTGAAAAGCATGCTAAAAATAAAAAGTACACTAAAGAAGATTTTATTGCTGAGAAACATGGTGATGAAAGAGAACCTTGGGTTCAAAAGCAAATGCCTTTTCCTGCTAAGAAACTAAAATCAAAGGAAGAAGAACACTATAATAAATTTTGTGATTGGATGAAACCTTTATTCTTGCAAATCCCTTTGACTGATGCTATTAAATTGCCTCCTTATTCAAAGTATATGAAAGATATTGTCACTAACAAAAGGAAAATTCCTAATGAGGAGATTTCCACTATGCTTGCTAATTACTCTTTCAATGGTAAGGTTCCAAAGAAGCTTGGCGACCCAGGTATTCCAACTATCCCTTGTTCAATTAAGAATAATTATGTTAGAACTGCTCTATGTGACTTGGGAGCCGGTGTTAGTGTTATGCCTTTTTCTCTTTACAAGAGACTTTACTTAGATAAGTTGATACCGACTGATATATCTTTGCAAATGGCTGATAAATCTACTGCTATTCCTGTTGGTATATGTGAGGATGTTCCTGTTCAAGTTACTAATAACTGCTTGATATTAACTGATTTTGTTGTGTTGGAAATGCCTGAAGATGATAATATGTCTATTATTCTTGGGAGACCTTTTCTTAACACCGCAGGGGCTGTTATTGATTGCAATAAAGGAAAGGTTACTTTCAATGTTGATGATAGGGAGCATACCGTCTATTTCCCCAAGAGAATTGAAAAAGCATGTGGAGTTAATACAATTTCTAATGTGAGAACTATCAAAGTTGGAACTATTGATTGTCCTATATATGAGCCTAAAGAAGAATATCAAACTCTTGTGATTGGATCCATATCAATACAATTCAAGGTAACATGATTGATTTGAGGTTTATTTCTTCTTATGCTATGTAAAATTTATTTGGTGGCAAGACTTGATCAACCTTGTTAACAAATACTTTTTATATGCATAGAGGAGGTAAACAACATCTCTTTCTTCCTCCACTTGCTCTAGTTGCTGTAGCACTTTTATTTTGCAAAGTTCCTTAGTTATTTAGAGATTTCAAAAAATTTCCTGGCCAGTAATAATAAACTTAATACCCAGAAATGTGCATTTTTCAAAGTTTTCAAAAATTCACAAAAATTATACCGCTGGTCCTATTTTTCGACGACGCACATGGGAGCACCTGGGGATGACCAGTGGGGCACCCCAGGGTGGCACCCCACAGGCTGGCGCGGCCAGCAAGGGGGGCGCGCCACCCTGGTGTGTGGGCCCCCCTTTACCCCACTTTAGCATCTCTTCCTCTCACACTCTTCTCTCTCCCGAAAAAATCGATACCAGCTTCCTCTCACTCGTGTTTTTGCTCAAGAACTCCAGATTTCTCGATCTCTTTGCTCAGCCCAGATTTCTGTCTGAAATTTGGCACATTTGCTTTTCGGTATGTGACTCCTTCGATTATCCAAGTAGAATTTTGTTTGGTGGAGTATATCTTGCATATTTTGCTGCTGTAGGTAACATGTTTAGTGAGCTTGCATGCTTGTTCTAAGTGGTAGAAACTAGTTTTGATGCATGATTAGTACTCTAGCAAGTTCCTATGGTGGTTTCCCTCAATTATATGTCACCAAATCAAGTTTTATATTGTTTGTTGAAAAATTTCAGAAAAGGGGAATGGACAACTTTAACTTTGGAGAAGTGTTCCAAGGGGAGACAACAAGCATGGGGAGGCCCTCTAGGTCATCCACCCGATGCAGGCTATCCTACAATGAGGATCTCATCGCACCAAGCTTCGCACCCGAGGAGGACAATGGAGTCCCCAACGCTGCATCCTTTCCATGCTATGACTTTTTGAGTAATGCAGGGTTGTTAGATGATTTCTTTACCCTCGTCGGTAGGGCAAGTTTGACCACCTATGTGGGAGATGAGAGTGAGCAATACTACACGCTCACTAAAATCTTTGTGGAGAGCTTCAAGTTCAACAATAAGCACTTTCACCCAACAGTTTCATTCAAGATCTATGGTAAACCTATTACTATGACGTTGGAAAATTTTTGTGCTGCATTGGGTATTGTCCCTGTAGGTACAGCAAGGAAGATCGAGGACAACCCAAGGGAATTGTTGGAGCTCTATCGAGGGATCACCAATGATGATTGTCGCACCATCCAGCGTGGCAAGATAAGAAACATTCAACTCCCCGCCATTAAGTATTTTGCTTATTACATTGGTACTAGCATTCTTGGTAGGGAGAACACTAGCAACATATCTAGCTATCACCTTGGTTTCTTAATTGCTGCACTCACTGGGGAAACACCTTATCATCTTGGTGCTCTTGTTGCTCGCCGCTTGTCCAACAGGGGGCCTATATTTGGAGGAGTTATTGCTTCGCGTATTTTAGCATATTTAGATCTTCCTCTTGACCCTACTGATGTAAAAATAACCCCTATGAGGCTCGATATTGCTGCTATGAAGAGTCACCAATTTGTTACCGCCGACTCTAGTTTAGATAATATTGTCTATAGAATATTGTTTGCTGACGGGGAAGAAAGGGGAATCCTTTTGCCACAGCCAGATTTGTTTAGTATTGACAGGAAACCATGGTCGCGCTCCAAGGAGGAGGTGGATGAGCAATTGAAGATACAAGGCTTCCACCAGTAGCATGACTCCGAGGACGCCGAGCCCTCCTACGACTACACCGTCACGTATCCGGGTGCTTCTTCCAGCACCTACCCGGAATATGATCCATCTTCGTACTACGAAGGTGCTTCTTCATGGGCACCATGGGATTGATCTCCACTTAGGCAAAAGCCTAAGCTTGGGGGGAGGTATACCGGAATCACTCATTCTTTGCATATTATGGTTGCTGGATACTTGTACATACTTGTTTAGTTTCTTTGAGTGGTTTTCTAATGAGAGGGAGATGATATTTGGGGAAGTGCTGCCTGAAAACAGATTCTGGACTATTATTAGAAAAATTCTTGCGCACAGCCAAGACGTTATTTTGAGCTGCCAATTTTTGTGCATGTTCCCCAGGTTGTTATCTAACTTTCATTAGTTGAACACTTTTCGATCTTAGCAACGGAAGATTTTTGTAAAAATCGATTTCTGTACTGCTGTCAAGTTTTGGCAGATTTCTGCCATCCTGCTTTTATGTGTTTCTTTTAGTTTTCATTTTCTTGTTCTTGCTTTGTTTCTTTCCTAAAACACAAAAAGACCAAAAATATTTCTTTTGTTTCTCTTGACCACTTGTTTACTTTAGTTTCTTGCATTTGTTCCGCTTTATTTGCTATTGCTAGTTTGCTATAAGAAAACCCAAAAAGATTTTGCTTTGTTTGCTTGTTTCCTTTTGTTCTTGTTTCCAAATTCGAAAACACCAAAAATATTTGCTGTTCTTATTTGGTTTTGTAAAGTTCTTTATGAGTTCAATGGTCTTCGGTGGCTGGAGCGTGGTTTTCATTTCATATTATCCAAGCTACACAAGTGAAAAGGCAATAATGACGATCTACGACAATCTGATTGTGGTGAGAGGCTGGTATGAACTCTATTTGTTTTCATTTTTGTACATATACTCATCCATGTGAGCATGCTTGGTTGGTTCATGTGAGGTATATGTCATTTAAGAAGTCTAGTAGTTCATGATCTCTCATGTTAAGCTCCAATTTATTAATATGAGTAGCATGTGATGGATGTTTGCTTGCATTGTTTTATTCATAGATAGGTATGATATTGTGGTATCCTCCTCTGAATAATTCGTTTGAATTAACTTGGCAATGCTCACGCATGCATATGACTGAACAAGAGTCAATTAAGCCTCAATGATTTACATTGCTTCAGAGTTCTGGTATCACTTTTATGCCTCGGTTAATTTATTTTGCCGCAAGCATGATTATGACAGTTACTGCTCTCTTGATTTGTCGCTCCCTAGTCTTTTGCTAGACTTCACTTGTACTGAGCGGGAACGCTGCTCGTGCCTCCAAACACATGAAAACCAAGTTATTCCAGAGTGTCCACCATAAATACCTATGCATGGCATTTCAAACCATTCCAAGTAAATTCTCATGCGCTACCTTTAAACCTTCAAAATGCTTCTCAATTTGTGTTAACATTTCATAGCTCATGAGGAAGTATGTGGTGTTTAACTTTCAACCTTGTCATTTACTCTTGACGGATTTTCATATGGACTAGTGGCACATCCGCTTATCCAATAATTTTGCAAAAAGAGCTGGCAACGGGGTTCCCAGCCCCAATTAATCAACTTCATTAATAATTCTCTTCACATGTTTTGCTCTGATTCATCAGTAAGCAACTTAATTTTGCAAATAGACACTCCTCCATGGTATGTGATTGATGGAAGGCACCCGAGGATTCGGTTAGCCATGGCTTGTGTAAGCAAAGGTTGGGGGGAGTGTCACCCATAATAAAACTAAAATACATGTGTAAACAAAAGAGAAGAGGGATGATCTACCTTGCTGGTAGAGATAACGTCCTTCATGGGAGCCGCTCTTGGAAGTCCGGTTGGCGAGGTAGTTGGTGTACCCATTACCATTCATTGACAACAACAAACACCTCTCAAAATAATTTTACTCCTGTTTTACAAATGAAAAGCTCTAGCACATGTTAATCCCTGCTTCCCTCTGTGAAGGGTCAATCTTTTACTTTTATGTTGTGTCTCCATCCTTTCTTTGAGCATTTTCTTGAGAGCACAGCTGTCATTCTTAGTATAATATGCTTGTCTCAAAATATGATTGATTGTGGTATAACTTTGATGCTTTTATCTTTGACAATCACTATTTCTAGTCTTTCTATGAACTTCAGAGGTGCCTGAGCATTTATGTTTTGCTGATCAAATATGGGCAAGCGAGATACCACTCTATCATACTCATTTATGAACATTGCAATCCTGCTTATATACATGATTCATGATGCTTATTATTAATTGTTGGT
Source organism: Lolium perenne (assembly GCF_019359855.2). Lineage (NCBI taxonomy): Eukaryota > Viridiplantae > Streptophyta > Magnoliopsida > Poales > Poaceae > Lolium > Lolium perenne. The sequence continues at coordinate 190,692,808 of NC_067246.2, read as the reverse complement.
ACCTTTCCATGATTGACATAGCTATTAGATGATCTTATTTGCATGTATCTTATTATGAACTGCCTAAGTGTTAGCCATAGCATGAGAATATTTACATCATATGAACAAATGTGTTCGTGAAAGTTCTTTTATCGCTCAGTTGTTAACTGAATTGCTTGAGGACAAGCAATAAGCTAAGCTTGGTGGGAGTTGATACGTCTAAAACGTATCCACTTTCCCGAACACTTTTGCTATTGTTTTGCCTCTAATTTGTGTATTTTGGATGCAACTAACACGGACTAACGCTGTTTTCAGCAGAACTGTTCTGGTGTCTCGTTTTTGTGCAGAAATCCAACTTTCAGGAAAAACCTCGGGATTTTGACAGAAGGCCCTATTTTCCCAGAAAACTCACGGAGCCAGAAGGGCAAGTCAGGTGGAGGCCCGAGGGCCCCACACCCTAGGGCGGCGCGGCCCAGGAGGGGGGCGCGCGGCCCTAGCGTGTGGCCCCCTCGGCTGGCCCCCGATGCCCTCCTTCGGACTACTTATCGCCCTCGACCAAAAACGCACGGGGAGAAGTCGAAGTCGCCAGAAAACCTCCAGAACGCCGCCACATCGCGAAACTCCGTCTCGGGAGCCAGAAGTCTCCGTTCTGGCACTCCGCCGGGACGGGGAATTGGAGGAGATCATCGCCGCCATCACCACCGACGCCTCTACATCAACCAGTCATGTTTCCCCCATCCATGTGTGAGTAATTCCCCCGCTGTAGGCTGAAGGGGATGGTAGGGATTGGATGAGATTGGTCATGTAATAGTGTAAGATTGTTAGGGCATAGTGCCTAGTGTCCGTAATTGGTACTTTGATGATATTGTTGCAACTTGTTATGCTTAATGCTTGTCACTAGGGCCCGAGTGCCATGATCTCAGATCTGAACATGTTATTGTTTCATCATGATATTCATTGTTTATGGTCTTACCTGCAAGTTGTATACACATGTCGTTGTCCGGAACCAATGGCCCCGAAGTGACAGAAATCGGGACAACCGAAGGGGATGGTTGCGATGTGAGGATCACATGTGTTCACGGAGTGTTAATGCTTTGCTCCGGTACTCTATTAAAAGGAGTACCTTAATATCCAGTAGATTCCCTTGAGGCCCGGCTGCCACCGGCTGGTAGGACAAAAGATGTTGTGCAAGTTTCTCATTGCGAGCACGTACGACTATAATTGGAACACATGCCTATTGATTGCTTTGTACTTAGACACCGTTTTATTATTATCTGCAAATGCCCTGCTTGATTGTTACATGAGTTTCTCTCATCCATGCAACGCCCGTTATCCGTCCCCGTGCCTACAGTATTTTAATCCTGCTGTTTACTATATTCACTACTGCTGTCTCTGTTACTCTGCTGTTATTTCACTATCTATCGCTATAAAACTGTTACTACTGATAAACTCTTGCGAGCAAGTCTGTTTCCAGGTGCAGCTAAATTGACAACTCCGTTGTTAAGGCTTTCAAGTATTCTTTGTCTCCCCTTGTGTCGAATCAATAAATTGGGTTTTACTACCCGCGAAGACTGCTGCGATCCCCTATACTTGTGGGTTATCATTGCTCGCTGCTTGTCCAACAAGGGGCCTATATTTGGAGGAGTTATTGCTTCGCGCATTTTAGCATATTTAGATCTTCCTCTTGACCCTACTGATGTAAAAATAACCCCTATGAGGCTCGATATTGCTGCTATGAAGAGTCACCAATTTGTTACCGCCGACTCTAGTTTAGATAATATTGTCTATAGAATATTGTTTGCTGACGGGGAAGAAAGGGAAATCCTTTTGCCACAGCCAGATTTGTTTAGTATTGACAGGAAACCATGGTCGCGCTCCAAGGAGGAGGTGGATGAGCAATTGAAGATACAAGGCTTCCACCAGCAGCATGACTCCGAGGACGCCGAGCCCTCCTATGACTACACCGTTACGTATCCGGGTGCTTCTTCCAACACCTACCCAGAATATGATCCATCTTCGTACTACGAAGGTGCTTCTTCATGGGCACCATGGGATTGATCTCCACTTAGGCCAAAAGCCTAAGCTTGGGGGGAGGTATACCGGCATCACTCATTCTTTGCATATTATGGTTGCTGGATACTTTTACATACTTGTTTAGTTTCTTTGAGTGGTTTTCTAATGAGAGGGAGATGATATTTGGGGAAGTGCTGCCTGAAAACAGATTCTGGACTGTTACTAGAAAAATTCGTGCGCACAGCCAGAACGTTATTTTGAGCTGCCAATTTTTGTGCATGTTCCCCAGGTTGTTATCTAACTTCCATTAGTTGAACACTTTTCGATCTGAGCAACGGAAGATTTTTGTAAAATTCGATTTCTGTACTGCTGTCAGGTTTTGGCAGATTTCTGTCATCCTGCTGTTATGTGTTTCTTTTAGTTTTCATTTTCTTGTTCTTGCTTTGTTTCTTTCCTAAAACACAAAAAGACCAAAAATATTTCTGTTGTTTCTCTTCACCACTTGTTTACTTTAGTTTCTTGCATTTGTTCCGCTTTATTTGCTATTGCTAGTTTGCTATAAGAAAACCCAAAAAGATTTTGCTTTGTTTGCTTGTTTCCTTTTGTTCTTGTTTCCAAATTCAAAAACACCAAAAATATTTGCTGTTCTTCTTTGGTTTTGTAAAGTTCTTTATGAGTTCAATGGTCTTCGGTGGCTGGAGCGTGGTTTTCATTCCATATTATTCAAGCTACACAAGTGAAAAAGCAATAATGACGATCTACGACAATCCGATTGTGGTGAAAGGCTGGTATGAACTCTATTTGTTTTCATTTTTGTACATATACTCATCCATGTGAGCATGCTTAGTTGGTTCATGTGAGGTATATGTCATTTAAGAAAGTCTAGTAGTTCATGATCTCTCATGTTTAGCTCCAATTTATTAATATGAGTAGCATGTCATGGATGTTTACTTGCATTGTTTTATTCATAGGTAGGTATGATATTGTGGTATCCTCCTCTGAATAATTCGTTTGAATTAACTTGGCACATGCTCACGCATGCATATGACTGAACAAGAGTCAATTAAGCCTCAATGATTTACATTGCTTCAGAGTTCTGGTATCACTTTTATGCCTCAGTTAATTTATTTTGCCGCAAGCATGATTATGACAGTTACTGCTCTCTTGATTTGTCGTTCCCTAGTCTTTTGCTAGCCTTCACTTGTACTGAGTGGGAACGCTGCTCGTGCCTTCAAACACATGAAAACCAAGTTATTCCAGAGTGTCCACCATAAATACCTATGCATGGCATTTCAAACCATTCCAAGTAAATTCTCATGCGCTACCTTTAAACCTTCAAAATGCTTCTCAATTTGTGTTAACGTTTCATATCTCATGAGGAAGTATGTGGTGTTTAACTTTCAACCTTGTCATTTACTCTTGACGGATTTTCATATGGACTAGTGGCACATCCGCTTATCCAATAATTTTGCAAAAAGAGCTGGCAACGGGGTTCCCAGCCCCAATTAATCAACTTCATTAATAATTCTCTTCACATGTTTTGCTCTGATTCATCAGTAAGCAACTTAATTTTGCGAATAGACACTCCTCCATGGTATGTGATTGATGGAAGGCACCCGAGGATTCGGTTAGCCATGGCTTGTGTAAGCAAAGGTTGGGGGGAGTGTCACCCATAATAAAACTAAAATACGTGTGTAAACAAAAAGAGAAAGAGGGGTGATCTACCTTGCTGGTAGAGATAACGTCCTTCATGGGAGCCGCTCTTGAAAGTCCGGTTGGCGAGGTAGTTGGTGTACCCATTACCATTCGTTGACAACAACAAACACCTCTCAAAATAATTTTACCCCTGTTTTACAAATGAAAAGCTCTAGCGCATGTTAATCCCTGCTTCCCTCTGCGAAGGGTCAATCTTTTACTTTTATGTTGTGTCTCCATCCTTTCTTTGAGCACTTTCTTGAGAGCACAACTGTCATTCTTAGTGTAATATGCTTGTCTCAAAATATGATTGATTGTGGTATAACTTTGATGCTTTTATCTTTGACAATCACTATTTCTAGTCTTTCTATGAACTTCAGAGGTGCCTGAGCATTTATGTTTTGCTGATCAAATATGGGCAAGCGAGATACCACTCTATCATACTCTTTTATGAACATTGCAATCCTGCTTATATACATGATTCATGATGCTTATTATTAATTGTTGGTACCTTTCCATGATTGACATAGCTATTAGATGATCTTATTTGCATGTATCTTATTATGAACTGCCTAAGTGTTAGCCATAGCATGAGAATATTTACATCATATGAACAAATGTGTTCGTGAAAGTTCTTTTATCGCTCAGTTGTTAACTGAATTGCTTGAGGACAGGCAATAAGCTAAGCTTGGGGGGAGTTGATACGTCCAAAACGTATCCACTTTCCCGAACACTTTTGCTATTGTTTTGCCTCTAATTTGTGTATTTTGGATGCAACTAACACGGACTAACGCTGTTTTCAGCAGAACTGTTCTGGTGTCTCGTTTTTGTGCAGAAATCCAACTTTCAGGAAAAACCTCGGGATTTTGACAGAAGGCCCTATTTTTCCAGAAAACTCACGGAGCCAGAAGGGCAAGTCAGGTGGAGGCCCGAGGGCCCCACACCCTAGGGCGGCGCGCCCAGGAGGGGGGCGTGCGGCCCTAGCGTGTGGCCCCCTCGGCTGGCCCCCGATGCCCTCCTTCGGACTACTTATCGCCCTCGACCTAAAAACGCACGGGGAGAAGTCGAAGTCGCCAGAAACCCTCCAGAACGCCGCCACATCGCGAAACTCCGTCTCGGGAGCCAGAAGTCTCCGTTCTGGCACTCCGCCGGGACGGGAAATTGGAGGAGATCATCGCCGCCATCACCACCGACGCCTCTACATCAACCAGCCATGTTTCCCCCATCCATGTGTGAGTAATTCCCCCGCTGTAGGCTGAAGGGGATGGTAGGGATTGGATGAGATTGGTCATGTAATAGTATAAGATTGTTAGGGCATAGTGCCTAGTGTCCGTAATTGGTACTTTGATGATATTGTTGCAACTTGTTATGCTTAATGCTTGTCACTAGGGCCCGAGTGCCATGATCTCAGATCTGAACATGTTATTATTTCATCATGATATTCATTGTTTATGGTCTTACCTGCAAGTTGTATACACATGTCGCTGTCCGGAACCAATGGCCCCGAAGTGACAGAAATCGGGACAACCGGAGGGGATGGTAGTGATGTGAGGATCACATGTGTTCACGGAGTGTTAATGCTTTGCTCCGGTACTCTATTAAAAGGAGTACCTTAATATCCAGTAGATTCCCTTGAGGCCCGGCTGCCACCGGCTGGTAGGACAAAAGATGTTGTGCAAGTTTCTCATTGCGAGCACGTACGACTATAATTGGAACACATGCCTATTGATTGCTTTGTACTTAGACACCGTTTTATTATTATCTGCAAATGCCCTGCTTGATTGTTACATGAGTTTCTCTCATCCATGCAACGCCCGTTATCCGTCCCCGTGCCTACAGTATTTTAATCCTGCTGTTTACTATAATCACTACTGCTGTCTCTGTTACTCTGCTGCTGTTATTTCACTACTGCTACTGCTATAAAACTGTTACTACTGATAAACTCTTGCGAGCAAGTCTGTTTCCAGGTGCAGCTGAATTGACAACTCCGTTGTTAAGACTTTCAAGTATTCTTTGTCTCCCCTTGTGTCAAATAAATAAATTGGGTTTTACTATCCGCGAAGACTGCTGCGATCCCCTATACTTGTGGGTCATCAAGCATCATCATAGAAATATTGTTGCATTGTGATCACCATGGTGTGCCCAATGTCTATTTGCTTTCTAGCTGTAAAATTTGATGAGTGATCAATAAGAGTTTGGTCATACTGGTTAGTAAGACTTGCCCCTTTGGCATTGTCGTGCATGTGTATTGTTGGTCTAGATTGCCGCACTTTCATCATGGGTCTCATCTTGCTGATGTTGCACGAGCCATCTTTTTGCATGATATCTTTAGAGATCATGCCGGGATAGTAGACTAGTAGTGTGTGCATGACAATTGACATGGGATAATTCAGAGTATTACTCCATGTATTATAAGAAGTTTCATGGAATTTTTTTTTTATCATCCACCAATTTTCAAATCAAAAATTTATGTTAGTTTAAAAATAATAGATTAGATGATAGACATGATATGTGCATAATCACCCATCGCAATACACAAAATTGTAAAAAAGTATCAATGAAAGGGTATCGACTAAAAATTTGTTATGTCTCAGCTGGTGCTGTTACATGGCGTGCATGCGTGAATCTCCACTGCTCGATCAATGTGTATGTTATGTGCTTTCTTCTTCTTCTTGACATGTTTTCTTCTCCTTTTGGATGGTGTAGCCAGCAATTAGGACTTTATTAATTCCGAAATAACATGCCTTAGAAAAAGGATAGAAGAGTCATCTCGCTTTAAAAATCCCACAACTAGGATGTTATTACCACATAAATATTACATGTTGTTCTAAAAAAAAGCTTAATGTGGCGTGTATGAACATAGTAGACGACAACTGACCCCTAGTTATTAGCAGCAACGGGAAATAAGTAACTTGTTTGCATCTATTAATTTAGTGGATAAATACAAAGAAATAATTTTAATGTTTGTAAGGGAACAATATATACTATCAAAATTAAATTCAAATTTTTTTTTACTAAAAACAATTGCAATCTTCACAAAAATCCATACAACTATGACTTAAATACATGATACTGGCAAAGCTACATCTTATTGCGCTACCGGCATTATGTAAATTGTGTAACTTGTATGCTTATTTTTTGTTCTCCTAAAATTTAAGGTTTAAGGGTCATCTGGCCCATGTAACGGTTCGGCCGTACTAACATATTAACATTCAACAGTAGTGTTGGCCATGGTCTTTAAGATATTTTGGTTGGCACCCACTTATGTGTATAAGATCATAGGTAATTTGATTAGTCAAAAATATATAAACACACGGATTACACTTTTTTGATAAGATACGTGCACATCTCTAGAACTATACAGCTACGGCGTGAAAAAAAAACAGCATATGAATAAGGACACACAAATATTAATACATTTTTTTTCATTATTTTCAGAAATAATATTCAGTTTCAATCTTTGTCACAAATAATACACTGTCGGGTACGCTAGAAAGAATCGGGAACAGCAAACCCGATTAGGGATAATCGGGGTAGGCTACCCCGAGTAGCAGAGAATCCGGATCCAGCGCATGTTGTCGGGTTTCTCTAACCCGATTTCTTGAAAACTGATTTGACCGAAGGGCATGCATGTCAGATGGCACGCGATCGTCCGCATGCATAGCAGCAAATCGACATGTGCATGCTTGTTCTCCCTCCACGGATCATGGCTCTAGGCTGCAGCACGCACGCCGCATGGCGCATGGCGCCTCCACACCGGCGCAGCACGCACGCCGCATGGCGCCTCCACGCCGCCCAGCCTCGCCAGCTCCCGGCCATGCCCCCGCTGAACGAGCCCAGACCTGCGCCGCCCAGCCTCGCTAGCTCCTGGCCGAACCAGCCCAGGCCCCGCCCCGAGCTCGCCCCGCTCCGCTGCCGCCCAGCCTCACCAGCTCCCGGCCGAACCAGCCCAGGCCCCGCCCCGAGCTCGCCCCGCTCCGCTGCCGCCGCCCAGCCTCGCCAGCTCCCGGCCGAACCAGCCCAGGCCCCGCCCCGAGCTCGCCCCGCTCCGCTGCCGCCGCCCCGACCAGAATCCTCGTCTCCATCGACACCCACGCGTGCACGGGGGATGATTCGGCGCGGAGGCGGCGCTCGGCCAGGTGGCGTCCGCGCTGGAGGCGGCGCCGCGCTCGAGCTCCGGGCGTACGCGCTCCGGCGCTACCGGGACGTTGTCAAGATGCTCCGCGACTACATGCCCAGCTGCGGCACGGCCTACGCCTCCTCCTTGTCGTCCTGCTCGTCCGGCTCAGGGGACATCGCCGCCGCTGCCTAGGATTTCGCTGCTGTATGACCCAACGTGAGAGCTGGACCAATCAAAATCTGAGTTCTGCCCGGTGCATATGCCCGCAGGTTCAATATTAATTTTCCCCATGCATGTCGGGTTACTCTATCCCGATTGGGAAGAATCGGGTTCCTCCACCCGAATTACTACAAAAGCTAAGCATAGATTCGCGCGGCCCAAAGAAGAGTGAATTGCATCTATGGTCCATGAAGTTGTTGGCCATGTCCGAAACAGTCCTTGAACTCAAAAAATGCACCACTATAGTCCTCAATCTCCATTGGTACGTCCACATACGGTCCTAGATACAATTGATCACCGTATTTTTGCTGATGTGGTGCCAGATTGGGCCCATGGCGTCCTTGCCCACATTTGCAATCCTTGAACCGAGTTGTTCCCCACCGGAGTGCATCAAGCATGGATCCCCGGCCGGTGTTGACGTGCATTGTGGTGGCCGTCTCCGCGTGCTGGCGCTTCTCGTGGCCGTACTGTCGCCGGACGCGTCTCAACCACCGTCTCCTCCACGATCTCGACAACAACAATAGCTACGTCGGCAGCTTCCTAGAGCGTGAAGGCATCATCCTAAACTCCAGGGTCTGCTGCCGATCATTGTCGCCGGGTTGACGTCCATCCTGTGTCGCATGGAACCTACTCGAGGGCGTGGAGCCGGCCAGTTTTTGCGGGCTGCAGAGCCTGAGGAACTTACCATCAAGGTTTATTTTTTCTCGGTGGCATTTTTTAATGGAGGGCACCGAAAAATCCGGTTACCGCAAAATCTCAGAATTCTCGGAAATTTTTCGTACGAGTTTTTTCAAATGAAATTTGAATTCAAAAAAATTCGACACAAAATAAAGAAATTTCGAGCGTATACTGTATCAAATAATTATGCAACGCAATGGTAAGATTGTCCCGCCTAACGGCATTAGGTCGAGTGTTCGAATCACAGTTCTGCACCTTATTTCTATTTACGATCGATACTCGACCTACCGACGCCATGAGATGATTCAGGTCACCTAACCTCCAAGCCAGGCAGGTAGGTTGTACCTTAAAATAAGGCATACGAGTTCTTTTTATCACGAACTGTTCTTTAATTTTAAATCCAACCGAATTTTTCGATCGGTATTACTATTTCTCGGGTAACGAAATGTTCAATTTTCGGCGAGATTTCGGATATTCCGCCCGAGAAAGAAATCCCTGCTTACCATACGATGACAACTTCAGTTTCCGGATGCACGGCGGCGGTGCCAGCTGTGGTCACCACTGCTGTCTCGGCCTCACATGTTGAGTACTTGCCGGCGTCCGACGTACCAATTCCGGCGAGATGAACACCTTCGAAACTTGCAGCTAGCTAGAACCATTAGTACTAGTACCAAAAGCAGTGTACGAACTTGCACAAGCACATACACGCGATCAGATTTGCCATAGTAGACCCGTCTCGAGCATGTTTTTTCTTATTGCTTCACGCGATTTGGGATACAGCGGTAGTTAATTGTACTGTATTGAGGACCGGACCGTATATGGACGTACCTAGCGAGATTGGGGACCGTAGTGATGCATTTTGTGAGTTCAAGGACCGTTTCAGACATACCCAACAACTTTAAGGACTGTAGATGCATTTCACTCCCCAAAGAATTCGAAGAACTCGGGGAGTCGGGGTAGCCTACCCCGACTACCCCTAATCGGGTTTGTTGTTCCCGATTTTTTCTAATCGGGGTACGTGTTCCCGACAGTGTATTATTTGTGACAAAGATTGGAACCAATTATTATTTCTGAAAATAACGAAAAAAATGTATTATTAAAAAAAATCGCCATAACCCTTGGTGCACTTTTCTCAATTAGGTAACTACACCTTTCTGAAACAATGTAACTGCATGGGAAAAAGTGAAATGTACACAAATAATGTTTTGCTAGTTCTTAGCTAGTGGAGTACTAACTTAGTTCTCAGTAGAATCCTGCACCACTAGCATTATGATTTTTCAACTTCTGAGTTGGAAGTTAGGTTGCAACTGAGACTTTTCAGTTGCAAGTTGGATTGCAACTGAAATTTTTCAGTTTCAAGTGTGCTTGCAACTAAGATTTTTCAATTGTAAGTTGAATTGCAACTGAGATTTTTCTAGCTGCAAGTCAAGTTACAAGTGATGCTTTTACAGTTGCAAATCAAATTGCAAATGAGAGTGACATCACTTTACTTGGGGCTACGCTAGTTCTGAGTCAGTTGAGAATTAGTCACACCACATAAATAAAATCACAAAGAAATATTATGACACTAGTTGCACCTTTCTTGATAAGGTAGTTGCACATTTAGAAAAACTGTGACAAAAGGGCACCCTACGAATAGCCAGGAAAAAAACATGAAAAATGCAAATAGAACCCTTGGTTTCACTTTTAAGAGTGATGTAGTTCCACCTTTCTAAAAAAGGACACGTGGAGAAGAGTGCCAGCTTTATAAATAACCAAACTATAAAAGGGAAAGGGTTGCATGATTATGGTTGAACTTTTCCCAACGAGGTAGCTGCACATTTCAAAAACAAAACGAGTGAAACTATGGTATGTGGATAGGGAATCTACAAATAACTACACAAAAATAGGGAAAGTACATGTAGAGCCCTTGGTTTCCCTTCAATCGAAAGGGTATATGCATATTTCTAAAAACTAATGCAACTATGGAGTGGACAAAAGTGCAACCTATATAAATAACCATACAAAATTAGAGAAAATACATATTGAATTGTGGATGAATTTTCTTGATGAGGTAGTGGCACATTATTTCCAAAAACAATGCAACTACGGTGCGGCGAAAAGTGCAATCTATAAATACAAATGATGAAGAAAAAAGGCATATGAGACTTTAGTTGCACTTTTCTCACGGAGTTAGTTGTACATTTCAAACAAAAAGTGCAACTATTGTAATGTGAAAAGTAAAATTACAAATAACTAGACAAGAAAATGAAAAATACATAGAAAACCATCGATCCTACATTATTGATGTGTTCCTTTCACATTTCTAAGAAAATGCAACTATCTTGTGGTGGAAAGTGCATTGGTAAGAAAAAATATAGAATCCTAGTTGCATTTTTTCGATGTGGTTATTGTGCATTTGTAAGAAGTACAACTATGGTAGCAAAAAAGAAATGTATAAAACAAGAATAACGTGAAAGGTGGCCAAAGGAGAAAAAACTAGAACGAGGCACTATCTGCTTAGAAGTTTTCTAATTTTCCCTTTGTAACAAATATAGCCTTTTTAATTAGACAAGAAAAATGAACCAAAATTGCTGCAAGCTACTATGCATACTTATCATATTGGTAGTGAAACCAAAATAAGTGTTGTTAGGACGGTTTACATTGATGATGGAGAGCAAGTTTTCCTATGTTTGCATGTACCATGTGACCTACATGCATGGTACATGGATCGTTAAAACTTAAAAATATCCATCGGTTATGCAGATCTGTTAAGACATAGGCAATTCAAGTTGTCAAACATTTGCTAAGCAACAATCAAGACGCTCAGAAATTAGGACAGAACAAAAAAAAAGAAAAAAAAAACACTTATCAAGGTTCTTACAAGAATAAACATATTTAATCTATTAGTTTCCGTTTCACCTTGGTCTCTCCTCTCAGCCGCCGTCCTAACCCTAGCCGTCTCCAGTTCATCCTCCTCTATAGATTGGTTCCCCCTCCTCCGGTCGGCTTCGCCGGCGTCAGGAGGAGTGGGGAACCCGATCTATGCGTGGAGTTTTGAATAAAAGTATTGTTTTCATTAGATTATGTTAGGATTTTGGTAGCCGCCTTCTTGTTGGTTTCCCCTCAATGGAGATGGCATCGTATGCAATAAGTGATCTTCGGCCTTTCGTTCGGCGACAAGATCTTCTTCCCGGCGTCAATGGTGGTGTTGAACAATCACAATTTTCTAGGTATGGGTCTTCGGATCTTGCTTCGCCAGATCGATTTTGGATCTTTTGTCGTTGTTGCCGCGAGGAGGATTATCCTCGCAGTTTTTGTCCCGGCTGCTACGTCCTCGACAATGGTGATTCGTACTCTCGGCTCTCCATCGACGACGACAAAGCTAGTTGGTTATTATTCCCTGATATACTGGTGTTGGTACTCTTGCCGATGTTGTATGACTGCTTTAATGGTTGCGTGCGTGCATGCAGTCTTGGCATTGCGGCTCAAAAAATTATGGGAGAACTTTCGTCGGTATCTACAGGTCTATGGTTCGTTATGTATCTTTGGCTGCCTTCACAAGAGTACAAGATTGTGTTCTGGAAGAAGAAAGAAATTGAAGACCTCGAAGATTTGTTACTATCTTTTAGACTTTATTTTATAATCGTTGGAGTCAGTTCATGTATCTCTACCATGTACTATTTGTTACTATGAATATATGTGGTATTGATTGTAAAAAAAAAAGAATAAACATATTTATTTTTAAGAACCAATATTTATTTGTATATCAAATATGCCTGGTTAAGCACATGTCACATACAAATAAGCATGAGTGCTTGAAAAAATGCAGTTTTTTAGGGTACTTGAAAAAATGCAGTGTGTTATAAGCAGCTCTCCATGCACATGCCTTCATGTATCAGTACCTATTAAGCCGTCTCTCGTCCTTTATGCAGTCATCTCGTCTCCAAACCGTACTTTAACCATGTTGCAAAATTCGTTGCCTTAGGAGCGGATCACAAAGAGTCAAAGACCTAGTAGATGGCCCTGAACTTGGAGATGCGAACATTTCACTTATTGGCCAGAGATTTAGTGCATATGGACACCGATCTCGTTTTTTTTTTTAAGTCAGAACTTATATTTTTCAGTTTCAATGAAAATTGTATGCAATTTTTGAGTTTCAATGAAAATTGTATGCAAGATCAGAAATTTTGACTAATTCAATTCTGTCAGCAGTATTTGCTTCATTTTTATTCAAAACAATCGACCGGAAACTTTATGCTTATATATTTTAATTACCCTTGTGTAAACTGAGCCATCAGCCCCGTATGGATGCATGATCGATGCACATAGATAACTGCCTACAAATATCGTAGGGACGATTGCACATCTTCCACAATCCACACCCCCATGCAACTGTTCTCCTCCTAGTACTACCACGGAGAGCACACACCCCTGGCCGATCGACGCCATGGACGAGCAAGGCCCAGCGGTAAAGCCCATCGCGATCAAGTTCTCGAGCTGCCGAGGCGTTGCCTTTGAGATCAAGCCCTCACCGGCCAGCCCCTTCGCTCTAGACGCCAACCCCGGCCGATGGGTCTGGTTCCCTCCGCCGTTCAACCGCCAACACACCTCCACGACCTTCCGTTCGGCGCACAGCCGTGCAACAAGCAGCCACTTCTGCGACCTAGACGAGGAAACGGACGATGACGACACGGACGACGACGAGTCCGTTGCAGCCGACGAGGACGAGGAGATGGCCCTTGCATCCGACGTGCGGAGCTGCCGGAGCAGGAGGTCTCTCGCGTCGTCGGCCAAGCCTGTGAGGGCGGCGGCGAAAGGGCACTCTCAGCTCGGCGTCATACTCCTCGACCAGGGCCTGTTCACCGTGTACAAGCGCCTCTTCGTGCTCTGCGTCGCGCTCAACGCGGCGGGGCTCGCTACCGCGGCCACCGGCCACTTCCCTTACGCCAAGCGTCACGCCGCCCTCTTCGCCATGGGGAACATACTGGCGCTAACGCTGTGCCGCTCTGAAGCGGTACTGCGGGGAGTCTTCTGGCTCGCGGTCGCTCTTCTCGGGCGGCCATGGGTGCCTGTCGTCATCAAGACAGGCGTCACGGCGATCCTCCAGTCCGTCGGCGGCGTCCACAGCGGCTGCGGCGTGTCTTCGCTGGCGTGGCTAGTGTACGCGCTCGTGCAGGCGCTCGAGGATCGCCCCGTGACTCCCCGCGAGATCGTGGGCGTCGCGTCCGCTATACTCGCGCTCCTGGCGCTCTCGTGCATGGCGGCGTTCCCGCTCGTTCGCCACCTCCACCACAACGTGTTCGAGCGCACGCACCGATTCGCCGGCTGGGTCGCGCTCGCGCTCCTCTGGGCCTTCGTCGTGCTCTCAGCCGGCTACGACCCGACGAACAGATCTTATTCTGGTCTCAGCTTTGCCTCCCTCGCTAAGCGCCAGGAGCTATGGCTCGCGGCCGTCATCACCTTCTTCACCTTCCTCCCGTGGCTCACCGTGCGCCGTGTACCGGTCACGGTCACCGCGCCGTCTACCCATGCATCCATCATAACCTTTCAGGGCGGCGTCAAGGCCGGCCTTCTCGGCCGCATCAGCCGCTCTCCGCTCTCCGAGTGGCACGCCTTCGGCATCATCTCCGACGATGGGGAGGCACATGCCATGCTCGCTGGCGCTGTCGGCGACTTCACCCGAGGCCTCGTCTCGGACCCGCCCAGCCACCTGTGGGTGCGTCGAGTCCACTTCGCCGGCCTGCCCTACCTCATCAGCATGTACCGGAGAGTAACAATGGTCGCCACGGGCTCCGGCATATGCGTGTTCATGTCGTTCCTGCTGCAGCCAAGCTCGGCGGAGGTATCCCTTGTGTGGGTGGCCAAGGAGATCGACGCCAACTACGGCGAGGGGATGAGTGCCATGGTAATGAGCAACAAGATCCTTGGAGGGCGTGTGGTCGTGCATGACACGGCGACCATGGGGCGGCCGAACGTGGCGGAGCTAGCCGTTGGCGCGGCGCGACGGTGGAACGCGGAGGTGGTGATAGTGACCAGCAACCCTGAGGGTAGCAGGGACGTCGTGAGCGGGTGCAAGAAGGCCGGCATCTCGGCGTTTGGTCCTATCTGGGATTCTTGATGTCAAGTTTGGAACCCTTCCAACCCAAATGAATTACTACTTTCATCATTCGGAAGTACTTCCGCCTTCCGCCGTCTCATGATATAGGATGACTTGTCTTAATTTTGTTAAAGTTTGAATGTAAACTTGTTTTAGTTTTGTTAAAATTTTATTTTAATAAAAGTAAGACAAGTTTTGTAGGACGGGGAGTGATGTTAAGTAAGCATATGTTTGTTCTCGCATAAAATCCTATTTGTCGCTAGGTAATAGAAGAACACAATGTAGCTATATAAAGCTATGCTTAAGTATTATAAGTATAGTTATGCACAAGTTTTTCGCTAAAGTGAGGTATTCAAATGTTAATGTCGTTGGGTTCTAGGTTTCTCGTATGATTCTCGATTGGTATGTGTGTGATACATATGGTATTTGTTTTGATGCAATGTTTGGCTAAATATACATTAATTGTATGTTTGTTTTCAACTCAAATCGTGTTTTCATAATCGTATCCATCAATACAACGATGCTTTGTTCCATTTTATATGATATATAGATATAGCAATGGTACACTTTACTCAAGTAAAGATAGTTACCCCTTTCTTCACATCACACATTACGGTTGGTCATTTTTTTTCTTTTGATGTAACAGAACAACACGGTTCCATATATTTGGCCAAAAGGCTCAGAAACAGAGTTAGGGGTGTTGTTCGTTACCCCCCACCCCCTAAAAAATGCATTATTTCCGGCGCATATCAATGGTGAAGAATAGAATTGACCTTTCGTTAAAAAGGGTAGTTTAGTGAATTTTACTTGATGGAAATCTTGAGAATCCTTGATCCAATAACCATCTAACACATCTTGTTCACGTGTGATTGTTTAAACCTTGTGTGGACAAATCTGGGAGTATGGGATAATACTTTGGAGATCCTAAACACTTATATATCAGGTTCGCTTATGTAAGAAGAAAATCTTCCAGACGGATGCAATGTTCCCGAGCTCAATGGCGTTGGCATCTCTGAGTTGATTGTCACAGGAATATAGTATATTTGGTGGGAAAAGAAGACAACTAGTTCATTGGAAGAGAGTTTAGACATCAACAAGGTCTGAAATATCGACAGTTGTGTTGGCAGCAAACTATAAGATGGGGGGGGGGGGGGGGGGGGTCATTGATAAACCTAATATTCCTCAACCACAGATGACTCCGAAAGCACAGATGACACCTCTATAGCTGTTTCTCTCCTCGTGGCAGCCCCTGCCAGTCGCCGCAACCTGTTGTGTCGGCTGACTCTAAGAGCGAGGACATTGACGAGTTCTTGCTCCGGTGTTGCAAATCACGGAAGAACTACATGAGTTGCGTGGGGATTCTCCTGTGGTGCTTCAGTCTGCGTTGTGCTCTTTTGAGACCTTGGAGGTGGCCACGACACCCTCTCCACCTCAGTCGGAGCCTTGTCAGTCGTCGCAGCCTATTGTGTCGGTTGACCCTAAGTGCGAGGACATAGCCGAGTTCTTGGCTTGGCTCCGGTGTTGCAAATCACGGGAGAGCTACATGAGTTGAGTGGGGATTCTCCTATGTTGTTTCCGTCGGCGTTGTTCTCTTTTGAGAACTTGGAGGTGGCCACGACACCCTCTCCACCGCAGTCTTGCCATCCCCTCGCCTCTTTGGACCATGGAGCGGTGTTGGTTCCCAGCTCAGATGCTCTTTTTGCAAAGGAGCTTTGTGGTTTGCTCGCTAGTTTGGAGGCGGCTAGCCCTGGATATGGCAAGGAAATTGCCTGCGTCTTGGCAGGTAAAGCCTCCGAGGATATGATCAAGAAGGTGGAGAAATCCCTTAAGAAGGTATCTAAGGAGAAGAGCCATAACAAGGGATGAGAAGTTGTTTAAGTGATGGACTCATTTTAGGTTGCCATGTCCTTTTAGTGGGTTTCTTTGCAACGTTGTGCTTTTGGGTTGTCGGTTCTAGTTTCTAGTTGATTTAGAGGTTGCTTTCTTTTGGTGTTGTTCTCTTGTGGGTGTGCTCTTGGTGAGTGTTTGGCCCTATTGTTGTAGGTTTTCGCTCAATTTTCTCCTAAAAATTGAGCATCTTCTTCTTAATTAATAGTTGAGGCAAAGCTTTTGTTTCAAAAAAAAAAACCTAATATTACAAGACAAGAGTGGGATGGCCTAAGCTGATGGAAGGGTTCCTGAAGATCAATGTTGATGCTGCATATGATAAGAACTCGGGAACAAATGCATCCGGAGTGGTTAACAAAGATGACAACGGTTCATGCATAGCAGCGTATGATTGATATCATACATCATGTGGTGGATTCCTCAATAGCAGAAGCTGTACTCATTCGGTTCAGCGCGGGACTTACCCTAGCACAACATATTGTGTGCAGTAAGTTTAATGTTCAATCAGATGAAATACAAGTTTGATGAAATACAAATTTGTAGAGACAATGCTAGATGGAGGCTTCTCGGCGACATCTTCCGCTGAGATTTATGATGATTGTTGCTTCCATGGAGTGGGTCTAATCTAGCTACAGTAGTATTTAGTACTCCCTCCATTCTGTTTTAGTCTACATTTTAGAAAAAATCAGATAAACGAGTACTGCATTTATTAGTACTACTTAAATAGGTATGTAACCAATCCAAGGTACATTGAAAATAGTAACATCCAATAAATGAAAGAGGATCACCTCGTTTTCTGTGTTTTTGTTGACTAAAAGCTAGTAGAAAGTAGAGTATTTCAGAATAAATTTTTAGCCTAGAATATAGAGTATTTCAGAACGGATGGAGTATTGTACTAGTAGGAACGCTAATCTGGTGGCGCATGAGCTTCTATTGGGTTCAATATACCCCCCAGGATTATTATGGCTCTGCTTATGAACGATGTAACCATGTTTGCTGATCAATAAAGTGCTTCATATGGATTTCCCAAAAAAAAAAAACATCTAACAAAGAATCAGATAACCATGGGGCACTTAAACCTGCTTGGTCATTGTGTGGATCGCTGTAGTGGCGTCGCGGCAAGGGCAATCTTAGAAGATCAAAGAGAGGGAAAAATAATGAGCAAACAGATCTAAACTACTACTCCAGAGGCAATCTCATACTTGATCGTGTTTACACCATGTATGGTTCCACGACCTCCGTGTACATGCTGGCTTAGCGCATCTCTTCTCTACATTTCTTTTAGACCCTCTCTTTCTCAAAACACAAGCACGCACGCACAAGTATTTGTCGTTAGTATGACACTATGACGATCATATGAAAGAAAATGGGATGTGCAGACACCGTCAAATTATGATGACCCTACTGCGATCATATATGAATTAGGTCGCCATCTTGCCACTACCCTAATCTCTGGTTTCAATGTCTACTAGGATTAAATGATTTCATGTCATGAGACCTGGTAGTAGTATCGCATATATAAGGCTACACATACCACATTTTTGATAAAGGGAATATATATTAATATCAAGAGATACCAATTACACCCAACCTCTGAAAAACGCAATACCCTAATGGCAGTATGAATGCACACAACCCAAAAAAACTAAGAAATAAAGAGTCCCTCTACGGTATTCTTGCAGTAGGAATGATAATATATCCACCACCAAGACAACACCTGAAATTCAGGCTCTCCAAAACCGACGCCTCCAAAAAGAGAACAGTACACAAGCGCCGCCGTTGCCCGATCAGAAGATCTTAGATTTTCACCTTCCATATAGTCTCCACTCTCAAAGCAATGCATTCAACAAGGTCATTGCCAGAATTTCACATGCGTTGCCAACCCACTTGCATATTGTTGCTGCCAAACCCAAAACACCAAAAAAGTCCATCAACATCACAAAGACTCGAACCTCCATTGTTAGTCCTCCAAACCGACGTTCATGATATTCTCCTCCTCTGATTTCACCATGGACCAGAATGTCATCTGATGGCAACACAGAACCGAGCTTCGCGCCGCTCCCTCCAGAACCAAACGTTCGGAATAAAAGCATGGGTGCGCACGACCGAATACCACCGATCCAGCAAACTCTAGGCATAAGGTGCACGGTTACATTCGCCAGTAGAGCCTTCCGAAATTCAACACTCCGGCTAGATCAAGAAGGACCGGCCTTAGGAAGGTCTCCATCTTCGCACAAAAGGAACCCTAGTATAGCCACCTTTATTGAAAACCGCACCAGCAGCCCCAACGCCACTGGGCGGCGGACGAGGAGGAGAGGAACCGACAAAAAGCCAAACAGAGAGCGCCCGGCCGCCAGACACAGAGCATATCATCAGAAGGCAGAGGCACGACCCGAAGCCTGGGCCCAATCACGACGCCGCTACCAGGGCTCCGCCTGCAGCTTGAAGAGCCTAAGCGCCGCCCCGGGATCCTGATGCCCAGCGTCGCCTTGCCTCGTGGCCAGCCCGGAACGGATCCAAATCAGCTTGCACAGATGCCGCCTCACCCCTCGTCGCGCCTGGCCGCACCACCGCACCGCCACAGACGGCTCCGCCGCCTCCCCCCTCCTCTGCCTTGAGCGCACGCGCAGATGGCGGCGCCCCCGCACCCCCAAACCGCTGCCCTCTGCGCGTAGGACTGGCCACCGGGTTGCGCCTCTCCTCCCGCCCATCTTCGACGGCCGGGCGCCGCCACCACCGCCGGCGGCGACGGCCGGGAGAACACGTCTATGAGGCGGCGATGGCTAGGGCTGTGGACCTCCGGAGTCATCCGCTCGGACGACCCGGGAGGAACGTAGGTGCGTTTGGCACCCGAGATGTTATACACATACCACATGTATTGGATAATGACTGCATTGGTGCTAAATACAGTACTAATACAATTGGACAGTTGGTGTTGGACTATATTCACTTACGTACGTCCAGATCTAAATACTAATTACCTGGGTATATATGGTATGGATGTAATTTATCACATCTACGTAGGATGCGTCTCTGACTTTGACATAGCTAGAGAGACGATCGTATGCAGTCTCAAATTACGGTAGGAATGAGTCGTGAGCATATATAGTAGCAAGACAATGACTGTAGGCTATTTTGATGGGCTGACTTTATTAGTTTATGACTGCTCCAGTGATTAAAATACTACTAGCAAACGAAAGCAAAAGGGACAACAAATATTTGTCATGGAAGATTTAATTTAACAAAATTTACATGGACAGACTTAATTAGTTGTGGTGGCGGTGACACTGGCGTCAGGTTGGAGTATAGGAGTACAGTATAAGTTCTACTTAATGGGTTTATTACCATCTATTTATGTTTTGTATAAAGGCCCATTGGTATTTGTGTTTGGTTCGGGTTTTTTGTGTAATGCACTTAACAGTTACTTGATTAAGTACGTTGTTTCAAAACTTTGTCTAAGATATCATGGTTGAATTTGCTGGCACCAAAAGGTATCCCGGTGGCCATCAATCGTAAGTACAGAATTTCACAGCATGTCATGTCCGATGCTAATGTTTCTGTAAGAGACGTCAAGAATTGACCTTTTCTCTGGTGATGAAAAAGATTGGTGTAACCAGTCGTAAGTCTGAGTGCCTGACATGGTCTTCCCTCAACGTACAGAAAGAACCTAGTACTACTGGTTGTCAACTCTGCACTCTATACTGATGGTTGAACAATACAAACCCACCGCTATGACTTCGCTACCGGAATGACTTCAGATTTGCTCTTGATTCGGTCTTTTGAAGGTTTTCCTCTTAATTAGCAGAAATACCAGTTCAGTGGCAAGCTTTTTGTAGCGGCTACCTTCGTACATCTCAATGATTTAGATTGACGGATATACTAATGTGGAGCTTTTAATAAAAGTCAGACTAGTAGTACAATATTGGCAGAAATTCAGAGTTCTTGACGTGCCCTTCCGAATGAGTGTGACCCCAGATGTGTCAGCGGATTTAGTATAACTCATCACAATTGGCCAGTAGTATTGAGGGTGTCTAGTAGTTCTTACAGCCCTATAGGCCTGTAAAGAACTCTATTCTCCTTATGTTTATCGGCAGAGCTCCCGCCGTTTGCGAGTCAAAAGGAAAAGTGAGCCGGATAAAATGTGAAGCATGTGCATATTCAACTATATTAGAATTTGCCTTGTGAAAATCTCATTTTGTCACGAGGTGAACCTAGCTAACTTAGGTGGGGATTTTTGGATATAATTCTCAGGCACCCGGAGTTTCATACTCATGGACTATGACACTGCTAACAAGATGGCGCATGCCATAGTAGAGCTGCATAAGATTCCGATCAAGAGCACTCTTCGAATCAACATGGAGTTACGGACTGGTTCTTCTTGCCGGCCGAGCTTAAACTTTGAAATGCAGTGAAAGTCTCGCTTTATTGAACCTCTTCGTATGCTGACCGCGTTAGAACCAAGTGGGTACCTGTCAAAATAGGCCTTTTCAGCAAGAAACCTGTGAGAGCTTGCTGGATAAGGAGCAGTGGACGAAAACCTACGCAAATGGCCTCTCTTTCGACCGCTTCAACAGATATATGAGCTATAGGAATATCGCACTCGCTGTCTGGTGTGGATGGACCAAGCAACACCTGAAAAAATCACGCCGTCACATAGTATCTACTCTCTCTGGTCTTTTTTAATTGACTCGAATTTAATATTTTTTTTTGCGAGAAATCCACCGATCTATTAATAATCATCTATCAATATATTTAGAGTTGTACTAAATCTGAGTCAATTATAAAAGATCGGAAGGAGTATCATTCAGGACGGAACTGGTCTGAAAATTTCCACTTTTGTCAAGTTGTGTGGAGTTCCATAGACCGCCGCAAGTTTATACTCTTGTTTTTTAAGCTTCTGAACGTTTCAATTGCTGCTAGGTACGTATGTACGTACTCCGTACTCGTCCACAGTGCCGCTGTGCAAATCAAAGTCAAACGCGATGGTCTTGGGCAACTACGGATGAATCAACTCTGAACTTTCTATAGTTCGTCCATCCAAGTCATATAGGGTCTCGAACCTGACATGGAAATTTCTAGTCAAATTTAGACGGAAATTTGGAACAAAAATAACCATTCCATGATTCCATCCTCCCGGTCTGTCACACACGCAGCCCACCAGTAAGAGTACACATGTAAAGAGTACACTGTACACATGTAAAGCCCGCGGCAGAGCTATAGTAACATGTATGGGCGCTTGCGCATGCCGGCCCAAAGAAAGTGACATAGGTCTACTAGGCAATTGTGCAAAATCATGATCAGGCCATATGCTAGGTAGCATCGACGATCATTTTTAAAACACACAGATGAAAATCTTACCAACAAAATTAACCCTGTAAGTGAATTGAGTACAACTTAGGAAAACATCAAGTACAGTTACATATATCATACAAGTACGGTTAGATACAAATCTGACTATGAATATAACTCAGTGAACACAGTCGCGTACAAATCATGAGTACAAGTACAGCTGCATACACGAGCAAATACATGTACATAAGTACAGTTGCACAAACGAGCGAGTACGAGTAAAAGTACAACTTCATACACGAGCAAGTACAGGTACATAAGTACAGTCGTGCACACAGATAAGTACAAGTACAATCGCACACACGAACAAATACACTTAACGAGTAAAAGGGAAAAACTGCACCAAATACACTAAAAACAGAAGTACTTATTAGTTCAAGCAGTACAGTTAGGTACACGCCGCGAGTACAATCATAGTAGTATTGAAAGAACGAAAAAAAACATCTCGAAACCTATCAACATGAAATCTAGTTTTGAAGATCTCAACGTGAGGGTCTTAAACGTGAAAATGGTTCGTAATTTGAACTTACGGTTCTCAACATATTTCATTTTGAAAAAACGAATCTAAAAAATAAAGGAAAAACTAAGTCAACGCACCCTCCCCTTTCATTCTCTATCCTCCCTCATTCCCACATTGCTTCCTCTTGCGACATGTGTCGTGTAGGGAGATCACTTTTCAAAAATTCTCTCGCACCACAGCGCGCCAATTGTCGTGTGCAGAGAGAATTGCTTCCCTTCTCGAAGGTCAGCATTTTTTAGAGATTTTCCCAGGTTATAGGCTACTTTTCCCCTTTGTAGCTTTACCCATGCCTACAACGTTGGTCGGGGGCTCCTATTCGTTGCATTCAGCGGGCCCCCTACTCATCGCTCGTTAGCGCGCTAGAGCGATGCATCACCTAAAGCAGATCCCGGATGGGCCGGCCCATTAATTCGTTCGGTCAACAAAACAAGTACTATAAAGTTTTCTTTCGTTTTGGTACAACAAATGAGCTATATCACAGTGGTGTCAGCTCCTCCCCTCCCAGCAGAAACCAGAGATCAAATCCCCGTGTCTACATTGGTGCATACACTTTTTCAAACTTAAACAAAATTTAAAACCAAGCGAAATTTAATTCTGAGCAAAGTTCAAAACCGCGCAAAATTTAAATCTAAGAAAATATCGAAACCGGGCAAAATATAAATCTGGGCAAATCTCAAAACCGAAAAAATTGAAACTTTCTCCATTTTAAAAATTTGTCAAATTTGAAATTTGCTCGAACTTGGAAGTTGCTCCAATTTAAAATTTGCTCTAATTTGAAATTTTGCTCGAATTTAAAAAATATGTTAAAAATGGAAAAAGAGAAAAATAGAAAAGGGGAAAACGGATAAACCGAAAACAATAAAAATAAAAACCCTAAAAAATAAAAAATGAAACCAACAAGAAAACGACCGAACCAAAAAAAGAACTAAAAAAACAAAAAACAAAAACCAAACCAGATGGGTCGTTGCTAGCTCGCCCCCGCACGCGGACGGGCATTAATCCCATCCCGCAGTTGGGCGGGAAATAGGTTTTTTGGCATTTAGTGGCCTCTGTCTAGCTCGTCGCCCGCAGGAAACTGCTGTTGGGCCGAGCTCAGAGACCGTAGCTTCTTCCCGCGCCTCCATCATTCATATTCTCGTTACCTGCTCCGGTTTTCTCTGATGGTTTTCGTTATAAATTTCCCAAACATGAAAAATTCAAATTTAAATATGTTTAAATTTAAAATTGTTTAAATTTGAAAATATTCAAAAAAATCAGATTAAAATGTGCAAATTTATAAATTATTCAAATATGGAAAAAGTTCAAACTTGAAAAAAATTCAAAACTGAAAATGTTTAAAATTGTAAATAAATTCAGGTCTTAAAAAATTCAAAAAATCTTGCAGAAAACAAAAAAAAAACCCGGAGGAAAAACAAAACTGGAGAAAACCAAAGAACCGAAGAAAGCAGTAGAAAATTGAAGAAAAACGGGCCCGGCCCAAACCTACAACGCCTTGTGCGGCGCCCCAGATAGAGGCCGCAATGGGCGGGGAATAGGATCCGCCCACCTGTAGCTTCGCCCCTGCATCGGTTCGAAGCAGCAATGGAGGGGCATAGGACGACCCAAGATGTGGCGGCGGACGAGGAGGAGATTCTGTCGCCGGCGTTGTCCCTGAGGAGCCCCTCGGACTACGCCATCGGCTCCATCCCCACCGTTCTCTACGTCCCCGACTTCATCTCCCAGGCTGAGCAGTCCCAGCTCCTCCATCATGTACTGGATTAATCTTGTCCTCTCTACTACAGTAGTACCAACCGGATCCCTTACTTCGATTTCGCGTTCTTTTGCTCTCTCCTCTCTTGTTCCTGTGGTCTGATGCGCTGGTGGCGACCTCCCCGGTGCAGATTTACCAGGCGCCGGCGCCCAAGTGGAAGACTCTGAAGAACCGGCGGCTGCAGAACTGGGGTGCGTGTGCTTCGTCTTACTACTTGCCAGCTGAGCCCCTAATCGTTCATTGGTAATTTCTTCCTTTCCGGCTGTGCGTCGTCACTGCATTGATTTGGTTGACTTGTATAGGAGGAGTGGTGCACGAGAAGGGGCTACTGCCGCAGGCATGTGAGTGATCATCAACATTCTAATCTTTAGCCCATCTTTTGTGGATTCTGTGTCATGATTAGGCATGCTATTACATAACTGAACTACTGAAGTGCCCCCATGTGGTGTCACGGAGGTATTTTAGGGACTCGTAGTTGCTCTATTGTTTGGTTGCAATAAGCTTGGTAACTAGATTTTGGATACCCTCTGCCCCACTCGATAATCCTTACAAATGGCGAAATATGAAGAAAGATCATGTTCTCAGTTAGACAGATAAACAAGAACAGTTTCTATTATCGTCTTATATATTTCCGTAAGTCAAAGAAAATCAGTTACGCTTTGCTCATTTGTATAAGTTGTTCCCTAGTCCAGTTATAATTGGCCACACCAGAATGTATCTTTCTTAAATCATAGTATTTCTTTTGATCTATAACGTAACTTAAGGCTTACAGTCATGCTTGCACCTTGTAGGCATCTTTTTCCGTCATTGAGTAAACAAAAACATATGATATACCCCCTCTGTAATCCAAAAAAAAAAACATTGCAAAATATTGATGAGTGATTTGAGGTAGAGCTGTGTACAAAAAACTAACTCTAACTCTGTATCTAACTCCTTTAAAACCCCCCACATCATCAATAGGATCATTGACTTGGGCCTTCGCTCTAGCTCTGTATCTAACTTGCAGTCTTTGATTCTGTCGAGCCACCAATCTGTAATACAGTTCTGCAGTGGCCAGCTACGTAGGTTGAGGTGCTCGATCAGTAACCATGCCACCAGCCAGCGCCACATATCCTTCGTATATGGGCATTGCACAAGCATACGAATGAAATCGGTTACCATTCGCTCCTTCGTTATGTTTCTTTTCTAGTTGTAACCCTCAACAACAGATTGCATGCTCTTTTTATACATTATTGCTTGTGGCTACTGCATCATTTAAGTATTACTCTCACGCTTGCATGCAAATTTGTGGCCGGTGCCAATGCATTCTTGGTGTGTTTTGAATTTTATTGCTGCACAGAAAAAAAATTCTCTAAGGAATTATTAATACAATGAGCACTTATATTAACAAACATTGCACGTTCTTAATATTTTTCTTTCTCGGGCATATGCCACAGTTCTTAGCATGGAACTTTATGTTAATTTTCCTAATATTGCAGTACCTCCATGGCTGACAAAGATAACCGACAAAATCTGCCAGTGGACTGGTTTATTTCCTTCAGCAATCAATCATGTTCTGATTAATGAGTACCATCCTAATCAAGGGATCATGGTCAGTAATCACCAGGTCCTTATTGTTCATTTCTATCTTATGGTCCGCGCTTCATTGGAGTACAATAACGTTGTACTTTTCAGCCACACCAAGATGGTCCTGCCTATTTCCCTGTTGTTGCTATCATATCCCTTGCTTCGCCGGTTGTGATTGATTTCACACCCCATGGAAAGCTCAGAGGGCACGAAGATACATATCTCCAGACTGTACAATCCGATGAATTGCAGGAGAGTAATGGTTCCTATAAGGTTGAAGACACTAAAGAAGCTGATCCTGCTTCTTTGTCACTTCTACTAATGCCCTCCAGCCTGTTAATATTCAAAGATCAGGCTTATACAGGTTAACCCTATGGTTTCTTTCCTGAATTAGCTAGATAACCGTCTTCAAATTAAATTATTTATGCTTTCATGACATTTGCAGACTTTCTGCACGGTATACAAGATAATGAGCTACATATTCTAGACAAGGTAAAACATTTTTCCCTGCAAATCACTCCAAATGTAAATGATGCAGATAGTTAATGTAGCTCTGATTACGTTCTACAGGTTACAAATATCTCGCAGTGCCCACAATTCAAGAATCAAAACTCTTATTACAGAAAAGGTAAAGCAGATGCTGACTCTGAGCTAACTGGCACCTTCCAGCGGACGACGACAAGAGTCTCGTTGACGTGCCGGCTAGTGCTGAAAGTACACAATAAGCTATTCAAGTTCTAGTATCCATACGGCCTGCTTACATCAGCATGGACGGTGGGACAACAGTGAGAAACAGTTGTAGTAGATGCAGAGAAGTTGCTAGCAAATCAGAGGTTAGAGAAAACAGCATATTGCCCATTTTGGATCGGTTGTCTTTTGGTCGTTTAGCATGCCAAGATGTAAATTACGCTTGCGTCTCGTCGGCAACCAGTGTATGGGGGGTGCTTGTGCTTGCAATTTATACAAGGTCACATATGTTTGTTCTTGATGTGGTGAAGCAGAGTGTCTGTCCATGATTGATAATATCAATGTCAAAATGTCCATGAACTTTATGTTGTTGAATGTAACGGTAGAATGAACTTTTTGTTTTGAGCTGAGGATGAACTTTTAGTCCTACATGATTTGGGCACATTTGTTGCCCAATGGATCTAATGGTATACTTTTGATAACGTACTTAGTATGTGCTCAATAAGGAGCCTGCGTTGATATATCCAATATCTGATTCTCCCTGAGGTGATACCTTAAATAAGAAAAGCCTCAAAATTTTCCCAGAAGGTCTGGATTTCCTCTAAAAAAGACTCCATGTCTTCAGAAATGGCGCCTTTAAAATTCGCCTGATTTGAGGAGATCAAACCAGCGGGCCGTGAGTAAACTAGAATGTCTATCTCTCTTCATACATGTTTGACTCTAGCTAAGCTGAGATTTGTTATGTGTTTGTTAAGATATGCTGAGCTGTGTCTGTTTAGGCATGCTCAGCTTCAGTTTGGATGCAATTGTTCTCGTCAGATTCAGCCTCAGGTTAAGTTTCATTTGCAACAACCGCTTACACAGCAACAGTAGTACAGTACACAATGCACGCAATTTGGTGGAAAGGAGATGGTCTCAGAAATTTGCCCCTAAAAACGTATTTGTTTTAGAGCATGTTTGACAGAGCCTGTAAACAGCCGAACTGAAAAGCGGGAGTTTGATTCACCGATCTTGTGTTTATAGGTCAAGAAAGAGGTGGCGTGGAACTGTTTTAAAATTTTGAATTTTTTTGATTTACGGGCTCTGTTCCGCGACAGCAGCTTCCAAACCTGTAAAAGCAGGGTTTATCACAGAATTTGCATATGATGAAACTACCAAATGCAAACAAGTCATGTATAGTTCATAGTTTTACATCAAATGACACAATCATAGCAAATCGTTCATAGTTCATGGCAGAAAGTTGCTTAGTCTCCTCACCATCTCCTCCCACCACCGACATCAAACGGAGGTAGGACCGTCGTCACCATCATCGCCACCACCTCCATGCGTCACCGATGCACCACCACTTGCCCCTTCACGAGCTAGTCTTCGTCTCTTCATGATCTCCGCCGAGGCGTCCTTCCACCACTCCATTTGTTGCTCATTCATGTTCTTTGTGTTCATCATCATGATCTCCCTCTTTTCGGCTTTGGCTTTCTTCACATTGATCATCATCTCCTCCAACTTGGCATTGTTCCTTGCTTCCTCTCGGCTGGCTTCAACCTTGGCAAGACTCACCTCTTTCTTCTTCTCGATGATGACAAGCTTTGTCCCCAAAGTCTTGGCCGCTATCACCTCCTTCGACTTCATCATTTGATCTCCCTCAACAATGCTGCCTCCCCCCAGCTTTAGCCTCTCTTTGGCGTTCTTGTTTCCCTCCGGCTTATCATTGTTCTGGCCCTCTTTCTCACCCTCGGTGTCGTCCAGCGCAACCATTGCAACTTTCTTGTGTGCCGTTTCTTCGTACCTATATTGCCACATAGAGAGGTGTTGAAGCGCATCAAAGCAATATCTCATTGTGAAGCTCTTGCCCTTGCTGCCGGCCATGTCTCTATACCTAGCATCGGCAATGCGGTCCTACATTTGCAAAATAAAGATGAAATCGTCTAGGTGTGATCACCAAACCACACAAATTGTGCAAACAGAAAGAAAGCAAATTCACTCACATATTCGTCCACAGTTGCGCCGCTAGGAGGATTCGACACCACTTGATCCATTGCCGCCGCCCACTGCTGCATGCCGGTTTAATCACGTCCCAACAACCTTGGAGGGATCGGTACGTGCGATCGACAGGATGACGAACGCGAGGCATCAATTTATGGAGTTTGTCCTCGCTAGTACCGCTTCCTGGTTTAATTGGTGCCGGAGACTGCATACATCCCACGGCGGCCCAAACTTGGCACAACATTGCGTCTTCTATTTCCATGTAGTTGTTGGCCCTTATTTTCTTCTTATTTCCATTGGCCTCGACCTCAACCACACCTTCGTCGCTTTCATCTTCTTCCTCACCGTCCCCTTCTTCCCCTTCATCCTCGTCTTCCTCCCCATATGCGCCCATCCCAACGTCGAACAGAGCGAGTGGAGCAATGTTAACCTCGTCTAACATCTCCATGTACGAGGCGTTGCTGTTCCTACCAATAATCGGCCTCAATTTCTGCTCGCTATTTAAAACGATTTGGAGTTGAAAATTTTACCTTGTTGACCCGTCTTTGAGCACGTCCTAGGCTTCGTTCGCGTTGGCAACCGGCGGCGGCGACGGGGATGGGAGCGGGCCGCCACGGCTCGTCGTGGTCTTCGACTTCGTCCTCTTCAACGCCAAAGTCTTGGATTTGGCGAGGGATGTCTTCGACGTCGTCGGCTTGGCTGCGGCGGCCCCTTCGGCAACAGCCGGGTGATACGTCTCCGACGTATCGAAAATTTCTTATGTTCCATGCCACATTATTGATGATATCTACATGTTTTATGCATACTTTATGTCATATTTATGCATTTTCCGGCACTAACCTATTAACGAGATGCCGAAGAGCCGATTCTTTGTTTCTGCTGTTTTTGGTTTCAGAAATCCTAGTAAGGAAATATTCTCGGAATTGGACGAAATCAACGCCCAGGGGCCTATTTTTCCACGAAGCTTCCAGAAGACCGGAGGACTTACGAAGTGGGGCCACGAGGTGGCACCACACTAGGGCGGCGCGGCCCAAGCCTTGGCCGCGCCGGCCTGTTGTGTGGGGCCCTCGTGTGGCCCCCTGACCTGCCCTTCCGCCTACATATAGTCTTCGTCGCGAAACCCCCAGTACCGAGAGCCACGATACGGGAAACCTTACTGAGACGCCGCCGCCGCCAATCCCATCTCGGGGGATTCAGGAGATCGCCTCCGGCACCCTGCCGGAGAGGGGAATCATCTCCCGGAGGACTCTTCACCGCCATGATCGCCTCCGGAGTGATGAGTGAGTAGTTCACCCCTGGACTATGGGTCCATAGCAGTAGCTAGATGGTCGTCTTCTCCTTATGTGCTTCATTGTCGGATCTTGTGAGCTGCCTAACATGATCAAGATCATCTATCTGTAATGCTATATGTTGTGTTTGTCGGGATCCAATGGATAGAGAATACTATGTTATGTTGATTATCAATCTATTACCTATGTGTTGTTTATGATCTTGCATGCTCTCCGTTATTAGTAGAGGCTCTGGCCAAGTTTTTACTCTTAACTCCAAGAGGGAGTATTTATGCTCGATAGTGGGTTCATGCTTCCATTAAATCTGGGACAGTGACAGAAAGTTCTAAGGTTGTCGATGTGCTGTTGCCACTAGGGATAAAACATTGATGCTATGTCCGAGGATGTAGTTATTGATTACATTACGCACCACACTTAATGCAATTGTCTGTTGTTTGCAACTTAATACTGGAAGGGGTTCGGATGATAACCTGAAGGTGGACTTTTTAGGCATAGATGCATGCTGGATAGCGGTCTATGTACTTTGTCGTAATGCCCAATTAAATCTCACTATACTCATCATATCATGTATGTGCATGGTCATGCCCTCTCTATTTGTCAATTGCCCGACTGTAATTTGTTCACCCAACATGCTATTTATCTTATGGGAGAGACACCTCTAGTGAACTGTGGACCCCGGTCCTATTCTTTTACATTGAATACAATTTACTGCAATACTTGTTTTACTGTTCTTCGCAAACAATCATCATCCACACTATACATCTAATCCTTTGTTATAGCAAGCCGGTGAGATTGACAACCTCACTGTTTCGTTGGGGCAAAGTACTTTGGTTGTGTTGTGCAGGTTCCACGTTGGCGCCGGAATCCCTGGTGTTGCGCCGCACTACACTCCGCCACCAACAACCTTCAACGTGCTTCTTGGCTCCCTCTTGGTTCGATAAACCTTGGTTTCTTACTGAGGGAAAACTTGCTGCTGTGCGCATCATACCTTCCTCTTGGGGTTCCCAACGAACGTGTGTATTACACGCCATCAAGCTCTTTTTCTGGCGCCGTTGCCGGGGATTCTGAAGAAAAGCTACACCACGGAAATTGCCAACTCCCACGGCAACAGCTCTTTTTCTGGCGCCGTTGCCGGGGAGATCAAGACACGCTGCAAGGGGAGTCTCCACAATCCAATCTCTTTACTTTGTTTTTGTCTTGCTTCATTTTATTTACTTTCTTGTTTGCTGCATTATATCAAAACACAAAAAAATTAGTTGCTAGTTTTACTTTATTTACTGCCTTGTTCTCTATATCAAAAAGACAAAAAAATTAGTTACTTGCATTTATTTTATCTAGTTTGCTTTATTTACTACTGCTAAAATGGGTACTCCTGAAAATACTAAGTTGTGTGACTTCACTAGCACAAATAATAATGATTTCTTATGCACACCTATTGCTCCACCTGCTACTACAGCAGAATTCTTTGAAATTAAACCTGCTTTACTAAATCTTGTTATGCGAGAGCAATTTTCTGGTGTTAGTTCTGATGATGCTGCTGCCCATCTCAATAATTTTGTTGAACTGTGTGAAATGCAAAAATATAAGGATGTAGATGGTGACATTATAAAATTAAAATTGTTTCCTTTCTCTTTAAGAGGAAGAGCTAAAGATTGGTTGCTATCTCTGCCTAGAAATAGTATTGATTCATGGACTAAATGCAAGAATGCTTTTATTGGTAGATATTATCCCCTGCTAAAATTATATCTTTGAGAAGTAGCATAATGAATTTTAAGCAATTAGATAATGAACATGTTGCTCAAGCATGGGAGAGAATGAAATCTTTGGTAAAGAATTGCCCAACCCATGGACTGACTACTTGGATGATCATCCAAACCTTTTATGCAGGGCTGAACTTTTCTTCGCGGAACCTATTGGATTCAGCTGTTGGAGGTACCTTTATGTCCATCACTCTTGGTGAAGCAACAAAGCTTCTTGATAATATGATGATTAATTACTCTGAATGGCACACGGAAAGAGCTCCACAAGGTAAGAAGGTAAATTCTGTCGAAGAAACCTCTTCCTTGAGTGATAAGATTGATGCTATTATGTCTATGCTTGTGAATGATAGGACTAATGTTGATCCTAATAATGTTCCGTTAGCTTCATTGGTTGCTCAAGAAGAACATGTTGATGTAAACTTCATTAAAAATAATAATTTCAACAACAATGCTTATCGGAACAATTCTAGTAATAACTATAGGCCATATCCTTCTGCTAATGGTAATAGTTATGGTCATTCTTATGGGAATTCTTACAACAATAATAGGAACACACCCCCTGGACTTGAAGCTATGCTTAAAGAATTTATTAGTACACAAACTACTTTTAACAAATCTGTTGAGGAAAAGCTTGATAAAATTGATATTCTTGCTTCTAAGGTTGATAGACTTGCCTCTGATGTTGATCTTTTAAAATCTAAAGTTATGCCTAATAAGGATATTGAAAATAAAATTGTTGCTACAGCAAATGCCATCCAAGTTAGAATTAATGAGAATATAAGATTGATGGCTGAATTGCATGCTAGGTGGGAAAGAGAAGAAAATGAAAAACTAGCTAAAGAGAATAATGTAGCTAAAGTTTGGACTATTACCACCACTAGCAATGCTAATGCTCCACATGTTGCTGCACCTCCTACTAATAATGGTAAAAGGATTGGTGTTGGCAATGTTTCCACTTCTAATGCAAAGCACATAAAAAGCTATAGGAAACTGCTAAAACTGCTGAAACTGCCTGTGATAAAACTGCTGAATTTTTTTCCAACATTGGGGATGATGATCCCATTGCTGTAGATCATAATGGTTTAGACTTTGATTATTGCCACATCTCTGAAGTCATAAAGTTTTTACAAAAGCTTGCTAAAAGTCCCAATGCTAGTGCTATAAATTTAGCATTTACAAAACATATTACGAATGCTCTCATAAAAGCTAGAGAAGAGAAACTAGAACGTGAAGCTTCTATTCCTAGAAAGCTAGAGGATGGTTGGGAGCCCATCATTAAGATGAAGGTCAATGACTTTGATTGTAATGCTTTATGTGATCTTGGTGCAAGTATTTCCTTTATGCCTGAGAAAATCTATAATATGCTTGACTTGCCACCATTGAAAAATTGCTATTTGGATGTTAATCTTGCTGATCATTCTACAAAGAAATCTTTGGGGAGAGTTGATAATGTTCGTATTATGGTTAACAATAACCTTGTCCCCGTTGATTTTGTTGTCTTGGATATTGAATGCAATGCATCTTGTCCCATTATATTGGGAAGACCTTTTCTTCGAACTGTTGGAGCTATCATTGATATGAAGGAAGGTAATATTAAATATCAATTTCCTCTCAAGAAAGGTATGGAACACTTCCCTAGAAAGAGAATGAAGTTACCTTATGATTCTATTATTAGAACAAATTATGATGTTGATGCTTCATCTCTCGACAATACTTGATACACACTTTCTGCGCCTAGCTGAAAGGCGTTAAAGAAAAGCGCTTATGGGAGACAACCCATTATTTTACTTCTGCACTTTATTTTATATTTGAGTCTTGGAAGTTGTTTACTACTGTAGCAACCTCTCCTTATCTTAGTTTTGTGCATTGTTGTGCCAAGTAAAGTCGTTGATAGTAAGGTTCATACTAGATTTGGATTACTGCGCAGAAACAGATTTCTTTGCTGTCACGGATCTGGGCCTAATTCTCTGTAGGTAACTCAGAAAATTATGCCAATTTACGTGAGTGATCCTCAGATATGTACGCAACTTTCATTCAATTTGGGAATTTTCATCTGAGCAAGTCTGGTGCCACTTTAAAATTCGGCTTTACGAACTGTTCTGTTTTGACAGATTCTGCCTTTTATTTCGCATTGCCTCTTTTGCTATGTTGGATGAATTTCTTTGTTCCATTAATGTCCAGTAGCTTTGTGCAATGTCCAGAAGTGTTAAGAATGATTATGTCACCTCTGAACATGTAAATTTTTATTGTGCACTAACCCTCTAATGAGTTGTTTCGAGTTTGGTGTGGAGGAAGTTTTCAAGGATCAAGAGAGGGAGATGATACAATATGATCAAGGAGAGTGAAAGCTCTAAGCTTGGGGATGCCCCGGTGGTTCACCCCTGCATATTTTAAGAAGACTCAAGCGTCTAAGCTTGGGGATGCCCAAGGCATCCCCTTCTTCATCGACAACATTATCAGGTTCCTCCCCTGAAACTATATTTTTATTCCATCACATCTTATGTGCTTTGCTTGGAGCGTCGGTTTGTTTTTGTTTTTGTTTTTGTTTGAATAAAATGGATCCTAGCATTCATTGTGTGGGAGAGAGACACGCTCCGCTGTTGCATATGGACAAATATGTCCTTAGGCTTTACTCATAGTATTCATGGCGAAGGTTGAATCTTCTTCGTTAAATTGTTATATGGTTGGAATCGGGAAATGCTACATGTAGTAATTCTAAAATGTCTTGAATAATTTGATACTTGGCAATTGTTGTGCTCATGTTTAAGCTCTTGCATCATATACTTTGCACCTATTAATGAAGAAATACATAGAGCTTGCTAAAATTTGGTTTGCATAATTGGTCTCTCTAAAGTCTAGATAATTTCTAGTATTGAGTTTTGAACAACAAGGAAGACGGTGTAGAGTCTTATAATGTTTACAATATGTCTTTTATGTAAGTTTTGCTGCATCGGTTCATCCTTGTGTTTGTTTCAAATAACTTTGCTAGCCTAAACCTTGTATCGAGAGGGAATACTTCTCATGCATCCAAAATCCTTGAGCCAACCACTATGCCATTTGTGTCCACCATACCTACCTACTACATGGTATTTCTCTGCCATTCCAAAGTAAATTGCTTGAGTGCTACCTTTAAAATTTCCATTCTTTACCTTTGCAATATATAGCTCATGGGACAAATATCTTAAAAACTATTGTGGTATTGAATATGTACTTATGCACTTTATCTCTTATTAAGTTGTTTGTTGTGCGATAACCATGTTCCTGGGGACGCCATCAACTACTCTTTGTTGAATATCATGTGAGTTGCTATGCATGTCCGTCTTGTCTGAAGTAAGGAGATTTACCACTCATTTAATGGTTAGAGCATGCATAATGTTAGAGAAGAACATTGGGCCGCTAACTAAAGCCATGAATCATGGTGGAAGTTTCAGTTTTGGACATACATCCTCAATCTCATATGAGAACATTAATTGTTGCTACATGCTTATGCATTAAAGAGGAGTCCATTATCTGTTGTCTATGTTGTCCCGGTATGGATGTCTAAGTTGAGAATAATCAAAAGCGAGAAATCCAAATGCGAGCTTTCTCCTTAGACCTTTGTACAGGCGGCATAGAGGTACCCCTTTGTGACACTTGGTTAAAACATGTGTATTGCGATGATAATCCCGGTAATCCAAGCTAATTAGGACAAGGTGCGGGCACTATTAGTACACTATGCATGAGGCTTGCAACTTTTAAGATATAATTTACATAACACATATGCTTTATTACTACCGTTGACAAAATTGTTTCTTGTTTTCAAAACCAAAGCTCTAGCACAAATATAGCAATCAATGCTTCCCTCTGCGAAGGGCCTTTCTTTTACTTTTATGTTGAGTCAGTTCACCTATCTCTTTCCACCTCAAGAAGCAAACACTTGTGTGAACTGTGCATTGATTCCTACATACTTGCATATTGCACTTGTTATATTACTTTACATTGACAATATCCATGAGATATACATGTTATAAGTTGAAAGCAACCGCTGAAACTCAATCTTCCTTTGTGTTGCTTCAATACCTTTACTTTGATTTATTGCTTTATGAGTTAACTCTTATGCAAGACTTATTGATGCTTGTCTTGAAAGTACTATTCATGAAAAGTCTTTGCTTTGTGATTCATTTGTTTACTCATGTCATTACCATTGTTTTGATCGCTGCATTCATTACATATGCTTACAATAGTATGATCAAGGTTATGATGGCATGTCACTCCAGAAATTATCTTTGTTATCGTTTACCTGCTGGGACGAGCAGAACTAAGTCAGCGATGCTGATACGTCTCCGACGTATCGATAATTTCTTATGTTCCATGCCACATTATTGATGATACCTACATGTTTTATGCATACTTTATGTCATATTTATACATTTTCCGGCACTAACCTATTAACGAGATGCCGAAGAGCCAGTTGTTGTTTCTGCTGTTTTGGTTTCAGAAATCCTAGTAAGGAAATATTCTCGGAATTGGACGAAATCAACGCCCAGGGGCCTATTTTTCCACGAAGCTTCCAGAAGACCGGAGGACTTACGAAGTGGGGCCACGAGGTGGCGCCACACTAGGGCGGCGCGGCCCAAGCCTTGGCCGTGCTGACCTGTTGTGTGGGGCCCTCGTGTGGCCCCCTGACCTGCCCTTCCGCCTACATATAGTCTTCATCGCGAAACCCCCAGTACCGAGAGCCACGATACGGAAAACCTTACTGAGACGCCGCCGCCGCCAATCCCATCTCGGGGATTCAGAGATCGCCTCCGGCACCTGCCGGAGAGGGGAATCATCTCCCGGAGGACTCTTCACCGCCATGATCGCCTCCGGAGTGATGAGTGAGTAGTTCACCCCTGGACTATGGGTCCATAGCAGTAGATAGATGGTCGTCTTCTCCTTATGTGCTTCATTGTCGGATCTTGTGAGCTGCCTAACATGATCAAGATCATCTATCTGTAATGCTATATGTTGTGTTTGTCGGGATCCGATGGATAGAGAATACTATGTTATGTTGATTATCAATCTATTACCTATGTGTTGTTTATGATCTTGCATGCTCTCCGTTATTAGTAGAGGCTCTGGCCAAGTTTTTACTCTTAACTCCAAGAGGGAGTATTTATGCTCGATAGTGGGTTCATGCCTCCATTAAATGGGACAATGTGAGAAAGTTCTAAGGTTGTGGATGTCTTTGTTGCCACTAGGGATAAAACATTGATGCTATGTCCGAGGATGTAGTTATTGATTACATTACGCACCATACTTAATGCAATTGTCTGTTGTTTGCAACTTAATACTGGAAGGGGTTCGGATGATAACCTGAAGGTGGACTTTTTAGGCATAGATGCATGCTGGATAGCGGTCTATGTACTTTGTCGTAATGCCCAATTAAATCTCACTATACTCATCATATCATGTATGTGCATGGTCATGCCCTCTCTATTTTTCAATTGCCCGAATGTAATTTGTTCACCCAACATGCTATTTATCTTATGGGAGAGACACCTCTAGTGAACTGTGGACCCCGGTCCTATTCTTTTACATTGAATACAATTTACTGCAATACTTGTTTTACTGTTCTTCGCAAACAATCATCATCCACACTATACATCTAATCCTTTGTTACAGCAAGCCGGTGAGATTGACAACCTCACTATTTCGTTGGGGCGAAGTACTTTGGTTGTGTTGTGCAGGTTCCACATTGGCGCCGGAATCCCTGGTGTTGCGCCGCACTACACTCCGCCACCAACAACCTTCAACGTGCTTCTTGGCTCCTACTGGTTTGATAAACCTTGGTTTCTTACTGAGGGAAAACTTGCTGCTGTGCGCATCATACCTTCCTCTTGGGGTTCCCAACGAACGTGTGTATTACACGCCATCACCGGGCCAACTTTGCTGGCCGCAGCACCAGTTTGCGGGACCACGTGTGTTCCCGCGCGCCGCCGCTTGAGTAAGCTCGTGGACGTGACCAGGCTGACGACGTCGGCAGGGGTGTCGGGGGTGATTGGGGTGGCGGGAGCTCCGACGGCCACGAGAGAGGGTGGCGGGGCCTACGAGCTAGCTCCGGCGGCCGATGGGGTCGATTCGAGACTCATGCCGGTGAGATCAGGCAACAACGGTGTAGAGAACGGTGAGGGCGCGTAGATCGGCAGCGGCAACACTTGGGCGGAGGTGAAAGTTTCGTCCCGCGCAAACTAGGGGTTTCGTTCGGTTTGCTCGTTCGACCCCTACAAATACAGGCCGAGTTGAGGTTTCGATGTTGGCCCGATTTTTTTCCGGTTTTAACTAGTATAAGAGCATCTCCAGTCGCGTCCCCCAAACCGTCCCCCAAATCGATTTGGGGCGCGCCGGACAAAAAAAACGTTCCCAGACGCATCCCCCAAAGCGCCCCGATACGGTGTCCGGCGCCCCGAGGTCGTCCCCGTCCCACAGGGGACGCACCGGGGATGCCGGACACACCAAAAAGCAAGGCGGGGAGCGGCGGGGCCAACCCGTCAGCGGTACATTGAATTTTAACCTAACCTTCACCTACCTCGCGACGGAAGTTATTGGCGCGCAACGACGGTGTAGTTCCCGCAGAGGCGCAGCGAAGCGTCTCGTCGCGCCTAGCTCTGCGTGCCGGCGTTAATGAGCGCCACCGCTCCCCCGCTCCCCTCCGACCTATAAAAAGGACCACCTCTCATCGTCCCTCTCAGACACAAAGCCTAGCGCCTCTCTTCCCAACCCTAGCCGCCACCATCTCAAGAGTCGACGCCATGGCTGGTAGAGGCGCAGGCCGAGCTCGCGGCCGTGGTCGTGGTCGTGGCCGTGGCCGCGACAGAGCTACATGCTCGTCGTTGATACGTCTCCAACGTATCTATAATTTCTTATGTTCCATGCTAGTTTTATGACAATACCTACATGTTTTGCTCACACTTTATAATGTTTTTATGCATTTTCCGGGACTAACCTATTAACAAGATGCCGAAGTGCCAATTCATGTTTTCTGCTGTTTTTGGTTTCAGAAATCTTACACAGGAAATATTCTCGGAATTGGACGAAACAAAAGCCGAACTTCCTATTTTCCTCGGAGGGTTCCAGAACACCGAAGGAGATACGGAGAGGGCCCACGAGGTGGCCACACCACCTGGTGGCGCGGCCAAGAGGGGGGGCGCGCCCCCCTAGGGTGTGGGCCCCTCGGGACTCCACCGACATCGCCCCTTCGCCTATATATACTCTCCGTCGCGAAAACCCTAAAACATCCAGTCATATTCCACGAAGAGTTTCGTAGCCGCCACCATCGCGAAGACAAGTTTCGGGGGACAGAAGTCTCTGTTCCGGCACTCCGACGGGACGGGGAATTGCCCCCGGAGTCATCTCCATCGACACCACCGCCATCTTCATCGCCGTTGCTGTCTCCCATGATGAGGAGGGAGTAGTTCTCCCCCGAGGCTGAGGGCTCTACCGGTAGCTATGTGGTTCATCTCTCTCTCTCCCATGGTGTCATCTTTTATGAATATGTAGATGTTACTCTTGTCTATTATGCACTCTAGAGGTTACTTTAAATATGAACTCCTGATGTTGTGGAGCTTGTTTACTCCGGCTTGAGGTGTGCTCTTGTAGCCCTACACAATGAATGGTGTTTGTTATCCAACAAGAGAGTGTTTGAGAGTAGCACTTATTTGTTCATCTATGTGATCGTAGGCTTTGCAATCTAGATGTCATATGCTATTCAAGTGTTTTATTATGTGAACTTTGGAGTTACTGTGACCTCGGTGTAATGGTGACAGTGTGTGCGCCGTGTGTAACTCCCTTATGAATTGTGGTGTGTTAGTACCTCCTATGAATGCTCACGGTGACAGTGTGGGGTGTTTATTAGTACTTGGGAATACGCCTTTGAGGTGTACTTTTGCGCACTTGCCCAATGAATTTGAGTTCTTTATCCAACAGGAGAGTAGTATGATGAAGTGCTTATATTTATATTCAATTATGATTGCAATGTTGAGAGTGGCCACTAGTGAAAGTAGGATCCCTAGGCCTTGTTTCCAAATACTGCAAACATCGCTTATTCTTGTTTTCTTTGCATCTTTACTTCCTGCAATATTTACTTCAGATCGCAATTACCGTTTACCACTATCTATACCATCTGCGTTTTAATATCTCTTCGCCGAACTAGTGCACCTATACATCTGACAAGTGTATTAGGTATGTTGGGGACACAAGAGACTTCTTGTACCTTAATTGCAGGATTGCTTGAGAGGAATATCTTTGACCTCTACCTCCCTGAGTTCGATAAAACTTGGGTGATTCACTTAAGAGAAACTTGCTGCTGTTCTACAAACATCTGCTCTTGGAGGCCCAACACTGTCTACAAGATTAGAAGCACACGTAGACATCAAGCTATTTTCTGGCGCCATTGCCGGGAGGTAAAGTAAAAGGTATTCACATCCTCCGACTACTAAGCTATTTCCTAGCACTGTTACCGGTGTGTGAGTGCTCAAAGGTATCTCCTTTAGATTCTGCAATTTTATTTTTTTGTCTCTTGTTTTTTATTTTCACTAGTTAGGTTTAATGGAAAACAACAACAAAATTAGAGATCTTTATGAACTTTATATTGAATTAGGACATGATGTGTTTGAAGAGAGAATTAAAAAACCCATGGAACTTTGTTTGCAAAATAGTTGTAGCAATGTTATTAGCATGAACTCTTTGAAT
The DNA here is from genome assembly GCF_019359855.2 of Lolium perenne. NCBI lineage: Eukaryota > Viridiplantae > Streptophyta > Magnoliopsida > Poales > Poaceae > Lolium > Lolium perenne. The sequence continues at coordinate 190,652,522 of NC_067246.2, read as the reverse complement.
ACTATTATTGCTAATGCTATGGAAGAATTTAAGCTTGGGGAAGCTGGTTGTGATATTTTTAGTCCCCCAAGTTTTGAGGAGAAAATTTACTTTGATGATACTTTACCTCATATATATGATGATTACAATGATGACTATCATATTTTCAGTCCACCTACTATGGAGGATAAAGTTTATTATGATTATACCATGCCTGCAATTTATGATAATGGTTGTGATAGTTTTACTCCCACTATTACTAATAAAATTGATTATGCTTATGTGGAGAGTAATGATACTTTTATGCATGTGAATAAGAATGCTTTATGTGATAGTTATATTGTTGAGTTTGTTCATGATGCTACTGAAAGTTATTATGAGAGAGGGAAACATGGTTATATGCATCTTAATAATATTAAGTTTCCCCTCTTTATGTTGAGAATCTTGAAGTTGCGCTTGTGTTGCCTTTCTATGCTTGTTGCATTATGCTCACATGACTTGTTTACTTACAAGATTCCTTTTCATAGGAAGTGGGTTAGACTTAAAAGTGTTTCTTATTTGCTTTTTATGCTCTCTTTTGCTTCAACTCTTATTTCTTGCGCGAGCATCATTAAAATTACTGAGCCCATCTTATTGGCTATAAAGAAAGCACTTCTTGGGAGATAACCCATGTTTTTATTTTGCTACTGTTTTGTTGTGTCTTGGAAGTTTTTACTACTGTAGCAACCTCTCCTTATCATGTTTATTTTGTTTTTGTGCCAAGAATTGCCTCTAATGGTAAGAAATTGGTATTTGGGAGATTTGCAATCTTGTTTACTGTTTCTGGTTCGTCACGAGAAAAATCGCCAAAAATCACCAGGACGTAATTTTGAGCTGCCAATTTACGAGCATCTTTCGCAGGTATTTATCTAACTTTTATTAGTTCAGAGTTTTTCGAGTTACGCAGCGTAACTATTTTTCAAAAATCAATTTTTACGAACTGTTCTGTTTTGACAGATTCTTGCACTGTTTTGCATTTGCATCTTTTTGCCCACCTTTTTGAGTTCTCTTGATCAAAGAACCTTATTGAAGTTGTGCTACAGTAGCTAATGCTTATTAAAATGCTTTTCATATGTCATACTGAACTTTGTAGATTTGATTAATATTATCATTGCACTAACGCTGCTAATGAGATTTGTGATGAGTTTTGTATGAAGGAAGTTTTCAAGTGTAGGAAAGAAGAATGATGAGATGAGATGAAGAATGGACAAAAGTTCAAGCTTGGGGATGCCCATGTCACCCCAAGATATATTCAAGAAGTACAAGCGTCAAAGCTTGGGGATGCCCAAGGCATCCCCTTCATCAATAAAAATATCAGGTCCTGTTTCTGTTCACTATATTTTTATTGCTTCATATACTATGTGTTTTTCTTGGAGCGTCTGTGTGCTTTTATTTTCGTTTTGTTATCTTAGTTCTCTGAATAAACTAGATCATACCTTGTGTGGGAGAGAGACACGCTCCGCTTTTTCATATGAACACTAGTGTTCTTCGCTTTTACTTTTCATGATTCAATGGCGAAAGTTGATCACTTCACTTATTGATATTTCGTTGGAAATAGAAAATGCTTCATGTGGTGAATGGTATATGTCTTGAATAATTTGATACTTGGCAATTGTTTTGAGTTCTCATAGATCATGTTTAAGCTCTTGCATTATGTAGTTTAAACCTATTAGTGGAGAACTACTGTAGAGCTTGTTGAAATTTGGTTTGCATGATTGGTCTCTCTAAGGTCTAGATATTTTCTGGTAAAAGTGTTTGAGCAACAAGGAAGACAGTGTAGAGTCTTATAATTCTTGCAATATGTTCTTATGTAAGTTTTGCTGTACCGGTTCATACTTGTTTGCTTCAAACAACCTTGCTAGCCAAAGCATTGTACTGAGAGGGAATGCTTCTCGTGCATCCAAAACTTTGAGCCAAAACCTATGCCATTTGTGTCCACCATATCTACCTACTATGTGGGATTTTCTGCCATTCCAAGTAAATACTTCATGTGCTACCTTTAAACAATTCAAAAGCTATTATCTCTTATTTGTGTCAATGTTTTATAGCTCATGAGGAAGTATGTGGTGTTTATCTTTCAACCTTGTCATTCACTTCGGACAGACTTTCACCAATGGACTAGTGGCATATACATCCGCTTATCCAATAATTTTGCAAAAAGAGCTGGCAACGGGGTGCCCAGCCCCAATTAATTAACTTGCATTAATAATTCTCTTCACATGTTTTGCCCTGATCTATCAGTAAGCAACTTAATTTTGCAAATAGACACTCCTCCATGGTATGTGAATGTTGGAAGGCACCCGAGGATTCGGTTAGCCATGGCTTGTGTAAGCAAAAGGTTGGGAGGAGTGTCATCAATAATGAAACTAAAATACATGTGTAAACAAAAGAGAAGAGGGATGATCTACCTTGCTGGTAGAGATAACGTCCTTCATGGGAGCCGCTCTTGAAAGTCTGGTTGATAAGGTAGTTAGAGTACCCATTACCATTCGTTGACAACAACAAACACCTCTCAAAACTTTACTTTTATGCTCTCTATATGATTTCAAAACTTGAAAAGCTCTAGCACATGATTTAATCCCTGCTTCCCTCTGCGAAGGGCCTTTCTTTTACTTTATGTTGAGTCAGTTTACCTACTTCTTTCTATCTTAGAAGCAAACACTTGTGTCAACTGTGTGCATTGATTCTTACATGTTTACCTATTGCACTTGTTATATTGCTTTATGTTGACAACTATCCATGAGATATACATGTTACAAGTTGAAAGCAATTGCTGAAACTTAATCATCCTTTGTGCTGCTTCAAAACCTTCTATTGAGAATCTATTGCTTGATGAGTTAACTCTTATGCAAGACTTATTGATGCTTGTCTTGAAAGTGCTATTCATGAAAAGTCTTTGCTATATGATTCAGTTGTTTAATCATCATCTTTACCATTGCTTTGAATCACTTCATTCATCTCATATGCTTTACAATAGTGTTGATCAAGATTATGTTGGTAGCATGTCACTTCAGAAATTATTCTTTATATCGTTTACCTACTCGAGGGTGAGTAGGAACTAAGCTTGGGGATGCTTGATACGTCTCCAACGTATCTATAATTTCTTATGTTCCATGCTAGTTTTATGACAATACCTACATGTTTTGCTCACACTTTATAATGTTTTTATGCATTTTCCGGGACTAACCTATTAACAAGATGCCGAAGTGCCAGTTCCTGTTTTCTGCTGTTTTTGGTTTCAGAAATCTTACACAGGAAATATTCTCGGAATTGGACGAAACAAAAGCCGAACTTCCTATTTTCCTCGGAGGGTTCCAGAACACCGAAGGAGAGACGGAGAGGGCCCACGAGGTGGCCAAACCACCTGGCGGCGCGGCCAAGAGGGGGGGCGCGCCCCCTAGGGTGTGGGCCCCTCGGGACTCCACCGACATCGCCCCTTCGCCTATATATACTCTCCGTCGCGAAAACCCTAAAACATCCAGTCATATTCCACGAAGAGTTCCGTAGCCGCCGCCATCGCGAAGACAAGTTTCGGGGGACAGAAGTCTCTGTTCCGGCACTCCGCCGGGACGGGGAATTGCCCCAGGAGTCATCTCCATCGACACCACCGCCATCTTCATCGCCATTGCTGTCTCCCATGATGAGGAGGGAGTAGTTCTCCCCCGAGGCTGAGGGCTCTACCGGTAGCTATGTGGTTCATCTCTCTCTCCCATGGTGTGATCTTTATGAATATGTAGATGTTACTCTTGTCTATTATGCACTCTAGAGGTTACTTTAAATATGAACTCCGGATGTTGTGGAGCTTGTTTACTCCGGCTTGAGGTGTGCTCTTGTAGCCCTACACAATGAATGGTGTTTGTTATCCAACAAGAGAGTGTTTGAGAGTAGCACTTATTTGTTCATCTATGTGATCGTAGGCTTTGCAATCTAGATGTCATATGCTATTCAAGTGTTTTATTATGTGAACTTTGGAGTTACTGTGACCTCGGTGTAATGGTGATAGTGTGTGCGCCGTGTGTAACTCCCTTATGAATTGTGGTGTGTTAGTACCTCCTATGAATGCTCACGGTGACAGTGTGGGGTGTTTATTAGTACTTGGGAATACGCCTTTGAGGTGTGCTTTTGCACACTTGCCCAATGAATTTGAGTTCTTTATCCAATAGGAGAGTAGTATGATGAAGTGCTTATATTTATATTCAATTACGATTGCAATATTGAGAGTGGCCACTAGTGAAAGTAGGATCCCTAGGCCTTGTTTCCAAATACTGCAAACATCGCTTATTTACTATTTTACTGCATCTTTACTTCCTGCAATATTTACTTCAGATCGCAATTACCGTTTACCACTATCTATACCATCTGCGTTTTAATATCTCTTCGCCGAACTAGTGCACCTATACATCTGACAAGTGTATTAGGTGTGTTGAGGACACAAGAGACTTCTTGTATCTTAATTGCAGGATTGCTTGAGAGGAATATCTTTGACCTCTACCTCCCTGAGTTCGATAAACCTTGGGTGATTCACTTAAGGGAAACGTGTTGCTGTTCTACAAAACTCTGCTCTTGGAGGCCCAACACTGTCTACAGAAATAGAAGCGTGCGTAGACATCAGTCGTCACCGGAGTCGTCCTCATCGTCGGACATGCAGGAGAAGGAGCGGGCCGTGCTGTTCGAGTACATCGTCGCCCTCAAGGGCAACCCGCACGACATCCAGATGCTGTTGGACTCCTTCGCCGACTACATCACCGGCGACGAGCGCCCGCGCTTGCTGCATCTGCGGGAGGATGGCTGCGGCTGCTGCCGGTGGATCGTCGACGTGATCTATGATACGTCGCAAACGTATCTATAATTTTTGATGTTCCATGCTTGTTTTACACCAATTACTATATGTTTTAAGGGACTAACCTATTAATAGTTGCAAAAGTGCACAAGTTCTTGGTTTCAACTTTGTTGTGCAGGAAATAGGCAAATATGGAAGGAAATAGCTCATTATGGTGAAATCTGGAATTTCCCGAAATCTGTCCCTCGTGAACACTTTTCAAATATCGCTTCGAAACTCCATCAAAACGACGTCCAATGGAAAAGTCGTAAACTACAAAGTTGTAGAGAATTTCAAACCTAACAATTAGGATATCTTATTCGTCCAGAACGGACAACGGATGCATCCGGCAGAGCAGAATTACTGCGGGGGTTCGTGCAGTCTCGGGACTCCCAAAGTTGGTGACGTATTTGACACAAACTCTTTCCATACCTGGATATTTCGGCCCAGCGACGATTTGTGAGGCTCATGAAGGACAGAGGGGAGTCCTAGGAAGGTTTTAGAGGTGCCCAAGAGCCCTTGGATCAAAGGGGCATCCATCCCATGGCCTAGATTGCATCTCCAACACTATATATTGATGGGAAACCCTATTTTTGGAGGCCCCCAAGCATTGTCACGAAATTTCTCCTCTTTGGCAGCAGCCAAGGAGGGGGAAACACTCATCTACACCAGCACCAACTCAAGAAGAAGAAGGCTAAGGGGCGGCGCTCCCCCATGATGCCGGCGGCGGGGAAGGAGTCCCCCGCGCCGCCGCCGGCGCCGCCCACGCCTCCGCCTCCCGGCGCTCCTCGCTGAGCCCTCCAACGTCTTCACCGCCATCTCCATCACCAACTCCTCATTGTATTCAGTGGTCCATCCTCTCACAAACCTCTGTACCTCCCTATGTAAACATGGTGTTTGATGCTATAAGTTATAATCCTATGATCTATGTCATGTTGCCATAGTTTATTTGTTCTTTGATTGATTGGTTGTTTCTCTTTGGTTCATTAGAGTTGTATGTTGATATGTTACCGTCCTTGGTGCCCATTATATTTGTGCGCGCATGGATCAAGCACCATAGGGTTGGTAGTACTTGTATACTAGAAGGGGGAAGTTCTGCCGGAGTGACAGAAACCTAAGGACGCGAACCTGATAGTTGCATGTATGGGAGTGATACGTCTCCGACGTATCGATAATTTCTTATGTTCCATGCCACATTATTGATGTTATCTACATGTTTTATGCACACTTTATGTCATATTCGTGCATTTTCTGGAACTAACCTATTAACAAGATGTCGAAGTGCCAGTTCCTGTTTTCTGCTGTTTTTGGTTTCAGAAATCCTAGTAACGAAATATTCTCGGAATCGGACGAAATCAACGCCCAGGTTCCTATTTTTCCCGGAACCATCCAGAACACCCGAGAGCCACCAGGGAGGGGGCACAGGCCACCCAAACCCTAGGCCGGCGCGGCCAGGGGGGGCCCGCGCCACCCTATGGTGTGGGCACCCCTTCGACCCTCTGGCGCCGCCTCTTCGCCTATTTAAAGCCTCCGTCGTGAAAACCCTGATACGTTGGACGAAAACCACAGAAACCATCCAGAGCCGCCGCCATCGCGAGGCCAAGATCTGGGGGACATGAGTCTCTGTTCCGGCACGCTGCCGGAGCGGGGAAGTGCCCCCGGAAGGCTTCTCCATCGACACCGCTGCCATCTCCACCGCCATCTTCATCAACGCTGCTGTCTCCCATGAGGAGGGAGTAGTTCTCCATCAAGGCTCGGGGCTGTACCGGTAGCTATGTGGTTAATCTCTCTCCTATGTACTTCAATACAATGATCTCATGAGCTGCTTTACATGATTGAGATCCATATGATGAGCTTTGTATCGCTACTAGTTGTGTGCTACTCTAGTGATGTTATTAAAGTATTCTATTCCTCCTGCATGGTGTAAAGGTGACTAGTGTGTGCACCATGTGGTTCTTGTCGTAGGCTATGATCATGATCTCTTGTAGATTGTGGAATTAATTATCACTATGATGGTATTGATGTGATCTATTTGGTTATGTTGATCTATCTTGCACTATAAGGTTACTTAAATATGAACAAATTGTGGAGCTTGTTAACTCCGGCATTGAGGGTTCGTGTAATCCTACGCAATGAGTTCATCATCCAACAAGAGTGTAGAGTATGCATCTATCTATTCTGTTATGTGATCAATGTTGAGAGTGTCCACTAGTGAAAGTGTAATCCCTAGGCCTTGTTCCTAAATACTGCTATTACTGCTTGTTTCTTGTTTCTTTGCGTTACTACTGCTGCAATACTACCACCATCAACTACACGCCAGCAAGCTATTTTCCGGCACCGTTGCTACTGCTCATATATATTCATACCACCTGTATTTCACTATCTCTTCGCCGAACTAGTGCACCTATTAGGTGTGTTGGGGACACAAGAGACTTCTTGCTTTGTGGTTGCAGGGTTGCATGAGAGGGATATCTTTGACCTCTTCCTCCCTGAGTTCGATAAACCTTGGGTGATCCACTTAAGGGAAAACTTGCTGCTGTTCTACAAACCTCTGCTCTTGGAGGCCCAACACTGTCTACAACAATGTGGAGAGTAATAATTTTATGCATGAGACTCATGATAAGAATGCTTTATGTGATAGTTATATTGTTGAGTTTGCTCATGATGCTACTGAAAGATATTATGAGAGAGGAAAATATGGTTGTAGAAATTTTCATGTTACTAAAACACCTCTCTATGTGCTGAAATTTTTGAAACTACACTTGTTTTATCTTTCTATGCTTGTTGCATTATGCTTCTTGAACTTGTTTATTTACAAGATTCCTATGCATAGGAAGCATGTTAGGCTTAAATTTTTTTCATACTTGCCTCTTGATGCTCTCTTTTGCCTCAAATACTATTTCTTGCGAGTGCATCATTAAAACTGCTGAGCCCATCTTAATGGCTATAAAGAAAGAACTTCTTGGGAGATAACCCATGTGTTATTTTGCTACAGTACTTTGTTTTTATTTTGTGTCTTGGAAGTTGTTTACTACTGTAGCAACCTCTCCTTATCTTAGTTTAGTGTTTTGTTGTGCCAAGTAAAGTCTTTGATAGTAAAGTAAGTACTAGATTTGGATTACTGCGCAGTTCCAGATTTCTTTGCTGTCACGAATCTGGGTCTACCTCCCTGTAGGTAGCTCAGAAAATTAAGCCAATTTACGTGCATGATCCTCAGATATGTACGCAACTTTCATTCAATTTGAGCATTTTCATTTGAGCAAGTCAGGTGCCATTTTAAAATTCGTCAATACGAACTGTTCTGTTTTGACAGATTCTGCCTTTTATTTCGCATTGCCTCTTTTGCTATGTTGGATGAATTTCTTTGATCCATTAATGTCCAGTAGCTTTATGCAATGTCCAGAAGTGTTAAGAATGATTGTGTCACCTCTGAATATGTTAATTTTTATTGTGCACTAACCCTCTAATGAGTTGTTTCGAGTTTGGTGTGGAGGAAGTTTTCAAGGATCAAGAGAGGAGTATGATGCAACATGATCAAGGAGAGTGAAAGCTCTAAGCTTGGGGATGCCCCGGTGGTTCACCCCTGCATATTCTAAGAAGACTCAAGCATCTAAGCTTGGGGATGCCCAAGGCATCCCCTTCTTCATCAACAACATTATCAGGTTCCTCCCCTGAAACTATATTTTTATTCCATCACATCTTATGTGCTTTTCTTGGAGCGTCGGTTTGTTTTTGTTTTTGTTTGTGTTTGAATAAATTGGATTACATCATGCTTGTGTGGGAGAGAGACACGCTCCGCTGGTTCGTATGAACACATGTGTTCTTAGCTCATAATATTCATGGCGAAGTTTCTTCTTCGTTAAATTGTTATATGGTTGGAATTGGAAAATGATACATGTAGTAATTGCTATAATGTCTTGGGTAATGTGATACTTGGCAATTGTTGTGCTCATGTTTAAGCTCTTGCATCATATGCTTTGCACCCATTAATGAAGAAATACATAGAGCATACTAAAATTTGGTTTGCATATTTTGTTTCTCTAAGGTCTAGATAATTTCTAGTATTGCGTTTGAACAACAAGGAAGACGGTGTAGAGTCTTATAATGTTTTCAATATGTCTTTTATGTGAGTTTTGCTACACCGGTTCATCCTTGTGTTTGTTTCAAATAAGCCTTGCTAGCCGAAACCTTGTATCGAGAGGGAATACTTCTCATGCATCCAAAATATTTGAGCCAACCACTATGCCATTTGTGTCCACTATACCTACCTACTACATGGTATTTTCCGCCATTCCAAAGTAAATTGCTTGAGTGCTACCTTTAAAATTCCATCATTCACCTTTGCAATATATAGCTCATGGGACAAATAGCTTAAAAACTATTGTGGTATTGAATATGTAATTATGCACTTTATCTCTTATTAAGTTGCTTGTTGTGCGATAACCATGTTCACTGGGGACGCCATCAATTATTCATTGTTGAATTTCATGTGAGTTGCTATGCATGTCCGTCTTGTCTGAAGTAAGAGAGATCTACCACCTTATGGTTAAGCATGCATATTGTTAGAGAAGAACATTGGGCCGCTAACTAAAGCCATGATCCATGGTGGAAGTTTCAGTTTTGGACATATATCCTCAATCTCAAATGAGAAAATTATTAATTGTTGTTACATGCTTATGCATAAAAGAGGAGTCCATTATCTGTTGTCTATGTTGTCCCGGTATGGATGTCTAAGTTGAAGAATAATCAATAGCGAGAAATCCAATGCGAGCTTTCTCCTTAGACCTTTGTACAGGCGGCATAGAGGTACCCCTTTGTGACACTTGGTCAAAACATGTGCATTGTGATGATCCGGTAGTCCAAGCTAATTAGGACAAGGTGCGGGCACTATTAGTACACTATGCATGAGGCTTGCAACTTGTAAGATATAATTTTCATGATACATATGCTTTATTACTACCATTGACAAAATTGTTTCATGTTTTCAAAATCAAAGCTCTAGCACAAATATAGCAATCGATGCTTTTCCTCTATGGAGGACAACTCTTTTACTTTCAATGTTGAGTCAGTTCACCTATTTCTCTCCACCTCAAGAAGCAAACACTTGTGTGAACTGTGCATTGATTCCTACATACTTACATATTGCACGTATTATATTACTCTATGTTGACAATATCCATGAGATATACATGTTACAAGTTGAAAGCAACCGCTGAAACTTAATCTTCTTTTGTGTTGCTTCAATGCCTTTACTTTGAATTATTGCTTTATGAGTTAACTCTTATGCAAGACTTATTGATGCTTGTCATGGAAGTACTATTTATGAAAAGTCTTTGCTTTATGATTCAGTTGTTTACTCATGTCATACACATTGTTTTGATCGCTGCATTCACTACATATGCTTTACAAATAGTATGATCAAGATTATGACGGCATGTCACTCCAGAAATTATACGTATTTATCGTTTTACCGCTGGACGAAGCAGAACTAAGCTTGGGGATGCTGATACGTCTCCGACGTATCGATAATTTCTTATGTTCCATGCCACATTATTGATGTTATCTACATGTTTTATGCACACTTTATGTCATATTCGTGCATTTTCTGGAACTAACCTATTAACAAGATGCCGAAGTGCCGGTTCTGTTTCTGCTGTTTTTGGTTTCAGAAATCCTAGTAACGAAATATTCTCGGAATCGGACGAAATCAACGCCCAGGTTCCTATTTTTCCCGGAACCATCCAGAACACCCGAGAGCCACCAGGGAGGGGGCACAGGCCACCCAAACCCTAGGCCGGCGCGGCCAGGGGGGGCCCGCGCCACCCTATGGTGTGGGCACCCCTTCGACCCTCTGGCGCCGCCTCTTCGCCTATTTAAAGCCTCCGTCGTGAAAACCCTGATACGTTGGACGAAAACCACAGAAACCATCCAGAGCCGCCGCCATCGCGAGGCCAAGATCTGGGGGACAGGAGTCTCTGTTCCGGCACGCTGCCGGAGCGGGGAAGTGCCCCCGGAAGGCTTCTCCATCGACACCGCTACCATCTCCACCGCCATCTTCATCAACGCTGCTGTCTCCCATGAGGAGGGAGTAGTTCTCCATCAAGGCTCGGGGCTGTACCGGTAGCTATGTGGTTAATCTCTCTCCTATGTACTTCAATACAATGATCTCATGAGCTGCTTTACATGATTGAGATCCATATGATGAGCTTCGTATCGCTACTAGTTGTGTGCTACTCTAGTGATGTTATTAAAGTATTCTATTCCTCCTGCATGGTGTAAAGGTGACTAGTGTGTGCACCATGTGGTTCTTGTCGTAGGCTATGATCATGATCTCTTGTAGATTGTGGAATTAATTATCACTATGATGGTATTGATGTGATCTATTTGGTTATGTTGATCTATCTTGCACTATAAGGTTACTTAAATATGAACAAATTGTGGAGCTTGTTAACTCTGGCATTGAGGGTTCGTGTAATCCTACGCAATGAGTTCATCATCCAACAAGAGTGTAGAGTATGCATCTATCTATTCTGTTATGTGATCAATGTTGAGAGTGTCCACTAGTGAAAGTGTAATCCCTAGGCCTTGTTCCTAAATACTGCTATTACTGCTTGTTTACTGTTTTACTGCGTTACTACTGCTGCAATACTACCACCATCAACTACACGCCAGCAAGCTATTTTCCGGCACCGTTGCTACTGCTCATATATATTCATACCACCTGTATTTCACTATCTCTTCGCCGAACTAGTGCACCTATTAGGTGTGTTGGGGACACAAGAGACTTCTTGCTTTGTGGTTGCAGGGTTGCATGAGAGGGATATCTTTGACCTCTTCCTCCCTGAGTTCGATAAACCTTGGGTGATCCACTTAAGGGAAAACTTGCTGCTGTTCTACAAACCTCTGCTCTTGGAGGCCCAACACTGTCTACAGGAAAGGAGGGGGAACGTAGACATCAGGGAGTAAGAGGACCATTTACTTAAGGCTATGGTTGGGAAAACCTTAATGCTTGCTAGTATTTACGGATGTTTGCTAGCAAGCCAATCATATAGTACTTGTAATCCCGGAGGGAGAGCATGTATATTTAGCCTCTCCTCCATAGAAAGCTGCATCGAAGACATTGAACCCAAGATCTTCACTAATTGATCTTGGACAAAGCCATCACTATTACCACCGCCTTTCCACACTCATGGTACTGTTAGTTTAGTTTATTTTATTGCTGCAGCACTAACATTTATTCCGTGTATTTTATTGTTCTGCAAAGTCACCTCTCATACCCGTTATCGCTCTAGTTTTATTTCCTAGATATTGCAAACGTTTAGTGCGTGTAGAGTTGTATCAGTGGTTGATAGAACTTGAGAGAATACTTATCCTACCTTTAGCTCCTCGTTGGGTTCGACACTCTTACTTATCGAAAAGGCTACACACGATCCCCTATACTTGTGGGACAACAAGACCTTTTCTGACGCCGTTGCCGGGGAGCCATAGCGTAGGTGAATATTTTCGTCTGCACTTGTTTGCTTTATCTCTAAGTAGTTTTACTTCCTGTACCTAGTTGTTCTCTATCTCTTGTATGGATAGGGAATGCGAATTACAAAAAAAAATTAGTTGTACTTCTTATATAAAAAAATAAAAAAATGTTTTCAGAAAAGAAAAGTGATTGGAAAGATGAGTAATGGTGAAGTGGGGATCGACCTTGAACACTTGTGTTCATGCCTGCGAAACCAAAACAATTCTTTCCATGGAAGCTTTTCATTAAAAACTTGTAAATAGTGTATGTAGTGTACATATCCCGCTGTAAATAGAATGTATAGATAACCCCTAGTTTGTTATGCAAGTTTGTCACTATGCTGCCTAGAAAACAGATTTTTTGTGCTCCATTGTAGAAAATTTTAAAAATCACCAGAACGTGATCTTGATCTGAAATTTCTTGAATGCATAGTAGTGCTTGCTATCTAACTTTCGTTAGTTCTGACTTTTCTGATTTGAGGTACGTAGACAGATCTAATAATACAATCTTTACAGACTGATTCTGTTGAGACAGATTTCCTGTGATGTGCTGCAAAAATTCGTGAAAAATCTCAGTATGGTATTTTGATCTGAATTTTTTTGTGCATAGACCTGAGGTTATGATCTGTCTTTCATTAATCATGAGTTTTTCGATTTGAGCTACGTAACTATCTCATTGAGTGACATCTTTTACAGAGTGTTCAGTTTTGACATATTTCTATTCTCTTTGTTTAAATATTGTACTTAGGATTCAAAAGTTTCCTTCGTTTTCGACGTACGATTGAAATAATAAGAAACCTCAGTATTACAGTGGCTAAATATTTGATAGATTTTATATAAATTATGGATACTTGAACACTTTTGAATTTTATTTAATGAGTACTAACCTACTAATGAGTTTTGTGAAGCTTTATGTGGATGCAGTTTTTAAGTTCCAATCAATATGATGATATGAGATGAGCAAGAGGATGCAAGAGCTCAAGCTTGGGGATGTGTAGATGGATCCCAAGAGAATATTCAAGAAGATGCAAATATCTAAGCTTGGGGATGCCCAAGGCATCCCCCTATTCATCAACCAACATGAGGTTATCTCCTTCAAACTCAATATTACCCATCCACATGTAAGCATTGTATATAGTTGCTTTTATTATCTTTGGTTTTATCCTATTTAGTTTTATTAGGTTCTTTATTTGGTTCTTGTTTCTTTGTCAGTTTCACTTATAATTGGAAAACAACAACAAAAAAAGGGGGTTTCAGAGCTCCATCAAATAATCATGCCCATCTTAAATGGCTATAAAGAAAGAGCTTTATGGGAGACAACCCAATATGTTTATATTTCTGTTATTTACTGCTTTGTTGAGTCTTTGAAGTAATTACTACTGTAATGACCTCTCCTTATCATGTTTGTTTTGTTTTTGTGCCAAGAATTGCCTCTAATGGTAAGAAATTGGTATTTGGGAGATTTGCAATCTTGTTTACTGTTTCTGGTTCGTCACGAGAAAAATCGCCAAAAATCACCAGAACGTAATTTTGAGCTGCCAATTTACGAGCATCTTCCCCAGGTATTTATCTAACTTTCATTAGTTCAGAGTTTTTCGAGTTACGCAGCGTAACTATTTTTCACAAATCAATTTTTACGAACTGTTCTGTTTTGACAGATTCTTGCACTGTTTTGCATTTGCATCTTTTTGCCCACCTTTTTGAGTTCTCTTGATCAAAGAACCTTATTGAAGTTGTGCTACACTAGCTAATGCTTATTAAAATTATTTTCATATGTCATACTGAACTTTGTAGATTTGATTAATATTATCATTGCACTAACGCTGCTAATGAGATTTGTGATGAGTTTTGTATGAAGGAAGTTTTCAAGTGTAGGAAAGAAGAATGATGAGATGAGATGAAGAATGGACAAAAGCTCAAGCTTGGGGATGCCCATGTCACCCCAAGATATATTCAAGAAGTACAAGCGTCAAAGCTTGGGGATGCCCAAGGCATCCCCTTCTTCATCAATAAAAAGATCAGATCCTCTTTCTGTTCACTATATTTTTATTGCTTCATATACTATGTGTTATTCTTGGAGCGTCTTTATTTTCTGTTCTGTATTTTATTTTCAATAAAGTGGGCACCATCATACCATGTTTGTTTGGGAGAGAGACACGTTCCGTTTTAATTGTATGAACGCTCTAGTTTTCACTCTTATTGTTCAACGAGCGTTTTATTTTTGCTAGTACTGCGTTTAGCTCTGGTTTTTCACTCCTATTTTGTTCAGAGCTTGTTAGTATGTTTCAGTTATATATGATTAGCTCTCTGATCTTTAATGAATATTATAAATGAGAGTTGTTTCTAATAAGTTGATTGGGTTGGATACGAGTAAAAAAGTTTCATATTAATAGTGATGCAAATGGAAGATCTCCTCTGATATTTCAATTGGGTTGAATTGATCATTCAGTTTAGACTTTTAATATCACCATATGCTTTAATTAATAAGTTTTGTCGCTATGCATGATTATGACCATTATTGCTCTCTTAGTCGGTCGCTATCTTTCTTTTTGCTAGCCTTCATTCACTACTGCAGAAAGGCTTATAGCCGCCAAGCGTTTAGTGACTGGCAAAATTATGCCTGTCACCAGTACAAACACTAGTGACGGGCTCGTAAAAGCCTGTCGCTAGTGCAAACACAGTAGTGACAGGCGCATAAAAGAGGCTATCACTAATAGTTTTCACGAAGGCAGTTGAAAAGGTAAATATGTTAGCGACATGCATTTATAAATACCTGTCACTGGAAAGATAGAAAATGAATTGGCATGCGGCTAACCATTTTGAGGACGGAGGTATCAAACGTGCCTCTTTAAAAGAAGACTCGATGGAAATTTTGAGGACGCGTGAGCGAAAATAAGAAGAAAACGTGTTTGATCACGTACGCTTGTATCGAGCCAAGTTTCCTTCTTTTCTATTTTCTGGCCCGCGGAAGCAACCACCGAAAACGGTTTTTCCTCTCGACGAACACAACTCCCTCGCAGTTGTATTCTTATTATGGCGTGATTTTCTCCTCTCCTCCTCTCTCTCAGATCCACCGCCACCCGAGTAATGCGGAGGAGACCTCCCGATGCCGCCGCTGCAGCCGAAAAGGGGAAGTTGATGCCGACGGCACGCGCCTGCTCAACCTCACCGCCTTGCAGCGCCTCGACCCTGCCGCCGAGGATATCCTTATCGCCGCCGCAGGCGTGACGCTTTACAACTTCAACGTCGCAAAAAACCAGGGTGAGCACGCCGATGTCTCCTCTCTCATCTGATGCCTTTCTTCACTCGATCACGAGCTGATCCGATCTGATGCGATTTAGGTCGTGTGCAGAGCCGGAAGGACGTTGAGGGATCGCTGTTCGTGGTGAAGAGGTGAGCTATGCAGATATGGGGAAAGGAGTTTTAGGTTTGGATCGGGGTTTTGTGCGCCTATGGCAGCTAATTGTCTCTGGATTGTGTTGGATCGTTTGTAGGAACTGGCAGTCGAGGCTCCAGTTCATCGTCATGAACATGCGCAACACTGGTATGTGCATCTTTGATGTAACTTGGTTTACTGATCTCTCATGTGGATTTGCTTGCTCACGTGTTAGTTTAGATATTGCACAAATAGAACAGGGTAGGTCCTTTCCGTTCTTCTGAATCAAATACATGATAGATATCACCTCCGAAAAATCTTTTTTCATTGCAGTAAATGTCAGCACGTCCTAAATCTTAATGTCGTGGTATCGTCACGGCATATGCCATAGGGTGGCTAATCGAAGTGGTTCCTGAGAGATCTCACGGCGGTATCCGGATGCGGGTATGGGCACGAGCGACACGGCGACGTACCCAGGTTCGAGGCCCTCCGATGGAGGTAAAACCTCTACTCCTGCTATGAGTGTATATGATGATCACACAGTACAGTGGTGCTCCTAGAGCTGTGTCCGGCTGGCCCTGAGAGGCTAAGGGAGACGATGGTCTCTCTCACAGGACAGCTCTGTAGGTAGGTGAAAGTAATAAATGATCGATCCTCCCTGCACTAGAGGGGTAGTGCGGCTTATATAGGCACCGGCACTTTACACATAAGACCCTATAGTCTACTGGCCGGCTTGGCCGGCTTCGGCTTCCGCTCCTTCCCGAGGCGATGACGTCAGGAGTGGTTGAGGCATCGTGGCCTGTCCCATCCGGCTGCCACGGTCAGCGGTATGGAGAGGAGGTGTCCCTGTCTCTGTCAGCCACTATAGCCAGTACGGATCGTCGTAAGCCCTGACGGCCTGTCCGGCGCGTGGCACTATTGCTCCACAGTGCCCCGCGATTTACGGAAGATGGAGTCAGCGTGGACTTTGGGAACCCGGATCACCAACCCGGTTCCTTCCGGTGCAAGACTCGCCAGCCTCGAGTCGGTCTGAGGTACAAACCCCAGTCGGATATGGCTTGTAGAAGCCGGCCCAGCTACAGCATTGGTGGCCGCAGCCAAGCCGACTAGGACCTAGAGCCAACCGGCTTCCGGACCAGCCGGCCACGGCGCCAGCCGGCTGCTCCTCAGCCGGCCTTTGCCGCGAGCCGGCCAGTGGCCAGCCGGCTGCTCCGCGTCCATTGCCCTATCCGGGGTCTTCCCCCCGACATTAGCCCCCGAAGCTGGCAAGGTCCTGCGTTTAGAAGGACCTAGGCAGGTTTTCCTGGCTTCCCGAATATATTAGACGGCGCTTGGAGGGGCCGACTGAGAATTTCCATTCAGCCGGCTGCGCCCTCATCCGGCTCGTTCCTGCCGGCTGCTCCCCAGCCGGCCGCTTTTTACACTTGTACAATTTTTGCTTTCTCGCAAGATCTGATGGCGCCTCCGCCTTGCTGATGAATTTTGGCTCGAGTGGAACTTTTGGTCCGGCTCCGGCTTGCAGCGCGCCGGAGTCTCCGCCGCCTCGGGCCCTGCGCCCGACTTGACGGGTCTGACGCCTGGCCCGGCGGTCGGTTCGTCTGGTCAAATCACTGTCCCTCCGGATCCGGTGCGGTAGTGGGCGACGTGGTGTGGCCGTTTTCGGTAACCGTCGTGGACGTGGGAGGAGTTACGACGCAGTTACGGAGCAGTAAATCCGGCGACGTGGGAGGAGTTACGGCCCACGACCGCCACTTGGAGGCCAACCGCCCGCGTCGGGTGGCTATAAATGCCGAGGGGGAGCGCCTCGAGGCGGCCACTTGCCATTTCTTCCTCCTCGCGCTCCTGCTTCCATCGCCCTCTGCGCGCTCGAGCTTGCTGCTGCTCCGGCGAACTCCTTCCGCTGGCGAACTCCGACGGGCGAGCCTCCACCGATCCGCCGCCACCACTTCGTCAATCCGGCGCCACGGGGCCACGCATCTCGACGGAGCGTCCTCAGCCGCCGTTGTCGCCGCCGCAGTCGCAAGGTTCTTCCTCGCCGTTCAGCCTCTCCTGGTCATCTTCTTCCTCGACCTCGTCAATGGCGTCCCCCAGCGGATCGTGGAGGGGCTCCTACATGCAGGAAGACGACATCGAACGCCTGGTGCGCCTCCGGCGGATCCCGCAGTCGGTGATCACGCGGGTGCCCGGCGAGGAGGTGGAGCCCGAGCCGCGGCCCGGCGAGCGCGTCGTCTTCGGCGCGCACCTCGATCGCGGGCTGGGCCTGCCGGCTTCAACGTTCTTCCGGCGATTCCTCGACCACTTCGGCCTCCAGCCGCACCACCTGCCGGCCAACGCGTGCGTCCTCCTGAGCTGCTTCGTAGCGTTCATGGAGGCTTACGCCGGCTTGTGGCCCGACATTGACTTCTGGAGCCGGCTCTTCTTCTTGAAGGCGCAGACCAACGACGGCCGCCTGCGAGCCTGCGGCGCCGCTTCGATCTACACCCGGCCTGGTACGCCTTTCCCCAAGATCCCCACCGTCGACTCGGTGAAGAACTGGCAAATGTCATTCTTCTACGTGCGCAACGAGGGGGAGCTCGTCGACCGGATCAACCTGCCGGAGTTCAATCCGGCTCCTCCAGTCGGCCGGATCAACTGGAGCCACAACGCCCGCTCGACGGATCCGGACGCGGAGGTGAACCTTCTCTGGGACTTCCTGGCGACAGCCACCGACGGCGGGCTGACTGCCGAAGATCTCCTCTGCACCATCGCCGAGCGCCGGGTGCTGCCGCTCCAGATGCGCACCCACAAGATCGGGCACATGTCCGGCCGGTTCGATCCGAACCGGACGTCCAAGGTGCCGCTCACCAAGGCCCAGGTGGCCAGCCGGGTGAACCACATCACCAAGGCGAACCTGGCGGAGGCTGGAGCTACGGGCTGGTGCCTGCGACAGGAACCATCCACCGGCGCGGGTAAGCTTCGTGTCTTTGCCATTTTCCGGCTTGCGGCTGCGAGGCCGACTTCCTTCTTCTTCTGCCGACTTCCGGCTTGTCATGTGCTCATGTTTTTTCTGTCTTTCTAGCTTTTTGAGCGCCAGAACGCCGAGGACGGCGACCTGGCGACGAGGAGGTGGACGCCGGATCACGTCGATCCGGCTGACCAAGCCGGCGACCATGCCGGCGACGACGACCTGCCGCAGGCGCCTGATCTAGGCGGCCAGGGGGAGCATAATCCGCCCCCTTCACCAGAGCACCAGGAGGAGGAGGAGCCGGCGACGTCCGGCACGGGGCCAATCCCCGCCGTGCCTCTGCGTTCGAGGCCGCCAAGCACCACGGCGACTTCGGCGCCCAAGGGCACGAAGCGAGCCGGCTCCACCGCCGTCGCGGAGGCGAAGGCGAAGAAACAGCGCCGGCAGCAGCCGAAGAAGGTCCCGGAGCAAGCCGGGTGAGTTCTCTCTCTCTTTTTCTTGTTTGATTCCTTTTCTTTCCTTACTTTTGTGCTTATTATCTTTCTGTTTATCCGGCTAGGGCCCCTATCAAGTTTGCCCAGGGCGGCGGCTCCGGCAAGCTCCGCGCGTTGTGTCGCCGCTTCCGCGCGGAAGGAGGGAGCAGACGCCGCCGCAGCCTTCCTCGCGCGCACCCACGCCGCCGCCGCTGCGGCAGGGGCTTCTTCCTTTGCCGTGCCGCCGGCCTCGGCGCCGGATCGCGGCACGCGGGTCGAGCCAACGCGGCAGCCGACGCTGGACGACATGTTCCCGCGCCGGACACCTCTTGGACCCAGCCGGCAGGGCTGGGCGGGGCATGCCGCCTTCAGCCGGGGCCGGAGCCAGCGGGGCTGCGCCTAGGGCCCCGGCGCCCGGCAGGGCCGCGCCGCTGCGGCCGGAGGCGGCAGCAGGCCCACCGTGGTGGAGTTGGACGAGAGTCCGGAGGGCGCCCGGGCGCCGGAGATAACTGGGCCGGCTGGGCCATCCGCTGCGCCCGGAGCGACGCGCCGCCGCCGCAGCCGACGAGGGACGAGCCGATTAGGCGAGGAGCCGGCAAGGGACGAGCCGGCGCGCACGGAGGCGCCGACTCGCGCGCTGGTGAGGACGGGGACCTCATCGGCGTCACCGCAAGGCCTGCACGTGGCCAAGGGCGCACTTCTTCTTCGAGGTGCCGTCCGCCTCCGACTCCAGCCTCGGCTCGGCTGCCACCATGGAGCGGGCGTGGCTCCGCGCCGACTCCTACGAGGTGACCAGCCGGGAGGAACCCCGGCCAAGCATCGGTGGAGATGTTCTTCTCCAGCCTGCGGGCCAATCTCAAGGCCGGGGCAGCCGAGGCCGCGGCTAACGTCGCCCGGGTGGAGGAAGCCGGCAAGGTAAGCTTTATCTGTTTTTGATCTGATTGTTATCCTGGTAGCCCTCCGAGGCATGGGCCGGCTGCTTGGAGCCGGCACGGGTTTCGCCTGATTGATTAACTTTCTCTTTTCCTTAGGCTGTGATGGACCGGCGCACCGTTTTGTATAATCGCGCCGTCACCCATTACCACAAGGCCAAGCTGGACCGGGCCGACTTGGCCCGCGAGCTGGAAGCCGTCAAGGGTAAGCTCTATGCTTCTTTCGACTTGATGTCTTATTTTCTTTTTAATCTTGGTTGGCTGACATTTCTTTCCGGCCGCCTCGCAGCTGAAGCCGCCAAGGTCCCGCAGCTGGAGTCGGATCTCCGAGCCGCTCGTGCGCAGTGCGCCGAGAGCGAGGAGGCGGGCCGATCCGCCGCCTGCAAGCTCAAGCTAGCTGAGCAGGAGGCGACGCGCGGCTGCGCCTGCTGGAGAAGAACCATCTCGCCGAGCTCGACTCCCTCAGGACGGCGGAGAAGGAGAAGGTGGATGATCTGAGCCGGCGGCTAACGGAGGTGGAGAAGCAGCGGCTTGCGCTGCAGGAGGAGGTCACCGCCAAGTCCACAGAGCTGACGGCCACCGCCAAGCGTTGGACCGACGATTTTAGCGCGCTTGATCGCGGCTTGGCGGGTGAGTGCATCTTTATGTTCCTTCCCTTTGCCGGCTTTCGGCTGTCGACTGCCGGCTTTTTTGGCAGCCGGCAGCGAAACTTCTGATTTCTTCGTTATCCTCATCTTTGGGCTGGTGGCGGTCGGTTCCTGCCGGCTGCCGCCGAGCTTTTCCTTTTGGCTTAGGACTTGAAAATTTGCATTTTTCAGCTTATTTCGGCTTTGATGGTTTCTGACTTGCTTCTTCCTCTTGCAGCGGCCTTCCCGGAGACGCAGGAGGCGGCTTTGGCAGCTGTTGGCGTCGCGCGCGACTCTAGGAGGCGGGAGACCGGCGAGGGCAGCTCGGAGTACTTCTCCATGGAGGACCACCTGGCGTCCATGGCTGCCCGCATCGAGCCCGTCACCAAGCTCGGCTGGGAGCTTCGGAAGGCGGCTGAAGAGCTGGTGCCCATGCTGTGGCACAGGGAGGCGGCGCCGCAAGATATATCTGGCCTCATCTCCTCGATGGAGCAGGCGCCGGACCGCTTCCTCGACTGGAAGGAGTCGGCCACGCGCGCCGGTGCCGACATGGCGCTGTCCTTCGTCCTCTCCTGGTACAACGAGGTGGACCTGGGACAGCTTGAGTTCCGGCGAGCCGGCGTGGAGGACAAGCTCCCAGCCGACTTCAAGGCCGCCCGCCTTGCTCGAGCCAGCACCATCGCCGACTTCGTCGACAAGACGCTCTTCGTCGCGGACCCGAACCCTCCTCCATCCGATGGAGAATACATGGATGATGAGGAGGCGGAAGACGTGCCTGAGGACGACCCGGCCGCCGGCTCCACTGATGCCCCTCCGGCTTAGATTTCCTGCTTTTCAGTTGTTCTTTTGCAAGACAATTTATTAAATCCCCGGGATGCCGGGTGCAGATGTAAGACAATATTATTATCCTTTTATTAAGTCACACTTTAGTGTGTTTGTTAATCATTTGTGTGCCGAGTTGCTTTCTTTCGACTCGTTCGCTTTTTCCCATCCGCCCCACTCTTTGGCTGTGCCCTTGCCGGTCGTACGTCCAACTTGCGATCCGTCGCCGGATCAAGAGCGGGCCGCTGGGTGAGGCCGACAGTATTTCAGTCGAACGAGCTGAATTCGGCAATCCGGCACTTATAGGAAAAGTTGCAAGTCAGCTCGCTTTTACTCTTTCCCTTAGTCGTTTTTCGCGTGCCGGCTCCCTAGGCCTTACTCCCGCCAGCCGGACAGCCGGGTTGCGGTCCAGTAGCTGGTCGGAAGCCGGCTGTCGGAAACCGGATCACGTTACTGAGCCGACCGCGTGAGAGGGTTCAAGCCAATTGGCGAAACAAGGTAAAGTATGCGAAAAACTTGTCGGAAACGGCGCTCTTGGCGCAAGCTTTTTCATAACTCACAAAAGGGATACAAGGGATACATACATTCCTGCTCTCATGCGTAAAATGGGCGGAGTAACCTGACATTCCAGGGACGTTTAGTCTCCTCGTCAGCCTTGTCCGGCTTGTTTTTCTTAGCCTCTTGGGCATCTATGAGATAGTAGGAATCATTGCCTACTGCCTTGCTCACGATGAAGGGACCCTCCCATGGGGATGACAGTTTATGCTGTCCGGCTGTCCTCTGGATCAGCCGGAGCACTAGGTCCCCTTCTCGGAATGCTAAGGGCTGGACCTTCCGGATGTGATAGCGTCGGAGGCTTTGCTGGTAGATGGTAGATCTAGACTCAGCCAGCAGCCGGGCCTCTTCGACCAGGTCGACTCCATCTTCGCGAGCTTCTTTGGCTTCGGCTTCTGTGTAGAGCTTGATCCTTGGCGCATCATGCTCGATATCAGTCGGCAAGACGGCTTCGGCCCCGTATACGAGGAAAAATGGTGTGAAGCCGACTGAGCGATTTGTCGTTGTGCGCGAGCTCCACGGCACATTGGGCAATTCTTCAATCCAGCAGCCGGCTGCTCGCTCGAGCGGCTCCACCAGCCGGGGCCGGATGCCGGCTAGGACTAAGCCGTTAGCCTTTTCCACTTGTCCGTTGGACTCTGGGTGTGCCACAGAAGATAGGGCCATCCGGATCCCCATTTCCCCGCAATAGCGAGAGAAGATGCCTTGGGAGAAGTTGGTGCCGTTGTCGGTGATGATGGTGTGGGGGTAGCCGAATCTCACAATGATTGCCGTGCGGACTGTGACGGCTGTGGACCCGTCCAGTTTCTTGATTGGCTTGGCTTCGATCCACTTGGTGAATTTGTCAATCATCACCAAGAGATGTGTCATGCCGCCTCGCGCTGTTCTGAATGGGCCCACCATATCCAAGCCCCATACGGCAAATGGCCATGTGATGGGGATGGTTTTCAAGGCGGAAGCCGGCTGGTGTCTTTGCTTTGCGAAGCGCTGACAGCCGTTGCACTTCTTCACCAAATCTTCTGCGTCTCTGAGCGCAGTCGGCCAGTAAAAACCGTGCCGGAAGGCTTTGGCCACTATGGCTCTGGATGAGGCGTGATGTCCGCACTCTCCTTGATGGATTTCCCGTAGGAGTTCAATCCCTTCAGCCGGCTCGACGCACCGCTGGAACACCCCACTTACGCTGCGTTTGTACAGCTGGTGGCTGATGATGGTATAGGCCTTGGCCCTTCTCTCAATCTGCCTGGCCTGGACTCTATCATCAGGCAGCACACCGTCGGTGAGGTAGGAGAGGAATTCTTGTGCCCATGAAGGTACGCATCTTATCTCGAATACGCTGACCAACAGGGCCTCCTGCGTGGGAGCTTCCGGATTTGACTGCATGGTCGCCGGGTCCGGCTTGCTAGCCGGCGGGTTCGGCTTGTTAGCCCCCGAGTTTGGCGATGAAGCCCCCGGGTTGGACTGAGAAGTCCCCGGGTTCGGCATGCTAGCCGGCGGGTTCGGCTTGTTAGCCCCCGACTTGGGCGATGAAGCCCCCGGGTTCGGCTGAGCAGCCCCCGGGTCAGCCGGCACGAATATTGAATCCGAGTCCGGTGACGGTATGATGGATGGCTTCTTGAGAACCGCCAAGGCGACACCCGGCGGGATGGCTTGCCAGGTTGAGCCAATCTTGGATAAGGTATCAGCCGCTTCGTTGTTTGCTCGTGGCACATGGTGGAATTCGCAGCCGTCGAAGAAGCCGGATAGCTGCTGGACATGGAAGCGGTATGAGGCCATGTTGGCGTCCTTCGCGTCCCAGTCGCCAGATGCTTGCTGTATGATCAAGTCGGAGTCGCCGAAGCAGAGTATGCGACGCACGCCAATCTCCTTGGCCAGCTTCAGCCCATGAATGAGCGCTTCATACTCCGCCACATTGTTGGATGCGGCGAAGTGGATCTGCAGGACGTAGTCCAGCCGGTCTCCCTTGGGAGAGGTGATGACGATGCCGGCTCCCAAGCCGTTGCGCATCTTCGAGCCGTCGAAGTGCATCTTCCAATGTGTGGAATCCGGCACGGGCGGCGAATCTTGCATCTCAGCCCAGTCGACGAAGAAGTCCGCGAGGATCTGCGACTTGATGGCTATGCGTGGCTCGTAGAGGATGGTGTGGGCGGCTAGCTCCAGGGCCCACTTGGCAACCCGGCCGTTGGCATCCTTGCTGCCTATGATTTCCGCCAAGGGTGCTGTGGCAACCACCCTGATGGGGTGCTCTTGGAAGTAGTGCTTGAGCTTCTTGGCCGCCATGTACACGCCGTAGGTGACCTTCTGGTAGTGGGGGTAGTTTTGCTTCGACTGGGAGAGCACTTCGCTGAGGTAATAGACTGGGCGCTGGACCAGCTTCTCTCTGTTTTCGGCTTCTTTGCGCTCCACCACCAGGACAACGCTAACCACTCGGTTGGTGGCTGCGATGTACAACAGCATCGGCTCCATTGAAGCCGGCGTTGCAAGGATTGGCGCGGTTGAGAGCACGCGCTTCAAGTCACGGAAAGCTTCATCCGCCTGCGGTGACCAGGCAATTTGTCCGCCTTCTTCATTAGTTGATACAGGGGCAGGGCCTTCTCCCCCAGCCGGCTGACGAAGCGGCTCAAGGAGGCCAGGCAGCCAGCAAACTTCTGGACGTCCTTGAGGCACTGCGGCAGTTCCATCTTTTCCAGGGCACTGATCTTGTCCGGGTTGGCTTCAATCCCTCGCTGAGAGACGAGGTAGCCGAGGAGCTGGCCAGACGGCACGCCGAATGTGCACTTGGCCGGGTTGAGCTTCATCCGGAATCTTCTCAGATTGGTGAAGGTTTCTCTCAGGTCGTCAAGGAGGGTAGGCATCTCCTTGGTTTTTACAACGACATCATCCACATATGCGTGAACATTTCTGCCGATTTGATCCTGCAAACACTTTTGCATGCACCTTTGGTAGGTGGCGCTTTGCATTTTCAAGCCGAATGGCATAGTCGTATGTGATAAGCCCCGTACGGGGTAATGAACGAAGTCTTTATTTGATCAGCCGGATTCAAAGGAATCTGGTGGTAGCCTGAATAGGCATCTAGAAAAGACAACAGTTCACAGCCGGCGATCGAGTCTATGACTTGATCTATGCGCGAGGGAAAGGGATCCTTTGGGCACGCCTTGTTCAGGCTGGTGTAGTCGATACACATGCGCCAGGAGCCGTTCTTCTTCAACACCAGGACCGGGTTCGCCAACCAGTCCGGGTGCAGCACTTCCATGATGAAGCCGGCAGCTAGGAGCCGGGCTATTTCTTCACCGATGGCCTTCCTTCGTTCTTCGGCGAAGCGCCTGAGAGGCTGCTTCACCGGCTTGGCTTCAGGCCGGACGTGGAGGTGGTGCTCAGCCAACTCCCTCGGCACACCCGGCATGTCTCTTGGAGTCCATGCGAAGATGTCCCGATTCTCACGGAGGAAGCTGGTGAGCTCGCTTTCCTATTTCTTGTTCAAGCCGGCACCGATGGTGACGAACTTGTCCGGCTGCGCCGGGTCCAGCAGGATCTTCTTGGTGTGGTCGGCCGGCTGGAAGTGAGTCGTCCCAGCCGGGTTGCCTGCAGCCGGCATGTCTGTCTGCGCGGCTTTGGCGAGGGCAACGGCGTCGTGGATGAGCTGCTTCTCGGTGGCGATGACCAGCGTCTGGGCCATCTTGGAGCTCTGCGTGGCGCAGTCCATGGAGCGGCGATAGTCGCCGGCTACGGTGATGACCCCCTGGGCCGAGCAGCTTCATCTTCAGGTACCCATAGTGGGGCACCGCCATGAACTTGGTCAGGGCCGGCCTGCCCAGGAGCGCGTGGTAGGGACTCACGAGGTCCACCACCTCGAACTCGATTCTCTCTGTGCGGAAGTGGTCCGGCTGCCCGAACATCACCTCCAGCGTGATCCGGCCGATCGGCTGGCAGCAATGGCCTGGCACGATGCCATGGAAGACGGTGGGGGTGGGGCGCAACTCGGCCTCCTGGATGCCCAGCTTGCGGGCGGTGTCGCGGTAGAGGATGTTGATGCTGCTGCCGCCGTCGATGAGGACGCGCGAAAAACGCACGCTGCGCTGGGTTGTGCCGATGGTGGGGTCGAGGACCATGGCATAGCTGCCCGGCTTCGGCAGGACAGCCGGTGTGTCGCGGCGATCGAAAGTGATGGCCTACTCTGACCAGTTTAGGTACTGGGGGACCGGCGGTATGACCGCGTTGACCTCGAGGGAACGGCGCTCTTGGCTCGTCCTGTCCTCGGGCTCGGAGGTGAAGATGATGTAGGTGGCGTCTTCGGCCAGATATCGGCCGCCATGGTGCACTTGGTTAGCCTCGTGGTGCTCGAGGTTGGCGTTCTCTGCGCCGGCTTGGCCACCCGGCCCGCCGGCTGGTGGGGGCGGGGGGGGAGGCGGTAGGGGTTCACCGCTTGTCAGCCGCTTCATGAAGTGGCAGTCGCGGGTGGTGTGGTTGGAGGGGTTCTTGCCGCTGTGGTACTTGCACGGCGAGTCGAGCATCTGCTCGAAGGTGTACTTCGGCTTCCACTGCCGGTCTTGCTTCTGGCGGCGGCTGCCGCCTGCCGCGTTGTCTGCCACGGCGGCTACGTGGGCGGAACCGTACCGGCGGTCCGGCTGGTCGCTGTGACGCTTGCCGCGGTAGTTGTCCCGCCGGCTGCCATGCGAGCCGCCCTCGGCCGGCTTGTGCTCAGCCGGCCTGTTGTTGTCCCGCCTTGCTGGAGCCGGTGAAATATCAGCCGGCGCCTTGCCGGCTTCCTCTGCCAGCGCGTACTTGTCGGCGATGGCCATCAAGGCGGCCATCGACTTGGGGTCACTGCGGCGCAACTTGTGCCACAGCATGGTGTTGGGCCGGCAGCCGCCCATGAAGAAGCTGATGGCTTGCATCTCGTGCACGCCCTCGCAAGAGTTGCGCATCTCGCACCAGCGCGTCAGGTACGCGCGATCCGTCTCGTCGGGGCCCTGCTTGCACATCTCGAGCTGCTGGGGGCGACCCGGCCGGCGGTAAGTGCCGGTGAAGTTGCTGATGAAGGCGGCTTCGAAGTCCAGCCAGCCGTTTATGCTGCCGGCTGGCAGGTTGTTGAGCCACGTGCGGGCGGAGCCGAGTAGCATCAGGGGGGAGTAGCGCACAGCCCAGCGCTTGTTGCCTTTGGCGATGCCGACTGCGGTGGAGTAGTCCTGCAGCCAGTCCTCCGGCTTGGCGGTGCCATCGTACTTGGGGGTGTCGCGCGGGAGCTGGAAGCCGTCGACCATGGGCTCGTTGAGGATCCGCGGCCCGAAGCACTTTGGGCCGGCTGGCCCCTCTTCTTCCGCGATGCGGGATTGAACCAGCCGGTCGAGGCGATCTCGGGCGTCGGCGGGCTCGATGCGCGGGCCCAGCCGGGAGTGTGCCAGCTGTCGCGCGCCGCTTGCTTCTGGAGCCGGCCGGTGATGACGGCGGGGCCCGGAGTCTTGCTCCTGGTTCCGGCTTGGAGGGGGTCGGCTGCGGCTGCTGCCACTCGGCTGGTGGCTTGGCCGGCCCGAGCTTGCGTGCGTGGCCCGGGAGTCACGATGCCGGCTTGGTGTTGGGGAGGCGGACTCGGCCGTGTCCCTGGCGCCTTCCCTGTCGTTGCCTGCAGCTCCACGAGCGTGAGAAGCTCTGGGGGCATTGACATACCTGGGTTCGGCGATCTGCCTGTTGGCTGCGTTGAGCAGCTCAGTCACCCGCAGTCCGGCGGCGTAACTCTTCGCCTTCGAGGCGGTTCAGCTCTTCCGCGGCGGCTTCTGCCGCGCGCACGTTCTTGTCGGGGGTGTTGTAGACGGGGAGCTCCGCGGACGGAGCCGGCGAAGGAGCGCCGTCGCGGGCGATCTCAGCGCCAAGGTCGCGGCCCCTGCGGCGGATATGGCCGGCTCGGCTTGGCTCGTCGCCGCCTGGAGTGAGGCCGTGGGCGCGGTTGTACTCGCGCTGGGTGATCTCCATCTGGCGCTTAGCAGCAGCCAGTTCTTCGGTTTGCTTGAGGAGGAGCTGGCGGTGCGCCTCCAAGTCCGCCTCGATGGCGGTGGGGTCGGCACCAGGCGTGAGCGGGGTGCTCAGTTTTGCCCGGACTGCATCCAGCCGGGACGGTGGTGGTGGCGCTTTCGGGCCCGAGCCGGAGGCGTTGGGGTCGAAGTTGCGCTCCAGGTCGGGGCCGCGCATGCGCGGGTTCTTGGTGGGGAGCTCGTCGCCAGCCATCATGACTTGCACG
The DNA here is from genome assembly GCF_019359855.2 of Lolium perenne. Classification (NCBI taxonomy): domain Eukaryota; kingdom Viridiplantae; phylum Streptophyta; class Magnoliopsida; order Poales; family Poaceae; genus Lolium; species Lolium perenne. The sequence goes on along the minus strand of NC_067246.2, from coordinate 190,624,219 downwards.
ACGGCGGGGCTGGCGGAAGCGCTGCTGCCGGCTCGCGGAGGAGGGCTAGCGCAGCGCAGCACCTGCCGCGGGTAGCGCGGCGGTGCGACGGTGGCGACGTAGACGTCGAAGCCGCCGAAGGAGATGACGCTGCCGCCGGCTGGGAAGGGGCGGTCAGCGAAGCAGCCAGCGTTGTCGCTGACGCAGTTGAGGGAGCCGAATCTCCAGATCAAGCCTGAAGCGACTCGCTCGCCGGTGGTGATGGTGAGGCCCGTCCGGATGAAGACACCGGCCGAGGATGCTGAAGGCCCCACGGTGGGCGCCAAATGTCGTGGTATCGTCACGGCATATGCCATAGGGTGGCTAATCGAAGTGGTTCCTGAGAGATCTCACGGCGGTATCCGGATGCGGGTATGGGCACGAGCGACACGGCGACGTACCCAGGTTCGAGGCCCTCCGATGGAGGTAAAACCTCTACTCCTGCTATGAGTGTATATGATGATCACACAGTACAGTGGTGCTCCTAGAGCTGTGTCCGGCTGGCCCTGAGAGGCTAAGGGAGACGATGGTCTCTCTCACAGGGCAGCTCTGTAGGTAGGTGAAAGTAATAAATGATCGATCCTCCCTGCACTAGAGGGGTAGTGCGGCTTATATAGGCACCGGCACTTTACACATAAGACCCTATAGTCTACTGGCCGGCTTGGCCGGCTTCGGCTTCCGCTCCTTCCCGAGGCGATGACGTCAGGAGTGGTTGAGGCATCGTGGCCTGTCCCATCCGGCTGCCACGGTCAGCGGTATGGAGAGGAGGTGTCCCTGTCTCTGTCAGCCACTATAGCCAGTACGGATCGTCGTAAGCCCTGACGGCCTGTCCGGCGCGTGGCACTATTGCTCCACAGTGCCCCGCGATTTACGGAAGATGGAGTCAGCGTGGACTTTGGGAACCCGGATCACCAACCCGGTTCCTTCCGGTGCAAGACTCGCCAGCCTCGAGTCGGTCTGAGGTACAAACCCCAGTCGGATATGGCTTGTAGAAGCCGGCCCAGCTACAGCATTGGTGGCCGCAGCCAAGCCGACTAGGACCTAGAGCCAACCGGCTTCCGGACCAGCCGGCCACGGCGCCAGCCGGCTGCTCCTCAGCCGGCCTTTGCCGCGAGCCGGCCAGTGGCCAGCCGGCTGCTCCGCGTCCATTGCCCTATCCGGGGTCTTCCCCCCGACACTTAAGATTCACTTATGTTAAGTACTACGTAGATTAAATCATCATTGAATTGAGTAATGCCCAGCCCTGGTAATGCCGTAGTCACATACTGCCAGAAAAAGAACACAAGGTTTCATTGCTTCAAACAATTTTGGTTGCTCCGATTCTTGGTTGAGCCACCACGAATAAGATTTCCTGCATAATTTTTATATAGGCTGATGTTTCCTCTTCAGTGATTCCACAACTCTGGTCTGTTTTATTATACCATGGGTCATAGATCATAGAAAACGTAGGATCTTGCCGTAGCCATGCCTGCAATAAAATCTGGCAGGACCTGCAGCGCTAATTCTTGGTGTGGATCCATTGAAGAAAATCTGGTAGATATTATTAGATTTTGTAAAGTCCATCCACGGTCATTGAACTTGGACTGCCTACTCACTTTGGTCAATGGACATCAAACCATCCGAAATACAGTTACATGTTTGAACTATCTATCATACAATTGACCGATTAACTATCATTGGGTAATGCTAAGTAAGCAAACAACCGGACTAAGGCAGAGACCTCGTCTATCTCCGGCCCCATCGAGAGCAGCACCGCCAGGCCCCGTCGAAAACACCGCGGCCGCACACCAACATGTGCTTATGTCAACGTTAATTTTTTATTTAGAATCTCTTAATTCTCCAACATATGATTATCCACATGGTGCCATTGCTCAAAATTATATGTTTATTTTGTTGTTTGTACCAGGTTAAGCACGTCATCACTGTCCCGCGCCATTCATGTCCATACAAGGAAGATGTATTGAAAGAATTTGCACCTCAACAAGATGATGAAAATATAAAACAGTGAAAGGATCTTGGAGCTTTGCATATGGCCATAATAAATGTATTTGGTGGTGTTGTTCTTTGGAGTTCAAACTTCTTACTACATATTTGATCAAGAAACTATCCTTTGTTAGTCTATGATAGATTGCAACATCTGTGTGTTAGCTATGCAAATATTACATCATATTGGGTGAAGTGAATGTATCATTAGTTCAACATGTTATTGTGCTATCTGAAATATTTCGCATTTTATTTTTTATAACATCTTATTGTTCTATCTAGAATATTCGCTGGAAACATATTTAACTTTTTGTTACCGAAATTCAAACCAGTGGCAGCCTGGATCATTCGTCTGTCAATATAGAACCTCATAGGGCGACGGCCTTTGATCGAAACCAGTGACATGCATCTTTTATTAGCATGTCACTAGTACACACATACTAGTGACAGGCAAAGTTCCCGTCACTAGTAACCTCATACCAGTGACTAGTCATTAGTGACAGGCGATTTGCCTGTCACTAATGGGTCTTTTGAGCCTGTCACTGATAGCCAATTCTGCAGTAGTGATTCTGTACTGAGTATGATCTCTACTCGTGCATCCAACCACCAAAAACCAAAATATGCCAAAAGTGTCCACCATACCTACCTATATGTGGTATTTCACCGCCACTCCAAGTAAATTTACATGTGCTACCTTTAAAACCTTCAAAATAATTCCTTGTTTTTGCAATACATAGCTCATGGGAAAGTAGCCTAAAAAATATTGTGGTGAGGAATATGTCACTTATGTATCTTAGTTCTTATAAGCTGCTTGTTGTGTGGCAACCATGCTGACATGGGGACACCATCATCATATTTTTGATAAATATCATGTGAGTTACTATGCATGTCCGTCTTGTCTGAAGTAAAGGAGATAACCATGATAAAAGGTTAGAGTATGCATATTATTAGAGAAGAACATTGGGCCGCTAACCAAAGCCATGTTTACATGGTGGAAGTTTCAGCATGGACATTAAAACCTCAAAAATCTCTTATGAGAAATTTATGTTGCCAAAAGCTTTTAGCTTAAAGAGGAGTCCATTTGTCTGTTGTCCCGGTATGGATGTCTAAGTTGAGAATAATCAAAAGCGAGAAATCCAATGCGAAATTTCTCCTTAGACCTTTGTACATGTGACATGGAGGTACCCCTTTGTGAAACTTGGTTAAAACATATGTAATGCGATGATAATCCATGGAAATCCGAGCTAATTAGGACAAGGTGCGGGCACTATTAGTATTCGATGCATGAGGCTTGCAACTTATAGGAAGTTTTATACATAACCTATATTACTTATTGCTACCGTTGACACAATTGCCTCTCTTAAAATTTTATATCTCTATGTTTTCAAAATAAAAAGCTCTAGCACATGTCTAATCTCTGCTTCCCTCTACGAAGGGCCATTCTTTCACTTTTATGTTGAGTCTTCATCTTCTAAGTTATATGCACCGTCTTATGAGAGCATAGTTGTCATTCTTATTTCTATGTGCATGGTCCCAAAATTATTATTGATTGAATCATGAATGTGTTATTAATTGTTCTTAAATTATTTGTATCTAGTCATCATTTGAACTTTGAAGCTGCATGTCACCTCAAAAATTATTCTTTTTATCACTTACCTACTCGAGGACGAGCAGGAGTTAAGCTTGGGGATGTTGATACGTCGCAAACGTATCTATAATTTTTGATGTTCCATGCTTGTTTTACACCAATTACTATATGTTTTAAGGGACTAACCTATTAATAGTTGCAAAAGTGCACAAGTTCTTGGTTTCAACTTTGTTGTGCAGGAAATAGGCAAATATGGAAGGAAATAGCTCATTATGGTGAAATCTGGAATTTCCCGAAATCTGTCCCTCGTGAACACTTTTCAAATATCGCTTCGAAACTCCATCAAAACGACGTCCAATGGAAAAGTCGTAAACTACAAAGTTGTAGAGAATTTCAAACCTAACAATTAGGATATCTTATTCGTCCAGAACGGACAACGGATGCATCCAGCAGAGCAGAATTACTGCGGAGGTTCGTGCAGTCTCGGGACTCCGAAAGTTGGTGACGTATTTGACACAAACTCTTTCCATACCTGGATATTTCGGCCCAGCGACGATTTGTGAGGCTCATGAAGGACAGAGGGGAGTCCTAGGAAGGTTCTAGAGGTGCCCAAGAGCCCTTGGATCAAAGGGGCATCCATCCCATGGCCTAGATTGCATCTCCAACACTATATATTGATGGGAAACCCTATTTTTGGAGGCCCCCAAGCATTGTCACGAAAATTCTCCTCTTTGGCAGCAGCCAAGGAGGGGGAAACACTCATCTACACCAGCACCAACTCAAGAAGAAGAATGCTAAGGGGCGGCGCTCCCCCATGATGCCGGCGGCGGGGAAGGAGTCCCCCGCGCCGCCGCCGGCGCCGCCCACACCTCCGCCTCCCGGCGCTCCTCGCTGAGCCCTCCAACGTCTTCACCGCCATCTCCATCACCAACTCCTCATTGTATTCAGTGGTCCATCCTCTCACAAACCTCTGTACCGCCCTATGTAAACATGGTGTTTGATGCTATAAGTTATAATCCTATGATCCATGTCATGTTGCCATAGTTTATTTGTTCTTTGATTGATTGGTTGTTTCTCTTTGGTTCATTAGAGTTGTATGTTGATATGTTACCATCCTTGGTGCCCATTATATTTGTGCGCGCATGGATCAAGCACCATAGGGTTGGTAGTACTTGTATACTAGAAGGGGGAAGTTCTGCCGGAGTGACAGAAACCTAAGGACGCGAACCGGATAGTTGCATGTATGGGAGTAAGAGGACCATTTACTTAAGGCTATGGTTGGGAAAACCTTAATGCTTGCTAGTATTTACGGATGTTTGCTAGCAAGCCAATCATATAGTACTTATAATCCCGGAGGGAGAGCATGTATATTTAGCCTCTCCTACATAGAAAGCTGCATCGAAGACATTGAACCCAAGATCTTCACTAATTGATCTTGGACAAAGCCATCACTATTACCACCGCCTTTCCACACTCATGGTACTGTTAGTTTAGTTTATTTTATTGCTGCAGCACTAACATTTATTCTGTGTATTTTATTGTTCTGCAAAGTCACCTCTCATACCCGTTATCGCTCTAGTTTTATTTCCTAGATATTGCAAATGTTTAGTGCGCGTAGAGTTGTTTCAGTGGTTGATAGAACTTGAGAGAATAATTATCCTACCTTTAGATCCTCGTTGGGTTCGACACTCTTACTTATCGAAAAGGCTACACACGATCCCCTATACTTGTGGGACATCAATCTACGACGCACGCGGCAAGATGTACCTCCACATCGGCTGGGAGAAGTTCGCGCGCTACCACCGCCTCGAACCCGGCTTCATCCTCCTGTTCTCCTACTTTGGCGACAGCGACATGAGCGTCAAGGTGTTCGACGAGACGCGTTGCCGCCGGAACTACCACGTCGACAACACCGATGAGGACGACGACTGAAGTGTTGTTTCTTCGCAGCGAAGGTATGCACGAAGGTTTCTGGTTGTTCTTCCTCGGAAGAACCAACAGGGGCACCCTCACCAGCTGGATTTTCCAGTTTGGGTGACTGGGTGTGCCCTCAAGTGTTCTTTCTTGGCAACGAACACACGAAACCTTCGATGCCCGGCCTAGTTAGGTTTAGTTCTTTTGCAATATTTTATATTTGTGTCAACCATGTTCAAACTATGTATTAGTTTGTGGAAAACCATGTTCCAAATTATGTCTTTGTGTAAAAACCACATACCTAATTATGTATTAGTTTGTGGAATATTTCTTCTTTTTATCTCTATCTCTATCTCTATCTCTACTACTTAAAAAGACTAAAGTGGTTCCTTATTCTGCCATCTATAATACGTCAAACTCTTCGTCGTCCGTCTGAATTACCAATTTACCCTCCCACCAAAATACATACTACTGCAAGTGCCATCTCACCGTTTCACCTCTTTTCGTCTCCACACCCGACTGAACATCCCCGTCCCCTCTCCTTCTCGCCATCGCCGCCGTCACCTAGCACCGGTAGCCTCCACCGCAGATTGGCGCCGCCACGACGCTTCCGGACTCCGCATACTCCGCCATCTCCTCCCTCTGTCGCCATCTCCTCTGCACAATACTGTCTCCTCGCTATTCTGTGGCTAACCCTAGCCGCTTATATTCTGATGTGGAGTGATATGTCCAAAACGTATCTACTTTCCCGAACACTTTTGCTATTGTTTTGCCTCTAATTTGTGTATTTTGGATGCAACTAACACGGACTAACGCTCTTTTCAGCAGAACTGTTCTGGTGTCTCGTTTTTGTGTAGAAATCCAACTTTCGGGAAAATCCTCGGAATTTATGCAGAAGGCCCTATTTTCCAAGAATACTGACGGAGCCAGAAGGACAACTCAGGTGGAGGCCCGAGGGCCCCACACCATAAGGCGGCGTGGCCTAGGGGGGGCCCGCGCGGCCCTATGGTGTGGCCCCCTCGGCCGGCCTCCGACGCCCTCCTTCGGACTACTTATTGGCCTCGACCTAAAAACGCACGGGGGAAAGTCGAAGTCGCCAGAAACCCTCCAGAATGCCGCCACATCGCGAAACTCCGTCGCAGGAGCCAGAAGTCTCCGTTCTGGCACTCCGCCGGGACGGGGAATTGGAGGAGATCATCGCCGCCATCACCGCCAACGCCTCTACATCAACCAGCCATGTTTCCCCCAACCATGTGTGAGTAATTCCCCCGCTGTAGGCCGAAGGGGATGGTAGGGATTGGATGAGATTGGTCATGTAATAGCATAAGATTGTTAGGGCATAGTGCCTAGTGTCCGTAATTGGTACTTTGATGATATTGTTGCAACTTGTTATGCTTAATGCTTGTCACTAGGGCCCGAGTGCCATGATCTCAGATCTGAACATGTTATTGTTTCATCATGATATTCATTGTTTATTGATCTTACCTGCAAGTTGTATACACATGTCGCTGTCCGGAACCGACGGCCCCGAAGTGATAGAAATCGGGACAACCGGAGGGAATGGTAGTGATGTGAGGATCACATGTGTTCACGGAGTGTTAATGCTTTGCTCCGGTACTCTATTAAAAGGAGTACCTTAATATCCAGTAGTTTCCCTTGAGGCCCGGCTGCCACCAGCTGGTAGGACAAAAGATGTTGTGCAAGTTTCTCATTGCGAGCACGTACGACTATAATTGGAACACATGCCTATTGATTGCTTTGTACTTGGACACCGTTTTATTATTATCTGCAAATGCCTCGCTATGATTGTTACATGAGTTTCTCTCATCCATGCAACGCCGTCATCCGTCCCCGTGCCTACAGTATTTTAATCCTGCTGTTTACTAAAATCACTACTGCTGTCTTTGTTACTCACTTTCATTATTTCACTATCGCTACTGCTATAAAACTGTTACTATCGATAAACTCTTGCGAGCAAGTCTGTTTCCAGTGCAGCTGAATTGACAACTCTGTTGTTAAGGCTTCCAAGTGTTCTTTGTCTCCCCTTGTGTCGAATCAATAAATTGGGTTATACTACCCGCGAAGACTGTTGCGATCCCCTATACTTGTGGGTCATCAAGACTATTTTCTGGCGCCGTTGCCGGGGAGCATAGCTTTATTTGGAAGTTCACTTGGATTGATATTGTTCGCTGCAAATTCTCCATCATGGGTAAACCTCGCGATACTAAGGTCGCCATATTGCCATCCACTACAAGAAAAGGTACAATTCTGAGTACCTCCGCTACACTTGATTCACCATCTGTGATTGATAAACTTGTTTCACCGCCACATGCTTCACATGCGGGTACTTCTGCTGAATCTGAAAACTCTCATAATATTGATAATATTTCTGATGTGCTTGATGATAGTGGTTCATTGGGATCTTTTCTAGATGCTACGATTGCTAGGTCTAGACAAATTGAAAATACTGAAACTCCTAATGCTACTACACCTGTTAATTCACCTGAACTTGATTATTCTAGTGATGATCCTGATGAAGATTATGTGGAGCTTAATGATGATTTTATTGAAAAATGCAATGCTACTACTGATGCAAGAAAAATTAAAAAGTTGCTTGCAGAACATGCTGTTAGATATAAACTGTCTCCTGATCCTAAGTTTGCCACATCTCCTATAAACATTAAGGATAAAGATTATGATTTTTCTCTTGATTTATCTCATATAGCTATTGTTGAGAAAACACCCTTTTGTTGTACTGAAAAAGAAAGTGCTGTTGAACACATGATTGAGTTATCTACTCTAAGTAGCTTGTTTTCTGATGATGTCAAAATGCGTACTTACTTTGTTGCTAAAATCTTTCCATTCTCATTAAAGGATGATGCTAAAACTTGGTATAATAGTTTGCCACCTAATTCTATTAAAAGTCCAAAAGAATTGCTTGATGTTTTCTTCCGTAAATACTTTCCTGCTAGTGCTCAACATATTGCTCTGCAGAGAATTTATAATTTTGACCAGGAAGATGAAGAGAAATTGCCTGAGGCTTGGGCGAGATTCTGCTCTCTTATTAGAGCTCGGCCTGATCATGATTTGGAAAAGCATGATTTACTTGATATATTTTATAGTGGACTAACCATTGAGTCTAGGGCATACCTGGATAGTTGTGCTGGTTGTGTTTTCAGGAAAAGAACTCCAGGGCAATATTTGAAGAATTATTGGCTAAAATAGGCCGGAATCATGACGATTGGACTACGCCTGAACCAACTCCAACGCCAATATTGAAGAAGAGGGGTTTAATTAAATTGAATGATGAAGATATGAGGGAAGCCAAGAAGTCTCTCAAGGAGAAAGGTATTAAATCTGAAGATGTGAAGAATCTTCCTCCCATAGAAGATATATGTGAGATAATTCCCCCTTCATCCATGATTGAGGTAAACTCCCTTCAACGCTTTACTAGGGAAGATATTCCGTATTCAAAACCTCCTGCACAATGCTTAGATGAGTTTGATAATTATATTGTTAAGCAAGAAAATTTTAATATGAGAGTAGAGAATCATTTAATGGAAAATTCTCGAGCTATTAGTGAACTGCATGATATTGTAGAGAGAACCTCCAATGATGTTAAGATGCTTGTTAAACATTTTCATATGGTTCAAACTCAAATTGATCAACTCACTAAAGTGCAAAATGACTTGTTGGGAAATAATTCTAAAGAGAAACATGCTTATGAAGTAACAACTAGAGGTGGTGTCTCTACCCAGGATCCTCTATATCCTGAAGGGTATCCCAAAAGAATTGAACAAGATTCTCAACGCATTGAACCTAGTGCTCCTTCTAAGAAGAAAAAGAAGAAGAAACATAAAAATGTTGTAGAATCCTCTGAACCTGCTAATGATCCTAATAGTATTTCTATTTCCGATGCTGAAACTGAAAGTGGTAATGAACATGATAAAGATAATGATAAGAATGATACTCCTGATAAAGAAGAGGTTGAAGAAGAACCTGAAAAGCATGCTAAAAATAAAAAGTACACTAAAGAAGATTTTATTGCTGAGAAACATGGTAATGAAAGAGAACCTTGGGTTCAAAAGCAAATGCCTTTTCCTGCTAAGAAACTAAAATCAAAGGAAGAAGAACACTATAATAAATTTTGTGACTGGATGAAACCTTTATTCTTGCAAATCCCTTTGACTGATGCTATTAAATTGCCTCCTTATTCAAAGTATATGAAAGATATTGTTACTAACAAAAGGAAAGTCCCCAATGAGGAAATTTCCACTATGCTTGCTAATTACTCTTTCAATGGCAAAGTTCCAAAGAAGTTGGGCGACCCAGGTATACCTACTATTCCTTGTTCTATTAAGAATAATTATGTTAAAACTGCTCTATGTGACTTGGGAGCCGGTGTTAGTGTTATGCCTTTTTCTCTTTATAAGAGACTTTACTTAGATAAGTTGATACCTACTGATATATCTTTGCAAATGGCTGATAAATCTACTGCTATTCCTGTTGGTATATGTGAGGATGTTCCTGTTCAAGTTACTACTAACTGCTTGATATTAACTGATTTTGTTGTGTTGGAAATGCCTGAAGATGATAATATGTCTATTATTCTTGGGAGACCTTTTCTTAACACCGCAGGGGCTGTTATTGATTGCAATAAAGGAAAGGTTACCTTCAATGTTGATGATAAGGAGCATACCGTCTATTTCCCCAAGAAGATTGATAAAATATGTGGAGTTAACACTATTACTAATGTGAGAACTATTAAAGTTGGAACTATTGATTGTCCTATATATGAGCCTAAAGAAGAATATCAAACTCTCGTGATTGGATCCATATCAATACAATTCAAGGTAACATGATTGATTTGAGGTTTATTTCTTCTTATGCTATGTAAAATTTATTTGGTGGCAAGACTTGATCAACCTTGTTAACAAATACTTTTTATATGCATAGAGGAGGTAAACAACATCTCTTTCTTCCTCCATTTGCTCTAGTTGCTGTAGCACTTTTAATTTGCAAAGTTCCTTAGTTATTTAAAGATTTCAAAAAATTTCCTAGCCAGTAATAATAAACTTAATACCCAGAAATGTGCATTTTTTAAAGTTTTCAAAAATTCGCAAAAATTATACCGTTGGTCCTATTTTTCGATGAAGCACCTGGGAGCACTAGAGGATGACCTGTGGGGCACCCCAGGGTGCCACACCACAGGCCGGCGCGGCCAAGGAGGGGGGCGCGCCACCCTGTGGTGTGGGCCCCTCCTTGCCCCACTTTGCCATCTCTTTCTCCCAGCATCTTCTCTCTCCCGAAAAAACTCGCACCAGGTTCCTCTCACTCGCGTTTTTGCTCAAGAGCTCAGAATTTTTCGATCTCTTTGTTCAGCCCAGATTTCTGTCTGAAATTTGGCACATTTGCTCTCCGGTATGTGACTCCTCCACCTATCCAAGTAGAATTTTGTTTGGTTGAGTATATCTTGAATATTTTGCTGCAGTAGGTAACATGTTTAGTGAGCTTGCATGCTTGTTCTAAGTTGTATAAACTAGTTTTGATGCATGATTAGTACTCTAGCAAGTTCCTATAGTAGTTCCCCTTGATTATATGACACCAAATCAAATTTTATATTGTTTGTTGAAAATTTCAGAAAATGGAGTGGAGTAGATATCAACTTAACCAACAAGAATTGGAGGTCCAACAAGTTATGAGAGTGAATCGTGAAGAGGGAGTATACCCCTCTTACTACCCATGCGTGGACTTTATGAGAAGTGTGGGGATTTTACAAGATGTTCAAACTCTAATCTCTCGTGCAGGGCTGAGTGATTTTGTTGAAGGAGAGCCAAGACAATATGCAAAATTAACTATGTCTTTTGTGCAGGACTTTAAGTTCAATTGGTCGCGATCTAACCCCACGGTCCAGTATAAAATTTACAATAAAGCTGTCAACTTGCCATTCAGTGATTTTTGTGCAGCAATTAGAGTACCGCAATGGGGATCATGCGAGAAGATAAGGGGATCGCCGCAAGAACTCTTAAGCCTCTTCAAGATGATTTGCTATGGGAGGAGTTTCTCAGAGGATAGTGGTAAAATCACTAGCATTCAGCTCCCGGCTATCCGCTACTTTGCCTATTTCATTACTAAATGCGTTCTTGCTAGAAAGATTGGTGGTAAACTTTCTATCCCGGATTTAGCTTTTCTAGCTGCGGCACTGCAAAGTAGTAGGACTTATAATTTGGGGGCATTGATAGCTTATAGACTAGCTACTAACCGTGAGAAAGGTGGAATTTGTGGAGGTCTCATCGCCTCTCGTTTACTAGCTTTTCATAATGTAGAACCTCATCATTTTGATATGCCATTCCCCATAGAAAAACTTGACATAGCCTCTATGATTAAACATGAATTTGTTTCTGATTCCTCCAACTTGGGTAACCTGTTTTACAAGATGACATTTTATAAGAAAGTCTCGAGAATAACTAAAAAAACTGAGAAACTAGTAAGATTGTCTGCGCCTGTTCTGTCTAACCTTGATTCCAGGGGAGATTGGTCGGTCACAGAAGGTGCACTGGATGCACACATAGAGGGAGGAGGCCATCATGCAAGAGACGACACGGAGGTCGAGAAGCACCTCGACTCATCATCCGATGCAGCAAGTTCCTCGCATCAACATGTTGGACATGTGGAGCCTCCACGCTTTTCTTCTGCACAGGAACTTTACTATGACTACACCATGGATTATCCACCGGCGAGGAACAGCGACCCTCGTTGGGGTTGAACTCCACTTAGGCCAAAAGCCTAAGCTTGGGGGGAGGTATACCGGCATCACTCATTCTTTGTATATTATGATTGCTGGATACTTGCACATACTTGTTTAGTCTCTTTGAGTGGTTTTCTAATGAGAGGGAGATGATATTTGGGGAAGTGCTGCCTGAAAACAGATTTTGGGCTGTTACTAGAAAAATTCGTGCGCACAGCCAGAACGTTATTTTGAGCTGCCAATTTTTGTGCAGGTTCCCCAGGTTGTTATCTAACTTCCATTAGTTGAACACTTTTCGAGCTGAGCAACGTAAGATTTTTGTAAAAATCGATTTCTGTACTGCTGTCAGGTTTGGCAGATTTCTGCCATCTCACTTTTCTGTGTTTCTTTTAGTTTGCTATTTCTTGTTTTTGCTTGGTTTCTTTCCCAAAACACAAAAAGACCAAAAATATTTCTGTTGATTCTCTTCATAATTTGTTTGCTTTAGTTTCTTGCATTTGTTTCGCTTTATTTGCTATTGCTAGTTTGCTATAAGAAAACCCAAAAAGATTTTGCTTTGTTTGCTTGTTTCCTTTTGTTCTTGTTCTCAAATTCGAAAACACCAAAAATATTTGCTGTTCTTCTTTGGTTTGTAAAGTTCATCTTGAGTTCAATGGTCTTCGGTGGCTGGAGCGTGGTTTTCATTTCATATTATCCAAGCTACACAAGTGAAAGGCAATAATGACGATCTACGACAATTGGATTGTGGTGAGAGGCTGGTATGAACTCTATTTGTTTTCATTTTTGTACATATACTCATCCATGTGAGCATGCTTAGTTGGTTCATGTGAGGTATATGTTATTTGAGAAAGTCTAGTAGTTCATGATCTCTCATGTTTAGCTCCAATTTATTAATATGAGTAGCATGTCATGGATGTTTGCTTGCATTGTTTTATTCATAAGTAAGTATGGCATTGTGGTATCCTCCTCTGAATAATTCATTTATATCGACTTGGCACATGCTCACGCATGCATATGACTGAACAAAAAGTCAATTAAGCCTCGATGATCTATATTGCTTCAGAGTTCTTGTATCACTTTTATGCCTCCTTTAATTTATTTTGCCGCAAGCATGATTATGACAGTTACTGCTCTCTTGATTTGTCGCTCCCTAGTCTATTGCTAGCCTTCACTTGTACTGAGCGGGAACGCTGCTCGTGCTTCAAAACACATGAAAACCAAGTTATTCCAGAGTGTCCACCATAAATACCTATGCATGGCATTTCAAACCATTCCAAGTAAATTCTCATGCGCTACCTTTAAAACCTTCAAAATGCTTCTCAGTTTGTGTTTATGTTTCATAGCTCATGAGGAAGTATGTGGTGTTTAGCTTTCAATCTTGTCATTTACTTTTGACGGACTCTCATATGGACTAGTGGCACATCCGCTTATCCAATAACCTTGCAAAAAGAGCTGGCAATGGGATTCCCAGTCCCAAATTAATTAACTTAAATAGACACTCCTCCATGGTTTGTGATTGTTGGACGGCACCCGAAGATTAGGTTAGCCATGGCTTGTGTAAGCAAAGGTTGGGGGGGAGTGTCATCGTCATAATAAAACTAAAATAAAAAGGCACTCCTTCATGGTATGAGATTGTTGGCAGGCACCCGAGGATTCGGTTAGCCATGGTTTGTGTAAGAAAGGGTGGAAGGAGTGCCACATAAACATGCAAATAATTCATGGGAGCCGCTCTTGAAAGTCCAGTTGGCGAGGTAGTTGGTGTACCCATTACCATTCGTTGACAACAACAAACACCTCTCAAAATAATTTTACTCCTGCTTTACAAATGAAAAGCTCTAGCGCATGTTAATCCCTGCTTCCCTTTGCGACGGGTCAATCTTTTACTTTTATGTTGTGTCTCCATTATTTCTTTGAGCACTATCTTGAGAGCACAACTGTCATTCTTAGTATAATATGCTTGTCTCAAAATATGATTGATTGTGGTATAACTTTGATGCTTTTATCTTTGACAATCACTATTTCTAGTCTTTCTATGAACTCCAGAGGTGCCCGGGCATTTATGTTTTGCCAATCAAATACAGGCAAGCGAGATACCACTTTATCATACTCTCTTATGAACATTGCAATCCTGCTTATATACATGATTCATGATGCTTATTATTAATTGTTGGTACCTCTTCATGATTGACATAGCTGTTAGATGATCTTATTTGCATGTGTCTCATTATGAACTGCTTAAGTATTAGCCATAGCATGAGAATATATACATCATATGAGCAAATGTGTTCGTGAAAGTTCTTTTACGCTCAGTTGTTAACTGAATTGCTTGAGGACAAGCAATAAGCTAAGCTTGGGGGGAGTTGATACGTCCAAAACGTATCTACTTTCCCGAACACTTTTGCTATTGTTTTGCCTCTAATTTGTGTATTTTGGATGCAACTAACATGGACTAACGCTGTTTTCAGCAGAATCGTTCAGTGTCTCGTTTTTGTGCAGAAATCCAACTTTCGGGAAAATCCTCGGAATTTATGCAGAAGGCCCTATTTTCCAAGAATACTGACGGAGCCAGAAGGACAACTCAGGTGGAGGCCCGAGGGCCCCACACCATAAGGCGGCGCGGCCCAGGGGGGGCCCGCGTGGCCCTATGGTGTGGCCCCCTCGGCCGGCCTCTGACGCCCTCCTTCGGACTACTTATTGGCCTCGACCTAAAAACGCACGGGGGAAAGTCGAAGTCGCCAGAAACCCTCCAGAACGCCGCCACATCGCGAAACTCCGTCGCAGGAGCCAGAAGTCTCCGTTCTGGCACTCCGCCGGGACGGGGAATTGGAGGAGATCATCGCCGCCATCACCGCGAACGCCTCTACATCAACCAGCCATGTTTCCCCCATCCATGTGTGAATAATTCCCCCGCTGTAGGCCGAAGGGGATGGTAGGGATTGGATGAGATTGGTCATGTAATAGCATAAGATTGTTAGGGCATAGTGCCTAGTGTCCGTAATTGGTACTTTGATGATATTGTTGCAACTTGTTATGCTTAATGCTTGTCACTAGGGCCCGAGTGCCATGATCTCAGATCTGAACATGTTATTGTTTCATCATGATATTCATTGTTTATTGATCTTACCTGCAAGTTGTATACACATGTCGTTGTCCGGAACCGACGGCCCCGAAGTGACAGAAATCGGGACAACCGGAGGGAATGGTAGTGATGTGAGGATCGCATGTGTTCACAGAGTGTTAATGCTTTGCTCCGGTACTCTATTAAAAGGAGTACCTTAATATCCAGTAGTTTCCCTTGAGGCCCGGCTGCCACCGGCTGGTAGGACAAAAAATGTT
Organism: Lolium perenne; assembly: GCF_019359855.2. Classification (NCBI taxonomy): domain Eukaryota; kingdom Viridiplantae; phylum Streptophyta; class Magnoliopsida; order Poales; family Poaceae; genus Lolium; species Lolium perenne. The sequence continues at coordinate 190,608,632 of NC_067246.2, read as the reverse complement.
GTGCAAGTTTCTCATTGCGAGCACGTACGACTATAATTGGAACACATGCCTATTGATTGCTTTGTACTTGGACACCGTTTTATTATTATCTGCAAATGCCCTGCTATGATTGTTACATGAGTTTCTCTCATCCATGCAACGCCCGTCATCCGTCCCCGTGCCTACAGTATTTTAATCCTGCTGTTTACTAAAATCACTACTGCTGTCTTTGTTACTCTGCTGCTGTTATTTCACTACTGCTACTGCTATAAAACTGTTACTACTGATAAACTCTTGCGAGCAAGTCTGTTTCCAGGTGCAGCTGAATTGACAACTCCGCTGTTAAGGCTTCCAAGTGTTCTTTGTCTCCCCTTGTGTCGAATCAATAAATTGGGTTATACTACCCGCGAAGACTGTTGCGATCCCCTATACTTGTGGGTCATCATGGAGACACCTGATGTCTCCTCCTCGACTGCACCCGATCCGAGCCGTCTTACAGGATCGTCATGCCGCATCACCATGAGCAGCCGTGGGCTACTGTCATGATCAGATGACCTGAAAGCCTCAGATGTGCAAGTGCTTCGTCAGTTAACGGACGGTCGAGATGGCAAGGTAAAGGTTGATCGGACGGACACTGTCATCAAACAGCTCTGGCTGTTTTCTTCTGCTTTTACCCTTTCTGTTACTTTCCCTTTTCTTTCCGTGAGCACTCCGTCGAGCTGAGCTGTGGTTATAAAGCTAGCTGATTGTAATCTCGTTTTCCATCTATCAAATTATATGAACAAGCAAACCCTAGCCGCCGCCAGCGCTAAGGGATATCTCTACTTTCTCATCCAATTCTCTATTATCTCACCTTTTTGCTCTACTTTTGCCCTCCTCAAATTCCTTTATATGTATCTGTGGTTCTCAATTATACCAGGTTGTGACAAAGTGTTATCAGAGCTTCGATCTTGGCTCTAGATCTAGATCAGATTTGGAGGTACTGTGGGAATCAAAGGCAAGGACCTAAGATCAAGGGATTGGTAAGAACTCTGCTTCCAGATTGAAACCCTCCTCTCTTCTAGTTCTTGTTCATTTCGTGGATGGGGAAAAGCAAGAATGGTGAGAAGGCAGGGGCTGCAGCCGAAGGAGACAACAAATTCATCACTAGAGAGGAACTGGAACAACTCGGTGTTGATATGCAAAAGAAATTTGACGACTTTGCTCAGGGACATATCGAACTCTCCAGGCAACAAGCAGCAACTTCCATGGAATTCAAGAAAGGCTTCGATCAGTTGGCAAGTATGATCGCGAGCATGAATTCGCATCAAGGTGGAGCAGCTATGGGACCGGGCACGTCAACTCATCAGTCCAGTGTGCAGGGGCAAGGAGATGTCTTGAATGGAAGTACACCTCAAAGCCAATTGCGACCACCTGGAGCACAACTAGGGTTGCAGTCTCCTGGAGGCAACAGAAACCCACCAGCGAAATTGACGAATGTGCAACCGCCCATCATTCTAGGAGAACCAATAGCCGGGATGGAAAACACCACAGCTATATGGAAAGTGAATGTGGAGGGTAACACACACCCACAAAGGGAAAGGATGCATGCAGGTGGAGGCAAAGATGGGTCTGGCCAAGGGGGAGAGGAAGAATATTTTTTTGCAAACCACTATTATCCCCAACACAACCAGTACAAGCCGCAACCCAAGGGCCCTAGACATGACTTTCCTAAATTTGATGGAACCAATACCTGTGCATGGATCAAGAAAGCTGATAAATATTTCAAGCTTTGCCACATCAGTGAGGAGGAGAAGGTGGAAGTGGCCTCCCTGTATTTCACTGGAAAGGCTGATACATGGCTCGAAAACATTGAGTTTGACCTGGAGGATATCTCATGGAGTAAATTCTGCAAGAAGATAAAGAAGAGGTTTGCAGAGGAATCCACTTATGATGTTGTCAAGGTCTTCCATGGCCTGAAACAGTTGAGCACAGTCGATAATTACATTGACACCTTTGAGAGTACTGTGGGAACTGTTAGGAGGGAGAATCCAGAGATACCTGAAACTTATTACATCAAAAGCTTTGTTGCCAGGTTGCAGGATTATGAGTAGCATCATACACAAATACAAAAACTGGGGTCCCTCATTGATGCATATTGGATAGCAAGAAGGCTAGAAGCTTCTAATCCTTTCAGAAAAAGCAGTGGCAACAGTTGGGGACAGAGGGCCAGCTACCAGAAACCAGTGGTAGGGCACAAAGAAGTTCAACTTCCACCTGCGGCCAAACAAGTTGCAACAACAGTTCCTCCTAAGACCAATGAACTTGTGGCTGTCAAGAATGACAAATGTTTTAGATGTGGGGAGAAATGGGTACCTGGGCATAGATTCCATTGCAAGATGAATAAGCAAGTAAGGGCCATGCTAACCAAAGATGAAGAAGATCAAGAATACTTGGATGAATTAAATGCCATAGAGGAAAAAGAAGACCAAGAAGAGCAGGAAGAAGCAGCAGCTCAGATCTCTGCCCATGCAGTACAAGGCACCACGCCTGCTACTAGCACTTCTATATTACACATCATGATAGGAAAAATTAAGGCTATTGCTCTAGTAGACACTGGCAGCTCTGGCACATTTATTGACAGCTGATTTGCCCTCAAGGTAGGATGCAAGGTGAGCAGTGCTAAAACAATGAGAGTCATAGTGGCAAATGGAGCAGAAATGCAGAGTAAAGCAGCTTGTAAAGATTGCCAGTACACTGTCCAGGGGTACAAGTTTAAAAACGACTTCAGGCTCCTCCAACTCAAGGGCTATGATGTGATACTAGGAACTGATTGGATGTTAACCCACAGCCCTGTCACATGGGATTACAAGACAGAAACACTCAAGATAAAATACTATGGACTCAAGAAAGTTGCTTTTGCACCTGAGGCACAAACACTGGAATGCAAAGTCATATCTACAGAAAGAGTAGACAAAGAAATGCTCCAAGGTGTACTAGGAGCTGTGATCTCTGCTCACAAGGCTGTCAACACTAATGACAACAGTGAACCAGTACCTGCAGCAGTAACATATGTGTTACAAGGATTTCAGGATGTTTTCCTAGAGCCTACTCAACTACCTCCTGCCAGAGACTGTGATCACCAGATTGCGCTGCAGCCTGGTACCAAGCCTGTGAACAAAAGAGCATACAGGTTGCCGGCTTACCAAAAAGATGCACTGGAAAAGATCATTGATCAACTGATTAAATCAGAAGTGATAAGAATTAGTCTCAGTCCATTCTCATCCCCCGCAATCCTAGTAAGGAAAAAGGATGGAAGCTGGAGGTTGTGCATCGACTACAGACAGTTAAATGCTAATACCATCAAGAATAAATACCCAATACCTGTGATTGAAGACTTGTTAGATGAATTATTTGGGGCAATCTTTTTTTCCAAAATAGATCTAAGGTCTGGCTACCACCAAGTGAGGATGAAGGAGAGTGATATTGAAAAGACCGCATTCAGTACACACTTAGGTCACTATGAATTTGTGGTGATGCCATTTGGCTTGACAAATGCCCCTGCAACCTTTCAGGCACTGATGAACAAGCTCTTAGCACCATTCTTACGCAAGTTTGTACTGGTGTTCTTTGATGATATTCTCATATTTAGCCAAAGTATGCAGGAACACAGAACACACCTCACTGCGGTACTCAATGTTCTCAGACAGAACAACCTATTTGCAAAAATGAACAAGTGTGAATTCGCTAGAAAAGATAGAATACTTGGGACATATAATTAGTGCCCAAGGGGTTTCTACTGATCCAGTCAAAACTGCAGCAATGCAACAGTGGCCAGCTCCCAAGAATGTTACACATTTAAGAGGATTTCTAGGACTCACTGGCTATTATAGAAGGTTCATCCAAGACTATGGTATCATCTGCAGGCCACTGTTTGAGGCTTTGAAAAAGAATTCATTCAAGTGGGAACAAAGGCAACAAGAAGCTTTTGGCAAGTTAAAAGATATTATGACCAGGGCACCTGTCTTAGCACTGCCAAATTACAAGAAACCATTTATCTTGGAGGCTGATGCATGTGGGTATGGACTGGGCGCAGTATTAATGCAAGATCACAGACCAATTGCATTCATGAGCATGGCCATTGGACCAAAGGCCGCAGCCATGTCAACCTATGACAGAGGCATTGGCAATTATAGAAGCCCTAAAGAAATGGAAACATTACTTTGCTGGTTCTTCCATAGTGATAAGAACTGATCAACAGAGTTTGCGATACATCCAGGAGAAAAAACTCACTGAGAGCATCCAACACAAGTTGCTAGTCAAACTACTGGGCTATGACTACAGAATTGAGTACAAAAAGGGTCGAGAAAATAAAGCAGCCGACGCACTGTCAAGAGCACCAGACATGCATACCACAATGGCTATTACAGCAGCTGTACCAAAATGGATAACTGATGTTACAAACAGCTATGCTACTGACACATACTGCAAAGAACTCATTGCTAAGCTGACTGTTGACAGTACTGCAGCACCAAATTACACTCTCAAGAATGGTATACTTCAGTATAAGCAGAAGTTAGTTGTTGGGTCCGACACTGCTCTCCGGACTCAAATTATAACATCACTGCATGACTCTGCTTTGGGAGGACACTCGGGTGAAACTGCTACCTACCAGAGAGTGAAACTTGTATTCCATTGGACAGGCCTCAAGAAAGATGTCATCAGTTATGTCAAAGAATGTGCAATTTGCCAGAAAAACAAAGCTGAACATACTCCTTACCCTGGTCTACTAAAACCTCTTAGGGTTCCTGACAAAGCTTGGACTCATGTTTCCATGGATTTCATTGAGGGACTGCCAAAATCTGAAGGAAAAGATGTGATTCTAGTGGTTGTTGACAGATTACAAAATATGCCCACTTTCTTCCCCTTAGTCATCCATTTACAGTGAAGCAAGTAGCTGACTTATACCTAGATCAAGTCTCCAAATTGCATGGTCCCCCAGCAATCATTGTGTCTGACAGAGATAGAATCTTCACCAGTGGGCTATGGCAAGATTTCTTCAAAGCCATAGGTGTCAAATTACACCTTAGCACTGCCTACCATCCACAAACGGATGGGCAAACGGAGCGAGTTAACCAATGCCTAGAAGGATACTTGAGATGCATAACTTTTGATAATCCAAAGAAGTGGATGTCCTGGCTGTCATCTGCTGAATGGTGGTACAACACAAGCTATCACACCTCACTAAAAATGACTCCTTTCCAGGCCCTTTATGGATTTGCTCCTCCACAAATTACTGAAGTTGTCCTTCCTGATAACCCACATGAAGAGGTTGTAGATATGCTACAGAAGCGACAACTGGCAAATGAACTCATCAAGGATAACCTCACGAAGGCCCAGGATAGAACAAAGAAGTATGCAGACAAAAACAGAAAAGAGAGAGAATTCAAGGTGGGCGACATGGTCTATCTAAAAATTCAGCCCTACAGACACACCTCCCTGAGTTTGCACCGGTCTCTCAAGCTGCATTCCAAATTTTATGGCCCATACAGAGTCCTGGCAAGGGTAGGCGCTGTCGCATACAAGCTTCTACTCCCTGAAGGCTGCCAACTACATCCCACTTTTCATGTCAGTCAACTGAAGAAACACATTGGCAGTAAAGTAATACCAAGCCCAGAGCTACGGTTGGTTGATGCATCAGGCAATGTGAAAGTTTCTCCAGAAATAATACTTGAAAGAAGGCAAATCCCCAGAAACAACGAGCCTGTCGTCCAGTGGTTGATTAAGTGGACTAACTTGCCTCCAGGAGCAGCTACATGGGAAGATGCAAACTTCATCCGTAACATTTTTCCTCGATTCCACCCTTGAGGACAAGTGTGTTCTTCAGAAGGGGGCAATTGTCATGACCAGATGACCTGAAAGCCTTAGATGTGCAAGTGCTTCGTCAGTTAACGGACGGTCGAGATGGCAAGGTAAAGGTTGATCGGACGGACACTGTCATCAAACAGCTCTGGCTGTTTTCTTCTGCTTTTACCCTTTCTGTTACTTTCCCTTTTCTTTCCATGAGCACTCCGTCGAGCTGAGCTGTGGTTATAAAGCTAGCTGATTGTAATCTCGTTTTCCATCTATCAAATTATATGAACAATCAAACCCTAGCCGCCGCCAGCGCTAAGGGATATCTCTACTTTCTCATCCAATTCTCTATTATCTCACCTTTTTGCTCTGCTTTTGCCCTCCTCAAATTCCTTTATATGTATCTGTGGTTCTCAATTATACCAGGTTGTGACAGCTACATCAGCACGAACTTCCATCGAGCCCACGGCCACCGCGCGGCCTCATTTGCAGCGAGCCATGTCTGGCGGCGGGTGCAGCGTACGCACAATCTGGATCCTCACGCTGCACGACGCGATTAACCTTTTCTAGGTACGCACGGCATGGCAGACACTGTCCCTACCTCGCGAATTTTTGATGAAACACCTGGGTTTCTCGTGGCAGGGTTCGACCCTTCTTATCCCAGGAACTCACCATCCCTCTTCATTCAGGCCTCGTTCGGTTCATGGGGAACTGATTCACGCGTGGAACAACCCACCCAGGGAATTGGGTGAACCCGCTCGTGTCACCCAGACCCCCATTAATCCCTTCCCCTAATTAAATCCCTTGAACCATGCAGAATTTGTGCATTCGGTTACTCCCGGCCGGAGTCCCTGGAAACAGCATCTAATTAAGGCACCGGCATGGTAACGCCACCAATCATGCTCGCGTAGCAGCGATGAGAAAGGGGATCGCTGCTTCATCTTCTCCGGCGTGAAGCGGCAGGGGTGATGGGACCTCGCGTAGGATATGGCTCGGAACGGGCTCCGCAGCAGCATCTTCCTCAGCGCCGCCGCCGTCCTTCCATCTTCGTCAGCGCCGCCGCCCACTCTATCTGGCCGTCCTTCTGTCGCCTTAAGAGCCACCGCCCACTCCATCTCGCCGTCCTTCTGTCACCTTGAGCGCCGCCGCGAGAAAGGAGCGATGTGGCTTTTTTCCGGCCTGTACCGATTCGGGGCGACCAGGCGTGGAATAGTTCCACGGGGTGGGACAGGATATTTTTAATCCTTGCGATTTGGACGGGATTGGGGAGATTTAGGCCGGGGTGGGATCTCGGCGGGGGTTAACCGAACATGTATTTTTGCATGGTCCGGTATTGATTCCCATCTAAACCGATCCCGGCTAATCCACGTGGATTGAGGCCAAATCCCGGCGGGGACGGGACTAACCGAACAAGGCCTCAGGTGGTTTGCAGTGGTGGCGAAACAGAGGCGCATGGGAGGCCGCTGCTGGCTGACTTCGAGAAGCCCACGCCTTTGCTAGCAATGGGAGAAGGTTTGGGTGCTTCAAGTCTCTTCATGTAGCTTGCTTCGGAGAAATTGGTGTGGCTGTGTTAAAGTTAGATACAGAACAACTCAAAATTACCCTGATTTTTCTTGTGCTAGCTTGCTCATTGCTTCATTCTTGTGATCCGTCCAGGTGAAGTTATTTGTAATTTCTAGATCCATGATAACTGCATATTATTTCATATGGAAGAAATAATATACCCTCCTTATATAGTTGTTGGACAATTTTCTTCTTCAGTTTGGATGCTCATGCTTAGGTGGAAGCAAAGATTTCACTTAAAGCGAAGATTTCACTTAAGATATAGGCTATCACAACGTGTTCTGTTATGACCTTATATATGTACTGAATGAAAAATCTTACCTTCCTACATTTTATGCCTTGTCATACGCATCAGTTCGCACTATCTGTGATTTTTTATGATGATTCTATAAGGAACATTATGTAGCTTACAATCTTAACCCATTTTCATTGACGATTTATTTGTTTTCTTCTCATCATTGTGAGGATTTTGCGTCTGTTCGGAATATTTTTGATGGAGCTATTTAGGATTTTTTTTGCAGATGTGCTGGGTACAATAATGTCACTGTGACAACTTAAATGGCCAGTAATCATGGTTTATGGTGGAACTACTAAGGTAATGTTACCCCTGTTTTCTTGTGTTAAATTTACTGATTACTGATGCAGAATGCTCTTTGTTTGATATAGTATTTTTAGATTAATTTGTGGACGTGACTCAAATCTTTGATAAACTGAACTAATTCTGTGACTTACAAATGGCTCTCGGTACAAGTAACAATTTGATGGAGCTATTTGTTCTAGAAACAAAGTTCACTGTAGCTGCCCATATGTGCTTACTGGCTTGTCAATTTAGTTGTAGGCTTGGTCTTTGGAGCTGGTAACCTGTTTCATGATCTGTTAAATATTTCAGTGTCGTTTACATGTTACTGATAATTTTCATACTTCGAGATTTTCTTAATGCACCCTGGACACTTTCAGGCCAATTCATATGCCACAATACCTGCTTTCCACTTAAGTGAATCACCTTTCAGTGTGCCTGAACTGGTATTGAAACAGCAGGCTCAAGGGAATCCACGACAGGGACGGGCCATCACCTACCTAGGTAAGAATCTCAGCATCCTAGACCACTTTCATGCATGTTGCTATTTACTTGATGCAAGTACCGCACCTAGCCAGACGCTTACAATTTAGTGTGTTGATCCTGGCGGTTCACCAAGATTTCTTTATTCTAATCAGTATATTTTTTAATACAATTTCTTTCTTGCTTCCTACTACTCGTGGAAATTGCTTGGTAAATCTTCTATGGTCGAGGCCTGCCGTGAGCTGCTGTTTTTTTTTCTTCTCTAGAAGCATACCCGTTGTGTAATTTCCTTCTCACATTTCTGTCCAGATAATTATGTGTGCTTTCTGATTTCTATGCATCAACGAAATCGAGGTTCAACATTTGTTTTTTGATATTGTGTAAAAAATAGAGAACGCTTAGAGACAATGAACACACTAGGGTTCAGGATGTGATCTGATGAAACAGATGGTAACTCCAACATATATGCGTTGCTTGTGGAACCCCAGGAACTCTTAGGTAATTCGATTCATTTCTTTTGTCAGCAAATGCATTAAAAATATAGTCATGCAAATGAAGCCATTTCTCTAGGGTAACATAAGAACAGATTATTGTGATTATTTGCTGGAACAACTAGGTTATACTTATGGAATACTTGAAGTGATGTAAAGTAGATGTTCGGAAGGTGAAAGTGATGCATTATATATCCCCTTTTATCTGCCGTTTTTAAATATCGATGTGTGTACTTTGCAACTGAATCTCATATTTAGTGGTATGAAACAATGTTGTTCAAAGAAACATACTCAAAGGGATTATAAACCAAACTTCAAATATATACTTTTAAGATAAAAAAATTGTCAAGCAAAAGCTTTAATGATGCAAATGGTGCAATATAATAAAGTATGCCGCCTCATAAAATTATGGCACTACAAAATGTTGTTTTCTGTTTCTCTATATTTATCAACTATTTAAAAATAAATGTGCTAAGTAAGTTAGTGGTTTATCTTGAAGCAAGCTGCTTCATGTGAGGAGCTGGGAGGCTATTTTAGTCTCTGAGTAAATAAGCAAACTAGAGCTTTAAAGTCTCATGTTGTTGCAGAACATACTTTGATGTTTTTGTCCCACTGAACCATTAAGGTAATTATTTATGTCATTATCACTTTACCTCTATTTCTGTTTAGATGTTGTCATATTTTTCATTCTTATCTTGCAATTTTTGGGCACGGCGTCCCAACTACATCTTCAAGCATTGTATTCCGTTATCAGGTTGATTGCACCTTCAGATTCTTGGAGTTCTTTCGAATCAATTTGAAAAGGTGAATTCATAGTAATTTGTACCTTTTGACATTATTTTGAAATGTTGAACTGAGAACACAAGTCATTGTTTAAATAACCTTGTTTCTTTCAATTGGAAGTGGTTCGGCAAGCTCTAATGTCTAACAAAACTTTCCATTTTCTCTTTATCTTTTTTTTTTTTGGTTAGCAGGCAAGGAGGGAGTGAGAGGTCCAGAGTGATCACCTTTCTCGGCGAGGGGGAGCTTAAAGTACAAATATAGGTTGATGTGGTCCTGTTGATGTGGACATGTTCCATTGGCAAGTAATGGTTTTGGTGAAATGATGCAACCGACACCCGTATATTTGCATATAGTACACTGTGTCAAGGGAAGCTTGTTGCCTCTCCATCACCCGTGAAGTTCAGGCTGTGGAGTTATGTGAATATTTAAGTTGATCTAACCTCATACTACAGAAGTTACTAATAATAGAGATTTGTTTAAGATAATTTGAGGTAAAAACTGCTAGCATTGTCTATAATTTTCTGGTTTTGCCAAATTTTGATACTGACTTTTGTACCATATATAGCATGATATTTTGTAGCGACTAGGCTCCGAAACAGAGATACATAGTTCCTCAAAATTCTGTGCTACTTGAGCAAGGCACGTCAATATTTCTGACACTAACTTTTTTTATTTCTGCACTTCTATGTAATGTGTAACGCTTGCCCTCCTTTTTCTATCTGCAGTTTTATGGAATGTGTGATCTATTCCTCTAATGTTGTGGTGCTTCTCCCCTGGTCTCCCTCTATGCAGATCAGAAAAAAAAGCAATGGTATCTTCTATGATCTTTTTGGTTCACATTTTGAAAGATACATGGGCATTGGACATTGCGCCGCTCAATCGGGGCAATTTGGTTCCGTAAACATTGCACAATGATCGTGTTTCTCTTTGCATTCCTATTCATTAAAATATGTGTAGACGTGTAGCATAATCATCCCCTGAAATAGCTGTGCTGATGTGCCTTCCTGGTTTATGACAAATGGGTACTGTGTGATTCAGGTGAGCTGCTTCTACGTGCATACATCCTGCTAAGTCGGTGCAACCAAGTCATGTGTTCTTCTGAGAAGTGTGGTTTTGCCACAAACAGATCATAGGGGACCTTCTGATCATTCAGGTAATTATATTTTTCTTTAGTGCTGCCTTTTTCTAATTGCAGCTTGGTTTCTTCGTTTTTTCATAGAGGGTGTGTCTCTATTAACTAAAAACAATAGTGCACCTGATAATTATTTCTTGACAGGCCTATCATGTCAAGATTGTTTCTGATGTATTACTAACAATGTTTTGTCTGCACAACAAACAAACCAATGGTTGTGTCTATATGTGACATTTAAAAGTTTAAATCTTTAGGTTCCATTATAGCATTGTGTTTATCCTTGGAGAAAGTAGCATAAAGCTGTGTTATTGGCTTTCAATGAATCAGTGAGAGACAAGATTATTTTCAAGTACATAATTACATTTTTGCACCACTCGGTTTTGAAACTTTTTAAAATTACATGAATTTCCCTATTCTCACATTTTAACTTATTGCCATCCACTTAAATAAGTATACTGATTTTGTCTTAAAAGAGATCAGTCTACATGTTTCTATAGGAACTAAAGAAGTGCAGATGCAGCTGACTATTCTGTAGACATAAAAAAGATCCAGCCCTCACAAGCACGATGGTTGATCACAAGTACAATGGCCCTATTCGACATTTTGAATTATTTCCATGCATCCACTTATCCAGAGGTGTGTGTAGTAGGAACTTAGAAGCGCAGATGCAGCTGACTAATCTTGGCCCTCACAAGCATACATGCATGGTTATTGATTCTCCTCTTCTAGATATTTCACAGCTCTTCTTACTAAGTTTATCCTTCATCGCGCCATTAGCTATTTCATGTTTTATTTACTGCCTTGTCAATTTCCAGATACTGCTAGGAACGATTGTTCCAGTGGGCAGATTTTTTTTTCCTTGCAGGTTGTGCCATTTTGTGTTCTGATTGATTTGCAGGGATACACAAGTTAGTTGCTACGGTGTCTCTTTATGGCATGTTCTGTTCTTCAGTTCTTCAATTTGGATTGTGAGATGTAAGCAAATGTTATTTCGCAACATGTTAAGGCGACAAATTGGGCATGGCACTAAAATTAGTTGTCTATGTATCAACTATGATCCTTGATCATTTAAACTTAAAATGCTTGGCCCCTGGTATGCTTGGGTTTGAGCTCAGTTGTCCTAGAGAGTTGCTTGCCACTATTGTTTTTGGTATCACATTTAGTAATATAATTTCCAGATTATCCAAACATGCTCATTATGTATTACCTTGTTTGCAACGTTCCTTTTGGTTTTATATTAATTGTTCAGCTAAGTTTATTTTTGTGTGAATGGTCTAAAAATGCACTTCAAATAATTAAGCTCACGTCCCAGTATTTGGCAAAATGATATACTCCCCCGATCACAAATAAGTGTTGGATATTCAATTAGTAGAAGCTTTATCCTACATCAATACAAAATCTCCGACACTTTTGGATCGGAGAGAGTAATTATTATTTTAGATTATCCTTATTCATTACACACATTTGAATGTGTATCTATTGGTCCTTACATTTTTCAAAGTTTGTCAGCTCACAATGGAATTACTCCGCACCCGTGCTTCACCCTCACTCGCACTTGAGGTTCATTTTCCATTTGTGTGCCTACTACTAAGACCGCTACTATGCTTTATCCATCTTGCTGCATTATTGTGTTGTTCGTACTGTCGATGATGATTACCTTTCTTCAAAGAGGGTTGACTTCATCAGTTGTGCCAGCTGGGTTCAGAGAGGAACCATATTCCCTAAATTTATCATCATTAGAGTTACTAGCAGGTTCTCACATGATTCAGTAGTGCTCTCAAGCATGGTACATAAACATGTTTAGACATACCGAGTCAAAATACAAGGATATCCTCACCCCACCGCAAAGTATCAACTACAGTATGACACATCCTTTTTTTCAAGAGCAACCAAAAGGTGATTGGGATGGGTGTTGATTCCTAAGAGATATTGATGTTTGTTGGCCTTGAATTGCAAAACTACAAGAATCTGTCTTGCTAAGGCCCATGCAATTAGGTCTTGATATGACGGAAACGAGAAATTGTTGCAGGGTTAGAATCAGTGGCACCGGCATCGTGTATCAGTGGTAAACTAAACGTGCAAGCTATTGGTGTTCAGGGCTTCATAGCACGATCTAGAGGTCCTCCATTGCCCCAAATTTTGCATGAAACTTTAGGAGTTCGAAACTATATTATCCTCTGTCCGCACCCTTTTTCTTGGTTTCCATGATCGTCCTCTTTTGGAGCGGTCAAGGTATCTCTAACCTAAAAAAAATTAGCACCTACACCAGTGGCATATCGACAATAGGTTTTTTACCTCAGCCATTATAAAAGATTTTGCAATCCCTTTTGTATGTTTTAGACAAAGGCTACGATCTAGGGTTGTCTCCGGATATTTATGAATATCAACGTGTTGTTTGAACTAATAATCAGAAAAGAAGTATTTTCTTCAGTTATGCATGTGTTTGCAACACCCACATTTTGCGAGATAATAATACATCTAAAATGAGAGGTTGTTGATTTGATGGTTATGACGGACCACAACAAAGGTGTGAGACTTACCATAGAAGAGTAAACAAAAAGATCTAGAACTTGGAACCAAGCAGATGCACAATAATGCATTCTTGTTATTGCATTCGATAGTATCATGTTGTAGTACCTTATGATATATCTGATTTATTTTGAGTTTTCGTGAGTTGTGAATTAGATATATGCATTGAGAAATAAAATTTGAGAATCCGTGGCAACGCACGGGCATTTGTACTAGTTGAAATAAAAATAAAAATAAAAAAAAAAAGTATTTCAGTGTTTTGCGGTGGCGTTTCGGGAACACGGCTACGCACAATCCGAGGAACGAGCTCAATCCGAGGAACGATTTGTGGAACGCGAGTGGAGATGCTCCAAGATCTGCGTCGATTTTGAATGCTCCAAGATCTGCGTCGATTTTGAAACCAAACCCCTAAACTTACCGTTGTTATTCGGTTTTGGCCAAACCACGGGGCGTCGTCCACACAACCTCGGTTCACCCGCATCGCTACCTGTTTCTTCATTTTCCAGTCCCCAAACATCCTCCATCCCCTCCCCTTCCTGCTCCCCAGTCCCCACCCCTAAATTCCTATAGCGGCGAGGATGCCCCGCAAGCGTCGCGCGTCGCCGTCGCCGCCGCCGCCAGCACCAACGCCTCCACGGGAGGAGTCCTCCTCCGAGGAGGAGGAGGAGGAAGCCGCCCCCGCAACCCAAAAGGCCCCACAAAACCCTAAACCCGCTTCCACCGCCGCGTCCGACGCCGATTCATCGGATGGAGACGACGAGGAGGAGTCCTCCGACACGGAAATTGGCGCCCAAGCCTACCAGCTGCGCCAGGCTGCCCGCTCCCCGGGCAAGCCGTCGGCTGCGGCTTCCAAACCCAGGTCCGGCGCAGACGAGGAGGATGCGGCGAGGAAACCCAAGGCCGAGGCCGGGAAGAAGAAGAAGAGGCATGCCGCTGAGTCCCCTCCATCTGGTAAGGCCAAGAAAGCCAAGACTGATGTGGAGGAGAAGGCGGCTCCTGAGCCCGCTCTGCCGGGCAAGGCCAAGAAGAAGGCGCGGCCGGAGAAGGCGTCTTCTGAGCCCAATCCCTCCAGCAGCAAGGGTAAGAAGCACAAGGCCCCAGCGGAAAAGGATGTGCCGGATCACTCGCCGTCCTCCAAATCAAGGCAGCGCTGGACAACTGAGGACGAGATCAAGGTGCTGGAGGCTCTTGCCAGCCACATCAAGTCCAATGGCACCGAGCCTAGTGCTGATGACCTTATTGCTGCTGTCGGTGACAGCCTTGACAGAAAGGACTGTAGCAAGTCGGATGTGTATGAGAAGGTTCGGAAGCTTAAGAGGCGACATGAGGCTGCCGCCAAGAAGGTAGCGAGTACAGGCACCCTGCTGGGTAATGAGGATGAGCTCCGCAAGTTCAATCTCTCGGAGGTGGTCTGGGGAGAAAGGGCTAATAATAAGGTTGCTGCAGCGCCCATGTCTCAAAATGATGGTGCTTCCTCAAAGAGCAAGAAAGGGCGGACTAACAAAGAGAAAGCAGATGGCCATTCGAAGCCTGATGGTGGTACAGCAAAGGAAACCGCCAGTGCCGTGAATGAAAATGTTGGAACTCTGACTGGGAGTAGTAAGGGTCAGGCCACCAAAGAGAAGGTAGATGGAGATATCAAGGGCAGTTTATCGAAAAAGGCTGCCACTGCTGATACTCCTGTTAAGAGTAAGAAGCAGGGAAATCATAAGGAGGAACTGAAAGACCATGCAAAAGCTGGCACTACAAAGGAGGCCACCAGTAGTGCTGCCACTCAAAACGGTAGCACTTTGGTTAGGAGCAAGAGTGGAAAGTCTGACAATAAAGAGAAGAAGAATAGAGATGCAGAGAGCCTCAGACCAGAGGAGGCCACGGCGGTCACTCAAAATGGTGGCACTATTGCTCAGCTTAAAACTGGGGTAACTCATGAAGAGAAAATGGACACGGATCCTAATGTGAAAAGCATGCGCAAAGGGTTTGAGGAATTGCAGAATCTGTACCCAAATCTTACCTCTTACGTGGAGAGCATCCAGGCCCAGCATCCATGTGGGGAGACACTGAAAAGAGCATTTGGGTTCATCGCTGAGGACAAGGCTTGTGCTTTGGAATCCAAGATCAAGAAGCAAAGAGTAGCTGAGATGAAGATGGAGAATCGCCGAGCTGACACCAAGAAGGAGGTGACCAACATGCTCATACGATTGCTGGACTAAACCCTTTGGTGCTATCAAACCATTTATGTGGTATACCTTTCTTCTTACCCTTGTGTTTTTATGTTTTCTCGTGATGATATATGCAAGATTACCTAATATGAACTGAGTTAATGTGCTTCTGAATGCCACTTTTGAAATTTGCAACAATTTAACTATCCTACTTCTATGCAGTGTACTGCAACTAAGTCTAGCTTTATATCTCTCCAATCAAAATCTCACCCAATTTAGAAAACTATGGAGATATTAGGTAGATGCAGATGATCTAGAAGCTTGGTTGTACATATACCGAGTGCACCTGAGAGAAGGGTAAAGGATGTGAGATGGATGACACATCTCATGACTTATGCTCCTATCTAAATACGGTTATACCTTTTTTAATGCACAACATTCATTTCACTAGATTATTGTCTATAGTAAGTTATAGTGCATTGAATGTCCACTCATGAATAATCAATTTTTGGGTGAGTATTTTGCAGTACTCATTTGTAAAACTCTCCTGCAATTATTGATTAAAATAATGATCTTTCAGTGATAGCTACACAAACACATGTGGGGAGTAATATGTTCAATATATATTGTATTTGTGAGTTCCTGACAGTTTAAATATTGTTCAGGACTGAACTATTGGTAATCTTTGATTGTTAATATAGAGTTTCTAGTTATCCCATTTGTGAGTTTGTGGCTGTTCAGGACTGAAATATTGTTCAGGACTGAACTACTGGTATCTCTGAACTATTGCCATTTAGAACATGTTTGATTCTCACTTCTTTGTCTGTTATCCCATAACACCGCAATTCTATACCATTAACCTTGTTTGTTTCACTTTGCCCATAGATAAACCCTGTGTAAACGAGTGCCATCAAATCCTCTACCAGCCAGTCCCCACTGTAAACAAATCGCACTAATGATCCTGAATGAGTTGAGCGAATCCTCCCATCCCCGATCTCCTGCCTACTCCACCTCTGCCGAGTCGCCGCGCTGGCACCAGCGCCAGTGACGGTAAACATTCACACAATGTTCCTTGACTTCCTACTTCAACATCAGTGGCACCTGATGAGGATAAGTGGCTGTGGTGCCAATCGAGGAGCAGCAGCCACAGTCATTCCCCATGTTCTCCTCTGGTTAATGGCAGACAAACATCTCTCCCTCCACATGTAGGTTAGGGTTTTTCCATTCTTGATTGGGTGGGCCGATAGTGTTCATATTGTGTCCTTTATTCTGTATATATCTTTATGTGTTTGTTCATTGATGTGAGAGCAATAAAAGAAAATTTCTTGTTATTTGATCAAATTCGCGATATACCACTAGGAATATTGCAGACTAAATTGGTTAGGCTGATGCAATTTTTGCGTCCGTTATAGCCTGATATGTTAGCCATTGATCAGATTGAGCTTATGCTGCTGGGTTTATATCAAGGATTACCAGTCAGCAAGTTGAACCAAGTCCCCAGGGTACTGACGCATAATCGCGACTAGGACTAGTGCTTGACAACTTGTAGTCAAGCAGCAATGGTGCCAGGTGTGGTGGCGGCCTGGTGACACGCGTCTCGCTGTGGAGCATGCCGTGCAAAGAGCTAGGTTTTCCAGGGGCATACACCACGGGCAGATCCTTATGCTCCAGGCATACCTGATAAGTCGGCCTTTTCATGAGTCGTTTGAACCTAGACTATCCAAAAATAGCCGACAACCTGCCAGCCGGTCGATCGTCTACGCCCATGAGTCTAGTCGACACCCTAGTAGTTACTAGTAGACTGGTCAGTGTTTTGCAAATTAAAAGAAATATATGGTTGATGTTATTATTACCATCTCCAGATCTTGCCAAATAATTTATTCTTATATTAAAACATATCAATTGTGTTCACCTTTATATTCAGGAGTGAATAACCTGATACTATGGTCTCATGCCAAACTGATTCAACAATAACTTGAGTTTACTTCGATATCTAGCTCTGGTTAGATGATTTGCCATATTTGTTTCCATGTTGATTTAATTTGCGACATCCATGTTGATTTATTTGCAGCATCCATGCTGATTTAATTTGCAACATCCATGTTGTTTTAATTAGCAACGTTCGAACTAGCAAGAATGATACTATTCATAGTAAAAACAAGCATGGAACTATCTTTTAAGGTGGCACTTTTAGGTTGATTTAATTTGCAAAATCCAACTCAGCTTAACTAGGAAGTTTCTAGATTTGGTTTGCTTCTCATCCTATGGTTATTATTTGCATTGGCTTACAAAAGGAAATGTTGGAAACTTGAGAGGCTTACGGCAACCACAGTGTATGCCAAATATGGGTTCCAAATGGTGAATTTCGCTTTTGGCATTGGTTCCCACCATTGTAGAGGGCATTGTCATAGCCAAATATTAGAGCGTGGGAGCAAGTAGTTGCTCCTACAGCCAAATTTCTCCTCTCTCTAATCTCTCTTTGTTGTGGGCCATGAGAGAGAACATTTATTATTTTGGCAATCGAAACCTAGCCATTTGACACCAAAGCCATTTTTCATTACGTGGCATATTTGGCCTTTGGCAACACTTTTGTGGATGCTCTTAGAATTAGAGAGCTTAAAGGAGGGCACTTGTATCAACTAATTAGTGAAAAATAATTTTGAAAAGGCATGAACCTTGTCCTAGTTAAACATGACTAGTTTTCACTGATGACCTAACAGGAAGATACTAACAAGAAGATACTGTACGTGCAGTTATCTATCTGCCTGGAAATTGTTACATCCGTAATCTGCAATCTGAAATTGAAGTTACGTGCTAGCTCCAACAATATATATTGCTTAGTCATCCATATCCTCCTTGATTAAACAAAACATATATTTGTGTCGTGTAGATGCAATATTGCAACAGGGCCAAAGAAATATACTGTTTTTGTGTGACTGTATTAAGCTTATACATCTTCTCCTGTTTATTGGTAGATGAAGAAAACTTGAGAGGCCGATAACGAAGTTGCTTTGGAAGACTGGACCAAGATCATTGAAGTTTGATTTTGCTTTTGATGGTTATGGAAGTGATCATTGCAATCATTCAGCGCCTTTTGAAGTGTAGTTAAATTCTGACCTTGTAGTGGCTTTCTACACTTGAACATGTAAAGTGCTCTCAAATTCTTAGTTTATGTTTACTTTGAAATCACGCAGTTAATTTGTAGTTATGTCTTGAGATTGTGATGCATGAGTGTTGATACATGTTAAACTGCAGTTATGAAGCGTAGCAGTTTGAGTTCCGTGCTTGAGCAGTTCTATTACATTGTACCTGGAGCACTTGAGATTTTTTTTTGGGTGTGTTTACTTGTCGTGCAACTTCCTGAATCAAACACTGTTTTTTTCTCGATAAAGGGCACTTTATTACTTAAATGGTTTAAGCATTATACCTAGCCTTTGCATAACTAAGATGTACACAGTAGGATAAATCCAACCGTAACAAGTTTTTTTTAAACCCTAAACTGCCATGAGGTCTTGCACCGTAGATGGGCAGACGGAAGGGATGGTGCTGGCCGCCATCTACCAGGGGACCCCGGATGACGCCGTCCTCTTGCTGGTCAGTAGGGATGGCGCTGGAGAGGATTTACCTGGGCGACGCCTCATGCTAGGGAGGCCAAGGTGAGAACCTTGAAGACAGAGCTTGAGGTCCTCCAGGTGAAGGAGTCGGAGACGATCTGCGACCTAGCGTGGAAGGTGAGGCGCATCCTGGTTACGATCCATTTCTTGCGTGGGGAGGTTGACGAGTCCAGCTTAATCGCCAACATCCTCATGATGGTGCCATCGAGATTCAGAGACACCGTGGCCGCAATGGATCAAGCTACGACGATGACGGAGGTCATTGAGAGGCTACAGGTCCACGAGGAGGTCATCTGTCACCGCCTGCTCCAGGAGGCTAACCCCTTCAAGACCAATGACAGTGAACTCATGGTGGCGGTGCATGAGGATATATGTTTTACGAACATTAGCACTGAATGACGATTGATACAGAATGCTGAAGAAGCGAGCTCCAGAAAGTATATGATTTTTATCTGTTATATATATAGTGAAATTAGTACTGAATACACTGCCATCAGGACCATGACCATAAATCTAGTTTTCTACATAGAAACACCGATATAATCTGTACTGTGTACTTCCTATTTCATGTTGCAGGCGGTTGCTAGTATGTAAGGAGCCGCACAAAGCATTGGAATCAGCAGCGGTGATTTTCAGTTCTGCTCTACAAAATCTCTTCCCCTTAGAAGTACAGGCTTCCTCACCACTGCTCTTTCTCGAATTTGAGAAGAGTCCAAGGCGATCCATGGAACCCTGTGACGTCTCTATATTGCTCCTTGTCTACGTTGCCCCAGAGTTCACATGATCAAATAAAAGAGCTCATGGCGTCGTATGTTACAGTGTTTGTAGGATTGTTATCTGTACAAAGATGAAGTTGGGAGATTTTGTACTCTCCACCCCGACAGGTTTCTGAAAGAGGAGGAACAGCGTACGACCCCAGCACTCCTTGGATGATAATTTTGTACGTCGCCTCGGTGAAGTGCAGTCCGTCCCATGAGATGTACTTCGATGGGTCAGGGCACACCGTAGATCCAGGGTTTCCGCACATTACCGACAGAGAGCAGTTGTGTGGGGCATCACTTCCGCAGCATGAGTTCCGTGGGACAGTAAAGCCTGCAATACCATTAGTCTTTTGTTAGTACATGTGTGTGCTCAGCCCTGCTTAGACACATGGAACTAAAAGGTTGGAATACAATATCAGATTGCTAGTGAAAGCTGGTATGTCTAATGTTCCATGTGGATACGCTCAACAGGCTCAGGCTTAGATTGGCTACTATGTGTTACTCCTTCCGTCCCATAATATAAGATGTTATTTCATCATATCAACTCCTATATTGGTTGTAATGACATTTTATACTACGGGACGGAGGGAGTAGAACTTAAGATATCTGAAATATGTAGCAAGGCTATGTACAGGAGAAACAAAACAAGGTCGATTTAGATATCTGCTTACAGGACCGCAGGATGGGTTACACCATTAGGATCATAATTAGCTAAAGATAAAAAAAGTAACAGCAAATATTAAACTGCAGGGTATTGCCAGGTAAAAGGAGTGATTCTCATTGTGCCGTCCATTGGGTACGAATTATCCCAGATTCACTAGTCAAAACAGAATCCAAAATGATATACTACTTAACAACCGCTTCGCTATTGTTCTTTAACGTATTATCCACTACCCCAGTTTAGCTCAATGTAGCTGCTAGCCAGTTACAGACATGTTATTTTTTTACAGATTATTACTGTGGCTGGTTTACAGATTCACGCCTAGAAAACATGCTTTCCCATATTGATTAAAGATTGTGTATCATGAAGGCCAATATGCAGGTTCTATGGGCAGTCAATAACCATGGGTTCAACCTTAAGCAATACCACTAGCATACAGTCACATACTATCAAATATGTCTTGCCTATAATGCTGTTACCATCAGTTTTCCCTAAGCGATGTTCATTGATAAAGTTAACAAACTACATTCCAGTTTTGGCAAAAACTTTTTGAGGTCCGTTTGAGTCACCGAAGGCCTATATGAGCTATAACATTGTCTTAAATATTTTTACCACTTCACAGCATGCTCCCTATTTTATTATTGCTATATGCTTGGAAGCGGAACTCACCAAACTGGAGTGGGGCACGAAATATGTTCATTGTAGCACCATAATAATCAGCATAAACGATAGATACATCAGGATGAAGATTCCTGATTTTCTCCAATTCTTCCTGGAGCAACTGATTGTGTAACTCGGTAAATTCATTTAACCACTCGATGCACTCTGTTTCTTTATTATAGTAACCCTCCTTTTCGCTTGGAAATATTGCGAGATACAGTGGGACACATCCTATTGGAAAATTTCCAGGAACAACAAATTTCTTTGCTCCAAGATTTATAAGCTCCTGCAAAATAAATTGTGAATACAGATACATGCAGGCTTCCCACTAAGACCTCGCAGGAAAGGCATGTGCATCTACGTACCGTGATAGCTGAGCCTATGGCGCCAATAACATTAGGAACAAGCTCATGTAGCTCATCAAGTGATTTCCCCCTGACAATTAGATGGTTGTAATCATTCCCACCTACCTCTCCAAGTAGGAAAAGCGATTTGGACATCATATCACTGCGTTCTGCACAGAAGTAAAAAACTAATGGATTTAGTAATTTGATGTTACCCCGTATTTGATATTAATTACACTACAAAGACAAGTGAAAATTATACTCATGGTATTGAAGCAAGAAATAATGTGGTAACATCAGAGATGGAACAAATTGGGATCCCGGGTATCAACTTGGCAGTAAGTTTTGTGTCTTTCTCATGCATGCAATTTGCAGCTATTCAATAAGACAATCAGATGATATGGCTTTACTTTGTAAACTTAACAAACATTTTCTAACATGGTGCTTCCTGAATAATAGATATCTTCTACCAATGTGCCTCAAATAACTCTGCGGAAGCTCTCAACCCAACAAACTTAAGGACAACCATGTTACACCTCATCAGAAGGCTCAAACTAGATAACTGAAGCACCATTTATATCTGAAATTTCTCTTTCAATAGTCACTAACACGGTGTGACCCTAAAACAGTGTGGCAACTATCAACTGTAACACATGCACCTTTTTGGTTGCCATTAAATACAGCAAATTAATCCCATTGAACAGAGAATCAGGCCAGCTTTTCAGCATGGTTGCCACTGTTTGAGTCTATTTTCTAACACAGTGTTTCATAAATAATACTCCCACCAACGTGTCACAAATAACTCCGCAGAAAGCTCTGAACCCAACAAAATTAAGGACAGCCATGTTACACCTCATCAGAAGGCTCAAACTAGATAATTGCAGCACCATTTTATCTTTGAAATTTCGCTCTGAATAGTCAACATACACAGTGTGACAACTATCAACTGCAACACATACGCCTTTTTGGTTTCCACTAAATGCAGCAAATTAATCTCATTGAAAAGGCCACTGTGGGGGTTCCAAATTGGCTCGTGAGCCTGTATCACTTGCTTTACAGTTATTCCTAAATCTGTAAACATGCAATGGTTGCATACTGGGGAATTTCATAGAACACTTGGCTGGAATAAGTAGTTTCGGCTAAACAGGATAGGCATAACAAAAAGACACCGGAAGGCGCGTACATACCTGACTCAGTCGAGGCGATGGACGGAAGCAGCTTCTTGAACCACTGCATTTGCTCGTTAAGGGAGTGTGGCGTCCATGTAGGCTCCACTCCACGCTCCCGGAAGAAGGAGTAATCGAGTGCAGTCGCCCCGCCAACCGCAAAGTTGGCACCATTCAGGAATTCACCGCCACCAAGATAAGGTGGCACGTATGGCAGCCCAAATGCTTCAGCTGGTGATAAGTCATAAACAAGCACACGTCAGGGGACCATTTGAGGAAAGTGGGTAAGATGCAGAGAACATGAAGAAGAGGCACCCAAAAAGCAAATGGAAACAGGAACGCTGAAAGCCTGTTATGGAAAGGGTTGACCACGTGACGGAGGCAATACATCGGTGGACGGTGGTTGGAGCAACCAGATTGTATGGCTGTTCACGGAGATATCAGATATGCCATGATGGTCCAGTGGTTGGGGAGAAACTTTTGGGGGTACAATACACCCTGTCCAATCCCCTGCCCAAGCATGGTATTTGCATTTGGTTCGTTTCCTCCAGTATATAGTATACACTGAAAAATTGAAGGCACTATGGTACGGTTTGGAGAAAAATGCCCCATGTTATTAAATTAGGAACCTCTGCAGCTGGGAACAGGCTCTTGTTGGATGGAGCCAGGCATACACAAGCGGCAGGAATTATTGTGCATGGTATGTATTGTCAGCAGACCCCGCTTGCAGCGAGGCTCCTACGATGGAGGAGACGGTGCTGAGGAATACATTAGTACTTTGAAGATGATGAATCCGTTACTTGAAGAGAAATGAAGCGCGTGGCGACTTCCCCGTCACCGCTCACCCAACAGGGGATGAGTGGAGTATTCAGGGAAGGTGACAGAGGAGCTAATCGCCCCTGTTTACCGCTGAGCAGAATCCGCCATCATCAATCAGGGATTAAACTCTTGAGACATTTTTGCGTGAATTGGAAAACTCTGTGGAGCAATGAAGTTGGATGATCCAACAACGCGAGCAGAAGAAACAACAAGAGAATCAAAGCAGCAGGATACAGTAGATATATGGGATAATCGAAGAGAGAGAAGAACCAAGTCAAAGTCAGGAAACAGGTAATAGCAGTAGGTTATTATTATTAAAACAATTACCGAAGAAATCGAGTAGGTTTCGGCCGTCGGAGTATCGTCCGGATGGGCGGCCGAAGAAGGTCTGGCCGTAGGGGAGGCGCTTGGCGGGGTCCGGGAAGTCGTCCGGCACGGAGAGGATGAAGTTGCCGGTGTCAGTGAGCGAGTCCCCGAAGCTGAATATCCTGTCGAAGCACACCCCTCCCGCCGCGGTCGGGGCCGGCATCGCCAGCAGCAGCGCCGCCAGCGCGCCGGCGGCGAGTGCGGAGGCGGCGAGGCGCGCCGCGAATGCCATGGCCGGCCCGGCGGGACGGAGGCGAGCCCCCGGATTCGTGGGAGGAGGGAAGGGAGGAATGGGGAGGAGCAGGCAGGGTTGGCCGTTGACGTAGGGGACAGGAGGGGGGTCGCGGTTTTAAAGGGGATCCCCTGCCCTGCCTTCCTCTTGCTCCAGTTGCTTCGATTTGGAATTTCTTTCCTTTATTTTGCGACGATGTTGTTACGTAATTTATTTGGGTTTCCGGGCCCAGATGTCCGTCGCGTGGCGTGCGGTGGTTGGCCGGTGGCGTAGGCCGTCGCCCCACCCCATGCGCTGACTGGCCCCTACAGGTTCGGGTTCTCCGCCCACGGCGTTCTTCCGCGTCGTTTCAGCCGCGCACATTCATCTCGTGAAATAAGTGTACATTTAGGTTTTTTGTTTAGTCAAACTCTTTAAACTTTGATCAAATATATAGGGAAAAATAGTAGCATTTATGACACTAATTTAGTATCCCGAGATTCGTTTTGAAATGTAGTTTCAAATTATACCAAAATCTCATTATATATGTTGCTACTTTTTTTTTTCATGGTTGGTCAAAACTTAAAATATTTGACTTAGTACAAAAGCTAGATGTACACTTATTTATGGACGGAGGGAGTAGGAGCAATCTGCCATGGATGATGGATGCTAGTATGCTACTGCTCTCGACTTTGTTCCTAGCTATATTCGTGTCTCCTACGTTCCAAAAAGACAGAAGCGCAAATTTCGTGCCGGCCCAACTGTCGAGCGTCACAGGGTACCATACCCGTAGGGCTATCGAGGAGGAGCCCGCGTACAACTGTAAAATTTAGAACTTGCTATCATCTTGCTTCATAGGCACAAATTTACTTGTGCACAAAGACTAAATCATTTAAATTATAGGGCTTTCTATTTCCGTACCCTTGGATCATTAGTTGTACTCAGTTTTCTCTAACTTCTTAGCTTTTTCCAAGTTTTTCCCAAACCCTTGTGTGAAACCCGTAAGATTCCCGTTTAGTTGACTGTTCCGTGCTGACGTGTGGGGTTGTGTCGTGTGGGGCTGGTAGAAAGGGACCGCGTGAGACATACGTGAGCAGGAGCTGGGTTCTATCTGTCTCGGCCCAAATTGGCATCCCTTTTCCCCTCTTTCTCTCTGTCTTTTTTCACCAAATTATTATCAAATCTAGAGAAGCTTTCATTTATGTCCTTCTTCAATTATTTGTGCCCTTTGGCCCTCGTTTCCAATATGGCAGCAAATCTAGTACTCCCTCTGGTCCATATTAATGACCTCACCTATCTTGGTTCATATGTACTCCCTCCGTGCATGTATATTTGGTTGCCCTTTTCTTTAATTCATCTACTTTAGTTTGCATATACCCTAGATTTTTGTGTGTAGGTTCACTCTTTTTAGTTTGAATGCAGTTCACTCTAAAAATATCTAGTTAAATCTAGAAGTAAATCTCGATGCTAATGTACGATAAATTCACATCGTCGTAATAGATCGAGAAAACAAAGTAGTGCCAACAAAGTATAGTAGAATAGGGATAGATAATAGGTAGATAATAAGCTGCATACAGCAGCAAAAATAATACTTAACAGGTTCTTAGGTTCTTCATAGCACCAACATATTAACAACAACAAAATAAAAAGCTGCTTTGCAGCAGCAGCACACGTCCTGGACTCCGCCTACTTCATCTGGCTCCTCTAGTTCTTGCTCCCCTGTCTCTTGATCTTGGGCACCTTGAGCTTGATCGGAGGCATGCGCCCGGCAGCGATCTCCACCCGCTGGAAGTTGCGGAGGTGAATGCCGAGCGCCTTGTGCTTGGCGCGGAAGGAGTATACGTTCACTGTCGCGCCAACTTTGGGGAAGGTCCTTCCGATGTCCTCGGCATGCGTGAGGAGGCAGTTGAAGTCGGTGCCGCCGAGTCTCCTAGTGCAGAAGGGGCACTTGTAGACACCTTTGGCGAAATGGGAGGCGAACTGGCCGACCTGCAGCCTCCGCATCACCTGCCGAGCCTTGGTGTGCTGATCATCCTCGTCGTTGCCGACGTCGCTGCCAGACACCTGATTCATATCAAACGAAAACTATGAACGAATGAGTTGCAACATAACAAAGTTAGGAAAAACGGCGGCATCCTCAGTTAGATTGAACACGATTATATATCTACAGGGACGGGGTCAGCGAACCAAAGTTCATGCACAACAGATTTGTACACAGCAATGGTTCGCTGAACCCACTCTGTACAAATTTGTGCCCAACGATTCATCATAGGTAAAGAAATAAATTTCAAATCTGAATAAATTAACCGAACGGCCGAACCCCAAATCTTAACTGATTGAGATCACATGATTACTTGCATAAATTAACCGAACGGCCGAACCCAAATCTTAACCCTAAATGTTAAATGATTGAGATCCCATGATTACTTGCATAAATCAAGAAGGGATCAAATCAAAATAGAATAAAATCGACGCAAATATTAACTCAATACTCATCCTACCTACAGATCGGCACTAATAGTTACTAGGGAACCAACAAAAATAGGGTTAAAAAGGAAAGGGGAACAAAAAAGGGAGCAAACCGTAGTTACCTCGTTCCAAGGGTCGTCCATGCAGGTGTCGTAGGGGATCGTCGGACAAATGTACGGCACCTGCTCATAGGGGTCCCATTCTGGCGGGATCTGACCGCCACCGGTGGCAGCCTCCGATGCACCGGCGGCGGCGATGGCCGTAGAGGGGACGACGTCGAGCATGGAGGCGCCTCGCTTAGAGGGGATGACATCGAGAACGGAGGACAAATTCGCATTCTCCTTGTCCATCGCCGGCAGAGGAGAGGGAGAGGTTTTTTTCTTTGGAGAAGATGATGGGAAGTCAGAGGCGGCGTTGCGTGAGGGAGTGAGAGTGACAGTGAGATAGTGCGAGGAGGCGAACATGGAGAGGCATCTATAAAGGCGAGGGGTCCTAAATGCGACCCACGTCCTACGCGTGCACGGTTGCACGTCTACACGTCTTCGACTTCTGCACCACGACACGCGTCCACGATTGCACGTCTTGAACTTCTCCACCGCGATCCGCGTCCTACGCGTCAACAATTGCACGTCTTCCACTTCTGCACCGCAACACGCGTCCTCGAGTCTAACCCTCGAAATTTAGATATACTCAGGTATACCCTCGAGTCTTATACTAGCATTTTTTATGTGCTCAGTTTTCCCCTTGAGTGACAATACTGGCTAGTGCAATATACTCAGTTATACCCTCAAGTGGATGGTCAACAAATGGATTAAGCTAGTTAAATGAGTCATTTAATATGCAAAAAAATTCAAAAAAGATAAAACCATAGTGGCACTTACTCATGGAGTCTTCTTACGCGACTGCCACGTTGGGAACCATAACAATCATAGATAAATCAAGTTTTACCACAAATTGCCACTTCTCAAATCACCTAGTAGCTATGAAGTTACTTGGATTTCCACAATAAGCCCTTCCCAAAACAGCTTTCCACAAAACATAGCCCTTCCCAAAACAGCTTTCCCCAAAACATACTTTGTCTGAATGAGGCCACAATTTTCACACTCATGCATATTTGTATTGCAAATAGTTTGAGGTAGGCCAAGATGGGTTTCATTGTACAAAACACACATTTTTCATTTTTAAAATCTCATATTTGAATCCCTTAGTCTGTTTACTACTCACGTGCCCTTGGTTTCTTGATACTACTCAGTTTTTCCCTCTCCCTTCACAAATTCTCACAGACGCCCAACCTTGCCCTGATTGGTCTAGCCCTTGTCCCGCTGATCGTTCCCACCGACCGTTGATCGTATGATCTAACGGGCAGGATAACCCCCCTCTCTCTCTCTGATCGGGGCCAACCACCCTCTCTCTTTCTCTGTCGGTGGCTAGCTTCCACCCTCTAGCAAGTTTGGTTTTCTGTATTATTTTTCACGCGCTAAAAATTATAAACTCTTTTAGGCATTACTTTTCTTTTAGGGAATATAGTTTGGGATATAGTTTTGGTTATTTTAAACGTCCCAAAAATGGTATAATTTTGGTATAAACATGAGGCATACATATTTGTGGGATTTCGGTGGATGCATTATTTGTCACCCCTCTAACAATTATCAACTTTCTTTAGCATTCCTTTTCTTTTAGGGAATATAGTTTTGGTAATTTGAAACGGCCCAAAAGTGGTACAATTTTGGTTGAAACAT
Source organism: Lolium perenne (assembly GCF_019359855.2). NCBI lineage: Eukaryota > Viridiplantae > Streptophyta > Magnoliopsida > Poales > Poaceae > Lolium > Lolium perenne. Next base: position 190,580,294 of record NC_067246.2, on the reverse strand, counting down.
GAGGCATACATATTTGGCATTTTTGGGGGATTTTGGTGAATGGATTATTTATCACCCCTCTAACAATTATCAACTTTCTTTAGCATTCATTTTCTTTTAGGGAATATAGTTTTGGTAATTTAAAACGGCCCAAAAGTGGTACAATTTTGGTTGAAACATGAGGCATACATATTTGGCATTTTTGGGGGATTTTGGTGAATGGATTATTTATCACCCCTCTAACAATTATCAACTTTCTTTAGCATTCCTTTTCTTTTAGGGAATATAGTTTGGGATATAGTTTTGGTTATTTGGAACGTCCAAAAGTTGTATAATTTTGGTATAAATATGAGGCATACATATTTGTGGGATTTCGGTGAATGCATTATATGTCACCCCTCTAACAATTATCAACTATCTTTAGCATTCCTTTTCTTTTAGGGAATATAGTTTTGGTAATTTGAAACGGCCCAAAAGTGGTACAATTTTGGTTGAAACATGAGGCATACATATTTGGCATTTTTGGGGGATTTTGGTGAATGGATTATTTATCACCCCTCTAACAATTATCAACTTTCTTTAGCATTCCTTTTCTTTTAGGGAATATAGTTTGGGATATAGTTTTGGTTATTTGAAACGTCCCAAAAGTGGTATAATTTTGGTATAAACATGAGGCATACATATTTGTGGGATTTCGGTGGATGCATTATTTGTCACCCCTCTAACAATTATCAACTATATTTAGCATTCCTTTTCTTTTAGGGAATATAGTTTTGGTAATTTGAAATGGCCCAAAAGTGGTATAATTTTGGTTGAAACATGAGGCATACATATTTGGCATATTTGGGGATTTCGGTGAATGGATTATTTATCACCCTCTAACAATTATCAACTTTATTTAGCATTCCTTTCCTTTTAAGGAATATAGTTTGGGATATAGTTTTGGTTATTTGAAATGTCCCAAAAGTGGTTAATTTATGTATAAACATGAGACATACATATTTGTGGGATTTCGGTGAATGCATTATTTGTCACCACTCTAACAATTATCAACTATCTTTAGCATTCCTATATTCCCTAACACTTATTTGCCCTTATTTTTTTTGGTAATTTCGATGAATGCACACACTAACTTTGAAAACAACTACAAGTACATTAAACTGAATAATGGATTTGTAACAAGGGATCCCTTGTAACAACTTCTGGCGCCTGATGAGCAATGATAAGAAGCCGATCGCAATTATACAACAAAAAAAACAACCAACCATCAGATTAGCTTGCTTCTTCAACTCGATCAGCTGCCTTAACTGCTTGTTTATTTGTCTTTAATTCTCCCTTCACTTCCACCAGTTCTGCATTGGGAGCATTAGGCATAATCGGAAGGGCTCCTCTCTCCGCCGCATTCTCTACAACAAGTCCCCCTCCCAAATTGCGCTCCCCAATAGCGCCAATTGATTTCTGCAATTGAAGCCTCTGAACGTACACATCGATCCACTCGAAATGCCTGCATTTCTTCAGGATATGAAAACAACAACGTGAACCCTAAATCCCAAATTCGAGGGAATAACAAGAAAATCAAGAGAAAACAGAGCAATTGGAGCGAGATCTAACCTTATCCCCCTCTCTATATGGCAAGCTCTCGCATGCAAGGAATTCACGCCCACGGTTGTCGTTGTCGTCCATCTTACAGATCGACCGCTTCAGAGGCTCCTGGCGTGGGCAGTCAAGGCATCTTGTCAAAGGCACGGGTCCATACTGTGGCCATGAAGAACGGGAGGTCGAAGAGAAACTAGACATCACCCGCCTGCCGGAGAAGAGCTACCGCTGGCGGAGAAGAAGAACAATGGGGCGCGGGGAAAGAAAGGGGAAGCAATAGCACGGGCACGGGGCTAGCTCGGGCTCCCATTTTGCAACGGTCACCTGGGTAAGCTGTGGGTCCGGCGCGCTAACGTGGACAAGTTGTGGGTCCCACGATGATCTGGATAAGTGGAGATGTGTCCACTGCGGGGCACCAACAACGGCCCCACTAACGGTCAGCTTAACGGGATTCCTCCCGTCCGAGCTCCTTGAGAGGGTTTCAGACAAGAGCTTGGGAAAAACTGAGGAAAAACTAAGCGGCTGGGGGAAAACTGAGCACAACTAAGGACCCGAGGGCACAAAAATAGAAAGCCCTAAATTGTATCGATATATGAGGACCTAACTCCCTTGCATTGCCAGGCGAGTTGATCTCCGTGTTTCTCTCATGGTACCAATAGGACATTACTACTAACCAATTATAATATATAGATAATAAAAATTAAAAAAAACTATCATTTTTGTATACTTTTCCCGTTATATTTCTACCACATGTATTATTCAATCGGTCGGATCATATAGATATCTCTTCAATATAACATAGGTCATTGAAAAGATCCCGGATGACTCACTAGAGCCTAAAAGCTGGTGCGTTTGGTAGGCTACACGCTTTTCTTGGCTCAGTCTGGCGGTGCTGGGGTGGGCATGGTTAGGCAAGAACATGGACTGGGCCATCTTACAGCATCTCCACTCGCTCTCCCCAAAGGCCCCCAATATCCGATTTAGGGGCGTCATCGCAGAAAAGGCACCCAACCGCGATCCTCAAGTTTGTTTTTCCTCCGGCGCGGCCCAACTCTTCACCCGACGCCCCCAAGCCAAACCCAATCTACATGGGGGCTAGCAGGGGCGCCGGCGGGGCGAGAAAACGCCATGGGCCAGCCCTATCGACGACCAGAGCCAAAAACATCTAAACATTTCCCCCCTTCTCGCCCCGCGACTACTGTCGCTGCCGCAACTACCCCTCAACGCGACGGACCATTGCCGCCAGTGGTATGGGGAGGGCGAGTGGAGATGCTCTTATGCACCTTGTTTGATATCCAGCATGAAAATGGCTTGCATTGATTGGGCCACTATCCGAACTTGTTTGGTAGGCTGTGCATCTCCTATTTGGTCCTTGGAGTGCAAAATAACTTTGTTTGGGTGAGCTAAAATTCTAACTCTACAACTACGAACAAAAATGTGAGATAGTCCAATATCACTCCTCACAGATTAGCTTGATTCTTTTTAGCTTATTGTTATTAGCATTCTTTGCTTGAAACATATGGTGGATGATGTACTCAAGGTTTCTCTTTTCCTCATTCATAGCCTCCTTTTTATGATCCCAATTCCCCTTTCTCGCCTTCATAATCTTTGCTTGAGATTTATGCACTTGCTTGAGCATATGAATCTCATCCTTCAACTACTTACTCTCCATCTCCCCAACTCCTTCTCAGCAATTGAAGTGATGTCCTTAGTCCGATCCAAGTTCTCCTTCACAACTCTTTTCTCAGCATCATCCATCAGTTTCTTCACTTCAACAACAAGACTAGTATATTTCTTCTCAATCTTGATCTTCTCAGCATCTATCTCTTCACCAAATTTGCATTGCCAACCCTCTCGTCAATCCCTGTCAACAGCCATTCTTGATCCACCCTGTAGGGATTCGTAGCATTGAAAACAAAAAAATTCCTACCGCAAGAACGAATAACAAGCCAAGATCTAATCTAGTAGATGGTAGCAACGAGGTGAAGATCAACATACCCTTGAAGATTGCTAAGCGTTAACGAGATAATTCTCGTGGTGGATGTAGTCGATCACTTGCCGCTTTCAAAAGCGCGTAGAAGATCTTGATGGTGCCACAATCGGGCAGCACCTCCGCACTCGGTCACACGTACGGTGTTGATAAAGACATCCTTCTCCCCGTTCCAGCGGGCAGCGGATGTAGTAGATCCTCCTCGAAATCCCGCCAACACGACATCGTGGTGACGGTGGTGGTGGATAACTCCGGCAGGGCTTCGCCGTAAGCGCTGCGGGAGAAGTAGGAGGAGGGAGTAGCTAGGGTTTTGGGAGAGGGGGGTTGCTTGGGCGCCGGCCTGGGATCCCTTTGGTGGTGCGGCCAAGGTGTGTCCAGCCCCCTCCCTCTCACCCTCATTATATAGGTGGAACCCCCAAGGGTTTGCCCAAAATCCAAATAAGAGTCCAACTCAAAAACTTCCATATTGGTGAAACCTAGGGGAAGTGGGACTCCTCCCTTTCCTTCCTCTATGGATGGCCATGGTGGTGGAGTCCACCATGGACTCCACATTCCCCTTTGGTCGGCCTAGGGTTGGTGGAGTCCATACGGGACTCCACCTTCCATGGTGATTTCTTCCGGAAGGTTCTAGAACATTCTAGCGCCTTCCATAAATGCCCCGGATCATTTCCAAACTTGGACAGTGACTTCCTATATATGAATCTTATTCTCCGGACCATTCCAGAACTCCTCGTGATGTCCTGGATCTCATCCGAGACTCCGAACAACATTCGAACTCCATTCCATATTCCGTATCTACTTAAAACGACATCAAACCTTAAGTGTGTCACCCTACGGTTCGAGAACTATGCGAACATGATCGAGACTCCTCTCCGATCAATAACTAATAGCGGGACCTAGAGATCCATAATAGCTCGCACATATTCAACTATGACTTCGTGATCGAAAGAACCATTCACATAAAATAACAATTCCCTTTGTCTCGTGATATCTTACTTATCCGAAGTTTGATCGTCGGTATCTTCATACCTAGTTCAACCTCGTTACTGGTAAGTACTCTTTACTCGTACCGTGATATGATATCCCTTGTGAACCAGTCACATGCTTGCAAGCTAATTGGATGTCATTCCACCGAGAGGGCCCAGAGTATATCTATCCGTCATTAGGATGGACAAATCCCACTATTGATACAAGTGCCTCAACCCTATACTTTCCGAACACTTAATTCCACCTTTATAACAACCCATTTACGCACTAGTGTTTGGTGTCATCAAAGCATCCATCCGGTGTAGGTGATTAACATGATCTCATGGTCGAACGATTAAGTTACTATGCATATTAAAGCTTGAAGCATAAAGAACTAAATGACTTGATCATATGCTACGCTTACTATGGGTGTATATCCATCACATCATTCACATAATGATATGACCTTGTTATTAATAACATCCAATATTCATGATCTGGAAACCATGATCATCTATTAATCAACAAGCTAGTTTAACAAGAGGCTTACTAGGGACTCCTTTATGTTTACAAAACACACAAGTATTAATGTTTCTGGTTAATACAATTATAGCATGGGATGTAAACATTTATCATGAACACTAAGATATAACAATAAACACTTTTATTATTGCCTCTTGGGCATATCTCTAACAGTCTCCCACTTGCACTAGAGTTAATAATCTAGTTTACATTTGTAAAGATATAACACCTTGGCCTTCTGGTGCTTACCATGTTTGCTTATGGGAGAGGTTTCAGTCAACAAATCTGACATTCTCAGAAACGTATGTATTTTGCAATTCATTTGCGTCTCTACGCATTACTCAGTTTTTCAAATGAGTCGCCATAAAACGTATATGTTTGGTCTTCTGGTGGAACCTTAATTCCGCGGTCTGAAATATGTTACCAATATTGTCACATACAATATAGTTTCATAGTTCTGACATTAACAGAACTACACCAAGTTCTCAAAGAACTCTTCGACTCAAACACCTTTGATCATTGTCAAAACAATGAGATACTCTGCCTTCGTTTGTAGAATCTGTCACAATATTTAGAACTTATCTAAATCTAGCATAGACTCTTTCTAGCCCATTGTGTTACCTTTTAATGAACACTTAACTTAATTGAGATTGAAATTTCATTTTTATATGTGACCAAACTAATATCGGTGTAACACTTTACAACGATTCGTTTGTCATTACCCCATATAAAACTACATATTTATATCCTCGGCTCTGACAAAGCACTCAGGGGTATTCTTACTGTTCTCCAATGATCATCATATGAATCATTCTGATATATGCTCGTAACACCTTAGAGCATAGGACATCTGATTGTGTACATATTATTCGTGATCTAAAATCACTCATGTGTTTTTACTCATTGAGTGTCAAATACACTCAAGTATTGTTTAAACATCCATATGGAAAAGAACACCTTCTTAACGTTTTCATATTGAACTACTTCAATATTCATTCTATGTACTTTGACTTAAACTTATTATGCGTTTCAATCTATCTTCATAGATCTTGACGCTAAATATGTTTTTAGTCCATATCCTTTCATTGAAGTTGATTTTCAATGAAACCTTCTAATCATATCAAGTACATGATTACATTATTTATAATCAACGATATGTCATCTACATAAAGTATTATAAATATATCTCGGCGCTCCCACTTAATTTCTTTCAAATGCAAGCTTCTTCATCGTTTCTAATGAAATCATAACTCTTTGATTATTCATCGTGAAGATTCCAACTCCGTGATACTCACTTCATCTAGTGAAGTTTGTATACCTTTCTAGTATTCTACGGATTAGCAAAACTCTTAGTTGTATCTTGTATACACCTTTAATACACACTTCTGTCAAGGAATGTATTTTTCCATCCTACTAACATATCTTATAAAACAAATATGTAGCAATTACTAGAACAATCCACATAGACTATAAGCATCGCTGCTGAAGATCTTAATCTTATCTCAGTCAACTCTTTGAACTTTGTCATAAACAATCTTTTGACAAGTCGAGCTTCTTCAAGGATATTATATCCAAGTCTATTTATAGATCTATTTACTTTCAAAAAGTATTTTAGATACTATCTTGGATTTCATGGCTCTTAGCCATTTTAACAGAGTCGGGGCCCATCATAGCTTCTTTGTATGTTGTTGGTTTATCATTGTTCAAAATTAATCCTTTGTTCACAAATTATTTATTTGATCACAAAGTAAACCATATCTACAAGGTTCAATAGGTACTTCGATCTCCATGACTATAACACTTTGTAGACATGGGACCCATGATCGTCGTGGCCGCTTCTGGAACCATTTCTGATGCTGCGCTACTTTGATCATTATGCTCAGGTTCATCAACCTTATCAAGTTCTATTGTCCTCCCACTTAAAATACTTCGCTAGAAACAATTTCTTGGAAATAAGCAAGAAACATCGACAAACACTTTTGTCTTTGATTTCATAGTGGAAAGAATTCCCAATTTGTTCTCTGGGATAACCAACAAATACATTCATCCGATTTCGGTTGTAAACTCACTTACTTATACTATGCATACCAAAATTTTAAGAAAGGACTATTAGGGTTTATACCCATGCCATAACTCATATGGTGTCATTTCAACGGATTTATGTTGACGCTCTATTTAGTGTAAAAGCGGTAGTCTCTAAAGCATAATTCACAAAAATATAATGGCATATTTTATCTCATCATTAATCCAACAAGATTTCGATACGTCTTTCGAATACTCCATCATAAATATGGTGTTCCAAGAAACGTGAGTTGTGGAACAATTGCGTAACTCTCTTAGATGTTCGCTAAAACTCGTAATTCAAATATTTCCACCATGATCAAATCATAGATATTTGACTTCTCTATTACGATGATTTCCACTTCATGCTGAAATTTATTTGAATCTATTCAATTTTTTCAAACTTCTTCCTCATTGAATAAATATACCCATATATATACACTCAATTCATTGTTGGAAGTTTTCATGAAGTAGAAGAATCTTCCGCACACAACTATGCCCAATGAGCCACATACATGATCATGTATGTTTCCACTAAGTTAGTTGCTCGTTCAACTCTTGGCCTATGAACGGTATTTCAGTCATTTTCTTTAGAAAAGATTTGCAAGTGCCAAACGATTCAAAAATCAAATGACTCCAAAAATCCATTTGCATGGAATTTCTTCATGCATTCCTTTCTAACATGACCTAAATGGCGGTTCCACAAATAAGTGGAATTCAAATCATTTGCCTTATGATATTTTAGCGTCAGTGTTATGCATGTGTGTTTCATCATTAAGATTTATAATAACTTATCCATCGTACATGGACTACGGTCATAACTTTAAACAACTCATTGTTCTTATTTTACCAGAGCTAAATAACAATTATTAAGTCCTTTATTATATATCCGAAGGGCTAGGTAGAATGCCAACGACGAACATAATAACACTTTATTTTGTCCAGACGTGCATTATTACCACATTCCTTATCAGTCACTTAGGCCATTGTATTCTTGTATTGTGTTGTGTTGTATGACATCTCATACCAACCAATATGGTACAAATATCCAAGAAATTCATTATGTGACCAATAAAAGAATACATTCATAACATGTATATCATCTATATACACCTGAGCTAGACTTTCTTGTCTTTTCTTTCTTTCTGCCAAAATCCTTTTGTAGTTTCTCTTTCGACTTTCCTCATATTTCAGAAAACACTTCAACATCAATAACTTCTAGACTTGTTGGTCAAATACCAATAACCTTGAGGTTCACACTTTGAAGTTGATCATCACATGATAAGTGTTCCAGATTTTACTATTAGTAACTTTTAATGTAATGAACAATTTCACTCATCAAATCATGACAACTTCGTGATGAAGCTACTATGGCTTACATGGATATGCGAATAATGTTAGTACCCAACTAGTTGGAGGATCGGGACGCCTAGCGTCTTCAACCTTCGTACATTCCCATAAAACTTATGAGTTTATGTAGTCTCACTAAATTATATTGTATTATCTTGTAATAAGGTCTTAGATATCACATATATCTCAAACATTGCTTATTTCTGAAAACAAACTTTTCAGCTCCTTACTTTTCAAACGGATTTGAACATCAAGTTTCACGGAGACAAAATAATTTTAGATACTAATTGAAACCATTGCTTTTTGAATCAGCAATTTGAGGATTACCAAAAAATTGCTATAGGACTTAATCATTTCTTGATTCTTTAACAATACGGTACCAGTCCGTAAAGTTACTAGTCAGATCTAACAGTATTTCTATCTCAATTACAAGCCTAGCGCAAAGTAGAAAACGGATGCCAATTCTACAAAAATTTAATTCAAATACAATTTAGACTATGTTCAGGATAAATTGAGTTTACTATTAATTCTTAAATTAACTAGGTGAACTCCCACTCAAAACAATATCCCTCGCATTGTCTTAGTGATTACACGAACCAAATCCACTACACCAAGTCCGATCATCACGTGAGATGATGTAGTTTCAATGGCGAACATCAACATGATCATCATATCATCTATATGATTCATGCTTAACCTTTCGGTCTGCCGTGTTCCGAGGCCATGTCTGTACATGCTAGGCTCATCAAGTCAACCCTAGTTTCCGCATGTGCAATTCTGGCTTGCACCCGTTGTATGCACACGTTGAGTCTATCACACCCGATCATCACGTGATGTTTCGAAACAACGAGTCTTAGCAACACGGTGCTAACTAAGGACGAACACTTTATTATCTTGATTTTTAGTGAGAGGGATCATCTTATAATGCTACCGTCGTGATCTAAGCAATATAAGATGCATAAAAGGATTAACATCACATGCAATTCATAATGTGATATGATATGGCCCTTTAGTCTTTGCGCCTTTGATCTTAATCTCCAAAGCATGGACATGATCTCCATCATCAACAGGCATGATCTCCATCATCGTCGGCGTAGCATCAAGGTCCATGGTGCCGTCTTCATGGTTGTTCTCCCATGTAGCAACTATTACAACTACTTTGAAATAATACCTCAACATGAAATATAAAGACAACCATAAGGCTCCTGCCGGTTGCCACAATACAATAATGATCATCTCATACATATTCATCATCACATCATGGCCATATCACATCACCAAACCCTGCAAAAACAAGTTAGACGCCTCTAATTTGGTTTGCATATTTTACGTGGTTTAGGGTTTTCGAGTAAGATCCAATCTACCTACGAACATGAACCACAACGCTGATACTAGTGTTATCAATTGAAATAGTAGATTGAATCTTAACTATGGTGAGAGAGACAGAGACCCGCAAAGCCACTTATGCAATACAAGTTGCATGTCGAGCGTGGAGCAAGTCTCATGAACGCGGTCATGTAAAGTTAGCCCGGCCGCTTCATCACACCATACCGCAAGATGCAAAGTACACATAACAAGAAACAACAAAAGCATCAACTCCCACAAAACCATTGTGTTCTACTCATGCAACCAATCAATGCATAGACACGGCTGTGATACCACTGCAGGGATTTGTAGCATAGAAAACAAAAAATTTCCTACCGCAAGAATGAATAACAAGCCAAGATCTAATCTAGTAGATGGTAGCAACGAGGTGAAGATCAACATACCCTCGAAGATCGCTAAGCGTTAACGAGATAATTCTCGTGGTGGATGTAGTCGATCACTTGCCGCTTTCAAAAGCGCATAGAAGATCTTGATGGTGCCACAATCGGGCAGCACCTCCGCACTCAGTCACACATACGGTGTTCATGAAGACGTCCTTCTCCCCATTCCAGCGGGCAGCGGATGTAGTAGATCCTCCTCGGAATCCCGCTAGCACGACGGCATGGTGACGGTGGTGGTGAAGATCTCCAACAGGGCTTCGCCGTAAGCGCTGCAGGAGAAGGAGGAGGAGGAAGTAGCTAGGGTTTTGGGAGAGGGGGGTTGCTTGGGCGCCGGCCTGGGAGCCCTTTGGTGGTTTGGCCAAGGTGTGTCCAGCCCCCTCCCTCTCCCCCTCATTATATAGGTGGAACCCCCTAGGGTTTGCCCAAAATCCGAATAAAGGTCCAACTCAAAAACTTCCATATTGGTGAAACCTAGGGGAAGTGGGACGCCTCCTTTCCTTCCTCTATGGCCGGCCATGGTGGTGGAGTCCACCATGGACTCCACCTTCCCCTTTGGTCGGCCTAGGGTTGGTGGAGTCCATCCGGGACAACACCTTCCATGGTGATTTCTTCTGAAAGGTTCTAGAACATTCTAGCGCCTTCCATAAATGCCCCGGATCATTCCAAACTTGGACAGTGACTTCCTCTATATGAATCTTATTCTCCGGACCATTTCGGAACTCCTCGTGATGTCCTGGATCTCATCCAAGACTCCGAAAAACGTTCGAACTCCATTCCATATTCCATACCTACTTAAAACGACATCAAACCTTAAGTGTGTCACCCTACGGTTCGAGAACTATGCGAACATGATCGAGAATCTTCCTCGATCAATAACTAATAGCGGGACCTAGAGATCCATAATAGCTCGCACATATTCAACTATGACTTCGTGATCGAAAGAACCATTCACATAAAATAACAATCCCCTTTGTCTCGCGATATTTTACTTATTCGAAGTTTGATCGTCGGTATCTCCATACCTAGTTCAACCTCATTACTGATAAGTACTCTTTACTCGTACCGTGATATGATATCCCTTGTGAACCAGTCACATGCTTGCAAGCTAATTCATTCCACCGAGAGGGTCCAGAGTATATCTATCCGTCATTAGGATGGACAAATCCCACTATTGATACAAGTGCCTCAACCCTATACTTTCCGAACACTTAATGCCACCTTTATAACAACCCATTTACGCAGTAGTGTTTGGTGTCATCAAAGCATCCATCCGATGTAGGTGATTAACATGATCTCATGGTCGAAGGATTAAGTTACTATGCATATTAAAGCTTGAAGCATAAAGAACTAAATGACTTGATCATATGCTACGCTTACTATGGGTGTATATCCATCACATCATTCACATAATGATATGACCTTGTTATTAATAACATCCAATATTCATGATCAGGAAACCATGATCATCTATTAATCAACAAGCTAGTTTAACAAGAGGCTTACTAGGGACTCCTTTATGTTTACAAAACACACAAGTATTAATGTTTCCGGTTAATACAATTATAGCATGAGATGTAAACATTTATCATGAACACTAAGATATAACAATAAACACTATTATTATTGCCTCTTGGGCATATCTCCAACACACCCAACCCCAAATCCACAATTCTGTACCTCCTGCACATAACAACACAACCTGGTCACATATGGCTATGATAAACAAAGTTTGAATGTGTGGGAGATGCAGAGTAAGCATGGATTTGCTGATAAATGAGAAAGCGAAACTCTTTATATTACATTTTGGGAAGGACAAGCGTAGAATCTGCGGCCAATGTTGCTTCCTTCCAATGCAAAAATCTGACAGGCTCAAACTTGTGCCTGCGGCACACCTCGGGACAATCATGTGCTATGCCACCGAATGAGAGGTCTTTGATGAAGTATGGAGCATAATCAATGTCCGGGAATTCCTAGTACACACAAAATTGTAACCAATTCGAGTTTAAGGCACGCCCGAGCGTAAATTCCCAAATCGGTAACCAACCCTAACCATAAAAATAAATTGGAAAATTTTGAACCAACCTGTAGGGGCGACGGGGTCAAACTCTCGTTGTCATTCTAGCTCGACATGGCGACTTCGGGGCTCGGATGGACAACTCGACGACGAGGAGGCAGTACTGCCAGCGGCGCTCAACGGAGGATGTGAGGCACCGACTGCTAAGGCTCGAAGGGGGGAAATGTGCTTTGTAGTTTCAGCGGTGAGCGCGGAGTGAAGAATAAGGTGGGTTTCGACTAGAGGTGATGAAATTTCTCCCACCCCCTTTTTCGATGCACAGGTATCCCGCATGTGCCATGGTCAACTATGTTAATGCGGGGAGCTCTGCCTTTTGCATAGTGTGAGCGCACACAGAGGGTGGCTCACTAGGAATGGCCGAATTGGCCGTTGTCGTTGGGCCTGGCTGCGGGCTGCTTTAGACTTCATGCTGGCGCAGGCCAACAGAGCATGCGGGTAAACAAACTCTCGGTTTTCATCCGAACCGAGCCTGGTCGGGCCGTCTTCACTCTTCAGGCTATGAAACGAGCCTTGGGTGTTTTATATGTCACGAAATCTCTAGCGGCCCGATGCAAAACATACATCAAAAGTGCCTCTATGCGTTCGTTTGGGTCGGGCTGTTTTTTGACACAAATACAGTAGGGAAAGGCTCCCTACTGTGTCATTTTCTATTAAATAATGGGGTGAATATTTACAATGATGAAACACTTATTACATGCTCATAGGGTGTCAATCCATGATTGCATCCCTTCCTTAAGACTAGGCTTAGCTCTATGCATAGTTAGAGTGAAAGTGGTTCTAAATTTGCTAATACATCTTTGAATATTCGGCGGATTCCCATTGAATATAGCATCATTCCGTTGGTCCAACATCCTATGATCATTATTTCCATAAAGAAATCCAAGGACATTCTTCTTTTGGCATCTTTCATCATCTGATAGAGATCCAGATCAACATTCCATTCTATACCGAGAGCCCACCAGAAGCTTTGACTGAAAGTACACTCAAAGAATAAGTGCATATTTGTTTCCTCACGGCAAGTCTCACATAAGATGCAATCAGAGAACTCCACATAAAAGTGCTTGTGCTTCATCATCTCCTTTGTGTTGAGTCTACCATTGAGTAAGAGCCAGGCAAAGAATTTATGCCTAGGAATGTTACAAGTTTTCCATATTGAAGTAATGCAATCTGGTGGTGAATGATTGCCAATAAGTCCTTGTAAACTTTCTTTGTAGAAAAATTACTGCCCCAATTGAAAGACCAAATATCATCCATTGCTGTAATGCTTAAGTCCAGTAATTCCTGTTCCAAATTGTGTAGTTCTTCATGAGCAACAGTGCTGAGGGGAAGATGGAACATATCATATATATTCTCATTAGCATTTTCAATTGCCTTTTTGATTGTGATCTTTTGATTCTTAGCAAATGAGTGTAGATGGGGATATATGTCCTGCCTGATATCACTATTCCAACTGTCCTTCCATAGGATTACTGATTTCCATTATTTATATCCACCTCTGTCATCTCCTTGTATTTATCCTGAAAAGTCAAACAGTCTCTCCACCAGAAGGAGGCCTTTGTGCTGATTGTTTGTGGAGTACCTCTGTTTTCATAATAAGCATGCCATATCAATTTGACCCAAGGGATGTCTGCATTGTTATAGAATTTGTGTAGGTTTTTCATGAGAAGGGCCTGATTTTGTATTCTGAGGTTCAGGATTCCTAGCCCTCCCTGATCTTTTGGTTTGCACATCATGTCCCAGCTTGCTAAGCATTTTCCTTGAATTTTATTTTCTCTGTCAGACCAAAGAAACTGCCTTCCACTCTTTTCAAAGTGGACAAATATAGTGACTGGTACTTTAAAAGAACACATTGCATACATAGGTAGAGATTGAATCACTGAGTTTAATAATGTAAGCTTTCCATTATAGGACATCAGTGATGAAATTCCAGATAGCTTCTTATCAATTCTTGATATCATAGGCATAAGGTCAGATACTGATGGCCTTGTTGTGCCAAGAGGTAATCCCAAATATGTAAAGGGCAAGCTCTCAACCTTGCATCCAAATATATATGCCAGTTCAGTAGCTCTTGCATTATCAATATTGATAGGCACAAGTGTAGTCTTGTGATAATTCACATGTAGTCCAGTGGATGCACTGAATATTTGCAGAATATTCTTCAGGTGGATGAGTTGGTTATTATCAGCTGGCATAATCATAAGTGTATCATCTGCATATTGAACTATAGGAAATTTCTGTCCAAAATCATCAGCCAGTTGGAGATTAATAATTCCATTCTGCCATGCATCATTGATTGCACTTTGTAACAAATCTGCAGTGTTGACAAATAAAATAGGTGATAGGGGACCCCCCTGTCTCACACCTCTTTTGCAAATTATTTTCTTCCCTGGTACCCCATTTAACAATACTGATGTAGATGCTGAGTGTAAAATGTTGGATACAAGTTTGACCCACTTTTGTCCAAATCCTCTTGCTCTCAACATGCTAATAACTGCATTATAATCCACCTTATCAAAAGCCTTCTCAAAGTCTATTTTGAGTATAATGATGGGTCTCTTGGATAAGTGACATATATGTAGATACTCAAAAGTCCAACCAAGACAATCCTGAATATTCCTCCCTTTAATAAATCCATACTGATTCTGATGAACTAAAGAAATAATCTCTTTCTGCATTCTATTAGCCATAAGCTTTGTAATAATTTTGAGAGGTAGACTAACCAAAGATATTGGTCTAAAATCATTCATATTCTCAGGGTCTGCAACCTTAGGTATAAGAGTGATAAAGGCAGTGTTGATACTTTCCAGATTGATTTTCTCATTGTAGAAATCATCTATCAGTTTATAGAAGTCCTCTTTAATAATTTGCCAACACCTCTTCATGAATTTTCCATTAAAACCATCAGGCCCAGGTGCTTTATCAGTAGGAAATTCTTTTATAACAACATCAATTTCCTCCCTAGTGAAGGGAGTATCCAAATGTGTCAAGTCCCTTGGATGAATAATATTTTCAAGATTGATGTGCATTTGTGCATTTTCACTGACTCCCAATCTTTCCTTGTATGAGTCCCAAATGATTGCAGCTTTATGACCATGATTGTACACTACTGTCCCATCAGCAGCTTTAATGGAGGTAATCAAATTTCTTCTATAGCTCTTAGTTGCAATAGTGTGGAAGTATCTTGTGTTTTCATCTCCCAGGGTGGCCATCTGATTTTTGCTCTATTCTTCCAATAAATTCTTTTTGCTTCCAATAATTTTCTTGTATGATTATTCAGAATTCTCTGAAAATTCTTCTCCACAGTAGATAATCTTCTTTGATCCTCCAATCCATCCAAAAGAGCTAGAGTATAGTTGCACTTGGTAATAATTTTAGTCAAGTTAGAGAAATTTCTGCTCCATTTCTTCAGCCCAACTCTAAGCTTCTTGAATTTGCCATTTAACATAAGTGCAGAATCATTTCTGTAAGCAGCTGTTTCCCAATTTACTTTCACAATATCTAGAAATCCTTCAAAATCTACCCAATAGTCTTCAAATCTGAACAGGTTTGTTTTTGGAATGTCAGTACCAATTTGCACATGTATAGGGATATGATCAGACCCCATTCTTGAGAGTGGATAGGACAAAGTATTGGGGAATTCAGATGTCCATGAGGCAGAAGTAAACACCCAATCAAGTTTTTCCAAGAGTGGATTCTGCTGCATATTGCTCCATGTGTAAGATCTTGCCTTTAGTGGTATTTCTTCAAGATCATGAACTTGTATGACAGTGTTGAAAAGTAACATATTATTTGAGTCTCCTCCACTTCTATTCCTATCACCTGGATTTCTGATTAAATTAAAGTCACCCATAATCATCCAGTAGTGATATTCAGAGGAGTCAAGATCTGCCATCCAATTAAAGAAATCCTCTCTATTTTCATTGTGAGCAGGTCCATAGATGTTGGTTAGATACCAGATTTTGCCAGACATTCTACATTTGAGTTTCACAGTAACTTGAAAAATGCTTTGAGAAATAATTGTGCCCTCAAATAGATTCCCATTCCATATTGTAATAATGCCACCAGAACTACCACTTGAAGGAGTGTAAGCATATTTGTTGAACTTCTTGTGACAAAAGTTCCTCAGATATGATAATTCAAATTGTTCCCTTTTTGTTTCTTGCAAGCAAATAATATTGCAGTTGCATTCCTCCACTCTTTGTTTGATATCATCCCACCTTTCTTGAGAATTAATCCCTCTAATATTCCAGTTTAGTATATTCCATGAGATACTCATTTAATAAACTCTTCTGTGTGATATAAACAATCCAGTGGCAGCATAACTAACCACTCATAAAGCATATTATTCAGTGATATAATCCCTTTCAAGTAGTAATCATACACAGCAAAACAGACTGCCATAACCATGATATCAACACAGATCATAATTGCTGTGCGTTTATGTCCCCTCATACACCAAAAATCACCATTACTGACATGACAATAGCAGGAGCAACTCATAGAAATATTAATAATAACCATAGTATAGATATCCATTATTACAGGACCAAAATAAGTATTATTGCTGCCACCACATAAATGTCTGAAAGCATCACCAAATGTGACAAAAGATTTGTCACATATTACAAAAGTATTGTCCTCCATTAATGAAGAACAGCTGAAGCATGAAAGTAAACTAGGGATAACTAGGTTGTATAACAGACAACCCAACTGATCAGGAATAAGGTGGCAATACATTTAGCCACTTTTGTCAAGAAGCTTTTCATCAGTCACCTCACTAGGAGGGATCTGGCACTGATCCACTGCAATGTTCTGAACAATCTTGATTGGTAGTTCTGGAGGAGGAGGGCAGTCCTATCAATAATCTCCACATCAAATTCAGAGTTTAGATTTTTCTTAGCAACCTTAGCAGGTGCCTTTTTCTTCTCCTTTTCCTTTTCCTTGCCTTTTCCTTTTTAGCTTCATTCTGCTGCTCTTTCTCAAGCTCCCTTGCCATTGCTGCATCTGCAGCTTCTTTATCCTTGTAACCAGCAGAAATGACAGCAATTCTTTGTTGGAGATATGCCCAAGAGGCAATAATAAAAGTGGTTATTATATATCTTTATGTTTATGATAAATGTTTATATACCATGCTATTATTGTATTAACCGAAACATTGATACATGTGTGTTATGTAAACAACAAAGAGTCCCTAGTAAGCCTCTTAACTAGCTTGTTGATTAATAGATGATTAGTTTCATAATCATGAACATTGGATGTTATTAATAACAAGGTTATATCATTATATGAATGATGTAATGGACACACCCAATTAAGCGTAGCATAAGATCACGTCATTAAGTTATTTGCTATAAGCTTTCGATACATAGTTACCTAGTCCTTATGACCATGAGATCATGTAAATCACTTATACCGGAAAGGTACTTTGATTACATCAAACGCCACTGCGTAAATGGGTGGCTATAAAGGTGGGATTAAGTATCCGGAAAGTATGAGTTGAGGCATATGGATCAACAGTGGGATTTGTCCATCCCGATGACGGATAGATATACTCTGGGCCCTCTCGGTGGAATGTCGTCTAATGTCTTGCAAGCATATGAATAAGTTCATAAGAGACCACATACCACGGTACGATTAAAGAGTACTTGTCAGGAGACGAGGTTGAACAAGGTATAGAGTGATACCGATGATCAAACCTCGGACAAGTAAAATATCGCGTGACAAAAGGAATTGGTATCGTATGTGAATGGTTCATTCGATCACTAAGTCATCGTTGAATATGTGGGAGCCATTATGGATCTCCAGATCCCGCTATTGGTTATTGGTCGGAGAGAGATCTCAACCATGTCTACATAGTTCGCGAACCGTAGGGTGACACACTTAAGGTTTGATGTTGTAATAGTAGAACTTGAATATGGAATGGAGTTCGAAGTTTTGTTCGAAGTCCCGGATGGGATCCCGGACATCACGAGGAGTTCCGGAATGGTCCGGAGAATAAGATTCATATATAGGAAGTCATTTTATGTGTTTGAAAATGATCCGGTGCATTTATGGAAGGTTCTAGAAGGTTCTAGAAAAGTCCGGAAGAAATCACTTTGGAAGGCGGAGTCCCGGAGGGACTCCACCACCATGGCCGGCCAACCCTAGAGGGTGGAGTCCAAGGTGGACTCCACCAAAGGTGGCCGGCCACCCCCTCCCAAGGAAAGGTGGGAATCCCACCTCAAGTGGGAATCCCACCTTGGGTAGGTTTCATGTCATATGGAAGGTTTTGGTTTGGGGTCTTATTCGAAGACTTGTAGACCAACTCTTGGGTGTTCCACCTATATAATGAGGAGCAAGGGGAGGGGGCCGGCCACACCAAAGCCATTGTGGCCGCACCCCTCATAGTGGCCGGCCACCTCCCCCTCTCCCAAACCCTAGCCGCCCCCTCTCCTCCACCTCTCCCGCAACGCTTAGCGAAGCTCCGCCGGAGTTCTCCATCGCCACCGCCACCACGCCGTCGTGCTGCCGGATTCGAGGAGGAGCTACTACTTCCGCTGCCCGCTGGAACGGGGAGAAGGACGTCGTCTTCATCAACACCGAACGTGTGACCGAGTACGGAGGTGCTGCCCGTTCGTGGCGCCGTGATCAAGATCTTCTACGCGCTTTTGCAAGCGGCAAGTGATCGTCTACCGCAGCAACAAGAGCCTCATCTTGTAGGCTTTGGAAATCTTCAAGGGTGAGTCTCGATGATCTCCTCGTTGCTCCCGTCTTCTAGATTGCATCTTGGCTTGGATTGCGTTCTCGCGGTAGGAAATTTTTTGTTTTCTATGCAACGTTATCCTACAGTGGTATCAGAGCCGTGTCTATGCATAGATGGTTGCACGAGTAGAACACAATGGTTTTGTGGGCGTTGATGCTTTTGTTGTCTTTAGTTTGAGTACTTAGCATCTTTGTGGCATAGTGGGATGAAGCGGCTCGGGCTAACTTTACATGACCGTGTTCATGAGATTTGCTCAACGCTCGACATGCAACTTGTATTGCATAAGTGGCTTTGCGGGTGTCTGTCTCTCCTACTATAGTGAAGATTCAATTTACTCTTCTATTGACAACACTAGTATCACCGTTGTGGTTCATGTTCGTAGGTAGATTAGATCTCTCTCGAAAACCCTAAACCACGTAAAATATGCAAACCAAATTAGAGAACGTCTAACTTGTTTTTGCAGGGTTTGGTGATGTGATATGGCCATAATGTGATGATGACTATGTATGAGATGATCATTATTGTATTGTGGTAACCGACAGGAGCCTTATGGTTGTCTTTAAATTTCATGTTGAGTAGTTTTTCAAAGTAGTTGTAATAGTTGCTACATGGAGGACAATCATGAAGACGGCGCCATTGACCTTGGTGCTTCGCCGACGATGATGGAGATCATGCCCGTTGATGATGGAGATCATGTCTGTGCTTTGGAGATGAAGATCAAAGGCGCAAAGACAAAAGGTCCATATCATATCACATATGAACTGCATGTGATGTTAATCCTTTATGCATCTTATTTTGCTTAGATTACGACGGTAGCATTATAAGATGATCCCTCTCACTAAAATATCAAGATAATAAAGTGTTCATCCTTAGTAGCACCGTTGCCAAGACTTGTCGTTTCGAAGCATCTCGTGATGATCGGGTGTGATAGACTCAACAAGTGCATACAACGGGTGCAAGACAGTTTTTGCACATGCGGATACTAAGGTGGCCTTGACGAGCCTAGCATGTACAGACATGGTCTCGGAACACGTGATACCGAAAGGTAGAGCATGAATCATATGATTGATATGATGAACACTTTGAGTGTTCGCCATTAAAATTACATCTTGTCTCGTGATGATCGGACTTGGTGTGGTGGATTTGGTTCGTGTGATCACTAAGACAATGCGAGGGATATTGTTTTGAGTGGGAGTTCACCTAGTTTTTAATTATATTGAATTAAAATTTGAACTCAATTTGTCATAAACATTAGTCTAAACTATTGCAAATATATGTTGTAGATATGGCGTCCCCAATCAATTTTAACCAGTTCCTAGAGAAAGAAAAGCTTAAGAGCAACGGTAGCAACTTCACCGACTGGTTCCGTCATGTGAGGATCTTCCTCAATGGCGGAAATCTGCAATATGTGCTTGATGCACCGCTAGGTGACCCTCCTGCAGAAAATGAAACCGAGGAAGTAAAGAATGTTTATGCGACTCGGAAAACTCGGTACTCTCAAGTTCAGTGTGCCATCCTGTGCAGTCTGGAAGCCGATCTTCAAAAAAGTTTTGGGAACCACGATCCACATGAGTTAGTCAATGAGTTGAAAACTATCTTTGAAACTCATGCGGCCGTGGAATGCTATGAAGCATCGAAACACTTCTTCAGTTGCATGATGGAAGAAGGCAGCTCCGTTAGTGAGCACATGCTCGCCATGACCGGGCATGCGAAGAAACTCAGTGATTTAGGAATAGTGATTCCTAACCGACTGGGGATTAATCGTGTCCTTCAATCACTGCCACCTAGTTACAAGAACTTTGTGATGAACTACAATATGCAGAACATGAACAAAGAGTTACCTGAACTCTTCTCCATGCTAAAATCTGCTGAGATTGAGATCAAGAAAGAGCACCAAGTGTTGATGGTCAACAAGACCACCAGTTTCAAGAAACAGGGCAAGTCTAAGGGAAAATTCAAGAAGGGTGGCAAGAAAGCTGCCACGCCTCCTGTGAAACCTAAGACTGGCCCTAAGCCTGATGCTGAGTGTTATTACTGCAAGGAGAAGGGACACTGGAAGCGTAATTGCTCCAAGTATTTGGCGGATCTGAAGAGCGGCCTTGTCAAGAAGAAGAAAGAAGGTATATCTGATATACATGTTATAGATGTTTATCTTACTGGTTCTCGCACTAGTACCTGGGTATTTGATACTGGTTCGGTTGCTCATATTTGTAACTCGAAACAGGAACTAAAGAATAAACGAAGACTACTAAAGGATGAAGTGACGATGCGCGTTGGAAATGGATCCAAAGTCGATGTGATCGCTGTCGGCACACTTCCTCTACATCTACCTTCGGGATTAGTTTTAAGCCTCGATAATTGTTATTTTGTACCCGCGTTGAGCATGAACATTATATCTGGATCTTGTTTAATGCAAGACGGTTATTCATTCAAGTCTGAGAATAATGGTTGTTCTATTTTTATGAATAATATCTTTTATGGTCGAGCACCTGAAAAGAATGGCTTATTTCTATTAGATCTCGATAGTAGTGATACACATATACATAACATTGATGCTAAGCGAATTAAATTGAATAATAATTCTACTTATATGTGGCATTGTCGTCTTGGTCATATTGGAGTGAAACGCATGAAGAAACTCCATACCGATGGATTACTTGAATCACTTGACTTTGAGTCACTTGATAGATGCGAAGCATGTCTAATGGGAAAAATGACTAAGACTCCATTCTCTGGTATTATGGAGCGAGCTACTGACTTATTGGAAATCATACATACCGATGTGTGCGGACCAATGAGTGTAGCATCGCGCGGTGGTTATCGTTATGTTCTAACCTTCACAGATGATCTGAGTAGATATGGGTATATCTATTTCATGAAACATAAATCTGAAACTTTTGAGAAGTTTAAGGAGTTCCAAAGTGAAGTAGAAAATCAACGTAATAAGAAGATTAAATTTCTACGATCTGATCACGGAGGTGAATATCTGAGTTATGAGTTTGGCATGCATTTAAAGAAATGCGGAATACTTTCACAATTGACACCGCCAGGAACACCTCAACGAAATGGTGTGTCCGAACGTCGTAATCGAACTCTCTTTGATATGGTTCGTTCTATGATGTCTCTTACTGATTTGCCGTTATCATTTTGGAGTTATGCATTAGAGACAGCCGCATTCACTTTAAATAGAGCACCATCAAAATCCGTTGAAACGACACCGTATGAATTATGGTTTAATAAGAAACCTAAGCTGTCGTTCCTAAAAGTTTGGGGTTGCGAAGCCTATGTAAAAAAGTTACAACCGGACAAGCTAGAACCCAAAGCGGAGAAATGCGTCTTCATAGGATACCCTAAGAAAACTATAGGGTACACTTTCTATCACAAATCCGAAGGCAAGATCTTTGTTGCTAAGAACGGAACCTTTCTTGAGAAAGAATTTCTCACTAAAGAAGTGACTGGAAGAAAAGTAGAACTCGATGAGATTGATGAATCTTCACTCATTGATCAGAGTAACGCAGTGCCGGAAGATGTTCCTGTGCCGCCTACACCGTCAACAGAGGAAGCTAATGATAATGATCATGAAACTTCAAACGAGATAGCTACTGAACCTCGCAGATCGACAAGGGAACGTGCCACTCCTGATTGGTATGATCCTTGTCTAAATGTCATGATTGTGGACAACAATGATGAAGACCCTGCGACGTATGAAGAAGCGATGATGAGCCCAGATTCCAACAAATGGCAAGACGCCATGAAATCCGAAATGGGATCCATGTATGATAACAAAGTGTGGACTTTGGTAGACTTACCTGATAGCCGCAAGGCTGTCGAGAATAAATGGATCTTCAAGAGAAAAACAGATGCTGATGGTAATATTACTGTCTATAAAGCTCGGCTTGTCGCAAAGGGTTTCCGACAAATTCAAGGTGTTGACTACGATGAGACTTTCTCACCTGTAGCGAAGCTAAAATCTGTGAGGATTTTGTTAGCAATAGCTGCATTTTTCGATTATGAGATTTGGCAGATGGATGTCAAAACGGCGTTCCTTAATGGAGACATTGAGGAAGAGTTGTATATATATGGTACAACCCAAAGGTTTTGTCGATCCTAAAAATGCTGACAAAGTATGCAAACTTCGGCGTTCAATTTATGGACTGAAGCAAGCATCAAGAAGTTAGAACCAACGCTTTGATAAGGTGATCAAAGACTTCGGGTTTATACAGTGTCATGGAGAGGCCTGTATTTACAAGAAAGTGAGTGGGAGCTCTGTAGCGTTCCTGATATTATATGTAGATGACATATTATTGATTGGGAATGGTATAGAACTATTAAGCAGTGTAAAAGGTTATTTGAATAATAGTTTTTCAATGAAAGACCTTGGTGAAGCATCGTATATATTAGGCATCAAGATTTATAGAGATAGATCAAGACGTCTAATAGGGCTATCACAGAGTACATACCTGGACAAGATTCTAAAGAAGTTTAGAATGGACGAAAGTAAGAAAGGATTCTTACCTATGTTACCAGGCAAGGTCTTGAGTAAGACTCAAGGTCCGGCTACGGCAGAAGAAAGAGAAAGGATGAGTCAGACCCCCTATGCCTCGGTAGTAGGCTCTATCATGTATGCCATTCTATGTACAAGACCGGATATAGCACATGCTGTTAGTTTGACTAGCAGATATCAAAGTGATCCAGGAATGGAACACTGGACAGCGGTCAAGAATATCCTGAAGTACTTGAAAAGAACTAAGGATATGTTTCTTTGTTATGGAGGTGAC
This sequence comes from Lolium perenne, assembly GCF_019359855.2. Classification (NCBI taxonomy): domain Eukaryota; kingdom Viridiplantae; phylum Streptophyta; class Magnoliopsida; order Poales; family Poaceae; genus Lolium; species Lolium perenne. The sequence continues at coordinate 190,556,470 of NC_067246.2, read as the reverse complement.
CAAGAGCTCGTTGTAACTAGTTACACCGATGCAAGTTGGAACACTGATCCTGATGACTCTAAGTCACAGTCTGGGTACGTGTTTATATTGAATGGTGCTGCAGTAAGATGGCCAAGCTCGAAGCAGTGCACGGTGGCGAAGTCATCAACAGAATCGGAGTACATAGCGGCTTCAGAGGCTTCATCAGAAGCGGTATGGATGAAGAGGTTCATTGTAGAGCTCGGTGTGGTTCCTAGTGCATTGGACCCATTAGTCATCTATTGTGACAACATGGGTGCCATCACCAATGCACAAGAACCAAGGTCACACAAGAGGCTGAAGCATATCAAGCTGCGTTATCATTCGATTCGCGAGTACATCGAAGATGGAGAAGTAAAGATTTACAAAGTACACACTGATCTGAATGTAGCAGATCCGTTGACTAAAGCTCTCCCTAGGGCAAAGCATGACCAACACCAGAATGCCATGGGTGTTAGGTACCTTACAATGTAATCTAGATTATTGACTCTAGTGCAAGTGGGAGACTGTTGGAGATATGCCCAAGAGCCAATAATAAAAGTGGTTATTATATATCTTTATGTTTATGATAAATGTTTATATACCATGCTATTATTGTATTAACCGAAACATTGATACATGTGTGTTATGTAAACAATAAAGAGTCCCTAGTAAGCCTCTTAACTAGCTTGTTGATTAATAGATGATTAGTTTCATAATCATGAACATTGGATGTTATTAATAACAAGGTTATATCATTATATGAATGATGTAATGGACACACCCAATTAAGCGTAGCATAAGATCACGTCATTAAGTTATTTGCTATAAGCTTTCGATACATAGTTACCTAGTCCTTATGACCATGAGATCATGTAAATCACTTATACCGGAAAGGTATTTTGATTACATCAAACGCCACTGCGTAAATGGGTGGCTATAAAGGTGGGATTAAGTATCCGGAAAGTATGAGTTGAGGCATATGGATCAACAGTGGGATTTGTCCATCCCGATGACGGATAGATATACTCTGGGTGACGTGGGCATAACCCTTCGGGTACTCGACATTGCCATACCCGGTGCAAACTATGAAGCTGGACCAGCACAAGGACTCGACAAGCTGGACCTGCACGCGCCTCAACTTGGACTACAAGGAAAGAAGACTCCAATATGAATCCTACTGGGACTCTTGTAAACCCTAGCTTGGCTGATATATAAAGCCAGGCAGGGGCACCCCTTAGGGACACACATAATCAGAAACATAATTTTAGAGGCAACACGCCTAGACACCGCAACTCGCGGATTAGAACTAGACTAGATCCAACAACTCCGCCTATGGCGGCCCCCTGTATACATATATTCATATAGTGGATTGCTAGCAGGACGTAGCGACCCTCCACCGCGGGGGCGTGAACCTGGGTACGTCGTGTACCGCCTCGCTCCCGGAACTTCAATCGTCACCTTTCTCTAAAACCCAAGCCCCTCATGGTGGGCATTGCCGAGGAACCACCTCGTCAATTGGCGCCGTCTGTGGGAAGTGCGGCGGCTGGATTTTGTCATCCGGGCGAGATCCATCATCATCAAACGACGTCTGAGACACAGCTAGGCCAGCTTTGTCAAAAAATCCGTTCTTCGTCACCAACTCGTCGTGTTGCGCGGATACGAAATTTCATAAGATCCGATCTACTACAACGCAAAATCTTGAAAGCGAGAATTAGACTGGAGGGCCTTTTCGTAAGCGGAATAGAACCACCGCTGATCGATTGCTTCATTGAGCCAAGGAATCACGGATCGGAGAAGAAAGGAAGGAAATAGCAGCAATCATTACGTCGGACCGTATGCATGCATGGTCTTTTCGGCAAGAGTGCTAATTGCAAGGAATCACTGCAAGGAATCACTGCAAGGAACCACGTGAAACAAAGATGCAAAAAGAAAGATATCCAATACTATCCTGCGCAGTGGAGAAGATCGATCAATGGGCCAATATTATCTACTCATGTACGTACACGTTAAATCTCCGATGAAGGTAACAAGTGGATAGTATACTTCGAATATGTCTCGGCTGCCCACATCATCTACGTCGTTGCCGTACCCGACTCTTCAGTTCACCGATAATTGGATCGGAACAAGCTTTGACTGCTACATCGCGCATAGTCGCCACGCTCGGAGCTCGCTCGTTGCATCACGGACTTGATATATTCGGGAGCTCGCCCGTCGACTGCCCTGCTCGGCTGACCGTGCCCGCCATCGCGCACTCTTCTTACTCGGGGGCTCGCTTGCCGCGGACCCGACATTACGGACCCGATATATTCGAATGCTCAGCTCACCCGTCGCGGATCAGCCACATCAAATGCGTCCTCTTCACCGGCCACGTCAGTCAAGGCGCCGCATGGACTATTTTGGATGGCGCAATTACATCAGCTGCGCCCGCCGCAGCGCGGGTTCGCCGGAATTGCTCGGGGGCTCCTGGAATATCTTCGAACTATTGCGGTTACTCTCATCAAGAGCGCTGGTTCGTTGGAATACAAGAAGATATGAAGACTATTACTCTCATCGGGAGCGCTGGTTCGCTGGGCAGGTTCGCTGGAATCCACGCCGGAATTCAAGAAGATTTGAAGACTATTACTCCCATCGGGAGTGCCGGTTCGCTTGAACCCAAGAAGATTTGAAGACTATTACTCTCATCGGGAGCGCCGGTTCGCTGGAACCCGAGAATACATGAAGACTATTACTCCCATCGGGAGCGCCGGTTCGCTAGAACCTAAGAAGATTTGAAGACTATTACTCCCATCGGGAGCGCCGGTTTGCTAGAACCTAAGAAGATTTGAAGACTATTACTCCCATCGGGAGCGCCGGTTCGCTGGAACCCAAGAAGACATGAAGACTATTACTCCCATCGGGAGCGCCGGTTCGCTGGAACCCGAGAAGATATGAAGACTCAAGTTTTGAAGAATTGCAGTAATTTGGGACACCCGAACTGCATCGTCAGGAACCTTGTTCGTATATTTCAACGAACCTCGGGGCTCACAGTCCCTTGAAGATTCGACTGTGCTCACAGTCCCTTGAAGATTCGACTGTGCTCACAGTCCCTTGAAGATTCGACTGTGCTCACAGTCCCTTGAAGATTCAACTCGGCTCACGGTCCCTTGAAGATTTGACTGTGCTCACAGTCCCTTGAAGATTCGACTGTGCTCACAGTCCCTTGAAGATTCAACTCGGCTCACGGTCCCTTGAAGATTCGACTGTGCTCACAGTCCCTTGAAGATTCAACTTGGCTCACGGTCCCTTGAAGATTCGACTGTGCTCACAGTCCCTTGAAGATTCGACTGTGCTCACAGTCCCTTGAAGATTCGACTGTGCTCACAGTCCCTTGAAGATTCAACTCGGCTCACGGTCCCTTGAAGATTTGACTGTGCTCACAGTTCCTTGAAGATTCGACTGGGCTCACGGTCCCCTGAAGATTATTTCGGGGACCTTGCTATTTTCCTTTGCTATAGATGCCTCAAAGAGTGCCGCAAATAGCAAGGATCATGAAGCAACGAAGACCTTGCTATTTTCCTTTGCTATAGATGCTTCAAAGAGTGCCGCAAATAGCAAGGATCATGAAGCAACGAAGACCTTGCTATTTTCCTTTGCTATAGATGCCTCAAAGAGTGCCGCAAATAGCAAGGATCATGAAGCAGTAGAGACCTTACTCGATTCCTTTGCTATAGATGCCTCAAAGAGTGCCGCAGATAGCAAGGATCATGATACACGTACGAAAATGACCCACGGTCAAAACATGCATCGGTTGAAAGCAAAGTTGCACATACAACGGGTTTAGCAAGACCTGCAACACGAGCTGATCACTCAAACAATTTGCTGACCAACGAATACACATACGCTTAAACGGGCAATTAAGATTTGCTCCTTCAAAATTTGCCAACGGCATTGACACGGTAAAAGTGCATATACATGTACCTACCAAAAAAACTTACAAACGATGGCATCAACGATGCTCAAGGTGCGTTTTGCCCCTTGAAATAAACAACAATGTGTCAACGGCACCTGAAGAAAACTGCAAACATCTGGTTGCTCGACTTGAGTCTACTCACGGTTACAAGCATCAGTGCCCAAACTCGGGGGCTACTTCCATCGGGAGCGCTGGATGCGCACCCGATAAAATTATCGGCTCCTCCAGGATATCATCCAAATCATCAGCTCCTGTGGGCCATCATCCGAATCATCGGCTCCTGTGGGCCATCATCCGAATCATCGGCTCCTGTGGGCCATCATCCGAATCATCAGCTCCTGTGGGCCATCATCTGAATCATCGGCTCCTTTGGGCCATCATCTCAATCATCGTCTCCTCAGGGCCATCATCTCAATCATCGGCTCCTCTGGGATATCATCTCAATCATCAACTCCTCTATCTATGGCATTATCAGAGTCATCGGCATCAAGTTCTCAGAACTTGAAAAAGTCTACGGTGTTTGACTTAGTATTTTTTACACCCTATACATAACTATTTCATATTTATCTACAGGCTCGGGGGCTACTCCCATCGGGAGCACTAGTCGCGCACCCGATAAAAAATATGGCAACCTCGCCAACAAAGAAGAATAAAGTTGAAGACATCGGCATCAACAATCAAGATCTTCGAGTAGTACAACTTGAGTCTATGCGTGGCTGCAAGCACCCGCCCATAGACTCGGGGGCTACTCCCATCGGGAGCGATTCGCGCACCCGACCAAAAGCAACTTCGACTCTACATCAAGCACAAGATTCAACAGATGATCAAGACATTCGGCAATGACAACTTTAGTCTCTGCCCGAAGCTTCACTTCGGCCAGACACTCGGGGGCTACTGACGTGGGCATAACCCTTCGGGTACTCGACATTGCCATACCCGGTGCAAACTATGAAGCTGGACCAGCACAAGGACTCGACAAGCTGGACCTGCACGCGCCTCAACTTGGACTACAAGGAAAGAAGACTCCAATATGAATCCTACTGGGACTCTTGTAAACCCTATCTTGGCTGATATATAAAGCCAGGCAGGGGCACCCCTTAGGGACACACATAATCAGAAACATAATTTTAGAGGCAACACGCCTAGACACCGCAACTCGCGGATTAGAACTAGACTAGATCCAACAACTCCGCCTATGGCGGCCCCCTGTATACATATATTCATATAGTGGATTGCTAGCAGGACGTAGCGACCCTCCACCGCGGGGGCGTGAACCTGGGTACGTCGTGTACCGCCTCGCTCCCGGAACTTCCATCGTCGCCTTTCTCTAAAACCCAAGCCCCTCATGGTGGGCATTGCCGAGGAACCACCTCGTCACTGGGCCCTCTCGGTGGAATGTCGTCTAATGTCTTGCAAGCATATGAATAAGTTCATAAGAGACCACATACCACGGTACGAGTAAAGAGTACTTGTCAGGAGACGAGGTTGAACAAGGTATAGAGTGATACCGATGATCAAACCTCGGACAAGTAAAATATCGCGTGACAAAAGGAATTGGTATCATATGTGAATGGTTCATTCGATCACTAAGTCATCGTTGAATATGTGGGAGCCATTATGGATCTCCAGATCCCGCTATTGGTTATTGGTCGGAGAGAGATCTCAACCATGTCTACATAGTTCGCGAACCGTAGGGTGACACACTTAAGGTTTGATGTTGTAATAGTAGAACTTGAATATGGAATGGAGTTTGAAGTTTTGTTCGAAGTCCCGGATGGGATCCCGGACATCACGAGGAGTTCCGGAATGGTCCGGAGAATAAGATTCATATATAGGAAGTCATTTTATGTGTTTGAAAATGATCCGGTGCATTTATGGAAGGTTCTAGAAGGTTCTAGAAAAGTCCGGAAGAAATCACTTTGGAAGGCGGAGTCCCGGAGGGACTCCACCACCATGGCCGGCCAACCCTAGAGGGAGGAGTCCAAGGTGGACTCCACCAAAGGTGGCCGGCCACCCCCTCCCAAGGAAAAGGTGGGAATCCCACCTCAAGTGGGAATCCCACCTTGGGTAGGTTTCATGTCATATGGAAGGTTTTGGTTTGGGGTCTTATTCGAAGACTTGTAGACCAACTCTTGGGTGTTCCACCTATATAATGAGGAGCAAGGGGAGGGGGCCGGCCACACCAAAGCCATTGTGGCCGCACCCCTCATAGTGGCCGGCCACCTCCCCCTCTCCCAAACCCTAGCCACCCCCTCTCCTCCACCTCTCCCGCAACGCTTAGCGAAGCTCCGCCGGAGTTCTCCATCGCCACCGCCACCACGCCGTCGTGCTGCCGGATTCAAGGAGGAGCTACTACTTCCGCTGCCCGCTGGAACGGGGAGAAGGACGTCGTCTTCATCAACACCGAACGTGTGACCGAGTACGGAGGTGTTGCCCGTTCGTGGCACCGTGATCAAGATCTTCTACGTGCTTTTGCAAGCGGCAAGTGATCGTCTACCGCAGCAACAAGAGCCTCATCTTGTAGGCTTTGGAAATCTTCAAGGGTGAGTCTCGATGATCTCCTCGTTGCTCCCGTCTTCTAGATTGCATCTTGGCTTGGATTGCGTTCTCGCGGTAGGAAATTTTTTGTTTTCTATGCAATGTTATCCTACATTCTTCTACTGCGCCTGACTTCCTTGACATCTACAGGGGCTTGCTCATTTTTCCTCTTGCCAACAGGTGTATCCATAACAGTGTTGTTGCTCTCATACATGATATCAGTCATAGCCACATCAGGGATTTCTTCAGAAGGAAGAATCTGTGAAGGAAGAACAGCAGAAGTAGTGGCTTGACTATCATAGATCTCAGATATGATGACAGAGGATTTATTAGCAGGTGCCTGCTCTGCAGTGAACACTGTGACAATGCATTTTCTCTCTGAATATTCTTCAGCAGTAACATCAATCATCTGGACTCTAGCTCCTGTAACGTTTTCATTACCAAGTTTGCCCAAAGCATCTGGGAAAGTACTGAGAACATCTGTGAGCATGTTATGATAGGCTGCAAGAGCATCAACTGCCTCCACAGCAGGCTCAATATCCTGGTTATGACTGTTTTGACTGCTTTGCCCAGAGGCTTGGGGAGGGGTATGCACCATGGGTTCCCCATCAGCGGCTGGAGCAGCATTACCACCAGGTGCAACATTTCCTTGATTTGGTGCAACATTGTCCTGCATCTCATTGTTTTCATGAACCAAGTCATCCCAAATACCACCAAAAGGCATGTTTGGTAATGGATGGGGGTTTCCTCCATCTGGTGGCAGAGGATCTTCATCCCCACCAAGTCCTCCAATGAGCTTGGCTTGCAGTATATAATTGACCACAGTCCAAGAGTGACCATGCCCCTCATCACTAGTATTCTGACATAACACCAGACTGATAGGGACCTCCAGGAGATCAGGAACTCTAACCTTAACTAGGATTCTAGCTCTGTTTCATCCATCACGATTCCAAACCAAAAATTTGCCAAATTCACTGACAGATTCCTTAATCTTTTCAACATGCCATGCCTCTTGGGGGTAGTTAACCATCATAAGCCAAACATCATGAGTAAAAGTGCAATTTCTATGATTCAGACCACGGTCCTGGGGAATAACCCTTAAGATGCTATCACCAATGAAGAAAGGACTACGATCTATCGTAGCATCTCTAGAACAGGTGTCAGAGAACTGAACTAATGCCGCACCCATAGTTGACCTTGTCATCAGACGGACGTGATAACCCTGATTGTTGAGGAAGCCACGGATGAGAGCAGCATCACCAGTGAACTGTGCAGGGTCGGATTCAGGTTCGAGGACGATGATTGCCCAGTCGTCGCAGTTGAGCAGCGGCGTGTTGGTGAAGACGTGAAAAGCCCTGCGTCGACGATGAACACAATGCGGCAAAATGTCCGCGCCAGGAGGGAGATGAGGGTGAGGGTCACAGGGGTAGTTCGCCATCAGGCCACCGTTGCCAGGACGGGGGCAGCAAGCAGGAGGGGGTGGCGGAGGTGGTGGCGGTGGTGGCGGTGCAGCAGATGCAAAAGGGTTGGGAGGCGGAGCGGCAGAGGAAGGGGCAGGGGATGAATGTGTCTCTTTCCCATGTGGTTTAGATTTAATGCGAAAAATCAGTGTTTTTCCTTTTTTCCTTAAACAGTTTTTCTTGATATGTCCATAATTGTAACAACCTCGGCATCTCACCTAGGATTTGCAGACGGGCCGCAAGTGGAAAGGGTCCAAACATCTCGAGCAGCCCAGAAGCGGAAGAGGGGATGGGTGTGAGAATTGGGACGATGGGTGGACAAGTGGTGGGGTGGGCTGCGGAGGCGGCTGCCGAATGGGCTGGGACGGAGGGGATGGTGTTGGCGAGACGTGAGATGGGCTGGGGGATGTGGAGCAATGCCGATTCAAAAAAATAGGTGAGCGGGAATCCAGCTCGTGATCCGAGGATCGTGGATCTTGGCATGGGCGAGTAACCACGTCAGTGAAAGAACGATGAGATCTAATCGGCAAAGAATTTGCACCGGTGAGAGGATTCCGACGAGTAACCAACTGCCACTCCATGGATTGTTCAGATAACCATGAATGATGCTCAAATCGCCAATTAGGACCACCAGATCCCCAAAGGTGGAAAAAGCATGTGAAAGATGGGCATGAAAATGAATGGAGACGATAGATGAAAAAACCAATAGCCTTGGAGTTCACCGTGAATCTGAAAACTCTATCTCTCAAGTATGTGATCCGGAGGCTAGCTCCCAAGGATCCAAGGCAAGATTGGAGGGAAACCTCAATAAGCGGCAGATCTAAACGAAAGGTGGCCCTCCCAAAGGATACCACCAGATGAAAACCGTCAACAGAGGTAGGATGGATCGGGATAGAAAAGATGGAGAAGATCTTACGTGAGAGATTGGTTCCATGGGTGAAGTCCAATGAGGAGGAGAGACCATGAGGATCCATCCTTGCATCACCTTAGTGGAATAAGCCATTGATGGTCATGGAGGTGGGTCGGGCTGTAGACAGCAAATTGGCTGCCGATCACGATTGCTCGTCTACGTCAGAACGAGGCATTTTTGTTGGAGATATGCCCAAGAGGCAATAATAAAAGTGGTTATTATATATCTTTATGTTTATGATAAATGTTTATATACCATGCTATTATTGTATTAACCGAAACATTGATACATGTGTGTTATGTAAACAACAAAGAGTCCCTAGTAAGCCTCTTAACTAGCTTGTTGATTAATAGATGATTAGTTTCATAATCATGAACATTGGATGTTATTAATAACAAGGTTATATCATTATATGAATGATGTAATGGACACACCCAATTAAGCGTAGCATAAGATCACGTCATTAAGTTATTTGCTATAAGCTTTCGATACATAGTTACCTAGTCCTTATGACCATGAGATCATGTAAATCACTTATACCGGAAAGGTACTTTGATTACATCAAACGCCACTGCGTAAATGGGTGGCTATAAAGGTGGGATTAAGTATCCGGAAAGTATGAGTTGAGGCATATGGATCAACAGTGGGATTTGTCCATCCCGATGACGGATAGATATATTCTGGGCCCTCTCAGTGGAATGTCGTCTAATGTCTTGCAAGCATATGAATAAGTTCATAAGAGACCACATACCACGGTACGAGTAAAGAGTACTTGTCAGGAGATGAGGTTGAACAAGGTATAGAGTGATACCGATGATCAAACCTCGGACAAGTAAAATATCGCGTGACAAAAGGAATTGGTATCGTATGTGAATGGTTCATTCGATCACTAAGTCATCGTTGAATATGTGGGAGCCATTATGGATCTCCAGATCCCGCTATTGGTTATTGGTCGGAGAGAGATCTCAACCATGTCTACATAGTTCGCGAACCGTAGGGTGACACACTTAAGGTTTGATGTTGTAATAGTAGAACTTGAATATGGAATGGAGTTTGAAGTTTTGTTCGAAGTCCCGGATGGGATCCCGGACATCACGAGGAGTTCTAGAATGGTCCGGAGAATAAGATTCATATATAGGAAGTCATTTTATGTGTTTGAAAATGATCCGGTGCATTTATGGAAGGTTCTAGAAGGTTCTAGAAAAGTCCGGAAGAAATCACTTTGGAAGGCGGAGTCCCGGAGGGACTCCACCACCATGGCCGGCCAACCCTAGAGGGTGGAGTCCAAGGTGGACTCCACCAAAGGTGGCCGGCCACCCCCTCCCAAGGAAAGGTGGGAATCCCACCTTGGGTAGGTTTCATGTCATATGGAAGGTTTTGGTTTGGGGTCTTATTCGAAGACTTGTAGACCAACTCTTGGGTGTTCCACCTATATAATGAGGAGCAAGGGGAGGGGGCCGGCCACACCAAAGCCATTGTGGCCGCACCCCTCATAGTGGCCGGCCACCTCCCCCTCTCCCAAACCCTAGCCGCCCCCTCTCCTCCACCTCACCCGCAACGCTTAGCGAAGCTCCGCCGGAGTTCTCCATCGCCACCGCCACCACGCCGTCGTGCTGCCGGATTCAAGGAGGAGCTACTACTTCCGCTGCCCGCTGGAACGGGGAGAAGGACGTCGTCTTCATCAACACCGAACGTGTGACCGAGTACGGAGGTGCTGCCCGTTCGTGGCGCCGTGATCAAGATCTTCTACGCGCTTTTGCAAGCGGCAAGTGATCGTCTACCGCAGCAACAAGAGCCTCATCTTGTAGGCTTTGGAAATCTTCAAGGGTGAGTCTCGATGATCTCCTCGTTGCTCCCGTCTTCTAGATTGCATCTTGGCTTGGATTGCGTTCTCGCGGTAGGAAATTTTTTGTTTTCTATGCAACGTTATCCTACAAAGGGTATCGCAGCCGTGTCTATGCATAGATGGTTGCACGAGTAGAACACAATGGTTTTGTGGGCGTTGATGCTTTTGTTGTCTTTAGTTTGAGTACTTTGCATCTTTGTGGCATAGTGGGATCAAGCGGCTCGGGCTAACTTTACATGACCGCGTTCATGAGATTTGCTCCACGCTCGACATGCAACTTGTATTGCATAAGTGGCTTTGCGGGTGTCTGTCTCTCCTACTATAGTGAAGATTCAATTTACTCTTCTATTGACAACACTAGTATCACCGTTGTGGTTCATGTTCGTAGGTAGATTAGATCTCTCTCGAAAACCCTAAACCACGTAAAATATGCAAACCAAATTAGAGAACGTCTAACTTGTTTTTGCAGGGTTTGGTGATGTGATATGGCCATAATGTGATGATGACTATGTATGAGATGATCATTATTGTATTGTGGTAACCGACAGGAGCCTTATGGTTGTCTTTAAATTTCATGTTGAGTAGTTTTTCAAAGTAGTTGTAATAGTTGCTACATGGAGGACAATCATGAAGACGGCGCCATTGACCTTGGTGCTTCGCCGACGATGATGGAGATCATGCCCGTTGATGATGGAGATCATGTCCGTGCTTTGGAGATGAAGATCAAAGGCGCAAAGACAAAAGGGCCATATCATATCACATATGAACTGCATGTGATGTTAATCCTTTATGCATCTTATTTTGCTTAGATCGCGACGGTAGCATTATAAGATGATCCCTCTCACTAAAATATCAAGATAATAAAGTGTTCATCCTTAGTAGCACCGTTGCCAAGACTTGTCGTTTCGAAGCATCTCGTGATGATCGGGTGTGATAGACTCAACAAGTGCATACAACGGGTGCAAGACAGTTTTGCACATGCGGATACTAAGGTGGCCTTGACGAGCCTAGCATGTACAGACATGGTCTCGGAACACGTGATACCGAAAGGTAGAGCATGAATCATATGATTGATATGATGAACACTTTGAGTGTTCGCCATTAAAATTACATCTTGTCTCGTGATGATCGGACTTGGTGTGGTGGATTTGGTTCGTGTGATCACTAAGACAATGCGAGGGATATTGTTTTGAGTGGGAGTTCACCTAGTTTTTAATTATATTGAATTAAAATTTGAGCTCAATTTGTCATAAACATTAGTCTAAACTATTGCAAATATATGTTGTAGATATGGCGTCCCCAATCAATTTTAACCAGTTCCTAGAGAAAGAAAAGCTTAAGAGCAACAGTAGCAACTTCATCGACTGGTTCCGTCATGTGAGGATCTTCCTCAATGGTGGAAATCTGCAATATGTGCTTGATGCACCGCTAGGTGACCCTCCTGCAGAAAATGAAACCGATGAAGTAAAGAATGTTTACGCGACTCGGAAAACTCAGTACTCTCAAGTTCAGTGTGCCATCCTGTGCAGTCTGGAAGCCGATCTTAAAAAACGTTTTGAGCACCACGGTCCACATGAGTTAGTCAATGAGTTGAAAACTATCTTTGAAACTCATGCGGCCGTGGAATGCTATGAAGCATCGAAACACTTCTTCAGTTGCATGATGGAAGAAGGCAGCTCCGTTAGTGAGCACATGCTCGCCATGACCGGGCATGCGAAGAAACTCAGTGATTTAGGAATAGTGATTCCTAACCGACTGGGGATTAATCGTGTCCTTCAATCACTGCCACCTAGTTACAAAAACTTTGTGATGAACTACAATATGCAGAACATGAACAAAGAGTTACCTGAACTCTTCTCCATGCTAAAATCTGCTGAGATTGAGATCAAGAAAGAGCACCAAGTGTTGATGGTCAACAAGACCACCAGTTTCAAGAAACAGGGCAAGTCTAAGGGAAAATTCAAGAAGGGTGGCAAGAAAGCTGCCACGCCTCCTGTGAAACCTAAGACTGGCCCTAAGCCTGATGCTGAGTGTTATTACTGCAAGGAGAAGGGACACTGGAAGCGTAATTGCTCCAAGTATTTGGCGGATCTGAAGAGCGGCCTTGTCAAGAAGAAGAAAGAAGGTATATCTGATATACATGTTATAGATGTTTATCTTACTGGTTCTCGCACTAGTACCTGGGTATTTGATACTGGTTCGGTTGCTCATATTTGTAACTCGAAACAGGAACTAAAGAATAAACGAAGACTACTAAAGGATGAAGTGACGATGCACGTTGGAAATGGATCCAAAGTCGATGTGATCGTTGTCGGCACACTTCCTCTACATCTACCTTCGGGATTAGTTTTAAGCCTCAATAATTGTTATTTTGTACCCGCGTTGAGCATGAACATTATATCTGGATCTTGTTTAATGCAAGACGGTTATTCATTCAAGTCTGAGAATAATGGTTGTTCTATTTTTATGAATAATATCTTTTATGGTCGAGCACCTGAAAAGAATGGCTTATTTCTATTAGATCTCGATAGTAGTGATACACATATACATAACATTGATGCTAAGCGAATTAAATTGAATAATAATTCTACTTATATGTGGCACTGTCGTCTTGGTCATATTGGAGTGAAACGCATGAAGAAACTCCATACCGATGGATTACTTGAATCACTTGACTTTGAGTCACTTGATAGATGCGAAGCATGTCTAATGGGAAAAATGACTAAGACTCCATTCTCTGGTATTATGGAGCGAGCTACTGACTTATTGGAAATCATACATACTGATGTGTGCGGACCAATGAGTGTAGCATCGCGCGGTGGTTATCGTTATGTTCTAACCTTCACAGATGATCTGAGTAGATATGGGTATATCTATTTCATGAAACATAAATCTGAAACTTTTGAGAAGTTTAAGGAGTTCCAAAGTGAAGTAGAAAATCAACGTAATAAGAAGATTAAATTTCTACGATCTGATCACGGAGGTGAATATCTGAGTTATGAGTTTGGCATGCATTTAAAGAAATGCGGAATACTTTCACAATTGACACCGCCAGGAACACCTCAACGAAATGGTGTGTCCGAACGTCGTAATCGAACTCTCTTAGATATGGTTCGTTCTATGATGTCTCTTACTGATTTGCCGTTATCATTTTGGAGTTATGCATTAGAGACAGCCGCATTCACTTTAAATAGAGCACCATCAAAATCCGTTGAAATGACACCGTATGAATTATGGTTTAATAAGAAACCTAAGCTGTCGTTCCTAAAAGTTTGGGGTTGCGAAGCCTATGTAAAAAAGTTACAACCGGACAAGCTAGAACCCAAAGCGGAGAAATGCGTCTTCATAGGATACCCTAAGGAAACTATAGGGTACACTTTCTATCACAGATCCGAAGGCAAGATCTTTGTTGCTAAGAACGGAACCTTTCTTGAGAAAGAATTTCTCACTAAAGAAGTGACTGGAAGAAAAGTAGAACTCGATGAGATAGATGAATCTTCACTCATTGATCAGAGTAGCGCAGTGCCGGAAGATGTTCCTGTGCCGCCTACACCGTCAACAGAGGAAGCTAAGGATAATGATCATGAAACTTCAAACGAGATAGCTACTGAACCTCGCAGATCGACAAGGGAACGTGCCACTCCTGATTGGTATGATCCTTGTCTAAATGTCATGATTGTGGACAACAATGATGAAGACCCTGCGACGTATGAAGAAGCGATGATGAGCCCAGATTCCAACAAATGGCAAGAAGCCATGAAATCCGAAATGGGATCCATGTATGATAACAAAGTGTGGATTTTGGTAGACTTACCTGATAGCCGCAAGGCTGTCGAGAATAAATGGATCTTCAAGAGAAAAACAGATGCTGATGGTAATATTACTGTCTATAAAGCTCGGCTTGTCGCAAAGGGTTTCCGAAAAATTCAAGGTGTTGACTACGATGAGACTTTCTCACCTGTAGCGAAGCTAAAATCTGTGAGGATTTTGTTAGCAATAGCTGCATTTTTCGATTATGAGATTTGGCAGATGGATGTCAAAACGGCGTTCCTTAATGGAGACATTGAGGAAGAGTTGTATATGGTACAACCCAAAGGTTTTGTCGATCCTAAAAATGCTGACAAAGTATGCAAACTTCAGCGTTCAATTTATGGACTGAAGCAAGCATCAAGAAGTTGGAACCGACGCTTTGATAAGGTGATCAAAGACTTCGGGTTTATACAGTGTCATGGAGAGGCCTGTATTTACAAGAAAGTGAGTGGGAGCTCTGTAGCGTTCCTGATATTATATGTAGATGACATATTATTGATTGGGAATGATATAGAACTATTAAGCAGTGTAAAAGGTTATTTGAATAATAGTTTTTCAATGAAAGACCTTGGTGAAGCATCGTATATATTAGGCATCAAGATTTATAGAGATAGATCAAGACGTCTAATAGGGCTATCACAGAGTACATACCTGGACAAGATTCTAAAGAAGTTTAGAATGGACGAAAGTAAGAAAGGATTCTTACCTATGTTACCAGGCAAGGTCTTGAGTAAGACTCAAGGTCCGGCTACGGCAGAAGAAAGAGAAAGGATGAGTCAGATCCCCTATGCCTCGGCAGTAGGCTCTATCATGTATGCCATGTTATGTACAAGACCGGATATAGCACATGCTGTTAGTTTGACTAGCAGATATCAAAGTGATCCAGGAATGGAACACTGGACAGCGGTCAAGAATATCCTGAAGTACTTGAAAAGAACTAAGGATATGTTTCTTTGTTATGGAGGTGACCAAGAGCTCGTTGTAACTAGTTACACCGATGCAAGTTGGAACACTGATCCTGATGACTCTAAGTCACAGTCTGGGTACGTGTTGATATTGAATGGTGCTGCAGTAAGATGGGCAAGCTCGAAGCAGTGCACGGTGGCGAAGTCATCAACAGAATCGGAGTACATAGCGGCTTCAGAGGCTTCATCAGAAGCGGTATGGATAAAGAGGTTCATTGTAGAGCTCGGTGTGGTTCCTAGTGCATTGGACCCATTAGTCATCTATTGTGACAACATGGGTGCCATCGCCAATGCACAAGAACCAAGGTCACACAAGAGGCTGAAGCATATCAAGCTGCGTTATCATTCGATTCGCGAGTACATCGAAGATGGAGAAGTAAAGATTTTCAAAGTACACACTGATCTGAATGTAGCAGATCCGTTGACTAAAGCTCTCCCTAGGGCAAAGCATGACCAACACCAGAATGCCATGGGTGTTAGGTACCTTACAATGTAATCTAGATTATTGACTCTAGTGCAAGTGGGAGACTGTTGGAGATATGCCCAAGAGCCAATAATAAAAGTGGTTATTATATATCTTTATGTTTATGATAAATGTTTATATACCATGCTATTATTGTATTAACCGAAACATTGATACATGTGTGTTATGTAAACAACAAAGAGTCCCTAGTAAGCCTCTTAACTAGCTTGTTGATTAATAGATGATTAGTTTCATAATCATGAACATTGGATGTTATTAATAACAAGGTTATATCATTATATGAATGATGTAATGGACACACCCAATTAAGCGTAGCATAAGATCACGTCATTAAGTTATTTGCTATAAGCTTTCGATACATAGTTACCTAGTCCTTATGACCATGAGATCATGTAAATCACTTATACCGGAAAGGTACTTTGATTACATCAAACGCCACTGCGTAAATGGGTGGTTATAAAGGTGGGATTAAGTATCCGGAAAGTATGAGTTGAGGCATATGGATCAACAGTGGGATTTGTCCATCCCGATGACGGATAGATATACTCTGGGCCCTCTCGGTGGAATGTCGTCTAATGTCTTGCAAGCATATGAATAAGTTCATAAGAGACCACATACCACGGTACGAGTAAAGAGTACTTGTCAGGAGACGAGGTTGAACAAGGTATAGAGTGATACCGATGATCAAACCTCGGACAAGTAAAATATCGCGTGACAAAAGGAATTGGTATCGTATGTGAATGGTTCATTCGATCACTAAGTCATCGTTGAATATGTGGGAGCCATTATGGATCTCCAGATCCCGCTATTGGTTATTGGTCGGAGAGAGATCTCAACCATGTCTACATAGTTCGCGAACCGTAGGGTGACACACTTAAGGTTTGATGTTGTAATAGTAGAACTTGAATATGGAATGGAGTTCGAAGTTTTGTTCGAAGTCCCGAATGGGATCCCGGATATCACGAGGAGTTCCGGAATGGTCCGGAGAATAAGATTCATATATAGGAAGTCATTTTATGTGTTTGAAAATGATCCGGTGCATTTATGGAAGGTTCTAGAAGGTTCTAGAAAAGTCCGGAAGAAATCACTTTGGAAGGCGGAGTCCCGGAGGGACTCCACCACCATGGCCGGCCAACCCTAGAGGGTGGAGTCCAAGGTGGACTCCACCAAAGGTGGCCGGCCACCCCCTCCCAAGGAAAGGTGGGAATCCCACCTTGGGTAGGTTTCATGTCATATGGAAGGTTTTGGTTTGGGGTCTTATTCGAAGACTTGTAGACCAACTCTTGGGTGTTCCACCTATATAATGAGGAGCAAGGGGAGGGGGCCGGCCACACCAAAGCCATAGTGGCCGCACCCCTCATAGTGGCCGCACCCCTCATAGTGGCCGGCCACCTCCCCTCTCCCAAACCCTAGCCGCCCCCTCTCCTCCACCTCTCCCGCAACGCTTAGCGAAGCTCCGCCGGAGTTCTCCATCGCCACCGCCACCACGCCGTCGTGCTGCCGGATTCAAGGAGGAGCTACTACTTCCGCTGCCCGCTGGAACGGGGAGAAGGACGTCGTCTTCATCAACACCGAACGTGTGACCAAGTACGGAGGTGCTGCCCGTTCGTGGCGCCGTGATCAAGATCTTCTACGCGCTTTTGCAAGCGGCAAGTGATCGTCTACCGCAGCAACAAGAGCCTCATCTTGTAGGCTTTGGAAATCTTCAAGGGTGAGTCTCGATGATCTCCTCGTTGCTCCCGTCTTCTAGATTGCATCTTGGCTTGGATTGCGTTCTCGCGGTAGGAAATTTTTTGTTTTCTATGCAACGTTATCCTACAATTTTCCCCCGGCCTGGGCATTTTTAGATTTTTTTTCTCACCCTATTCTCCCCAAATTGGCACATAGATATGTAAAAAAACGAATGTTTCAGTGTGATGTTTAACAAACTTTATTACATCTAAACAAATAACAGAGTTTACGTGCATTGCCATGCATAAAAAATATGAAAGAGCACATTTCCTAATTAAAAAATAAAATGAGATGACATTGCCTACTCCTCATTCTCTTCTTGGCTTGCCAATGTCCATATGTCATCAATCAATTTCATCAGCATCCGTTTGGAAATGTGACACATAGAGATTTTAACGTTCATATGCAGAAACTCCTCCCATGTTCCTGCCCTAGGCTGTGGTTGAACCAAGTCATCCTAAATTTCCCATTAGTAGCTAGTCATTGAGGCTATCAGGACGCTTTGTCTCAACGATCATGTTGTGCATGATCACACAACAGGTTATCACCTCACGTATTGTCTTCAAAAACCATGTTCTAGCTGGGTGATGAACAATAGCCCACCGAACTTGGAGCACACCAAATTTCCGCTCCACATATCTCATGCAAGCCTCTTTCCTCTAGATAAACCTCTTGGTTTTCTCTGTAATAGGTTTGCAGACTATCTTCACAAGTGTGGCACAGTCAGAATATGTGTCATCAGCAAGATAGTATGACGTATTGTATGTATTGTCATTAATCTCATAGTTCACCACATGAGCAATGGCTTTTAGAAGCCGGTCAAATACCGGAGAGCATTGGAGCACATTAGTGTCACTGTGGGAACCCGCCATGCAAAAAAAGAGTGCTAAATCCACAAATCATGTGATGTCACTGCCTCAAGAATGATAGTGCATCCCTCGACATGGCTGCTGTACTGATCCTGCCATGCAAATGAAAGGTTCTTCCACTCCTAGTACATACATTCTATGCTACGGATCATTCCCGAGAACCTTCTTGCCTCATTGATCGACAAAAGTTGTGATGTATCCTCAGCTGTTGTCTCTTTCAAGTGAAGTTTACCGAACATTGCAATTACGGCTTGGCAAAACACATACATGGACTCAAGGCAGGTGCTCTCACTCATTCATATGTACTCATCGAAGGTATCACGAGCCACTCCGTACAAAGGCATCCAAATAGCTTTGGAACACTTCTGATAAGAGGTGAAGCCTAGCTTACTAGTGACATTAGTCCTGCATTGGAAGTATGGGTCGTAGTCTCTAACATCCCCTAAAATTATCAAGAACAGGTCTATTGACATCTGATAACAACACCAGAACATGACTTCCTTGCAGATCACATCAGTCAAATGAAAGTAGTCTTTGTAGAGCCGGTCGTGGCTACCCACTTGGTTGCGCTTCACGTTAGCCGAGCGGCCCTTTTTCGAGCCTTGATAGATCGGCATCTACCTATCATTGTGCTCGTGGATGAGGGAAGCCGCGAAAGCCATGAGCTGCGACGTCTCGTCGGACGCCTCGTTAGAGGAAGTGTCCACGACTTCCCCCTCCCCAACATCTCCAACAATTGCCTGAGGTCCATCTACGGGGGCAACAAGAGTGGATAAATGGCCATAATAGTTGGCGTGAATGGCCTTCAATTGGCTAAACAGTTCTTCGGTGCCATCGCACAATTAACCGAACAGGTCCTGTGCGCAGAGCCTAGTGGGGGAGTATTTTTATCAATGTGTTGTCTGATTCATGTTTCTCCATGGGACACAAGCTCTACTCTTTGATTTTGTGCAGTAAAGAAAATGGACATATATTTTCAATGTGTTGTCTGATTCATGTTTCTGCATGGGACACAAATAGTCAATACCATCGCATAAAAAGATTCTAGGCTTTCATTGATAGCATCTTTTTTTTTCAAGCATATAAACCATTCCTAGCATTGTTTACAACATT
Organism: Lolium perenne; assembly: GCF_019359855.2. Lineage (NCBI taxonomy): Eukaryota > Viridiplantae > Streptophyta > Magnoliopsida > Poales > Poaceae > Lolium > Lolium perenne. The sequence goes on along the minus strand of NC_067246.2, from coordinate 190,536,795 downwards.
ACAACCGATGATAATTAATTTAGAAGGCTCCATCTATTGATTCTCATATGTTTGTTTGCCTTACACATGTACCGTTGGATATGTACAACTGAGTGACGTCAATCTTCTCTTAGGTTGACACATTGATTTTTTTGTGAGAGAAGAGAGAATAAAGAAAAAGAAGATTATCTTCTCTTAGCTAAGTAATGCTCCCCTAAAAATGAAACAAGGTTATTTTCTTCATTGTACTACCATATGTATTTCTTTATTATAATACAAATTTCTATTAAAATTTAATTAGTTTTCATTGATTGCTATGATGCGTATTGTATAACTTATTTTGACTGCCTTCTCTAGAGTAGAAGACATGGAGGCTTCTCCAAGATTTTATATTCCCCCTTTGGCAATGAATGAAAGTGGAACCTTTCATTTATATGTTTTCTTGTGAAAGTTGAGACTTGCCCAACTTGTTAGCAGGATCTACAATTGTTTTTTTCGTTTATATAGATCATATATGTGAGCATAGCGGAGCACATAGCATCGCATCTTTCTTTCTTTTCTCTTTCCATGTGGCATACTATCAACCAAGTGCAACTAATCATCATTATCAGTTTATCATCATACTTCATATGGCTTTGGCGGGTCGTGAAGGTTTCTCTGCTACTCCTTTGTGGCGATTTTCTCTTTTTAAAACGTGGCGCGCTATACGAATGGTACGTGAGTGAACACGGCGGTGGTTCCGTCCTTTGTTCCTGTTCCTAGCCCAGCCCAGCGGAGAACGTCGCGGTCCGAAACGATCGAGTGGCGAGCGTTGATCAATGTAGCAGCGCCGGCCAGGTACGTACTGCGACGTGCAATCGGGCTTCTTTTGGAGAAGAATTGATTGATCAGATCAGTCATAATCCGTACCTATCTGCAATAACGCCGCACTGTCGCCGAGTCCTATTTTATAGTACCAGTACTAGTACGCATAGCTGTAGCTCATGCCGCGTCATACCTCTTATTTTAAGTTTTTAAAAAACTTTGATAAATTTTGTTGAAAAGAGTATCTACAGATATGACATAAAATCTGCATAATACGAAACTACATTTCAAGACGTATCTAGTTTTTTTTAGACAAATATGGACTGCTTCCTGGCACCCTTTTTTGATTGAAAAACAAAACCATAGCGTTCTTGTACAAAGTAAATAAAACACTAAACACCAGGGAAGTAGCTAAGCTAAAGAGTTTAAGGGCATGTTTGATTTCTAGTTACAATTTGTCAAGCCAAAATTTCACAGCCATAGTTTATTTGTCATGTGTTTGGTTTTTATCACACTTTGGCTTGCCACACTTTATTGCATATATGATTCGTTTGTCATAGACTCAATACCTTTGTCAAGTTTTGCCAAAGTTTGGCTTCAATATTTTAAGCCACAAAATGGATCATACATGCAATAAAATGTAGCGAAAACCAAACACATATCAAATAAGCTATGGCTGCCAAATTTTAGCTTGGCAAATTGTGGCTAGGAACCAAACATGCCCTAAAGCAACAACATCCAACACAAAAACAATTCTAGGGCACATAAGGTTTTCCAAACCGACTAAAACCATCATCAAACTTTTCCAGGCAGCAGAAGCAGTACCCAGACACCACATGCACTGAATTATCATCGGGGTGATCTTGGAGATAAGCCAGAGAAGCTCCTCCTCCATGTGGTGCCAGACTTGCTGAGGTCTTCCAGGAAGTGATCCAACCAAATGGCTACCAGGTCAGTCCGGCTCCAGCTCTAGTAGCATCTTGAATTTCCTTAGAAGAAAGCTTTTGAACTAATCCACGAGAGCCCAGTCCTAATCCTTGAATGGGACCTCCCGATCCCTCAAATATCTTAGGGTTAGCTGCTAAACATGTTTCATATTAATACAAGCTTTCATGTTAAATACAATCAAGTTACTATTGTTCCAAATACTCCAAAGAACACCAGCTGAGACAATATCAAGTTGCAACTATCTAGCATTACACAACGACTTGGAAGCTAATGTAAAGAAATCGAGGATCATCACATCAAAGATTTAAACACTTCAGTCCAAAGCAATCAAGATATAATTCAATCAAAGAACTAGTGTGTAACAATTATATTTCTTTACGGTGGCTACACTCTAAAGGTTAGGTATACCCCTTTCTTCTCAAATTATCTCAGCTAAAGGACAATTTGAATTCTCGGGGCAATTTTCAGTTCCCAACCCGTAGGCAAATGTATTGGTTTTACCCCTCTAAAATTAATTATACCATATGGAGGAATAAACACCATTAAATTCATAAGCCTAAATTATTTGATCCTCTTGGCCAGAGAAGCAAACAGAACCAGCTATTGCTAAAACCGCATACCACTGATTCATAAGGTCCTCTGTAAAAGTTCTCCTAAAAGTACACCTAAGCTGAATGTCATCCCATAAATCAACAATGGTCTTTATTCATTGATTAACTCTAAAGTATATGTCAAAATACTGGGTGGCCAAAAGCGTATTTCCAAACCAAATATCCACCTAGGAACGGATACAAAGCGGCACCCAATCCGCCCCACTAGGTAGTCAAAACTATCAGGTTAGTTATACTTTTCTTCTTTATCAAATTAGTCTGGTTTGAATTAAATTATGCTTTCGCGCTCGCAACGCTAGTTGATAGTGATAGAAAGGACAACATTTTCTCCTTCCCAATTTAGGATGCATATTCGTTTTAGTTAAAGTCATGAAATTTGACTAACTACATATGAAAATATATTAATTTTCATAATATTAAATGCATATAATATGAAACCATATTTCTTGATGGTTCTAATAGCATTGAGTTAGTGTTGTACTCCCTGTCTTAGGGATTGTAAGACCGGTTCGCATACCTAGGTCGTTAATTTAACAACCGTAATGCAAGGTATATATTACAAAATATAAATCATTAGAAAGTTTAGACGTTCTACTTTCTAGTGATATAATTATTTTGCTATACGATTCATGGTATGTTGGTTAAATTGACGATCTACGGGGTACGCACCGGCCTTATAATCCCAAACAGAGGAAGTAGATGTTAATATTATTTCTTATACATTTGATTAAAACTTATAATTTTTTTAACTAAAACTAATATACATCCTAATTTAGGAAGGAAGAAGAGATTACTACTCTAGACCCCAGAAACAAGCTGGATTACAGGGCGTATCCCGATACCCGCTTAACCGGTCCAATTCTTGCCAACAAGTATAAGAGCATGTCTAACAGGCCTTTTATAACCCGCCCACCCCGTAAAATTCCGGCGAGATACGGGGCAGGCGCGGTTTGGGCCGTCTAGCAGGCCCCGTATTCGGGCCGCCCCGTTTCGGCGGAATACGGGGCCCAGGAAATCGGCCCCGCCGCCCCATACTTATACCGCGCGCAGGTGCGAGTGAGGGGTTAATCCCTCACTCGCAACCCTAGCTCCGCCGTGCGCCGCCGCCTCCTCCATCCTGCTCCGGCGAGCAATTCCTCGCTCCCCCGCGCCGCATTCCACCCCATCTCCGGCATGGACTCCCGCCGCCGCAGTACCGCCTCCCCGGCGAGCGGATCGAAGCGATCCCGCTCGCCGGACAACGTGGAGGATGCCTGGCGGCTTCAATGCAAAAGATCCGCCGCCGGGAGCCGCCGCGCGGCCTGCAAGTACGACGGCGGCCCGTTCGTCCCGCCGAAGCTGCGTGACTTCACGCGGGGCGGCCGCTGGTACCACGAGGTCCCGCCGCTCAGGCCGATGAGCGGCCCCAAGTTCGAGGCGTGGCGCGCCGAGTGGGAGCGCCGCCACCGGGTGGACGAGGCATGGAGGGCGACCATCGGGAGCACCAGCGGCGGAGGTGCTCCGCTCGCCGGCGAGGAGGAGGAGGAAGACGAGGACCAGGACCCCGCCTTCTTGAAGGTGATTGAAGAGTCCCTCAAGGACGCCGACGAGAGGAAGAGGGCGGAGGAGGAAGATAGGGCGGCGGCCATCGCCGCCGTGAAGGAGGCGGAGGCGCGGGAGGCGGAGGTGGAGGCTGACGGGTTCATCATCGACCTCTCCGAGTAGAAGTCGCGATCCTTGATCGCGCATTTTGTATGTAGGTACGTCGATTCCTATGTATGATCGACGAACTATGTGAATGAACAAGTTTCCCGGGGTTTTAATTTACAAATATACGGGGTCAAATACGGGGTCTGCTAGACAGAGCGGTGCATCTACGACCAATTTTTTTATACGGGACGAAAAAGCGGCGAAATACGGGGCAGAAAAGTAAGGAGGCTGCTAGACATGCTCTAACAACAAGCACATCATGCGTTGCTTCACCATGACGCGAGCAATACGCCAAGACGGCACACGCAGAATGGACTCATGGAGTCATGGGTAGTAGGGCATGTCACGCACGAACTTGACGGTACGCCACTTGCGCCTCGCGTGACCTTGCCTGCACAAAGAGAACAGTTGAGAATCACACCGGCAAAAACAGGGCACCACACGTTGAGAATCCGAACGTGCGTGACTCGGGCCACTCGGGATACTGACCTCCCGATGTTGTTGGGTGGGAAATGGATGCGATGATGTATCGCGTCCATTATGTACGCAACTAGGCGTCGGATCAGTGGTACAGTGGCATATTATGACCCGTAAAAGTCGTACACACCAGAGGATGAGGGGTGTGGGTATGGACGAGGAGCACGACCGATTTTTTTGGGCATCTTAATGCATCTCTAACACGGCGGATCCATCCCGCGCCCACTTGTCCGGATGGGTCTAACCGGATAAACACGCGGTCCAACGCGGCACGTACCGTAAATGCGGATGGCCGCGGCGTCTGGAACGACGGAAACCCGGCCCAAATCCGGGCTAGGTTTGCGTGGCCGCGGATGGCACACGGCGTCCGATCGCGTCCGTCTGCTCGCCTGCTCGTCTCCCTTGGGCCCATCTGTCGGTGACCACGCGCATCTTATTAAATGTGGACTGGATGGATCTGTCCCTTTCCAGTCCACTCCCCACTCCAGTCTCCACTCTCTCGACGGTTCCGCACGCACGCGCAACCGCCGCCATGGCCACGAAGAGACGCTTTGCTCCCGGCGCAACGACGGCGAGGCTAGCAGCAGCCGCCGTCCTCCGCCGCCGCTGCGGGCCGGAGGAAACCGCGGCGGTCTCCACATCAGATAGGCCGCCCGCGGCGGCTCGGCAATGGCGCAGCCCGCGCCGCTGCTGCTGCTGCCGAAGCCGGAGTCCCCGGAAAAAGAAGACCCCGACCTCCGCGCCGCTCTGGCGCTGTCGGCAGTGGAGGAGGAGGCGAAGTGGCCGCATCTTGCGGCGGACATTCGCACCTCCACGATGGAGGAGGAGGCCCGGCAGCAGGTCGAGGACGCCGAGGCCTGGGCCTTGCTCGAGCAGGCCCGCGCGGAGGAGGCAACGGCGCGGCGACAGGAGGAGGCCAGGCCCCGCCGCGAGGAGCAGATGCGGCAGAGGCCAGGTGCCGCGCGGCGGAGGAGAGGCGCCCCGAAGGCCACGCGCCTCGCCAGCGGGAGAGGGAGCAGCACCTCGGGGAGGAGGCGCAGCTCCGGGCTGCTGCGGCGGAGCAGCGGGCGGCTCCGGACCCGCACTCCGCCTGGGAGGAGGCCCCGTGGCCGGAGTCCCCGGCGCGGTCGAGCCACAACAGCGCCTCGCCGCCCGGGGACATCGTCGACGCCGACGGCGACAACGCCCACAGGGACTAGGCGGCGCACCGGCGGCCACCGCGTCCTCATCAAACCCTAATAGAGGGTTTTTTTTATTTGTTTTTAATTTTAAAGCCCATATAGAGGGCTTCTTTTGGTAGTTAAATTTGTCCAAAATAGGGCGTATGTACAAATTTGCCCAAAATAGGGCATATGTTTAATGAACTTCGTTTAGAATTTTTTATTTTCTTCACTTTTGCGATGCGTCCGCGCGTGCAGCGTGCGACCCAAACGGACATGCGGACGCGGGCCGCTGTCCGGGTGTCCGCGCGGCCACCCAAACGCCCAAAACGGACGGCCCAACGCGTCCGTTTGGGTCGCCGCGTTGGAGATGCCCTTAATCTCCAACTGGGCGACAAGCGACCGTGTGCGTTCGCGCGGTGGTACGTCTGGGCCTGCTCCGGCGGGCAACGCATAGTGACCGGGCCGTCCACAGCGACGCAAACCTGGCCCAAATATGCGCCTCAGATGCGTCGCTGCGGATGCTGAGCGGACACAGAAAATGTCCGCTCGCGTCTTGCAGACGTTTCGTCGCCCCCCGGCAGTGACCGAGGCTCGATGCGTCTTCTCAGGCGCCAGTACTGGCGCCGAGGCGTCGCTTCAGCAGTCTACGGCTAGGTAATGGCGATGCCTCGTGTGGCGCGCGGCCGTCGCCTACCTCTGCGCACGAAGTAATGGCGATGCCACGCGTGCTGCGGTCGTCGCCTGCCTCCGGCGGCCTATTTAAACAGGGCGCGGGCATCTCATCTCCTCCCACACAAAACCCTAGCCGCCGCACAACCTCCACCGTAGCGCCGCCGCACAACCTCCACCGTAGCACCGCCGCCGCACAACCTCCACCTTTGCCACCATGAACAGCACCGGCCGCGGCCAGGCTACCGCGCCTCCACCTCCGACTCCACCTCCCCCAGTCTCGAGCTCCGACGAGGAGTTCGACGATGACGATAGCACCGACGACCTCCTCGACCCGGTCAGGGACGCGAAGTTCCTGGCTGACACGAAGAAGGAAGCAGAGGAGGAGCGGGCGGCCCACTTGGTGTTCGACGCCGAGATGGAATGACGCAGGGGACGACTCCTCCGACATCTCATGGTCTTCTGATGACCCTGATGCGCCTACCTAATAGGAGAAGGCGGTGGAGCAGAGGGCCTTGGTCGACCCCTTCAAGACGCTCAAGAAGGCCGAGGATGCCGCGAACTAGACGTTGTGGCGGTGCCTGCTAGAAGACGCGGTGGCACACCGAGCTCTAGTGGCCGCACGGCTAGCGGCGGAGAAGCAGACGAGGGAGGGACGCAACGATGGGGCCGGGCCGTCGGGCAGAAAGTAGTGTAGGCTTGTACCAACTGTAGTTTGTATAGTTTGTAGTACCTGCTTTTTAAATATTATTGCAAAACAAAAAATGGGTCGCCCCGCTGAGAGCACACCCATACGCAAACCGACGCGCGGTCAAAATATGTTTGCGGGGCGACGGAAACGGACGTGCGCGACCACTTTTAGGCGTTCGATATGCATCGCCCCGTTGGAGATTCCCTTAGAGCATCTCTACCGACGCTCCGATAGCGGCTCCGATAGCTATTTGGGGGTCGGCGCGGTTTTTGGCTTACATAGTCGCACTCTAAAAAGTGCCGACGTGGTTTCGAGTCCAATAGAAGCGTCGGCAACCCCGTGCCTGCCCCTTCGCAAAGGGCGCGAATCGAGCGTGCCGACACCCTCGTCCATGTAAGAAAGCACCCGCGGGGCCCTCCTACCAGCTAGACGCGCCGCTTCCCACCCATCGCCACTGCCGCGTCCCCCGTGCTAGCCTTCCACCCCACTTGTCCATAGCCACCCACCATCGACACCGCCGATAGTCCCTCGACCGGCCGTCGCTATTTCGGTCGGAATAGAGGCCGCCGCCACCTCCTCCCAAGCGCCCGCAAAGTGTTCATCGGATTGCTGCAATGGACAACTACGACGAGATGTTGGTGCAGTTGTTCATGGAGGAGGAGAGCATTGCCGTTGTCCGGCGGCAGCAACAACTGATTTTGACGAGCTTCCTCCGCGTTAGCCAGCCATTCATGGCCGTGTATCGACGCGGCGGTTTAAGGCCAGGCAAAAGGAGGAATGTCGACCGGCATCGTTAAGCCGGCGCCATGCTGCTTGAGTGTGACTACTTCGCCGGCGGTGCTACTCATTCGTCGAAGGAATTTCGAAGCCGGTTTAGGATGAACAAGGATCTGTTCATGAAGATTGTCTTTAGCGTCAGGGAGTACGACGACTACTTCATGAGCAAGCAAGATTGCACATGTTTGTGAGTCTTCTCCTCAATCCAGAAATGCACTGCTGCAATACGATGTCTTACATACGAAGCTCCTCCAGATACAACCAATGACTACATACGTATGGCAGAGTTGACATGTTCAGAGACCGTCTACAGGCTTTGCCGAGTAGTCATAGCTGTGTTTGGTGGGGATTATTTGAGAGCACCAAGGGCAGATGATACAACTCAAATACTGGAACGAAATGCAACCCGAGGGTTTCCTGGGATGCTAGGAAGCATCAACTGTATGATTGGGGTTGGAAGAATTTCCCTTTTGCTTGGCAAGGGATCTACAAGGTGCATACCAGTGAGTGTAGTGTCACTCTTGAGGCGGTGACAGGTGATAGACTATGACATCTGGATTTGGTATGCTTTCTTTGGCATAGCAGGAACAAACAATGATATCAACGTGCTACATCGCTCTCCGGTGTTTTCCAGACCGGTTGAGGAAGAAGTTCCTGCCGTGAACTTTGAGGTAAACGGTCATGCATACAACAAGGGATACTATCTAGTTGATGGTATCTATCCAACATATGCTAGAATTGTGAAGACAATCCCGGCTCTAGCTTCGGAGATGGACGCTTAGTTTGCGACATGCTAGGAAGCAACTCGCAAGAATGTTGAGCATACTCTTGGGGTGCTTCAGCAGCGTTCCGCCGTTGTCAGGTACCCTGCTCTCACTTGGTCCGAGTCTCAGATGTGGGGGGTGATGAACGTCTGTGTGATCATGCACCACATGATCATTCAGAGCGAGCGCGATGAACCTGTGCATGATGATCACCCATTTGATTATCAGGGGCATCTTGCTGAAGTAGAGCATGTACCCCAATAATTTGCCGCTTTTCTTCACATGCACCAAGAAATCCGAGATGCAAGTGTTCATGTTCAGCTTCAGGCAAATCTGGCTGAGCATTAGTGGGCAAGGAGAGGAGCCACCAACAATGCATGATTTAATTTAAATTATTATATGAATAATTTTCTTTATATTTGTGTAAAACTATATTAAATTATTGTATGAATAATTTTATGTGATTGAAATATTGTAAAAGGAAATTATTTTTGGAGGTGGTTTGGAGGACGCCGGTGTGGAAACCCATTTCCCAATTGAAGGATGCTGTGCTGGCGCCCCCCCCCCCCCCCAAACGGCTGCGTCGACGCACACTTTCCGGCACCTATTTGGGGGGGGGGGGGGGGCACCGGTGGAGATGCTCTTAAGGACCTCCTAAATAGCTATTGGAGGCACCAGATACAAATAGGGGTTCGACGCGGTGAACTGAAGTGTCAACGAGCCTAGCCTTGTCAATGGCACAATTAAAATCTATTTTGCATTTCCTTTTCTTCCCTCATTTCATTTCATTTGTCTTCACATACACTCTCGTGTTCGCGTCCATGCCACACCCTCCCGTCGATGTGCACTATTTACCGCCGCCAAAGTTGCTTAAGGTGAAGGGCTCACCGAAGCCGAAGGCAGTCCGGCTCTACACCAAGCCACGCACGAAGCCGTCGCCGAAGGAGAAGTCTGATGGCATGCCGTCGGAGGTGTAGGAGAGGGATTGCACCTGGAGGGAATACACAACAGCAGAGCGTCAAGAGCGGCGCAAAAGGCGGAGCTGAAAAGGCGATGGTGTGTCGTGCATCCATTAGCCAAAGGGTTCAGTCCGGGGATAACTGCCAGAGGGAGTTCCTCGGCGTCTGTCTGTTCTATGTATGGCCGGACTTGGCGGCATTTTGGTGGCGGGTACTTTGAATTATATGGAAAATACTATATGGTTTTTATTTAAAATTTGCAAAAACAATATGGGAAACAAATCTTTTGTGTGTGTCGTGCAGGGGACGCGGCTGGGAAGAGTCACCCCATAAGCCTGACCCGACGATGTTTCCGGACACCCTATGGGCATGACTGGAGATGTTCTCAACCTAGCAATCTGAAGGAGATATGCCGTAGAGGCAATAATAAAGTGGTTATTATTTATATCTTTATGTTTATGATAAATATTTATATATCATGCTATAATTGTATTAACCGAAACATTAGTACATGTGTGATATGTAGGCAAACAAGAAGTCCCTAGTATGCCTCTTAAACTAGCTTGTTGATTAATGGATGATTAGTTTCATAATCATGAACATTGGATGTTATTAATAACAAGGTTATGTCATTGTATGAATGATGTAATGGACACACCCAATTAAGCGTAGCATAAGATCTCATCATTAAGTTATTTGCTATAAGCTTTCGATACATAGTTACCTAGTCCTTATGACCATGAGATCATGTAAATCACTTATACCGGAAAGGTACTTTGATTACACCAAACACCACTGCGTAAATGGGTGGCTATAAAGGTGGGATTAAGTATCCAGAAAGTATGAGTTGAGGCATATGGATCAACAGTGGGATTTGTCCATCCCGATGACGGATAGATATACTCTGGACCCTCTCGGTGGAATGTCGTCTAATGTCTTGCAAGCATATGAATGAGTTCATAAGAAACCACATACCACGGTACGAGTAAAGAGTACTTGTCAGGAGACGAGGTTGAACAAGGTATAGAGTGATACCGAAGATCAAACCTCGGACAAGTAAAATATCGCGAGACAAAGGGAATTGGTATTGTATGTGAATGGTTCATTCGATCACTAAAGTCATCGTTGAATATGTGGGAGCCATTATGGATCTCCAGATCCCGCTATTGGTTATTGGTCGGAGTGAGTACTCAACCATGTCCGCATAGTTCACGAACCGTAGGGTGACACACTTAAAGTTGGATGTTGAAATGGTAGTACTTGAATATGGAATGGAGTTCGAATATTTGTTCGGAGTCCCGGATGAGATCCCGGACATCACGAGGAGTTCCGGAATGGTCCGGAGAATAAGATTCATATATAGGATGTCATTTTATGTGAATTAAAATGTCGCGGAAGGTTCTATGGAAGGTTCTAGAAAAGTCCGGAAGAAACCACCAAGGAAGGTGGAGTCCACATGGGACTCCACCTCCATGGCCGGCCAACCCTAGTGGGGGAGGAGTCCCAAGTGGACTCCCCCTTAGGGGGCCGGCCACCCCATATGGGAGGTGGAACTCCCACCTTTGGTGGGAATCCTAGCTTGGCTAGGTTTCCCCCTCATATGGAAGGTTTTTGGTTCGGGTCTTATTCGAAGACTTGGACACCAACACTTGGGGATCCACCTATATAATGAGGGGCCAAGGGAGGGGGCCGGCCACCCCAAGACCACAAGCTGGCCGCCCCATTGAAGTGGCCGGCCACCCCCTCCCAAACCCTAGCCGCCCCCCTCTCCTCCATAACTCCCGCTTAGCTTTAGCGAAGCTCCGCCGGACTTCTCCACCACCACCGACACCACGCCGTCGTGCTGTCGGATTCAAGAGGAGCTACTACTTCCGCTGCCCGCTGGAACGGGAGTTGGACGTCGTCTTCATCAACAACCGAACGTGTGACCGAGTACGGAGGTGCTGCCCGTTCGTGGCGCCGGAACCGATCGTGATCAAGATCTTCTACGCGCTTTTGCAAGCGGCAAGTGAACGTCTACCGCAGCAACAAGAGCCTCCTCTTGTAGGCTTTGGAATCTCTTCAAGGGTGAGACTCGATACCCCCTCGTTGCTACCGTCTTCTAGATTGCATCTTGGCTTGGATTGCGTGTTCGCGGTAGGAAATTTTTTGTTTTTTATGCAACGTTATCCTACAGTGGTATCAGAGCCGTGTCTATGCATAGATGGTTGCACGAGTAGAACACAATGGTTTTTGGGCGTTGATGCTCTTGTTATCTTTAGTTTGAGTACTTTGCATCTTTGTGGCATAGTGGGATGAAGCGGCTCGGACTAACTTTACATGACCGCGTTCATGAGACTTGTTCCTCGTTCGACATGCAACTTGTATTGCATAAGAGGCTTTGCGGGTGTCTGTCTCTCCTACTATAGTGAAGATTCAATTTACTCTTCTATTGAAAACATTAGTATCAACGTTGTGGTTCATGTTCGTAGGTAGATTAGATCTCTCTCGAAAACCCTAAACCACGTAAAATATGCAAACCAAATTAGAGACGTCTAACTTATTTTTGCAGGGTTTGGTGATGTGATATGGCCATAATGTGATGATGAATATGTATGAGATGATCATTATTGTATTGTGGCAATCGGCAGGAGCCTTATGGTTGTCTTTAAATTTCATGTTGAGTAGTATTTCAAAGTAGTTGTAATAGTTGCTACATGGAGGACAATCATGAAGACGGCGCCATTGACCTTGACGCTACGCCGATGATGATGGAGATCATGCCCGAAGATGATGGAGATCATGTCCGTGCTTTGGAGATGAAGATCAAAGGCGCAAAGACAAAAGGGCCATATCATATCACATATGAACTGCATGTGATGTTAATCCTTTTATGCATCTTATTTTGCTTAGATCGCGACGGTAGCATTATAAGATGATCCCTCACTAAAATTTCAAAATAATAAAGTGTTCATCCTTAGTAGCACTGTTACCAAGTCTTGTCGTTTCGAAGCATCTCGTGATGATCGGGTGTGATAGATTCAATAAGTACATACAACGGGTGCAAGACAGTTTTGCACATGCGGATACTAAGGTGGCCTTGACGAGCCTAGCATGTACAGACATGGTCTCGGAACACGTGATACCGAAAGGTAGAGCATGAATCATATGGTTGATATGATGAATACTTTGAGTGTTCGCCATTGAAATCACACCTTTTCTCGTGATGATCGGGTTTAGGTGCGGTAGATTTGGTTCGTGTGATCACTAAGACAATGCGAGGGATATTGTTTTGAGTGGGAGTTCACTTAGATTTTTAATTATGTTGAATTAAAATTTGAACTTAATTTGTCATAAACTTAGTCTAAACTATTGCAAATATATGTTGTAGAGATGGCGTCCTCAATCAATTTTAATCAGTTCCTAGAGAAAGAGAAACTTAAGAGCAACGGTAGCAACTTCACCGACTGGTTCCGTCATGTGAGGATCTTCCTCTCTGGCGGAAATCTGCAATATGTGCTTGATGCACCGCTAGGTGACCCTCCTGCAGAAACTGAAACCGATGAAGTAAAAGCTGTTTACGAGACTCGGAAAACTCGGTACTCTCAAGTTCAGTGTGCCATCCTGTGCAGTCTGGAATCCGATCTTCAAAAACGTTTTGAGCACCATGATCCTCATGAGTTGATGAATGAGCTGAAAGCTATATTCGAGACTCATGCGGCCGTGGAATGCTATGAAGCATCGAAACAATTCTTCAGCTGCATGATGGAAGAAGGCAGCTCCGTTAGTGAGCACATGCTCGCCATGACCGGGCATGCGAAGAAACTAAGTGACTTAGGAATAGTGATTCCTAACAGACTGGGGATTAATCGTGTCCTTCAATCACTGCCACCAAGTTACAAGAACTTTGTGATGAACTACAATATGCAGAACATGAACAAGGAGTTACCTGAACTTTTTGGCATGCTAAAAGCTGCTGAGATTGAGATCAAGAAAGAGCACCAAGTGTTGATGGTCAACAAGACCACCAGTTTCAAGAAACAGGGCAAGTCTAAGGGAAAATTCAAGAAGGATGGCAAGAAAGCTGCCACACCTCCTGTGAAACCTAAGAACGGCCCTAAGCCTGATGCTGAGTGCTATTACTGCAAGGAGAAGGGACATTGGAAGCGTAATTGCTCCAAGTATCTGGCTGATCTGAAGAACGGCCTTGTCAAGAAGAAGAAAGAAGGTATATCTGATATACATGTTATAGATGTTCATTTCACTGGTTCTCGTTCTAGTACCTGGGTATTTGATACTGGTTCGGTTGCTCATATTTGTAACTCGAAACAGGAACTAAAGAATAAACGATAACTGCTGAAAGATGAAGTGACGATGCGCGTTGGAAACGGATCCAAGGTCAATGTGATCGCAGTCGGCACACTTCCTCGACATCTACCTTCGGGATTAGTTTTAAGCCTAAATAATTGCTATTATGTACCTGCGTTGAGCATGAACATTATATCTGGATCTTGTTTAATGCAAAACGGTTATTCATTCAAGTCTAAGAATAATGGTTGTTCTATTTTTATGAATAATATCTTTTATGGTCGAGCACCACAAAAGAATGGCTTATTTCTGTTAGATCTCGATAGTAGTGATACGCATATACATAACATTGATGCTAAGCGAATTAAATTGAATGATAATTCTACTTATATGTGGTAATCGCTGCCTTGGTCATATTGGAGTGAAACGCATGAAGAAACTCCATACTGATGGATTACTTGAATCACTTGACTTTGAGTCACTTGATAGATGCGAAGCATGTCTAATGGGAAAAATGACAAAGACTCCATTTTCTGGTATGATGGAGCGAGCTACTGACTTATTGGAAATCATACATACCGATGTATGTGGACCAATGAGCGTAGCATCGCGCGGTGGTTATCGTTATGTTCTAACCTTCACAGATGATCTGAGTAGATATGGGTATATCTATTTCATGAAACATAAATCCGAAACTTTCGAGAAGTTTAAGGAATTTCAAAGTGAAGTAGAAAATCAACGTAACAAGAAGATTAAATTTCTCCGATCTGATCGTGGAGGTGAATATCTGAGTTATGAGTTTGGCATGCATTTAAAGAAATGCGGAATACTTTCACAATTGACACCGCCGGGAACACCTCAACGTAACGGTGTGTCCGAACGTCGTAATCGAACTCTCTTTGATATGGTTCGTTCTATGATGTCTCTTACTGATTTGCCGTTATCATTTTGGAGTTATGCATTAGAGACAGCCGCATTCACTTTAAATAGAGCACCATCAAAATCCGTAGAAACGACACCGTATGAATTATGGTTTAATAAGAAACCTAAGTCAGTCGTTCTGAAAGTTTGGGGTTGCGAAGCCTATGTAAAGAAGTTACAACCGGACAAGCTAGAACCCAAAGCGGAGAAATGCGTCTTCATAGGATACCCTAAGGAAACTATAGGGTACACTTTCTATCACAGATCCGAAGGCAAAATCTTTGTTGCTAAGAACGGAACCTTTATTGAGAAAGAATTTCTCACTAAAGAAGTGACTGGAAGAAAAGTAGAACTCGATGAGATTAATGAATCTATACTCGTTGATCAGAGTAGCGCAGTACCGGAAGTTGTACCTGTACCGCCTACACCGGCAACAGAGGAAGCTAATGATAATGATCATGAAACTTCGAACGAGGAAACTACTGAACCTCGCAGATCGACAAGGGAACGTGCCACTCCTGATTGGTATGATCCTTGTCTAAATGTCATGATTGTGGATAACAATGATGAGGACCCTGCGACGTATGAAGAAGCGATGATGAGCCCAGATTCCAACAAATGGCAAGAAGCCATGAAATCCAAAATGGGATCCATGTATGATAACAAAGTATGGACTTTGGTAGACTTACCTGATAGCCGAAAGGCTGTCGAGAATAAATGGATCTTCAAGAGAAAAACAGATGCTGATGGTAATATTACTGTCTATAAAGCTCGACTTGTCGCAAAGGGTTTTCGACAAATTCAAGGAGTTGACTACGATGAGACTTTCTCACCTGTAGCAAAGCTAAAATCTGTGAGGATTTTGTTAGCAATAGCTGCATTTTTCGATTATGTGATTTGGCAGATGGATGTCAAAACGGCGTTCCTTAATGGAGACATTGAGGAAGAGTTGTATATGGTACAACCCAAAGGTTTTGTCGATTCTAAAAATGCTGACAAAGTATGCAAACTTCAGCGTTCAATCTATGGACTGAAGCAAGCATCGAGAAGTTGGAACCGACGCTTTGATAAGGTGATCAAAGACTTCGGGTTTATACAGTGTCATGGAGAGGCCTGTATTTACAAGAAAGTGAGTGGGAGCTCTGTAGCATTCCTGATATTATATGTAGATGACATATTGTTGATCGGGAATGATATAGAACTATTAAGCAGTGTTAAAGGTTATTTGAATAATAGTTTTTCAATGAAAGACCTTGGTGAAGCATCATATATATTAGGCATCAAGATCTATAGAGATAGATCAAGACGCCTAATAGGGCTATCACAGAGTACATATCTGGACAAGATTCTAAAGAAGTTTAGAATGGACGAAAGTAAGAAAGGGTTCTTACCTATGTTACCAGGCAAAGTCTTGAGTAAGACTCAAGGACCGGCTACGGCAGAAGAAAGAGAAAGGATGAGTACAATCCCCTATGCCTCGGCGAGAGGATCTATCATGTATGCCATGCTATGTACTAGACCGGATATAGCACATGCTTTGTTAGTTTGACTAGCGAGATATCAAAGTGATCCAGGAATGGAACACTGGACAGCGGTCAAGAATATCCTAAAGTACTTGAAAAGAACTAAGGATATGTTTCTTTGTTATGGAGGTGACCAAGAGCTCGTTGTAAGTGGTTACACCGATGCAAGTTGGAACACTGATCCTGATGACTCTAAGTCACAATCTGGGTACGTGTTTATATTGAATGGTGCTGCAGATAGCTGGGCAAGCTCGAAGCGGTGCACGGTGGCGAAGTCTTCAACGTAATCGCAGTACATAGCGGCTTCGGAGGCTTCATCGAAGCGGTATGGATGAAGAGGTTCATTGTAGAGCTCGGTGTGGTTCCTAGTGCATTGGACCCATTAATCATTTCTTGTGATAACATGGGTGCCATCGCCAATGCACAAGAGCCAAGGTCACACAAGAGGCTGAAGCATATCAAGCTGCGTTACCACTCGATTCGCGAGTACATCGAAGATGGAGAAGTAAAGATTTGCAAAGTACACACTAATCTGAATGTAGCAGATCCGTTGACTAAAGCTCTCCCTAGGGCAAAGCATGACCAACACCAGAATGCCATGGGTGTTAGGTATATTACAATGTAATCTAGATTATTGACTCTAGTGCAAGTGGGAGACTGAAGGAGATATGCCCTAGAGGCAATAATAATGTGGTTATTATTTATATCTTTATGTTTATGATAAATATTTATATATCATGCTATAATTGTATTAACCGAAACATTAGTACATGTGTGATATGTAGACAAACAAGAAGTCCCTAGTATGCCTCTTAAACTAGCTTGTTGATTAATGGATGATTAGTTTCATAATCATGAACATTGGATGTTATTAATAACAAGGTTATGTCATTGTATGAATGATGTAATGGACACACCCAATTAAGCGTAGCATAAGATCTCGTCATTAAGTTATTTGCTATAAGCTTTCGATACATAGTTACCTAGTCCTTATGACCATGAGATCATGTAAATCACTTATACCGGAAAGGTACTTTGATTACACCAAACACCACTGTGTAAATGGGTGGCTATAAAGGTGGGATTAAGTATCCAGAAAGTATGAGTTGAGGCATATGGATCAACAGTGGGATTTGTCCATCCCGATGACGGATAGATATACTCTGGGCCCTCTCGGTGGAATGTCGTCTAATGTCTTGCAAGCATATGAATGAGTTCATAAGAGACCACATACCACGGTACGAGTAAAGAGTACTTGTCAGGAGACGAGGTTGAACAAGGTATAGAGTGATACCGAAGATCAAACCTCGGACAAGTAAAATATCGCGAGACAAAGGGAATTGGTATTGTATGTGAATGGTTCATTCGATCACTAAAGTCATCGTTGAATATGTGGGAGCCATTATGGATCTCCAGATCCCGCTATTGGTTATTGGTCGGAGTGAGTACTCAACCATGTCCGCATAGTTCACGAACCGTAGGGTGACACACTTAAAGTTGGATGTTGAAATGGTAGTACTTGAATATGGAATGGAGTTTGAATATTTGTTCGGAGTCCCGGATGAGATCCCGGACATCACGAGGAGTTCCAGAATGGTCCGGAGAATAAGATTCATATATAGGATGTCATTTTATGTGAATTAAAATGTCGCGGAAGGTTCTATGGAAGGTTCTAGAAGGTTCTAGAAAAGTCCGAAAGAAACCACCAAGGAAGGTGGAGTCCACATGGGACTCCACCTCCATGGCCGGCCAACCCTAGTGGGGGAGGAGTCCCAAGTGGACTCCCCCTTAGGGGGCCGGCCACCCCCCCATATGGGAGGTGGAACTCCCACCTTTGGTGGGAATCCTAGCTTGGCTAGGTTTCCCCCTCATATGGAAGGTTTTTGGTTCGGGTCTTATTCGAAGACTTGGACACCAACACTTGGGGATCCACCTATATAATGAGGGGCCAAGGGAGGGGGCCGGCCACCCCAAGACCACAAGCTGGCCGCCCCATTGAAGTGGCCGGCCACCCCCTCCCAAACCCTAGCCGCCCCCTCTCCTCCATAACTCCCGCGTAGCTTTAGCGAAGCTCCGCCGGACTTCTCCACCACCACCGACACCACGCCGTTGTGCTGTCGGATTCAAGAGGAGCTACTACTTCCGCTGCCCGCTGGAACGGGAGGTGGACGTCGTCTTCATCAACAACCGAACGTGTGACCGAGTACGGAGGTGCTGCCCGTTCGTGGCGCCGGAACCGATCGTGATCAAGATCTTCTACGCGCTTTTGCAAGCGGCAAGTGAACGTCTACCGCAGCAACAAGAGCCTCCTCTTGTAGGCTTTGGAATCTCTTCAAGGGTGAGACTCGATACCCCCTCGTTGCTACCGTCTTCTAGATTGCATCTTGGCTTGGATTGCGTGTTCGCGGTAGGAAATTTTTTGTTTTCTATGCAACGTTATCCTACACAATCAATCACCATGTGTGGTTTAATATTTCGTGTAAGATGATCACTATATGAAGGGGTGGACCGAACAATGTAGCTAAGAGCATGTTTGGTAGGCTGCGGGAGGTCCGGGCGTTCCCGGGGGAGAAGAAAACATTATGTCTAGATACCCGCATGCTCTGCTTAGCTGTATGGGCACTAAGCTCAAAACACCCCACAACCATGCCCGGGGACAATGCTTGAATTGGCCGTTTTCTCAGAGCTATCCGAGAACTAGGAATGTTGCATAGGAGCTCATGCAGCTATGTAAACCGAGGGAGCTCGCGGGCAACACTGAAAATGCGGCGGGAGAAATTCCGTCGCCGCCTGCCTAACCCGCTCCCTATTTAGATGAGGTGATCTACCCCCACACCCACCCCCAATTCAAATCCATCATTCCCCTCCCCCTCCCCTTTGAGCTCTTTCACCAGCAGATCCATGGCGATGACGAGTCAGTCTTCAACAACAAGCACGTCGATAGTGGGCCTACTGGCGCCACCCTCAAGCACGGCTACGGTTTTACTACTGGCTTCTCCCTCGTCCCCAACGATGGTGGGTCTGCCGGCATCACCCTCAAGCACGGAAACACAGTTGTCCAGTCGGCTTCTCCCGCATCCCCGATGAAGGTGGGAATACCGACTTCTCCCTCTAGCACGGCGACGGTGGGTCTGCCGACAACTTCCTCGTCCCTAACCTCTATATTTTTCATGCCGAAGCGGGTGTAAGAAACCTCTAACCTTGTTTGCAGATGTTGGTAGACTTGTAATTTTGTTGTACATGTTGCTAGGTCCGTAAATGTGTGGTAGATGTTGCTAGGTTTATAAGCATCTCATAGATGTTGCTAGATCTTTGGTAGTGATTTTTTCTATGGCTTCATGCGTAGTGAGATACATGGTGATCATTGTTTGTAGGGAATCATGCTTAGTGTGTTCTCAATTATTGTTCGATAGGTCTCCCGATATGTGGGCTCCCACTACTCTAAATTTGCAGCTTGAGAATGTAGTCCCGATTCAAGCCATGTACCAGCACACCGTTCCAATGCACTGGGAGTCTACTATGTCCCTATTCGTCATGAATAGACTTTGTGAGTTCGTCAGAAAAGGGACTAGGTATGAAACGGCTTCAAAGAAATGCGCTTATAACCTCGTGTATGCAATGATGTTCTTGATTTTAATGGGAAGGCATTAACCCCAAGTCAGGTTTATAACCATCTGAGGATGAGGAATTGAAAGAGGAGGTGGTTGTTGTTGTGCAATATGAAATATTTGGATGACTTGTGCTGGTGTGAGGAGACCATGGTCTTGATGATGGAGAATAAAAACTTGAAGGAACTCCTCATCGTTAGAACATTTACTATTGTTTTCTTGTTTCACTAGTTCATGAGGCTTTTGACTAACACAATTTTCTCGATCTCAGAAATACCCAAGGAAGCATGACCTTCTCATCAAGCCGGTGTAAACTATGATCAGATGAAGCTCATCTTCATGCCTCAGTTTGTCTTCAAAGATTATGTCCAATCCCTGCTTAATGATCCGGTCTATATGGACCACCTTGCTGATAACACGACCGAGGGTGCAAGTTACGCTGCCATGACATAACTTGATAGGATGGCCTGGCTGAGGACCTTTAGTGCTACTACATTCATACTCTAGTGCTTTGTTGTGTGATGCTACTGATGACCTTTTGAAGAACTAGTTGTATATTTTTGAAGACAGTGAGATATCCCTTCCACTAGCTAGGACTTGATGAAAATTGATGGCCAAGTCCGTAATATGCTCGGAGGTGGTATATGTTAACCCCTCAAATGACGAACCACCGATGCATCGCGAGTTGTTCTTGGTTAACTCGTGGTGCATCACTAGCTAGGTTATGATGATGAACTGTTTGTTTTGGTGCTAAATCTCGTGGTGCATCAATAACTTGCTTATGATGATGAACTGTTGTATTGGTAGGATTTTTGGCTAACCTCACCACTCCAATGTAAGAGGTTACCAATATATTTTCGTTGCGGGCAACTAAACATTGGTCGCACATCTTATGAGTAGGACATGCAGGCAACGTATCTCTCTTTATGCAAAAAAAGATCGCATGCAAGTAACCAAACAAGCTGCACAATATGGCCCAACGCGTGTTTTTGCCTAGCACTGCCCACATTGGTTCTGCATGCCGGGCCGAAATCTAGGTGCAGCATACCAAACGCGCCCTAAGACTCTATGATGAGTACACTACATGTAGCTCTAGGTTCCATGAAACATGAACTGACAAGTGAGGCTCCGAGGAGAGAGAGGTTATTAGGAGATCTAGGGTTCCATCCCTCTCACTAGCGACATGCCGTCGATCTGCTCCGTCTACGGTGGCCTTGGGGCCTTGAACGTGTGGCGGACAACGAACCCTGGGTAGCAGGAGGGTTTCTATTTTTCGTTACAGAGTTTTTCAATCTGTTTTTCGAGATGATAATAAGGCGACGGTTGCATCTTTAAGTCAGAATAAGGTCCTTGCTGCCCAATTCTCGCTCCGGTGGTGCGTGAGGGCGCGTGGAGCTGTGTGTCATGCGGATCTCTTGGGATCCAATCGATTTTCGTGTTCGTTGGTGTGGTTTCAAGTCTAGCTATTCCAATATACAGGTGTCATCTTTAGGGATGGTTGCTGCTCTGATGTGATGGTACTTTGGAGTCTTAGCACGACAATTTTAATTTTATCTATCTACAACAACAAGCTTTACTACAAATTCCTCAAAAAAAATCTACTACAATAAGCTGGTTTCGGTGATGGAGGGGCGAGAATGGGGACATGACTTCAGATCGTGCAAACGTCCGTAGTCTTCGCTAGATGGTCTAAGAACCTGTTTATGCCTTTTTATGACTTTTCATTGTACTACCGTGGATGTTTATCAATTGATCGGTGAACTTCTTCGAAAAAAGTTGCCATGAAATCTACCGTGACGTAGTATTTGACAACATGTTTCCGTGTTACGAATCGCATAGCACCAATACGTGAAAGTTGCGGGCCTGTGTCCAAGGACCACCGTCTCCGTCAGTCAGATAACACGAGAAGAAGATGTGCACTAAGAGGCACGGCAGATCCTAGCAATCATGTGTAAATTCAGCAGCTTTTCGTGAAAGGAACAGCAACACGGCCAAAAAAATGATGGTCAGAACTCAGAAACCACACCAAATCTTTCGCGTGGGAACGTGTGATAAGACTGAAGTTTCCACACGAATATAGCCAACAGGTATGGCATTGCAGCTGATGGAAAGTGTCATGGAACAAACGGTGTTGTCTTTTGGACTGTCCTGCTTATTGCTGACATTTGCGTAACAAGGTTACGCGGGTTACCCAATGCCCACCTAGGGCCGAAGATTAGCGTGTCCTCGACTATTTTTCAACGAGAAAAGAAATCAACATCTCTAGATGAATCATAAACCACTAAACAAAAGATCGGGTTGGACTTTTGACAACAGAGAGAGCCAAAGTTGTCATGTAACATGAGAAGTACCCGACATCGCAATCTCCTGGTTTGTCGAATTTGTTCCGGTCAAGAAGAATATGCATTAAAACATCAGATGTAGTGCTTCCCAGGGACTATATCATATTATCATGCTTATTGGCTTATTGTGATTGCTAATCTTTGGCCATGTGTTTGTCCATAGCGACAGTTCAGTCAAACAAGGTTGCTTATATGCATACGCGTTGCAAAAGCTGCCAGGTGCGGTTTTATTTTGGAAAACGATGAGAGGTACTCCCCCATTCCAAAATAACTGTTAAGCGAAAGTATTTGATTTATCTTTGACGGAGGACTCTAGGCATATAATAAACCAGCCTAAATGTGTAGTATCATAAGCCATCACGATGCCAAACGGAGCTTCACTCATGGAACAGGTTTTCACCCCGCTATATAAAGCCACAAACGGAGCTTCAATCACTTCTCGCATCAGCCAATTCTCACTTTTCTCCTTTCAGTGTCGAGACCAAGCGGCGCCGATCTTCATCTCGTGGATCCATGTTGAGTGTAGACGTTTTGTTCCGTATCCAAGAGCACCATCCAGGTTAGAAAGATGCAAATATGCCTCCTGAAAGGCACCCCTGAAAATTAATCAAAGCGATAAAACCAGCACCACTAGCTAAAGATAGGGCAGGCGACGTGACGCCATGAAAGGAGCAGCTGAATAAAGATACGACTTGGGATCACAGAACTTATTCCCATCCTTGGGTTATCATCTCTTGCTTTGTGAACTTGATGGTGAGAGGCCTAGACAGTCAGACTTCCCAGTCCCTTTCTCCCTTGGGGCGACAGGAGCTTCGG
The DNA here is from genome assembly GCF_019359855.2 of Lolium perenne. Classification (NCBI taxonomy): domain Eukaryota; kingdom Viridiplantae; phylum Streptophyta; class Magnoliopsida; order Poales; family Poaceae; genus Lolium; species Lolium perenne. The sequence continues at coordinate 190,513,767 of NC_067246.2, read as the reverse complement.
CCCCTAGATGAGGCAGGAGCACTTGTCCCCTGCTGCTATTTCTATCAAGAGCTAACCTTAGAGCATCTCCAGTCGCGTCCCCCAAACCGTTCCCCAAACCGCGCCGGATCGAGCGTTTGGGGGACGTGTTTCGTTCGTGCCGCGTTTGGGGGACGTCGCTCCCCAGCCGCGTCCCCCAAACGCCGTCCCCAAACATTTATTGGGAACGTGGTTTACACGAAGACATAGTTTGGAACATGGTTTTCCACAAACTAATACATAGTTTGAACCATGGTGGACACAAATATAAAATATTGCAAAGAAACTAAACCTAACTAGGCCGTGCATCGAAGGTTTCGTGTGTTCGCTGCTAAGAAAGAACACTCGAGGGCACACCCAGTCACCTAAACTGGAAAATCCAGCGGGAGGATGGTGCCCTTGTTGGTTCTACCGATGAGGCGAACAGGCAGAAACCTCCGTGCACGTATTCGCTGCGAAGAAACAACACTCATTCAGTCGTCCTCCTCGTCGGTGCTGTCGTCGTGGGAGTCCCTGTCGACGTGGTAGTCCCGGAGGCAGCGCCTCTCGTCGAAGACCTTGACGCTCATGTCCCTGTTGCCGAAGTAGGAGAACACGAGGATGAAGCCGGCTTCGAGGCTGTGGTGGCGCGCGAACTTCTCCCAGCCGATGTTGAGGTACATCTTGCCGCGCGCGTCGTAGATCGCCTTGACGATCCACCGGCAGTAGCCGCACGAATGCTCCCGCAGATGCATCGTGCGCGGGCGTACGCCGCCGACGTACTCGGCGAAGGAGTCCGGCAGCCTCTGGATGCCGCGCGGGTCGCCCTTGAGGACGTGGACGAACTCGAACAGGACGTCCGGCTCCACGTCCATCTCCGACGATGAAGACGACGGCGTGGGAGGCGACGGCGAGCGTTCAGCTATGCCGCGGCCACGACCACGACCACGACCACGGCCGCGGCCGCGAGGTCGGCCTCCGCCTCTACCAGACATAGCGTCGAGTCTTGTTGAGAGATGGTGGCGGCTAGGGTTTGGGAGAGAGGCGCTAGGGTTTGTGTGTGAGAGGGACGATGAGAGGCGCCCCTTTTTATAGGCCGGAGGGAGGCGGAGGAGCGGTGGCGCTCATTAACGCCGGCACGCAGAGCTAGGCGCGACGGGACGCGTCGCTGCGCCCTCTGCGGGAACTGCACCGTCGCTGCGCGCCAATAACTTCCGTCGCGAGGTAGGCGACGGTTAGGTTTAAATTAATTGTGCCGCTGACGGGTCGGCCCCGCCACTCCCCGCCTCGCTTTTCGTTGTGTCCGGCGTCCCCGGAGCGTCCCCTGTGGGACGGGGACGGGCTCTGGGCGCCGGACACCGTATAGGGGCGCGCCGGACAAAAAAGGGCTTTGGGGGACGCGGCTGGAACGCATTTTCTGTCCGGCGCCCCAAATCCCTTTGGGGACGATGCTCTTACCTATCAATAACAATGCTCCTACCAGATTCTGCCACGAACCTGCTGCCAATATTATAAGCTTCACAGGGCAAGTAGGTGATAAACAAGAGAGGAGGAACTTCCTGCAACCGCGAATCACACGTGACGCCTTTTCCGTTCAGATGAGGTGTGCATATTTAACATAGCGAACATGGGCAAAACCATTTGGTCAGGTTGACTACCTAATTGCATTATACAAATTCATAGTGACATGCTTGACTAAACTCTGTTCAGACTGGGTAATGGGGAAACTTTGTGAATTAGAAATGGGTGTTCACAACTGTGTTACGTGTCCTTTTTATGGCTTTTATGCAAACAAAGGGATGCAGCTCATAGTTTTGCAGCTCCGGAAATAAGGTGTAAACAATGCAATTCAGATGTCAGGCATGAAGATTAGCATGTATGAACATTTTGCTCTAGCCGCAACGGAGCACTTGGAGGATCCATTGACGGCAGAGAAATATAACAAACTGACAATAGCATTCACAGGTGTTAGCAACATGGTTAGTAGTGGGCTAGTGGCAACGTTCCTGCCTTAGACGGAGCAAGTAGATGATAAAGAAGCAGAGGAGGTATTTGTAACTGCTGCCTCTCCAGTTGAGATCAGGCTTTTGCATATTTAAACAACAGAGTTCTTTTTTAATTGACAACATCACACTTTGGAGAAGATACTGAAATGTACACGCATTTTGGCAGGTAGCTGACGGGGAATACCTGTATGTATGTATGTACCGGTATCCAGTGAACATTAGGTTACGTGCAGAATACATTGCATACAGTTGAGCCTTTCAGGACAACTTAATGATGTCACACAAAATGTAGGGCAAGGTGGTCACAATGCAAGAGCAAGCAATTGGTTTTCAAGATTGAATAATGCAAATAATTGTAAATTATGTCAGGGTGCACACCACAGTTGCCCTTCACACGATTCATCTTTTGCATATTCAGAAAGAAGAGTGGAACAATGCCAACGGACATCAGGCATGAAGAGAAACATGAGTCAACAATGCTCAATACAAACCTAGACAGTTGCATCACACAGACAAAAAAACATATATTAAAACTGTAAGAGGTCATCCTATTGGCAGTCATACATAGGTTGTTGCAGCTCTTCTCATGATTATGATGGAAATATGGCACAAACAGATATCAGATGAAAGTACAGTAATATGGCAGCATATTAACAGATGTTTATTTCCTAAAAGAGTATGATATGCTTTAAACAACTGTACGCTGTTCTGCATGCTTCATCCAAAATGTTTTATGCTTATATTTCACTGGTAATTTTGTTTGAAGAGCAACTATACCACAGCCAATACTGCACAGACTATCAGCGGTTGTTGACAAACTGCAGCCTGCTTTACTCTCCTTCATCATGTCACCATCTGATTCACATCAGAGTAAGACTTAACATGCAAGATTGGCTCCACCACATAGAAGTTCTAAAATTCAAAGAATGGGAAATTGCCAGCCATCAGTGCACTACCGTTTAATGTCATCAACCAGATGAAATCTCGATTCAGAATTTCAGACGGAGAGAGAATGGTCACATGTGCCCTCACAGCCACAACCCACAGGATACGGACCATGGGTCCCGAAATAACCAAAGGAGGAAATTCATTTTCTAACCAACTATTGAAGTCACCACTTACAATTTTACATCATTGGAGTGCGGTATTTTTCTTTATTGATAACATGTATATAATCAGGTTGTAATTTAAGTTGATACTGAAGAAAATCACCTGACAAATATTAAAGCGAGATCTAACTGAGATGCGTGCTCTGCACACATTGAGAAAAGTTCAATTCTATACCTTTTTACCTAAAAATAGAGGTTAAAGAAAATAAGTCACTTCAGTTGACATCTTGGTATTCAATTTTGGATTAAAACAGAAAACAATTCACTACAAGACACAAACCATGCAATTATTCATCAATCAATTACATCACAGCACTAAAATACAACGGCTCGGTGCCAACAGTTACAGACCTTAACTTTATCAACAACTTAAAAGGACCATGCGAAGTGCTCACCAGGTAAGGTTCCTCGAACAGTAAAGCCCATCGGTAAGAAATGGCATTTGCTACACATAGCTTCCTTCATGCATAGCATTTCCCCAGGCAGTTCAAGCAGCGCTGTACTCTGAAAATAAACACATCAAGTAAGGAACATCAACGGCAAGACACGATTGCAGTAGATCCAGCAGCAACCAAGAGCAGGAAAGGTTTTGTAGAAGAAGAAGGCCAACCTGGTCCCATCACAAGTAGGGCAGAGGCACGGGTTGATGAACACCGGGTCGAAGAGCGGAGACCACTCCACCGTGGAGCTGCCCCTGCAGAGCCTGCACGCGTAGGTTCCCTTCCCCTCGCATGAACCGCAAGGCGTCGCGAATTTCCGCTGGTAACGGCACAGATTAGTCAGAACAAGGTGCTTTGGGATTTGGATGGGTTGGGGCCTAGGGGGTTGTTACCTGGTTGGCATCAGAGAGGAAGCGGAGGGAGCGGACGGCGGCCGTGGACGCTGCGGAAAGGACGAGGAAGCCGCCGCCGACGTACGCGGCGACACGACCCACGGCCTGGAGCTGCCGGCGGACGCGCGCGCCGCCGCCGGACTCCATGGGCGAGCCTAGCCAATCGAGTTTTCCCGGCCTCACGACGAGGAGCTTAGCCGTCTTCAGATTGAACTGGGCCTCCACAACACTAAGGGGCTTCTTTGGATTGGCGGAAATTCATAAGAATTTTGGAGGATTCTACTACCTCTGGTCTTTAATAATTGACGCACCAACCAGCTAAGTATATGCGTGTCTATGCCTCCCTCCGCGTCGATTAAATCCGACCGGAGGGAGTAACTTTTTATGGAAGGCCTTTGGATAATTGGATCAAAGGATTTAGAGGCCACTAAATTCCCATGGAATCCATTGGTATGCCTTCCATTTTATAGGAACTAGATGACCCGGTGCGCCCCGGCGCACAGGCAAATGCAAGACAGTACTGTAACCGTATGTTTATGCTGCTGACGGTTGTTTAGTTGTCCAAGAATCCATTAGGTCTTTGAGAGCTGCTGCATAGGCGATCTTTTTCAAAGAAAATAAAACATAAGTTTTACTTGGCTGATGTCTGTATAGTTTTCCAAGAATTCAGTATGTCTTTGAGAGCTCTTAAGCTTTTATAAACAATTCTTTTAAAAGACAATAAAAATTTCCAAGCAACTGTCTAACACATGTACAATACAGGAGCAACATTTGCTGCATCCAACCATTTGTTCATAGCAAAGAAAAATAAATGTGTATAAATATACTTTTTTTGGTGCCATCAACACATACAATAAGTACAACTGAAATAGTATAATTTCCTTCAATAAGAATACACCATCATCCTCACCAAGAATCAAAGAACAAATGCGCACAGGCCACACCAAGTGGTACTTATCATACTTGCATATACCAAGATCACCATACATCATCATGCCATATCTATTAAAATATATAGATTCTTCGGTATATATGTCAAATACAAACTGGAGTAATTTATATTTTCCAATGAATGTTGATAGCTAGTGAAACATGCTGCTATGTGTCTGCTTTGAACTGCCTGCATATTTACATACATGCATCCTTAATTTGGTGGCACTTTGTCTCATTTGATTTATCTAATGCATCAAAAGTTGCAGTAACCTCACTGAAATCTTTTAGGATTTGCTAGCACATCTAAGAAGGATCACATGATTCGAGATAACAAAAAATACGGTAGTTCCGATTTCTTGGCAACATGGCCAATTACATTACTTACATGTATATTGTGCTGCTATATTTGGATGCAGACAAAAAGACCACAACATTCGATCACTCACAGTGCCATATGTAACAGAAAAAGACCAGCATGAATCGATTTAGCTAGAGGAAGCTTCAAATCCTATCAAAAAAGAAGGAGCAAAGACCGGGACAGGAACGATGCCTTGTCTTATCACAAGGCTTCATAATGGCAGTTGAAAATGCAACTTTCCAATCTTCCTTACCTGATCACAAACAGAGTAAATATCAATGTGGGCATAGTACTATGTAGCAAAAGAATAATCAGACAATGAAAATTATATATACCAGATGAAACAAAAAAGTTCAGATGGACACAAAAATATTCAGCTAATTCGGTACAAACATGTGCAAAAGGAAGTATAAAATCAATTGGAAACAGCGGTATTTACCTGTTGGGCAAGTAAAGAGGGATGACAAACAACCTTCTTGCATTTAGCAGTTTCAGCGTCTGATGTAACACCATACACTGGCATGCATGATTATCACATAAGGGATAAGAACTACCTGACACTCTGGCTTATTTATCATATAGGTACCACCATAAACAATCCTTAGACCTGGGGCTCAAGGGAACATGCTGATAGGCGCTAAAGGCAATAGATCTGAATGCAGCAAGGCACATAGCCGCTGACGATAACAGTGCCATGCTCAAAGACTCCCTTGCCATGCTACTTGCTCGGCTACTTTAGTACAATATCCGGTCTAGAAACCAGCACGAGTTTGTTTCCTGAAGCAAATAAAAGTAATCAGATATTGTGCTAAAATATTGTGGTTATAACATAAGAGAGGCGAGGATTAGGACAGAAACATGAGCTCAAGGACACTAAACCTACATAAATGTGATTGTGGTTTCAGAATTAGTATGATCTCCTAGATGCATATAAAAATCAAAAAGATAGATATACTGCAAAAATCTGGCAAGGTAGAAGTTTCGAGCTTGAATATGCATTGCCCAATCCTAGTTCTAGAAATTTACATCTTACATTCACTAAATCCTGCAATTAAGTAAAAGGCTACATATAACTTGATTTTACATGAGGCAATAATGAAAGTATCAATACTTAACAGCAGAAAAACAGTAGCATAAAAATCAGAGACGGTACCTGTTCTTAGAAAAAAGAGGTGCGCTAGATTTATGCCTATTCTGGAAGATCCAAACAAAGCATATCTTTTCTCACGCTTGTTAACCACTGTGTAGAAATGACAAATGAAATAAATAATCTACCATTTAAAACCACCCTACCTTTCAAACACCTCAAATGCCTCTACATGATTGCCAGGGTGGCTATGTCTGAGAGTACCGATGATTGCTAAAAGGAAAAAATTAGCAGCAAATGCTAGTACCATTCTCGAGCAGATCACCTTCTTCCAATCCAGCGCTGTTTGACTACTCTGACCACAGGAAACTCTGCCAATTGCTATTGCTCTGTTCTCAGTTCAGTGTGCTCCTATGTGTCTGTTACAAAGGGAAACACAAAACTGAACCTTCTGAAAGATTCATTTAGACAATGAAAAAGATGGTAGAATCAGAGGTAGTCTCAGTTTTAAAAATGCCCTTAAGTAAGTAATCATTAGACATTAAAATGGTGATAATTAAGACAGCTATGCCACACATATTTGAGTAACAAATATATCTGAAACCAAAAGATGTCATCTTTTCTGTCTTGTTTTCTCCCCATAAGAAACTTGTCAAATTCTGTAGAGCATGCTATCTTCTTATGTACACTATCTCGTTTGGTTACCTCGTATGCTTTTTAGCTACCTCGTTTAGTCGTTTACTTCATTTCTACATAACCAAACGTCAGAGCAACAACCATATATGCATGAGATAGTCTCTGTTTCAAAAATTAAATTACTGAAGTAACCCTCCCATGCCACAAGTCACAGATGATAGTAACAAACACAACTAACTCCATTGTTCACAACTTATTAGCTAGTAAATAGTAACCCGCATCATAGATGAAGTGAAATATATTGAACCAGAACAGGAAGTAATTTTAACCGCACAAAGGAAGCTAGCATTGCAAGGCCAAACTAATCACAGTTTGCTATGCCAAAACCCATTGATATTTACTAAAAGCTACATAGTACAAAATCTTAATTCAATATGTGTACAATGCTACAATAATCTACACACAACCATGGATAGAACATTTCAGTTGAAAGCCACATCTACGTTTTATACCTCATCTAGTACAGGAGTGTATGCAGTAATTAGGGGATGCCAAATTAGCTTCTTCCTTTTGAAGTAGCCAACTGCTTTCATCTGCAGGAAAAGTACAGTAGATCGTTAGTAACAATTTTTCATTCTTTTCTCCCAGCTACATGTTGCACAACACAACAAAGTATGTTTACCTCGAAACTTCTTGATGCATCACAATCTTTCTTGATCACCTTCGCTGTGTTAGAGTAGATATGTGTGTATTATATTTTGCCCATATGTTAGGGGCCCTTTTGCATATTGCACCTGTACATTGTACTATATATTGTGGCCTTTTGGCCCCCAGTAATACAACACAGATTATTCTCCTATCATGGTATCAGAGCCGTAAGGCTTCTTTTTTCGCATCGCAGCCGCCGCCGCCGCCCGCCTTGGCATCTCGCCGCCGCGCCCGGTCGCCGCCGCCGCCTCTCCTTCACCAGCTCCGGCCGCCCGCCCTCCCAGGCCGCCGCCTCCGAGCCGCCGTCCGCTGTTTCCTGGCCTCCCGCCGGCTGTTCTCGCCGTTCCCGGCCGCCTCCCCGTCGGCCGCCCGCTTCCGCGCCACGCTCGCCGGCCGGCTGCTCCGGCCGCCCGCCGGCTGCTCGCCGGCCGCTCGGCCGCCCGCCCTCCGAGGCCGCCCGTCCGCCTCCAGGCCGCCCGGCCGTCCGTCCGCCTCCCGGGCCGCCGAGGCTGCTCGTCCTCCAGGCCGCCCGTATGAGCTTCTGCTCCCGATCGATTTGGAGATCGATCTGATCTCCTGATCGGCTCGGCTCGGCTCGGCTCCTTCGGCTCGGCTCCTGATCGGCTCGATCTGAGCTTCGGCTCGGCTCGGCTCGGCTCGGCTCCGTCAGTTAGTAAAAAAAAAAAAAAAAAAAAGCAAAAAAAAAAAAAAAAAAAAACGACAGAGCTATGTCTTCCTCGTCGGGTTATGTTGCGATTCCTCGCTGCCCGGTGACTTTTGATGGCGCGAATTATCCTGATTTCGCTGCCTTTATGCGCGTCCACATGCGCGGTCTTCGTCTTTGGGGTGTGCTTTCTGGCGAGGTCCCTTGTCCGTCGCGCCCCGTTGCTCCTACGGCGCCTACTGCACCGACGCCCGTTTCCCTTGCCCCCGATGCTTCTCAGGAGGACAAGGATGCAGCCAAGAGTGCCGCTGATACTGCTCTGGCTGATTATGACCGGAAGGTTGAGGAGTATTCTACTGCTGTTGCGACCTACCGGCTGGATCTGACTGACTACACTCAGTGGATCGATGATGATGCTCGTCTTCTTTGCTGTTCTCACTTCCGGTGTTACTGCCTCGGTATGCTTTGCCGAGTTCATGAGTCTTCCCAGCCTTCTTGCTCGATGGGCTTTTCTTCGTCGGCGCTATCGGCCCGTCCGGGGATGCTCTTTATCTGTCTGTGGTTCGTCAGAGCATGATCTTCAGCAGGTGATTCTACTATTGACGAGTTCTATACTCGAGTGCTGCTATTTGGCGTCGGCTTGATTCTCTTCGTACACCGTGTGTGGCACCCGTCCTCTGCTCGACCGTGCGCGCGCGCGGATCTGGAGTTTCAGCGCGTTTTTGAGTTCTTGTCGCGGCTCCGCACGGAGTTTGAGCCGCGTCGTGCCCAGCTGCTTGCCCGTGGTCGTGTTCCGCTCTCTGAGGTACTCGCTGAGCTGCGCGCAGAGGAGACTCGTCTTCGTGGTGCTGGTCTTCTTGCGGTTCCCTCTGCACTTGCTGCTCGTGGTCCTCCTGTGCCGTCTGCTCGTGGTTCTCCTGTGCCGTCCCCTTCGTTGCGGTCTCCAGCACCGCCGTTACTCTCTCCTCCGCCGGTCCAGGGCCAGAGTCAGTCTCAGCAGCCTCGTGGTCCTCGTCCTCCCTGCGCCTTCTGTGGCAAGGCTGGCCACGACGTCTCTGGCTGCTGGAGGAGGGACCCCGGCTTACGTCGCAGTACCTTGATAAGCTTGCTCGTCGGCGAGGCTGGTTCTTCGAGCTCGTCTCTTGTTGCGCTGTCCCGATCGGGACATTATCCGTGGTCTTCGTGGTCTGCTCGCTGCTACGGGCTCTTCTTCGACGGCATGCTGGTTTACGTGTCCGCTCTTCTGGCACCGCGCGACCACCACCTTCTACACAGTCAGGTACGTCATCCCCGTGGTATCTGGATTCTGGAGCTTCTTTTCATATGACTTCTGCGTCTTCTATCCTTTCCGCTCTTCGCTCTCTTCTTTCTCCTGTCCGTGTTATCACGGCTGATGGTTCCTCTCTTCCTGTTTCCAGTCGAGGCACCCTTTCTACTTCATCTTTCTCTGTTCCTGATGTTTCTCATGTTCCTAGCCTTAAGATGAACCTGTTTTCTGCTAGTCAGCTTACTGATTCTGGTTGTCGCGTCATTCTTGACGCTGATTCTTGTGCTGTTCAGGACCGCCGTACACAGGCCCTGGTTGGAGCTGGCCCTCGCAGCCTTGAGTCCCCGGGCCTCTGGGAGTTAGACTGGCTTCGCGTTCCTTCCGCCGACACTTCATCTGCGACTCTCCTGCCGATTCTTTGCTTCACATCCTTGGTTCTTTTCAGCAGTGGCATCATCGGCTGGGTCACCTTTGTGGCTCCCGTTTATCGTCATTAGTTCGTCGTGGTCTTCTGGGGTCTGTCTCAGGAGATGTGTCTTTACATTCGTGTCAGGGTTGTAGGTTAGGCAAACAGATTCAGCTTCCCTATCCTACCAGTGCGTCTGTATCTCAGCGACCTTTTGATTTAGTTCATTCTGATGTTTGGGGTCCGGCTCCCTTTGCTTCCAAAGGGGGCCATCGATACTATATTTTGTTTATTGATGACTTTTCCCGGTACACCTGGTTGTTTTTTATGCGCTCTCGCAGTGAGGTGCTTTCTATTTATCAGCGCTTTGTGGCCATGGTTCGTACTCAGTATTCCACTCCCATTCGTGTGTTTCGTGCTGACTCTGCAGGAGAGTATATCTCCCAGCACCTGCGTGGTGTCCTTGCTGAGCAGGGCACGCTTGCCCAGTTCTCGTGTCCCGGCGCTCATGCTCAAAATGGTGTCGCCGAGCGTAAGCATCGTCATATTCTTGAGACTACCCGTGCTATGATGATTGCTTCCTCTCTTCCGCCGCATTTCTGGGCGGACGCTATCTCTACGTCCACTTATCTTATTAACATTCAGCCTTCTGCTGCTCTTCAAGGTGGCATTCCTCTCGAGCGTCTCTCTGGCAGCTTGCCAGACTACTCGACTCTTCGTTTATTTGGTTGCGTTTGCTATGTTCTTCTCCCTCCTCGCGAACGCACCAAACTGATCGTCGATACGGTTGAGTGTGTTTTTCTCGGATACAGTGATGAGCATAAGGGCTATCGCTGTTGGGACCCCGTTGGTCGTCGGATGCGCATCTCTCGTGACGTCACGTTTGATGAGACGCGTCCTTTCTATCCTCGTCCCACCTCTGGTACATACCCGGTGGATGATCTCTCTTTTCTTCTCCTTCCTGATGCACCACCCTCTGTCCCTCCTGTTTCTCCTCCTGATGCGCCCCCTCCGACTCCGGTGCCATCGTCGCCTCCTAGTTCTCCTTCCTCTTCTTCTTCTGATTCCACTGGTCCTCCTTCTCCCTTGTCTCCTTTTCCCTTCCACTATTCTCGGCGTTCTACAGTTCCGGACTCTTCGCCTGATGATCCTTCTCCCTCCTCTTCCGATGAGTTGTCTTCTTCTGATGATTCTCCTAGTTCTCCACCTCAGCGTCGTGCTCCTAACCGTTTCTCTCCCAGTCAGTACGGTCTCTCTGTCGTCTCCGAGCCGACTTCTTATCGGGATGCTAAGTGCCATCCTGAATGGCAGCTTGCCATGGCTGAGGAGATCGCTGCGCTTGAGCGCACTGGCACCTGGGATCTTGTTTCTCCTCCTCCTGGTGTTCGTCCTATCACGTGTAAGTGGGTCTATAAAATTAAGACCCGCTCTGATGGATCTCTTGAGCGCTATAAAGCGCGTCTTGTGGCACGTGGCTTTCAGCAGGAGCACGGCCGTGATTATGATGAGACTTTTGCTCCTGTGGCTCATATGACCACCGTGCGTACTCTTCTTGCTGTTGCTTCTGTTCGACGCTGGTCTGTCTCTCAGCTTGATGTTCAGAACGCTTTTCTTAATGGCGAGTTGAGTGAGGAGGTTTACATGCAACCTCCTCCTGGGTATTCTGTTCCCGATGGGATGGTTTGTCGTCTTCGACGTTCTCTTTATGGCCTGAAACAGGCCCCTCGTGCCTGGTTTGAGCGCTTTGCCTCTGTGGTGACTGCTGCTGGTTTCTCTCCTAGTTTTCATGATCCAGCGCTATTTGTTCACACTTCTCCTCGTGGACGCACTCTTCTCCTTCTCTATGTTGATGATATGATCATTACTGGTGATGATCCTGAGTATATTGCCTTTGTCAAGGCTCGTCTTCGCGATCAGTTTCTTATGACCGATCTTGGTCCTCTTCGCTATTTTCTTGGGATTGAGATTTCCTCCACTTCTGATGGTTTTTATATCTCCCAGGAAAAGTATATTCACGATCTCCTTACTCGTGCTGCTCTTGTGGATGAGCGCACTGTTGAGACTCCTATGGAGCTTAATGTTAAGCTTCGTCCCTGCGATGGTGATCCTCTTCTCGATCCCACACGCTATCGCCATCTTGTTGGGAGTCTTGTTTATCTTCTTGTCACTCGTCTGATATCTCTTATCCTGTTCATATTCTGAGTCAGTTTGTCTCAGCTCCTACCACCGTTCACTACAGTCATCTCCTTCGTGTCCTCCGTTATCTCCGTGGCACGATTACTCGTCGCCTTTTCTTTCCTAGTTCCAGTTCTCTCCAGCTCCAGTGCTACTCGGATGCTACTTGGGCGAGTGATCCTACGGATCGTCGTTCACTTTCTGCTTACTGTGTGTTTCTTGGTGGTTCGCTTGTTGCTTGGAAGACGAAGAAACAGGTAGCGGTTTCCCGTTCGAGTGTTGAGGCTGAGCTGCGGGCTATGGCTTCGTTGATTGCTGAGGTGACCTGGTTACGGTGGTTGCTTGCAGATTTTGGGGTCTCTGTTACGACACCCACTTCACTTTTGTGTGACAGTACAGGTGCTATCAGTATTGCACGTGATCCGGTCAAGCATGAGCTGACCAAGCATATTGGTGTTGATGCCTTTTATACACGTGCTCAGGTGCATGATCAGGTTGTTGCGCTTCATTATGTGCCTTCAGATTTACAGTTGGCGGATTTCTTTACAAAGGCACAGACTCGCGCGCAACATGACTTCTTACTCTCCAAACTCAGTGTTGTGGATCCACCCTGAGTTTGAGGGGGGGTGTTAGAGTAGATATGTGTGTATTATATTTTGCCCATATGTTAGGGGCCCTTTTGCATATTGCACCTGTACATTGTACTATATATTGTGGCCTTTTGGCCCCCAGTAATACAACACAGATTATTCTCCTATCACGCTGCATCATGGACGACCTTCTTTGACATCGGCCCAAAGCTGCAGATCTGCAGCCCCCTTGTACCAAACTACCAAGTCCTAGCTTAATGACATTTTCAGCCGGGTTCTAAGCAAAGCTCGTCCGTGGTCTTAACAGCCATTCCTACCGCATGTCCAGTCTGCTGCATCGTCCGCTCTGGTCACACATGCTCGTCGCCGCCCCGTATCGCTTGAGCCACCACTCGCTGATTCCAATCATGGGCGGTGCATGAGAAAAATCAACATTAACCAACTCAGAGACCTACCAAGGAGAAGAGGACATTAAATTTCCGCAAGTTACATATATTAAACATGTCAAATACATATATAGATGAACAAATCACATATGGGGAAAACCACATGGAGTATCCTCCTTCCAATAGTAAAAGCCAATGCATCACAAAACTATAAATCTTCTAGTTGGGCTTTCCCCATTTGGAAAATCAGAACTATAGCTTTTCTGTTGAGAACCAGTAGGAAGCAGCCCTAAAGGACTACAAGTTTTGTGTTGATACCCAATAAAAAACATTGTGCACGTAAGCATGACATTGACACAGTTAATTGTACATTATCAAGCACCAATAACACATATCTGAATAGCAGAATAACATCCACAATGAGTTGGACCGGCGCATATATTATTGCAAGCTAAATGCACTGATGTAGGAAATCATAGTTATTAGCAAAGCAAGTTAAATGTTCAGAGGATGGCGGGAGCAATGGATCAATGAAATAATTACATAGAGAATGAATGTTAGTGAATGGGTGATGAATCTTCACGTGAGATAGAAGAAATAAAATAGGATGAGCTCACATTTGATCTACAATAGCACATTTAGGAATAACCAATTTCTTCCTCAATATGCAAGTACCCAGAACAAAAACACTTTCAGATCATTGGTGCAAACCCTGATGCTTTTCAAATAGGGAAGCACACAACTACTATGGAAATGATACAAAAGAGCAGACTTGCAACTTAAAAAAATTATACACCAGTGCACCTACAGATGTTCATTTATATTCAGAAGAAGAAGAAAACAAAGCTTGTGTTGAGATAGCGTTAACTAAAAGAACCAAAAAACATAGCTAAGAGAATACTCACATGTTTGGCTTCCAGTAAATCTATATTTTCATTCTGCAGGAGTATTCCGAAAATTAGTAAATTTGCATCTGTCAATGCAGCTTCCTAGAAAGTCATCTAGCAATGCTTGAGCGCAAAATCAATTTAGCCTCCAAACTGGCCTCGAAAAAAGAGTTGGCAGAAAAGAGAGAGGATACACATATTAGTATCAGTACACAATACTGTATAGAAAGAAGTTCAAATGCAGGTGCAACATCCAAATTATCTGGCGAGAAGTACATGAAGAAACATACTTATGATGGTTTTTTAGCCCATATTCACCTAACAGATGACCCATTGCGCCCCGGCGCAAAGGCATAAGCGATAAACTATTAACTATAGGTTTTGCCCATGCGGTTATACATGACCCTAGTGCTAAGGAAGCATGTGTTTGCAGACAACCTATTCTCTTCGATTCATATTAAGTGTTGATTATTTTGTACAAAGCTGTGGTGATTCAGCAATACCTATTATGGATCATAAGGAGTATTTCATGCAAAGTACATTTCATTATTTACAGGAATGTCGAAGAAATATCCAGAGTAATAGCACCAGAAAAAAAAGTTGGTGCCAAAATTTGAACTACGAGCCAAACTACATAACAAACTGCAAAACCATTAACCGAATGGAAGACCGAAAATAAATCAAGTGAATTTGCAGAAAAGTTTTAAAGCTATGATACAAATGCAGTAGGGTAGAGTAAACCGAAGAAAGGTAAATGCTTGACTCTCTAGAACTCTGTAAAATTGGTTTACATTGTTTGGCCACAAAACGAACATGCTAAGCCTTCTACTGAGTACGACAACCCAACCTTTGGCAGATTAAACATCTTCAGGACACCTTATATAAGCAACAAGATCCATGTAGGCATAGAAATCAAACGTGTGCTCAATCAAAGCAGCGACCAAAGCCAGTTGGAAGTACCAATGCCACAAAATAACCAACTATGAAAGCATAGTCATGTAAAAACCTAGTGTCGATGACAGGCTAGTCATATAAACAAATTTGAGCTAGGTGAAATTATATATTAAGATCAATAGCATATATATGCATAAGACATAATTTAACAGAAAGAAAGATCAGGAAAAGCCATTGGCAGCGAATCAAATAACTGCACTGAAAACGGCCAACATACACAGAAAAGAAAGTGATTTCTGGTGGTCTATAGCCAAGTTTCAACAGGTCAGGCGTTAGTTAAGGGCTTATGACCGATAACTGGTCATAACCTGGAATGTCCTTCCTAGCTGGAAAAAAAATATAGAGTTGTATTTTTAAGAACATGAATGGACGCCAAAGAGAAAATCTGGAGCGTTAAGCGCTAGCTTTACCTATCTTAAATTCATACCCCTGTATAACCTTCTCAGCAAGAAGACACATTAACACCAACGGTGTGATAAAATATATGAACATTCGATCAATCTCGTATACTTGAAAATTTAAAAAGGTCATCACGAGCAAGCACGTGATTGTTGTCCCTCCCCATCCATGAGCAAGCCTATGACTGTTGTCTTCCCCATCCACGAGCAAGCCTGTGACTGCTGTCCTCCCCATCCATGAGTAAGACATCATTTAACTATGCTCAAGTGGCAGGATGCCATCATCAACTGCCCCCGTTAATAACAAATCAATGTGGTTAAGGGGATACCTGGAGGCTGGATCGTCTTGGCCGAGAGCCGGAGGCATCAGACAAGCACGTCAATGGAGCGGAGAGACGCCCGCATGCAGACCATGTCGTGACGAGTGCAGGCGGTAGGGTTGGCCTGCAACCTTCATAGCGCCGCCTCCAACTCCCGCCCATCGCGAACACCGGAAGCCGGGAAACTGACAGACGAGGATCCTTGGGCTGCAGAATAAAGCGTAATCTAGATACTATTATAGATATATTAGCTATCAGTGTACCGGTCAACTATTTCAAGAGAAGAACCTAACAGCAAGAAAGCTTTATACTACAACCGATTAGCAACCAACAGAAACTAAGAGAATTCTGAGATGCATTGAAGAAATACGATAAGCAACAGAAACATTCTAGGCATCTTAGATTTAAATGAAAATATTAACACGAAGTGTGCATCAGACAAGTAAGAGACGGTAGCAACAATACATATATAACAACCGCAAGTTTAAATCACACAAAATGCGAGAAATCTTTACCTGCAAAATTCGACCATAGGAGAGACTACCACAAATCCACAACTTTGGCAAAATGTAGTTGTAACTGAAACAAGCATGTTTAATTCTAATCATCGTGTACCCTTTCTGTGAACATGTGACACTATATCTTGCAGGTCTATGTAGAGTCAGACTCATCCTGCAACATCATAACCATGAATTAGGCACCTAGCACCTACATCACGTACGAATCAGCAGCAGCAGCTCACCTAGGATGTACATCACGTACGAATCAGCAGCAACAGCTCATGCTTGCAGGTCCGCCTCAGTTTGGCGGGCGAATTAAGTCAAGCCGTCATCACCATCGACATCCTATGAGCAAGGAAAAAGAAGATGGAGGCGGCTCTGCTCCTCCTTTCTCGCTGTTGATCTCCACAGCCAACGCCAGAGCTCGAAGCCGTGCAGCAGAGGCGGTGGCCTCTCTCCCCCATCAGTGTTAGAAGCTACAGGCTAGACCCCAAACCTTATATAGGAAAAGGGAGAGAAACCAAATCGGAGTAAGGAATCAGAAGAAGAAACTCACCTGAGAAGATGCAGGAGGAAGGAGATGGCGGTCTGCTCCGATTCGGCCACCCATCCTCATCAAGCCCCGCCGTCTGTGGAAGAGCTCCTCAAGGCGGCGCTCGCGTCGCCACCACTCTCCGCGCTGCCACCCACCTTCATGCGCTCTCCTGCATCTCCTCTTCCGGCCTGCCACCATGGAAAATGGAAACCAACTGAGCTGATGATAGTACAACGTTACAACTAATTTCAGAGTTAATAACTCAAACATAATTCAATACACTCTGCCATCAGAAGATTAATTTTTTCAGACCTAGCTTGCAACAACTTTAAGCTGATAAGATACAGTTATACCTACAGGAAAAGATGTACTGTTAAAAAGAAAGTTGGATTGCCTTTATTTTGTAATAACCAAAACTATACAGATGCAACAAAAGGATTATCCAATTAACAAACATATTAATAGTCCATTAATTTCTGTTTAGCCAAAATATCATTAAACCCACTATGTATACGTAGTCAGAAAAAATCTAGAGCAACTGCAGTTACATGTTTTCCGAAAAGCATATAATTTAGAGCAGAGATAGACAAGTAGAACCTGCACCACACGATGTGGTGAAAGCAACAGCTTAGATGAATACAATACGATATCACTACAAAAATATATACTCTCTTCGTTCCTAGATATAAAATGTATAGTTTTTTGAGAAAAGTCTCCAAAATATAAGGTATATTTAAGAGATTTGCTTGTGTGTTCTTATCTTTTGAAAACCCCTCTATTTTATGATGTCAATTATCCAGGATCAATCCCGCCCAAACCTTCTGTAGTTTTCTCTCCATGTGTGTTTCTTAATTTCCGTGCCAAAAACTATACACCTTATATCTAGGAACGGAGGGAGTATTCATTAGGCAATAGCTTGTCAACATCGTAAAAGAGGGGCAAAGAGGTAAACAATTTTAAAAATAGTTGGTAAATTGCATAATACGAACTCTAAAAATCGAAGTAGGGATACCACCTGCGAGGAGTATTGCTTGGATACATCAAAATCCAATCTTCTTCAGTATAGAGGGATACCATCTACTGCCAAAGATATGGATTCATCAGAACTCTAAATATTCATATATGGAAAATATGACCAGAAAAATAAATTAAAAATCCAATACACATCCAAATATATATGTAGATCTAGAGAACATGAGCGAGACCTGGCTCCAATCTCTGTGCAAGTCCAAGAATGAGAAATAGCCATCACAGAGCATGCAAGATAACAAATTGGGGAGAAGTAGAAGTGTATAACGGACACAGGGGGTCGCAATGTAGGTAAAGGGCCGTACCTCACCGACCGTGACCGACGCTTCCCTCCTCTGTTCGCCGCCTGCAGCATCTGTCTCCGAGCCACTGCACATCCCCGCACCAGAAGAAGTACCGCCGTACATGGATCTCACGAGGCAGCACCATCACGCAGACCGCGCCCCGCTGTCTCATGTGGGTCCCGATCTGTGCACAGAAAGAGAAAGTGAGAGAGGGATTGCACGCTGCCCATGACGATGAGGAGCACGAGCTGCAGAGAGCTCAAACCTAAAAATGGCGCAGAGCTCCACAGCCTTGGGCAACAACCGACAGCAAGAAAAGGCAGTCTCTACATGGCCAAATATAGCTCAGTCACCAATAATTCAGAAGTTGCATAATATTGCACTACTACCAGGCTCACTTTTCATCACAAAACAAGAAGCAAGCCTATGTGCTTGCCAGATCCAGTGTGTTAAAGTAGCACAGAAGAAATTGCACAAATAAATCTAAAATATATAGGATTGGGAGCAGGGAGGGAGGAAGGAGAGCTGGGACCGAGCGTCCCATGGATGTATCTCCTCCTCTAGGCCAGCGCCGCCCCAAGCGCGCCCTCCACCCATCGCCGCCCCCGGCCAGCCCAGAGAAGTGCTACACTGGCTAGCATGTGCTCATCCATCCAATCGCTACTTTCTCATCAGAAAGTCAATACCTAAGACCTTCTGTAGTTCTGTTAAAAATGTAACTAAATATATGAGTCAAGTGACAACAGCTTGATTATCCAAGGGTTTTCCTAGTATTTAATAGTCTCAGAACATCTGAGAAATCAATCAAGAGAAATATCCAACCTAGAATACATATGTATTATCATATTCCCCTAGTGGACACTTATTAGCATCGGTTGCCGGTGCGCATTGATGCTTAGCGAGAAAAGTCCAGCACACGGAAACGAAAGTATGCATGTAAGTCGTTTTACTTACCGGAAGTGGATGATTACATATAGAACCTACACTCATATAATGCCTGGAGGAGAAGTTTCACTGAAGAGTACATACCAGTAAGACATTTAATCGAACAGCAGCTCCACAACCTTGACACGACCAACTGCATATTGAAAGCAAAAGCCCATATGACCAAAAATATTGTAGAAATTTGAAAGACTACAATAGATATGTGATTTTGATGTAGTATTCCAGAAATAGATAAGGCTACTTATCATAAATCCAGGAATAAATTCATGTATTGACCATAAGGATTCACAAATGGTCTGATATTCTATCCAATTTATCAAATCACTAAGCAGGGTTCAAGAACGGAGAAGCACACACATTGATGCAAAGAGTCATAGGCTCTGGAACTTGTGGAGAGAACCATTGTCACTGCTACAGCCTCGACTCTGCACACGAAAGGACCTGCAGAAAGCAAAAGTAGCGGAGATGAACATGTCTGCACTCCACTAATGTTTTTTAAAGAATTAAATATAAACAAGCTCTTAGTTATATGCACTCGAATAGTTGTTCAAGAATTAAATACATATTGGAAAAATGCAACAGCTACAGATTTCCAGTGGCAGAAAAAATAACTGCTTAAGTACATATATTCCTCAGGTCTGATTATTTTCCAAAAACAACTTAAGATATGTATGTGTCAATAATATTCTAAAGGTGCACCTGGGCTCATCTGTTGTTATATACTTATAATGCAAAATCAAATTATTCTGTAACAAAGAAATATTAGCAGCCATACTCACTGAATCAAATGAATACTCATAGGTGCAAATAGATAGGTGTGTTTTTCAGACATGTCATACATTTTATAGTGACATGGGGACTAAGCAAACAGGGAAGAATAGAAAGAAATCCCACTCTAATTAAATTTTATGTCAGCACTAATTACATTCTGTAAAATGCATGGAACTAAGAAGTGCGATGAACTAACATGTGCAGTGTGGTGTGGCTATCAAGAAAAAGAAGTATTGAATGGATCGAGAAGCAAGCTGGCGAGTTGCAGCCCGCCGCACGTCCACCACGCCCAAACACGCGGGCGCTTGCCGCACTCCGTGATGTCACCACCGGCCAGTGCACAAGAGAGAGAGGAGAGAGAGGGGATGGACTTGCCTGGTACCGTCACATCGTCCACCGCCGGCTTTCCACTGTTGAGCGGTCCACCACCGTCGACCGCCCGCTCAGCCCGGAGCTCACACCGATGGCTGGATCCGAGGTGGAGGAAGGAGTTGGAGAAGTGCACTCTCCTATGGCAGCTCCTCCGGCCACGACCGCGGCCATCCCCGTCCGGCTCCATTCCGGGGGAGAGGCGGCGCGCCGCTGGCTTCCTCCACCTGGTGAGAGGGAGAGACCCAAATACGTGAGAGGAGAAGAAAAGCGAAGTGGGAGGAAGGTGACGAGAGAAGTAGCTCCGCGGATCCGCCCCGCGCGAGCCCGTCGCCTCCGGTCGTCGCCGGAGCAGATCCACCCCGCGCCGGCCCGTCTCCGGCCGTGCCCGGCGCCTCCAGTCGCCGCCGTGGATCCGCCCCGCGCGATCCCGTCGCCGGCCGCTCCCGCCTCACCTCCACCCGCTGGTCGCCGCCTCCATCGGAGCTCACTGCAGGAGGTGGCGGCGGCTCCCGCGCTCCCTCCTGGCTCACATCGACTGCGTCGTGCAGCCTCCACTGATCCCTTCTGCGGCGCCTTGGAGAGGAGGAGAGGAGGCGGCAAGAATCGGGGGAGCAGGACAGCAGCCGGTCTGGAGGCAGACGTGGACGAGCGCGGGGCAGTTGGGGACGACGACGGAGAGGACGTTGCGCGGGGCAGTTGGGGACGACGGCGGTCGGAGGAGGAGAGACGGCACGGGATTGGGGAGAGATGAGGCTTTTGGTTGGCCAACCGATTGGGCTGGGGGAGTGGTTGATCGATCTAGGGTTTCACCGTGCCCCACGCGCGTAGGAAAAGAGTGTGACCCAAACAAGCTATCCTTGCTGCCTCTGTCTGTCGGTCCCACACAGGTCTGGTCCACGAGTCATGGACTATCTAAGAAAACCAACAGGTGAGGAAATCTTTTACGCATCGAACGGCTGTGGTGAAAAGTGGGACTGAGGAGAGCAAAACGCACGGACCAGATTGGTTTGCCCCTCTCAGATGGCCTGGTTGGCTGGGTAGTCTTTCAACATTTATAGGAGAAATTGCAACATGAGATCAAATCTCATTTTATTTTTTCTTTGAGAAGCCCAGTGCACTTACATTCTATCTTTCTCTAGTTTCTCTTCTCGTTCTTGCAAAATTCCCAGTGTTTGTTTATGCACACCATCCAAAGGCACCTTTTAAGAAACTCATGTGTTTTAAAATCCTGTAGAAATTTACACTACATGACATCTTAATCCTATATTATTTTTTATTCCTAAAGTTCTCCAAACCAAAGAGGACCTAAGGTTTAAGGCCCAACCATGAATTTGAGCAAATTAAGAGTCCAATTACATGCAAAAGTATGATGAAGCTAAGCCACTAGAAATTCATCCTTGTACTGTTGTAATGTTAGAGTGCGTGTGTAAGATTTATGGAAAACCATGTACACTGAGAAAATTGAAATGCCGATGTTTTCAAAATAGTTTTGGTCGACTCGTGAAGCACCACCTATTCCTATGTCTCGAAATACCTTTGGCATCAAAGCCATTCAATAGCAAAAGGGTTTGTTTTCAACATTTAGCATGTAGAACCTCATTGAGAAGAGCAACTTACGAGCTTCTCCCTAGGTTTGAAAACACGTACTTTTAAAGTTAGACATGAGAATAAAATGTCTAAAACATTTGAATAATTGTAACTTCCTCTAACTAAGTTTGGAGGCCTTTCGATAGGACGGAGGAAGCATATTTAAGAGCTGATTCTATGTTTCAAACTTCAAATATTATGTGCACCTGCATTAAAAATAGCTAGTATTGATTTGTATTTTGTACAAAAAACATGTTATGTAATGTACTTCCAACTATACTACACAGTTCCCTTTTCACCTTTTTTAGGTCTCCTTGTAGGTTTTTCTCTCCATTAGTACCTATGTTCTTCACCCAACTCTTTTTGGAGAAATAAAAATCAGGCAAGAAATAAGTGCCCTAGATAAGAATCTCAAGCAAAGTTTGCATGATTCCTTCACATGTTATGAAGCAACTGAAAATGACAAAACACTATCTTTTCACAGACTAGATTCGGGGACACTATCTTCAGCTTTCATATTTATCCCCAAGCTACATGCCGGATTTGAACTTTGTACATCTTTTTTTTTTTGGACTCGGCAATACCTTCGATTGATGAAGTCAAAAAGATTTTGGACAGTTTATAAGGAAAACCGGCCGAAAACCATACAACACAACGCACCACGCCGGCCCCGAGGCCGCGCCCCCACACGAGCAAAATGCCCGTGCCAAAAAACTGCAAGAATACCCACAGCAGCATTTTCAAGTTTTCCTTTTACTTGTTTAGACTGCGTTTCAGGATTTCTGGTATTACAGGAATCAACCAGGTATAGAGAACCAACATTGATTACTAGCCCTGGTTAACCAGCTCTGGTGGGTGAGGCGACGCAGCCTGCTGGACTGATATCCGAGGCCGAACATTCCGCTCCTGAAACAAAGAAATTGGAATAGATTCAGTGCACTGGCATTGCTGTACTCCTACCACCGACAGGAAAGTGTGATCATAATAATGATCAGAGACGGTCAAAATTGAAGCTACCAAATAAGACAATTTCTAAAGCTCCAGACCTATCAGAAACCAGAGTGGTTATATTATAGAAGAAGAGCAGGGAAGAGAAAAGCTTCATATGTTGGCTGGGTTTCAGGGTAGGTGACATGTTTGCTGTATGCATCGTTTCGATGCGGAGGCCAGGGCATGTTCCCCTATTCGAAAAGAAATAAAAAAAAGGGGGTGGTGACATGTTTATTACAGGAGCTGGCATGGAAAGGTTTACAAGAGTTTCGTGAGTAATGCCCAGAACATGAATCGCAATGACACAGAGAATAAAGTTGACATAACTGTTTTCAGGGTGAAGTTTTGACATGATTGATTAATTGATATGATTGCGTAAGGAGCACAACTTCTGATCCTATTCAATGGATGGTGACGTCTCTATTGGTAAAATGGAGTAGTAAGTGTAATGACGCATTTTGTTCATCCCAGAAATTAATATGTTCTGGGCCGCATAGGTAATATAGCACATTTCCCAAATCATATGCATAGGGATTGTGTAAATCAAACAAGCTGGATGCATAGCAGATTGGTGCTACTTTTTGCAGTGGCATATAATCTTTTCTTGCTCGAAAATATTGCAACAAAAAAAGGCTATGTACCAAGTTAATTATGTGCATAGTCAAAGTTCACTTACTCCAATCTCAGTGACGAAAAAGCACAAAGAACATTTTACAGCAGGAGCCCCCAAAGGATACATCAACAATATCTCACATCGTCCACAGCGTACATTACCAACTTCATGGGCTGCAACAGAAATTTAAGGTAAGGTACCGTTGGGAAGCATATGAAGATGTTATGTTTCAACACACTTGGGAGGATAAATATGAGAACATATAACCCCACGATTATATCATTAAGTGTGTCCGTGTTCCAAAAGCTTTTAAATTGACATAAATTTGAGCTGGTAGCCATAAAAGCTAGTAGACAAATATAACGTAAGGTACCGTTGGGAAGCATATGAAGATGTTATGTTTCAACACACTTGGGAGGATAAAAATGAGAACATATAACCCCACGATTATATCATTAAGAGTGTCCATGTTCCAAAAGGTTTTAAATTGACATAAATTTGAGCTGATAGCCATAAAAACCTAGTAGAGTTGTAAGAAGTTCAGAATCCTCACATTGCTGTTAAGTGGGCCAGTGTTGATATAAATATAAATGACATCTCATAAAGTTTAAACCATGATAGATGGACAGAAGAGTAAAGTTGCAACTTAAAAACTATTATACAGAAAAAAGAGACATGACATAATGTTCAGCAACCAGATAAGAATTGTGTGGTAAATACAGAATCGAGTGAAAACGGAACTTTTGGAGTTTTACCTCCCTAGAAGTCACATCAGAGGAACAAAATGAATAAAAAGGAAACACGAAAAGTAGACAACTGTTGAACAAAGCAGAAATAGTACGTACCTTCCAATACAAGGTTTATTGTCCGACAGCCAGCACACTGTACATGAACAGCCCCTCGAGGATAAGCAATAAGTTCACGGCAGCTTCCACATACCATTTGACCCATTTCTGTACAAAGTTAATATATTGAACATTTGTTACCCAAAAAAAAATTGAACATTTGTTACAAAAAAAAGTAACCAAAATCTACAACCATGTCACATTTCAAATACATACAGTATGATTTAATAGACTTCATATTCATGTGTTATGCCACTGATATGTAAAATGTGGCCGCACTCATATCCAATAACTAGTCAAGGTCTGATAACACTGCCCGCATATTCCTAGGCCAGGTTTGATAACACTGCCAGCAGATTCCAGGGTCGTCTATTGTCTTGTTCTAAACAGCCTAAAGAGAATTCTCATGGACAACATCAATATGTACATCAACCAGTGATCCTAAAGTCTTAGGAGCTTTATGCATGCATGCTGTCTCACCAGCTCTTCATCGTTCACCTTGTTCAGTCAGATGTATAGTTTGAGCGTGCAGTTAAGTTAATTAATTGCCTCCACAAATCATTGCTGGGTGAACATTTACATATAGCACAGTGCTAAACCAATTAGCTAGCAAATAACATAGTTGGTGAACATTACAGTATTTATGCTAATTGTCTCCTATAGTCCGTTCAATTTGTATTTGCTAGCCCATGTGCGTGCACAGTTCATGACTATGAGAAAGTAGAACGAAATAATTCCACAGTGTGATGTGATTCCACAAAGCGCCTTCCAGGGAAATGATGCATAAGAAAACTCTAGAAAGTAAAATATTGCTTCTTGTTACAGTGTCCTAGATTCTTAGTACTTTGACGTGATACTTATAACGGTCCAGTTGTTAATACTATCGGCTACATAAGTCCTCCATCAGTACCATGCTAGATTCTGGTGAGAAATTAAGATCGCCATAAAACTGGCGAGGACGTCCAATTGCCTGACAAACACCTGAACAAGCTACATTTATGCACAAAAAAGTACAGCAACTTTGTGTTGCATCTAAGATGGGCATGTGATCCCAACATTATTCATCAATAGACATGAAACTGTGTCATGAACTCCATTGACGGCAAATAATTACTAGCACAAACAATAGTAACTTTGTAATATATATATGCAATGCAGCAAATAGATGGAACATTAGTAACCTTTGCTGACGAAAGGAGGCGGTGGTGGTGGCAGAAGTTCCAAGTTGCCCAATGAACAGGGTGCAGCCTGCATACTTGGTGAAGATGGCTGATGCTGTCGCTGGGGCGATGTCCCCTCTGCTCCATTCCCTGATAGCAGGAGCTCTGTAGTTGAACGGTCCATGTTTGTATCCATTGCCTGCAATGCAGGCAGCGGCTGAGTTGTTTCTTCTGACTTCAAATCCATATAATTTGTGGCAGGTACATCTGGCTTGGTGTCCACAGCATGCGTCTTCAAAGAAATCACCTGTGGCTCTAGATGTGGCAACAACCCCTCAGAACCACTCTCCAACGGTGGTGACAGAATGAGTGATGTGCCCTCTTCAATTGCCCCCAGCAGAGGCACTAGATGATGCACTTGATCCAATGCCTCTATAACTGACTCAGTGGCAGCCATATCAGCCAAGACCTTAGGCGTCTGAATTTCAGGAAGAAGAGGAGGCAATGGCAAAAGCTGCAAGTTCTCATGCCCTGAAGTCACCATCTCGAGTGAACAAGCAGTACTCTTCTCCTCAGGAGTTGGCAGCTCGTGCAGTTGTTGTGGCAATGCTCCACTCTCCAATGATATCTCCATGTTCACATCCATTGCTTCCGGTGCAGGCGATGGCTGAGCAGCTTCCTCTGACACTTGTTCAGCTTCACTGGTGACTGAATCGTTGCAGGTGTATGCAGTCTGTGCCAAGAGTGGAGACGGTAGCAGTAGCTGTGGTGACTTAAAATCCTCAAACCCCAGAGGTGCCATATCTGGCGAACAGGGCACATCTTGCACAATGGGAGAAGGGGGTCTAGGATGTTCCTCTTGCAGTGACCCCTCCATTCCACTCTCTAAGGGTGCCAGCAGGGGATGTACAGCATGCATGTCCACATCCATTTCCTCGAATGCAGGTCGTGGACCAGCCTCTTCCTCCAGCTTCACGGCCAAAGGCTCCGCTGCAGCTGCTTCTTGCATGATATGTGTAGTCCCACACAGAGGAGTGGATAGCGGTTGCCATGACGATCTAAGACTCTCAAACCTGGGAGGTGCCATCTTCGGTGAACAAGTTTCAGACTGCGTCATTGGAGTAGTTGATCTCAACAATGGCAGTTTCAATAACACCTCCCCCTTGCTCTCCAATGGTGGCAGACAACTGCGTGCACCGTCTGTCTCCACATGTATTGCCTCCAATGCTGGCACTGACAAAACCGCTTCCTCAGTTTTTACTGTCCCTGCCTTGGTGGAAATCAAATGGGACGAGGTATATGTGGTCTCATTGGGTGGCGGCAGCCTTGACAAACTCTGAGACCCAGGAGGTGGCATATCTGACGAGCAGGGCTCAGCTTGTGTGATGGCAGAAGGTGGTCTCAGCAGTGGCTGTTGCAAAGACCCAAATGATGGCCGAGGAAGGCCAGGTGCAGTGTTTATCCTTGCATCCATAGCTTCCAATACAGTCAGTGAATTCGACGCCTCCTCCGGCATGGATGCATTTGGGAATGAGTGTGTAGTTGTGACTGACAGGTTGGGAGAGGGTAGTGGCGGCCATGAAGATTCGAATTTTTCCGGCGACCAGGGTCCAGCCTCTGTTGGGGAAGAAAGCGGCATAGGCATTGGGAGTTCAAATGACTCCTCAGCCTCACTCTTACATGCTGACGATGCACCAGGCTCAGCCGAAGTCACTGCCATTGCATCGGTCTCGGCTGTGTCAGGCGAGGCGCGTGCAATGTCAGACGGGGCGGGACAGCGAGGAGAAGGCGGCTGTGCTCGCTCTGAATTTTCACACCCCGGAAGCATGGTAGGACAAGGTGGCCGCGGATGCTGTTGCGGCAAGAACCCCTCTTGTCCACTCTTCAGTGGTGGCTTGGACACCATTGCTGCCGAATCAGCGGGGGCCGCATCCGACAGGGCGCCTGGGGGACTAGATGGGGTCGACGGCGGTGGAGTACCGGCCGCCGCCGAGGGCGCCAATATTTGGGGCGACGGGGATGGCGACGCCCCCGTGGTCGCTGCCTCGGGGCAAGCCTCGACCTTTGGCGGCGGCAAAGGCGAGGTGGGCCCCACTGGTTCCGTGGCTTCGAGCGCAGGTGGCGCGGAGAGCGAAGACGGCCGGGCCTCCTGCCGCGCTGTTCCGTCCTTCGGCTCCGGCTTCGGCACCGGCGCCGGTGATTCGTAAGCTTCCGGAGACGCCGCGGTGGCAGTGGCATTTCGTGGATGCGGCGGCGGGGTCGGCTTGGTGTGATCTGATTGGACTGGCTCCGGCGGATCGGGGTCGGTGGGTTGGGGGTTTTCTTGGGGAGGAGGTGCGGAAGGGAATGGTGGCGGTGAACCCATGGGCTTGCTCTCCGGTGGTAGCTCGGGGCTCGGCGCCGTCAAGACGACGGGGAGGAGAACCGCTGAGCCTAGTCGCGACAAGAATGTGCTCCAGTGCTTGTGGGGTTTAGCGTACTCGAACTCAAATCCTGGTCGCCCATCTTGCTTGCTGTTGCTGAGTGCTGACCGACCGGCAAAAACAAAGGAGCACGGAGCCACGGAAATTCACTGTTCCCGGTGGAGCAAAATCTGAAGAACAAAATAATGTCGATGTCCGAAATGAGCACCCTCAATTCGCTGTTTCCGGTTTCATCTTTCGTTGCCCAAAAATCGCGTATGTGGCAAGGGTTAACGTTTTTTTTTTTTTGACATGAAGGCAAGGGTTAACGTTGAGACTGTTGACTTGTTGGTTAAGTTGTGCCCACATAGGCTGGATCGTCGGAATTACCGTCTTTGCTCTTTTGAATGGGATAAGAGGGGAAGTGAGGGCGTCGATAACGAATGTGGGCGGTGACGATGATGTCTGCATCCGGCACATCTTTTTTTTCGCGGGGACACGCCAAGAGCGTGCCTAATTTTTATGGAAGGTAGAGGTTTGAATACAAGAACGGTACCACTCGCTGCGAACAGCAAGCGTAACCCAACACCACACACCACACCACAGACCAAACAACCACACCGCAAAAAACCTGTCCTAAGATAGGAACAGAGCCGTGTCTCGACCGACGCTGGACATCTCCGAAGAGGACAGCTCCAAAAGGAACCTCCTTGTCGACGCACCATCAGAAGGAGATCGATGGCAGGACTTGGAAGATCCCGAGAAGACATCCACTAGGACAAGCCAGCAGTGGCGTGCATAGCGCCCCTGGAGAAAGCCTTGGACCGCGCGAACACCGGAGGAAAGCAACAACAAACCTCTACGCCGTGTCTTCATGCCCGATGCTCCCAACAGAGTTACGACGTCAATGACGTCGCCATCATGCCGATCCACGAATCGAGGCTTTCGCTCGAAGACAACAACCAGCTCCAAGCAGGTTAGGGAGATTCCGACACTCCTCGGCGGCGCCTCCGAGGAGGGGAACGACACCCGCGGGGCGCCGTCGCCGTCGGCCCGACTGAGCCAAGCTAGACTTTTGTCTGAATCATCGCAAGCCTCCCCAACCCCCGGAACTGGGGCATACCGTCCGTGAGGCCTCGCACCACCGCCGTCGCAGCCCCTCGTCGATGAAGTCGCAAAATCCGTAGAACTCTGAAACACCCACCGCATGGCTGAAGGCTAGGTGAAGACTCCATCTCCAACTCCATCCCGGCGAGGCACCGCGGCCTTCACACCCACCGACACGAAAAACTGCAGCCACCACTCCCGCTCCTCCGGCTTGAGCTGGGGTAGCAAGTCACGGACGTCGCCCACGCCAGGCGAGACGTCCATCACAGCATCCCAGCCCGTCAGACCCAGATCGGGCCCGCAAGCCCATATCGGGCCCGGGCCGCCAGCTTCCACTCCTGCTCCAGTGACGTATGTTGGAGATATGCCCAAGAGGCAATAATAAAAGTGTTTATTGTTATATCTTAGTGTTCATGATAAATGTTTACATCCCATGCTATAATTGTATTAACCGGAAACATTAATACTTGTGTGTATTGTAAACATAAAGCAGTCCCTAGTAAGCCTCTTGTTAAACTAGCTTGTTGATTAATAGATGATCATGGTTTCCTGATCATGAACATTGGATGTTATTAATAACAAGGTCATATCATTAGGTGAATGATGTGATGGACATACACCCATAGTAAGCATAGCATATGATCAAGTCATTTAGTTCTTTATGCTTCAAGCTTTAATATGCATAGTAACTTAATCCTTCGACCATGAGATCATGTTAATCACCTACACCGGATGGATGCTTTGATGACACCAAACACTATTGCTTAAATGGGTTGTTATAAAGGTGGCATTAAGTGTTCGGAAAGTATAGGGTTGAGGCACTTGTATCAATAGTGGGATTTGTCCATCCTAATGACGGATAGATATACTCTGGGTCCTCTCGGTGGAATGACATCCAATTAGCTTGCAAGCATGTGACTGGTTCACAAGGGATATCATATCACGGTACGAGTAAAGAGTACTTATCGGTAACGAGGTTGAACCAGGTATGGAGATACCGACGATCAAACTTCGGATAAGTAAAATATCGCGAGACAAAGGAAATTGTTATTTTATGTAAATGGTTCTTTCGATCACGAATTCATAGTTGAATATGTGGGAGCTATTATGGATCTCCACAGGTCCCGCTATTAGTTATTGATCGGAGAAGAGTCTCGATCATGTCCGCATAGTTCTCGAACCGTAGGGTGACACACTTAAGGTTTGACGTCGTTTTAAGTAGATATGGAATATGGAATGGAGCTCGAATGTTGGTCGGAGTCTCGGATGGGATCCAAGACATCACGAAGAGGTTCGGAATGATCCGGAGAATAAGATTCATATATGGGGAGTCATTTTCCGGGGTTCGGGAAAAGTCCGGTGTTTTGACCGGAGCTTCTAGAAGGTTTTGGAAGGACCAGAATAGTCCGGAATATTATGGAAGGTTCCGGAAGTGTCCGGGACGACCCGGGATGTCTAAGAAAGTCCGGAGGGTTCCATAATAGGTGCAACCACGTTGCCTTAAGGAAAAATAAGTCTTTCCTTAATGCAATTTCGAAATTGGCAAAAGAGTCCGAGTAGGAGTAGGTTTTCGGAACCGGAAACCTATCGGAACTCAGTCAAACTTGGGGGCAGGTTTATGGACGACCCAAGGGGCTTGGCAACCTATTTAAAGGGACCAAGGGGCACCCCAAGGGCACCTCAAGTCGCAGCCCTAGCTCCCCAAGTCGCAGTACCACCCTGCGCCCAAACCCTAGCCCCTCTCCTCCTTCCTCCTATTTCTCCCACAGTGCTTACGGCGAAGCCCTGCCGAAGATCTCCACCGCCACCGTCACCACGCCGTCGTGCTGGCGGGATTCTGAGGAGGATCTACTACATCCGTTGCCCGCTGGAACGGGGAGAAGGACGTCGTCATCAATAATGAACGTGTGACCGAGTGTGGAGGTGCTGCCCGATTGTGGCACCGTCAAGCTCTTCTACGCGCTTTTCAAAGCGGCAAGTGATCGACTACATCAACAACGAGATCTAATCTCGTAGGCTTTGGAATCTTCAAGGGTTAGTCTCATGATCTTCATCTCGTTGCTACCATCTACTAGATTAGATCTTGGCTTGTTATTCGTTCCTGCGGTAGGAATTTTTTTGTTTTCTATGCTACGAATCCCATCAGTGGTATCAGAGCCGTGTCTATGTATTGATTGGTTGCACGAGTAGAACACAATGGTTTTGTGGGCGTTGATACTTTTGTTGTCTCTTGTTATGTGTACTTTGCATCTTGTGGGATGGTGGGATGAAGCGGCCCGGGCTAACTTTATATGACCGTGTCTCATGAGACTTGCTCCACGCTTGACATGCAACTTGTATTGCATAAGTGGCTTTGTGGATATCTGTCTCTCTCACCATAGTTAAGATTCAATTTACTCTTTCAACTGACAACATTAGTATCACCGTTGTGGTTCATGTTCGTAGGTAGATTGGATCTTACTCGAAAACCCTAAACCACGTAAAATATGCAAACCAAATTAGAGGCGTCTAACTTGTTTTTGCAGGGTTTGGTGATGTGATATGGCCATGATGTAATGATGAATATGTATGAGATGATCATTATTGTATTGTGGCAACCGGCAGGAGCCTTATGGTTGTCTTTATATTTCATGTAGTAGTATTATTTCAAAGTAGTTGTAATAGTTGCTACATGTGGTGAACAACCATGAAGACGGCGCCATGGACCTTGATGCTACGCCGACGATGATGGAGATCATGTCCGTTGATGATGGAGATCATGTCCGTGCTTTGGAGATGAAGATTAAATGCGCAAAGACTAAAGGGCCATATCATATCACATATGAATTGCATGTGATGTTAATCCTTTATGCATCTTATCTTGCTTAGATCGCGACAGTAGCATTATAAGATGATCCCTCATATTAATATCAAGATAATAAAGTGTTCTCCCCATGTATGCACTGTTGCTACAGTTCGTCGTTTTGAAGCATCTCGTGATGATCGGATGTGATAGATTCTACGTTCACATACAACGGGTGTAAGCCATGTTGCACACACGAAAATACTTGGGTTTGCTTGACGAGCCTAGCATGTACAGACATGGCCTCGGAACACAGGAAACCGAAAGGTTGAACACGAGTCATATGGATGATATGATCAACATGTTGATGTTCACCATTGAAGCTACATCATCTCACATGATGATCGGTTTTGGTGTAGTGGATATGGATCGTGTGCCACTAAACAACTATGAGGGATGTTGTATTAAGTGGAAGTTCATTAGTAATTAGATTAAAATATGAACTAATTATCATGAACATAGTCTGAATAGTATTTTGAATTAAATTTGTAGAATTGGCATCCGTTTTCTACCATGCGCTAGTCTTGTAATTGAGATAGAAATATTGTTAAGTCTGACAAGTAACTTTACGGACTGGTACCGTATTGTTAAAGAATCAAGAAATGATTAAGTCCTATTGCAAACTTTTAGTAAACCTCACATTGATGATTCAAAGAACAATGGTTTCAATTAGTACCTAAAATCATCTTGTCTCGGTGAAACTTGAAGTTCAAATCCGTTTGAAAAGTAAGGAGCTGGAAATTTTGTTTTCAGAAATAAGCGAGGTATGAGATATATGTGATATCTAAGACCTTATTGCAAGATGATAGAATATAATCTAGTGAAACTAGATAAACTCATAAATTTTATGGGAATGTACGAAGGGTTGAAGACGCTAGACGTCCCAATCCTCCAACTAGTTGGGCACTAACGATATTCGCAT
Organism: Lolium perenne; assembly: GCF_019359855.2. NCBI lineage: Eukaryota > Viridiplantae > Streptophyta > Magnoliopsida > Poales > Poaceae > Lolium > Lolium perenne. The sequence continues at coordinate 190,481,150 of NC_067246.2, read as the reverse complement.
ATCCATGAAGTGATCATCCTTAGTATGCACCATTGCTAAGACTCGTCGTTTCGAAGCATCACATGATGATCGGGTGTTATAGATTCTACGTGTGCATACAACAGGTGCAAGCCAGATTTGCACATCGAATACTAAGGTTTAACTTTACGAGCCTAGCATGTACAGACATGGTCTCGGAAAGTCGTCATGATTTGATAGATAAAATTATGAGTAAAATTGTTCATCACATTAAAAGTTACTAATAGTGAAATTCGGAACACTTGTCATGTGATGATCAACTTCAAAGTAAGAACCTCAAGGTTATTGGTAATTGACCAATGGACTTAGAATTTATTGAAGGTGAAGTGTTTTCTGAGAATGAGGAAAGCTAAAAGAGAAACTACAAAAGATTTTTTGGCAGAAAGAAAGAAAAGACTAGAAAGTCTAGCTCAGGTGTATATAGATGATATACATGTTATGAATGTATTCTTTGTTTGGTCACACAATGAAATTCTTGGGTATTTGTACCATATTGGTTGGTATGAGGTGTCATACAAAATAACGCAATACAAGAATACAATGGCCTAAGTGACTGATAAGGAATATGGTAGGAATGCACGTCTGGAACAAAATAAAGTGTTATTGTGTTCGTCGTTGGCATTCTACCTAGCCCTTCAGATTTATAATAAAGAACTTTATAATTGTTGTTTTGTTCTGGTTAAATAAAAACAATGAGTTGTTCAAATTTTGACAGTATTCTATGTACGATGGATAAGTTTTTATAAGTCTTTATGGTGAAACACACATGCATAACACTGATGCTAAAATGCCATAATACAAATGATGTGAATTCCACTTATTTGTGGAACCGCCATTTAGGTCATGTTAGAAAGGAACGCATGAAGGAACTCCATGCAAATGGATTTTTTTTGGAGTCATTCGATTTTTGAATCGTTTGACGCTTGCAAATCTCTTCTAAAGAGAATGACTAAAATACCGTTCATAGGCCAAGAGTTGAACGGGCAACTAACTTAGTGGAAACATACATGATGATGTATATGGTTCACTGGGCATAGTTGTGTGCGGGAGATTTTTCCACTTCATGAAAACTTCCAACACTGAATTGAGTATATATATCTGGATATATTTATTCGATAAGGAAGAAGTTTGAAACATTTGAATGGATTCAAATAAATTTCAGCATGAAGTGGAAATCATCGTAATAGAAAAGTCAAATATCTATGATTGGATCATGGTGGAAATATTTGAATTACGAGTTTTAGCGAACATCTAAGAGAGTTATGAAATTGTTCTACAACTCACGTTTCTTGGAGTATCATAGTGATGATGGAGTATCCGAGAGACGTATCCAAACCTTGTTGGGTTAATGATGAGATAAAATAAAATAACGCCATTATATTTTTGTGGATTATGCTTTTTTTTTTACACTAAATAGAGCATCGTCATAATCCGTTGAAATGGCACCATATGAGTTATGGCATGGGTATAAACCCTAATAGTCCTTTCTTAAATTTTGGTATGCATAGCATAAGTAAATGAGTTTACAACCAAAATCGGATGAATGTCTTTGTTGGTTATCCCAGAGAACAAATTGGGAAATCTTTCCACTATGAAGTCAAAGACAAAAGTGTTTGTCGATGTGTCTTGCTTATTTCCAAGAAATTGTTTCTAGCGAAGTATTTGAGTGGGAGGACAATGTTACTTGATAAGGTTGATGAACCTGAGCATGATGATCAGAGTAGGGTAGCATTGGAAATGGTTCCAGAAGTAGCCACGACGATTATGGCTCCCATGTCTACAAAGTGTTATAGTCATGGAGATCGAAGTACCTATTGAACTTTGTAGGTATGGTTTACTTTGATCAAATAAATGATTTATGGACAAAGGATAGATTTTGAACAATGATAAACCAACTGCATACAAAGAAGCTATGATGGGCCCTGACTCCGTTAAAATGGCTAAGAGCCATGAAATCCAAGATAGTATCTATAATCAAGCTTGGAGCTTGGTAAACCTTTTGAAGGAATAAATACTTTTTGAAAGTAAATAGATCTATAAAATTAATAGACTTGGATATAATATCCTTAAACAAGCTTGACTTGTCGAAAGCTTGTTTACGACGAAAGTTTAAAGAGTTGACTGCTATAAGATTAGATCTTTCGCAGCGATGCTTGTAGTCTATACGAATTGTTCTAGTAATCGCTACATATTTCTTTTATGAGATATGTTAGTAGGATGGTAGAAATACATTCCTTATCAGAAGTATGTATTAAAGGTGTATATAAGATACAACTGAGAGTTTTGCTAGTCCGTAGAATGCTAGAAAGGTATACGAACTTCACTGGATGAAGTGAGTATCACCGAGTTGGAATCTTCACCGGATGAAATAATCAAAGAGTTATGATTTCATCAGAAATGATGAAGATGCTTGCATTTGCAAGAAATTAAGTGGGAGCGCTAAGACATAGTTATAATATTATATGTGGTTGACATATCATTGATTATAAATGTTGTAATTATATACTTGATGTGATTAAAAGGTTTCATTGAGAATTAACTTCAATGAAAGGATATGGACTGAAACATATTTAGTGTCAAGATCTATGGAGATAGATTGAAACACATAATAAGTTTAAGTCAAAGTACATAGAATGAATATTGAAGTAGTTCAATATAAAAATATTAAGAAGGTGTTCTTTTCCATGTGAAGGTTTAACAAGACTTAAGTGTATTTGACACTCGATGAGTAAAAACACATGAGTGATTTTAGACCACGAATAATATGTACAAAATCAGATGTCCTGTGCTACGAGCATATACCAGAATGATTCATGTGATGATCATTGGACAACAGTAAGAATATCCCTGAGTGCTTTAGAAGAACCAAGGATAAATATATAGTTTTATATGGGGTAATGACAAACGAATCGCTGTAAGGTGTTACACCGATATTAGTTTGGTCACATATAAAAATGAATTTTCAATCTCAATTAAGCTAATGTGTTCATTCAAAGGTAGCACATTTGGCTAGATAGAGTCTATGCTAGATTTAGAACGAGTTCTACATATTGTGATGGATTCTACAAACGAAGGCAGAGTATGTCATTGTTTTGACAATGAATGAGAAGTTTTAAGTTGAGGAGTTCTTTGAGAACTTGGTGTAGTTCCGATAGTGTCAGAACTTTGAAGCTATATTGTGTGTGACAATATTAGTGACATATTTCAGACCGTGGAATTAAGGTTCCACCAGAAGACTGAACATATATGATTAATGCCGACTCATTTGGAAAATGAGTGATGGGTTGAGACGCAAATGAATTGCAAAATACATACATTTCTGAGCGTGTCAGATCCGTTGACTGAAACCTCTCCCGTGAGCAAAACATGATAAACACCAGAAGGCCAAGGTGTTATATCTTTATAAATGTAAACTAGATTATTGACTCTAGTGCAAGTGGGAGACTGTTGGAGATATGCCCAAGAGGCAATAATAAAAGTGTTTAGTGTTATATCTTAGTGTTCATGATAAATGTTTACATCTGATACGTCTCAAACGTATCTATAATTTCTTATGTTCCATGCTACTTTTATGATGATCCTCACATGTTTTATACACATTATATGTCATATTTATGCATTTTCCGGCACTAACCTATTGACGAGATGCCGAAGAGCCAGTTGCTGTTTTCTGCTGTTTTTGGTTTCAGAAATCCTACAAAGTAAATATTCTCGGAATTGGACGAAATCAATGCCCAGGGTCTTATTTTTCCACGAAGCTTCAGGAAGATCGAAAGGATTACGAAGTGGGGCGACGAGGCGCCGCCACGCCAGTTCCATGCGGCCAGGCTAGGGCCTGCGCCGCCCTGGTGTGTGGGGCCCTCGTGTCGCCCCTAAACCTACCCTTCCGCCTACTTAAAGCCTTCGTCACGAAAACCCCAGTACCGAGAGCCACGATATGGAAAACCTTCCAGAGACGCCGCCGCCGCCAATCCCATCTCGGGGGATTCAGGAGATCGCCTCCGGCACCCTGCCGGAGAGGGGAATCATCTCCCGGAGGGCTCTTCATCGCCATGATCGCCTCCGGATCGATGTGTGAGTAGTTCACCCCTGGACTATGGGTCCATAGCAGTAGCTAGATGGTTGTCTTCTCCTCGTTGTGCTATCATGTTAGATCTTGTGAGCTGCCTATCATGATCAAGATCATCTATCTGTAATGCTACATGTTGTGTTTGTTGGGATCCGATGAATATTGAATACTATGTCAAGTTGATTATCAATCTATCATATATGTTGTTTATGTTCTTGCATGCTCTCCATTGCTAGTAGAGGCTCTGGCCAAGTTGATACTTGTGACTCCAAGAGGGAGTATTTATGCTCGATAGTGGGTTCATGCCTCCATTGAATGCAGGACAAGAGAAAGTTCTAAGGTTGTGGATGTGCTGTTGCCACTAGGGATAAAACATCAATGCTTTGTCTAAGGATATTTGTGTTGATTACATTACGCACCATACTTAATGCAATTGTCTGTTGTTTGCAACTTAATACTGGAAGGGGTTCGGATGATAACCTGAAGGTGGACTTTTTAGGCATAGATGCATGCTGGATAGCGGTCTATGTACTTTGTCGTAATGCCCTGATTAAATCTCATAGTACTCATCATGATATATGTATGTGCATTGCTATGCCTTCTTTATTTGTCAATTGCCCAACTGTAATTTGTTCACCCAACATGCTATTTATCTTATGGGAGAGACACCACTAGTGAACTGTGGACCCCGGTCCATTCTTTACATCTGAAATACAATCTACTGCAATTGTTCTTTACTGTTCTTCGCAAACAAACATCATCTTCCACACTATACAATTAATCATTTGTTTACAGCAAGCCGGTGAGATTGACAACCTCACTGTTACGTTGGGGCAAAGTACTTTGATTGTGTTGTGCAGGTTCCACGTTGGCGCTGGAATCCCTGGTGTTGCGCCGCACTACACTCCGTCACCAACGACCTTCATGTGATCCTTGACTCCTACTGGTTCGATAAACCTTGGTTTCTTACTGAGGGAAACTTGCTGCTACACGCATCACATCTTCCACTTGGGGTTCCCAACGGGCGTGTGATTTAAGCGTATCAAGCTAAATTTCTAGCGCCGTTGCGGGGAACTGAAGAAAGTTACACCACAAAGATTTCTAACTCCCACGTCAACTACACGCCAGCAATAAATTTCTGGCGCCGTTGCCGGGGAGATCAAGACACGCTGCAAGGGAAGTCTCCCACATCCAATCTCTTTACTTTGTTTTTGTCTTGCTTTACTTTATTTTATTTACTGCTTTGTTTGCTCTTTATATCAAAAACACAAAAAATTTAGTTGCTAGTTTTACTTTATTTACTGTCTTGTTCTCATATCAAAAACACAAAAAAATTAGTTACTTGCATTTACTTTATTTAGTTTACTTTATTTACTATTGCTAAAATGGGTACTGTTGAGAATACTAAGTTGTGTAACTTCACTAGCACAAATAATAATGATTTCCTATGCACACCTATTGCTCCACCTGCTACTACAGCAATTAAACCTGCTTTACTAAATCTTGTTATGAGAGAGCAATTTTCTGGTGTTAGTTCTGATGATGCTGCTGCCCATCTTAATAATTTTGTTGAACTATGTAAAATGCAAAAGTATAAGGATGTAGATGGTGACATTATAAAATTGAAATTGTTTCCTTTCTCCTTAAGAGGAAGAGCTAAAGATTGGTTGCTATCTCTGCCTAGAAATAGTATTGATTCATGGACTAAATGTAAGGATGCTTTTATTGGTAGATATTATCCTCCCGCTAAAATTATATCTTTGAGAAGTAACATAATGAATTTTAAGCAATTAGATAATGAACATGTTGCTCAAGCATGGGAGAGAATGAAATCTTTGGTAAAGAATTACCCTACCCATGGACTGACTACTTGGATGATCATCCAAACCTTTTATGCAGGACTGAATTTTTCTTCGCGGAACCTATTGGATTCAGCTGCTGGAGGTACCTTTATGTCCATTACTTTGGGGGCGGCAACAAAGCTTGTTGATGATATGATGATAAATTACTCTGAATGGCACACTGAAAGAGCTCCACAAGGTAAGAAGGTAAATTCTGTTGAAGAAACCTCCTCCTTGAGTGATAAGATTGATGCTATTATGTCTATGCTTGTGAATGGTAGATCTAATGTTGATCCTAATAATGTTCCTTTAGCTTCATTGGTTGCCCAAGAAGAACATGTTGATGTGAATTTCATTAAAAATAATAATTTCAGCAACAATGCTTATAGGAATAATTCTGGTAACAACTATAGGCCATATCCTTCTGCTAATGGTAATTCTTATGGGAATTCTTACAACAATAATAGGAATGTACCCCCTGGTCTTGAAGCCATGCTTAAAGAATTTATTAGTACACAAACTGTTTTTAACAAATCTGCTGAAGAAAAGCTTGATAAAATTGATATTCTTGCTTCTAAGGTTGATAGACTTGCCTCTGATGTTGATCTTTTAAAATTGAAAGTTATGCCTAATATGGATAATGATAATAAAATTGTTACTACAGCAAACGCCATCCAAGTTTGAATTAATGAGAATATTAGATTGATGGCTGAATTGCATGCTAGGTGGGAAAGAGAAGAAAACGAAAAACTAGCTAAAGAGAATAATGTAGCTAAAATTTGGACTATTACCACCACTAGTAATGATAATGCTTCACATGTTGCTATACCTCCTACTATCAATGGTAAAATAATTTGTGTTAGCAATGTTTCTACTCCTAGTGCAAAGCGTGCAAAATTGCCTGAAACTGCTAAAACTGCTGAAACTGTTTGTGATAAAACTGCTGAAATTTTTCAAAATGTTGGTGACAATGATTCCATTGTTGTAGATCATAATGGTTTATATTTTGATGATTTTCACATCTCTGAAGTTATAAAGTTCTTACAAAAACTTGCTAAAAGTCCCAATGCTAGTGCTATAAATTTGGCCTTTACAAAACATATTACAAATGCTCTCATAAAAGCTAGAGAAGAGAAACTAAAACTTGAAACCTCTATTCCTAGGAAGTTAGAAGATGGTTGGGAGCCCATCATTAAGATGAGGGTCAATGATTTTGATTGTAATGCTTTATGTGATCTTGGTGCAAGTATTTATGTTATGCCTAAGAAAATCTATGATATGCTTGACTTGCCACCATTGAAAAATTGTTATTTGGATGTTAATCTTGCTGATAATGATATAAAGAAACCTTTGGGGAGGATTGATAATGTTCGTATTATGGTTAACAATAACCTTGTCCCCGTTGATTTTGTTGTCTTGGATATTGAATGCAATGCATCTTGTCCCATTATATTGGGAAGACCTTTTCTTTGAACTGTTGGTGCTACCATTGATATGAAGAAAGGTAATATTAAATATCAATTTCCTCTTAAGAAAGGTATGGAACACTTCCCTATAAAGAGAATGAAGTTACCTTATGATTCTATTATTAGAACAAATTATGATGTTGATGCTTCGTCTCTTGATAATACTTGATTCACACTTTCTGCGCCTAGCTGAAAGGCGTTAAAGAAAAGCGCTTATGGGAGACAACCCATTATTTTAATTCTGCACTTTTGTTTTATATTTGAGTCTTGGAAGTTGTTACTACTGTAGCAACCTCTCCTTATCTTTATTTTATTGCATTGTTGTGCCAAGTAAAGTCTTTGATAGTAAAGTCAATACTAGATTTGGATTACTGCGCAGAAACAGATTTCTTGCTGTCACAAAATTGAGCCGCCCCGTCTGTAGGTAACTCATAAAAATCTTCCAATTTGCGTGCGTTATCGTCAGATATGTACGCAACTTTCATTCAATTTGAGCATTTTCATCTGAGCAAGTTAAGTGCCCCAGAAAAATTCGTCTTTACGGACTGTTCTGTTTTGACAGATTCTGCCTTTTATTTCGCATTGCCTGTTTTACTATGTTTGATGGATTTCTTTGTTCCATTAACTTTCAGTAGCTTTGTGCAATGTCCAGAAGTATTAAAAATGATTATGTCACCTCTGAATACATGAATTTTCAATTATGCACTAACCCTCTAATGAGTTTGTTTTGAGTTTGGTGTGGAGGAAGTTTTCAAGGGTCAAGAGAGGAGGATGACACAATATGATCAAGAAGAGTGAAAGGTCTAAGCTTGGGGATGCCCCCGTGGTTCATCCCTGCATATTTTAAGAAGACTCAAGCATCTAAGCTTGGGGATGCCCAAGGCATCCCTTCTTCATCGACAACTTATCAGGTCACCTCTAGTGAAACTATATTTTTATTCCGTCACATCTTATGTGCTTTACTTGGAGCGTTTGTTTGCTTTTGTTTTTGTTTTTGTTTGAATAAAATCGGATCCTAGCATTCTTTGTTTGGGAGAGAGACACGCTCCACTTTTTCATTTGAACACTTGTGTTCTTCGCTTTACTTTTAATGTTCATGGCGAAGGTTGAAACTGCTTCGTTCATTGTTATTTGGTTGGAAACAGAAAATGCTTCATGTGGTAATTGGTATAATGTCTTGAATAATTTGATACTTGGCAATTGTTGTGCTCAAATAGATCATGTTTAAGCTCTTCCGTCATGTACTTTGCACCTATTAATGAAGAACTACATAGAGCTTGTTAAAATTTGGTTTGCATGATTGGTCTCTCTAAAGTCTAGATATTTTCTGGTGAAGTGTTTGAACAACAAGGAGACAGTGTAGAGTCTTATAATGCTTGAAATATGTTCTTATGTAAGTTTTGCTGTACCGGTTCATACTTGTGTTTGCTTCAAACAACCTTGCTAGCCAAAGCCTTGTACTGAGAGGGAATACTTCTCGTGCATCCAAATCCTTGAGCCAAAAACTATGCCATTTGTGTCCACCATACCTACCTACTACGTGGTATTTCTCTGTCATTCCAATGTAAATTACTTGAGTGCTACCTTTAAAATTCCATTCTTTGTCTTTGCAATATATAGCTCATGGGAAAATAGCCTTAAAAACTATTGTGGTATTGAATATGTTACTTATGTATCTTATTTCTTATAAGTTGCTTGTTGAGCGATAACCATGTTTCTGGGGATGCCATCAACTATTACACCTTTGTTGAATATCATGTGAGTTGCTATGCATGTTCGTCTTGTCTGAAGTAAGGGTGATTTATCATGATCAAATGGTTTGAGTATGCATATTGTTAGAGAAGAACATTGGGCCGCTAACTAAAGCCATGAATCATGGTGGAAGTTTCAGTTTGGACATCAATCCTCAATCTCTTATGAGTATATTATCTGTTGTTGAATGCTTATGCATTAAAGAGGAGTCCATTATCTGTTTTCTATGTTGTCCCGGTATGGATGTCCTAAGTTGAGATCTATCAAAAACGAGAAATCAAATGCGATCTATCTCCTTGGACCTTTGTACAGGCGACATAGAGGTACCCCTTTGTGACACTTGGTTGAAACATATGTTATGCAATGATAATCCATGTAAATCCAAGATAATTAGGACAAGGTGCGGGCACTATTGGTATTCTATGCATGAGGCTTGCAACTTATAGGACATCTTATGCATAACACATATGAATTATTACTACCGTTGACAAAATTGTTTCTATGTTTTCAAAATGAAAAGCTCTAGCACAAAAATAGTAATCCATGCTTCCCTCTGCGAAGGGCCATTCTTTTACTTTATGTTGATTCAGTTTACCTACTTCTTTCTATCTTAGAAGCAAACACTTGTGTCAACTGTGTGCATTAATTCTTACATGTTTACCTATTGCACTTGTTATATTGCTTTATGATGACAACTATCCATGAGATATACATGTTACAAGTTGAAAGCAATTGCTGAAACTTAATCATCCTTTGTGTTGCTTCAAAACCTTCTACTAAGAATCTATTGCTTTATGAGTTAACTCCTGTGCAAGACTTATTGATGCTTGTCTTGAAAGTACTATTCATGAAAAGTCTTTGCTATATGATTCAGTTGTTTAGTCATTGTCTTTACCAATGCTTTGAATCACTTCATTCATCTCATATGCTTTGCAATAGTATGATCAAGATTATGTAAGTAGCATGCCACTTCAGAAATTATCCTTGTTATCGTTTACCTACTCGAGGGCGAGTAGGAACTAAGCTTGGGGATGCTTGATACGTCTCAAACGTATCTATAATTTCTTATGTTCCATGCTAGTTTTATGACAATACCTACATGTTTTGTTCACACTTTATATCGTTTTGATGCATTTTCCGGAACTAACCTATTAACGAGATGCCGAAGTGCCAGTTCCTGTTTTGTGCTGTTTTTGGTTTCAGAAATCCTACAAAGGAAATATTCTCGAAATTGGACGAAATCAACGCCCAGGGTCTTATATTTCACGGAAGCTTCCAGAGAGCCAGAGAGGGACCAGAGGGGAGCCCTGGGGGCCCCACCCCACCTGGCGGCGCGGCCAAGGGGGGGCGCCCCCCTATGGTGTGGCTCCACCAGGACTCTTCCGAGGCTGCCCTTCCGCCTATATATTCTCTCCGCCTCGAAAACCTTAGGAGATAAGCCACGATACGAGAAAAGTTCCAGAGCCGCCGCCATCGCGAAGCCAAGATTCGGGGGACAGAAGTCTCTGTTCCGGCACGCCGCCGGGACGGGGAAGTGCCCCCGGAAGGCATCTCCATCAACACTACCGCCATCTTCATCACCGCTGCTGTCTCCTATGACGAGGAGGGAGTAGTTCTCCCCCGAGGCTAAGGGCTGTACCGGTAGCTATGTGGTTCATCTCTCTCTCCCATGGTGTGATCTTTATGTGATCATGAGCTTTGTATCACTATTAATCTATGTGCTACTCTAGTGATGTTATTAAAGTAGTCTATTCCTCCTCCATGATGTAATGTTGACAGTGTGTGCATCATGTAGTACTTGGCATAGGTTATGATTGTAATATCTTGTAGATTATGGAGTTAACTATTACTATGATAGTATTGATGTGATCTATTCCCCCTTTCATAGCTTAAAGGTGACAGTGTATATGCTATGTTAGTGTTATTACCAGATTTTGGCCAAATCAGGAGATGGGCCGTAATTGAGATGGGCTTGGAGGATATGCGCATGAAGTGTTTCTAAATCGGCCTTGTACGAGAGTTTGGGCTAGATTGCCCGTGTATCTGTATATTATGGTAGATTAGAATTAAGAGATAGAGTTTAGCTCGTACACGGTTGGGTTTATTCCCGAATTAGAAAGTCCACGGACTATAAATATGTACCTAGGGTTATTGAGAAAGGAGGACGACCACGTTCACAACAAACACAATCTAGGCGCATCGCCACCCCTTGTTTCGAGGGTTTCTTCCGGGTAAGCATCATGCTGCCTAGATTGCATCTCGCGATCTAAGCAATATCGGTTTATTCGTTATCTGGTGTTGCTCGTACTGAAGCCTTGTTGATGGCGAGTAACACCCTTATCGTGGATGTTTTGGGGCTTGCATTGATGCTTTTCTGAATATGCTTGCTTAGTTATGCTGCCCCTCGATATCTAGCTGCCTTTACATCTATTTTAGGTGTAAGGGCAGCATCTTGCTTGTTCTTTTTTTTTTTTGAAGGGTCAACAGTGGGGCAAAAAACCCCACTGCAATTTTATTAATATATAAAAAAGGTTACAAATGTACAAGTTGTACAAAGGAAAGAAAAAGAAAGAAAGAAAGAAAGAAATAAAGAAAGAAAAAAAGAAAACAGGAAAGAAAGAAAGAAAAAGAGAGCTCTAAAAGGTCATGATGCTATGAAGCCAAGTCTTGAAAGGATTCTCCCATTTTTTCTTCATTCTGTAAGAAAGCAAGTAGATCTCTTGTTTGAAAATTGCCTTCCAGGCTTGTAAAGTTGGTGTTTGTCCCTCAAAAATTTTCCTGTTTCTGATTATCCAAATGGACCAAGAGGCGATAATAATGATTTCTACTGCAAAAGGTACATTCAGCTTGTCCTTGATATCATATAGAGCTTCCATGATAGCTTGTTGGTTTGAAATATGAGGGCAGATAACTGACCAGCATTGCTGTGCAAATGGGCAACTCCAGAAAAGATGAGCTAAAGTTTCTTCTTGACTACATTGTAGTGTTGCACAGTTGTAAGATTGTAAGTTGCAGTTTTTCCTCCGGAGAAGATTCCTTGTGTTTAATCTGTCATGTAATAGCAGCCAGAAAAAGAATTTGTGTTTTGGCTGACAGGAAGATTCCCATAACCAGGTGAAAAATATGGGCGTATGCTGAGTGCCAATAAGAACCCTGTATGCTTGCCCAGTAGAGAACTTGTTTGAACCCCAAATATAGCTCCATGAGTCAGGCTGAAGCGTATTTAACTGGATAGAATCACATAATACTTCCAACTGTTCAAACTCAGCAAATGCTTGCTGGGAAAGGGGTAGATGAAACATGTCCTAGAGAAATTCCATTTGCATCACTTTGTTTACAGAGATATCAGTTTTCTTAGCAAATGAGAGGAGATGAGGGAATTTCTGGTGGAGGCAATAATCTCCCCACAAATCTGTCCAAAATAATGCAGTTTTTCCATTGCCCAAGTTACATCTTGCAAGAGCTTTATAGGTATCAAAGAGCTTCAAATGTGATTTCCACCAGAATGATCCTTCAATTTTAATTCCTGGTGGATTGTCTTCATCATAATATGTATCTCTTATGAGGTTCACCCATGGAATGTCAAGATTATTGAAGAATTTATCCAAGTTCTTGAGCAGCAAAGTCTTATTTTGAATATCTAGATCAAGAACTCCCAAACCTCCTTGGTCTTTTGGTCTGCAGATTTTTTTCCAAGAGACAAGAGCATTCCCTTTTGCCTGTACATCATTGTTTCTCTTTCTCCAAAGACAATGTCTCATGTATTTAATAACCTGTTCCTTGATTGTCACTGGTACATCCAGGCAGCACATAAAAAAGATTGGGAGAGAAGCTAGAACTGATTTCACCATTTGTAACTTTCCTCCATAATTGAGGAAGTCAGCAATTCCACCAAGTCTTGTTTGAACTCTTTGAACCATGGGAAGGAAGTACTCCAGGGATGGTTTTGTGATGCCAAGTGGAAGCCCTAAGTAAGTGAAAGGAAGTGATCCAATTTGGCAATTTAAAGTGGCTGCAAAGTGTGCCAGCCTTTCTGCAGTCATATTAATTGGCATCATATTTGACTTCAAGTAGTTCACTTTGAGACCAGTAGAAGCAGCAAAAGAATGTAGCAGAGCTTTAAGGCAAAGTAATTGATTTGCATCTGCTTTCATAACAAGAAGGGTATCATCTGCATATTGGATCACAGGGAAATCTAGACATGATGCACAGGGAATGGGTCTTGTAATGAGATTCATCTCCATAGCTTTGTTCAATACTGATTGTAGGAAATCTGCTGCTAACACAAAAATCAAAGGTGATAGAGGGTCACCTTGTCTCACTCCTCTCTTGCAGTAATTTTTTTTCCCAGGGACCCCATTCAGCATGACTGCAGATGTCCCAGAGCTGAGGATCAAAGATATCCATTGTAGTCATTTGTCACCAAATCCTTTTGCTTTGAGGATGTGAAGAATTGTTGAGTGTTCAATCTTGTCAAATGCTTTTTCAAAATCCAGCTTCAAGATTAGAATTTCTTCTTTTGATTTGTGGCATTGATAAAGATATTCAAAAGCCCAACCAAGACAGTCTTGTATGGACCTTTTCTTGAGGAATCCATATTGATTTTTGTGTACAAGAGAGAGAATAATATCTTGTAATCTATTAGCCAACAGCTTGGTGATGATCTTAAGGACACAATTCAGCAATGATATGGGTCTAAAATCACCAGGAGTCAAAGGATTCTCTGTTTTTGGAATTAGAGTAATATAAGAGGAGTTGATACTTTCCAAAGAAATGTTTCCAGCATGGAAATCACTAATCAGTTTTTTGATATCAGGGGCAATAATTGACCAACAACACTTGACAAACTCATTATTGAAACCATCAGGTCCAGGTGATTTATCATTTGGCAAATTTTTGACAACATCTTCTATTTCCTTATCTGAAAAAGGAGCTTGTAGAATATTATTCATTTCTTCAGTGACATTTGATTCCAGAATGCCCTCAAGATTGAACTGCATATCTGGGTTATCAGAATTACCCATCCTTTCCTTGAAAGCTTGCCATAAAATAGCAGCCTTCCCTTCATGATCATGAATTTCTGCTTGGTCAGAATTCTGAAGCATAGATATGTAATTGTGTCTGTAGTTTATAGTTGCTTTTGAGTGGAAGAATCTAGTGTTTGCATCCCCCAGTTTTACCCACTTAATTTTTCCTCTTTGTTGCCAGTAAGATTTTTGATTTTGCAACAGAGTGAGAAGGTGTGCTTTGAGGATATCTCTAAGATCCCATTCAAGTACTGTCAAGGTTCTGTACTCCTCCATAGTATCCACCAGAGATATCACTTCATTTACTTTGTTGATCAATATCTTTAAACAGGGAAGATTTTTTGCCCACATTTTCAAGCCTCTTCTCAGGTTTTTGAACTTTGCATTAATGTTTTTAGCACTATCCTTGTAGTTCACTGGAATGTTCCAAGCAGCCTGAACAATTTGCTTGAATTCACTATGTTGCATCCAATGATTCTCAATTCTAAACACTTTGGCTTTGGGAATTTTTGTATTAAACACCACAACACATGGGACATGATCTGAGGTGGGCTTCACAAGAGGATAGGCAAAAGTTGCAGGGTATGAAATGGTCCAAGAGGCAGAAGTGAAAAACCAGTCTAGCTTTTCAAGCAAAGGATCTTTCTGCATGTTACTCCAAGTAAATTTTCTTCCTTTTAGAGGCAGTTCCACAATGCCAAGGTTACTAATTGCCTCATTAAAAAGCAGCATGTCATTTAAATCTCCTCCAGGTTTGTTTCTATCTGATGGACTTCTAATGAAATTGAAATCTCCCATAATAATCCAATCAGAGTCTTGAGGCATGTCAATATTAGCAAACCAATCAATAAAGGCAGCTTTTTTGTCAGGTTGACATGGTCCATATATATTAGTTAAAATCCAGGATTCATTGGATAGATTACATTGAAAGTTCACAGAGAGAGAAAATTCATTATGAAAAGCCAGTTCCCCTTTGAAAAGAGAGCCATTCCAAATAATAATCAGACCACCAGAAGCTCCCAAAGAAGGCACAAATTCAAACCTTGTGAATTTCTTTGGGCAAATTTTTTTAATGTATGCTAGATCAAAGGACTCTCTTTTTGTTTCTTGGAGGCAAATGATATCACAACCTGATTCCTCAATTTTGTTGGATAAAGCTATCCATTTTTTCTCTGAATTAATGCCTCTTAAATTCCAGTTCATAATTTTCCATGATTTGTAATTATCCATAGAAACCAAGGGATAAATTTATCAGCTGCCCAAAGTAAAGGGGTACTCTAGGCATCAGGAAGATTAACACAATTGTCATGACTCCAATATTAGCATGGAAGTTCATAAGGTTCACAGAGTACAAAAGCCACATGGCAAGCTCAGAACTTAACAATTCTTGGAACAACACTGGAATGAAGCAAGCCCCAAAGGAACCAAAATTACATATATAAATATGCATTAAGAACTACTTGGAGGATTTTTTTCTTGGCCTCTTTGTGCCGGAGCCATAGCCTTCTGTTGCCCCTTCTCATTGTCACTTGGGGGGAGAGCCTTGCTCTTCTTTCTTCCAATCACTCCATGTGGTGCAGCTGCCTTGCACTCCTCTGAGGTGTTCTTGCCTTTCTTCAGAATTCTTTTCTCCACAACATCTTCAGAGACCTTACAGAAAGACATGGCTAAGTTCTTAACCACTTTAGAGTTGATAATGGGAGGAGCAGCATTGCAAGTGAGACAATGTTTATCAGAGCAATTGTCATGGTTTTTATAACCATCATTTAACAGAACAAGTCTGGGACTCCTTCTTACCTCAGACTCCACTAGAGCAATCTTATTATCTCTTCTTTTCCTTTTAGGGGTGATATGTGTATCCTCAGCAAGAGCAGGTGGCTCCTCCACCAATTCAGTGAGTGAGAAGCAAGTAGGAGCTTTTGAAGTAACACACTTATCAGGAATAGCAAATTTGACAGATGTTTCCTTCTGCATAGGCTCCTTCATGATATCCCAGAGCTGTGATGACAGAAATCCTTCAGCCCAATCAAATTTTTCAGGGGTAACAAGCATAAGAGTTATGAAATTGAACCAGCTAACAGGGATGTCTACCAGTGCTGAACAATCATTATTTGCAGAATTAGGAGACTTTGGGGCAAAGTATTTCTCCCATAAAGCCATGCCTTCAGCAGATATCTTTTTTGACAGATCATGCTCTTCAGGAACTGGGGAGAAAAAGGTCTGCACTCTTCCCAAGGTTAACTGTAAATGGGCTTCATTTGGAGAGGCCATATTGACATCAGCAGGGAGAAAAGAACCATCATCAGTAGAAGACAAGTCCTGTGCAGGTAGAGCAAGAGAAGAGGGTCCAGCTGCAAACTCATCTGGAACATTAGCCAAAGGATCTTCTTGAGCAGAATAAGCTTGCAGAATATTTAATAAGCCTTCACCCAAGGACAAGGAAGGTTGCTCCATTTGCAGTTCAGATTCAGCAGCTTGATCAATGGCACCACCATATTGTCCAACAGCATCAAGAGAACCAAAAGAAGCAGAGCTCTCAGAGCTAGAAGATGAAACATTAACCATGCTGCCTGTGTCAGGTAAAGGGGGGCCAAGCTGCTGATCTTCCAAAATCATCTCTTCCTGCTGAGCAGGTTGCTGCTGTTCAATCTCCATAGGTTGAGGTTGTTCTTGTTGAGCCCCCATAGCCCAGTGACCCCACCCCTCATTATCAACTTGATCATCTTGTCCAGCTGGAATCACAGGAGCAGGAATAAATTGTGGAACAGGTAAAGCATGTCCAGGTAGAGGGTGTGGGTCCACTCCATCATCTGGCAAAGGATCTTCATCTGCTGGTCCACCACCAAGGAGGTTATCAAGCAGAACTTCAACAAGAAAAGTCCAGGATTGTGCCTCTGGTCTGGAACTCTCAGTCATCCTAATGCTCTTGGGAATATCCATAAGGTCAGTGACCCTAACTTTAACAAGAATTCTGCCTTTTCTATTTGGATCCTTTTCCCATAGCAACACAGACCCAATATCAGCAAAGCATGCATTGAGGTCATCAGTATTCATATGATCTAGAGGTGGGCCAACAAGAAGTAACCAGACATCCCTATTGAAAGTGACCCCTCTCCAATTTGCTCCCTCATCATGTTTAACAAATGTAATATTGACATCCCCAAATGGATTAGGACTAGAAGCAATGAGCCTGTCTCTATCACTGATGTTTCTGAACTGCACATATGCAGCCCCAAAGGGGCAAGAATGGAGGCTAACAAAACCCACTCGAGCAACTTCTGTAAAATATTCTTCAAGGACATCTCTAACATTCTGAAAAGGGACCAAACCTTCAGGGAACGGCGCAATGGTGGTGATTGCATATTGTTCATGCTCCTTGGGGCGCCGCGGAACCACCACGCGCTTGACGCCCACCCTCCCCGCGATGTTTTGAATCTGGTAGCCTTGGGGCACAAAAGGCCGCGGATCAATGGGAATGTTGGCCATTGTCGGAGGATGGACCTCCAACTGCTCTGCAACTGGTAGCAATGGCGATGGCGGTTTTGGAGATGCTGGGAGCGGCGAATGCGAGGAGGCAGAAGCGACAAAGGAAGGAAAAGATTTTTTCCCGAAACAGAGAAAAGAGAAATCTCTAAAAGAGGCAACCTCCTGGATAGCGGGGGCAGGCCCATGGGCCTTGAACCAAGACAGGTAGGAATCATTGGGCCAATTAATAGGATTAAAAGATGGAAATTTGAAAAAAGGTAACAGGCCCGGTAAATGCGCCAAAAGAGAAGATCGCTGCGCGTCCAAGGTTTGAGATTGATTGGCACGGTTTGCGGGAGTTGCCGTTTGCAGCGGCGGATTTGAAAAAGCTAGGGATGTATGTTGAATCGGAGACTGCATGCGCTGAAAAACGGACACTCTTTTTGTTCCCAAAAGTGCTGACTTTTTCCTTTGCACCACTTGCCATTCAGAATCAGTTTCCTTGTAAAAATTCTTTTCTTCAATTAACCAATTCGGCCCTCCATTCCCCCATAGGTTCAAGAACAAATCAAACATAGGGGTGCAAATCTTAGACTTGTTGTAAATTTCAAAACCAACTGCTGTTGAGGCCATAGAGAATTGAAAAGTTCTATCCCTAAGCAACCTAACTTTGTAGCAAGATGCAGAGCCACCAAAGCAAGATTGTAAAGCAATGGCAACAGTGTGAATATCCAGCTTGAAACGAGCTCTTCCAAAAGATGCAACCAGCAGGAATGCTCTTCTACGAGAGTAATTAGCAAGTGTTACAGAATGGCCAAACTTACTTTTGCATGCAGCTTCAAAAGATAAACCAGTCGAGAAATCCAGAGCAAGATCTTCTTGAAGATTCTCTGGTATAGACTTGTCATGATGAACTGTGGAGCTTGAAGATTTTAATAAGTTGACCCAAAACTCAAGAGAATCAGAAATGATACGTTCACCAACAACCACAGTATGAGTCTTTAGGTCCAAAATCATGCCAGAATGAATCTTTTCATTTTCCAGTAGAAATCTAGCATCCAACACTTCCTCTTGCATATCAAGGAGAACTAATCTTTTGGCTTGAGGTCTAAGAATAAGGAATGCTTGAGAAGATGAAGAGCCATTCTGAAAATGAGAACAGGCAGCTTTCCAACGAACAAGAGGAGCATCAGGAAGAGGTGCAACAGAATGGGTTTTTGCAGCCCTCACAACATCCACAAAACTTCTTGAGGCAACATGAGCCTTAGCTCCAGGAACAAATGAAGGATCTTGATGGCCAGAGACAGGGGAACCAAGGCATTCACCCACCAAAATGGAATGATCCTTGAAATCCAAAATATTGCCAGTAACAACTTGCTCACCTTCAAGCAAAGATCTAGCCGAGATCACCTGCTCCTTAGGATCTAGGAGAAAAATCCTCTGTGCATGGGGTTTCAACATAAGGAAAGCAGATCTACCCATTGGTATTTTTGAATCCATTTTACCCAGATCAGAGTAAGTAAGTCTCCACCTCATTGAAACAGGTTCTGAGAACAAAGAAAAACCAGGAGGTGAAACAAGGCATTCTGTCACGAAGACCAGATGGGAAGGGAAACTAATGGAAGATCCAGGATAAAAAGTTTCACCCTCACGCAGGGTTTTGCCAACCAAAGGAGAATCCTTGTGATTTACCAAAGCCAACCAGTTCTTCGGCCACAGAAGGAGAAAACTAGAGCCAAGAGCACTAACACCATCAACAGAGAGAGATTCAAAGGAAACTTTCCAACGACCAAGGGGAGAGGGGCAAGGAGCCATGGGGAAGATCACCTTGGAGAAGAGATCACGATGATCGGAGCAGAAGGAGGAGATCAACGTCGATCAGGGGAGACACCTTGGAGCCGCCGGAGGAGGAGGGGGAGACGCCATGTTACACTGTCACCATTTTCCTTTTGATGTTTCCTTGAGAGTTGAGACCGTAAGAACCTTCCATTGATCCATGTAGCAGTGCTGAATAGCGATTTCTTTCGCTTGTTCTTTATTTAGTAGATCCAATCTGTTATAGTTGTTCCTTGTTCTTCAAGGATTAGTTTGATATCCGCATGGTTAGGCCTTGCAAACGGGTTGAACGATCTGGTAGTGCGTGAGGCGTGGTTTGCTAGTCCTAGAAGGGATTGTTCCGGGAATTGACTTCATGTTGGTTTTTAGGCCTCTTTTAGGACTGGTTCTCCATCATCTTTCGTATCTGCTAGGCTTAACTACGTGTAGGACGTTCCGGTTATGTGGTGAAAACTCTAAACTGTCATAGATTGATTTAACTTTGTTTTGATCAAGCAGGATCCCCATGTCATCGTAAATCCAACATGAACCATGGGGCAATCGGCTCTTTGAGCCGATTCACAGGGCAACCTGAGAGCCGATCGGGCTCGTATTTAATGTTTACGTGTCTACCATGCAGGAAGCTAATCGAAGCAATCCAACACCTTCCTGACCAGGTATAGGTCAGGTGGCACGCCCTTGCGACCATCAGGACGTGTGCCAGAGCATTGCGGGCCGTTGCCCGAGGGACCAGGGCCCACCAGCAGTCCTGGGAGCCTCCCGGCTCTCCGTGTTGCTCGTCGCTGCTCGCCGGTGGGTTTTTGCAGGCAACACATTCTGGCACGCTCGGTGGGACACTCTACACCAACTACGTCAACATCTGCAGCTACGATGTCGGACGAACCAGTCAAGTATGAAGATCTGCCTGCGGAGCACAAGAAGAAATATGATGAACTTAAGGCTCTCTTCGAAGCCGATCTCATCGGCTCTTTCGAAAGGACCCGTGCACATGGCATTAGGTTCAAAGGATTCACACCCGAAGGCGTGCTCGATGGAGTAGATCTATCTCTCCCTTCGGAGGAGCGCACCAGAGCTCTGCGCCAAGAAGTTAATTATATGGTGGCTCATTCTCTACACCGCCATTCTGAAAGCCTGGTGAACACTTTGGAGCGTATTGCGGTTCGCGTGGTTCAGGAAATCATGAAGCATCAGTACTCCCCATCAGGGCCTACACTAGGAACTCACCAGGGAGAGGCACCGTTCCACACCAGACCGCAACTGCCATTCACGCTTGCAGCTCCAGAGCCACAGGGTTCACCTGCATACGTCGTCTACAAGGTTGGAGGTGATCCTGGCGATTACCAATTCCTGTATGAGCCACCCAAAGAGATCCCACATGGATACGTGTGCACATACGTGCCGGACTGCAATAATTGGGCGCGCACGAACCAGATTACAGCAGGAGGGATTTCTGGAGCAGGAGGGATTTCTGGAGCGGACGCCGATAAACAGGCGTGGCTAGCCAAATACGCCACCGGAACGAGTCATGAAAGCTCAACCCCTGCAGCTCATACCATGGAATAAATCAGCACGATCTTGAGAGACCAGTTCGGTATCCTGCCAAAAAGGAGAACAGTCGGCTATTCCAAGCCGTATCCCAACAAATATGACCTGATCCCGCTGCCGCCCAAGTATCGGCTCCCTGAATTCTCAAAGTTTAGTGGATCAAAAGGGTCTAGCTCCATTGAGCATGTGAGCCGATATCTAGCACAGTTGGGCATGATTTCAGCATCAGATCAGCTACGCGTGAGGTTTTTCGCGCAATCTCTCACGGGACCAGCTTTTGGGTGGTACACCTCGTTGCCACCAGATTCAGTCCGGACATGGAAGCAACTGGAAGAGCAGTTTCATGTACAATATCACTCAGAAGCTACTGAGGCTGGCACTGCCGATCTGACGCAAGTTTGGCAAAAGCGGGGAGAGACGGTGTCTGATTACATTCAGCATTTCAGGACTGTCAAGAACCGATGTTATTCGGTTCGTTTAACTGAGAAGGAATCAGTCGATCTGGCAGTGGTAGGCCTCGCAGCGCCGATCAAAGATCTGGCTTTCCAAGTGGAATACAATTCACTGGCACACATGGTTCAGAAATTAACATTATATGAACAACGCCACCCAGAATAGTACCAAGACAAGTTCAAGCGCCCGATAGGTCTGGTCGAGGCAGAAGAAGTCGAAGACTTTGTAGAAGACTAGGAGGTAGCCGTGGCTGAATGGACTCGGGGGGCAACTCCCGTGTCCTGCAAATGGGTGAGACAACAAGGACTTGCAAAAGGGTTTGACTTCGATATAAGCAAAACCGAGCAAATATTCGATTTATTGCTGAAAGAAAAACAGCTGAAGTTACCCGAAGGCCATAAAATCCCTACGGCGCAAGAAATGAACGGGAGACCGTACTGCAAGTGGCATCACTCGTTCACCCATGCCACCAATGACTGCAAAGAGTTGCGTCGGCAGATCCAAATGGCGATAGAACAGGGCCGTCTGATCCTCGGTCAGTTTGCCATGAAAGTAGACACGCACCCCTTTCCTGGTGTTAACATGGTGGAACTCAATCACTCCACGGGGTGCGAGCCAGGTTTCTCATTCGAGGTTAACATGGCAGGGCCGGTAGACCGCCATGGCAAGGATAAAGAAGACATCAGTCACTCCCGTGGCAAGGATAAAGAGGAGGCCGCTCCACGCGACCGGCCCCGATATGATGACAGACGGTACCTCACCGAGGAACAAGTGAGAAACGTGCGGTACCAACGTCCGCTCTCCGCGCATCTCCTGAATAAATATGAGCATCAGTACGACCGACGTCGGCGGTACGACATGGATGACGAAAGATATCGTCGGTCTGATGTTGACAGCAGAAAATACCGTCGGTATGATAGAAACGACGAAAGATATGAGCACTGCGCTAAGGAGAAGTCAAGAGAGCAGGAAGACATGGACAGACACTGGGATTGTCCTTTCTTCAAACACTGCTGGGACTCAGGAATGAGCCGATTGCCTACAATCGACAACTGCCCATAATGTAAACAGCGGAAGAAGGGCGCAACTGAGGTTTCAGTGTTCAAGCGTCTAGGGCCTCTTGATGCGTGCAATTAACACACGTCCGTTGGGAACCCCAAGAGGAAGGTGTGATGCAGACAGTAGCAAGTTTTCCCTCAGAAAGAAACCAAGGTTTATCGAACCAGGAGGAGCCAAGAAGCACGTTGAAGGTTGATGGCGGCGGGATGTAGTGCGGCGCAACACCAGGGATTCCGGCGCCAACGAGGAACCTGCACAACACAACCAAAGTACTTTGCCCCAACAAAACAGTGAGGTTGTCAATCTCACCGGCTTGCTGTAACAAAGGATTAACCGTATTGTGTGGAAGATGATTGTTTGCAGAAAATAGTAAAGAACAAGTGTTGCAGTAGATTGTATGCGATGTAAAGAATAGGACCGAGGTCCACAGTTCACTACAGGTGTCTCTCCCATAAGATAAATAGCATGTTGGGTGAACAAATTACAGTCGGGCAATTGACAAATAGAGAGGGCATGACAATGCACATACATGATATGATAAATATAGTGAGATTTAATTGGGCATTACGACAAAGTACATAGACCGCTATCCAGCATGCATCTATGCCTAAAAAGTCCACCTTCAGGTTATCATCCGAACCCCTTCCGGTATTAAGTTGCAAACAACAGACAATTGCATTAAGTATGGTGCGTAATGTAATCAATAACTACATCCTTGGACATAGCATCAATGTTTTATCCCTAGTGGCAACAGCACATCCACAACCTTAGAACTTTCTGTCACTCTCCCAGATTTAATGGAGGCATGAACCCACTATCGAGCATAAATACTCCCTCTTGGAGTTAAGAGCAAAAACTTGGCCAGAGCCTCTACTAATAACGGAGAGCATGCAAGATCATAAACAACACATAGGTAATAGATTGATAATCACCATAACATAGTATTCTCTATCCATCGGATCCCGACAAACACAACATATAGAATTACAGATAGATGATCTTCATCATGTTAGGCAGCTCACAAGATCCAACAATGAAGCACATAAGGAGAAGACGACCATCTAGCTACTGCTATGGACCCATAGTCCAGGGGTGAACTACTCACTCATCACTCCGGAGGCGATCATGGCGATGAAGAGTCCTCCGGGAGATGATTCCCCTCTCCGGCAGGGTGCCGGAGGCGATCTCCTGAATCCCCCGAGATGGGATTGGCGGCGGCGGCGTCTGTAACATCCCAACCTTGTCTTTATGAATAAATGAGTGTTCATGTGCATCTCATGCATATAGTTTGCATTTGAGTAAAATTTGCATCAAAGTTGAATTGTTTTCAATTATGCAAATCAATTTCTACTTCTTCCTCCATTCAAATCTTGCAAGTTTTCAAAATATACAACATGGTTTTGATGTCATTTAACAAATCCATGTGTGCTATTTACTTCTCTGGCAAAATTGAGTTTCAAGGAAAATTCAAACAGATTTGAAAATTGAATTTGAATAGAGAAACAAAAACCAGAAAAATAAAAAAAAGAGAGAGAAAACTCTCTCTCTCTCCCTGGGCTCGGCCCCCTTCTTCTCCCTCTCTCTTTTTCCCCCTGGCCGCACCCAACACGACCCAAGTGGCCCAGCCAGCAGCCCACCCCCAGCCCAAGTTTTCCCCAGGGGGGTTTTCGCAAAATCATCTTCTTCCCCGCGAAACCAAGCAGGAGCTGGCGCGCGCCCGGCCGCTCGATGGCGGTGGCGGCCCAGATGCTCCCCGCCGCCCCCGGCGGCCTATAAGAAGCTCGCCGCCGCCCCGCCGGAACCCTAGCTTCCCAGTTTCCCCCTCTCCCGCGCCCCCCAGACCTAACCCTAACCCACCTCTGGCCGGCCCTGCCCCGCTCAAATACGCCGCCGGCGAGCCCTCCCCGGCGTCGCCGACCACTCCATCGAGCTCGTGGTGAGCTCCTCTCTCTCCCTGTGCCCTCGCCCTGCTCCCCCTCGCCCCCTAGCGCCGTTGCCGCGAGGCACCTGCCCCGGCCGCCGCATACGCTCGCCGCCGGCCACGCTCCGGTGGCCAATAGCGGGCGGCGCCGCCACCAAACGCCTCAGCGCGTCGAGGCGCTTCTTTCCCCCCCCCCCCCCCGCTCGCGCGCCCTCAATCGCGGCCAGAACGACCGATTGAGCTCAGCCCGAGCTCAATTTTGAGCTCATGGCGCCGCTGACGTCAGCATGACGTCAGCGTGATGTCATTAATAGCTTTTCCTATTTTCTGTTTTATTTTCTGTATTTCTTAAATAGAAAATAATATGATAGGTGGACCCCATCTGTCAGAATTTTAATAATTTCATAAATATTTGGAAAAGAATAATATTATGACATGTGGGTCCAACTTTATTATTATTTATATAATTTTCTGAAATTGATTTAAAATGAATTAAACTTGGGAAATTCATAAATAATTCATTTTAAATCAGAAAAATATAAAATTATATATCAAAATGATCAGAAAAACATTTCCTAATTGTTTATCCATGTTTCATACATCTTTGAACCAATTAAATGTGGAGCTTAGTAGAAAACCCTAATACACCCCTCTCATATGTCGGGGTCCGATGCCGGAACCCCTTTAACCTGATGATGCACCTAGGGTTTACTTAATTCCTTTAATATGACATATCATCCATATTGTATGTGCATTGCATTATGCCATGTATTGAATGTTATTTCTCTATTTCTAGTGTTTGCTTCTTCGCGATCGATAGAACCCGTGCCCGAGACAATGAAGAACGACAACACCGAAGATCAATAATTATCCTCCGACGAACAAGTCAATCACAAGATCTTTGAAGTTTCCATATTTCTTTGATAGGGACAAAGGCAAGCCCTAGCCTGGTTCATATAAGTTTTACAAATGCTTTTACTCTGGTTCCTTCATATTGCATGCGATTCAACTGTCTTTTATCGATAGGTAGAGTTATCCTATCTATTGCATGTTTCACCCTTGTAGCCTCAAATCCATGATCCACTGCTCCTAGCATAACTAGGTTTGGCATGTGTGCATCGCTAGAGCCTTTATCTCTTTATGCTTAGCCATGCTTAGTTTGTTACGCTGCTACTCCGGTCTTCGGACTGGAGCCTTATAATGATATGAATCTAGCATGACATGTTGACGTGGTAAATATAGAGATGTTGTTAAACATGATTAAAGGCTCAGACGAGAGGCCACATTGGGATGTGGTGGGTTGTTTCATTTCTGCCGACCCTAGGAACCGAGTTCTCGCCTCTTGAACCAAGACTGAGCGTACAACCACGCGAGGCCCTATTATGGTACCCTCTCGACTCATTAACTTGCCTAGTAGATTCCATGAGTCACATAGTTTGCGCGTTATTTGGACATATGCATTGAAAATGTTTGTGAAAAGGTGCATAGCATACAGGTAGGTAAGCGTGGCCGAGGTGGCTTGGGTTAGAGTCCCTGGTGAAACCCACCTCGCCTCACATCATTAAGGACCGGCTTCGGGACTTGACCCGTTACGGCGGAACAATCCTTAGCGCGTGACTCATGGTCTCGGCGACAGCAAGGTAAAGGTCGTGGTCAACCACCCTCTGCCGGCTTTCCAAGGAAGAGAGCTAATGATTCTGGCATTAAGAGTCGGTTGGTACGTGTGGGTAAAGTTGTGCACCCCTGCAGGGTTATGAATCTTTTCGAAAAGCCGTGTCCACGGTTACGGATGACTTGGGAACGGACGTGGAGATCATAGAGAACTTTAACCTGATCGTAAAACTTGGTAATCAATGTGTGTTTACGGATACCTTCTCCGGGTGTTGAGGGGGTGTTCCGAGGATAGTGGTTCGAGATGATGAAGATTGGTGGATACAATATGATGATCAATAGAGAGATAGATTTCGCTCTCTTATCCCTTTCTAAAGGTTCTAAGTAGTCGAGCTTCTTATCCCTCTTGTTTATTAAAGGAAAACTGGCTTTACGCAAAAGAAGCTCTACAGAAAGCCCGCATACCCGCTTTGCTAAAAGGTTGTACTAAGTCTTGCTGAGTCCCTGTACTCAGCTTTGCATGCTTTTGTTTCAGACGAAGTCTCTCCAACAGATGATGGTTTCTAGGTCGACATCGACGAGTAGCTTGGGGTTCTTCCGTTGATTGATGTATGCCAGGTCAGTGACCTCTGCTTGTAATGCTTTGGTTCTTCGCTCAGTTATGAGCTTGTATTACTTCTTTGAGTTGTAGAGTCACTGTTGTGTTACCGATTCTCTCACTGTAGTCTCCCGAGCTCTAGGTTAGGCTTATGTCAGACGAAGATCTGGTATTTGTCTAACCCTGATCCCGGGGGTGCCACAGGTTTTGGTATCAGAGCCGGACTGCCTGTAGGAAGCCCTTTCTATTGGTCGATGTAGAGTCTAGTGTTTGTGAAAACTATTTGAAAGCTAAAAGTATTTGCGAAAATCTGATTAGGCTTCTTTTTACTCCTTATCTGGTATCGCTCTACTTCTAAGGTGCCTTACCTTGTGTTGATTTGAAAGTTTTCTATCTCTTCTAGTCTTTCAAATTTAGGTGCCTCAAGGGCATGTCGTTTCTAAACCAGTTGACCTAGTGCAGAGTTCTCTGGAGTCGTGTGTGTTCTGTGCATCCTCCTTGTTTTGTTTCAACAGGGAGATCCCTTTCCATCATGATCTCTCTATTTTGTGGGTTCCACATCATTCTGTTCTAGGCTTCGCGGTTTCCTTTCGCCTTGGATGCCTCATTTCTATTTGCTTGGTACTTCGGAAGCTATGCATGTCTTCTAGAAGCTACATAATGATCACTACCTCAGCAGTGTCCTCCATGTCACTCACCTAGTGGTTACTCCTTTCTCTGGGTTTTAACCCTTGGACTTGAACCAAAGGTCCCCGATTGTGCTAGATTCTAGTATACGAATCTTCGTACATGAAGCTGGCCTTTAACCCAAGATCCATTCCATAAAACACTGGTGTTAATGTTCATACATTACATCAGGATGGCTAAATTCAAATCAAGCTAGCCTTAAAGCTTGTGTTTATTGTCGTGTTGAATTGCGACAATTAAGGCTTTCCCTTCCACTAGCCATCGCAGATGTTCTTTCATCGAACCAAATGGATCACGACAAGAGTGCTCTTTGAGAGTCTCACATCTATGTCTGTGACTCTGCCACACCTTCCTTTTCAACATGAGTTTCCCAAGAGTGTTAACTTGTGCATCTACCTCTCAGAAATTCTGATCCTGATCGTGTTCTTCTTCTTTAGTTGCTTTCCAACCTTTGTCTGCTAGTTAGCAGCCAAGTGGTAAATGTACATTGGTGTTTCCCAATGCATGTTACCCTTGTGGTTTGTCAAGACATTCCTGTTCAGTATGTCAGGAGAAACAGACTCCAGTACCTCGTCCGTTTCTAAGACTTGGTCAAAGTGTTCTGTTCCGCAGATTAAGAGGCCTCGTTAGCTTCTGTTCTGTTCTACCTTGGAGTATCACCCTCTTTTATATCAAGAGATCGTGTTGTATCATGACCTTATTGATGAAGTGATAATCTTGCACATATGTACTCACCCTTCCTTCATGCTTTCTATGCTTGGGATTGTTGGGGTGTGCGTATTGATGTAGCTATCTGAGATTCTTAGCAATTCTTATTGCTTCGAAATCCAAGAACGTTTGTGTCATTCTTAGCATGATTGTTTATCCAATCATGAAGCAAAGCTTCACTCTGTTGCCAAGTCTGTTTGTTCAGGCGCTCCTTCTTCGGTCAAAGAGCTAGGTTAATGCCAAAGCCCTCAAGACCATATCGTGTTTCTTTGAAAAGCAAGTTACCCTCTTGAATTCAGTGATATACCGGTGGTTCGTGATATTCTGGATGTCTTTCTAGGAGTATCACCATGTTGTTACATGACCGTGTTGTCGAGTTCATGAGTACGTTGGTTTGTTGAACTACTCCTTCTCCAAGAACCGTGCTGGATAACCCTGGACTAGTTGGTTGAGCTTAATCAACAACTTGGAGAGTTGAAAGAAAAAAAAATCTATCCAACTTTGTTCCTTCATAAAGGGATGTCTAGTGTTGTCTGTGTTGAAGTCAGAAAGTATCTCCTTTATGGATATGCTATCTTCCCCATATTTGATTTGAGTTTGGGCAATCGTCAAATCAAACTCAGTTCCAAGGACTATCTTGATGATGTTTATACCTATGATGTCTCGTCTGAGTATACCTTCATGTCCTTTGATCTGACCAATACTTCTGCCTCGTTCATGCAGAATATGAGTTCCTCGTTGGAGTATCTTGATAAGTTTGTTATTGAGCCCATCGATGACATTCTTATTTCCTCCATGCTTGAAGAGATTCATATTGAACAGTTGGCACTAATATTGGAAACTTTTGAGAACCATCTTTGTGTTATCATGAAGTATGTGTTCTGGATGTTGGAAGTGACCTTCTCTGGTTCACGTGCATTTGCTGAAAGATGTCGCCGTGGATCCGAGTCAAGTTCCCTTTGTTTTCCTCGGGAATCATCGCAAGTCGGTCAGGCATGTGCGAAGTATTCTTGAGATGGAAGGTTGTTACCTCCATTCCTTGAAACGTTCCTCTATGCACCCTAAGCCATTGACTGGTTTGTTCAAGAAAGAGAAGAAGCTTAAGAACTTCAAAATCTTCTTTGATGTCCCCATAACGACTCACTTGTGTTACATTGCAAATTCATATGCCCGCAATTGCCTTTGGCAGTCGCATCCATATGTGTTACGCAATCTAGCTCAATCCTTAGGAGCTTGACATTGTGGTCCATATCTTGAGAATCTGTCGACTTTACCTTGGTGGTAACTGTTGAAAATTTTCTAATTGGATATGCGAAGTCTGAAATATCTTTACACCTAACCTAAGCTGAATCTCAAGCGGCAATGATGGTTAGTGTTTCTCAAGGATTTTTGGCTTAGGTCTGTTTGTAAATCCAGCAAGATTGATGTCGTGGTTAACACAATTAGTCGGAAGGCCTAATATCATAATCTCTTGAATCATCAAGAATAACCACTCTCCATGAGGATCGCCCTCATAGTATCTTTTCAATTCCGAAGTCTTGACCTTCGCTTGATTACCTATTAAAGGCTCGTCAATAGCCTAAAATTGGTGTTTATAACATCAAAGAGAACATTATAAGCTGAGCTGCTAAATGTCTCTAGGTCAATCCCTTGAAATCATTTATCCGATGACAACAACTTCGCTCGGAGAAATTTCACTCCCCGGTGATCCTTGCTACGTCGATCGACATTGCTTTTTCCCTTCATTTGGCTTATACCTGAAGTTCCAATCAATTCACACGTTGTGTGAATTCGTCAGCCATCTATGGTCCCCAGCCTTTTGAGTAGACTTCAATCGTTTCATGTATCCTTGCCCGAAGAGTGACTATGATTTTAAATTCCAAAGTTGCTCTGCTTGGTAATCTTTTGTGTTTCTATGAGTCACCCTCTGTAAGAGTGCCTCGTCATGGTATCAAAGGCAGTTTAACTCCTCGCTACCTTGTCCTTTGTGTTCTTGTCAAGCGTGGAGCAATTGTCTACCAAAAAATTGAAACTTCTTTCGTCTCCTCCGTAACCTTGACGTGTTTCATGTTTTGTTAGCTCAAGAGTTGTTTTTCAACACTCCTTCCATGAGTTGACCATGAGATACTCGATCTTCTAGAGATCCCTCGTTCTAGAGTTATTCCCTCTTTCCTTTAGGTGCAGTTGAGAAACAACCTCAAAGGAAGAAAATGAAGAGATATTCATGGTGTCGTGGATCAACTTCATCAACACAGAAGATCATCGTGTTATCGACAAGCTCGTTCAAGACCGGTTTAGTCCTTGTTACCTTCTCTTTTCCTACCTTAGGAATCTCGGGGACGAGATTCTTGTAAGGGGGGTAGAGTTGTAACATCCCAACCTTGTCTTTATGAATAAATGAGTGTTCATGTGCATCTCATGCATATAGTTTGCATTTGAGTAAAATTTGCATCAAAGTTGAATTGTTTTCAATTATGCAAATCAATTTCTACTTCTTCCTCCATTCAAATCTTGCAAGTTTTCAAAATATACAACATGGTTTTGATGTCATTTAACAAATCCATGTGTGCTATTTACTTCTCTGGCAAAATTGAGTTTCAAGGAAAATTCAAACAGATTTGAAAATTGAATTTGAATAGAGAAACAAAAACCAGAAAAATAAAAATAAAGAGAGAAAACTCTCTCTCTCTCCCTGGGCTCGGCCCCCTTCTTCTCCCTCTCTCTTTTTCCCCCTGGCCGCACCCAACACGGCCCAAGTGGCCCAGCCAGCAGCCCACCCCCAGCCCAAGTTTTCCCCAGGGGGGTTTTCGCAAAATCATCTTCTTCCCCGCGAAACCAAGCAGGAGCTGGCGCGCGCCCGGCCGCTCGATGGCGCCGGCGGCCCAGATGCTCCCCGCCGCCCCCGGCGGCCTATAAGAAGCTCGCCGCCGCCCCGCCGGAACCCTAGCCCCCCAGTTTCCCCCTCTCCCGCGCCCCCCAGACCTAACCCTAACCCACCTCTGGCCGGCCCTGCCCCGCTCAAATACGCCGCCGGCGAGCCCTCCCCGGCGTCGCCGACCACTCCATCGAGCTCGTGGTGAGCTCCTCTCTCTCCCTGTGCCCTCGCCCTGCTCCCCCTCGCCCCCTAGCGCCGCCGCCGCGAGGCACCTGCCCCGGCCGCCGCATATGCTCGCCGCCGGCCACGCTCTGGTGGCCAATAGCGGGCGGCGCCGCCACCAAAAGCCTCAGCGCGTCGAGGCGCTTCTTTCCCCCCCTCGCGCGCCCTCAATCGCGGCCAGAACGGCCAATTGAGCTCAGCCCGAGCTCAATTTTGAGCTCATGGCGCCGCTGATGTCAGCATGACGTCAGCGTGATGTCATTAATAGCTTTTCCTATTTTCTGTTTTATTTTCTGTATTTCTTAAATAGAAAATAATATGACAGGTGGACCCCATCTGTCAGAATTTTAATAATTTCATAAATATTTGGAAAAGAATAATATTATGACATGTGGGTCCAACTTTATTATTATTTATATAATTTTCTGAAATTGATTTAAAATGAATTAAACTTGGGAAATTCATAAATAATTCATTTTAAATCAGAAAAATATAAAATTATATATCAAAATGATCAGAAAAACATTTCCTAATTGTTTATCCATGTTTCATACATCTTTGAACCAATTAAATGTGGAGCTTAGTAGAAAACCCTAATACACCCCTCTCATATGTCGGGGTCCGATGCCGGAACCCCTTTAACCTGATGATGCACCTAGGGTTTACTTAATTCCTTTAATATGACATATCATCCATATTGTATGTGCATTGCATTATGCCATGTATTGAATGTTATTTCTCTATTTCTAGTGTTTGCTTCTTCGCGATCGATAGAACCCGTGCCCGAGACAATGAAGAACGACAACACCGAAGATCAATAATTATCCTCCGACGAACAAGTCAATCACAAGATCTTCGAAGTTTCCATATTTCTTTGATAGGGACAAAGGCAAGCCCTAGCCTGGTTCATATAAGTTTTACAAATGCTTTTACTCTGGTTCCTTCATATTGCATGCGATTCAACTGTCTTTTATCGATAGGTAGAGTTATCCTATCTATTGCATGTTTCACCCTTGTAGCCTCAAATCCATGATCCACTGCTCCTAGCATAACTAGGTTTGGCATGTGTGCATCGCTAGAGCCTTTATCTCTTTATGCTTAGCCATGCTTAGTTTGTTACGCTGCTACTCCGGTCTTCGGACTGGAGCCTTACAATGATATGAATCTAGCATGACATGTTGACGTGGTAAATATAGAGATGTTGTTAAACATGATTAAAGGCTCAGACGAGAGGCCACATTGGGATGTGGTGGGTTGTTTCGTTTCTGCCGACCCTAGGAACCGAGTTCTCGCCTCTTGAACCAAGACTGAGCGTACAACCACGCGAGGCCCTATTATGGTACCCTCTCGACTCACTAACTTGCCTAGTAGATTCCATGAGTCACATAGTTTGCGCGTTATTTGGACATATGCATTGAAAATGTTTGTGAAAAGGTGCATAGCATACAGGTAGGTAAGTGTGGCCGAGGTGGCTTGGGTTAGAGTCCCTGGTGAAACCCACCTCGCCTCACATCGTTAAGGACCGGCTTCGGGACTTGACCCGTTACGGCGGAACAATCCTTAGCGCGTGACTCATGGTCTCGGCGACAGCAAGGTAAAGGTCGTGGTCAACCACCCTCTGCCGGCTTTCCAAGGAAGAGAGCTAATGATTCTGGCATTAAGAGTCGGTTGGTACGTGTGGGTAAAGTTGTGCACCCCTGCAGGGTTATGAATCTTTTCGAAAAGCCGTGTCCACGGTTACGGATGACTTGGGAACGGACGTGGAGATCATAGAGAACTTTAACCTGATCGTAAAACTTGGTAATCAATGTGTGTTTACGGATACCTTCTCCGGGTGTTGAGGGGGTGTTCCGAGGATAGTGGTTCGAGATGATGAAGATTGGTGGATACAATATGATGATCAATAGAGAGATAGATTTCGCTCTCTTATCCCTTTCTAAAGGTTCTAAGTAGTCGAGCTTCTTATCCCTCTTGTTTATTAAAGGAAAACTGGCTTTACGCAAAAGAAGCTCTACAGAAAGCCCGCATACCCGCTTTGCTAAAAGGTTGTACTAAGTCTTGCTGAGTCCCTGTACTCAGCTTTGCATGCTTTTGTTTCAGACGAAGTCTCTCCAACAGATGATGGTTTCTAGGTCGACATCGACGAGTAGCTTGGGGTTCCCAGGTGGCAGCCTGGAATCTATGGGCTGGGACGTCACCGTTATGCTCCTGGCCTCTTAGGCCTTTTGCTATCTTGCTATGTCTAATAGCATAACTTCGCTTCCGTTGATTGATGTATGCCAGGTCAGTGACCTCTGCTTGTAATGCTTTGGTTCTTCGCTCAGTTATGAGCTTGTATTACTTCTTTGAGTTGTAGAGTCACTGTTGTGTTACCGATTCTCTCACTGTAGTCTCCCGAGCTCTAGGTTAGGCTTATGTCAGACGAAGATCTGGTATTTGTCTAACCCTGATCCCGGGGGTGCCACAGCGTCTCTGGAAGGTTTTCCGTATCGTGGCTCTCGGTACTGGGGGT
Source organism: Lolium perenne (assembly GCF_019359855.2). Classification (NCBI taxonomy): domain Eukaryota; kingdom Viridiplantae; phylum Streptophyta; class Magnoliopsida; order Poales; family Poaceae; genus Lolium; species Lolium perenne. The sequence continues at coordinate 190,447,485 of NC_067246.2, read as the reverse complement.
TTCGCGACGGAGGCTTTAAGTAGGCGAAAGGGTAGGTCAGGGGGCGTCACGAGGTGGCGACACAACAGGGCCGCGCGGCCAGCACCTGGGCCGCGCCGCCCTAGCGTGTCGTCGCCTCGTGGCCCCACTTCGTTTCCTCTTCGGTCTTCTGGAAGCTTCGTGCAAAAATAGGACCCTGGGCGTTGATTTCGTCCAATTCCGAGAATATTTCCTTACTAGGATTTCTGAAACCAAAAACAGCAGAAAACAACAACTGGCTCTTCGGCATCTTGTTAATAGGTTAGTGCCGGAAAATGCATAAATACGACATATAATGTGTATAAAACACGTAGATATCATCAATAATGTGGCATGGAACATAAGAAATTATCGATACGTCGGAGACGTATCAGCATCCCCAAGCTTAGTTCCTGCTCGTCCCGAGCAGGTAAACGATAACAAAGATAATTTCTGGAGTGACATGCCATCATAACCTTAATCATACTATTGTAAGCATATGTAATGAATGCAGCGATAAAAAACAATGGTAATGACATGAGTAAACAAATGAATCATAAAGCAAAGACTTTTCATGAATAGTACTTCAAGACAAGCATCAATAAGTCTTGCATAAGAGTTAACTCATAAAGCAATAAATCAAAGTAAAGGTATTGAAGCAACACAAAGGAAGATTAAGTTTCAGCGGTTGCTTTCAACTTATAACATGTATATCTCATGGATATTTGTCAACATAGAGTAATATAACAAATGCAATATGCAAGTATGTAGGAATCAATGCACAGTTCACACAAGTGTTTGCTTCTTGAGGTGGAGAGAAATAGGTGAACTGACTCAACATAAAAGTAAAAGAAAGGTCCTTCAAAGAGGAAAGCATCGATTGCTATATTTGTGCTAGAGCTTTTATTTTGAAAACATGAAACAATTTTGTCAACGGTAGTAATAAAGCATATGTATCATGTAAATTATATCTTACAAGTTGCAAGCCTCATGCATAGTGTACTAATAGTGCTCGCACCTTGTCCTAATTAGCTTGGGTTAACACTGATCATCATTGCATAACATATGTTTCAACCAAGTGTCACAAAGGGGTACCTCTATGCCACCTGTACAAGGGTCTAAGGAGAAAGTTTGCATTGGATTTCTCGCTTTTGATCATTCTTCAACTTAGACACCCATACCGGGACAACATAGACAACCGATAATGGACTCCTCTTTTAATGCTTAAGCATTCAACAACAGTTAATATTCTCATAAGAGATTGAGGTTTTATGTCCAAACTGAAACTTCCACCATGATTCATGGCTTTAGTTAGCGGCCCAATGTTCTTCTCTAACAGTATGCATACTCAAACCATTTGGTTGTGAAAACCGCCCTTACTTCAGACAAGACGAACATGCATAGCAACTCACATGATATTCAACAAAAAGTTGATGGCGTCCCCAGGAACATGGTTATCGCACAACAAGCAACTTAATAAGAGATAAAGTGCATAAGTACATATTCAATACCACAATAGTTTTTAAGGCTATTTTGTCCCATGAGCTATATATTGCAAAGGCGAATGATGGAAATTTAAAGGTAGCACTCAAGCAATTTACTTTGGAATGGCGGAGAAATACCATGTAGTAGGTAGGTATGGTGGACACAAATGGCATAGTGGTTGGCTCAAGGATTTTGGATGCATGAGAAGTATTCCCTCTCGATACAAGGTTTAGGCTAGCAAGGTTATTTGAAACAAACACAAGGATGAACCGGTGCAGCAAAACTCACATAAAAGACATATTGTAAACATTATAAGACTCTACACCGTCTTCCTTGTTGTTCAAAACTCAATACTAGAAATTATCTAGACTTTAGAGAGACCAAATATGCAAACCAAATTTTAGCAAGCTCTATGTATTTCTTCATTAATGGGTGCAAAGTATATGATGCAAGAGCTTAAAAATGAGCACAACAATTGACAAGTATCAAATTATTCAAGACATTTTAGAATTACTACATGTAGCATTTCCCGATTCCAACCATATAACAATTTAACGAAGAAGATTCAACCTTCGCCATGAATACTATGAGTAAAGCCTAAGGACATATTTGTCCATATGCAACAGCGGAGCGTGTCTCTCTCCCACGCAATGAATGCTAGGATCCATTTTATTCAAACAAAAACAAAAACAAACAGACGCTCCAAGCAAAGTACATAAGATGTGACTGAATAAAAATATAGTTTCAGGGGAGGAACCTGATGATGTTGTCGATGAAGAAGGGGATGCCTTGGGCATCCCCAAGCTTAGACGCTTGAGTCTTCTTAAAATATGCAGGGGTGAACCACCGGGGCATCCCCAAGCTTAGAGCTTTCACTCCTCTTGATCATAGTATATCATACTCCTCTCTTGACCCTTGAAAACTTCCTTCACACCAAACTTCAAGCAAACTCATTAGAGGGTTAGTGCACAATAAAAATCCACATGTTCAGAGGTGACACAATCATTATTAACACTTCTGGACATTGCACAAAGCTACTGGACATTAATGGAACAAAGAAATTCATCCAACATAGCAAAAGAGGCAATGCGAAATAAAAGGCAGAATCTGTCAAAAACAGAACAGTCCGTAAAGACGAACCTGGAAGGGGCACTTAACTTGCTCAAACGGAAAAACTCAAAACTAATGAAAGTTGCGTACATATCTGAGGATCACGCACGTAAATTTGCAGATTTTTTTGACTTTTTTACAGAGACTTCTGCGCGAATTCGTGACATACAGCAATGCTGTTTCTGTGCAGCAATCCAAATCTAGCATCAGCTTTACCATAGAGACTTTACTTGGCACAAAAACATGATAAGGAGAGGTTGCTACAGTAGTAAACAACTTCCAAGACTCAAATATAAAACAAAGTACTGTAGTAAAAACATGGGTTGTCTCCCATTAGCGCTTTTCTTTAACGCCTTTCAGCTAGGCGCAGAAAGTGTATATCAAGTATTATCAAGAGATGAAGCATCGACATCATAATTTGTTCTAATAATAGAATCATAAGGTAACTTCATTCTTTTTCTAGGGAAGTGTTCCATACCTTTCTTGAGAGGAAATTGATATTTAATATTACCTTCCTTCATATCAATAGTAGCACCAACGGTTCGAAGAAAAGGTCTTCCCAATATAATGGGGCAAGATGCATTGCATTCAATATCCAAGACAACGAAATCAACGGGGACAAGGTTATTGTTAACCATAATGCGAACATTATCAACTCTCCCCAAAGGTTTCTTTTTAGCATTATCAGCGAGATTAACATCCAAATAACAATTTTTCAATGGTGGCAAGTCAAGCATATCATAGACTTTCTTAGGTATAACAGAAATACTTGCACCAAGATCACATAAAGCATTACAATCAAAATCATTGACCCTCATCTTAATGATGGGCTCCCAACCATCTTCTAACTTCCTAGGAATAGAAGTTTCAAGTTTTAGTTTCTCTTCTCTAGCTTTGATGAGAGCATTTGTAATATGTTTTGTAAAGGCCAAATTTATAGCACTAGCGTTGGGACTCTTAGCAAGTTTTTGTAAGAACTTTATAACTTCAGAGATGTGGCAATCATCAAAATCAAAACTATTATGATCTACAGCAATGGGATCATCACCCCCAATGTTGGAAAAAATTTCAGCAGTTTTATCACAAGCAGTTTCAGCAGTTTTAGCAATTTCAGGCAGTTTTGTACGCTTTGCACTAGGAGTAGAAACATTGCCAACACCAATTATTTTACCATTTATAGTAGGAGGTGTATGATACGTCTCCAACGTATCGATAATTTCTTATGTTCCATGCCACATTATTGATGTTATCTACATGTTTTATGCACACTTTATGTCATATTCGTGCATTTTCTGGAACTAACCTATTAACAAGATGCCGAAGTGCCAGTTGCTGTTTTCTGCTGTTTTTGGTTTCAGAAATCCTAGTAAGGAAATATTCTCGGAATTGGACAAAATCAAAGCCCAGGGGCCTATTTTTCCACGAAGCTTCCAGAAGTCCGAGGACGAAACGAAGTGGGGCCACAGGGTGCCCAAACCCTAGGGCGGCGCGGCCCCCCCTTGGCCGCGCCGGCCTGTGGTGTGGGGCCCCTGTGCCCCCTCCTAACTTGCCCTTCCGCCTACTTAAAGCCTCCGTGACGAAACCCCCAGTACCGAGAGCCACGATACGGAAAACCTTCCAGAGACGCCGCCAACGCCGATCCCATCTCGGGGAATCCAGGAGATCGCCTCCGGCACCCTGCCGGAGAGGGGAATCATCTCCCGGAGGACTCTACGCCGCCATGGTCGCCTCCGGTGTGATGTGTGAGTAGTCTACCCCTGGACTATGGGTCCATAGCAGTAGCTAGATGGTTGTCTTCTCCCCATTGTGCTATCATTGTCGGATCTTGTGAGCTGCCTAACATGATCAAGATCATCTATCTGTAATTCTATATGTTGCGTTTGTTGGGATCCGATGAATAGAGAATACTTGTTATGTTGATTATCAAAGTTATATCTATGTGTTGTTTATGATCTTGCATGCTCTCCGTTATTAGTAGATGCTCTGGCCAAGTTGATGCTAGTAACTCCAAGAGGGAGTATTTATGCTTGATAGTGGGTTCATGTCTCCGTGAATCTGGAGGGGTGACAAGAACCTCTAAGGTTATGGATGTGCTGTTGCCACTAGGGATAAAACATTAGTGCTATGTTCAAGGATGTAGTCACTAGTTACATTACGCGCAATACTTAATGCAATTGTCTGTTGTTAGCAACTTAATACTGGAGGGGGTTCGGATGATAACCTGAAGGTGGACTTTTTAGGCATAGATGCAGTTGGATGGCGGTCTATGTACTTTGTCGTAATGCCCAATTAAATCTCACTATACTCATCATGATATGTATGTGCATGGTCATGCTCTCTTTATTTGTCAATTGCCCAACTGTAATTTGTTCACCCAACATGCTGTTCGTCTTATGGGAGAGACACCTCTAGTGAACTGTGGACCCCGGTCCAATTCTCTTTACTGAAATACAATCTACTGCAATACTTGTTCTACTGTTTTCAGCAAACAATCATCTTCCACACAATACAGTTAATCCTTTGTTACAGCAAGCCGGTGAGATTGACAACCTCACTGTTTCGTTGGGGCAAAGTACTTTGGTTGTGTTGTGCAGGTTCCACGTTGGCGCCGGAATCCCTGGTGTTGCGCCGCACTACATCTCGCCGCCATCAACCTTCAATGTGCTTCTTGACTCCTTCTGGTTCGATAAACCTTGGTTTCTTACTGAGGGAAACTTGCTGCTGTACGCATCACACCTTCCACTTGGGGTTCCCAACGAGCGTGTGCTTTACGCGTCATCAAGCTAAATTTCTAGCGCCGTTGCCGGGGAGATCAAGACACGCTGCAAGGGGAGTCTCCACTTCTCAATCTCTTTACTTTGTTTTTGTCTTGCTTAGTTTTATTTACTACTTTGTTTGCTGCACTAAATCAAAATACAAAAAAATTAGTTGCTAGTTTTACTTTACTTGCTATCTTGTTTGCTATATCAAAAACACAAAAAAATTAGTTACTTGCATTTACTTTACTTATTCCATAATGTTTCCTCCTAAGTTTGTTCTTAAAGATGTACCGGTAGGTCGAGGGTCTATCCTTGGGAAAGACAATATAGAAGATTTTTTCACTCATATTAGTACGGTCGAAGATTTTGAAGATAGACACTTGGCAGAACTTGCCCCCACTTATGAAATTGCTGTTGCTTCTTTAGTACATGCATTAGAAGCTAGATTTGTTAATCTTAATGCTGTGATCCAACATATGTTTCTTACACTCAGTGATATGGAAGAAGGAGAAAAGAAAGACTTTGTATTAGAAACCCTTCTTAAAGAATTTGGGGGAATAGCGAGAGAAGCTAGAAAAGTTTTCACTAAATATAATATGCTAGGTTCTTATACTAACTTTGCCAGTACCCTTGAGAAGATGGAAAAGGATAGACAAAAGTACACTAATAAGGTTAATTATGAGGGGGATATTAAAACATCAATACCTTGCAAGCTCTTGGGAATGTGTGAGGCACTAGAAAAGAATTTTGATTGGATTGTTCCTGAAGATTTGTTTGATGAGAGTAGCAAGCCCAAGACTAATGAAAAGGGAGCCTCTGAAACTCACATAGAAAAGATAATATGCATAGTTGAGAACACTCCACACCCCGCTGAGGATGCACTATCCTTTGATAATACTTGATACACACTTTCTGCGCCTAGCTGAAAGGCGTTAAAGAAAAGCGCTTATGGGAGACAATCCATGTTTTTACCTACAGTACTTTGTTTTTATTTTGTGTCTTGGAAGTTGTTTACTACTGTAGCAACCTCTCCTTATCTTAGTTTTGTGTTTTGTTGTGCCAAGTTAAGCCGTTGATAGAAAAGTAAGTACTAGATTTGGATTACTGCGCAGTTCCAGATTTCTTTGCTGTCACGAATCTGGGTCCACCTCCCTGTAGGTAGCTCAGAAAATTAAGCCAATTTACGTGCATGATCCTCAGATATGTACGCAACTTTCATTCAATATGAGCATTTTCATTTGAGCAAGTCTGGTGCCATTTTAAAATTCGTCAATACGAACTGTTCTGTTTTGACAGATTCTGCCTTTTATTTCGCATTGCCTCTTTTGCTATGTTGGATGAATTTCTTTGATCCACTAATGTCCAGTAGCATTATGCAATATCCAGAAGTGTTAAGAATGATTGTGTCACCTCTGAATATGTTAATTTATATTGTGCACTAACCCTCTAATGAGTTGTTTCGAGTTTGGTGTGGAGGAAGTTTTCAAGGATCAAGAGAGGAGTATGATGCAACATGATCAAGGAGAGTGAAAGCTCTAAGCTTGGGGATGCCCCGGTGGTTCACCCCTGCATATATTGAGAAGACTCAAGCGTCTAAGCTTGGGGATGCCCAAGGCATCCCCTTCTTCATCGACAACGTTATCAGGTTCCTCCCCTGAAACTATATTTTTATTCCATCACATCTTATGTGCTTTTTCTTGGAGCGTCGGTTTGTTTTTGTTTTTGTTTTGTTTGAATAAAATGGATCCTAGCATTCACTTTATGGGAGAGAGACACGCTCCGCTGTAGCATATGGACAAGTATGTCCTTGGTTTCTACTCATAGTATTCATGGCGAAGTTTCTCCTTCGTTAAATTGTTATATGGTTGGAATTGGAAAATGATACATGTAGTAATTGCTATTAATGTCTTGGGTAATGTGATACTTGGCAATTGTTGTGCTCATGATTAAGCTCTTGCATCATATGCTTTGCACCCATTAATGAAGAAATACATAGAGCATGCTAAAATTTGGTTTGCATATTTGGTTTCTCTAAGGTCTAGATAATTTCTAGTATTGAGTTTGAACAACAAGGAAGACGGTGTAGAGTCTTATAATGTTTTCAATATGTCTTTTATGTGAGTTTTGCTGCACCGGTTCATCCTTGTGTTTGTTTCAAACAACCTTGCTAGCCTAAACCTTGTATCGAGAGGGAATACTTCTCATGCATCCAAAATACTTGAGCCAACCACTATGCCATTTGTGTCCACCATACCTACCTACTACATGGTATTTTCCGCCATTCCAAAGTAAATTGCTTGAGTGCTACCTTTAAAATTCCATCATTCACCTTTGCAATATATAGCTCATGGGACAAATAGCTTAAAAACTATTGTGGTATTGAATATGTAATTATGCACTTTATCTCTTATTAAGTTGCTTGTTGTGCGATAACCATGTTCACTGGGGACGCCATCAACTATTCATTGTTGAATTTCATGTGAGTTGCTATGCATGTTCGTCTTGTCTGAACTAAGAGCGATCTACCACCTTATGGTTAAGCATGCATAATGTTAGAGAAGAACATTGGGCCGCTAACTAAAGCCATGATCCATGGTGGAAGTTTCAGTTTTGGACATATATCCTCAATCTCAAATGAGAAAATTATTAATTGTTGTTACATGCTTATGCATAAAAGAGGAGTCCATTATCTGTTGTCTATGTTGTCCCGGTATGGATGTCTAAGTTGAAGAATAATCAATAGCGAGAAATCCAATGCGAGCTTTCTCCTTAGACCTTTGTACAGGCGGCATAGAGGTACCCCTTTGTGACACTTGGTCAAAACATGTGCATTGTGATGATCCGGTAGTCCAAGCTAATTAGGACAAGGTGCGGGCACTATTAGTACACTATGCATGAGGCTTGCAACTTATAAGATATAATTTACATGATGTATATGCTTTATTACTACCGTTGACAAAATTGTTTCATGTTTTCAAAATCAAAGCTCTAGCACAAATATAGCAATCGATGCTTTTCCTCTATGGAGGACCATTCTTTTACTTTCAATGTTGAGTCAGTTCACCTATTTCTCTCCACCTCAAGAAGCAAACACTTGTGTGAACTGTGCATTGATTCCTACATACTTGCTTATTGCACTTATTATATTACTCTATGTTGACAATATCCATGAGATATACATGTTACAAGTTGAAAGCAACCGCTGAAACTTAATCTTCTTTTGTGTTGCTTCAATACCTTTACTTTGAATTATTGCTTTATGAGTTAACTCTTATGCAAGACTTATTGATGCTTGTCTTGAAGTGCTATTCATGAAAAGTCTTTGCTTTATGATTCACTTGTTTACTCATGTCATATACATTGTTTTGATCGCTGCATTCACTACATATGCTTTACAAATAGTATGATCAAGGTTATGATGGCATGTCACTCCGTAAATTATCCGTGTTATCGTTTTACCCGCTCGGGACGAGCAGAACTAAGCTTGGGGATGCTGATACGTCTCCAACGTATCGATAATTTCTTATGTTCCATGCCACATTATTGATGTTATCTACATGTTTTATGCACACTTTATGTCATATTCGTGCATTTTCCGGAACTAACCTATTAACAAGATGCCGAAGTGCCGATTCTTTGTTTTCTGCTGTTTTGGTTTCAGAAATCCTAGTAAGGAAATATTCTCGGAATTGGACGAAATCAAAGCCCAGGGGCCTATTTTTCCACGAAGCTTCCAGAAGTCCGAAGACGAAACGAAGTGGGGCCACAGGGTGCCCAAACCCTAGGGCGGCGCGGCCCCCCCCTTGGCCGCGCCGGCCTATGGTGTGGGGCCCCTGTGCCCCCTCCTGACTTGCCCTTCCGCCTACTTAAAGCCTCCGTGACGAAACCCCTAGTACCGAGAGCCACGATACGGAAAACCTTCCAGAGACGCCGCCAACGCCGATCCCATCTCGGGGGATCCAGAGATCGCCTCCGGCACCTGCCGGAGAGGGGAATCATCTCCGGAGGACTCTACGCCGCCATGGTCGCCTCCGGTGTGATGTGTGAGTAGTCTACCCCTGGACTATGGGTCCATAGCAGTAGCTAGATGGTTGTCTTCTCCCCATTGTGCTATCATTGTCGGATCTTGTGAGCTGCCTAACATGATCAAGATCATCTATCTGTAATTCTATATGTTGCGTTTGTTGGGATCCGATGAATAGAGAATACTTGTTATGTTGATTATCAAAGTTATATCTATGTGTTGTTTATGATCTTGCATGCTCTCCGTTATTAGTAGATGCTCTGGCCAAGTTGATGCTAGTAACTCCAAGAGGGAGTATTTATGCTTGATAGTGGGTTCATGTCTCCGTGAATCTGGAGGGGTGACAAGAACCTCTAAGGTTATGGATGTGCTGTTGCCACTAGGGATAAAACATTAGTGCTATGTTCAAGGATGTAGTCACTAGTTACATTACGCGCAATACTTAATGCAATTGTCTGTTGTTAGCAACTTAATACTGGAGGGGGTTCGGATGATAACCTGAAGGTGGACTTTTTAGGCATAGATGCAGTTGGATGGCGGTCTATGTACTTTGTCGTAATGCCCAATTAAATCTCACTATACTCATCATGATATGTATGTGCATGGTCATGCTCTCTTTATTTGTCAATTGCCCAACTGTAATTTGTTCACCCAACATGCTGTTCGTCTTATGGGAGAGACACCTCTAGTGAACTGTGGACCCCGGTCCAATTCTCTTTACTGAAATACAATCTACTGCAATACTTGTTCTACTGTTTTCTGCAAACAATCATCTTCCACACAATACGGTTAATCCTTTGTTACAGCAAGCCGGTGAGATTGACAACCTCACTGTTTCGTTGGGGCAAAGTACTTTGGTTGTGTTGTGCAGGTTCCACGTTGGCGCCGGAATCCCTGGTGTTGCGCCGCACTACATCTCGCCGCCATCAACCTTCAACGTGCTTCTTGACTCCTTCTGGTTCGATAAACCTTGGTTTCTTACTGAGGGAAACTTGCTGCTGTACGCATCACACCTTCCACTTGGGGTTCCCAACGAGCGTGTGCTTTACGCGTCATCAGTGTAGCAACATGTGAATCATTATCATTACTAGTGGTGGTAATAGTCCAAACTTTAGCTATATTATTCTCTTTAGCTAGTTTTTCATTTTCTTCTCTATCCCACCTAGCACGCAATTCAGCCATTAATCTTATATTCTCATTAATTCTAACTTGGATGGCATTTGCTGTAGTAGTAATCTTATTATCAATGTCCTTATTAGGCATAACTTTCAATTTTAAAAGATCAACATCAGAGGCAAGTCTATCAACCTTAGAAGTAAGAATATCAATTTTATCAAGCTTTTCCTCAACAGATTTGTTAAAAGCAGTTTGTGTACTAATAAATTCTTTAAGCATGGCTTCAAGACCAGGGGGTACACTCCTATTATTGTTGTAAGAATTCCCATAAGAATTACCATAACCATTACCATTAGCAGAAGGATATGGCCTATAGTTATTACCAGAATTGTTCCTATAAGCATTGTTGTTGAAATTATTATTTTTAATGAAATTCACATCAACATTTTCTTCTTGAGCAACCAATGAAGCTAAAGGAACATTATTAGGATCAACATTAGATCTACCATTCACAAGCATAGACATAATCACATCAATCTTATCACTCAAGGAGGAGGTTTCTTCGACAGAATTTACCTTCTTACCTTGTGGAGCCCTTTCAGTGTGCCATTCAGAGTAATTTATCATCATATCATCAAGAAGCTTTGTAGCCGCCCCCAAAGTGATGGACATAAAGGTACCTCCAGCAGCTGAATCCAATAGGTTCCGCGAAGAAAAATTTAGTCCTGCATAGAAGGTTTGGATGATCATCCAAGTAGTCAGTCCATGGGTTGGGCAATTCTTTACCAAAGATTTCATTCTCTCCCATGCTTGAGCAACATGTTCATTATCTAATTGTTTAAAATTCATTATGCTACTTCTCAAAGATATAATTTTAGCGGGAGGATAATATCTACCAATAAAAGCATCCTTACATTTAGTCCATGAATCAATACTATTCTTAGGCAAAGATAGCAACCAATCTTTAGCTCTTCCTCTTAATGAGAAAGGAAACAATTTCAATTTTATAATATCACCTTCTACATCTTTATACTTTTGCATTTCACATAGTTCAACAAAATTATTAAGATGGGCAGCAACATCATCAGAACTAACACCAGAAAATTGCTCTCTCATAACAAGATTCAGTAAAGCAGGTTTAATTTCAAAGAATTCTGCTGTAGTAGCAGGTGGAGCAATAGGTGTGCATAGGAAATCATTATTATTTGTGGTTGTGAAGTCACACAACTTAGTGTTTTCAGGAGTATTCATTTTAGCAGTAGTAAATAAAGCAAACTAGATAAAGTAACTAAATTTTTTTGTGTTTTTGATATAGAGAGCAAGACAAGTAAATAAAGTAAAGCTAGCAACTAATTTTTGTGTGTTTTGTTTAAGTGCAGCAAACAAAGTAGTAAATAAAATAAAGCAAGACAAAAACAAAGTAAAGAGATTGGATTGTGGAGACTCCCCTTGCAGCGTGTCTTGATCTCCCCGGCAACGGCGCCAGAAAAAGAGCTTGATGCGTGCAATTAACACACGTCCGTTGGGAACCCCAAGAGGAATGTGTGATGCAGACAGTAGCAAGTTTTCCCTCAGAAAGAAACCAAGGTTTATCGAACCAGGAGGAGCCAAGAAGCACGTTGAAGGTTGATGGCGGCGGGATGTAGTGCGGCGCAACACCAGGGATTCCGGCGCCAACGTGGAACCTGCACAACACAACCAAAGTACTTTGCCTCAACGAAACAGTGAGGTTGTCAATCTCACCGGCTTGCTGTAACAAAGGATTAACCGTATTGTGTGGAAGATGATTGTTTGCAGAAAACAGTAAAGAACAAGTATTGCAGTAGATTGTATGCGATGTAAAGAATAGGACCGGGGTCCACAGTTCACTAGAGGTGTCTCTCCCATAAGATAAATAGCATGTTGGGTGAACAAATTATAGTCGGGCAATTGACAAATAGAGAGGGCATGACAATGCACATACATGATATGATAAATATAGTGAGATTTAATTGGGCATTACGACAAAGTACATAGACCGCTATCCAGCATGCATCTATGCCTAAAAAGTCCACCTTCAGGTTATCATCCGAACCCCTTCCGGTATTAAGTTGCAAACAACAGACAATTGCATTAAGTATGGTGCGTAATGTAATCAATAACTACATCCTTGGACATAGCATCAATGTTTTATCCCTAGTGGCAACAGCACATCCACAACCTTAGAACTTTCACACATCGTCCCGCATTTAATGGAGGCATGAACCCACTATCGAGCATAAATACTCCCTCTTGGAGTTAAGAGCAAAAACTTGGCCAGCGTCTCTACTAAGAACGGAGAGCATGCAAGATCATAAACAACACATAGGTAATAGATTGATAATCACCATAACATAGTATTCTCTATCCATCGGATCCCGACAAACACAACATATAGAATTACAGATAGATGATCTTGATCATGTTAGGCAGCTCACAAGATCCAACAATGAAGCACATAAGGAGAAGACGACCATCTAGCTACTGCTATGGACCCATAGTCCAGGGGTGAACTACTCACTCATCACTCCGGAGGAGATCATGGCGATGAAGAGTCCTCCGGGAGATGATTCCCCTCTCCGGCAGGGTGCCGGAGGCGATCTCCTGAATCCCCCGAGATGGGATTGGCGGCGGCGGCGTCTCTGGAAGGTTTTCTGTATCGTGGTTCTCGGTACTGGGGGTTTCGCGACGGAGGCTTTAAGTAGGCGAAAGGGTAGGTCAGGGGGCGTCACGAGGTGGCGACACAACAGGGCCGCGCGGCCAGCACCTGGGCCGCGCCGCCCTAGCGTGTCGTCGCCTCGTGGCCCCACTTCGTTTCCTCTTCGGTCTTCTGGAAGCTTCATGCAAAAATAGGACCCTGGGCGTTGATTTCGTCCAATTCCGAGAATATTTCCTTACTAGGATTTCTGAAACCAAAAACAGCAGAAAACAGCAACTGGCTCTTCGGCATCTTGTTAATAGGTTAGTGCCGGAAAATGCATAAATACGACATATAATGTGTATAAAACACGTAGATATCATCAATAATGTGGCATGGAACATAAGAAATTATCGATACGTCGGAGACGTATCACCTCTCCCACCTCAGAACCGACGGGCTGAGCCATCTCGAGAGGAAGACTTCGAGGAGTCAGAAGAAGAAGAAGATAGATACCACCGGCCAAGGTGGTGCCCTGATGGACTCAGTCATTCCCAAAAGCGGAGGGTTCAGAGGCTACGTAACTTGGAGGAAGCCGAGGCGCAGTACCTGTACACGTTGAGGAAGGCACGGCCCGATCTGGCCGTGAAAATTCAGCAAATGTTGGAAACGGAGACGCGTCCACACAAGAAAGAATGGCGCCCTAAGAAGACAAAAGCCGATGCAAAGACATCGGCTGATACAAGCATGGTGTTCATACTCCCGTCAGAGTTTTGTGCTCCAAGGACTGAAGAAGTGCCAGTAGCACAGTTTGACTGCGGTCCACAGCCAGTTATATTTGAAAAGCAACGAGAGAGGAGCTACAAGCACTTGAAGGCCCTGTACCTAAGAGGTTATATCAATGGGCAGCCTGTCAACAAGATGTTGGTTGACACGGGAGCGGCAGTCAATATAATGCCATACTCCATGCTACGGCGTTTGGGACGCTCTAACGAAGATCTGATCAAGACCAACGTCACACTAAGCGATTTTAACGGCCAAGCATCAGAAGCGCAAGGCGTTCTGAACGTTGATCTAACCGTGGGCCGAAAAACTATCCCTACGTCGTTCTTCGTCGTTGACAGCAAAAGCACCTACGCTGTCCTGCTAGGGAGGGATTGGATTCACGCCAACTGCTGCATTCCATCCATGATGCACCAATGCCTGATACAGTGGGATGGAGATGAAGTAGAGGTCGTTCATGCAGATGACTCGATCGAGATCTCACTAGCTGGCATGAATATTTGGGATGCAGATGACCAAGAGCCGATCTCTGGAATCAGTTTGGACGGATGTGAGCGCATCGAAGCTTCAAAAAACGGGGTGAGGCTGGTCTTATCCACCGGCCTGATAGAGTAGCAAGACCAAAATCAATGGACGTACGTGGCAAGGCCGATCCCTGTGATCGGCCCCAAAAAATAAAAAGCAACGATCTCACTTCAAGCACGTCACGTAGTCATCATAAAACACCAATAAGTTGTAAACCCTCATTGAGCAATGCAATGAAAAAGGAGGCCGATTCCAGCAATCGGCCCAAAATATCCTCACCATATGTTTTGCCTATGTTCAGCATCGATCTAGCAGGCGACTGATGTCTACGTTCCCCCTCCTTTCCTGTAGACAGTGTTGGGCCTCCAAGAGCAGAGGTTTGTAGAACAGCAGCAAGTTTTCCCTTAAGTGGATCACCCAAGGTTTATCGAACTCAGGGAGGAAGAGGTCAAAGATATCCCTCTCATGCAACCCTGCAACCACAAAGCAAGAAGTCTCTTGTGTCCCCAACACACCTAATAGGTGCACTAGTTCGGCGAAGAGATAGTGAAATACAGGTGGTATGAATATATATGAGCAGTAGCAACGGTGCCAGAAAATAGCTTGCTGGCATGTAGTTGATGGTGGTAGTATTGCAGCAGTAGTAACGCAAGAAACAAGAAACAAGCAGCGATAGCAGTATTTAGGAACAAGGCCTAGGGATTACACTTTCACTAGTGGACACTCTCAACATTGATCACATAACAGAATAGATAAATGCATACTCTACACTTTTGTTGGATGATGAACACATTGCGTAGGATTACACGAACCCTCAATGCCGGAGTTAACAAGCTCCACAATTAATGTTCATATTTTAGTAACCTTATAGTGTAAGATAGATCAAAAGACTAAACCAAGTACTAACATAGCATGCACACTGTCACCTTCATGCATATGTAGGAGGAATAGATCACATCAATACTATCATAGCAATAGTTAACTTCGCAATCTACAAGAGATCATGATCATAGCATAAACCAAGTACTAACACGGATGCACACACTGTCACCATTACATCGTGCAGGAGGAATAGACTACTTTAATAACATTGCTAGAGTAGCACATAGATAAATTGTGATACAAACACATTGCAATCATAAAGAGATATAAATAAGCACCTCACTATGCCATTCAACAGTGAATAAGTATTCTGTGAAATATAGCCTAAGAGACCCACACGGTGCACACACTGTCACCTTTACACACGTGGGACAAGGAGTCTCCGGAGATCACATAAGTAAAACTCACTTGACTAGCATAATGACATCTAGATTACAAGCATCATCATATGAATCTCAATCATGTAAGGCAACTCATGAGATTATTGTATTGAAGCACATAGGAGAGAGATGAACCACATAGCTACCGGTACAGCCCCGAGCCTCGATGGAGAACTACTCCCTCCTCATGGGAGCAGCAGCGGTGATGAAGATGGCGGTGGAGATGGTAGCGGTGTCGATGGAGAAGCCTTCCGGGGGCACTTCCCCGTTTCGGCGGCGTGCCGGAACAGAGACTCCTGTCCCCCAGATCTTGGCTTCGCGATGGCGGCGGCTCTGGAAGGTTTCTGTGGGTTTCGTCGAACGCATCAGGGTTTTCGATCCAGGGGCTTTATATAGGCGAAGAGGCGGCGCCAGAGGGTCGAAGGGGTGCCCACACCATAGGGTGGCGCGGGCCCCCGGCCGCGCCGCCATGTGGTTTGGTGGGCTGTGCCCCCTCCCCGGTGGCTCTCGGGTGTTCTGGATGCTTCCGGGCAAATTAGGAACACAGGCGTTGATTTCGTCCGATTCCGAGAATATTTCGTTACTAGGATTTCTGAAACCAAAAACAGCAGAAAACAGAACGGCACTTTGGCATCTTGTTAATAGGTTAGTTCGGAAAATGCACGAATATGACATAAAGTGTGCATAAAACATGTAGATAACATCAATAATGTGGCATGGAACATAAGAAATTATCGATACGTCGGAGACGTATCAGCATCCCCAAGCTTAGTTCTGCTCGTCCCGAGCAGGTAAAACGATAACACGTATAATTTCGGAGTGACATGCCATCATAATCTTGATCATACTATTTGTAAAGCATATGTAGTGAATGCAGCGATCAAAACAATGTATATGACATGAGTAAACAAGTGAATCATATAGCAAAGACTTTTCATGAATAGCACTTCAAGACAAGCATCAATAAGTCTTGCATAAGAGTTAACTCATAAAGCAATAATTCAAAGTAAAGGTATTGAAGCAACACAAAAGAAGATTAAGTTTCAGCGGTTGCTTTCAACTTATAACATGTATATCTCATGGATATTGTCAACATAGAGTAATATAATAAGTGCAATAAGCAAATATGTAGGAATCAATGCACTGTTCACACAAGTGTTTGCTTCTTGAGGTGGAGAGAAATAGGTGAACTGACTCAACATTGAAAGTAAAAGAATGGTCCTCCATAGAGGAAAAGCATCGATTGCTATATTTGTGCTAGAGCTTTGATTTTGAAAACATGAAACAATTTTGTCAACGGTAGTAATAAAGCATATGTATCATGTAAATTATATCTTACAAGTTGCAAGCCTCATGCATAGTATACTAATAGTGCCCGCACCTTGTCCTAATTAGCTTGGACTACCGGATCATCACAATGCACATGTTTTAACCAAGTGTCACAATGGGGTACCTCTATGCCGCCTGTACAAAGGTCTAAGGAGAAAGCTCGCATTGGATTTCTCGCTATTGATTATTCTTCAACTTAGACATCCATACCGGGACAACATAGACAACAGATAATGGACTCCTCTTTTATGCATAAGCATGTAACAACAATTAATACTTTTCTCATTTGAGATTGAGGATATATGTCCAAAACTGAAACTTCCACCATGGATCATGGCTTTAGTTAGCGGCCTAATGTTCTTCTCTAACAATATGCATGCTTAACCATAAGGTGGTAGATCGCTCTTACTTCAGACAAGACGAACATGCATAGCAACTCACATGAAATTCAACAATGAATAGTTGATGGCGTCCCCAGTGAACATGGTTATCGCACAACAAGCAACTTAATAAGAGATAAAGTGCATAAGTACATATTCAATACCACAATAGTTTTTAAGCTATTTGTCCCATGAGCTATATATTGCAAAGGTGAATGATGGAATTTTAAAGGTAGCACTCAAGCAATTTACTTTGGAATGGCGAAAAATACCATGTAGTAGGTAGGTATGGTGGACACAAATGGCATAGTGGTTGGCTCAAGTATTTTGGATGCATGAGAAGTATTCCCTCTCGATACAAGGTTTAGACTAGCAAGGCTTATTTGAAACAAACACAAGGATGAAGCGGTGCAGCAAAACTCACATAAAAGACATATTGAAAACATTATAACACTCTACACCGTCTTCCTTGTTGTTCAAACTCAATACTAGAAATTATCTAGACCTTAGAGAAACCAAATATGCAAACCAAATTATAGCATGCTCTATGTATTTCTTCATTAATGGGTGCAAAGTATATGATGCAAGAGCTTAATCATGAGCACAACAATTGCCAAGTATCACATTACCCAAGACATTAATAGCAATTACTACATGTATCATTTTCCAATTCCAACCATATAACAATTTAATGAAGAAGAAACTTCGCCATGAATACTATGAGTAGAAAATAAGGACATACTTGTCCATATGCTACAACGGAGCGTGTCTCTCTCCCATAAAGTGAATGCTAGGATCCATTTTATTCAAACAAAACAAAAAACAAAAACAAACCGACGCTCCAAGAAAAGCACATAAGATGTGACGGAATAAAAATATAGTTTCAGGGGAGGAACCTGATAATTTGTCGATGAAGAAGGGGATGCCTTGGGCATCCCCAAGCTTAGATGCTTGAGTCTTCTTGAGATATGTAGGGATGAACCACCGGGGCATCCCCAAGCTTAGACTTTTCACTCTCCTTGATCATGTTGCATCATACTCCTCTCTTGATCCTTGAAAACTTCCTCCACACCAAACTCGAAACAACTCATTAGAGGGTCAGTGCACAATAAAAATTAACATGTTCAGAGGTGACATAATCATTCTTAACACTTCTGGACATTGCATAAAGCTACTGGACATTAATGGATCAAAGAAATTCATCCAACATAGCAAAAGAGGCAATGCGAAATAAAAGGCAGAATCTGTCAAAACAGAACAGTTCGTATTGACGAATTTTAAAATGGCACCAGACTTGCTCAAATGAAAATGCCCAAATTGAATGAAAGTTGCGTACATATCTGAGGATCACGCACGTAAATTGGCATATTTTTCTGAGCTATCTACAGGGAAATTTTGCCCAGATTCGTGACAGCAAAGAAATCTGTTTCTGCGCAGTAATCCAAATCTAGTATGAACTTTTCTATCAACGGCTTAACTTGGCACAACAAAACACATAACTAAGATAAGGAGAGGTTGCTACAGTAGTAAACAACTTCCAAGACACAAATATAAAACAAAGTACTGTAGCAAAATAACACATGGGTTATCTCCCAAGAAGTTCTTTTCTTTATAGCCATTAAGATGGGCTCAGCAGTTTTAATGATGCACTCGCAAGAAATAGTATTTGAAGCAAAAGAGAGCATCAAGAGGCAAATACAAAACACATTTAAGTCTAACATGCTTCCTATGCAAAGGAATCTTGTAAATAAACAAGTTCATGAAGAGCAAAGTAACAAGCATAGGAAGATAAAACAAGTGTAGCTTCAAAAATTTCAGCACATAGAGAGGCATTTTAGTAACATGAAAATTTCTACAACCATATTTTCCTCTCTCATAATAACTTTCAGTAGCATCATGAACAAATTCAACAATGTAACTATCACATAAAGCATTCTTATTCTCATGCATAAAAGTATCATTACTCTCCACATAAGCATAATCATTCTTATTAGTTGTAGTGGGAGCAAATTCAACAAAGTAGCTATCATTATTATTCTCATCAAGTGTAGTAGGCATAGTATAATCACAACAAAATTTACTCTCCATAGTAGGTGGCACCAAAAGACCACTATCATTATAATCATCATAAATAGGAGGCAAAGTATCATCAAAGAAAATTTTCTCCTCAATGCTTGGGGGACTAAAAATATCATGCAAACCAGCTTCCCCAAGCTTAGAACTTTCTATATTATTATCAACAATGGTGTTCAAAGCGTTCATACTAATATTACTACCAGCATGCAAATAAGATTCCATAGGTTTTTTAATTTTCGCATCAAACAATCCATGTTTTAAATTAGGAAATAGAATAAGAAGATCATTCTTGTCCATTATGCCAAACTAGTGTAAACAAGAAACAAAAAGATGCAATTGCAGGACCTAAAGGAAATAGCTTCGAGTACTTACAACGCCGGGAAATAGCTTAGTAGCCGAGATCCGGAGTGTGAGTACCTTTTACCTTTCCTCCCCGGCAACGGCGCTAGAAAAATAGCTTGATGTCTACGTTCCCCCTCCTTTCCTGTAGACAGTGTTGGGCCTCCAAGAGCAGAGGTTTGTAGAACAGCAGCAAGTTTTCCCTTAAGTGGATCACCCAAGGTTTATCGAACTCAGGGAGGAAGAGGTCAAAGATATCCCTCTCATGCAACCCTGCAACCACAAAGCAAGAAGTCTCTTGTGTCCCCAACACACCTAATAGGTGCACTAGTTCGGCGAAGAGATAGTGAAATACAGGTGGTATGAATATATATGAGCAGTAGCAACGGTGCCAGAAAATAGCTTGCTGGCGTGTAGTTGATGGTGGTAGTATTGCAGCAGTAGTAACGCAGTAAAACAGTAAACAAGCAGCGATAGCAGTATTTAGGAACAAGGCCTAGGGATTACACTTTCACTAGTGGACACTCTCAACATTGATCACATAACAGAATAGATAAATGCATACTCTACACTTTTGTTGGATGATGAATACATTGCGTAGGATTACACGAACCCTCAATGCCGGAGTTAACAAGCTCCACAATTAATGTTCATATTTTAGTAACCTTATAGTGTAAGATAGATCAAAAGACTAAACCAAGTACTAACATAGCATGCACACTGTCACCTTCATGCATATGTAGGAGGAATAGATCACATCAATACTATCATAGCAATAGTTAACTTCGCAATCTACAAGAGATCATGATCATAGCATAAACCAAGTACTAACACGGATGCACACACTGTCACCATTACATCGTGCAGGAGGAATAGACTACTTTAATAACATTGCTAGAGTAGCACATAGATAAATTGTGATACAAACACATTGCAATCATAAAGAGGTATAAATAAGCACCTCACTATGCCATTCAACAGTGAATAAGTATTCTGTGAAATATAGCCTAAGAGACCCACACGGTGCACACACTGTCACCTTTACACACGTGGGACAAGGAGTCTCCGGAGATCACATAAGTAAAACTCACTTGACTAGCATAATGACATCTAGATTACAAGCATCATCATATGAATCTCAATCATGTAAGGCAGCTCATGAGATTATTGTATTGAAGCACATAGGAGAGAGATGAACCACATAGCTACCGGTACAGCCCCGAGCCTCGATGGAGAACTACTCCCTCCTCATGGGAGCAGCAGAGGTGATGAAGATGGCGGTGGAGATGGCAGCGGTGTCGATGGAGAAGCCTTCCGGGGGCACTTCCCCGTTCCGGCGGCGTGCCGGAACAGAGACTCCTGTCCCCCAGATCTTGGCTTCGCGATGGCGGCGGCTCTGGAAGGTTTCTGTGGGTTTCGTCGAACGCATCAGGGTTTTCGATCCAGGGGCTTTATATAGGCGAAGAGGCGGCGCCAGAGGGTCGAAGGGGTGCCCACACCATAGGGTGGCGCGGGCCCCCCCTGGCCGCGCCGCCATGTGGTTTGGTGGGCCTGTGCTCCCTCCTTGGTGGCTCTCGGGTGTTCTGGATGCTTCCGGGCAAATTAGGAACCTGGGCGTTGATTTCGTCCGATTCCGAGAATATTTCATTACTAGGATTTCTGAAACCAAAAACAGCAGAAAACAGGAACTGGCACTTCGGCATCTTGTTAATAGGTTAGTTCCAGAAAATGCACGAATATGACATAAAGTGTGCATAAAACATGTAGATAACATCAATAATGTGGCATGGAACATAAGAAATTATCGATACATCGGAGACGTATCAGCGACGGAAAGCTAGGATATGGGTTTACATCGGCTGATGAGCTAGAAGAGATTGACATTGGTCCTGGGGATAAGCCACGACCAACATTTATCAGCAAAAAGTTAGATCCGCAGCTAAGGGGCCTGATGATAGCCTTGTTGAAAGAGTACCCAGACTGCTTTGCATGGGATTACACAGAGATGCCTGGGTTAGACAGGAGCATCATTGAGCATCGGCTCCCTCTAAAGAAAGGATTTCGGCCGTTCCAGCAGCGAGCACGTCAGATGAAGGCCGAAATCTTAGAAGAAGTCAAGAAAGAGATCGAGAAAATGTTGAACGCCGGGTTCATCAGGCCATGCAGGTATGCTGAGTGGATTTCTAGCATCGTGCCTGTAGAGAAAAAAGACGGCCGATGGCGCGTCGCCATAGATTTTCGAGATCTCAATAGAGCCACTCCAAAGGATGAGTACCCAATGCCGGTAGTAGAGACGTTGATCAATGCAGCTGCTGGTCATAAGGTGTTGAGTTTCATGGATGGCAATGCCGGTTACAACCAAATTTTTATGGCTCCGGAAGATATACACAAGACTGCATTCAGAGTACCAGGCTCGGTGGGCTTGTTTGAATATGTGGTCATGACATTTGGACTGAAGAATGCCAGTGCAACGTATCAAAGAGCCATAAACTACCACCCCTTCCCCGCCGTTAACATGGTGGAGTGCACTTACCCTGGAGGGTGCCAGCCAGGATTCTCGTTCAGCATCAACATGGTAGGACCTGGACACCACTCTGGTAAGGACGGAGACGAGGGCAGCTGCTCTCATAGCAAGGACACAGAGGAAGCCGTCCCACGCGATCGGCTCCGTCACGATGGCAAGCGCTACATCACAGAGGGAGAAGTGAGGAATGTGAGATATCAGCGACCTCTCTCTGATCACCTCCTCAACAAGTATGTGAGTCAATATGACCAACACCGACGGCCCAACGACGATGATGAAAGAGATCGTCTGGCTAGGGATGCCAGGAGACATCGTCGGCATGATCGCGACGAGGAGAGATATGAGCGCCACGACAAGGAAAGGTCAAGAGAGCAAGACGACGAGGATAGGCACTGGGACTGTCCCTTCTTCAGACACTGCTGGGATTCAGGAATGAGCCGATTGCCTACAATCGGCAACTACCCAGAATGTAGACAGAAGAAGAAGGATGCAGCTAACGTGTCCGTGTTCAAACGTCTAGGGCCTCTCCCGCCTCGGAACAAGCACGCTGAGTCCTCTCGGGTGGAAGATCTCGAGGAATTGGAAGACGATGACAAAGAAGAAGATAAGTACCACCGGCCAAGGTGGTGCCCTGATGGACTCAGCCGTTCCCAAAAGCGTAGGGTTCAGCGACTACGTGGTTTGGAGGAAGCCGAAAGGTTGTACCTGCACACGTTGAGGAAGGCGCGGCCTGATCTGGCCGCTAAAATTCAGCGAACCCTGGACGAAGAAGGTCGGCCACAAAGGAAAGAGTGGCGCCCCAGACAAAAGAAAGCCGATGATGAAACATCGGCTGGCACAAACATGGTGTTCATCCTTCCGATGGAGTTTAGTGCTCCAGGATTAGACGAAGCACCTGTGGCACAACTTGACTGCGGCCCACGACCAGTTATCTTTGAGAAGCCACGAGAAAGAAGCTACAGGCATCTGAAGGCCCTGTACTTGCGAGGTTATATCGATGGGCAGCCTGTCAACAAGATGCTTGTGGACACCGGAGCGGCAGTCAACATTATGCCATACTCCATGCTACGTCGGTTGGGACGCTCTAGCTCGGATCTGATCAAGACCAACGTGACGCTGAGCGATTTCAACGGCCAAGCGTCTGACGCACAAGGTGTTCTGAACGTGGATCTGACCATAGGAAGGAAAACCATCCCTACGACGTTCTTTATTGTCGATAGCAAGAGCACCTATGCTGTCCTGCTAGGAAGAGATTGGATCCACGCCAACTGTTGCATTCCATCCACGATGCACCAATGCGTAATACAGTGGGATGGAGATGAGGTAGAGGTCCTCCATGCAGATGACTCACCCGAGATTTCAACGGCTGGCATGAACGCTTGGGAGACAACAGGCCAAGAGCCACTCTCAGGCATCAATTTAGATGACTGTGAGCGCATTGACGTGACAAAGGATGGGGTTAGGCTGGTCTTATCCACCGGCCTGACCGTATAGCAAGAACAAACCTATGGGAAAACGTGGCGAGGCCGATCCTTGGGATCGGCCCCAAAGATCTATGGAGGAACATTGCAAAACCTTCATTGAGCGATTCAATCAACATGGAAGCCGATTCCAGCAATCGGCCAAAATTATCCTCACCATATGTTCTGCCTGTGCTCAACATCGACCTAATGGGCAGCGGTTTTACGTCGGCTGATGAGAGTCAACATTAATCCTAACGGAGCCGACGTTCAAATACAGTGCCTTGGCTAACTACAGAGCCGATATCCGCAGTTACCTGGCAGATTCGGCTCGGGGGGCACCTAATCAGATGAACATGTGCGATACATGTGCAGTGAAATATTGGGGGCCGATAGAAAAATCGGCCAGTAAAAAAAAATTTCTCATGGTATACAGCCGATGCACGGGCATCGACTCTAGAGCTAAGAAACAAAGCCGATGCACAGCCATCGACTCGAGTACAATTACACAGGATCTACCCGCTGCGTGTTCAAGACAGCGGATTTTCACCAAGTCGGTCTTCAGTTCAGCTTCAAGGCCTTCTGTTTCTTTGAGGGAGTGAACAATGAGAGCTTCCTCAGCTGCAATGAGCCGATTTTGGTGCCCGAACTTTCTCTTCGAGGACTTCCAACCCTTTGCGCCAGTTCAGCGATCGCTCGAAAGCGTCAGTTTTGGCATGCAAGGCAGCCTTTTGTTCATTAAGCCGTTGGTGTTTCGTCTACAATATCGGCTTTCAACGGAAGAAGAGGCGATCGACGGGGGCGAGTTTGGCTGGCTCGGCATGGTGGCTGTCTTAGAATTACCTGAGTTCAAAGCCTTTTGTCTGATTTGTGCATCCTTACCGCTATTCTTGCCTTGACTGAGGCTCGGGGGGCAGCTGGCCTGGTAGATGCTTTGTTTTTAGAAGCCGATTGGGGTGTCATCGGCTGGTCCTTCGTCGCAACCTTCTTCAAAAATGGTGAGTTCTTGCAGAAGAGGATCATTGGAGCTGGTGGGAGGAATTTAAGGGCTCTCTTGAAGGCAAGGGTCTTTCACATTATCCACCAGATCTCAAAATCATCAGTCGAAGAGTTGAAGGACAGATTATGAAGAACCGATGCGTTGCTATCGGCTCATTGAGCATTGGCTAAGTGAGCAATCGGCAAAGTCAGTATGAGGGGAAATTGGCTAAATTAGCTTGAAGGAAATCGGCAAAATCAAACTGGGGAAGTTCTTCATTGATAAATAGGATTTCTTACATAAAGAGCTGATTGCTCTCAAAAGGAAATACTAGGGGGTACATTGCCCCATCTACTACTGCTGATCCTATGCTAAGGGTCCTATCTACGGGCCGTCGCTGCCCTCGTCGTCGCCATCGTTGCCGCTGTCGGCGCTACTCCCGGCTGCTCGTCGTCGCTGCTGCAGCGGCCGCCGGCAGGGCCCTCGTTGTCCTCGTCCTCCTCGTCAGCGTCGTCGTCGTCGCTGTCGAAGTCGCTGAGGTGTCCCGGCCAGGGGCAGAAGCGCTTGGCCGGCGGTTCGTCGGAGGAGGTGTCGTCCTCCTCCTCCTCCTCCTCCTCCTACTCCTCGGGGAAGGTGAAGTCATCACAGGAGAAGCGATTGTCATCGCTCTCCTCCTCCGTTTCCCCGTCGGCGAGGAAGCGGAGTTCACTTTCCCCGTCGGTCGAGGACTTGTCGTCCTCAGACCAGACGGAGAAATCGTGACTGGACTCCTCCCCGGCTTCGATGGCACGACGGATGTTGGCCGCGTGGGCCTCCTCCGGGTTCCACTCCGGCGTCGGCTCGCGGGAGGAGGAGGATTGGGTGGAAAGACCCGATGAGGCAGAGGAAGAAGAAGACATGGTGGCGCAGGAGGGCTTTTGGAGTGCTAATGCGAAGGGGATGAAGAAGCAAACTGTTTGGAGTGGTTAAATAAAAGGGGATATAGTGGAAATTCAATGCCACAGCAGTTTCCGAGGAAGTGGTGCCCAACAAAAAAAAAACTGCCAAGTCATGCGGAGAAGTTGAGAAGGCAAGGCATCATGATGAAGGATACTGCGACGGTTCTGCCACGACATGACCCGACGAAGAAAGAGCGGAGTGATTTTGGAATTATCAATTCCAAAACCAGGGGGGCATGTGTTATCACCAGAATTTGACCGAGTCAGAGGTGGGCCGCGATCAAGATGGGCTTGAAGAATATACATGGAAGAAATACGTGAATCGGCCTTATATGCAAAGTTTGGGCTAGTTTGCCCATGTATCTGTAATATAGTAGGATACGTGTCGGTTAGATAGAGTTTGGCTCGTGCCCGGTTGGGATTATTCCCACGATTAGAAAGTCTACGGACTATAAATATGTATCTAGGGTTTATGAAATAAACAACAATCACGTTCACCACAAACCAATCTAGGTGCATCGCCAACTCCCTTGTCTCGAGGGTTTCTTCCGGGTAAGCATCATGCTGCCTAGATCGCATCTTGCGATCTAGGTAGTACAAGTATATTCGCTGTTCATGCGTTGCTCGTACTGAAGCCTTTTTGATGGTGAGCAACGTAGTTATCTTAGACGTGTTAGGGTTAGCATTGTTCATCGTATCATATGCTGTCGTCATGCAACCCTGAGACGTCTAGCCGCCCTTATACCTATCTTAGGTGTAAGGGCGGCACCCCGCTTGATCATTATTTAGTAGATCCGATCTGTTATGGTTGCTCCTTGTTCTTCAAGGATTAGTTTAATATCTGCATAGTTAGGCCTTACAAACGGGTTGAAGGATCCAGTGGCGCATAGGGTGTAGTTTGCTAGCCCTAGACAGGATGTTCCGGGGATCAACCTCGTGTTAGTTTTTAGGCCTTGTCTAGGGACGGCTTACGATCACCGTGCGTGGCCGCCAGGCTCAATCACGAGTAGGATGTTCCGATTATGTGGTGAAAACCCTAAATCGTAGTAGGTCGTTTTAGCTTTATCTTGATCAAGCAGGACCACCATATATTCGTACACCCCGTACGGATCATGGGTGGATCGGCTCTTTGAGCCGATCCACAGGACAACCTGAGAGCCGATCGAGGCTCGTATTTAATGTTTACGTGTATGCCATGCAGGAAACTAAGCGAGGCACATCCATCACCTTCCTGACCAGGTATAGGTCAGGTGGCACGCCCTTGCACCAGCATCGGACGTGCGTGCCGAGTCTTTGCGGGCCGTCGCTCGGAGGGACCAGGGCCAGCCGCAGTCCTGGGAGCCTCCCGGCTCTACTGTGTTGCCCGTCGCTGCTCGCCGGTGGGTTTCTGACCGCAACACTTTCATGATCTGATCGGCAAGTTGGTGGAGATTTACATCGACGATGTGGTAGTCAAGTCCGTTTCAGTGGAAGGACACTTGGAAGATTTGCGACACGTCCTGGACCGAACTAGAAAGTTCGAACTAAGAATGAATCCAAAGAAGTGTGCTTTTGGTGTAACGGCCGGTCAATTCTTGGGTTTCTTGGTTCATGAACGCGGAATTGAGATCGGCCTGAAAACCAGGAGGCAGTGCGGACAATGAAGCCACCTACCACGAAGAAAGAACTCCAGTGTCTCATCGGTAAAATCAACTTCGTCAGAAGATTCATCTCTAATCTGTCAGGGCGAATCGAGCCGTTCATGGGGTTGGTAAAAATTAAAGCTGATGAGGAGTTTCGCTGGGGGGCAGAGCAACAACGAGCATTTGACGAGATTAAGGAGTATCTAACGAAGCCACCTGTGTTGGTTTCGCCCCAACAAGACAGGCCATTCTACATTTACCTGTCAGTAGCTGACACCTCCATCGCCTCAGTGGTGGTGCAAGTTTACGAGGGCCTGGAGAAAGTGGTTTTCTACCTCAGCAGAAGGATGTTGGATGCAGAAACGAGGTACCCTGAGATCGAGAAGCTGTGCCTCTGTTTATTTTTTACCTGCACCAAGCTTCATCACATCTTGCTGTCAGCGGAAATTGTCGTCATATGCAAATCAGATGTCATCAAACACATGCCGTCGGCTCCTGTGTTGAAAGGCCGACTCGGTAAGTGGATGTTTGCATTATCGGAATTTGATATCCGGTATTAGCCTGCAAAAGCAGTAAAGGGACAGGCGTTGGCCGATCTTATTGCTGAACGAATCAACACTGATATAGCAGCATTGTCTGTGCGTGCATGGGCCATGTTCTTTGATGGATCGGTGTGTGATGATGGTTGCGGCATCGGCGTTCTACTCGTGTCGCCCCGGGGGGCAACATATTCCTTCTCCATCAGGCTACCTACCCCTTGCACCAACAATGTCGCTGAGTACGAAGCAATATGCAAGGGAATGGAGCTGCTATTGGAAGCCGGGGTAGAAGCAGTGGAAATTTTTGGAGACTCCAAATTGGTGATTTCCCAACTCACGGAGGAATACAAATGTGAGAGCGAGTCACTCTTCCCATTATGGATGCAATGCCGTGAGCTGATGGCACAGTTCAGGTATATAAATTTCAATTGGATCCCAAGGTCACAGAATACCGAGGCGAACGATCTCGCACAGATGGCATCAGGATACAAGGACGTAGTAGATGGAACCGATGTTCACGTGCAATTCATGGAACCAGACGACTGGAGAGCCGATATTTTCAATTACTTGAAAGATTCGGCTCGGGGGGCACCTAAACGGATAAGATACAAGGCCATGAAGTACGTCCTGATTGGGGATGACATGTTCTACAGGACCTTGGAAGGGTTACTCCTCAAATGTTTGGGACCAGCCGAATCAAATCGGCTCTTACACGAGGTACACGAAGGCGCCTGTGGAACTCATCAATCGGCTCATAAGATGAAATGGCTGATCAGGCGATCGGGATTTTATTGGCCCACCATGCTTGAAGATTGTTTTAAGTACTATAAAGGGTGTCAAGCATGTCAGAAGTTTGGGAGCATTCAGATGGTACCCGCATCAGCAATGAACCCCATCATCAAGCCTTGGCCATTTCGAGGTTGGGGCATGGATATGATCGGCAAAATCAATCCTCCATCGAGCAAAGGCCATGTGTGGGTTCTGGCCATTACAGATTATTTCACTAAATGGGTCGAGGCCGTCCCTATGAAGTCAATGGCATCGACAGATGTTATCAATTTTGTGAAAGAACATGTCATTCATAGATTCGGGATTCCCCAGACTATTACGACCGATGGAGGTTCGGTTTTCGTTTCTAAGGAGTTTAGAAAGTTCTGCGAGGACATGGGAATCAAGCTGATTCGATCGTCTCCATACTATGCTCAAGCAAATGGGCAAGCTGAAGCGTCCAACAAGAGTCTTATCAAGCTGATTAAGAGGAAAATCGACGAGTACCCTAGACGTTGGCACGAGGTATTGTCAGAAGCTTTGTGGGCGTATCGCATGTCATGTCATGGAGCGATAAAAACCTCGCCATACCATCTGGTTTATGGACAAGAAGCCGTATTACCCTGGGAAATCACGGCTGGCTCGAGACGGATTGCGTTTCAGAATGACTTAACTACTGAAGAATATGCAGCCCTGATGAGTGACAGCATTGAGGATGTAACGGAACTCAGACTATGGTCGCTTGAGAAAATTAAGGAGAATAAAGCCAAGGTAGCTCGCGCATATAATAAGAAGGTGAGACCAAAGGAGTTCCACGTTGGTGATCTGGTATGGGAAGCTGTGTTGCCGTTGGGGACTAAGGATAAAGTGTATGGTAAATGGTCTCCAAATTGGCACGGGCCGTACAGAGTCGATCAAGTTTTGAAGGGCAATTCATACATGCTCGAGGAGCTGAGTGGCGAGAAGTTCCCAGTGGCTGTCAATGGCCAGCATCTTAAGAAGTATTTCCCAAGTATGTGGGATGATGGGCAGTAAAATATGGGGGCCGATGTATGAAATCGGCCGGTAAATATTTTTTTTCGCAAAGTACAGCCGATTCACAGACATCGACTTTAGAATAAAAAAAAAGCCGATGCGCAGCCATCGACTTTAGAGGTTACCGTTTGAATTTGGGGAAAGTCTGCTTGGACCTGTCAAATTAGGTAACTGAATTTGGCCTTATTGACGTTGCTTTTGGTGAAAGACCGATGCGTTGCTATCGGTTCTTGGTGCGTGGATTTACTTTGGCAATCGGAAGAGTCAAATTGGACGAATTGCAGAAATCAAATTGGGAAACATTCTTCATTGATAGAAGGATTTTTTACAAGTAAGAGCCGATTGCTCTCAAAAGGATGATCTACTGCCTAATGCACTACTATTAGCCCTACTACTCCCTAATCTACGGGCCGTCGCTGCCCTCGTCGTCGCCGTCTGCGCCGCTGTCGGCGCTGCTGCCGGCAATGTCCTCATCGCTGCTGCTGAAGCCCTTGCTAGGGACTTCGTCTTCATCTTCATTATCGATGTCGTCGTCGTCCGACCCGGCGCGGAAACGCTTCATCGGCGGATACTCGTCGGAGGAGGAGCCATCCTCCGGTTCTTCCTCCTCGTCGGAAGAGGAGAAGCCGTCCCAGGAGAGGAGGTCGTCGTCGCTCTCCTCCTCCAACCCCCCATCCACAAGGAACTGGAGGTTGTCCTCCCCGTCGGTCAGGGAGGCGTCGTTCTCTGACCCGTCGGTGAAGATCCAATCCCTCTCGTCCCACCATTCTGGGGCGAGGGCCTCGTGCGCTGTCATCAGGTCGAATTCCGGCTCCGGCTCGCTGGAGGAGGAGGATTGGAAGGATAGACCTGAGGAGGCAGAGGAGGAGGAGGAATCCATGGTGCAGGGGAGGGTTTTTTGCCAATGGCTAGTGCGGAAAAGGGGGATGAAGAGGCGAACTGCTCAGATGAGTTTAAATAAAGGGGATCTAGTGAAAGACGATTCAATGCTGTGGCAGTTTCGAGGATGCGGTGCCAAAACTGTCAAATCGTGCAGTGCGGGGGAGTTGAGAAGACAAGACATCATGATGAAAAAGCACTGTAGCGGTTCTGCTCTGCAGCGCATGACCCGATGAAGGAAAAACAGAGCGGTTTTGGAATTATCATTACCAAAACTAGGGGGGCATGTGTTATCACCAGATTTTGGCCAAATCAGGAGATGGGCCGTAATTGAGATGGGCTTGGAGGATATGCGCATGAAGTGTTTCTAAATCGGCCTTGTACGAGAGTTTGGGCTAGATTGCCCGTGTATCTGTATATTATGGTAGATTAGAATTAAGAGATAGAGTTTAGCTCGTACACGGTTGGGTTTATTCCCGAATTAGAAAGTCCACGGACTATAAATATGTACCTAGGGTTATTGAGAAAGGAGGACGACCACGTTCACAACAAACACAATCTAGGTGCATCGCCACCCCTTGTTTCGAGGGTTTCTTCCGGGTAAGCATCATGCTGCCTAGATCGCATCTCGCGATCTAGGCAGTATCGATTTATTCGTTATCTGGTGTTGCTCGTACTGAAGCCTTGTTGATGGCGAGTAACACCCTTATCGTGGATGTTTTGGGGCTTGCATTGATGCTTTTCTGAATATGCTTGCTTAGTTATGCTGCCCCTCGATATCTAGCTGCCTTTACATCTATTTTAGGTGTAAGGGCAGCATCTTGCTTGTTCTTTATTTAGTAGATCCAATCTGTTATAGTTGTTCCTTGTTCTTCAAGGATTAGTTTGATATCCGCATGGTTAGGCCTTGCAAACGGGTTGAACGATCCGGTAGTGCGTGAGGCGTGGTTTGCTAGTCCTAGAAGGGATTGTTCCGGGAATTGACTTCATGTTGGTTTTTAGGCCTCTTTTAGGACTGGTTCTCCATCATCTTTCGTATCTGCTAGGCTTAACTACGTGTAGGACGTTCTGGTTATGCGGTGAAAATCCTAAACTGTCGTAGATTGATTTAACTTTGTTTTGATCAAGCAGGATCCCCATGTCATCGTAAATCCAACATGAACCATGGGGCAATCGGCTCTTTGAGCCGATTCACAGGGCAACCTGAGAGCCGATCGGGCTCGTATTTAATGTTTACGTGTCTACCATGCAGGAAGCTAATCGAAGCAATCCAACACCTTCCTGACCAGGTATAGGTCAGGTGGCACGCCCTTGCGACCGTCAGGACGTGTGCCAGAGCATTGCGGGCCGTTGCCCGAGGGACCAGGGCCCACCGGCAGTCCTGGGAGCCTCCCGGCTCTCCGTGTTGCTCGTCGTTGCTCGCCGGTGGGTTTTGGCAGGCAACAGTTAATACTCGGTCTAAATTGCAACGGTCTATTATGCACTCTAGAGGTTACTTAAATATGAATTCCAAATGTTGTGGAGCTTGTTAACTCCGGCTTGAGGGAGCTCTTGTAGCCTGATACGTCTCTGACGTATCGATAATTTCTTATGTTCCATGCCACATTATTGATGATATCTACATGTTTTATGCATACTTTATGTCATTATTATGCGTTTTCCGAAACTAACCTATTGACGAGATGCCGAAGTGCCAGTTCCTGTTTTCTGCTGTTTTTGGTTTCAGAAATCCTAGTAAGGAAATATTCTCGGAATTGGACGAAATCAACGCCCAGGGTCCTATTTTCACACGAAGCTTCCACAAGACCGGAGGAGATACGAAGTGGGGCCACGAGGTGGCGCCACACTAAGGCGGCGCGGCCAGGCTAGGGCCCGCGCCGCCCTGTTGTGTGGGTCCCTCGTGACTCCACCGACCTTGCCCTTCCGCCTACTTAAAGCCTCCGTCGTGAAAACCCTACTACGTTCGACGAAACCAGAGAAAACCTTCCAGAGCCGCCGCCATCGCGAAGCCAAGATCTGGGGGACAGGAGTCTCTGTTCCGGCACGCCGCCGGGACGGGGAAGTGCCCCCGGAAGGCTTCTCCATCAACACCACCACCATCTTCATCAACGCTGTTGTCTCCCATGAGGAGGGAGTAGTTCTCCATCGAGGCTCGGGGCTATACCGGTAGCTATGTGGTTCATCTCTCTCCTATGTACTTCAATACAATAATCTCATGAGCTGCCTTACATGATTGAGATTCATATGATGATGCTTGTAATCTAGATGTCATTATGCTAGTCAAGTGGATTTTACTTATGTGATCTCCGGAGACTCCTTGTCCCACGTGTGTAAAGGTGACAGTGTGTGCACCGTGTGGGTCTCTTAGGCTATATTTCACAGAATACTTATTCGCTGTTATGAATGGCATAGTGAAGTGCTTATTTATATCTCTTTATGATTGCAATGTGTTTTGTATCACAATATATCTGCGTGCTACTCTAGTGATGTTATTAAAGTAGTTTATTCCTCCTGCACGGTGTAATGGTGATAGTGTGTGCATCGTGTAGTACTTGGCGTAGGCTATGATTGTGATCTCTTGTAGATTATGAAGTTAACTATTGCTATGATAGTATTGATGTGATCTATTCCTCCTTTCGTAGTGTGAAGGTGACAGTGTGCATGCTATGTTAGTACTTGGTTTGGTTATGTTGATCTATCATGCACTCTAAGGTTATTTAAATATGAACATTGAATATTGTGGAGCTTGTTAACTCCGGCATTGAGGGTTCGTGTAATCCTACACAGTTAGTGGTGTTCATCATCCAACAAGAGGGTGTAGAGTCTAGCATCTATCTATTTATTCTGTTATGTGATCAATGTTGAGAGTGTCCACTAGTGAAAGTATGATCCCTAGGCCTTGTTCCTAAATACTGCTATCGCTGCTTGTTTACTGTTTTACTGCATTTATACTTTTCGCAATATTACTACCATCAATCGCACGCCAGCAAGCACTTTTCTGGCGCCGTTACTACTGCTCATATTCATTCATACCACTTGTATTTCACTATCTCTTCGCCGAACTAGTGCACCTATTAGGTGTGTTGGGGACACAAGAGACTTCTTGCTTTGTGGTTGCAGGGTTGCATGAGAGGGATATCTTTGACCTCTTCCTCCCTGAGTTCGATAAACCTTGGGTGATCCACTTAAGGGAAACTTGCTGCTGTTCTACAAACCTCTGCTCTTGGAGGCCCAACACTGTCTACA
The DNA here is from genome assembly GCF_019359855.2 of Lolium perenne. NCBI lineage: Eukaryota > Viridiplantae > Streptophyta > Magnoliopsida > Poales > Poaceae > Lolium > Lolium perenne. The sequence goes on along the minus strand of NC_067246.2, from coordinate 190,413,654 downwards.
AGAATAGAAGCACCCGTAGACATCAAGCACTTTTCTGGCGCCGTTGCCGGGGAGGAAAGGTAAAAGGCACTCATACTCCGGTTCCAGGTAACTAAGTACTTTTATGTTGCCGTTGTGTGTGTGCTCGAAGCTATTTCCTTTAGATCCTGCAATTGCATCTTTTTGTTTCTTGTTTACACTAGTTAGGCATAATGGACAACAATGAGCTTCTTATTCTATTTCCAGATTTAAGACATGGATGGTTTGATGCGAAAATTAAAAAACCTATGGAACATATTAGTATGAACGCTTTGAACACCATTGTTGCTAATAATATGGAAAATTCTAAGCTTGGGGAAGCTGGCTTTGATGAGCATGATATTTTTAGCCCCCCAAGCATTGAGGAGAAAATTTACTTTGATGATACTTTGCCTCCTATTTATGATGATTATAATGATAGTGGTCTTTTGGTGCCGCCTACTATGGAGGATAAGTTTAATTATGATTACAATATGCCTCCTATATTTGATGATGAAAATAATAATGATAGCTACTTTGTTGAATTTGCTCCCACTACAACTAATAAAATTGATTATGCTTATGTGGAGAGTAATGATACTTTTATGCATGTGAATAAGAATTCTTTATGTGATACTTATATTGTTGAGTTTGTTCATGATGCCTCTGAAAGTTATTATGAGAGAGGAAAATATGGTTGTAGAAATTTTCATGTTACTAAAACACCTCTCTATGTGCTGAAATTTTTGAAGCTACACTTGTTCTATCTTCCTATGCTTGTTACTTTGCTCTTCATGAACTTGTTTATTTACAAGATTCCTATGCATAGTAAGCATGTTAGACTTAAATGTGTTTTGAATTTGCTTTTTGATGCTCTCTTTTGCTTCAACTCTTATTTCTTGCGCGAGCATCATTAAAACTGCTGAGCCCATCTTAATGGCTATAAAGAAAGAACTTCTTGGGAGATAACCCATGTGTTTATTTTGCTACAGTACCTTTGTTTTATATTTGTGTCTTGGAAGTTGTTACTACTGTAGCAACCTCTCCTTATCTTAGTTTTGTTGCATTGTTGTGCCAAGTAAAGTCTTTGATAGCAAGGTTCATACTAGATTTGGATTACTGTGCAGAAACAGATTTCTTGCTGTCACGAATCTGGGCCTAATTCTCTGTAGGTAACTCAGAAAATTATGCCAATTTACGTGAGTGATCCTCAGATATGTACACAACTTTCATTTAATTTGAGCATTTTCATCTGAGCAAGTATGGTGCCACTTTAAAATTCATCTTTACGGACTGTTCTGTTTTGACAGATTCTGCCTTTTATTTCGCATTGCCTCTTTTGCTATGTTTGATGGATTTCTTTGTTCCATTAACTTTCAGAAGCTTTGCAATGTCCAGAAGTGTTAAGAATGATTGTGTCACCTCTGAACATGTGAATTTTTGATTATGCACTAACCCTCTAATGAGTTGTTTTGAGTTTGGTGTGGAGGAAGTTTTCAAGGGTCAAGAGAGGAGGATGATACAATGTGATCAAGAAGAGTGAAAGCTCTAAGCTTGGGGATGCCCCGGTGGTTCATCCCTGCATATTTCAAGAAGACTCAAGCATCTAAGCTTGGGGATGCCCAAGGCATCCCCTTCTTCATCGACAAATTTATCAGGTTCCTCCCTTGAAACTATATTTTTATTCGGTCACATCTTATGTACTTTACTTGGAGCGTCTGTGTGCTTTTGTTTGTGTTTTTGTTTGAATAAATGCTTGTGTGGGAGAGAGACACGCTCCGCTGGTTCGTATGAACACATGTGTTCTTAGCTTTTAATGTTCATGGCGAAGGTTGAAACTGCTTCGTTCATTGTTATATGGTTGGAAACGGAAAATGCTACATGTAGTATTTGGTAAAATGTCTTGGATAATGTGATACTTGGCAATTGTTGTGCTCATGTTTAAGCTCTTGCATCACATACTTTGCACCCATTAATGAAGAAATACATAGAGCTTGCTAAAATTTGGTTTGCGTAATTGGTCTCTCTAAAGTCTAGATAATTTCTAGTATTGAGTTTTGAACAACAAGGAAGACGGTGTAGAGTCTTATAATGTTTACAATATGTCTTTTATGTGTGTTTTGCTGCACCGGTTCATCCTTGTGTTTGTTTCAAATAACCTTGCTAGCCTAAACCTTGTATCGAGAGGGAATACTTCTCATGCATCCAAAATCCTTGAGCCAACCACTATGCCATTTGTGTCCACCATACCTACCTACTACATGGTATTTCTCCGCCATTCCAAAGTAAATTGCTTGAGTGCTACCTTCAAAATTCCATCATTCGCCTTTGCAATATATAGCTCATGGGACAAAATAGCCTTAAAAACTATTGTGGTATTGAATATGTACTTATGCACTTTATCTCTTATTAAGTTGTTTGTTGTGCGATAACCATGTTCCTGGGGACGCCATCAACTCTTTGTTGAATATCATGTGAGTTGCTATGCATGTTCGTCTTGTCTGAAGTAAGGGCGGTTTTCACAATCAAATGGTTTGAGTATGCATACTGTTAGAGAAGAACATTGGGCCGCTAACTAAAGCCATGAATCATGGTGGAAGTTTCAGTTTGGACAGAAAACCTCAATCTCTTATGAGAATATTAACTGTTGTTGAATGCTTAAGCATTAAAAGAGGAGTCCATTATCTGTTGTCTATGTTGTCCCGGTATGGGTGTCTAAGTTGAAGAATGATCAAAAGCGAGAAATCCAATGCGAACTTTCTCCTTAGACCCTTGTACAGGCAGCATAGAGGTACCCCATTGTGACACTTGGTTGAAACATATGTTATGCAATGATGATCAGTGTTAACCCAAGCTAATTAGGACAAGGTGCGGGCACTATTAGTATACTATGCATGAGGCTTGCAACTTGTAAGATATAATTTACATGATACATATGCTTTATTACTACCGTTGACAAAATTGTTTCGTGTTTTCAAAATAAAAGCTCTAGCACAAATATAGCAATCGATGCTTTCCTCTTTGAAGGACCATTCTTTTACCTTTTATGTTGAGTCAGTTCACCTATTTCTCTCCATCTCAAGAAGCAAACACTTGTGTGAACTGTGCATTGATTCCTACATACTTGCATATTGCACTAGTTATATTACTTTGCATTGACAACTATCCATGAGATATACATGTTATAAGTTGAAAGCAACCGCTGAAACTTAATCTTCCTTTGTGTTGCTTCAATACCTTTACTTTGATTTATTGCTTTATGAGTTAACTCTTATGCAAGACTTATTGATGCTTGTCTTGAAGTACTATTCATGAAAAGTCTTTGCTTTATGATTCATTTGTTTACTCATGTCATTACCATTGTTTTGATCGCTGCATTCATTACATATGCTTACAATAGTATGATCAAGGTTATGATGGCATGTCACTCCAGAAATTATCTTTGTTATCGTTTACCTGCTCGGGACGAGCAGGAACTAAGCTTGGGGATGCTGATACGTCTCCGACGTATCGATAATTTCTTATGTTCCATGCCACATTATTGATGATATCTACATATTTTATGCATACTTTATGTCATTATTATGCGTTTTCCGGAACTAACCTATTGACGAGATGCCGAAGTGCCAGTTCCTGTTTTCTGCTGTTTTTGGTTTCAGAAATCCTAGTAAGGAAATATTTCTCGGAATTGGACGAAATCAACGCCCAGGGTCCTATTTTCACACGAAGCTTCCACAAGACCGGAGGAGATACGAAGTGGGGCCACGAGGTGGCGCCACACTAAGGCGGCGCGGCCAGGCTAGGGCCCGCGCCGCCCTGTTGTGTGGGTCCCTCGTGACTCCACCGACCTTGCCCTTCCGCCTACTTAAAGCCTCCGTCGCGAAAACCCTACTACGTTCGACGAAACCAGAGAAAACCTTCCAGAGCCGCCGCCATCGCGAAGCCAAGATCTGGGGGACAGGAGTCTCTGTTCCGGCACGCCGTCGGGACGGGGAAGTGCCCCCGGAAGGCTTCTCCATCAACACCACCACCATCTTCATCAACGCTGCTGTCTCCCATGAGGAGGGAGTAGTTCTCCATCGAGGCTCGGGGCTGTACCGGTAGCTATGTGGTTCATCTCTCTCCTATGTACTTCAATACAATAATCTCATGAGCTGCCTTACATGATTGAGATTCATATGATGATGCTTGTAATCTAGATGTCATTATGCTAGTCAAGTGGATTTTACTTATGTGATCTCCGGAGACTCCTTGTCCCACGTGTGTAAAGGTGACAGTGTGTGCACCGTGTGGGTCTCTTAGGCTATATTTCACAGAATACTTATTCGTTGTTATGAATGGCATAGTGAAGTGCTTATTTATATCTCTTTATGATTGCAATGTGTTTTGTATCACAATATATCTGCGTGCTACTCTAGTGATGTTATTAAAGTAGTTTATTCCTCCTGCACGGTGTAATGGTGATAGTGTGTGCATCGTGTAGTACTTGGCGTAGGCTATGATTGTGATCTCTTGTAGATTATGAAGTTAACTATTGCTATGATAGTATTGATGTGATCTATTCCTCCTTTCGTAGTGTGAAGGTGACAGTGTGCATGCTATGTTAGTACTTGGTTTGGTTATGTTGATCTGTCATGCACTCTAAGGTTATTTAAATATGAACATTGAATATTGTGGAGCTTGTTAACTCCGGCATTGAGGGTTCGTGTAATCCTACACAGTTAGTGGTGTTCATCATCCAACAAGAGGGTGTAGAGTCTAGAATCTATCTATTTATTCTGTTATGTGATCAATGTTGAGAGTGTCCACTAGTGAAAGTATGATCCCTAGGCCTTGTTCCTAAATACTGCTATCGCTGCTTGTTTCTTGCTTTCTTGCATTTATACGCCTGCAATATTACTACCATCAACCGCACGCCAGACAAGCACTTTTAAGCGCCGTTACTACTGCTCATATTCATTCATACCACTTGTATTTCACTATCTCTTCGCCGAACTAGTGCACCTATTATGTGTGTTGGGGACACAAGAGACTTCTTGCTTTGTGGTTGCAGGGTTGCATGAGAGGGATATCTTTGACCTCTTCCTCCCTGAGTTCGATAAACCTTGGGTGATCCACTTAAGGGAAACTTGCTGCTGTTCTACAAACCTCTGCTCTTGGAGGCCCAACACTGTCTACAAGAATAGAAGCACCCGTAGACATCATAGCCCTACACAATGAATGGTGTTTGTTATTCAACAAGAGTGTGTTTGAAGTAGCATAAGAGAAGAGAACTTATTTATTTATGTGATCATTGTTGAGAGTGTCCACTAGTGAAAGTATGATCCCTAGGCCTTTTTTTCCGAATATCGAAACTCCGTTTATTTACTGTTCTACTGCATGTTTACTTGCTGCCATATTTATTTCAGATTGCTATTACCACTCATATTCATCCATATCACTTGCATCTCACTATCTCTTCGCTGAACTAGTGCACCTATACATCCGACAAGTGTATTAGGTGTGTTGGGGACACAAGAGACTTCTTGTATCGTAATTGCAGGGTTGCTTGAGAGTGATATCTTTGTCCTCTACATCCCTGAGTTCGATAAACCTTGGGTGATTCACTTAAGGGAAACTTGTTGCTGTTCTACAAACCTCTGCTCTTGGAGGCCCAACACTGTCTACAGGAATAGAAGCGTGCATAGACATTAAGTACTTATCGGTAACGAGGTTGAACTAGGTATGGAGATACCGACGATCAAACTTCGGATAAGTAAAATATCGCGAGACTTATGTAAATGGTTCATTCGATCACGAAGTCATCGTTGAATATGTGGGAGCTATTATGGATCTCCAGGTCCCGCTATTAGTTATTGATCTGAGAAGAGTCTCGATCATGTCCGCATAGTTCTCGAACCGTAGGGTGACACACTTAAGATTTGATGTCGTTTTAAGTAGATATGGAATATGGAATGGAGCTCGAATGTTGTTCGGAGTCTCGGATGGGATCCAAGACATCACGAGAGGTTCGGAATGGTCCGGAGAATAAGATTCATATCTGGGAAGTCATTTTCCGGGGTTCGAAAATAGTCCGGTGTTTTGACCGGAGCTTCTAGAAGGTTTTGGAAGGACCGGAATAGTCCAGAATATTATGGAAGGTTCTGGAAGTGTCCGGGACGACCCGGGATATCTAAGGAAGTCCGGAGGGTTCCATAATAGGTGCAACCACGTTGCCTTAAGGGAAAATAAGTCTTTCCTTAATGCAATTTCGGAATTGGCAAAAGAGTTCGAGTAGGAGTAGGTTTTCGGAACCGGAAACCTGTCGGAACTCAGTCAAACTTGGGGGCAGGTTTATGGACGACCCAAGGGGCTTGGCCACCTATTTAAAGGGACCAAGGGGCACCCCAAGGGAACCTCAAGTCGCAGCCCTAGCTCCCCAAGTCCCAGCACCACCCTGCGCCCAAACCCTAGCCGCCCCTCTCCTCCTTCCTCCTATTTCTCCCACAGTGCTTACGGTGAAGCCCTGCCGGAGATCTCCACCACCACCGTCACCACGCCGTCGTGCTGGCGGGATTCCGAGGAGGATCTACTACATCAGCTGCCCGCTGGAACGGGGAGAAGGACGTCGTCATCAACACCGAACGTGTGACCGAGTGCGGAGGTGTTGCCCGATTGTGGCACCGTCAAGATCTTCTACGCGCTTTTGAAAGCGGCAAGTGATCGACTACATCAACAACGAGATCTAATCTCGTAGGCTTTGGAATCTTCGAGGGTTAGTCTCATGATCTTCATCTCGTTGCTACCATCTACTAGATTAGATCTTGGCTTGTTATTCGTTCTTGCGGTAGGAATTTTTTTATTTTCTATGCTACGAATCCCATCAACGCCGGCGAGGGACTCCGCAGGAGCGCCGGCCTTAGGGGCAGCTGAAAGAGCAGGGTCTATATCCCGTGTTTTGTGTGTTTGATAACAACACTTGAATGAATTTAACCGTGTGCAAATATTGTTTTTGATAGATTCGAAGGTGCACGGTGCCCTCGCTGAACACGTCATGATCAGAAGACTGAAGCGTAGCTTATAGGTTTTCTGGTTTTGTGTGTGCGTCGCGAGTGACATGGTTGAGAGGAAAAGAGGAAAAAATAGTTTCTGCCTGACCGGTACTACCGGTACCAGGAGCGGTAGTACCGCTACCCTACTGGTACCGCCCTGCAGTACCGCTCTAGAGATTTGCACGGGAAAGTCCCACAGGGTGCCTTACGGTACCTCTACGGTACCTTGAGCGGTAGTACTGCCCTGGTACCGCTTAGGTACCGTAACGCAAGTTACGGCACCACCGCTTTGGTACAACTTAGGTACCGCGCGAGGGTCCAGGGACTCACAGAGGCCATTGCGGTATCTCAAGAGGTACCGCAAGCGGTACTACCGCTGTGAGTCCATGTGGCGAATCTATGGGGGAATTTCGAATCCAGAGCGGTACTACCGCTTGTCCAAGCGGTAGTACCGGTTGTGCGGAAACTGCACATAATAGTTGGATTTGGAGGGACCTATTGTAACACCCCAACTTTTGCAACCTTGATTAGTTGTCCTTATTTCAAAAATCAGGGGGAACAAAAACTTTTCTATAGACTAATTAAGATGAATTGCCCTGATCTGTCTGTTAGATGAATTGCTTTGATCTGTTGGTAGATGTATTATCTTGTTTTGCTTGTTGAGTTTTGTCTTGAGTTACCTCAAAGAACAACACCTCTAGGGGTCAGCCAAACAACACACCTAATAAAACACATGTGTGACTTAGGAAAAATTGTTTTCCTTTTTACTACATCAAACTCTTCTTCTGATGGCAACATGAGTGTGCCATCTTGATTTTTCTCTTTGTGGTACAAGATAGCTCAATCATCCTTAATTCAAAACTTGGGATCATCTACCCCTAGCTACATCCCTCTCTTATACCCACTCATCCTTGTTGGTTTTGAGGCCATGTCGACCATCTGTGTTGACAGGCTTAAAATGTCCAGACTTTGGCAATTGATCTCTAAGCACTCACAACTGTTTTAGCTGACCTCAATGCATTGATCCCATTTATGCAACACCCTCTTCAACCTCCACGACTTGTCTCAGTCAATCCTTGCAGCTCATATATTCAACTTGATCTTGTACCCTATTCAATGATTCAACACTAGAACACTTCCTTCAATTTTACCTCTTGTTGTTATTCAAGTTTAATCTTCACAAAACCAAGAGTGGGAATGATGGGTACATTTTGTAGCCACCATCTACCCTTGAGAACACTTCTCCCTAAATTAAGCTTTCTTTCTCAAAAACCCTATTGTTTTTCCTTCTCATGTTTTGATCACAAAACTACTTCTAGTTTTATTAAATCTTTTCAAAATATTTCTTCAAGGAAAACAAGGAACTGAAATGGGTTTTGTTTTTCATCTCATTTCTATCAAGTACTAATTTCTAAAAACATTATTTTCTATCTTGCTTTCTTTTCAGCAAAAGGCTTGTTTATGATACCTATACCATTTCTTGTTTTCCCTCTTGCTTATTTTTACATTGGAGAAAAACTCTACTTTACTAGAGAAAGTAAGTAGAATATTTTGAACCCCTATGTTCCAACTAGTTTTATCTCAACACTTTCAAACTTCATTCCACTTGATTTCATTCCCAATTGTCCCTAGACAATTGAGGTGTTTCAAATACTTTTTGAACAAGTTCTGTTTCAAATGACAACTCTTGCACATCTTGTGTACATCTCTGATCTACCCCATTATGTTTCTTCATCCTCCAATTCTGGATCAAATGGATGATCATTTGATACTTTCAAACCACTCCCAATTGACCTCTCATTTGTAGAGCAACTTATATTTCATCATACCCATCTCAATCATCTATTCTTTTCCATCATGAATTGATGACTTATGTCAATATATTCATCCTTGTGAGTATATGATTACATCCTTCACTATCTCTCTAAACCTTGGACTCTTTATCACTTGAAGGAATCTATTTTCTTTGCATGACACAAGTGGTGCCGTGTGTCTTGCATGAGCACTTGAGTGCCATGTGTCTCATCTTGTTTTTGCTTAATTCAAATCTCAAATCTTGTGGCGGCTATCTCACAAATGGCCTGCACTTGAAACCTTGTACACCACCATCTCCATCATCTCCTAGGCACGAAAACCTTCAAGCCACAAATACCATCTTGGTGCATATCACCATCACACTCTCCTTGCATCTCTATCTCTTTTATATTTTTGTACACATTATCTAAGCCACCATATTGGCATGAAATAATATGGCTCCACTATGATCAACATGTATGTTGGAAGCTCCCTTTCTATGATTCATTTTTGAGTGGCACATGAAGGAGCCGACCATGCCATGCCATGGCACACATGTGCATCATACCTCTCCATCCCTCTCTCTCACACCATTACTCCACCTTGGGAAAACCTCTCTTTTCTTTGTCTCTTCCCAATGCCACTAATAATTTCAGCTTGGGTCAATTTTCCCTTCCCCAAGCCAGCCAGCCACCTCCACCAATCAAAGAAGGAGGCAGCCACCCCTCTCCCTCTATAAAAACCCCCTAGCCGGCCACCTCCTTCACCTTTGGCTCTCATTTTTCTTCTCTCCACTCCCTCACACTCTTCTCCTCCACTTCCCCACGAAATGCTGCTGCCCCTTGCTCCCATGGCCGGCCATGGACATGGAAACCGCTCCAAGATGAAGCTCCCTCCTCCCTCAAGCTTCCCCTCACCATGAGAGCATCCCTCTCCTTCTTCTCCTCAACCCTAGATGGTTTTATCTCCTCTTATTCTTCCTCCATTGCTAAGATTGGATCTTGATGCAGGTGCATGTTGGTGCAAGCATGGAGAAGGTTGAGCAATCCTCAGATCTGAAGCTCTTGACCAAAGTTCGTCCAAAACCTTGCTGTAATTTTTGTAATCTTACTGCTTCAGATTCTGGTACGATCTTGTAAAATCCGCCAAAACTCATGTGCAGATCCAAATCGAGTGATTCAAAGTTCCACAGATAGACACTGTAAATATCTACAACTTGGCGTTGGTCTCATCCTCAAATTCGTTACTGATTCTCCTCGGTAAATAAAGTTCTGTAAACATGTAGAATCACTGTTTGTTAGATTTGTTCCGATTTACAAAACCTTTTTGAGCAAACTGAACTGTGGGTGAAAGACCTCTTCAGTACCTTCATTTTGGCGTTGGTTTCACTTCAAATGACCTCCTGAAACTGAAATGGTTCACATATCAAGATCTGGTCAGATTTGACTTTGTCGAGTTAAACCAGGAGCTTGGAAACGAATTTTTGAATGAAACAAATCGGGTAAGAACCAGCTTTTTAATAAATTTCAGATGCAGCTAACCTTATATTTTTATGATTTATGTACGATTTTTGGTGAATTAAACTTGTTCTGTGTGTTCTGCAGACATGGCTGTTAGCTTTTAAATCACCAAAAATCCATTTTCGAACCTAATTGAGTGATTCCAATTTGGTAGGACTACTGGATGTTTTCTTAATCATCTCAAACAAGTTTCAAGCATTTATCTATTTTGTAAATCCAGAGGTAAAGCAAATGGTATAGACATGCAGTAATCTTGTCAATCCATTCGTGAGAGTTTCAGAAACAATTTGAACCCAAATCCAATTTTGTGTGCATCTCTGTTTAAATATCTTTCAAATGACAGTGGTCTCATATTTTTAGGATTTTTCTACGATTTATGGCTTACAGATCTTTTTTTCTGTACAGTCAGATTCAAAGAAATTCCTAAAATTGTAGGTTTAATATTTTTGGGTGATTCCAATTGGGTTAGTCTTGTATTAGTACTGGCCATCTAGGAAAAATATTATTAGTCTCTGTTCATGCATATTTGTTACTGTTAGTAAGGTATATGTGTGACATGCATTGTTGGACCAAAACTTGTTGGTTTATTTAAAACCCTTGACCATCTCTTTTTATTAGAAATGGGCAACCTTTGTTTTATGCTTGCAAAACAAAACCTCTGCAACTTAACATTAGCCATATTATTTTGCTTAAGTTTTTAAATGATGTGGAATATGGTTTGCTTCCTATTTTGGATGTTGTGTTATGTGAGCAAACTAAGTTAGGAATATTGTTTTCTACTTTTCCAAAAATGTTTGAAAATGTTTTGTGAATGTATTTGATGTCAAACTAATGCTCTTGTCCTCTTTATGATGTTATCTACCAGGGGATGTTTGGTTTATACCATGGTGATAACCGAGAGAGGCAATTGCTAAGTTGTGATACTCTCATACCTTTACTAGGTAAATAACATGGGTTCTCTTTAAGTTGTTTGTGGTATCTATAAGTCCTTTGTATGGTAGCTCTTTATTGAATGGTTAAATTATGGTTGTTGTATGTTTGTTTTGTTGGTGCAATGTGATTGATTGTGTTATTTTTTTTTCCGGCGATAGATGCGAGCAATTCCGGAGAAGAAGAAGAAGTGGAATCGGACGAGGATTTTATTTATGTTGTTGGGATTCTTATATTGATGGAGTTGAAGAAGTCCGGGGACAAATAAGCCAAGGCAAGACATCTTTTGATCTCTGATTTGGTGTCTAGTTGGATGTCATTTGTTGATGTCCAAAGCACCTTGATTCTATGTGTGTTATTCTCTCTATTTATGTCATCTATGTGTGATTGCAAGTGGGGTACTCCCTAGTGGTGATACTCCACTATTGTCGTTGTGATTATGGGATGCATGGTATCATGACCGTGCTATTCCACTTGGTCATCTTGTATGCTCAACTTGAGCATCTTCCCTCTCAAGATAGTAACTTACACCACACTCACCACTTTTGTAGTTTAGAGGTATCAATGTCATGATCTTGGTGTATTCTCAAAATGAGAGAGGTATGCCTCTGTACCATATCAGAGAGTATGTTGGATAGTGATACTCCACTATCTAAGTTGTATATTTAGCACCACAAATCTGAAAGTATAATCCTCCTTGTGTTGTCATAATACATGCTTACCTTAAGCAAGTATGATCCACTCCATTACCCCCTTTTTACACCATCTATGGCGTGATGACTCTCATCTCGGCCATAGTGCAATAGTAGTTCCACTCATGAAACTATAGGTTGGGAACCCCTCAAGGCTTACCTTGTTGTAAATGTTTGTGAAAACCTTGGGTAAGTTAACTCTACCCAAGCGTATGTTTCGGAAAGGCAAAGTTTTTGGACAAGGATGTTGGAGGAATATACCTTGGGTAAGTTAAATCTACCCAAGTGTATGTTGTGGAAAAGCAAATGTTTTGAACAAGGTTGTTCGGAGGAATATGGTTGGTTGTTGGCAAATAAAGGAAGTGTGGGTAAAATGTTTTTAAAGGAGCACTGCGTATAAGTGTACGCCAGCCCAACTTTTATCGCGCAACCACGCTACCCCAACATGGGCACGGGGCTTAGCCCTAGTTTGTTGAAGCTGGCATGAGACACCTTCGCAACTTCTAGGGAGGGTCACGACGACCTCTGACGCCGGGTTGCGCTCTGGAGGAGGCAATACACTGTCTTAACTGATAGCCGGACGATTACTGAGGGTCTTCTGTCATGGCGCCGGAGATACGCTCAAAAGGAGGTATGCTGCCGGGGTGCCGGGAAGGGGTAAGCCCGCAGGGAAGGACTCATGCCAGTGGAGACAAGCGAAAGGTTATGTTTCGGGTATCCGTCGTGGCATACGTTGTTATGCGGGGATGATGCCCACACGATAGGTATCCGGATAGTTGTGGGGAAAGTGTGCAAACTCTGCAGAGTCAAATCTATTCGAATAGCCGCGTCCGCGGTCATGGACGGGTTGCAAAGGCCTACCTTAACCTGGGCTTGAGTTTTGTTTTGATAAATGCTTTGCAAAGAAAGTGTTGTGTTGGATCTACCGGAAGGGTACGGAAAAAGGGCGTGTGTCGACCATATGGAGATGGTCGTGGAAAATAAGACCAAGTGGGGAACTCTTTCCTAATGTTTCATGTAGAGGAACTCTTCTTTAACAAAGATATAGAGATGTCATAGGACTTCCCTAGTATCCCCATCACCTGAGATGGCGGTATGCTAACTCTTCTTCAATAAAGATATAGATATGCCATAGCTATCTTTTGAAGTATCTTCTTCAATAAAGATATAGAGGTGTCATAGTACCACTTTAGTGTCTCCATCAATTGCGGTGTCGGGATGCTATATCCACAAGAGAAATTGATTCTCTTTCACATGCTATATCCACAAGAGAAACTGATTCTCTTTCACATGCTATATCCACAAGAGAAACTATTCTTCCTCTCTTGTCTCTTTTAGTTAGCTCTGTTAGCATCTTTCTTGATGGTTTGCGAGTACAATTCCAAATGTACTCACGGCTTTGTCCCTGGCTATTTACTTGGCCAGACTTGAAGGAACTCGACAGACGAAGAAGGAGTTGGCGACGTCTATGCGAGCTAGGAACGTCTTCCCAGTCAGTTGCCTATAGGGTTATGGCAGATGACTTGGGTACTGCGCTGTCGAAGTGATGATGCTATTCTGATGTTTAGTTAGGCCCTTCGAGGCTATTATGTAAGTATTGGTCATGTGACCTCATTGTAATTTTCTTATTCTGCTTTGTAATGGATGGTGTAATTTGATATCAGTTCGGTTATGTGTTCACGACACACTGATCATGGGATCGTGAACTGTATACATAACAGGGTATTTCGGACCGTTAGTCCGGGGTCCCCACACCTATATAAAGGCCACTTCTTGCCAAGCTCGATTTTATCTCTTCTCTCTCTCTCTCCTCCATTGTTGCTGAGCTAAACCTTGAGGATCTCCCTACCTACCCAATCAATCTTGCCCAAATTCGGAGGAGTGGTGGAGGAGGCCCCGATCTATACATCTACCAAGAGAGAATCCACCAATACCATCTAGTCCTTAGTGGATCTTGAAGTTAGGGTTCCTATAGTGGGATCTTGGAGGAAGTGCTCCTATGGAGGCTAGCTTGGAGTTGTGCTAGCCCCATAGGGTGTTGGGAGCCTCCTAGTATTCTGGAGCTCGCCCCAACCTTGTGAAGGAACCACCGCCTCGACCGGTGCCTTAGTGGAGAAGGGGGAGCCCCTTTGTGGAGCTCTCTCGAGGAAGAAGGTGAGGCCTTCCTTCGTGGTGTGGCCGTCTAGCCTCTTGTGGGAGGCTAGCGCCTCCTCAACGCAGACGTACTCCCTTTTATGGGAGGAACTGCGGGAAACAAACCTCGCCTCGTCTCCGCGCCCCCCGGTTGTCCCGCTCCCTAATCTTACTATTGTACTTGGTTTCTTTGCTTGTTGCACTAGCCTAGGATCATACTAGGATCACCTCTATCACCAAAGCTATCACCTTTACTTCCGCACCGCACTAAAAATTGAAAAAGATAAAAATTTGCATAGCGACCATTCACCCCCTTCTTGTTCGCTAAGATCCATTCAGCAGTGGTCCTCTGCTCGCCAGGGTGCTCCCTGGCCGAGGACTCCGCGCCGCCGCCACCCATCCGGCCGCTCCCAGTTGCCACTCGCGAAGCAGCCGCACCGCCACGACCTCCCTCCGCCCACCTCGCTGGGATTCTCCTCTCCACCCGACCCCCCCGCCACGCGCCGCTGTGGACCACCACACCCAGCACCGCCGACCGCTCGCGCCACCCACGCCGCCCTTCGACGTCCCGCCTCCGCACGGTAGGGGACCCGTCGGAGCGCGCCCGCCCTCACTCGCCGATTTCGTCGGCCGGGCGTGGCCGCCACCGCCGGTGCCAGCGACGGCAGCGGCTGAGGGAAGGGATCTGGCGGCGGCTCTAGGGTTAGGTGCGGGGAGCCTCCAGAGTCACCCGTGCATGGTGACCCGGGAGGGAAAAAGTTCCAGCACATCTTCGTTGGACGCCAGACGTGGACATGGCTGGATGCCACGGTTGTCAATGTCTTATTTGGAGAATCCCATGGCATATGAGTCGCAGAAAATTTGCCTATTCAGGAAGAAGGCTCCTAAGTGAATTTCATGGAGTCCGCAAAACTTAATGAGGAGGTATTACACATGTTTTGATGCAATGGCGACTTTTTCCTCCGCTATCTCTGTTAAATTGTTCCCGTTTGCCGATTTATGTGTTCATTTTGTTTTCACGAAATGGATAGGCCACATGATGTGGCTACGTTGAGTGGTGTGATCCTCTCACAACGCCTTTTCTTCATGATTTTCTTGGTGATCCGCATGATGCAGTGTGGAGGCTGCAAGAGGCTGGTTGCAACTCAACAATACTAGGAAGGTGCGGCACGGCGGCACGCCGTGCCCGTGAGATATTACTAAGGTTCATCATGTTTGTAATATGTCCTTGAATAGAAGTACTGTGTAGAAGTATTCATACATAGGGCAGGAGATAAATTAGTTACCGAATGGTTTTGCATAGCTGACACAATTGTCTTACATAAGCAGTACATCTAGCTCGTGCTGCTGTTATCGTCGTCATAGAAAATGATGATGAGTTCATTGATTGGTGTGGGGAGACCGAGAACCGTTGTCAGAGAAGACGGAGGCCAGCACGGGTAGCCTCTCGAGAAAAGGAGCCGCCACTGCTTCCAGATGTTCTTGCCTGGAAACTTCAAACATAAGGCTAGTCATAGTGGGGAGTAACTTAGACTAGTAACATGATATATGTTACTAGTCTAAGTTATTATCTTCATAGTGGGTAGTAACTAATATGTAGTGTCATGCACTGTGTCATTTACTATGGTATAGACTCAACTTGTCTTGGGGTGTGTGATGTTATGGTAACATAGCTAGTTACCACCTTACTCTCTTTCTTCATTCATTACCATGCCATGTCACCAAAATGCCTTGGGTTGTGTGATGTTACTAGCTTAGTTACTCGCACTATGAGCAGTCTAAGGACTTCAGCTTAGCTACCTATGCATACCTCTTGCCAGCATGAATTCACATGTGACCATAAAAATAAGTATTCTGAGGCTGGCCATAGTGTTAGTATCATAGCTAGTACTACCTCCATACCGTATTAATGGACAATTGCGCACTTCGAGAAACAAGTTTAACTACTAATTTGATCAATAAAATATAAGTTATATATCATAAAAATTATATTATTGAAAACATTTTTGAATACGAATCCAACGGTATAATTTTTGTGGCATATATCTCATATTTTGTTGACCAAATTTATTTTTAAACTTGTTTCTCGAAATGCGTAATTGCCCATTAATCCGGTATGGAGGTAGTATCATACATATTGGTCTCACAAAAATGATGATGTGGCAGCTAATTAAGGAGAAAAGAGGAGATTAAAGTAACAAAGGTGGATACTGTAACATAGCACATATCACAAGAAAATTTAATGCCAAACAAATCTTGTACACAAATTTGCATTGAGATTCTAAAAACCAATAAATATAGTATGGCTATGATACTACTCTATGATACTACCCACTACAGAGATAGTATCATACACAAATATCATATGCATGATACTACTACATGATATTTACCACTATGATCAGCCTGAAGGAACAGATGGTGCTTGAAATGCCTTGCAAGGCGGACAGAGAAGCAGAAGAGTCCACATGGTACCATATATTCATTAATATAAGAGCAGGAGGAACTGTCTACAAAATCTGCAGCATTGCATTGTTTCGTTAGCTTTCAGAATACATTCAAAAAGTTAATGTATGCTTGAATTGACCCCCGCTTAGAGCATCTCTAGTGGAAGGTGCAAATTTGAACGTGTATATCTCTATATACACGTTCATATACACATTGCTGAATTTAACACCTCCAGTTTTTTAGTGGAACGTATATCAGGACGTGTAAATCAGGACGTGTATATTTCAACGGCTATATTTTCAAACGGCTATATTCCAACGGCTATATTTTCAATGACTATATTTCTGGTCTATATAAACCACCCGACCACCTCTCTTCCAGCATCTCTACCTGTGACTTATCTTCTCACTCTTAGATTTCTCTATCGTCTCTCACGCAACACAATGAACACATCCTCTTGGGACATGAGTTCTTCGTCATCTTCATCTGGTGACGATGAACTCATACTTGCAGCATTTGCCGAGCGCGAGGAGGAAGAGAGGATGAACGCTCGACGCCACGGCGGTTCAAAGCATGGACGTCGAGCAATCGATCGAGGAAGAGATGCTGGATTTGTTCTTCTGTGGGACGACTACTTCAAAGAAGTTCCTCGCTATCCCGAACATTTGTTTCGACGAAGGTTTGTAACTAGTACACTTCTCTGCTTTCGCCCATTTTTCATTTCCCCGTCTCATTTACTTTTTATACACAGATTTAGGATGTCCTGTGATTTGTTCAACCGCATAGCTGATGGTGTACTTAAGCATGACTATGATGGTTATTTTACGCAAAAAATAAGTGCTTCTGGAGCTCTTGCGTTACATCCTCTGCAAAAGATGATCGCGGCAATGCGGATGCTAACATATGGAATAGCAGCTGATGGTGCAGATGAGTACATCCGGTCCGCTGAGGCTACTAATTTAGAGTCTTGCAAGAAATTTGTGATCAAAGTTTGTGAAGTATTTGGGGAAAGGTACATGAGATCTCCAAATGAACAAGACATTGCTACGTTACTTGCAATAGGGGAGGAAAGATGATTTCCTGGTATGTTAGGGAGCATAGATTGCATGCACTGGGTTGAAAAAATTGCCCCAAAAAATGGCATGGCATGTTTAAAGGCCATGTGAACGAGCCAACTATGATCTTGGAAGCAGTTGCATCACAAGATCTTTGGATTTGGCATGCTTATTTTGGTTTACCAGGGTCTCTCAATGATATAAATGTTCTTCAACGTTCTCCTGTTTTTTTAAAGCTAGCCGAAGGTCAAACTCCTGCAGTGAATTACAACATCAATGGCCACCAGTACACAATGGGGTATTACATTGCAGATGGTATCTATCCACGGTGGGCAACATTTGTGAAGAGCATACCAGCTCCAGATACAAGAAAGCATAAAACTTTTGCGAAGAGGCAAGAGGCGTGCAGGAAAGATGTGGAACGAACATTTGGAGTTCTAAGTTTCAAAAAAAAACATTTGGAGTTCTGCAATCCCGTTTTGCCATTGTTCGTGGACCTGCTAAAGGATGGAAACGTAAAGAAATCGGTGATGTCATGAAAGCTTGTGTCATAATGCACAATATGATAGTTGAAGAGGAGCATGTTCTCATGTTCAAGAGCATCAGTGCTTGCGGACAGTGGCGGAGGACGAACCAAAAATTTGGTAGGGCGGTGTTGATAGCTTACAGGAAAAATCGTATTGTAAATTTAAGCTATCCATGGACGAGCTACCTCTAATGGAATCAGCATGACATAAAACTTTAATGCTGATTCTAGCTAGAAAATTGGTTAATATTACATGCTTTGGCGCTGGTTCTAGACAGGACATTGGTTAAGATGACCTTAGTATTAGTATAAATCGGCTGAAACAAGCTATGGCAGAAGCCATACCTTGCCAGAATGGGTCCTCCGCCACTGATGGCTAGCAGCTATAAATCTGTAGCACCGTGCCCTGGGTATGGCATGGCATTGTGTGCGATGTGTGTGAAATAAACTAACGAAAATTGCACCAACTCTCCAAGTGTCATCCTCTTCTTCATGAAAGTGAGGCTAGAGATACTAACAAGTGGTATCAGAGCCAGGTTGTCTTGCAGCCTCAACTGCCCCTGGTTACTTCCCTCCGTCCGGGTTGTCGAGCAGCAGCTCGTCGGAAGCAGCGCTCAGCCCCCCAGCAGCGAGCCATGTCCGACGGCCACTCTCAGCACACGGCTACCTCCAGCACACGGCGTCGGCAGGAGGCCGATCGCGCCGCAGCAGAGGAGCGTGAACGAATGGCCGCGGCAGCCGCTGCGGCGACAGCAAGGGCGTCGAGGCTGGCAGCGGCGGAGCTGGCAGCAGCCAGAGCGGAGGTAGAAGCAGCAGAACCAGCGGAGGCAGCACGTGCGGCGGCGGCGGAGGTCGAGGTGCCGCGCGGCAGCGCCAATGACTCCGCTCTGCTGATGGTAGCGTCGACGTAGCGGCGCCACAGGCGGCGCAGCGGGCAGCGCAGTGGGCAGCCGAGCACGCCCGTGCACCTCGGGATGGCGCTCCCGGAGGAGGCGCGCACGGCGGTGGCGGCTGGAATGACCAAGACCGCGGCCTCTACGGGGTCCGGTCGGTGGTCAGGGAAGTTGGTCCCGGTGTTGGGTGGCCTACCCTCACCAAAACCAACTACGTCGAGTGGGCCGCGATCATGAAGATCAGGCTCCAGGTGCTGCACATGTGGGAGGCAGTCCACGACGGCGACGTCGACCATCATGAGGATCGACGGGCGCTGGATGCCCTCATCGCCGCAGTCCCGGCCGAGATGCAGTTCTCCCTCTCCCACAAGCAGACTGCCAAGGAGGCTTGGGACGCCATCGCCGCGGCACGCACCGGCAGCTACCGTGCTCGCAAGTCCACACTGCAGGCACTTCGCAAGGAGTGGGAGAACCTGGCCTTTAAGCCAGGTGAGGACGTTGATGACTTTGCTCTCCGTCTTAACACTCTGCTGCAGAAGATGGTGCAGTTCGGCGATGACGCCTACGACGAGGAGAGAGCTGTTGAGAAGCTCTTTCGCTACGTCCCCAAGAAGTACAAGTAGATGGCTCGCTCGATCGAGTCCCTGCTGGACCTCTCCACCATGACGATCGAGGAGGTGATAGGTCGCCTCAAGGTCGTCGACACCGACGAGCCACAGTCTTCGTCGGGGCCCATCACCACCGGCGGGAAGCTGCTCCTCACTCGGGAGCAGTGGGACGCTGGCCACAGTGACAGGAAGAAGGGGGAGCCTTCTTCCTCGACAGGCAGCCGCAAGCGCGGCAAGCCACGCAAGACGCGGAAGGATGGCCATGCCAAGGCACAAGGTGATGCCGGCAGAGGCGCCGCCGGCAAGCCCAAGCCGGCAAAGGACGACGCCTGCCACAACTGCGGAAAGCTTGGTCACTGGGCCAACGAGTGCCGACAGCCACGACGTGGCCAGACCCACTTCGCACAGGCGGGGGAGGAGGAGCGAGCTCTGTTCATGGCGCATGCCAGCATCGAGCTGTCTCCAGCGGCACCAACCGCAGCGGCTCTCCACCGCACCACTCTCCTCCACCTTGACAAGTCGAAAGCACACGCCCTTCTCGGCGATTGCTCCGGCAACGACAAGACTGGCGGGTGGTGCCTCGACACCAGCGCCACCCACCACATGACCGGTCGACGGGAGTTCTTCGCCGAGCTTGACTCCGACGTGCGAGGCTCCGTCAAGTTTGGGGATGCCTCCGCCGTGGAGATCAAGGGCGTCGGCTCCGTCATCTTTGCCGCCAAGACTGGAGAGTACCGGCTGCTCACCGGTGTCTACTACATTCCTGCGCTGAGGAACTCCATCATCAGCCTGGGACAGCTGGATGAGAACGGCTCCCGCGTGCTGATCGAGAGCGGAGTTCTGCGCATCTGGGATCGCCACCGTCGCCTGCTTGCCAAGGTAACCAGAGGCACAAATCGCCTCTATGTTCTTGATGTGCAGGTGGCACAACCCCTCTGTCTCGCTGCTCGTCGGGAGGACGAGGCGTGGCAGTGGCACGAGCGCTTCGGGCACCTTCACTTCGAGGCCCTGAAGCGGCTCAGTACCACGGAGATGGTGCGAGGCATGCCGTGCCTTGACCATGTGGAGCAGTTCTGCGACGTCTGCGTTTTGACGAAGCAGAGACGACTCTCCTTTCCCCAGCAGGCGAGCTTCAGAGCCAAGGAGAAGCTCGAGCTCGTGCACGGGGACTTGTGTGGCCCGGTGACACCAGCCACACCAGGAGGACGGCGCTACTTCCTGCTACTTGTCGATGACCTCTCTAGCTACATGTGGGTGGTGCTCCTCGGCAGCAAGGGAGAGGCAGCGGACGCCATCAAGCGCTCGCAAGTTGCTGCGGAGGCGGAGTGCGGCCGCAAGCTGCGCGTGCTGCGTACCGACACCGGCGGCGAATTCACAACGACTGAATTCGTTCGCGTCGTACTGCGCTGATGAAGGCATCCAGCGCCACTACTCCGCGCCTTACAGCCCGCAGCAGAACGGCGTCGTCGATCGGCGCAACCAGACGGTCGTGGGGATGACTCGAGCCCTCCTCAAGCAGAGAGAGGTGCCGACTGTCTTCTGGGAGAGGCGGTGCTGACGGCCGTCTACATCCTCAACCGCTCGCCTACTAAGGCCCTCGATGGCAGGACGCCGTACGAGGCCTGGCATGGGCGAAATCCGGTAGTCTCCCACCTGCGGGTCTTTGGCTGCCTCGCATTCGCCAAGGAGCTCGGCCACATCGGCAAGCTCGACGACAGGAGCACTCCGGGAGTGTTCATTGGCTACTCGGAGGGCTCGAAGGCCTACCATATCCTCGACCCCAAGACACAACGTGTGTGCATGTTGCGAGATGTTGTGTTCGACGAAGGGCGAGGATGGGCATGGGGTAAGGCGGTGTAGGACAGCTCAACTCCGAAGTATGACGACTTCATTGTCGAGTACGTCCACTTCGAGGCGGCCGGGGGAGTAGGCAGCTCTTCTTCAACAAGCTCGCCTACCTCGGTCCCCAAGTCTCCATCGACCCCGGTGGTTGCTGCGTCATCACGTACTCCAGCACCGGCAGTCACTCCTCTGGGCACGTCTACACCAGCTCATCTTTAGCACATCCCGGTGGAGTTCGCTTCCCCGCTCTCTCACGACGGGGAGCGCATCGACGCGTATCATGGCGGCGAGCCGTTGCGGTACCGTACGATGGAGAACCTTCTCGGCGACCAGCCGGTGCCGGGACAGGTGCCACGCGACCTGGAGGCGCAACTGCAGCTTGCGCGTGACGACGGCGAGCCTCAGTCCTTTGCAGAGGCAGAGAGAGACGCAACATGGCGCGCTGCCATGCAGTTGGAGATGGATGCGGTCGAGAAGTACCGCATCTGGCAGCTTGCTGACCTCCCTCGTGGTCACCGTGCGATCACCCTCAAATGGGTGTTCAAGCTGAAGAGGGATGCCGGCGCCATCGTCAAGCACAAGGCTCGCTTGGTGGCACGAGGCTTCTTGCAGCAGGAGGGGGTCGACTTCGACGACGCCTTCACTCCCATGGCACGGATGGAGTCCGTGCGACTCCTCCTTGCGCTCGCTGCCCAGGAGGGCTGGCGCGTCCATCACATGGATGTCAAGTCTGCCTTCCTCAATGACGACTTGAAGGAGGAGGTCTACGTGCAGCAGCCGCCGGGATTTGCGATTCCCGGCCAGGAGGGCAAGGTACTCCGCCTGCGCAAGGCTCTCTATGGCCTGCGGCAGGCACCACGGGCGTGGAATGCCAAGCTGGATTCCACGCTGAAGGCAATGGGTTTCGAGCAAAGCCCGCACGAGGCAGCCATCTACCGACGGGGGAGTGGAGGAAACACCCTGTTGGTGGGCGTCTATGTCGACGACTTGGTGATCACCGGCATCAAGGATGCAGAGGTGGCAGCGTTCAAGGAAGAGATGAAGGCCACCTTCCAGATGAGTGACCTGGGGCTCCTCTCCTTCTATCTGGGGATCGAGGTGCACCAGGACCACTCCGGGATCACGCTTCGGCAGACTGCCTACGCCAAGCGCATCATTGAGCTAGCTAAGCTCACTGGATGCAACCCAGCCCTCACTCCGATAGAGGAGAGGCTGAAATTGAGCCGCGACAGCACGACGGAGGAAGTGGACGCCACACAATACCGGCGTCTTGTGGGGAGCCTTCGCTACCTCGCCCACACACGGCCGGACTTGGCCTTCTCCGTCGGCTACGTTAGTCGTTTCATGGAGCGACCGACGACGGAGCACCTGCAGGCTGTGAAGAGGGTCATCCGCTACATTGCGGGGACTCTCGACCATGGCCTCCACTACCCTAGGTGTCCTGGGGCGGCGCACTTCGTCGGGTACAGCGACAGCGACCATGCCGACGACATCGACACCAGCAAGAGCACAAGCGGGATCCCCGTCTTCCTCGGCAAGTGCCTCGTAAGCTGGCAGTCGATCAAGCAGCAGGTGGTGGCCATGTCCAGTTGTGAGGCTGAGTACATAGCGGCCTCCACCGCTTGCACTCAGACGCTCTGGCTCGCTCGACTGCTTGGTGATCTCCTTGGTCGAGACACTAGACCAGTGCAGCTCTTGGTGGATAGCAAGTCTGCTCTGGCCTGGCAAAGAACCCCGTTTTTCATGAACGGAGCAAGCATATTCGGTTGAGGTATTACTTCATCTGAGACTGCTTGGAGGAAGGGAGCATCAAGGCAAGCTACGTCAACACCACGGATCAGCTCGCAGATCTGCTCACCAAGCCTCTTGGGAGGGTCAAGTTCCTCGAGCTCTGCTCCCAAATCGGGATGGCTCAGCCCTCCCGCAAGACGGCGTACAAGACTTAGGGGGAGAATGATGAATAAGTCATTGTATTCTGGTCTTCGTGGAGCTGCTGCAGCACACACATGTTCCTGTGGACTGCAGCACACACATGGTCCTTTGTGAAGGACAGGTGGTTAGGATAGGATAGCATCGCTGATCCTTGACTGCTTTTAGAGACATCAAGGACTGACAGTTAGCATCTCCTTTACTGCTTTTAGAGGCATCAAGGAATGACAGTTAGCATCTTTAGACTAGCATATTCTGACTGGCTAGTAGCTATAAATCTGTAGCACCGTACCCTTAGTATGGCATGGCATTGTGTGAGATGTGTGTGAAATAAACCAACAAAAATTGCCCTAACTCTTCTAGTGTCATCCTCTTCTTCACGAAAATGAGGCTAGAGATACTAACACAGGCCTAAGTCGCCGACACAGGCGGGGAAGGATCCAGAGCTGGACATGATGCCGGCCTGACCTTGGCCATGAATCTCGTTCGGCTCGCTTGCCGCTTGGAGCTCGATCTTGAGGGCGTAGGCCTAGCTGGGTGGTAATTTATAGATAGATTATGAAGAAAACAACAGGGAGTACATAGGACTTCAGGAGGAGCCGTGCATACGTTGGACACCTGTTTCCTTTGTAGTCGCTGGTTTCTATCTTGGGCTGTATTACACGGCGGCGCCGCATACTTTAGAATCCGTGCGGCGGCAGTTGGTCTAGTACTCCTAAACTCCTTGCATGCAGCTGACAGCTATGTAGCCCAAGGGAACATCGGAAAAGCGTGGATGAACCGCGCGGCACCTGCTCCGGGCAAATGGCAGGCTTTTATTGGTCATTGTGCTCTACGCGACCCACAAGGGAAACATGCATTTTTCTGATACATCTGAGAATACGTTACGAATGAGTTACCTCGTGTGGACCCGTAATTAATACCAGACATCATAACATGGAGAGAGAGAAATCGATGGAACCAGCCGCAGCGCCGCCCGGGTTCGTGCTGTCGGCGCTCGCGCCACGCGCCAAGGCCACCAAGCGCAACAACCTGGCGTCAGCGGTGACCAGCGCCGCCACGCGGGGCTTCGACGCGGCGCCATGGTGGTCGCCAAGCGCTGCACTAACGCCAACGCGGACGGCGCGCCGCCGCGCCGCGCTGCTCCTCTACCGCCTCGCCGCGCTACTCCTCTGCCGCGATGAAACATTTTTCCCGGGCGCCGCGCTGCTCTGTATCACATTCCGCGCTGCTTCGTACCACATCTTGACGGCGGCGGCGCGTGGTGTCCGGCACGATCTGATGAAATTGAGCTGCTGCAGGATCTAGTTTCCCGTTCTTCTTTTGCTTTCTCTTTTACTCCTATGTGGTTCGCTGAATTGTTTGCTACCTATGGAATATAGATCCTGTTGTGTTATTGGTTTTGCAAAGAGTTGTTTGGTCTCCTGCCGTGCTATTGGTTTTGCACACAGACTATGCACACATATTTAAGTAATTATTGATCTCTTGATGATTTTGCACACAGTTTCTCGCCCCATTTCATAAGCACCATCTGTGGATCATCGTCGGTGGCCCTCAAGGTGCAGGACATCACTGCTTAGGAGGCGTATGAGTGTATAAGCAATGCCTGCGCCTGCCGTAGCTGTCGAGGCTGTGGAAGGGCGCGTGCTGCCCGGGCTGGGCCTACGAGGGTCTGGTGTGCGCCGCTGGCTGAGCTGACCGTGTCCAAGGTGTGACAGCTGCTTGGGAGCGCTGCCGCCGTGGTGTGCCACGCCAGCGAGGCCAGCCTGCTCCCGTGCCTCGCCGCGCTGTTATCGCTGGCGGGCGAGCTGGAGAACATCGGGAGGCTCGTCGACGCCGGCGTGGTTGAGGCGGCGCTGTCCGCCTCCCATGGGGATGAGAAAGAGCAGCGGGACGGCTTCATGGGGCGGACGACGCCCACCTCGACGCAACCGGCGAGGACAGAGGCGTGGTACTGCTGTGCTCTCCAGATAGGCATGTGCGCTCGGCGCCGCCTCCCTGTGTTTTTCCTCCAACTCCGGCGGCGGCACAGCACAGGCGCGCGGCGTGTGTCCCTGTTCACTCTTGCTCAGGTGCCTCTCCGGCTGTCGCCGGCCACCGCCATGCTTCTTGCTTCCGCAGTCGCGCTCAAGTCTGGCGTGGTACAGTCGTACAGATAAATGAGACAACTGTTTGGGTAGGTGTCAGGACGCGTTTGGGCCCACGCATGTGCGAGGGACTGAATCTGTATTTGGTGCTGCTGGAAAGGAATACTACTGCTACGTACCAACTATCCTTTGCGCCCGCCACCTCTAGCCAATAGATTTTGGACATCTGCCCAGAGCAAATGCCGCCAGGTTCTATATATGCAGTCTCTTCACGGCCCC
The DNA here is from genome assembly GCF_019359855.2 of Lolium perenne. Classification (NCBI taxonomy): domain Eukaryota; kingdom Viridiplantae; phylum Streptophyta; class Magnoliopsida; order Poales; family Poaceae; genus Lolium; species Lolium perenne. Next base: position 190,387,890 of record NC_067246.2, on the reverse strand, counting down.
ACTGTAGTGGAGTGGTGCCACCTTTTGCATGTGTTCGCATGATTGCAAACATATGAACTACGTAGTAGTCGGAAGATTCAGTTGTTGCTAATTGCAATTTTAATTAGGTCCAGTCGCCAGAATACAATTACAACTTCAAAATAAGGCTAAATGACAGGTTCAATTATTACTACAGTTGACAGGTTAATTAGACCTACTTATTTTCCAGGTTATTTAGGCCTAGTTGCCAGATTAACCATTGGTCAGTTAATTAAGCTTAATTGACAGATTAGTTAAGTCTAATTTCCAGGTTAATCAAGCCTAATTTACCAGATTAACTGTTACCCCGATTAATTAAGCTAAATTAAGTGTACTTGCCAGGTTAATCATGCTTAATTGCCAGATTCAATTAGTACCATTTGAAATGTTTCTTTGGTACTCCATCTACGGATGGCTCCAATACATAGGAAAACAGGAAAAGGACTATCAAATTGTGTAGCTGCCAAATTCCACTGCGTGGCTACCAAAATTGGAATGCTTAATCTCTTGTCCTCCAATTTCTTTCTGGAGACGCATGCATCTAGAGAATACTCACAAAAAATTTCGCGTAAATGTCGGGAGAATCTCCAACGAAAATAATTAGTAGAACGAGGTGTAGTAGGCGAGGAAAAAATCTGGGTCGTTGGTGTTCTGCTCGCCGCACGCCCGCACCTCCTTTCTCACACTCACAGCGGCGACAAAGCCTCGTTGCTGCGTGCTCGGCCACACACAGCGGCCTCATGGATGTGCGCTCTGCGGCGGCCTCGCCGGCGTGCTCGTCGTCCCGGTCCTGCTTGCCGCTGCGTGCTCGTTCGCCTCCTCCTCGCCCTCGTCAGCGGTGGCCTGGCTCGCGCCCGTCGACGGCGGCCTGCCGGAGCACTCCCCGCGCGGATCGTTGTGCAAACGGAAGGAAATCATACCGACGAAACCAGGGAAACGGACGGGATGACGTACCACGGTCGTATTGACATTTATAAAATTTATAAAAGGATCTCTTTTTTTTTTTTTGCAAATTAAGGGCTTCATTGATTATGCAACAGGATTATAATCACTCGCGAGAGTGTCAGTGAGAAAGCCAGGGTTATAATTAATCCACAGGCACCTCCTTCTATCACTACTAGCTTGCTTAGCACCAGGGGCGGACCTACCATCCCTGTTGCCCGGGCGGCTGCCCGGGCTTCCGGCCGGTCGACAAGCCGTGTATTATACGTATTTGATACATATTTGACAATGTTTGACACTATTTAACACTGTTTGACACTGTTTGCCCAGGCTTTAAAATAATCTTGAGTCCGCTTATGCTTAGCACACAAATGAGCAGCATTATTTGCTTCCCGCCCAACAGCAAGAATGCTAAAGCTAGCAAAAGCCCTCGTAATGTCTCTGATCTCTTGGACAATAGCTCTCAGTTTTGACCTGTTTTGATCGTCAGCATTGCACAGATTAACAGCCATCAGGGAATCACTTTCAATCACCACATGCACATACCCTCTCTCCTGCGCCAATCTTGCGCATTCTCGGATAGCCAACGCCTCCATCGAGAGTGCACTTTCAGCATGGCCATACCATAAAGCTTGTCCCCTAACCAGATTGCCCTGGTGATCCCGTACTACCAATCCAATTCCTCCAGTCATCTCCTGTTCTTGAAAACTGGCATCGGTGTTAATTTTAATTACACCCTCAGCCGGTGGCTTCCAATGTTCTTTAGGCTTCAATACCTTCCTTGGTTTCTCTCGGCTTGAATGAGATAGATCAAGAGAAGTCTGCATTGCCCATCTAACCGAATCAGTAACCGATCGACCCCTTTCACCATGCTTCCTTGCATTCCTCTCTTGCCAAGCCGCCCAACACCCACATAAAATCATGGATGTTTGAGACTCAACCATCACCTTGCTATCAATCACATCCATGGCCCATGTGTTTGGATGAAACTGAGGCACCTTGACATTTGCCGTAATTTTAAGTTCACTCCAAAACAGCCTTGCCCATGTACATTCGAATAGTGCATGGAAAATTGACTCTTCTTGCTTTCCGCATGCTTCACAGAACCCGACTTTTTCTACATGTCTGAAATTTAGAACTTGTCTAGATGGTACAAAGCCTTTAATCACTCTCCACCAGAATGCACGCACCTTAGGTGGAACCGGCAGTTTCCAAAGTTTTTTCCAACAGGTTTTAGAGCCTGTGCTAGCCGGTTGAGTGGCTTGTTGTATAGACGACAACATTCTATATGCAGATCGTACAGAAAAAACTCCATTCTCTTCCTGTGTCCAACCCCACTCATCCTCGGCAAACCGGCCTAATGGAATTTGACAAACGGCACGTCTATCTGTCTCAATCAGATTTACCTCCAATTTCTCTTCAGACCAACACATTTGCTCGGTATCGATCAACTCGTCGACCCTTACCGCCTTAGCCTCTCTAGGCTTACACAAGGGACGGCCATTACTGTTTGTTGGTATCCAAGGATCATCGAAAATACGGATGGTGCTACCGTCGCCCACCCTTTTAATTAGTCCTTTTTGTAAGGCTTCTCTACCATGCAAAATAGCCCGCCACACATGTAAAGAATTCTTCTTCTTTGTAGCTGATAAGAAATCCGATCCATGGTAATATTTCCCTCGCAAAACTTTGGCACACAACGAATCTGGTTTTGTCATAAGGCGCCACCCTTGCTTAGCTAGCATGGCCTGGTTGAACAACTGGAAATCTCTAAAGCCCATTCCTCCTGCAGCTTTTGGAATAGCTATGTCCGACCATGTCTTCCAATGTATCTTCTGTTTGTGCTCATCTCCTCCCCACCAGAACCTAGCCACTATACTTGTGATCCTTTTGCACATCTTCTTTGACAACCGAAAGATCTCTAGATTTGCACCTTTATACGTACGTGCAGAACGAGACAGGGGCGACGATCCATGGAGACGGACGCCTCCGAGATTGAGCGCCTGCCGGATGAGCTCCTCGCGGCAGTGATCTCCCTCACGTCGCCTACCGACGCCTGCCGCGCGGCCGCCGTCTCTCGGGCCTTCCTCGCTGCCGCCGACTCCGACGCCGTCTGGTCCCGCTTCCTGCCCCGGGTCCTCCCGGTATTCGCCCAAGGGGAGCTTCCCTGCGCGCCGCCCTCCAAGAAGGCGCTCTTCCAACGCCTCACCGACGAACCGGCCCTCCTCCCATGCAAACTGGTGGTACGTACGTACAGATGCCCATATCTCTTCCATCACCTAATTCCGTCCGCTTCTTTTTGCTAGATCAGATCAGAAATTCAGAATCGGCTAACTGATCGATCTACATCTTCTTGGTGCAGAGCATGCGTCTAGACAGGGCTACGGGCGCCAAGTGCTACACGCTCTCAGCAAGAGCCCTGCATATTTCGTGGGGCGACAATCCGAACTACTGGGCATGGATCAACCTCGGTTGTGATGAGATCAAAACAAACAAAAGGTGAGAGAGTCTTCTCAACTCGCGTTTTGGGTGATTTAAAGTAGTGATCACTTGGATTTCATGGTGTTCCACCAAATTGTTTCTCCTAGATGTATATGTTATATCCTCTTCCTCTACTTCTATGGCAGCTTCAAGGAAGCAGCTAAACTCCGGGGGATTTGGTGGCTGGAAATCCGTGGCAAGATTCACAGCATGCTCCTGTCCCAAAACTCAGCATATGCTGCTTACATGGTGTTCAAGCTAGCAGACGACAGATACAAGAAGTCATATTTCCCGTTTCAGGAGGCATCGATAAGCGTTGGAGGGAGCGAATCAACACGGCAAACTTGCCTCCAAGGATACATGAAGGTTGGGGATGACGAAGTGCATCGTGAATGCCTATTGGTAGCAAGTACTAGGCATTATGCATTACTTCATCCGCATCATAGTGCAGTACCTCTCACAGATGACATTGTGCTCCCTCGGAAAAGGGCCGACGGCTGGATGGAGGTGGAGCTAGGCGAGTTTTACAATGAGGAAGGTGACGGCGAGGTGTCCACCAGCCTAATGGAGACGAAAGGAGGAGTTTGGAAGGATGGTCTTGTTGTGTGGGGCATCGAAATTAGAGCTAAGCAATGATGCCGGTGAGCTTGTAGAATTAAGAATCATGGTACATTTTTATCTACAAAAAACAATGTCAATACTATAAATCTGTTGAGAATTAGTTGCTGAAAAGATGGATGCTGTTTTGAGTTGCGCACATAAAACATTTCTTTACATCGATCAAGTTCTTTTTTGTTGCAAAGTGGCTGAATGTTGCTACTCTCTGACCTCTAAAACAGTTGCTATGTGTTTGGGGATAATGGGGGACTTAATTTTCTTGACATGCATTAGGATAATACAAATGTAGGAACATGATATGAACAGTATCCAAATCGCCTCCAATCCTCGTATGCAAGGGATATTCAAAAATATAATTAGTTTCAAATCTTCTGATTACTTTGATGTAAGACTGGCCGATCATTCAATCAAATCTTATGTGAGTTCAGTATCAGCACACCCGATAACACTTTGGGGCTTGAACAAAGTCTCGCCAGATCACATTACCGAAAACACGGACTGGAAGTGCACACAAACTTTTGAGGCCGTACAGTATTGTCTTTAGTGGCTTGCTGTATTTAACCCAAAGGACACGAACTGTTTTGTTGTTGCTTCAGATGATTTCACAATAAAGGTTTAAGTATTTCTTTTCTTTTACAGAAACCCAAATTTGATGAAGCTGAGCCTAGCTACTTATGACAATGATTGCGAATGCTTGTTGATTAGGTGTCGTACCTTAATTCTGCTACATCTGACTACACACTCTTTGGACATTCTGACAAAATAAAATGCTTGGAATTCTTTAAACGTAATTATCAACACTATTTGATCACTGGATCTAATGATTGTACTGCCAAGGTATATACATCATTTTCATTCATAGATAAACTGTTTTAGTAACCACACCATTTGTAATAATGCACTACTTTCTTAGAAAATAATGCATGGTTTATGTTCGTGTAATCAGATATGGGACTTGCAGAGAAAAACATGAGTTCATACATTGAGAGCATTCATGTCTCCTATGCCCTGTCCACTCTGCCGTTTCCCTCGGAGATCTTCCATATCTAATTTTATTTTCATAAGATGGCATTATTCATATCTGGAACTCAAGAAATTCTAGGTAACTACTCACCAGACTGTATCATCAGTTCATCACAGGTTTGCATTCCGACCAATGTCACCTCTAGTTGCAATTGCTTCGCCCGCACTCCCCATTCCATGCCAGCTGGTCGTAGACATATTATGCAATTATTTTTGTAGCCATGCACACCTATATGTATATATACTAGTAGTTGGGCCGCCTCTTGGGGCGGCTCCTAACTGGTTAGATGCGTCCCAATTGTTCCACCCAACATCCATCTAAAGAAAACAACATCGCTCTTCGACACATTCTGCGATGTAAGATAATTTAAAGAAAATTGCCAAATTTAGGTTAGATTGTACTCCCTCCGGTCGGATTTAATCGACGCGGAGGGAGACCTATCCATGCATATATTAGGGAGGGATGGTGTCGATTAATTAAGTCCAGAGGTAGTATTTCCTAACTATTTTGGCATCGATGCCTCATCACTTCACCAGGCAGCCAGGTCGCACAACATTACTACACAAGAATCAGATACTGAACTAAATGAATCACTACTCTACGTATACAATAATAAATACAACTTGAAACAAATGCTAATGCTAACAGAAAACGCGGAAAAAGAAGGTAATCTGCTGCACACCCAAACATGCTGAGCAGAACCATTTCAGTGATATTCTGATGTGAGCTACAAGGGAAAGAAGTACAAGGGGGCCATCCAAAGTTGGTTCAGCTCTAGCTTCATTGTTCGAAAACCGAACTTCCGAACGCCTGAATCATTCTAAGGTAATATCTCACTCCCATCTAGAGTGTCTCAGGCCTCCTTATGTTCATATTTGTTTCTCAGGTACCACTGTTTTCATCCTAGCTGTTCTCGCAGCCTTACTGTGGAATGTAGTTTTGCTCAGGCTGTGCATATCTGTGAAGAACAAAGATGACGAAAGGTCCTGACATAAGACAAGAGATGCTGCAGTCAGCGCTGCCTATGGTACCCATGATTCATGAACCTAGTGCAGTAAATGGAAAAAAAAACTTAAATCGTAAAGAATAGTTTGGTATTCTTACCAGTTCATATATTTCCAAGCTTATTGTGTACTCCCTCCTTTCCAAATTAGTGGACTCAGATTTATCTAGACTCGCATTTATCTAGAGGCGTTTTAGTGTGTAGATGGATGCGAATCTAGACGAATCTTCGGTAACTAATGTGGACTGGAGGAAGTATTAAGTACCAACATTGTAAGATGGATGGGCTAATGCAGTTTGACTGTCTACTTGCGAAGTATGATATATGTACAAGACCTAGAGCAGTATTCACGCTAGAGGAGCTAGGATCACGACACTGATCACGGATCAGATACGGTCACAAGGTGCAAGAGAAAAGCATGAGTTAACTTACTTGGGAAAGGAGACAAATATGAGAGTGATGTTTGTCTTGGGCACAACGGGTTCACAAAGAATCTGAAGGGAGAGCTCCAACTCAAATGATGTGAAATACTAATGAGATAAATCATATAGCCACATTCTTATATTTTTCCAACTGCACATTATCTTTTTTACAAACCACACGGAACAAATTGATCCAGGACCAGAAAGATTTGTGTCGTCCTTTTGATAACCTGAAATACATTTCAATGTGAATTAACAAAGCATTTGTCACTCGTTTGCAAGCACAAAATCTTCCCCTGATGCACAACAACATGACATAACAGGCATATCACCCTCGCTGATATTAGTTTGGGAAATTCAAGGAGGCATAATAATAAAACTAAGGATGGCAATGGAGCGGGTTTGGACGGATATGCCAAAACCAGATCCATGCCCAAATCCACCAACCTCGCTCTGCCCCGCCCACGAAACTATCCATGGGCATGGTTGTCGCTCCAAATCCAAATCCACCGGATATCCAGATATCCATGGATATCCATGTGTTTACGCACTATGTACATGAACATAACATATTAGAGCGTAACAACACCACTTTATTAGCATTTCGACAATATTTCTGTAACATTTCAGCAATAATTATGTGGGCGATGAATAGGAAGAAGAGGAAGGGAGATGGGATGAGAGCAAGCCCACTGCCCGCCGGTCCGTCTCCTAGGCGGAGCAGAGCCGGAGTGGCGGAGAGGTGGAAGGGGGGACCGCCGACCAAGCCCTCCCTCAGAGGGGGAGGCCATGAATGTAGTGGTAATCGGGGGTTACGTGACTTAGCGGGCCTTTGGTGATTTTGGCCTCAAGAGAATGGCAGCTAAGCCTAGGTAAAATCCTATGTCTCACTGACATGTGGGACCCTCATGTCAGCTGTATATCTATTGGATATCCATGGGGCAAAACCTATATCCATGCTGTAAGGGTATATTGCCCCTATGTGTGGTTTTGGTAATTAATGACAACCCATATGGACTAATATTTTCATTGAGTTTATATGAAGGAATATTCCATAGGTACTACTTGTATTCCGTGTGTCGGATTCAAGTATGGAAGCCATGAAGATAAAGATACACCTTGTGTATTGGCATCAAGATCATCGATTTAAAGATACATATGTGATATGATCAAAAAGAAGAAATGAAGAAGGAGTTCTTATGTGGAACTCAATATTAGCCATACTCTATCTTATGTGATAAGCAATGGATGATCAAGATCTTGAGAGGTTGATTCCAAGTGAAGAATTATTTATACATCTCAAGATAGTACGATAGAGTATGAGAAGATACAAGGTTGAGTCGTGCAAGTTCAAGATGAGCATCTCAAGTGGATCACATACTTGAAGCTTGCCGTCCATGTGGTGATAATGGACATGTGAAGATGTGCATCAATGGAGCTTTCCCATCATGGTGTATGGGGGAGCATTTGTGAGTCTTCACGAAGCAACGATGATCAAGTTGAGGCATTCCAGCTTGTGTGGAGCTTGAAGAGCTATCATCAAGATCAAGCGGGATGCGCAAGGCAAAGGTATGGCTTTGCTAGGTTTCCCTTTTACCGGTCTCAAGGTGGTTGATGGGAGACCGGATTATAGGATAGATAGCCGCACTATTAAGAGGGGTTTTCGGTTGGGTAACTTGATCACATCGTCTTATGGAGCTCAATCCTTTGCATACTTTTCATATCCCTATTGCTTCTTGGTGTTTCTCTGTGTGAGGTTCTTGATCTTGTTGCTAGCTTTACAACAAGCCCAAGTTCATCGAAAACGGAATCCGCATGCATCTTCTATTGCGTTTTCGAGGTTGGGTGATTTTACCAGTTATTCATGATCTTCCAAATAAAATTGGTTTCATTCGAATCGGAGTTCGGGAGCATTTGTTATTAAAGAAAAGGAGAAAGCAAAAAAAAAGAGAAAAAAAGGGGGGAAGGGGCCAGCAGGCCGACCGGCCCAGCCGCCGGCCCACCCGGTCCGCACCGGCCATGGCGCTGATGCCAGCCGGGCCCCTTACTGAGGCGGCCCCGGTCTGGTCCGGCCCAGTCCGGTTGCCACCGGCCTGCCTGACCTGCGCCCCGGCCCGACCGGCCGCCTCCCTACTTGGCCGCCTCCCCGCGCGGCTGCTCTCCCTCGCGGCCCGCTCGCTCGACGCGGCCTGTGCGCCCCCGTGCGGTCGCTCGCCCCTGCTGGGCCGCCTTCCCCAGCCCATTCGCTCCCACATCGCAGCCTGCTCCCCGCCGGTCGGTGCCCCGGCCCAGCCGGACTGCTGGCCGGCCTCCCCAGCCCATAATCCGGTCGGCCGGCCTGTGCATCGGCTGGGCTGTTTTTCTGCGCGATTTTAAGTGTTGTTTCCCCCCAACGGTTATTTTCTCTCCCCTACTATAAATAGCCTTCTTCCACCTTGAGTTGAGGTAGTTCTTCCCCTTTCTTCACCTCCATTGTTGCTCTTGGAAGAACTTGCTTCCCCTCTTGATTCCCCCCATGATTCTTGCCCATTCTTGACGATTTGAGAGAGGAGATCTAGATCTACAATCCCCACCAATCAATTTCTCCTCTAAGTGAGGGGAACCCTTTGGATCTAGATCTTGGAGTCTTTTGTTGACTTTCCCCGTTGTTCTTCCTCTCCAATCTCATCTTAGCATTTGTTGCTTGGGTGAGATTTGAGTGTGAAGGACTTGAACACCTCTAGTGTTCTTGCTTTGCATCATTGCATAGTGTTGAGCTCTCCACCACGATTAGTTCGAGTGAGAGACCGTGAGCTTGTTACTCTTGGAGGGAGACCTCCTAGTTGGCTTGGCGGTTGGTGCTCCGGTGATCTCTTCAAGAAGATTGTGAAGAGGCCCGGGCTTCTCCTTCGTGGAGCTTGTGAAGTGGTTGTGGAGCTTGCCATCTCCGGAGCGGAGGAAAAGCTAACCATAAGGATAGGGTCATTATCCTTCGTGGGTGTGGTTTGGAGAATAGGGTGAGCCTTCGTGGCGCGGGGAATCCTTCGTGGACCTCCACTCATCCAAACGTGACGTACCTTCTTGCAAAGGAAGGGAAAACGGGAATACATCCTCGTCTCCGCGTGCCTCGGTTATTTCTATACCCGAGCTCTCTTTCCTTGTGATAGCCACGTGCTTGAAGTACATATATCTTGCTATCACTTGTGCTACATATATCTTGTGCCTATCTTGCTTAGCTCTAGTTGCTATTGTTACACTTAGTTGAGCTTAGCATATTTAGGGTTTGTGATTGTAAACTAAACGTTAGTTTAATTCCGCATTCTTACAAGACAAATTCGCAGGAGTTTTTAATTTCCTATTCACCCCCCCTCTAGGCGACATCTCGATCTTTCAATTGGTATCAGAGCAAGGTCTCTCCTTGTTTAAGGCTTCACCGCCTTGAGAGTAAAGATGTCGGCTAATAATATAATGCACAATGACACAATTATCTTTGATGGCACAAATTATCTTTTATGGAGAAATTGCTTGCTTTATAACCTTCGGACCTTGTGTCCAAATATAGAGCAATTTCTAGATGTAGGTTTTTCTCCTCCGATGGATCCTCAAAATCTATCTTTATAGGATGAGAAAAACTTACATCTTGAAGCTCAAGTATCTAATGAGCTTGTATTCTCCTTGAGACCAGATTTTCATAGGTTCTTGATATATATAAAGCGAAAATCGTCTCATGAGATGTGGATCAAGCTTAAGAAAATGTTTGGTGGATCCACTTCTCATTTGGTCGGTGGTGACTCTGAGGAGCTCTCTTCCCCTTCACATCATGAAGAGCTCCAAGTTGCTTCCACCTCCGGCCGTGATGAGTTCTCATCTTCTTCCACTTCACCAAAGTGTAGCAAGACACGAGGTAATAATATGGTGAGTGGTGAGGAAAATTGTAATGTTGATATTGTGCTCAATAGTGATGATTCTTCATCTCTATCCCATTGCAATGCTTCCTCTTTGGACTTAAACACATCTAGCATTGAAAATAATCTACATGCTTGTGTTGATAGTCCTTGCATATCATGTGTAAATTTCTTACATAGATCTCATGATGATATGCTTACCTTGTCTTGTTCCCATAATCAAAATGTTTCTATTCCCTCTAGTTGGTTGTTGACTAACAATGTAGAGTAAACCGAACACTCTATGGATCAAGACACGATTTCAAATGAGGATTCAAGAATATCTTCATCTTCATTCTCCAGTATACACATGTGCCTTATGACAAAAGGATCAAAGGTATCTCCTACTTTGACTCCTAACACATCCTCTAACGATGAGAGTGATGATGATGATAATGATGAAGAATATAATACCTTGTTGCATGATATGGCAATTGTATATGCTTCTGTTCATGGTAATAAAGAAGCTCGTGCTAATCTCGAACACTCTATGGAAACCTTGAATAAATACAGGGAAACCATAGTGGAGTTGGAGTCCCACGTTGAAAATGGGAAAATGAGATTCACTCTCCTCAAGCATGAGCTAAAAGATGAGAAGCATACTAATTTTATGCTTACACAAAAAAATTGAATCCTATATGCATGAAAATGAGAAAACTATTGTTGATGCTTGTGCTACTAACTCTACTTCTTGTGAAGTATCTATCTTAAAAGAGAATGTTGAGCTAAGGGCTCAACTTGAGTTGCTAACTAGCAATTATAGGGAATTGGAAGAAAGTCATAAAAAGCTCTCGGGCTCTCATGATGATCTTGTAATTTACTATGATGGGCTAAAGTTAGCTCATGAGGCAAGTATCACTAAGGTAACATCTTGTGAGCCTCATATGGATGTTAACACAACCTCTACTCAAAATGCTATATTGCCATGTGCTAGTCCTTGTAATCCATCTAGTTAAACTAGTGACACACCTTGTGTTGGATTACTTGCTTTGCCTTGTTGCTCTAACAATGAAGCTTCTACTCCCTCTAGTACTTGTATTTCTACTAACCATGTATAGGAAATCAAAGAGCTCGAGGCCCAAGTCCTTTCTTTGAAAAAAGACTTGGAAAAGCGTTATGAAGGAAAATCCGCACTGGACAAGATGCTAAGTGTGCAACAATCCCCCAATGACAAGAGTGGACTTGGATTCAACTCCATTAACAAGTCCAAGAGCAAGAGCAACAAGAAGAAGGGCCAAGACAAAGTCAAGGATCCGACCAAGTTGGTTTGCTTCAAGTGCAAGGTTGAAGGGCATCATGTTAGATCATGTCCATTGAAGAAGAAGAAGCACTTGAGTGAGAAACAACAAGGGAAACGGCCACAAGGTCAAGGTCAAGCTCATGCTCGACCTCAAGTTGAAGATAGGCCACTTCCCAAGAAGAATCAAGATATTGTTCCCCAAGAGAAGAAATCAATAAAGAAGAGAAAGGGGAACACTTGCTACTTATGCCGTGAGAAGGGGCACTTTGCTTCTTCATGTTTAAGTGGTACCTTATCCAACCCTATCATTGTTGATGATGATTATTCTCTTAGTAAGGATAAGGATGGCAATGTGTTTGCCAAGTTTGTTGGAACTCAAAGTGGTTTCAAGAAAAGAACCATTTGGGTCGCCAAGCCTATTGTGACAAACCTCTTAGGACCCAACTTAGTTGGGGACCAACAATTTCAAACTTGATCCATAGGTGCATGTGGAGGTCATTGGAGACTTGGCTACTTCATGAAGAATTAAGGGATCTTCATATATTATATTTTGACCAAGCCAAGTTGTATGGATCATCATCTATATCTTATATCCAATGTTCCTCCTTGCGGTAACTTATACTTCAACTCTTCATATTTATTGTAAGTTACTTGCCCCTTTGCATGTTTGGTTTTGTATCAAATATGTGTTTGTATGTGTTGAGTCCTACTTGCCTATCTTGTGTATTCAAGTATGTTTGTTTGACTCATCATATATTTGTGTATTGTTTTGAGCCTAATGCATCTTGATGATATCTTATTTGGCTCTCTTCGAGTGATTAATGGAACATCCCATTTTGGGGGAGTGATATGCATTGTGCATCTCTCTTTCTTTAAAATGTGTGTACATGGGTACCACCACTTAGTATTGATATTGCAAGATTATCTAGTCACTATGTGGTGTGTCCTACTCATGAGAAATTGATTTTCTAATGTCCATTAATCATCTCTAGTCGAATTTTAGTTGCCTCTTGTTTAGAAGAAATGTTTTATCACATCATGGGGGAGTAATATGTCATGTACATATCACAAGCCTAGAAAATGTGAACATATGAGGTTATGCCACTTAGAGTTGATACACGTAATTATCTTGATCCTAGGTGGCATGTTTGCTCAAACAAGCTCCCCTTGTATTAAAAAGCTTTTATTGCTCATCTTATGGTTCTTGTTTGAGTAAGAAATTCTTGGTACGGTTTTCCTCAAATATATATCTCTATATCTTATTTGGGACACCGTTTGCTTCAAGTTATTCCAATCATTACCGTGCGCGATTGTTTGACTAATTGAAACTATCAAGAATCTTCGTTTGTGCATAGTGATTAATTCTGTATACTTATCCTATGCCTTTTATTGTGAAGTTGATCCTTACTATCCTTCTTGAAATATACCACCGGAAGTTGATTCCAATATTCTCATTGTTTTTGACAATTGACAACCTTGTATGTGGTTGAATTTATGGATCATCCTCACCTTGGATTGCTTCTTATTTCCTTATTTTATTTTCAAGAAATCTTTGTTGCTCCCATGTGTCGTCCTTGTCCCTTTGAAAAATCTTTTGATAAATTATGTTGATTCATATCAAGTATTTGTTTTGGAAGACAAACCTTTTCCTTACGGTACATTGTGCCATTGTGAAAAGTGTAGAGGGTTTGGTTTATTTTTTCGAACCATGCTCTTTTGGGAGTTTTGCTATCTCATTCCTTCTTACATGTTTTATTATCTTGAATGAGATAAATCCTTGAGCATGTTTGCTTTATTTCATCCTTTATGCTCAATGGTTTCTTCTTAGTTCATTTGTTGAACTTTGTTGAACAAATCTTTTGTGATTTGTGTCTTTGATATAATTTGGACAACAAATTTGTTTGGTCACACCTTTATGCCTTATTCAATTCATTTGGTGTTTTGTCCAAAGTATATCTTTCTTGGATCTTTAAAAGTTTTTGTGCATGCTTATATGTAATTTGTTTATACTTGTACCATGCTTGCTTTCCTTGATCCATTATATAGGGTATACTCCATCAAATCCTAAACGGCTAAGATGTGCATGAAGTTCAAATTTCATCTATAAATATGCACATATTTATATGGAGTGTGTCCTATGTATTGTGGTTATTCTAACCATTTTGGACCCAATAAGTTTGGGGACCAAGATGTACTTGAATGTTGTTTTAGGTACATTGGAGATGCAATGGAGGCTTGTCTCATCTATAAGGAAGGTGTTGTCACCATATGATAATTGGAGTCAAGCTAGGATGATCAATGAACTCTTATCTACTACATCATGCCATTGCTATCTCGGTAACAAGTATCTTATTCATGCATTCTCTTATAGCATCCAACCTCTTGTAGGTTGCATCTTGGCATGAAATTATTTATTTCGAAAATATTGCGGTTCTTGAAAAATCCTTTTTAAAGAAAACTTCTTATTGAACATTTGAGTAATTTGAGAAGATGCATATGATAGGAATATATACATATATCATATTTATGATTCACCTATCACAAATATGCCCTCTAGCAATTTATTGCATATCAATTCCTCAAAGAGCTCTTGTGTGCAATATTGATGAAATTGTGAAATAAATCCGTATTTGTGATACTTGTTGCCTTTCTCAAAACATTCCAACTAGCTTTACTTCCCTTATTGTTAGTTGTGATGTTTTTGAGATTTTTGGTTGAAGCTCATGCATATACCATAAGTGAAAATTGGAGCCATAGGCTATATATGCTTCTTAAGCAAACATCCTTTGGTATATTTTATGACTTCATCTTGGATATCTTGTCTTACTTATTTTGTAAACCTCTTGTGTGTGCATGTTTCTTTATGGATCACTTTGTCCACTTTAGAAACTTATATACATAGGAGCGTTAATCCATCACCTTGATATCCTTGTTCTTTACCAACCATCTTTTACCCTTTTGTTTTTAGTGGTGTTGGTAAAGAAGATTTATGAGTGCTTGGTTTACTTGTTTTTCTTCATGCACTCATATCTCGTAATTGTTGGACTCAAGTTATTCTTGATAAGCATATTATCTTTATCTTGGTTGTGTTCTAAATGATATAGAGGGAGTGAGGATTCCATGTTTATGCATATTGTATTCAAATGCAAACATTATAAATTATGCACGAACCTTGGGGAGCTTCCTTATTTTTAGAGCACTATATCTCTCTTATCATGATATCTTTGTTTGTCCAATTGGTTCTTTGATTGCTTGCTTTATTTGTTAAAGCTTCCTTGACCATGTTATCCGTGTGCAATCTTTGATCCTCAATATAGTTTGACTTCCTTCAAGTATTCATCATTGGATATGTGCATTTGATTCCACTCAAATTATGAGAAGTGCACACCTTGGGGAGGAACTCACATTATATTGGCTTTCTAAAATTTTCACCCATTTTGGCACTCGATGCCAATGGGGGAGAAGTTTAGAGGGTTTAAGGGAATGGTTTTATAACTTAAGTTTGGTTTGTGCTTAAGTGTTTTCCCTCTCATGCATTCCATATTTATATGTCTTGCATGGTTGTATATATATAGTGGAAATTGTCCCAAAGGTTAATCTTGACAATGTATGCAATGAATTCATGTTCATCACACGTGCATACATTGTGGGGGAGTTGCTCTATATATATTGGCTCTACTCACATCCCTTCCATTAGTTGTAGTTGTGTGAGTAGAGTTGGTTTTGATATGGGATAGTAGCTTTGTGTTACTTGACCATATCAAATACAACCTCTTGTATACAACTTATTCTCGGATAAGTTGCGTACTTGTCTCTAATATTCATTATATAAACCCTCTTATTGTGGTTGTCATCAATTACCAAAATGGGGAGATTGTAAGGGTATATTGCCCCTATGTGTGGTTTTGGTAATTAATGACAACCCCTATGGACTAATATTTTCATTGAGTTTATATGAAGGAATATTCCATAGGTACTACTTGTATTCCGTGTGTCGGATTCAAGTATGGATGCCATGAAGATAAAGATACACCTTGTGTATTGGCATCAAGATCATCGATTTAAAGATACATATGTGATATGATCAAGAAGAAGAAATGAAGATGGAGTTCTTATGTGGAACTCAATATTAGCCATACTCTATCTTATGTGATAAGCAATGGATTATCAAGATCTTGAGAGCTTGATTCCAAGTGAAGAATTATTTATACATCTCAAGATAGTATGATAGAGTATCAGAAGATACAAGGTTGAGTCGTGCAAGTTCAAGATGAGCATCTCAAGTGGATCACATACTTGAAGCTTGCCGTCCATGTGGTGATAATGGACATGTGAAGATGTGCATCAATGGAGCTTTCCCATCATGGTGTATGGGGGAGCATTTGTGAGTCTTCACGAAGCAACGATGATCAAGTTGAGGCATTCCGGCTTGTGTGGAGCTTGAAGAGCTATCATCAAGATCAAGCGGGATGCGCAAGGCAAAGGTATGGCTTTGCTAGGTTTCCCTTTTACCGGTCTCAAGGTGGTTGATGGGAGACCGGATTATAGGATAGATAGCCGCACTATTAAGAGGGGCTTTCGGTTGGGTAACTTGATCACATCGTCTTAGGGAGCTCAATCCTTTGCATACTTTGCATATCCCTATTGCTTATTGGTGTTTCTCCGTGTGAGGTTCTTGAGCTTGTTGCTAGCTTTACAACAAGCCCAAGTTCATCGAAAACGGAATCCGCATGCATCTTCTATTGCGTTTTCGAGGTTGGGTGATTTTACCAGTTATTCATGATATAAGGTTCTACCTTTTATATTCATGATAAAATCCCCTCCTACAGATTCTTGTGTTTTCACTTTCTATTGGATAGCATTTGTTGTTATCTTCCAAACAAAATTGGTTTCATTCGAATCGGAGTTTGGGAGCATTTGTTATTAAAGAAAATGAGAAAGCAAAAAAAAAGAGAAAAAAGGGGGAAGGGGCCAGCCGGCCGACCGGCCCAGCCGCCGGCCCACCCGGTCCGCACCAGCCATGGCGCTGATGCCAGCCGGGCCCCTTACTGAGGCGGCCCCGGTCTGGTCCGGCCCAGGGTCCGGTTGCCACCGGCCTGCCTGGCCTGCGCCCCATGATACGTCCAATTTGCATCACTATTTTATATCATAATTTGCTGTTATTCATTGATATATTTCATATTTGGAAATGATACTTATGTTATTTCATCTATTTTGCATGTTTCATGATTATTGGAGGATCGCGCACCGGAGCCAGGATTCTGCTGGAAAAAGCACCGTCAGAATGCAATATTTCGGGAGATCAACAGTTGACGGAAATTATATGAAAAATCCTATTTTTCCAGATGACGAAGGGAGCCAGAAGGGGGAGCCGAGGGGACCCGAGGTGGGCCCACCTCATAGGCCGGCGCGGCCCAAGGCCTGGCCGCGCCGCCCTGTGAGGAGGGGGCCCACAGCCCTCTCTCGCCTCCTTTTCTTCGCGTACGTCTTCATCCCGAAAACCTAAGCTCCAGAGGGTACATCGCGAAGAGCCACAGCCGCCTCTGCGGGGCGGAGAACACCAGAGAGAAAAGAGCTCTCCGGCGGGCAGGAATCCGCCGGGGAAATTCCCTCCCAGAGGGGGAAATCGACGCCATCGTCACCGTCATCGAGCTGGACATCATCTTCATCACCATCGCCATCATCTCCATCATCATCACCGCCATCTCCACCGCTACACCTCGTCACCGCTGTAACAATTCGGGTTGGATCTTGATTGTTTGATAGGGGAAACTCTCCCGGTGTTGATTTCTACTTGTTATTGATGCTATTGAGTGAAACCATTGAACCAAGGTTTATGTTCAGATTGTTATTCATCATCATATCACCTCTGATCATGTTCCATATGATGTCTCGTGAGTAGTTCGTTTAGTTCTTGAGGACATGGGTGAAGTCTAAATGTTAGTAGTGAATTATGGTTGAGTAATATTCAATGTTATGATATTTAAGTTGTGGTGTTATTCTGCTAGTGGTGTCGTGTGAACATCGACTACACGACACTTCACCTTTATGGGCATAGGGGAATGCATCTTGTACTCGTTTGCCAATTGCGGGGTTGCCGGAGTGACAGAAACCTCAGCCCCCGTTGGTATATCGATGCAGGAGGGATAGCAGGATCTCAGAGTTTAAGGCTGTGGTTAGATTTATCTTAATTACTTTCTTGTAGTTGCGGATGCTTGCAAGGGGTATAATCACAAGTATGTATTAGTCCTAGGAAGGGCGGTACATTAGCATAGGTTCACCCACACAACACTTATCAAAACAATGAAGATTAATTAGCCGTATGTAGCGAAAGCACTAGACTAAAATCCCGTGTGTCCTCGAGAACGTTTGGTCATTATAAGTAAACAAACCGGCTTGTCCTTTGTGCAAAAAAGGATTGGGCCACTCGCTGCAATTATTACTCTCGCACTTTACTTACTCGTACTTTATTCATCTGTTACATCAGAACCCCCTGAATACTTGTCTTTGAGCATTTACAGTGAATCCTTCATCGAAACTGCTTGTCAACACCTTCTGCTCCTCGTTGGGATCGACATTCTTACTTATCGAAGATACTACGATACACCCCCTATACTTGTGGGTCATCAAGACTATTTTCTGGCGCCGTTGCCGGGGAGTGAAGCGCTATTGGTAAGTGGAATTGGTAAGGGAAATTTCTACTGTTTGTGCTGATTTTATTTCTGCCTGCTGCTATAATTCATTATGGAGAGATCTTCTCTTGAGTGTTTATTTGGGAAATCTACTACTACTGCAAAGGTAGTGGATGAGGCGCCAGGTAAGGAAGAAATACCATACAAAATACCTATGAAAATTATTGAACGTGTAGTGGGTAACCGTTATACAGGGGATGGAACTGTCCACCCTGGAGATCATTTACTGTTCTTACATGAATTATGCGGTTTATTCAAGTGTGCAGGTATTGCTATGGATGAAGTGAGGAAGAAACTATTCTCTATATCGCTGTCTGGTAAAGGGGTGCATTGGTATAAATTACTGGATAATGGGGATTCTCTTGAATGGAATGATATTGTGCCCCGGTTTTATTCTAAGTTCTATCCTCCAAGTGAGATTCACAAAGATCGGAATCGCATATATAATTTTTGGCCTCATGAAGGAGAGAGTATTGCCCAAGCGTGGGGGAGATTGAAGTCTTTAATGCTCAAATGCCCCATTCATGAGCTTCCTGGTAATATTATTATTGATAATTTCTATGCAAGACTTTCTTTTCAAGACAAGACCTTGCTGGATACTTCTTGTTCTGGATCATTTACACGCAACAAGGAAGAGTTTAAAAGGGACCTTCTTAATCGGATCCAAGAAAATACTGAAGGATGGGAGAACGACAAGGATAGAGAATCAGGTATAAATTATGATTATAAATGCATTGAAGCTTTTATGGATACTGATAAATTTCGTAATATGAGTGCTACTTATGGTCTTGATTCTCAAGTTGCTGCAAATCTTTATAAAGCTTTTGCCTCTCATTATGAATTGCCAAAGAAGAATTTTGATAAGTATCATGAACCGTATAAAGATAAAATTGATTCATCTATAAATAAATGTGTTGTAGTTGAAACTGTTGATCATGTTATTCCTGAAGCTTATATTGAAAAAACTCCTTTCCCTGCTAAAATGAAGGAGTACTCTGTTATAAATAGTGCGGTTCATAAAAGTGAAAAGAAACCTATAGAACCTGAAGAACAAATAAAAGTTGAACCTGCTGTTGCAATAATTAAAGATCTTGTGACTGAAAATGTGGAGGATGGTCATATTATTTTCTGTGAAGATGCCTCTAATATTGTTTCGCATCCTAATAAGTCTAGGAAAGCTAGTGTTCCTATGCTATCTGTTAGAATTGGTGATCATTGTTATTATGGTTTATGTGATATTGGTGCAAGTATTAGTGCTATTCCTTATGAGCTTTACACGGAGATTATGCACGAAATTGGTTCTTGTGAACTTGAAGATATTGATGTGGTTATTCGGCTGGCTAATAGAGAAACTATCTCTCCAATTGGTATTGTTCGAGATGTGGAAGTTCTATGTGGTAAGATTAAATATCCTGCTGACTTTTTGGTACTTGGTTCTGCTGCTAGTAAATATTGTCCTATTATTTTTGGTAGACCTTTTCTAAATACTTGTGGAGCTATTATAGATTGCAAGAAAGAGAAAATTTTGACTAAATTTGCTGGTGAATCTTATGAGTTTAACTTCTCTAAATTTACCAAAACTCCTTATAAAATTGATTCGCCTAATAGTGATTTTAAAGTTGAACAGTGTGCATCTATTGCTCTTGCTCCTAGTAATCCTTTGCAGCAACATTTGGAGAATAGTGAGAGTGAAGTTTTTAGGGAAGAAAGAGATGAGCTTGATGAAATTTTCCTTCGTCAACCTATTCTTAAGCATGATTTACCGGTGGAAGATCTGGGTACAACACCACCATCAAAGGAAGATCCTGTCTTTGATTTAAAACCATTGCCTGATAATCTTAAATATGCTCATATTGATGATAAGAAAATATATCCTGTTATTATTAGTTCTAAGCTTTCAGAGTTTGAAGAAGAAAGGTTATTGGAAATACTGAAGAAACACCGAGGTGCTATTGGCTACACTCTTGATGACTTGAAGGGGATTTCTTCCTCTATTTGCCAACACGCCATTAATATGGAAGATGATGCAAAGCCTGTTGTTGAACCTCAGCGTCGTCTAATTCCTAAGATGAAGGATGTGGTAAGAAGTGAGGTATTAAGACTCCTTGAAGCTGGTATTATATATCCTATTGCTGATAGTAGATGGGTTAGTCATGTGCATTGTGTTCCTAAGAAAGGAGGAATGACTGTTGTTGACAAGGTATTAACTTGTCAATGCCTACGGATTGTAGACTAGGGTTTAGTTGGATGTAGAGGGCAAGTAGATCTCGAAGGTTTCAGCCGAAAAGTACTCGACGAATATGAAAACTAGGGTTTTAGAAACAATGCTTCGATGCCTTCTATGTCCCTCGACTCCCCCTTATATAGGAGGCGGAGCCGAGGGATTCGTATTGTACAAGTTACAGAATCCGGGAAGGTTTCTAACTCCTCCCGCAAGATTACAAATAATGCTTCCTATTACAACTCTAGTTTTCCTTAACAATATCTTGGGCTTCCGAATCTTCTTATTCTTCGGGTAGTGGGCTTTCAATAAACCCCGGGTACCATCATCGGCAGGCCCATTGGGGATGCCTATGTCAGTAGCCCCCGAGATTTTGCTTGAATCGCAGAGTCAGGGAAAATCTCCACTGTTTATTTTTACTCGACAATTCAAAACCTTTCTATATTTCTTCACATAAATTTCTATATTGTGCAGGGATAATGGTAGTTGGGGCTAGTTCATCTGACGGATCAGGTACTAGTTAACTGCTCTAGTGGCAATCCGCAAAAACCTACTTCAAAATCACGTCCCTGGACATGATCTCGGGATACTGGTGTAAACTTCGACAGGTGCCGCTTAAGGTCTTACCATTCTGTCGAGTCCCAGTTATATTTATCGGGTACCTAACGCGTCCGTTAGGATTTTTCTTCATATCTGTTGATACGGATAAAAGTAGCAAACCGACGTCAGAGACGGCGCCACGCCTCACAGAACGGATCTGGGGTCTTACCTTCGCAAAGTTTTGCGGCATTCAGAAATTGATCGCAACTTTAGCGTTCTGAGAATATATTGTCGAGTGCTTATTCGGCTGTTGGAATGGCACATTTTATTGAGTCAAAGATGACTTATATTGCTCTTCCCGATGGGAGTATATGCAGAGTTATTTATAACTCGAAATATACTCTTTTGCTCTTCTATCTTTCATTTTTCCATTCTTTCTTTATTTTTTATAATTTCATCGGGCACGCGAACAGCGTTCCCGATGGGAGTAGCCCCCGAGGCTACAATCAAGGACTTGTTCTTGGTTGTAGGCTCCACGCCTTATGCCGCTATATTTTCTTTCTCTCCCGAAGTTTTATAATTTCTCGGGTGCACGAACAGCGCTCCCGATGGGAGTAGTCCCCGAGACTATGAACAAATATTTGTATTTGATCATAGGCTCATGCCGTTTCTATTTTGTCTTTCTGGATCTTTTCATTTTTTCAAAGTAGCCCCCGAGCATTTGATCAAAAAATTGTATTTGATCAAAGGCTCTCCGATATTTTTTCATGTCGCCTTTTTATGCCGCTGTTGAGTCGAATTTTTCTCTCTGACAAGGTGACGTTATTGCTGACGATAGCCACGATTGCAAATCCGAAAATGGCGAGAAGTTTTCTCCCACTGCCTTGCGGGCCCAAATTATCCATTATCTTGACACGTCGTGTAGGTGGGGGACACACGTCCTCCGCTTTTCCTGGCGCACGTACCGTAACTTCTCCAGTGTTAAAATACTTTTTTACCCTTGTTTCCACGTGGTTATCATCTGTCACACATTTTTTCCATCCAACGGTCCGCCGCTTCACATCCTTTCGACTTTCTTTCATTCACTCGTTTGTTGATCAATAAATTTTTATCTTGACAGGTAAAACATCTCAAGAATTTGAACTTGAAGATCCCGACAACGATCCTCTTCTTGACGCCATTTCGTTCCTTGAATTTCATGGAACAGAAGCACGCGAGGGCATTGATCAAGCTAAAGCAGGGTTGTCGCGACTCTTCCCCTATTTCTTCCCGAAGAAAGAGGAACCCGCAACTTTTCTTGCTCTTGCCAAGTGCTTTAATCCACCAGAAGATCTTGGACTGAAGATGCGCCAGGAGAACATGAAGATTGCTGTTGAAAGCACTGTTGCCTTGGTCGCTGATAGCCAACAAACTATCGATCAAGAAAGTAGGCGACACGAATGACGATAGAGACAAGATGGCGATCGTTGATCAAGGCGGCAAAGCCTAACACGAAGAAAATCCTGTGCTATCTCGGGATCAAGCCATCTTCAACTCCTAGCTCATCAAAGCCGGAGGTCTAGTTGAATGCCCCTTCTTTTTATTTTCCTGTTTCTTTAGCTATTGTCGCCATATTAGCTTTGGCGATGGTTTCCTTAGTAGTCCTTTTGAAGAACTCCTTCTGTAATATCCATGTAAATTTCTTGAAGATCAATGGAATTCTGTCTTGTGCAATCCTTTGATATTGGTGTTTTCTTTTCCAGTTGATATGTGATAACTACTCTGTCAATCCTTATTCTGCCGATACTTCTCCTGCTTCCTCCTTCTGGAAGAGAACACTAGTCAATGACAACCTCATCGAAGGTTCTTCAAGACAACATTTGTCGCAAGATTTGCAAGAATTGCGCCAGCAACTTCAATCCATGAAGAAACAAACTCTTGCGATGATGGAACAATCTCGACAAGCATCCGAGAGAGAAAAAATTGCCCTTCAACAAGCAAAAGAAGCCATTGCTGCACAGGATGCTGCTGTTGCCGAGGCTACCAAAGCTTCCTCTCGAGAAAATTATATGCTTCAGCTAATGACGGACGCCAGCTTGGACATGACAGGTACGTTTCTTGTTCATAACCATGCTGGGTGTTATATTTGCTATTTTTCCTTATCAATTTATTTGCTGTACCAGGCTCATTTTTGGATACTGCTGCCGAAGATCAACGTGTTGAAGCTCGAGCCAATGTTTTGCTCAGACTGGCTACACAGCATGGTTCTAACTTTTGGGTTACTCCTGAGCGTACCGGCCAAATTGTCAGATTCCAAGATCGCGCGGCTCAGGTCCGTGACTTCCTTGACTTCTGTACGAAGACTTTATTTTTAGTTTATGGGACCATGTTCCCTCGCAACAAGATGCCAGGAACTCTTCCTGCATTAATGGAAAATTTTCGAGATGCTCCTCGAATCCATGGCATTGTGCGGGCTCAACTCTCTGCTGGCGCAAGATTTGCTATGATGATGATAAAGATTTGCTATCCAAAATTGCCTGTGAATCAAATTGTTCCCACGTGCCTGGCTAAAATGTCGAAGAAAAAGAGAAACATGAGCAAGATTGATGATCTGGTGACTCCTGTAGCCGAAGATATGATGGATGAACTTCTTCGGATGGATGCTGAGTTCTTCGTGAAGGGTAGCTATGCCGAGCACAGTACTCGTCCTTCCAATGAACAAATAACCATAGACCATGTGCTAGGTATCCATTGAGGGTTTTCCTTTTTCCTTGCTATAGTTTCACCATTGATACGTCTTTGTAAACATGATCTATATTGTAAAGCTGTCAACTCTGTAAGTATGTATTGTTTTTATTTTTGATCGTCCAGCCCCCGAGCCTTTTGGCTGGAGTTTGTACTATTTTGTTATCCCGAAGATTTTTATCTTATTGCGAGAAGGTATATATATATTTTGCTATCAATGGGCATGAGCCCCCGAGTGTCTTGGTGGTGACATTCTATATTGTTGTGAGGTTTTCAGACCAAAGCAATAATATCTTGACGAGTACGCTATATTTACAGTTGTTAGCTTCCGATGTTCTATTTGGCGAGGTATTCTTGTACCAAGGCGAAATATTTCGGTAAGTCTAGTTTATCTATATTGTATATATTTTGTAACTTGAAGGCATTGAGCCCCCGAGCGTGTCGAAGAATAAGAAATATATCTCCACTATCTTTATTATATTGCAGCACCGCGAGCCCGCCTCATTAAAAACCTTTCTCGGCCCCACTCGGTGCCCCGAAAAAGGAAAAGAGTGCGTCTGAAAACTTGCGGGCATTTCAGTACATTGTATTTTTACAAGGAGGACTATATTTTGACACTAAGCGTAAAAACGCCTTAGCTGTGCCACGTTCCAGGGGTTTTTTTCGGGAACCCCTATCTTCTTGTCTTTTATCCTGTACGCTCCTCCTTCGATTACTTCCGTAATGACGTAAGGGCCAAGCCATGGTGACTCAAGTTTTTCAGTACGCTCTTGATTGAGTCGCAAAACTAGGTCCCCAACTTAAAAGGATCTTGGTCGCAAACGTCGACTGTGGTAGTTTTTCAGGTCCTGCTGATATTTAGTTACCCTTGACAATACTTCGTCTCGAGCTTCGTCGAGTGCGTCGACGTCGTCTTCCAAAGCTTTCCTGGAAACTTCTTCGTTGTACTCTGTGACTCTGGGGGAGTCGTGCTCTATTTCTATCGGCGATCACCTCTGCTCCGTGGACTAGGAAGAACGGGGTCTCCTGTGTTGCTGTATTTGGTGTTGTTCGGATGCTCCATAACACACTTGGTAACTCTTCTGGCCAGGTATGTCGAGCTTTTTCCAGTGGTCCTAACAAGCGTTTCTTGATGCCATTGCAGATGATGCCATTGGCTTTCTCAACTTGACCATTGGTTTGAGGATGTGCAACTGACGCGAAGTGCAATTTGATGCCTGCCTCTGCACAGTACGCCTTGAACTCCTTTGACGTAAAGTTGCTGCCATTGTCTGTGACGATGCTGTGAGGTACTCCAAATCGAAAAACGATGCCCTTCACGAACTTTATTGCTGATGCTGCATCTGGTGAATTTATCGGCTTTGCTTCTATCCACTTGGTGAATTTGTCGACAGCAACCAACATATACTCGTATCCTCCTGGCGAAGCTTTGTGTAATTTTCCCACCATATTGAGACCCCATTGAGCAAAAGGCCAAGATAAGGGTATTGGCATTAATTCTGCTGCCGGAGAGTGAGGTTTTGCGGCAAATCTCTGACATGCGTCGCAAGTTCGCACTATCTCCTTTGCGTCCTCAATTGCTGTCAACCAGTAGAATCCTGCTCGAAAAACTTTGGCTGCAATAGCTCGACTGCTCGCGTGGTGGCCACATACTCCTTCGTGTACGTCCTTCAAAATTATCCTTCCTTCTTCGGGTGTGACGCACCGTTGTAACTAAGGATGGCAATGGGCAGGGTATGGGCAGGGCAGAGCAATACCATACCCATACCCATATAGCAAATGGGTACAAACTTCTACCCATACCCGTACCCATGGGTATAAAACTTTACCCATACCCATACCCGGCGGGTACCCGTACCCGTTGGGTACCCGGTGGATAGGTTAAATTGTACACAAGTCAATCATAATTTTACATTGATCGATAACAAATTTGTTTAAAAAAGTAATTATCTCAACTCAATAATAGATAATTGAGTACATAGCAATTAACATAATATAAAAATCAGATTCTCATATTGTAACTCATAATTCAACAAAAAGTAGGCGTGTTACATAAGATGTGACAATAAACGGGCAGGGTATGGGTTACCCGCGTGTACGAGGCTATACCCGTGCCCTACCCATGACTTAACGGGCAGGGTATGGGTACTTACCCATGGGCAGAAAAGTGTACCCATACCCTGCCCATGCGGGTACGATACCCGCGGGTACCCGTACCCGTGGGTAAAATTGCCATCCTTAGTTGTAACACACCCGAGATACTGCGTTTGTACAACTCTCATTTGACCACCGTGAAAGCTTTGGATCGCCTAATAACTCGCCTTGCTTCAACTGGATCATCGGGTATTGTCTTTCTTAGGATGTATGATATGTACGCTTGCATCCATGGGATTTGTACCATCAGTACTAGATCCTGTTCCTCGTCTTCTTCTTCCAATGCTTCTTTCACAGCCCCCGAGGGTTTCTCGCTCTTCTCTTTCTTTGTTGGTTTCTTCGGTTTCGTGGACCTCTCTGTTATTTCTTCCCAGAACACACCTGGGGGAATTGCGAGGCACTGCGACCCGATGTTTGCAAGAACATCGGCTTCATCATTGCTCAGCCTACTGATATGGTTTACTTCGCATCCGTCAAACAGCTTCTCCAGCTCATTATACATCTCTTTGTACGCCACCATGCTATCATTGACCGCATCACATTGGTTCATGACTTGCTGAGCTACCAATTGTGAGTCGCCAAATATTTTTAGTCGAGTTGCGCCACAGGCTTTCGCCATTTTCATCCCATGTATAAGGGCTTCATATTCTGCCTCATTATTAGATGCGTTTGGGAACGTCATCCGCAGGACGTATTTCAATTTGTCGCCTTCAGGTGATATGAGTATTACCCCTGCTCCAGCTCCTTCTAACCTTTTGGACCCGTCGAAGTTCATAGTCCAGGTTCTCGATAAATCCGGAGGTCCTGTGTTTTGCAACTCCATCCACTCTGCGATGAAGTCTGGTAGAATTTGTGACTTTATTGCCTTTCTTTTTTCATACGTGATGTCCCGAGGAGAAAGTTCTATTCCCCAAAGGGAGACACGGCCTGTAGCTTCTGGATTATTGAGTATGTTGGATAAAGGCGCCTCATTGACCACTATTATCGGATGCGCCGAAAAATAGTGACGCAATTTTCTTGCGGTTGTGAATACTCCATATGCTAGCTTTTGGTACTGCGGGTACCGCTGTTTTGAAGGCGATAATACTTCGCTGATAAAATATACTGGCCTCTGCACTCCATGGAGTTTTCCTTCTTCTTCTCTTTCGACAACTAGTGCGTCTTGACCACGATGTGTAGCCGCAATATATAACAGGAGCGGTTCTTTCTCTTTTGGCGCCACTAGAATTGGTGGTGTCAAAATTTTCCGTTTAAGGTCCTCGAAGGCCCTATCTGCCTCTTCGTTCCACTGGAACTTCTCTCCTTGTTTGATTAAGACGTAGAATGGTAGCGCCTTTTCTCCCAGCCTGGCGATGAATCTGCTTAAAGCTGCGACTCGCCCAGTTAACTGTTGTATTTCCTTCAACTTTGTTGGCTTCCTCATTGTTACGATAGCTTGGATTTTTTTGGGATTTGCTTCAATCCCTCTTGCTGAAACTAGGAACCCGAGAAGTTCTCCTGCAGGGACGCCGAAAGAACATTTCGCCGGATTCAACTTGAGACAAAATTTGTCGAGGTTGTCGAAAGTTTCTTTCAAGTCCTCGATTAGTGTTGCTCCCTTTTTTGATGTGATGACGACGTCGTCGATGTACACTTGTACATTTTTCCCAATCTGTGTTGCTAGGCACTTCTGCATCATCCGTTGATATGTTGCTCCCGCGTTTTTCAACCCGAAGGGCATTGTTTTGTAACAAAATACGCCGTACGGTGTGATGAACGCTGTTTTAGCTTCGTCGTCTTCTTTTAATCTGATCTGATTGTAACCAGAATATGCGTCCAAGAAGGAAAGACGTCCACATCCTGCCGTGGAGTCGATAATCTGATCGATCCTTGGGAGGGGAAAGTGATCCTTTGGACAATGTTTATTGAGGCACGTAAAGTCGACACACATGCGAAGGACTTTCGTGTTTTTCTTCGGCACCATCACTGGGTTAGCTACCCAAGTGGCCTCAGTAGATATCTCTTTGATGAAACTAGCTTCTCTAAGTCGATCAATTTCTGACAGCATAGCTTTGCGGTTTGGTTCCGAAAAACGCCGCAAAGGTTGCTTGATTGGTCTCGCAATAGGATCCAAGTTTAGGTGGTGCTCGGCAAGTTCCCTGGGTACTCCTGCCATGTCAGCTGGACACCATGCGAAGATTTTCCAGTGCTCACGGAGGAACTCGACGAGCGCGCTTTCCTATGCGAGGTCCATGTTTGTTGCGATGGACGTCGTATTCTTCGGATCTGTCGGGTGAATCTGCACTTCCTTAGAATCTTTTGCTGTATTGAAAGTTGATTCCTTGTTGGGCCTCCCTACGTCTGGCAGCACATCATAATCAGTCATGAGCCTTGACGCTGCGTACTCTGCTTGCATCCCGAAAGTTTCTGATAGCCGATGAAAATCTTTGTCGCATTTATCGGCTAGCGCGAAGCTTCCTTTGACTGTGATTGGTCCCTTTGGTCCAGGTAACCTCCAAAGCAAGTACGTGTAATGTGGTACCGCCATAAACCTGGCATATGCTGGTCGCCCCAACAAAGCGTGATACTGCGACGGGAAATCCACAACTTCGAATTCCAACCTCTCTATCCTGTAGTTTTCTCGGGTCCCAAACTGAACGTCGAGATTGATCTTCCCCAGTGGGTAACTTGGCTTTTCTGGTGTGATGCCGTGGAAACGTGTGTCGGTTGGTTTCAAATTTGCGAGGGAAATATTCATCTTCCTTAGCGTATCTGCGTACATAAGGTTTAGACTGCTGCCGCCATCTATGAATACTCGAGATACATCGAATCCCGCAATTACTGCTGGTAAGATCAATGCTGACTGCCCTGGTCGAGGAACTTGCTGTGGATGATCAGCTATTGTGAAGCCGATATCTTGCCCTGACCAGTTAAGGTACTCGACTGTTGGTGGTGGCATCTTCTCTGCCATAAACACCTGTCGCGAGATTACTTTCTGAGCTCTATTGGATGGCCTGCCTTTCTGAATCATCGAGACCGCTCCGTTAGAGTTAGGATCGACGTAAGGCGGTGGAGCAGGTGCTGCCGCTATTCTGAGCTGATGTCGATTTTCGTCTGTAACCGCGGGAGGAGGTGGCAAGTGAATCTCACTCCTAGGTCCTTGAGGATTTCTGTGAGCTGCCTGAGCATTTGCATGTCCTGCCCACCTTAACATTGCCTGGAAATTTCGGCAGTCCTTTTGCAAGTGTCCTGACTGTCTTTTTCCATTGCTATCGAGAAAGAAATGCATCTGACACGGCCCGTTCATCATCTCTTCGGGAGACACAAAAGGTCTCTGGAACCTTGGCCCGCTATTTTGCCTGTTATCTCTATTGTCGCCTTCTTTGTGCATTACTTCTCTGGTAGTCATCTCTACTGTTTCCTCCATTGTTTCCCCGAAAGCCAGCCGATATTTGGCCAGGTGCATCGTAACTTGAAAATTGACGGGGGAATCGACGTCTATTTTGAAAATTTCGACTGCGATCTTCCTCTGGGGACCTATGTCGTTTGTTATGTACCACATCTTCACCATCTGCCCATCTGTTTGCTATCTCCATTAAAGCTGATACTGTTCTTGGGTTTGTCCTCCCCAAGTCCTCCACGAAATCTCCTCGCCGAAATCCTGCAACAAATGCATCTATCGCTCTTTCGTCAGATATATTTTCTGCCGAGTTTTTGATGATGTTCCACCTTTGGATGTACTTCCTCATTGATTCATCATGCTTTTGTCGACATGACCTCAACTCCTCTAGTGTCGCAGGTGTCTTGCAGGTTGATCGGAAATTCTTGATAAACACATCCTCGAAACTTTCCCAGCTGTCGATGGAACCTGGGGGAAGCTTTTTTATCCATGATCTGGCGGCTCCGCTCAGATGTATCTGGATGCTCTGCATGGCTGTCGCTCTGGTCCCGCCTATCAATTTTACTGTCTCGAGGTAATCCACAAGCCAATCCTCGGGGTCTTGCAGGCCATCGAATTTTTTGAAACTATCGGGTAGCTTGAATCCTAATGGAACTCGAGTTTTTCGGACCCGTCGTGTGAATCATGGAAGTCCACACATGTCCTCTTCAGCAAGTTCTGGTGAATGCCGACGTTCCCTTCTTTCTTGTCACGCTCTATCGACTCTGGCATGAGTTGATGTGTCCCTGGCTCCACTTGCTCTTGGTGGATCTTGCACTTCTGCGGTAGGTCTCGGACTATTTTGCCTTGCAGTTCCTTCGGGAGGTGTGGCCGTGAACGCTGCTCCCATGGCTCCACATCCTGCCATGGCCATGTTGTACAACGCTTCCGGTGTGCCTGGATGCTAAGATGAAAGCTTGTGTCGCCATGTATCCTGCTTCCGGTGTTTTTGGGATAATATTCCCCCTCGTGTCGATTGACATAAAGGACATGTCGAGGTTTTGGATTAGAGTCTCTCTTTCAGCTTCCGGTATATTTTGCAGCCGGGATCTTGCTCTCCTCCGAGCTTCTCTGTGACTATCTCCCGAAGTTTCTGAGTGTCGACTTAATTCCGCTCGTCGCCTGCTTGATGCGGAAGCTGCCTCCTTTCTTCTGTTCAAAGCAGCTGTCTGTTTTTCCAACTCTCTTCCAGCTCGGGCGAGTCTATATTGATAAGCTTGCAGTTCTTCGACTGTAGCAGTTGTCTCCATTGGTTCAGAGCCATCCAAAGCTTTCGCAGCTCTATCCCAGGCTGCTTGTGGAAGTTGAACTCTGGCACGTGGTGTGGGCCTGACATATTTAGTGCCCAAGCCTCTCCTTAGATCTGAGGGATCGACATAGGGGTTTCCCAAATCGTCGAAAGCCTCTGATGTTTCCTCTTGATCGCGACTTGCTTCTCCAATGGCATAAACTTGGTGATATTTTGGAGTTTTCGCTTTGCTTGGTTCGGTGACACCATCATAGAGATTGGTGAAGACCTTCCCAATAGAGATGGATTTGTCGACGAAGTCGAAGCTATCGGTGTCGCTCGAATCATCGCTTATATAGGAGTCCGCCGATGACTCGAAGGACATGTCGCTGAAGATTTTGGCGAGTTTTTCACTTGCCCTGCTGCCGATGAAGCGTGGCGACGAAATCTCCTTGTCGCTTGACTCGACGGATGATACTGAGTTTGAGAAATCAGGACCAACCGCTGGTAATCCCGACGAGATCGGAACTTCGAGACGATACGATCCTTCTTTCTCGACGTGGAAGTGGAATTTTCCAAACGTTATCTTCATGGGCTCCTCCAGATACGCATATGCATCCAAACGGGAGGGCGGGTGAGGAATAAAATCAACGAGACCAGTTTCGATCTGTTTACCTCTGTCCATGATATTGCTTGCTATTGATGAAGTCGACGATCTTGAACGTGCCATCGAGATCAGCTCCTTGTCGCCTCTAGATCCCACAGACGGCGCCAATTGACAAGGTATTAACTTGTCAATGCCTACGGATTGTAGACTAGGGTTTAGTTGGATGTAGAGGGCAAGTAGATCTCGAAGGTTTCAGCCGAAAACTACTCGACGAATATGAAAACTAGGGTTTTAGAAACAATGCTTCGATGCCTTCTGTGTCCCTCGACTCCCCCTTATATAGGAGGCGGAGCCGAGGGATTCGTATTGTACAAGTTACAGAATCCGGGAAGGTTTCTAACTCCTCCCGCAAGATTACAAATAATGCTTCCTATTACAACTCTAGTTTTCCTTAACAATATCTTGGGCTTCCGAATCTTCTTATTCTTCGGGTAGTGGGCTTTCAATAAACCCCGGGTACCATCATCGGCAGGCCCATTGGGGATGCCTATGTCAGTTGTGCCTAATGATAATGATGAGCTCATACCTCAAAGAGTAGTTGTAGGGTATAGAATGTGCATTGATTATCGAAAAGTTAATAAGGTTACTAAGAAAGATCATTACCCTTTGCCTTTTATTGATCAAATGTTAGAAAGGTTATCTAAAAATACTCATTTTTGCTTTCTTGATGGTTATTCTGGGTTTTCACAAATTGCTGTTAAAACTAAAGATCAAGAGAAAACCACTTTCACTTGTCCCTATGGAACTTATGCTTATAGGCGTATGCCTTTTGGCTTATGTAATGCTCCTGCTACTTTTCAAAGATGCATGTCTGCTATTTTTCATGGCTTTTGTGAGAGTATTGTAGAGGTATTCATGGACGATTTTTCCGTCTATGGAAATTCTTTTGATAATTGCTTGCGGAACCTTGATAAAGTTTTGCAGAGATGCGAAGAAACTAACCTTGTTCTTAATTGGGAGAAATGCCACTTTATGGTTAATGAAGGAATTGTATTGGGACATAAAATTTCCGAGAGAGGTATTGAAGTTGATAGAGCTAAAGTTGAAGCCATTGAGAAGATGCCCTATCCTAGGGATGTTAAAGGTATTCGTAGTGTTCTTGGTCATGCTGGGTTTTATAGGAGGTTTATTAAAGACTTCTCTAAGATTTCGAAGCCTCTTACTAATCTTCTTCAAAAAGATGTGCCTTTTGTTTTTGATGATGATTGTAAGGAAGCTTTTGAAACTCTAAAGAAAGCCTTAACAACTGCCCCTATAGTTGAAACTCCTGATTGGAACTTACCATTTGAAATTATGTGTGATGCTAGTGATTTTGTTGTAGGCGCTGTTCTTGGACAGCGAGTAGATAAAAAACTGAATGTTATTCATTATGCTAGTAAAACTCTTGATGCTGCTCAAAGAAATTATGCTACTACTGTAAAGGAATTGTTAGCTGTAGTCTTTGCTTGTGATAAGTTTAGATCTTATATTGTTGATTCAAAAGTTACTATTCATACTGATCATGCTGCAATTAGATACCTTATGACAAAGAAAGATGCTAAGCCAAGGCTTATTAGATGGGTACTTCTTTTGCAAGAATTTGATCTGCATATTGTAGATAGGAAAGGTGCTGATAATCCTGTTGCTGATAATTTGTCTAGATTGGAAAATATTGCTTATGATCCTGTTCCTGTTAATGATAGTTTTCCAAATGAACAATTGGCTGTAATAAAGGTGAGTTCGCGAGACAGTCCTTGGTATGCTGATTATGCTAACTTTATTGTTTCCAAGTACTTGCCTCCAACCTTTTCAGCTCAGCAAATGAGGAAATTCTTTTATGACTTGAGGCATTATTTTTTGGATGACCCACACTTATATAAAGAAGGAGTGGATGGTATTCTGCGAAGATGTGTTCCCGAATATGAGCAACAAGAGATATTGAGTAAATGTCATGGGAGTGCTTATGGAGGACATCACGCCGGAGATAGAACCGCGCAAAAGGTTCTACAATCAGGTTTTTATTGGCCAACTCTCTTCAAAGATGCAAGGAAGTTTATTTTATCTTGTGATGAATGTCAAAGGGTTGGTAATATCTCCAGACGCAATGAAATGCCTATGAATTATACTCTTGTTATTGAACCGTTTAATTGTTGGGGATTTGACTTCATGGGACCTTTTCCCTCTTCAGAAGGTAACACTCATATACTTGTTGCTGTTGATTATGTTACTAAATGGGTGGAAGCTATACCTACAAAAAGTGCTGATGGTGAGACCTCTTTAAGAATGCTTTTAGACATTATTTTTCCTAGATTTGGAGTTCCTAGATATATTATGACAGATGGAGGTTCTCATTTTATTCATGGTGGTTTTAGAAAAACTCTTGCTAAATATGGTATTAATCATAGAATTGCTTCCGCTTATCATCCTCAAACTAGTGGGCAAGTAGAACTATCAAATAGAGAAATTAAATCTATCTTGCAAAAGACTGTTAATAAAACTAGAAAGAATTGGGCTAGTAAATTGAAGGAAGCACTATGGGCTTATAGAACTGCTTATAAAAACCCCATGGGAATGTCACCTTATAAAATGGTTTATGGAAAAGCTTGTCATTTACCTTTAGAACTAGAGCATAAAGCTTATTGGGCTGTTAGAGAACTAAACAAAGATCCTAAACTAGCTGGTGATAAGAGGTTGTTGCAATTAAGTTCTCTAGATGAATGGAGAAGTGAAGCTTATGAAAATGCTAAACTCTTTAAAGAGAAAGTTAAGAAATGGCATGATAGAAGGATTATCAAAAGAGAGTTTAATATTGGGGATAAAGTCCTATTGTATCGGTCTCGTCTCAGATTCTTTGCAGGGAAATTACTCTCGAAATGGGAAGGACCATATGTTGTTGAGGAGGTGTATCGTTCAGGAGCAATTAAAATTAGTTCTCTCCAAGGCAATGCCACGCAAGTGGTGAATGGACAAAGACTCGAGCATTATATCTCAGGTGATTCTTATAATGTAGATGTTGATGTTATTCGAGTGGAAACACCAGAGGCTTTCATCAAAGGTCAAATTGACAGTCCGCCAGAACTCGACTTTGAATAGGTAACAGTTTAGGTAATAAAAAGTTCGCGATTTGCTTTCCGAACAATGTTTTTGCTGTTTTTGGAAAATATGAAAAATTACGAGATCGAAACGGAGTGGAGGAGACGCACGAGGGCGTGCCCCCATAGGCCGGCGCGGCAAGGCCTTGGCCCGCGCCACCCTATGAGTTGGCCGCCTCGTCGCCCCTTTCCGACTCTGGTTCGACCTGGTACTTTCCGTTTGTCATAAAAATTCCTGCTATATAATCCCCCGGACCCCTGGAGGTCCGTATATCGTTTTCTCGACGTGTTTTGTTTCGAGCTGTTTCTGTCAGGATCTATTTTCAATCTAGGAGCACCATGGCCTCCGACAAGTGAAAAGGGTGTCGTCAAAACAAGAGCAACAAGCTGTTGGGAGTAAGCAAATCTTGGTGGGATCTGTTGACACTCGACGTTCTTTCTCTCATAACTTGCAGGGACCCTTACCACCTGCTCTTGGCCTCGACTCTTTCCCTGTGCTGGAAGAAGCTCTACGGACTACCGATGAGTTTTGTGGTCAATATCGGGCTCTAAGAAGAGAAGTGGAGATACTCCAGGAGGAGAATTACCGACTCCGTAGAATGCTGGAATATTACTCGATACCCATCACAAGGTCGCCACCGCCAACTTCAGATAACAATGAATCTCTTCGAGTCTTAGTGCAGAATTGCCAAGCTGAGAAACTGAAGCTGAAGGAGATCTGTAAGAAGCGCGGGAGGAATTCATCACCACCATCGCCAAAGGAGTAATTCATCATCGGTATTGGCATCCCCTTGGTTTGTTCCAAGCTTGGGGGAGTGCCGCGGTATCACATCATCACTACCTTTTACTTTTTACTATCAAGTAGTGTCATATCATGAGTAGGGAAGTTATCATATAAGATGGGTTGCAGTGTGGAAGTATCTCTCCTTTAGTTGGTTGTCTATGTATCCCTTGGTGTGAGTTATCGTTATGAAATATTAATGAGAAGTCTTATCATTTACATATTGCACACCTTATTTTAGTTTGCAATTTCTATTATATGATTGATCTTGATTTTAGTATTGGTACCACTTTGGGAGCATTGAGTAAATCTATTTGGTTTTGGCCAACTTAGCATTGGTCAATAGCAACAACACCTTGAGGTTTAAGTAGAAAAGAAAAATATATATAGTTGTTTCATTGTCTTCCTTTCTTGTTAGCTCATAGCTTATTATTCTGAAGTTAAAATTGTTTGTGCTTACAAGAAAGATGCATGATTGTTTCTATCACATGTATATTCGTTTGATTCCCTCAACTTTTGTGCTTGCTAATTAACCTTGCTAGCCAAAGACCTGTACTGAGAGGGAATGCTTCTCGTGCATCCAAACCTCAACCCAAACCTATGCCATTTGTGTCCACCATATCTACCTACTACATGGTATTTCTCCGCCATTCCAAAGTAAATTGCTTGAGTGCTACCTTTAAAATTTCTATCCTTTACCTCTGCAATATATAGCTCATGGGACAAATAGCTTAAAAACTATCGTGGTGAAGAATATGTACTTATGTATCTTATTTCTTAGTAAGTTGCTTGTTGAGCGGTAACCATGTTTTCTGGGGACGCCATCAACTCTTTTACCTTTGTTGAATATCATGTGAGTTGCTATGCATGTTCGTCTTGTCTGAAGTAAGGGCGGTTTTCACAATCAAATGGTTTGAGTATGCATACTGTTAGAGAAGAACACTGGGCCGCTAACTAAAGCCATGATTCATGGTGGAAGTTTCAATATGGACAGCTAATCCTCAATCTCTTATGAGAATAATAATTGTTGTTGAATGCTTATGCATTAAAGAGGAGTCCATTATCTGTTGTCTATGTTGTCCCGGTATGGATGTCTAAGTTGAGAATAATCAAAAGCGAGAAATCCAATGCGAGCTTTCTCCTTAGACCTTTGTACAGGTGGCATAGAGGTACCCCTTTGTGACACTTGGTTGAAACATATGCTATGCAATGATAATCTGTGTTAATCCAAGCTAATTAGGACAAGGTGCGAGCACTATTAGTATACTATGCATGAGGCTTGCAACTTATAAGATGTCTTATACATAACACATATGCTTTATTACTACCGTTGACAAAATTGTTTCTTGTTTTCAAAATGAAAAGCTCTAGCACAAAAATAGTAATCCATGCTTCCCTCTGCGAAGGGTCTGTCTCTTACTTTATGTTGAGTCAGTAAACCTATTCCCCTCCATCTTAAGCAAGCATTTGAGTTGTTGTGATCAAACCATTATATTGTGATTTACTTCATCATGTCTTTTACTCTTCCTTGTTTAGTACAAGTTTTATCTGAATGAATATAGCTTTGAAAGTTATCAATGATTACTATGATTGAGTATGCAAGTTTACCATAAGCTTTAATATGAAAGCGCTGCTCCATAGATAAGTATAATCTGTTAACTGTTCTCTGACCAAGAACAAAGTTTGCCATCACCAACTATGATTTCTTATGCACCTTTATTTGTGATTACCTTATACTTGTTTCAAGTTGAGTTATATGAGGAAGTTGTTCACTAGAATGTCTTGTGTGAATGAATATGATGCTTCTTGTCCGTATTTGATTTATCGACTCTTCACTCCATAAACATGTGGTCCTGTTTACCGAGTTCAGTTTCGCTTGGGGACAAGCGAAGTCTAAGCTTGGGGGGAGTTGATACGTCCAATTTGCATCACTATTTTATATCATAATTTGCTGTTATTCATTGATATATTTCATATTTGGAAATGATACTTATGTTATTTCATCTATTTTGCATGTTTCATGATTATTGGAGGATCGCGCACCGGAGCCAGGATTCTGCTGGAAAAAGCACCGTCAGAATGCAATATTTTGGGAGATCAACAGTTGACGGAAATTATACGAAAAATCCTATTTTTCCAGATGACGAAGGGAGCCAGAAGGGGGAGCCGAGGGGACCCGAGGTGGGCCCACCTCATAGGCCGGCGCGGCCCAAGGCCTGGCCGCGCCGCCCTGTGAGGAGGGGGCCCACAGCCCTCTCTCGCCTCCTTTTCTTCGCGTACGTCTTCGTCCCGAAAACCTAAGCTGCAGGGGGTACATCGCGAAGAGCCACAGCCGCCTCTGCGGGGCGGAGAACACCAGAGAGAAAAGAGCTCTCCGGCGGGCAGGAATCCGCCGGGGAAATTCCCTCCCGGAGGGGGAAATCGACGCCATCGTCATCGTCATCGAGCTGGACATCATCTTCATCACCATCGCCATCATCTCCATCATCATCACCGCCATCTCCACCGCTACACCTCGTCACCGTTGTAACAATTCGGGTTGGATCTTGATTGTTTGATAGGGGAAACTCTCCCGGTGTTGATTTCTACTTGTTATTGATGCTATTGAGTGAAACCATTGAACCAAGGTTTATGTTCAGATTGTTATTCATCATCATATCACCTCTGATCATGTTCCATATGATGTCTCGTGAGTAGTTCGTTTAGTTCTTGAGGACATGGGTGAAGTCTAAATGTTAGTAGTGAATTATGGTTGAGTAATATTCAATGTTATGATATTTAAGTTGTGGTGTTATTCTTCTAGTGGTGTCGTGTGAACGTCGACTACACGACACTTCACCTTTATGGGCATAGGGGAATGCATCTTGTACTCGTTTGCCAATTGCGGGGTTGCCAGAGTGACAGAAACCTGAGCCCCCGTTGGTATATCGATGCAGGAGGGATAGCAGATCTCAGAGTTTAAGGCTGTGGTTAGATTTATCTTAATTAGTTTCTTGTAGTTGCGGATGCTTGCAAGGGGTATAATCACAAGTATGTATTAGTCCTAGGAAGGGCGGTACATTAGCATAGGTTCACCCACACAACACTTATCAAAACAATGAAGATTAATTAGCCGTATGTAGCGAAAGCACTAGACTAAAATCCCGTGTGTCCTCGAGAACGTTTGGTCATTATAAGTAAACAAACCGGCTTGTCCTTTGTGCTAAAAAGGATTGGGCCACTCGCTGCAATTATTACTCTCGCACTTTACTTACTCGTACTTTATTCATCTGTTACATCAAAACCCCCTGAATACTTGTCCGTGAGCATTTACAGTGAATCCTTCATCGAAACTGCTTGTCAACACCTTCTGCTCCTCGTTGGGATCGACATTCTTACTTATCGAAGATACTACGATACACCCCCTATACTTGTGGGTCATCACCCCGGCCCGACCGGCCGCCTCCCTACTGGGCCGCCTCCCCCGCGCGGCCTGCTCTCCCCAGCGCGGCCCGCTCGCCCGGCGTGGCCTGTTCGCCCCCGCGCGGTCGCTCGCCCCTGCTGGGCCGCCTTCCCCAGCCCATTCGCTCCCACATCGCAGCCTGCTCCCCGCCGGTCAGTGCCCCGGCCCAGCCGGACTGCTGGCCGGCCTCCCCAGCCCATAATCCGGTCGGCCGGCCTGTGCACCGGCTGGGCTATTTTTCTGCGCGATTTTAAGTGTTGTTTTCCCCCAACGGTTATTTTCTCTCCCCTACTATAAATAGCCTTCTTCCACCTTAAGCTGAGGTAGTTCTTCCCCTTTATTCACCTCCATTGTTTCTCTTGGAAGAACTTGCTTCCCCTCTTGATTCTCCCCATGATTCTTGCCCATTCTTGAGGATTTGAGAGAGGAGATCTATATCTATAATCCCCACCAATCAATTTCTCCTCTAAGTGAGGGGAACCCTTTGGATCTAGATCTTGGAGTCTTTTGTTAACTTTCCCCATTGTTCTTCCTCTCCAATCTCATCTTAGCATTTGTTGCTTGGGTGAGATTTGAGTGTGAAGAACTTGAACACCTCTAGTGTTCTTGCTTTGCATCATTGCATAGTGTTGAGCTCTCCACCCCGATTAGTTCGAGTGAGAGACCATGAGCTTGTTACTCTTGGAGGGAGACCTCCTAGTTGGCTTGGCGGTTGGTGCTCCGGTGATCTCTTCAAGAAGATTGTGAAGAGGCCCGGGCTTCTCCTTCGTGGAGCTTGTGAAGTGGTTGTGGAGCTTGCCATCTCCGGAGCGGAGGAAAAGCTAACCATAAGGAAATGGCCATTATCCTTCGTGGGTGTGGTTTGGAGAATAAGGTGAGCCTTCGTGGCGCGGAGAATCCTTCGTGGACCTCCACTCCTCCAAACGTGACGTACCTTCTTGCAAAGGAAGGGAACACGGGAATACATCCTCGTCTCCGCGTGCCTCGGTTATTTCTATACCCAAGCTCTCTTTCCTTGTGATAGCCATCGTGCTTGAAGTACATATATCTTGCTATCACTTGTGCTACATATATCTTGTGCCTATCTTGCTTAGCTCTAGTTGCTATTGTTACACTTAGTTGAGCTTAGCATATTTAGGGTTTGTGATTGTAAACTAAACGTTAGTTTAATTCCGCATTCTTACAAGACAAATCCGCAAGAGTTTTTAATTGCCTATTCACCCACCCCCTCTAGGCGACATCTCGATCTTTCACATGCCCGCCCCATGAGTTATTGGATATTCGCCCCATGAAATCCGTGGGTATAATCAGCCCACCATACCCATGCCCATTGGGCTGGATATCCGTGGATACCCGAATCCATGGATAAAATTGCCATCCTTAAATAAAACTAAATGAACAATTGCAATTTCAATCCCATGTGTTGAAGGATAATTATGACACGTTATATCACAAAAAGCTTGCAATTAGTGTACAACTGTACATGCATTCACATAGGACAGGGAGAAGCTCCATTACCGCTTCTAATTTTTGAAACCTATAATCCCTCAAGCAAACCAAGATACAACCCAAAAGGGTAAAATACCATCAGTCCAAGTGCACATCCGAGGAATCAAAGTTGCAAGAAAAACAAACCTGCGCCTCCAAGCCACCAAGAACGCCGCTTCTGGGAGTTTTTTCTCATGAATCAAACTTACATCAGCATTCTAGCATAAAGCTGGCCACCTCTATGCTGGACAACTCGATGATCATGTTAAATCAGGAAATCGAGAAGTTTATTTTTTCACTTGACCTGAAAATAATTGACATATCCATTAGCTAGCTAATCTATGAATGTGGACGTGATGACCACCATACCTAGAACTAGAGGAAAGTGCTTAATTATAAATAAGGTATGCAAATGGCTAATAGGGGAGAATAGGGGAAGAGTCACATTGTCTAATCGTCTGCAGATATTTTATATTTCCCATGTCTATAGTAAAGAGCATATATCTAACACTATAGTTAGTAGCTTACCGTGTCTGTTTTGCACTTGTGTCAGATTCGAATTTCAAAAACCTCCTTTAATTACCATCAGAAAACTCTTGTAGAGATGAATACAAATTTTAACAAACGATGTCAACTGTCTAAGAGATATGAAAGTCGAACTTATTCAAATAGTTTGGCAACAGAAATGAGAAGTTTAAGACCTGAGATATTATATCTTGAAAGTCCAACATGTCCCTTTGATTTTAGGAAGCTCAACCAAATGGAATGATGTAGCAGCCTCAAATTCCTGCAAAAGATATCCAAACGAATATTAGAATGTCTAGTTTCCACTTTGCAGCATACATATACAGAAACATTTATGGTAAATACTCATGTTTACTATACCACAGACCATATAACATCAAAAGGCAAGAACGAACTTGATTCTGTTCACCGGGGAAAAAACACATTCTTTTTCACCGAACTTTTTCTCTTTTCTTTCCCAGATCTGACCAAAGCCAGATGGACTACAAATTTATAGTTAAATGGAGCTCAATTCAGAAGAAAAAAAATTAATAGGTACACAACAAAGAACAAATATCACATAGCTAAATCTTCCATGTCAGCCTGCTTGGAATTTCATCAAGCACCTTAGCATAGATTAAAAAGCATCTGCACACAGTAAAATGAGAAGTTAAGGGGATTAAATCAAAAGATAGGATAGGAAAAGGAAAATAAAGGGGAAGAGATTGGTGTGGGTACCTGGGAAAGATGCAAATCCGTCAAGATCGGGTGGAGCCGAGGTAACATCAGATCAGGCGTCTCATCTTAGGCTTTGGCTGCAGCAGCCCCCCTGCATCTAGAACTAATGAGCGGAGCCAAACAACAGCGCTAGCTCGAAAATGGGGACGGCGAATAGGGGAGAAGGGCAGGGCTCAGCTCACCTCGGGTTAACATCCTAATCCATCCCTATTTTTGCAGTGATGACTTCTCTGATGGCTTCTCGTGTTCCTCTTCGGCACTGACGAGGAAGATGCGAGAGTAGCAATGGCAGCAGGGTAGCTCGTGCTCCTCCATTTAAGCAACGAAGAAGGGTGGGGTGGAGGAGGCTGATCTCGGTCGGCTGCCGTGAGCGACGAAAAGGAGCTGGAGATGGAGGCCGCCGCCGCTTCCGCGCGTGTGCTTCTCCTTGCCAGCCGCCGTTCCCCACAGCCGGCTGCCCGTTGGTCGTGCTATTCCTGGTAGCCGCCGCCAGGAAGAGTGGGTTAGTAGGGAGAGGGTGGGGGCGAGAGCCGGGTTTCTTTACCTCGCTAGCGCGCAGTACAACTGCAGTACAAGTCGACGATTCCCATTTTTCGCCCAGCGCGCCAGGGGGGATCGTGGATAGCTCCAGAAGCTCGATAGGGGTCACCCACTTCCTTGTTCTCAATATCCACACGAAAGGTTGAGATTAATTCAGTTATTTTGCCAACATGCAGTGTGCTCCAGTTACGCATACAAGTTAGCTGAAAACCGCTTTTAATTAAGCATGTCAAACATATATCAAAGACTAGCAGTAGTAGTAGTAAACTGGTGCAATGATCGAACTTAGATTATGTATTTTTTTTTAAATGGAGGTAAAAGCTTTACCTCATCTATTGATTAAGAAGAGAGTGCCCCGTTTTTAGGAGAAAACCGGGCGAAAACCTTCAACGGAGCGATCAAACCCACACAAACAACACATCCACGCACCCACAACCAAACCTAACAGAGCCGCACCCACTCTAGCTAATACAAGAAAAATGTAGCCAACACTAAAACAACACAAGGAAGATCTGACAACTCAAAAAGAGTCCAAAACTCAATCAGCTGCTGGAGGTTTTCTTGCTATGGCTCTTTTTCTTCCTTTGCCCCTGATAATTACTTTCTTAAGGGACTTCTCCACCTTCCTGATCATGGTCTCTGACGCCTTCCCGCCAGGACGCAGGCAATATCATTGCCATATCCAGGGCAAGCCGGTTCTAAACTAGCAAGTAAGCCACAAAGCTCTTTAGCAAAAAGAGCATCAGAGCTAGCAGCCAACACTCCTCTAGAGTCCAAAGAGACGAGGGATTGGCAAGGCTCCGGCTGCGGTGGCATGGGCGTCGTAGCCACCGCCAAGTCCTCAAAAGAGCCCAACACCAAAGCATCTGCCTCGACAATATTACCGCCACTACGCATGCCTCCACCGGCGGTGGTGCTTAATAAATTGTTATTTTGCTCTATTCAAATGAAAACAATGAGTTGTTCAAGTTATGACATTACTCCATGTACGATGGATAAGTTATTATAAATCTTAATGGTGAAACACACATACATAACACTGACGCTGAAATGCCATAAGGCAAATGATTTGAATTCCACTTATTTGTGGAACCGCCATTTAGGTCATGATAGAGAGGAACACATGAAGGAACTCCATGCAAATGGATTTTTGGAGTCATTTGATTTTTGAATCATTTGGCGCTTGCAAATCTTTTCTAAAGAGAATGACTGAAATACCATTCATAGGCCAAGAGTTGAACGGGCAACTAACTTAGTGGAAACATACATGATGATATATTTGGTTCATTGGGCATAGTTGTGTGCGGGAGATTCTTCTACTTCATGAAAACTTCCAACAATGAATTGAGTATATATATGTGGATATATTCGATAAGGAAGAAGTTTGAAACATTTGAATGGATTCAAATAAATTTCAGCATGAAGTGGAAATCACCGTAATAGAAAAGTCAAATATCTATTTGTTGCGGTCAGAAACCCACCGGCGAGCAGCGACGGGCAACACAGGAGAGCCGGGAGGCTCCCAGGACTGCGGCTGGCCCTGGTCCCTCCGAGCGACGGCCCGCAAAGACTCCAGCACGCACGTCCGATGCTGATGCAAGGGCGTGCCACCTGACCTATACCTGGTCAGGAAGGTGATGGAGATGCCTCGCTTAGTTTCCTGCAGGGCATACACGTAAACATTAAATACGAGCCTCGATCGGCTCTCAGGTTGTCCTGCAGATCGGCTCAAAGAGCCGATCCACCCATGATTCGTACGAGGTGTACGAATATATGGTGGTCCTGCTTGATCAGAATAAAGCTAAAACGACCTACTACGATTTAGGGTTTTCACCGCATAATCGGAACATCCTACTCGTGATTGAGCCTCGCGGCCACGCACGGTGTTCGTAAGCCGATCCTAGACAAGGCCTAAAAACCAACACGAAGTTGATCCCCGGAACATCCTGTCTAGGGCTAGCAAACTACACCCTACGCGCCGCTGGATCCTTCAACCCTTTGTAAGGCCTAACTATGCAGATATTAAACTAATCCTTGAAGAACAAGGAGCAACCATAACGGATCGGATCTACTAAATAATGATCAAGCGGGGTGCCGCCCCTACACCTAAGATAGGTGTAAGGGCG
Organism: Lolium perenne; assembly: GCF_019359855.2. Lineage (NCBI taxonomy): Eukaryota > Viridiplantae > Streptophyta > Magnoliopsida > Poales > Poaceae > Lolium > Lolium perenne. The sequence continues at coordinate 190,343,885 of NC_067246.2, read as the reverse complement.
GCTAGATGTCTAAGGGTTGCACTACGACAGCATATGATACGAAGAACAATGCTAACCCTAACACATCTAAGATAACTACGTTGCTCGCCATCAAAAAGGCTTCAGTACAAGCAACGCATGAACAACGAATAAACTTGTACAGGCAGCATGATGCTTACCCGGAAGAAACCCTCGAGACAAGGGAGTTGGCGATGCGCCTAGATTGGTTTGTGGTGAACGTGATTGTTGTTTATTTCATAAACCCTAGATACATATTTATAGTCCGTAGACTTTCTAACGTGGGAATAATCCCCACCGGGCACGAGATAAACTCTAACTAACCGACACGTATCCTACTATATTACAGATACAAGGGCAAACTAGCCCAAACTTTGCATATAAGGCCGATTCACGTATATTCTTCAAGCCCATCTTGATCGCGGCCCACCTCTGATTCGGTCAAATTCTGGTGATAACACATGCCCCCCTGGTTTTGGAATTGATAATTCCAAAATCACTCTGCTTTTCTTCGTCGGGTCATGTCGTGGCAGTGCGAAAACCGTCGCAGCATCCTTCATCATGATGCCTTGCCTTCTCAACTTCTCCGCGTGACTCGACCGTTGTTTTTTCCCGTTTTTGGGCACCACCTCCTCAGAAATTGCTGTGGCATTGAATCTCCACTATATCCCCTTTATTTAACCGTTCTGAACAGTTCGCCACTTCATCCCCTTGCTCTGTTCTGACCATCGGCACCCAAAAAATCCTCCATCTCCCGTAGCCATGTCTTCTTCTTCTTCCTCCTCCGCCTCGTCGGATCTTTCTTCCCAGTCCTTTTCCTCTTCGTCCTCCTCCACCTCGTCAGTCTTCTCCGACTCTTCCTCATCTCGCGAGCCGACGCCGGAGTGGGGCTCGCTGGCGGCGCATGACATCCTCGCCGCATCGGAGTGGGACAAGGAGGAACATGATTCCTCCATCTGGTCCGAGGATGACAAATCCTTGACCGACGGAGAGGGCGACCTTCAATTCCTCATCGAGGGGGAGGAGGAGGCAGAGAGCGAGGACGACCGCTTCTCCTGGGACGATTTCACCTCCTCCGAAGAAGAGGCGGAGGAGGACGACGACGACTCCCTCGAAGGCTACCCACCGGCGAAGCGCCTCCGCGCCTGGTGGGACGACGACAGCGATGACGACGATGAGGAAGATGAGGCTCCCGTAGAAGGCTACGGGAGCTCCGATGAGGAGCCTATCAGCAGCTACGCCGGCGGCAGCGACGACGACGGCGACGAGGGCAGCAACGGCCCTTAGATTAGGGACTAGTAGTAGTAGTCGGCTTTTGTTCTTTCTTCCCTGAGCAATTGGCTCTTTCTTTGTAAGAAGTACCGCTATTAATGAAGAAAATATTCCTCAATTAATTTCGCTTTCTTGTCAACTTTACCGATCGTCGAACGAAGTCACTGTACAGATAGCCGATGGCAGGGCATCGGCTTGCACTATAAACGCGATTTGAGGCCAAGCCGTTGCCTATTCACGCGGACCAACAGGTCTAATTCACGTCCAAACCATCCTCCAACCTTAAAACGCGCAGACTGAACTCCTCAGCAACTAGGAGATTCACCCCAAATATCATGATTTCTGGTCTGAACCGATTCCGTTAACCTGCTTAATTGAGCTCATTCCTCTAGAGTCGATAGCAATGTATCGGCTTTATTATTCTGAAGTCGATGCCCGTGCATCGGCTGTACTCGCATACTGTTGTCTCCGCATGTTTTCTCAAGTCGATGTCTGCGCATCGGCTATGATTTTTTTTTTAACTGGCCGATTTAAAATCGGCCTCCATACCTCACTGCCCATCATCCCACATGCTTGGGAAATACTTCTTGAGGTGTTGACCATTGACGGCTACTGGGAACTTAACGCCGTCCAACTGCTCCAGCATGTATGCATTACCTTTCAAGGCCTGGACGACTTTGTACGGACCGTGCCAATTAGGAGACCATTTGCCATATGCTTTGTCCTTGGTTCCTAATGGCAACACAGCTTCCCATACTCGATCACCAACTTGAAACTCCTTTGGTCTAACCTTCTTATTGTATGCACGAGCTACCCTGGCTTTGTTCTCTTTAATCTTCTCCAACGACCAAAGTCTAAGTTCTGTTGCGTCCTCAACAGTGTCACTCATCAAAGCTGCATATTCTTCAGCTGTTAGATCATTCTGAAACGTGACACGTCTTGATCCAGCCGTAATTTCCCAAGGTAATACGACTTCCTGTCCATAGACGAACTGGTATGGTGAAGTTTTTATAGCTCCATGGCATGACATGCGGTAGGCCCACAAAGCTTCTGACAATGTTTCATGCCAATCCCTAGGGTTCTCGTCAATTTTTCTCTTGATCAGCTTGATCAGGCTCTGATTGGACGCTTCATCTTGCCCGTTGGCTTGAGCATAGTATGGAGATGATCGGATCAGCTTAATCCCCATGTCATCACAGAACTTTCTAAATTCTTTAGAAATAAAGACCGAACCTCCATCGGTCGTGATAGTTTGGGGAATTCCGAACCTATGAATGACGTGTTCTTTCACAAACTTGATCACATCTTCTGATTTCACCTTCTTCATAGGGACGGCCTCCACCCACTTGGTGAAGTAATCTGTAATAACCAAAATCCATTCATGTTTTTTACTCGACGCCGGATGGATTTTGCCGATCATATCCATACCCCACCCTCGAAATGGCCAAGGCTTGATGATAGGGTTCATTGCTGATGCGGGTACCATCTGAATCTTCCCGAACATCTGGCACGCTTGGCACCCTTTGTAGTACTTGAAGCAATCTTCAAGCATGGTGGGCCAATAAAACCCTGATCGCCTAATTAGCCACTTCATCTTATGAGCCGACTGATGAGTTCCACAGGCGCCTTCGTGCACCTCATGTAAGAGCCGATTAGACTCAGTTGGTCCCAGGCACTTGAGTAGTAACCCTTCCAACGTCCTGTAGAACATGTCGTCTCCTATGAGGACATACTTCATGGCCTTGTATCTTATCCGCTTAGGTGCCCCCCGAGCCGAATCTTTTAGGTAATTGAAGATTTCGGCTCTCCAATCATCCTGTTCCAGGAACTGCACCTGAACTTCTGACCCGTCTGATATGTCCTTATAGCCTGACGCCATTTGTGCGAGATCGTTGGCCTCGGTGTTGTGGGATCTTGGGACCCAATTAAAGTTGATGTACCGAAACTGTGTCATCAACTCACGGCATTCCATCCAATATGGGAAAAGCGATTCACTTTCGCACTTATATTCATCCGTGAGCTGGTTAATCACCAACTTTGAGTCTCCAAAAAGCTCTACTGCTTCCGCCCCGGCTTCCAGTAGCAACTCCATTCCTTTACGCATTGCCTCATATTCAGCGACATTGTTGGTGCAAGGGGTAGATAGTCTGATGGAAAAGGAGTATGTTGCCCCCCGAGGCGATACGAGAAAAATGCCGATGCCACAACCATCGTCACAAGCCGACCCATCGAAGAACATAGCCCATGCACGTATAGATAGTGCTGCTATATTGGTATTGATCCGTTCAGCTATAAGATCGGCCAACGCTTGTCCCTTGACTGCTTTCGCAGGCTGATACCGAAGATCGAACTCCGACAACGCAAACATCCACTTCCCAAGTCGGCCTTTCAAAACAGGAGCCGACAGCATGTGCTTGACAACGTCTGACTTGCATATGACGATGATATCTGCCGTCAAAAGGATGTGATGAATCTTGGTGCAGGTGAAGAACAGGCAAAGGCAAAGCTTCTCGACCTCAGGATACCTTGTCTCTGCGTCCAACATCCTTCTGCTGAGGTAGAAAACGACCTTTTCAACACCTTCAAAGAGTTGCACCACCACCGAAGCGATGGATGTGTCAGCTACTGACAAGTAGATGTAGAACGGCCTGTCTTGTTGGGGCGGAACTAGCACAGGCGGCGTCGTCAGATACCGCTTAATCTCATCGAACGCCTGCTGCTGTTCTGCCCCCCAGTGAAACTCGTCGTCAGATTTAATTTTCACCAGTGCTATGAACGGCTCGATGCGTCCCGACAGATTAGAGATGAATCGTCGGACAAAATTGATCTTGCCGATGAGACGTTGGAGTTCCTTCTTCGTGGTGGGCGGCTGCATGGTACGCACCGCCTCTTGACTTTTCAGGCCGATCTCAATTCCCCGTTCATGAACCAGAAAACCTAGGAACTGACCAGCCGTCACTCCAAAAGCACACTTCTTCGGATTCATTCTCAGTCCGAACTTCCGAGTTCGGTCTAGGATGCGCCGTAAATCATCCAAGTGTCCCTCCATGGAGACAGATTTGACTACCACGTCGTCGATGTAGATTTCCACCAACTTGCCGATCAGATCGTGAAATATATAATTCATGGCTCGTTGGTACGTTGCACCAGCATTCTTCAACCCAAAGGTCATGACTATATATTCAAACAAGCCTACTGCCCCTGGTACTCTGAATGCGGTCTTGTGTATATCTTCTGGAGCCATGAAGATTTGGTTATAGCCGGCGTTGCCATCCATGAAGCTCAACACCTTGTGGCCAGTAGCTGCATTGATCAATGTTTCTGCCACAGGCATCGGATACTCATCTTTTGGAGTGGCTCTGTTGAGATCTCGGAAATCGATGGCCACACGCCATCGGCCGTCCTTCTTCTCTACAGGAACGATACTGGAGATCCACTCAGCATACCTGCATGGCCTGATGAACCCGGCGGCCAACATCTTCTCGATCTCTTTCTTGACCTCTTCCAGAATTTCGGCCTTCATCTGACGTGCTCGTTGTTGGAACGGCCGAAATCCTTTCTTAAGGGGGAGCCGATGTTCAATGATGCTCCTGTCTAAACCAGGCATCTCTGTGTAATCCCATGCAAAGCAATCTGGGTATTCTTTTAGCAGAGCTATCATCTGACCCCTGAGCTGTGGATCTAACTTCTTGCTGATAAAAGTTGGTCGCGGCTTATCCCCAGGACCGATGTCGACTTCCTCTAGCTCATCAGCCGATGTAAACCCATATCCTAGCTTCCCGTCACCTGTGAGGTCGACACCACATGCAGGGAGAGCGTGTGGCACGGATAATATGGGCTGATTGCTGGAATCGGCCTTCATCTTGATTGTAACCAGGATTTTTTGGAAGTGTCGGGACCGATCGTGTGGAACGGCCCCCTCCTTGTCCTCGCTATGAGAGCAGCTGCCCTCGTCTCTGTCCTTACCAGGGTGGCGCCCAAGTCCTGCCATGTTGATGTTGAACGAGAATCTTGGCTGGCACCTCCCAGGGTAAGTGCGTTCCACCGTGTCAACGGCGTATGCCGGTGACTTTGGCACTTCTGGTGCTGCCAACGTGAATGGCAGCGATGGACGGGACTGGAGTGGCATCTCTCCTTGGTAAGTCCCGAGAGCTGGTCCTGACGGAGAGTACTGATGCCTCATGATTTCCTGGATCACCCGAAGAGCGACACGCTCCAAAGTGTTCACCAGGCTCTCAGAATGGCGGTGCAGCGAGTGAGCCACCATGTAGTTGATCTCCTGACGCAGGGACCTGGTGCGTTCTTCTGACGGGGCGGACAGGTCCACTCCATCGAGCGCGCCTTCAGGTGAGAACCCTTTCCACCTGATGCCATGTGAGCGGGTTCTGTGAAAAGAGCCGATGAGGTCGGCTTCGAGGATTGTTTTGACCTCGTCATACTTCTTCTTGAGCTCCTCGGTCAGATCCTCGTACGTGACTGGAGTGCCGTCCGCCATCTCAGATGTAGATGGCGATGTGGTTGATGTCGAAGACTGTCCCACCGGGCGTGCCAGAATGTGTTGCGGTCAGAAACCCACCGGCGAGCAGCGACGGGCAACACAGGAGAGCCGGGAGGCTCCCAGGACTGCGGCTGGCCCTGGTCCCTCCGAGCGACGGCCCGCAAAGACTCCGGCACGCACGTCCGATGCTGATGCAAGGGTGTGCCACCTAACCTATACCTGGTCAGGAAGGTGATGGAGATGCCTCGCTTAGTTTCCTGCAGGGCATACACGTAAACATTAAATACGAGCCTCGATCGGCTCTCAGGTTGTCCTGCAGATCGGCTCAAAGAGCCGATCCACCCATGATTCGTACGAGGTGTACGAATATATGGTGGTCCTGCTTGATCAGAATAAAGCTAAAATGACCTACTACGATTTAGGGTTTTCACCGCATAATCGGAACATCCTACTCGTGATTGAGCCTCGCGGCCACGCACGGTGTTCGTAAGCCGATCCTAGACAAGGCCTAAAAACCAACACGAAGTTGATCCCCGGAACATCCTGTCTAGGGCTAGCAAACTACACCCTACGCGCCGCTGGATCCTTCAACCCTTTGTAAGGCCTAACTATGCAGATATTAAACTAATCCTTGAAGAATAAGGAGCAACCATAACGGATCGGATCTACTAAATAATGATCAAGTGGGGTGCCGCCCCTACACCTAAGATAGGTGTAAGGGCGGCTAGATGTCTAAGGGTTGCACTACGACAGCATATGATACGAAGAACAATGCTAACCCTAACACATCTAAGATAACTACGTTGCTCGCCATCAAAAAGGCTTCAGTACGAGCAACGCATGAACAACGAATAAACTTGTACTGCCTAGATCGCAAGATGCGATCTAGGCAGCATGATGCTTACCCGGAAGAAACCCTCGAGACAAGGGAGTTGGCGATGCGCCTAGATTGGTTTGTGGTGAACGTGATTGTTGTTTATTTCATAAACCCTAGATACATATTTATAGTCCGTAGACTTTCTAACGTGGGAATAATCCCCACCGGGCACGAGACAAACTCTAACTAACTGACACGTATCCTACTATATTACAGATACAAGGGCAAACTAGCCCAAACTTTGCATATAAGGCCGATTCACGTATATTCTTCAAGCCCATCTTGATCACGGCCCACCTCTGATTCGGTCAAATTCTGGTGATAACACTATGATTGGATCATGGTGGAAATATTTGAATTACGAGTTTTAGCGAACATCTAAGAGAGTTATGAAGTTGTTCTACAACTCACGTTTCTTGGAGTATCATAGTGATGATGAAGTATCCGAGAGACGTATCCAAACCTTGTTGGATTAATGATGAGATAAAATAAAATGAAGCCATTATATTTTTGTGGATTATGCTTTAGAAACTACCGCTTTTACACTGAATGGAGCATCATCATGATCCATTGAAATGACACCATACGAGTTATGGCATGGGTATGAACCCTAATAGTCCTTTCTTAAATTTTGGTATGCATAGCATAAGTAAATAAGTTTACAACCAAAATCGGATGAATGTCTTTGTTGGTTATCCCAAAGAATTAATTGGGAATTCTTTCCACTATGAAGTAAAAGACAAAAGTGTTTGTTAATGTTACTTGCTTATTTCCAAGAATTTTTTTTCTAGCGAAGTATTTAAATGGGAGGACAATAGAACTTGATAAGGTTTATGAACCTGAGCATAATGATCAGAGTAGCGCAACATCGGAAATGGTTCCGGAAGCGGCCACGACGATCATGGCTCCCATGACTACAAAGTGTTTTAGCCATGGAGATCGAAGTACCTATTGAACCTTGTAGGTATGGTTTACTTTGTGATCAAATAAATGATTTGTGGACAAAGGATTGATTTTGAATAATGATAAACCAACTACATACAAAGAAGTTATGATGGGCCCTGACTCCGTTAAAATGGCTATGCGCCATGAAATCCATGATAGGTGAATACTTTTTGAAAGTAAATGGATCTATAAAATTGATGGACTTGGATGGAATATCCTTGAAGAAGCTCGACTTGTCGAAAAATTGTTTACGACAAAGTTCAAAGAGTTGACTACGATAAGATTAGATCTTCCGTAGCAATGCTTATAGTCTATGTGGATTATTCTAGTAATCGCTACATATTTCTTTTATGAGATATGATAGTAGGATGGCAGAAATACATTCCTTACCAGAAGTATGTATGAAGTGTTGGAGATATGCCCAAGAGGCAATAATAAAATGGTTATTATAATATATCTTTGTGTTTATGATAATGTTTGCATACCATGCTATAATTGTATTAACCGAAACATTGATACATGTGTGTTATGTAAACAACAAGGAGTCCCTAGTAAGCCTCTTGTATAACTAGCTTGTTGATTAATAGATGATTATAGTTTCATGATCATGAACATTGGATGTTATTAATAACAAGGTTATGTCATTATGTGAATGATGTAATGGACACACCCAATTAAGCGTAGCATAAGATCACATCATTAAGTTCAGTTGCTATAAGCTTTCGATACATAGTTACCTAGTCCTTCGACCATGAGATCATATTAATCACTTATGCCGGAAGGGTACTTTGATTACATCAAATGCCACTGTGTAAATGGGTGGTTATAAAGGTGGGATTAGGTATTCGGAAAGTATGAGTTGAGGCATTGATGTCTACGTGTGCTTCTATTCTTGTAGACAGTGTTGGGCCTCCAAGAGCAGAGGTTTGTAGAACAGCAGCAAGTTTCCCTTAAGTGAATCACCCAAGGTTTATCGAACTCAGGGAGGTAGAGGTCAAAGATATTCCTCTCAAGCAACCCTGCAATTAAGATACAAGAAGTCTCTTGTGTCCCCAACACACCTAATACACTTGTCAGATGTATAGGTGCACTAGTTCGGCGAAGAGATATTAAAACGCAGATGATATAGATGGTGGTAGACGGTAATAACAATCTGAAATAAATATGGCAGCAAGTAAACATGCAGTAGAACAGTAAGTAAGCGGTGTTTGCAGTATTGGAAACAAGGCCTAGGGATCCTACTTTCACTAGTGGACACTCTCAACATTGCAATCATAATTGAATATAAATATAAGCACTTCATTATGCTATTCCGAATTACTCTCTGGCGGGATAACGAACACTAATTCACCGTGTAGGGCTGCAAAGCAAACCTTAAAGATGTATTCCCAAATACTAATAAACACCCCACGATGTCACTTTGAGCATTCATAGGAGGTACTAACACACCACAATTTCATAGAGACATCCAACTCAAATCATAACCCAGTGAACAAGTATTCTGTGAAATATAGCCTAAGAGACCCACACGGTGCACACACTGTCACCTTTACACACGTGGGACAAGGAGTCTCCGGAGATCACATAAGTAAAATCCACTTGAATAGCATAAGACATCTAGATTGCAAAGCTCACGATCACATAGATGAACTAAGTACTACTCTCAAACACTCTCTTGTTGGATGACAAACACCATTCATTGTGTAGGGCTACAAGAGCTCCCTCAAGCCGGAGTAAACAAGCTCCAAAACATCCGGAGTTCATATTCAAAGTAACCTCTAGAGTGCATAATAGACAAGAGTAACATCTACACATTCATATAGATCATATCATGGGAGAGAGAGATGAACCACATAGCTACCGGTAGAGCCCTTAGCCTCGGGGGAGAACTACTCCCTCCTCATCATAGGAGACAGCAGCGACGATGAAGATGGCGGTGGTGTCGATGGAGATGGCTTCCGGGGGCAATTCCCCGTCCCGGCGGCGTGCCGGAACAGAGACTTCTGTCCCCCGAACTTGACTTCGCGATGGCGGCGGCTGCGTAACTTTTCTCGTCCCGTGGCTTATGTTTTTAGGGTTTTCGAGGCGGAGAGAATATATAGGCGGAAGGGCAGCCTCGGAGGAGCCAGGGGGTGGCCCCCCCATAGGCTGGCGCGCCCCCCCTCTTGGCCTGCCCCGCCATGTGGGGTGGGGCCCCCAGGGCTCCCCTCTGGTCCCTCTCTGGCTCTCTGGAAGCTTCCGTGAAATATAAGATCGTGGGCTTTTGTTTCGTCCAATTCTGAGAATATTTCCTGTGTAAGATTTCTGAAACCAAAAAAAGCAGAAAACAGGAACTGGCACTTCGGCATCTTGTTAATAGGTTAGTTCCGGAAAATGCATCAAAACGATATAAAGTGTGAACAAAACATGTAGGTATTGTCATAAAACTAGCATGGAACATAAGAAATTATAGATACGTTTGAGACGTATCAAGCATCCCCAAGCTTAGTTCCTACTCGCCCTCGAGTAGGTAAACAATAACAAGGATAATTTCTAAAGTGACATGCTATCATAATCTTGATCAATACTATTGTAAAGCATATGAAATGAATGAAGTGATTCGAAGCAATGGTAAAGACAATGATTAAACAACTGAATCATATAGCAAAGACTTTTCATGAATAGTACTTTCAAGACAAGCATCGGTGAGACTTGCATAGGAGTTAACTCATAAAGCAATAAATTCTTAGTAGTAAGTTTTGAAGCAACACAAAGGAAGATATAAGTTTCAGCGGTTGCTTTCAACTTGTAACATGTATATCTCATGGATAGTTGTCAACATAAAGCAATATAACAAGTGCAATAAGTAAACATGTAAGAATCAATGAACACGGTTGACACAAGTGTTTGCTTCTAAGATAGAAAGAAGTAGGTAAACTGACTCAACATAAGGTAAAAGAATGGCCCTTCGCAGAGGGAAGCATGGATTACTATTTTTGTGCTAGAGCTTTGATTTTGAAAACATAGAAACAATTTTGTCAACGGTAGTAATAATTCATATGTGTTATGCATAATACATCTTATAAGTTGCAAGTCTCATGCATAGAATACCAATAATGCCCGCACCTTGTCCTAATTAGCTTGGATAAACATGGATTATCATTGCATAACATATGTTTCAACCAAGTGTCACAAAGGGGTACCTCTATGCCGCCTGTACAAAGGTCCAAGGAGATAAATCACATTTGATTTCTCGTTTTTAATAGATCTCAACCATGGACATCCATACCGGGACAACATAGAAAACAGATAATGGACTCCTCTTTTAATGCATAAGCATTCAGCAACAGATAATATTCTCATAAGAGATTGAGGATTAGATTCCAAACTGAAACTTCCACCATGATTCATGGCTTTAGTTGGCGGCCCAATGTTCTTCTCTAACAATATGCATACTCAAACCATTTGATCATGAAAATCGCCCTTACTTCAGACATGACGAACATGCATAGCAACTCACATGATATCCAACAAAGGTGTAATAGTTGATGGCGTCCCCAGAAACATGGTTACCGCTCAACAAGCAACTTATTAGAAATAAGATACATAGCAACATATTCAATACCACAATAGTTTTTAAGGCTATTTTCCCATGAGCTATGTATTGCAAAGACAAGGAATGAAATTTTAAAGGTAGCACTCAAGTAATTTACTTTGGAATGGCAGAGAAAAACCACATAGTAGGTATGTATGGTGGACACAAATGGCATAGTTTTTGGCTCAAGGATTTGGATGCACGAGAAGTACTCCCTCTCAGTACAAGGCTTGGCTAGCAAGGTTGTTTGAAGCAAACACAAGTATGAACCGGTACAACAAAACTTACATAAGAACATATTGCAAGCATTATAAGACTCTACACTGTCTTCCTTGTTGTTCAAACACTTCACCAGAAAACATCTAGACTTTAGAGAGACCAATCATGCAAACCAAATTTCAACAAGCTCTATGGTAGTTCTTCATTAATAGGTGCAAAGTACATGATGCAAGAGCTTAAACATGATCTATTTGAGCACAACAATTGCCAAGTATCAAATTATTGAAGACAATATACCAATTACCACATGAAGCATTTTCTGTTTCCAACCAAATAGCAATAAGTGAAGCGATCAACTTTCGCCATTGAACATTAAAAGTAAAAGCGAAGAACACTAGTGTTCTTATGACAAAGCGGAGCGTGTCTCTCTTCCACACAAGGTATGATCCAATTTATTCAGAGAACTAAGTTAACAAAACGAAAATAAAAGCACACAGACGCTCCAAGTAAAGTACATAAGATGTGACGGAATAAAAATATAGTTTCACTAGAGGTGACCTGATAAGTTGTCGATGAAGAAGGGGATGCCTTGGGCATCCCCAAGCTTAGATGCTTGAGTCTTCTTGCAATATGCAGGGGTGAACCACATAGCTACCGGTAGAGCCCTTAGCCTCGGGGGAGAACTACTCCCTCCTCATCATAGGAGACAGCAGCGGCGATGAAGATGGCAGTGGTGTCGATGGAGATGGCTTCCGGGGGCAATTCCGCGTCCCGGCGGCGTGCCGGAACAGAGACTTCTGTCCCCCGAACTTGACTTCGCGATGGCGGCGGCTGCTTAAATTTTCTCGTCCCGTGGCTTATGTTTTTAGGGTTTTCGAGGCGGAGAGAATATATAGGCGGAAGGGCAGCCTCGGAGGAGCCAGGGGGTGGCCCCCCCATAGGCTGGCGCCCCCCCCTCTTGGCCGCGCCGCCATGTGGGGTGGGGCCCCTAGGGCTCCCCTCTGGTCCCTCTCTGGCTCTCTGGAAGCTTCCGTGAAATATAAGATCGTGGGCTTTTGTTTCGTCCAATTCCGAGAATATTTCCTGTGTAAGATTTCTGAAACCAAAAACCGCAGAAAACAGGAACTAGCACTTCGGCATCTTGTTAATAGGTTAGTTTCGGAAAATGCATCAAAACGATATAAAGTGTGAACAAAACATTTAGGTATTGTCATAAAACTAGCATGGAACATAAGAAATTATAGATACGTTTGAGACGTATCAGGCATATGGATCAACAGTGGGATTTGTCCATCCCGATGACGGATAGATATACTCTGGGCCCTCTCGGTGGAATGTCATCTAATTAGCTTGCAAGCATATGAATGGTTCATAAGAGATGACATATCACGGTACGAGTAAAGAGTACTTGTCAAGAGACGAGGTTGAACGAGGTATAGAGATACCGATGATCAAACCTCGGACAAGTAAAATATCGCGTGACAAAGGGAATCGGTATCATATGTGAATGGTTCAATCGATCACTAAGTCATCGTTGAATATGTGGGAGCCATTATGGATCTCCAGATCCCGCTATTGGTTATTGGTCGGAGAGAGGTCTCAACCATGTCTGCATAGTTCGCGAACCGTAGGGTGACACACTTAAGGTTTGATGTCGTTTAAGTAGATATGGAATATGGAATGGAGTTCGAAGTTTTGTTTGGAGTCTCGGATGGGATCCATGACATCACGAGGAGTTCCGGAATGGTCCGGAGAATAAGATTCATATATAGGAAGTCACTTTCCAAGTTTGGAAATGATCCGGTGCATTTATGGAAGGTTCTAGAAGGTTCTAGAAAAGTCCGGAAGAAATCACTATGGAAGGTGGAGTCCCGGAGGGATTCCACTAGCATGGCCGGCCAAACCCTAAGGGGGAGGAGTCCCAGGTGGGCTCCACCTTGGTGGCCGGCCAACCCCACCTCAAGGAAAGGTGGGAGTCCCACCTTGAGTAGGACTCCCCCTTGAGTAGGTTTCCCACTTTTGGGAGGTTTTGTTGTTGGGGTCTTATTCGAAGACTTGGACTACAACTCTTGGGGGCTTCCACCTATATAATGAGGGGCATAGGGGAGGGGCCAGCCACACCTTGCCACCCTTGGCCGCAGCCCCTAGTTGGCCGGCGCCCAAACCCCCTCTCCCCAAACCCTAGCTACCTCTCCTCCACATACTATTCCCGCAGCGCATAGGCGAAGCCCTGCCGGAGTTCTCCACCACCACCGCCACCATGCCGTCGTGCTGCCGGGATTCCGAGGAGGATCTACTACTTCCGCTGCCCGCTGGAACGGGGAGGTGGACGTCGTCTTCATCAACACCGTACGTGTGACCGAGTACGGAGGTGCTGCCCGATTGTGGCACCGTCAAGTTCTTCTACGCGCTTTTGCAAGCGGTCAAGATCTTCTACGCGATTTGGTAGGCGGCAAGTGATCGAATACATCCACCACGAGATCTAATCTCGTTAGGCTTTGGAAATCTTCGAGGGTTAGTCTCATGATCTTCTCATTGCTACCGTCTACTAGATTAGATCTTGGCTTGTGTTTTCGTTCTTGCGGTAGGAATTTTTTTGTTTTCTATGCTACGAATCCCATCAGTGGTATCAGAGCCATGTCTATGCATAGATTGGTTGCACGAGTAGAACACAATTGTTTTGTGGGCGTTGATGTTTTTGTTGTCTTTAGTTCGTGTACTTTGCATCTTGCGGCATGGTGGGATGAAGCGGCTCGGGCTAACTTTACATGACTGCGTTCATGAGACTTGCTCCACGTTCGACATGCAACTTGTATTGCATAAGTGGCTTTGCGGGTGTCTGTCTCTCCCACCATAGTGAAGATTCAATTTACTCTTTCTATTGACAACACTAGTATCACCGTTGTGGTTCATGTTCGTAGGTAGATTGGATCTTACTCGAAAACCCTAAACCACGTAAAATATGCAAACCAAATTAGAGGCGGCTAACTTGTTTTTGCAGGGTTTGGTGATGTGATATGGACATGATGTGATGATGAATATGTATGAGATGATCATTATTGTATTGTGGCAACCGGCAGGAGCCTTATGGTTGTCTTTAAATTTCATGTTGAGTATTATTTCAAAGTAGTTGTAATAGATGCTACATGCGGTGAACAACCATGAAGACGGCGCCATGGACCTTGACGCTACGCCGACGATGATGGAGATCATGCCCGTTGATGATGGAGATCATGTCCGTGCTTTGAAGATGAAGATCAAAGGCGCAAAGACTAAAGGGCCTTATCATATCACATATGAATTGCATGTGATGTTAATCCTTATATGCATCTTATTTTGCTTAGATCGCGACGGTAGCATTATAAGATGATCCCTCACATTAATATCAAGATAATAAAGTGTCCGATCTCCCCTCGTATGCACCGTTGCTACAGTTCGTCATTTCGAAGCATCTCCTGATGATCGGATGTGATAGACTCTACGTTCACATACAACGGGTGTAAGCCATGTTTGCACACGCGGAATACTTGGGTTTGCTTGACGAGCCTAGCATGTACAGACATGGCCTCGGGACAACGGAAACCGAAAGGTTGAACACGAGTCATATGGATGATATGATCAACATGTTGATGTTCACCATTGAAGCTACATCATCTCACGTGATGATCGGTTTTGGTGTAGTGGATGTGGATCGTGTACCACTTAACAACTATGAGGGATGTTGTATTAAGTGGGAGTTCATTAGTAATTAGATTAAAACTTGAACTAATTATCATGAACTTAGTCTGAATAGTATTTTGAATTAAATTTGTAGAATTGGCATCCGTTTTCTACCATGCGCTAGTCTTGTAATTGAGATTGAAATACTGTTAAATCTGACAGGTAACTTTACGGACTGGTACCGTATTGTTAAAGAATCAAGAAATGATTAAGTCCTATTGCAAACTTTTAGTAAACCTCACATTGCTGATTCAAAGAACAATGGTTTCAATTAGTACTTAGAATCATCTTGTCTCCGTGAAACTTGAAGTTCAAATCTGTTTGAAAAGTAAGGAGCTAAAAATTTAGTTTTCAGAAATAATCAAGGTATGAGATATATGTGATATCTAAGACATTATTGCAAGATGATAGAATATAATTTGGTGAGACTACATAAACTCATAAGTTTTATGGGAATGTACGAAGGTTGAAGACGCAAGGCGTCCCAATCCTCCAACTATTGGGGCACTAACGATATTCGCATATCCATGAAGTGATCGTCCTTAGTATGCACCGTTGCCAAGACTCGTCGTTTCGAAGCATCTCGTGATGATCGGGTGTGATAGATTCTACGTGTGCATACAACGGGTGCAAGCCAGATTTGCACATGTGAATACTGAGGTTAAACTTTACGAGCCTAGCATGTACAGACATGGTCTCGGAAAGTCGTCATGAAATAATGGATAAAATTATGAGTGAAATTGTTCATCATATTACAAAGTTACTAATAGTGAAATCTGGAACACTTGTCATATGATGATCAACTTCAAAATAAAGAACCTCAAGGTTATTGGTATTTGACCAACAAACCCAGAAGTTATTGAAAGTGAAGTGTTTTCTGAGAACGAGGAAAGCTAAAAGAGAAACTACAAAATATATTTTGGCAGAAAGAAAGAAAAGACTAAAAAGTCTAGCTCAGGTGTATATAAGTGATATACATGTTATGGATATATTCCTTTTTTGGTCACATAATAAAATTCTTGGGTATTTGTACCAGATTGGTTGGTATGAGATGTCATACAATACAACACAATACAAGAATACGATGGCATAAGTGACTGATAAGGAATATGGTAATAATGCACGTCTGGAATATAATAAAGTGTTATTATGTTTGTCGTTGGCATTCTACCTAGCCTTTAGAATTTATAATAAAGAACTAAATAAATTGTTATTTTGTTCTGGTCAAATAAAAACAATGAGTTGTTAAAATTATGACATTACTCCATGTACGATGGATAAGTTATTATAAATCTTAATGGTGAATCACACATACATAACACTGATGCTAAAATGCCATAAGGCAAATGATTTGAATTTCACTTATTTGTGGAACCGCCATTTAGGTCATGTTAGAGAGGAACGCATGAAGGAACTCCATGCAAATGGATTTTTGGAGTCATTCGATTTTTGAATCGTTTGGCGCTTGCAAATCTTTTCTAAAAAGAATAACTGAAATACCGTTCATAGGCCAAGAGTTGAACGGGCAACTAACTTAGTGGAAACATACATGATGATATATGTGGTTCACTGGGCATAGTTATGTGCGGGAGATTCTTCTACTTCATGAAAACTTCCAACAATGAATCGAGTATATATATGTGGATATATTCGATAAGGAAGGAGTTTGAATTGAATAGATTCAAATAAATTTCAGCATGAAGTGGAAATCATCGTAATAGAAAAGTCAAATATCTATGATTGGATCATAGTGGAAATATTTGAATTACGAGTTTTAGCGAACATCTAAGAGAGTTATGAAGTTGTTCTACAACTCACGTTTCTTGGAGTATCATAGTGATGATGAAGTATCCGAGAGACGTATCCAAACCTTGTTGGATTAATGATGAGATAAAATAAAATGAAGCCATTATATTTTTGTGGATTATGCTTTAGAGACTACCGCTTTTACACTGAATAGAGCATCATCATGATCCGTTGAAATGACACCATACAAGTTATGGCATGGGTATAAAACCTAATAGTACTTTCTTAAATTTTTGGTATAAGTAAATAAGTTTACAACCAAAACCGGATGAATGTCTTTGTTGGTTATCCCAAGAGAATGAATTGGGAATTCTTCCCACTATGAAGTAAAAGACAAAAGTGTTTGTTAATGTTACTTGCTTATTTCCAAGAAATTGTTTTCTAGCGAAGTATTTGAGTGGGAGGACAATAGAACTTGATACGGTTTATGAACCTGAGCATAATGATCAGAGTAGCGCAACATCAGAATTGGTTCCGGAAAGCGGCCACGACGATCATGGCTCCCATGACTACAAAGTGTTTTAGCCATGGAGATCCAAGTACATATCGAACCTTGTAGGTATGGTTTACTTTGTGATCAAATAAATGATTTATGTACAAAGGATTGTTTTTGAACAATGATAAACCAACTACAAACAAAGAAGTTATGATGGGCCCTGTCTCCGTTAAAATGGCTATACGCCATGAAATCCAAGATAGATGAATACTTTTTGAAAGTAAATGGATCTATAAAATTGATGGACTTGGATGTAATATCCTTGAAGAAGCTCGACTTGTCGAAAAGTTGTTTACGACAAAGTTCAAAGAGTTGACTACGATAAGATTAGATCTTCCGTAGCAATGCTTATAGTCTATGTGGATTATTCTAGTAATCGCTACATATTTGTTTTATGAGATATGTTAGTAGGATGGAAAAATACATTACTTAACAGAAGTGTGTGTTAAAGGTGTATACAAGATACAACCAAGAGTTTTGCTAGTCCATGGAATACTAGATAGGTATACGAACTTCAATTGGATGAAGTGAGTATCACGGAGTTGGAATCTTCACCAGATGAAATAGTCAAAGAGTTTTTGATTTCATCAGAAACGATGAAGATGCTTGCATTTGCAAGAAATTAAGTGGAAGCGCTGAGACATATTTATAATACTTTATGTAGATGACATATAGTTGGTTATAAATAATGTAATTATATACTTGATTAAAAGGTTTCATTGAGAATTAACTTCAATGAAAGATATGGACTAAAACATATTTAGTGTCAAGATCTATGAAGATAGATTGAAACACATAATAAGTTTAAGTCAAAGTACATAGAATGGATATTGAAGTAGTTCAATATAGAAATATTAAGAAGGTGTTCTTTTCATACAAAGGTTTAACAAGACTTGAGTGTATTTGACACTCGATGAGTAAAAACACATGAGTGATTTTAGATCATGAATAATATGTACAAAATCAGATGTCCTGTGCTCTAAAAGGTTAGTAGCATATACCAGAATGATTCATGTGATGATGATTGGACAAATAGTAAAAATATCCCTGTGTGCTTTAGAAGAACCAAGGATATATATATATAGTTTATATGGGGTAATGACAAACAAATCGCTGTAAGGTGTTTGATACGTCCATTTTGCATCACTATTTTGTATCATAATTTACTGTTATTCATTGATATATTTCATATTTAGAGATGATACTTATGTTATTTCACTTATTTTGCATGTTTCATGATTATTGGAGAATTATTCACCGGAGTCAGAATTATGCTGGAAAAAGCACCGTCAGGATACAATATTTCTGAAGATCAACAATTGACGGAAAATACACCGAAGCTCCTATTTTCCCAAATGACGGAGCCAGCCAAAAGGGGAGACCGAGGAGGGCCGCCATGGGCCCCCCATAGGCCGGCGCAGGCTCCACCCTGGCCGCGCCGCCTTGTGGGGAGGGGGCCCACGACCCCCCTCGGTCGTCTCTCCTTCGCGTACTTCATCTCCCGAGAACCCTAAGGTATGGGGAGGCATCGAGAATAGACAGAGCCGCCTCTGCGGGGCGGAAAAACACCAGAGAGAAAAGAGCTCTCCGGCGGGCAGAAATCCGCCGGGGAAATTCCCTCCCAGAGGAGGAAATCGTCACCATCGTCACCGTCATCGAGCTGGACTTCATTGGCATCATCATCATCATCATATCCACCATCGACACCGCCATCTCCGCCGCTGCACCCCGTCTCCGCTGTAACATCTTGGGTTGAATCTTGATTATTTCATAGGGGAAACTCTCCCGGTGTTGATTACTCCTTGTTATTGATGCTATTGAGTGAAACCATTGGATCAAGGTTTATGTTCAGATTGTTATCCATCATCATATCACCTCTGATCATGTTCCATATGATGTCTCGTGAGTAGTTCGTTTAGTTCTTGAGGACATGGGTGAAGTCTAAATGTTAGTAGTGAACTATGTTGAGTAATATTTAATGGTTTGATATTTAAGTTGTGGTGTTATTCTTCTAGTGGTGTCATGTGAATGTCGACTACATGATACTTCACCTTTACGGGCCTAGGGGAATACATCTTGTATTCGTTTGCTAATTGTGGGGTTGCCGGAGTGACAGCAACCTGAACCCCCGTTGGTATATCGATGTAGGAGGGATAGCAGGATCTCAGAGTTTAAGGCTGTGGTTAGATTTATCTTAATTACTTTCTTGTATTTGCGGATGCTTGCAAGGGGTTTAATCACAAGTATGTATTAGTCCTAGGAAGGGCGGTGCATTAGCATAGGTTCACCCACACAACACTTATCAAAACAATGAAGATTAATCAACTATATGAAGTGAAAGCACTAGACTAAATTCCCGTGTGTCCTCAAGAATGTTTGGTCATTATAAGTAAACAAACCGGCTTGTCCTTTGTGCTAAAAAGTATTGGGCCACTCGCTGCAATTATTACTCTCGCATTTTACTTTTGTATTTTATTTATCTGCTATATCAAAACCCCCTGAAAACTTGTCCGTGAGCATTTACAGTGAATCCTTCATCGAAACTGCTTGTCAACACCTTCTGCTCCTCGTTGGGTTCGACACTCTTATTTATCAAAAGTACTATGCTACACCCCCTATACTTGTGGGTCATCAAGACTATTTTCTGGCGCCGTTGCCGAGGAGTGAAGCGCTATTGGTAAGTGGAATTGGTAAGGAAAACTTTTACTGTACGTGTTGTTTTTATTTCTGCCTGCTGCTATAATTCATTATGGAGAGATCTTCTCTTGAATTTCTATTTGGGAAATCTGCTACTACTGCAAAGGTAGTGGATGAGGCGCCAGGTGAGGAAGTAATTCCGTATAAAATACCTATGAAAATTATTGAACGTGTTGTGGATAACCGCTATGTAGGGGATGGAACTGTTCATCCTGGAGATCATTTACTGTTTTTACATGAATTATGCGGGTTATTCAAGTGTGCAGGTATATCTATGGATGAAGTTAGGAAGAAATTATTCTCTATGTCGGTGTCTGGTAAAGCGGCGCATTGGTATAAACTGCTGAAGGATGGGCATTCTCTTGATTGGAAGGATATTGTGCCTCTATTTTATTCTAAATTCTATCCTCCAAGTGAAGTTCACAAAGACCGAAACCGCATATATAATTTCTGGCCTCATGATGGAGAGAGTATTGCCCAAGCGTGGGGGAGATTGAAGTCTTTAATGCTCAAATGCCCCATTCATGAGCTTCCTGGTAATATCATCATTGATAATTTCTATGCAAGACTTTCTTTTCAAGATAAAACCTTGCTGGATACTACTTGTTCGGGATCATTCACACGCAACAAAGAAGAGTTTAAATGGGAGCTTCTTGATCGGATTCAGGAGAACACTGAAGGATGGGAGAACGACAAAGGTAGAGAGTCAGGTATAAATTATGATTATGAATGCATTGAAACTTTTATGGATACTGATAAATTTCGTAATATGAGTGCTGCTTATGGTCTTGACTCTCAAGTTGTTGCAAATTTTGATAAAGCTTTTGCCTCTCATTTTGAATTGCCTAGGAAGAATTTTGATAAGTATCATGAACCTTACAAAGATAAAACTAATTCACCTATAGGTAAATGTATTGAAGCTAAAACTATTGATAGCATTCTTCCTGAAGCTTATATTGAAAAAATTCATTTCCCTGTTAAAATGAAGGAGTATTCTGTTATAACTAGTGTGGTTAATAAAAGTGCAAAGAAACCTATAGAACCTGAGGAGCAAATAAATGTTGAACTTGCTGTTGCAATAGTTAAAGATCTTGTAACTGAAAATGTAGAAGATGGTCACATCATTTTCTGTGAAGATGCTTCTAATATTGTTTCACATCCTAGTAAGTCTAGGAAAGCTAGTGTTCCTATGCTCTCTGTTAGAATTGGTGATCATTGTTATTATGGTTTATGCGATATTGGTGCAAGTATTAGTGCCATTCCTTATGAGCTTTACACGGAAATCATGCATGAAATTGGTTCTTGTGAACTCGAAGATATTGATGTGGTTATTCGTCTAGCTAATAGAGAAACTATCTCTCCTATTGGTATTGTTTGAGATGTTGAAGTTTTATGTGGTAAGATTAAATATCCTGCCGACTTTTTGGTACTTGGTTCTGCTGCTAGTAAGACTTGTCCTATCATTTTTGGTAGACCTTTTCTAAATACTTGTGGAGCTATTATAGATTGCAAGAAAGAGAAAATTGTGACTAAATTTGCTGGTGAATCTTATGAGTTTAATTTCTCTAAATTTGCCAAAGTTCCTTATAAAGCTGAATTGCCTAATAATGATTTTAGAGTTGAACAACTTGCATCTATTGCTCTTGCTCCTAATAACCCTTTGCAGCAACATTTGGAGGATCATGAGAGCGAAGTCTTTAGGGAAGAAAGGAATGAGCTTGATGAAATTTTCCTTCGTCAACCTATTCTTAAACATGACTTACCGGTTGAAGATCTAGGTACAACACCACCGCCAAAGGAGGATCCTGTTTTTGATTTGAAACCATTACCTGATAATCTTAAGTATGCTTATATTGATGATAAGAAAACATATCCTGTTATTATTAGTGCTAAGCTTTCAGATTTTTAGGAAGAAAGATTATTGGAAATACTGAAGAAACACCGAGGAGCTATTGGCTACACTCTTGATGACTTGAAGGGGATTTCTCCCGCTATTTGCCAACATGCCATTGATGACCCACAAGTATAGGGGATCGCGGCGGTCTTCGAGGGAAGTAAAACCCAAATTTATTGATTCGACACAAGGGGAGGTAAAGAATACTTATAAGCCTTAACAACTGAGTTGTCGATTCAGCTGCACCTGGAAAAGCACTAGTAACAGGGGTGATGTGAAAGCAGCAGTAATATGAGAGCAGTAGTAACAGTAACACAGCAGCAGTAGCAGTAATATGAGAGCAATGGCACCAGAAAATAGTTGATACTACTTCTAATGACATATAGAACGAGTATATGATGATGAGAGATGGACCGGGGTTCCCAGCTATCTACACTAGTGGTAACTCTCCAATAACAAGTGTTGGGTGAACAAATTACAGTTGGGCAATTGATAGGATTGAAATAGCATTAAGACAGAACATCAAGATCATTAATCATGTAGGCATGTTTCCCATATATAGTCATACGTGCTCGCAATGAGAAACTTGTACAACATCTTTTGTCCTACCAGCCGGTGGCAGCCGGGCCTCAAGGGAATCTACTGGAAATTAAGGTACTCCTTTTAATAGAGCACCGGAGCAAAGCATTAACACTCCGTGAAAACATGTGATCCTCATATCTAAGCCTTCCCCTCCAGTTGTCCCAATTTCTGTCACTTTGGGGCCTTTGGTTCCGGACATAGACATGTGCATACAACTTGTAGATACAATCTAAGCAATAAGTATAGAGCTTAAATCTAAGATCATGCCACTCGGGCCCTAGTGACAAGCATTAAACACAACAAGATTGCAACAACAATAACTTCATAAACTTTGTAGATAGACAATCATAACGTAACAATCCATCGGATCCCGACAAACACAACACCGATTACATCAGATGAATCTCAATCATGTAAGGCAGCTCATGAGATCATTGTATTGAAGTACATGGGAGAGATGATACCAACTAGCTACAGCTAGAACCCGTAGTCCATGGGGGAACTATTCACGGAGCATGATGGAGGCGGTGGCGTCGATGGAGATGGCTTCCGGGGGCACTTCCCCGTCCCGGCAGGGTCCCGGAACAGAGACTTCTGTCCCCCGAAACGGAGTTTCACGATGGTGGCGGCGCCCCTGGAGTCTTTCTGGAGTTTCGTCAAAAGGTATCGCGTTTTTAGGTCGAAAGGGCTTATATATGCGAAGAGGCAGCGCAGGAGGAGCGACAGGGTGGCCCCACAGCAGGCCGGCGCGGCCAGGGTGTAGCCCGCGCGGCCCACCTGTGTGGTGGCCCCTGGCTCTCCTCCGACTCCCCTTCGGTGTTCTGGAGCCTCCCGGGAAAAATAAGATCTTTGGCGTTGATTTCGTCCAATTCCGAGAATATTGCCCGAACAACCTTTCTGGAACCAAAAACAGCAGAAAACAGGAACTGGCACTGTGGCATCTTGTTAATAGGTTAGTTCCGGAAAATGCGTAAAAACATCATAAA
The DNA here is from genome assembly GCF_019359855.2 of Lolium perenne. NCBI lineage: Eukaryota > Viridiplantae > Streptophyta > Magnoliopsida > Poales > Poaceae > Lolium > Lolium perenne. The sequence continues at coordinate 190,320,322 of NC_067246.2, read as the reverse complement.
GTGCAAGCAAAACATGTAAGTATTGTCATTAAACAAGCATGGAACATCAGAAATTATAGGTACGTTGGAGACGTATCAGCCATCAATATGGAAGATGATGCAAAGCCTGTTGTTGAACATCAGCGTCGTTTAATTCCTAAGATGAAGGATGTGGTAAGGAATGAGGTATTAAAACTTCTTGAAGCTGGTATTATATATCCTATTGCTGATAGTAGATGGGTTAGTCTTGTACATTGTGTTCCTAAGAAAGGAGGAATAACTGTTGTACCTAATGATAATGATGAGCTCATTCCTCAAAGAGTAGTTGTAGGGTATAGAATGTGCATTGATTTTCGAAAAGTTAATAAAGTTACTAAGAAAGATCATTACCCGTTGCCATTTATTGATCAAATGTTAGAAAGGTTATCCAAAAATACTCATTTCTGCTTTCTTGATGGTTATTCTGGGTTTTCACAAATTGCTGTTAGAGCTAAAGATCAAGAGAAAACACTTTCACTTGTCCCTATGGAACTTATGCTTATAGGCGTATGCCTTTTGGTTTATGTAATGCTCCTGCTACTTTTCAAAGATGCATGTCTGCTATTTTTCATGGCTTTTGTGAAAAGATTGTGGATGTATTCATGGATGATTTTTCTGTCTATGGGAATTCTTTTGATAATTGTTTGCAAAACCTTGATAAAGTTTTGCAGAGATGTGAAGAAACTAACCTTATTCTTAATTGGGAGAAATGCCACTTTATGGTTAATGAAGGAATTGTGTTGGGACATAAAATTTCTGAGAGAGGTATCGAAGTTGATAGAGCTAAAGTTGAAGCAATTGAGAAGATGCCCTATCCTAGGGATGTTAAAGGTATTCGTAGTATTCTTGGTCATGCTGGTTTTTATAGGAGATTTATTAAAGATTTCTCTAAAATTTCAAAGCCTCTTACTAATCTTCTTCAAAAAGATGTACCTTTTGTTTTTGATGATGATTGTAAGGAAGCTTTTGAAACTCTAAAGAAAGCCTTAACAACTGCTCCAGTAGTTGAACCTCCTGATTGGAATTTACCTTTTGAAATTATGTGTGATGCTAGTGATTTTGCTGTTGGTGCTGTTCTTGGACAGCGAGTAGATAAAAAATTGAATGTTATTCATTATGCTAGTAAGACTCTTGATGCTGCTCAAAGAAATTATGCTACAACTGAAAAAGAATTATTAGCTGTGGTTTTTGCTTGCGACAAGTTTAGACCTTATATTGTTGATTCAAAAGTTACAATTCATACTGACCATGCTGCAGTTAGGTACGTTATGGAAAAGAAAGATGCTAAGCCAAGGCTTATTAGATGGGTGCTTCTTTTGCAAGAATTTGATTTACATATTGTAGATAGGAAAGGTGCTGATAATCCTGTTGCTGATAATTTATCTAGATTGGAAAATATTGCTTATGATCCTGTTCCTGTTAATGATAGTTTTCCAAATGAACAATTGGCCGTAATAAAGGTGAGCTCGCGAGATAGTCCTTGGTATGCTGGTTATGCTAACTTTATCGTTTCGAAGTATTTGCCTCCAACCTTTTCAGCTTAGGAACGGAGGAAATTCTTTTATGATTTGAGGCATTATTTTTGGGATGACCCACACTTATATAAAGGAGTGGATGGTATTATGCGAAGATGTGTCCCAGAATATGAACAACAAGAGATATTGAGTAAGTGTCATGGTAGTGTTTATGGAGGACATCACACCGGAGATAGAACCGCACAAAAGGTTTTACAGTCAGGTTTTTATTGGCCAACTCTCTTTAAAGATGCAAGAAAGTTTATTTTATCCTGTGATGAATGTCAAAGAGTTGGTAATATCTCTAGACGCAATGAAATGCCTATGAATTATACTCTTGTTATTGAACCATTTGATTGTTGGGGATTTGACTTCATGGGTCCTTTCCCTTCTTCAGAAGGTAATACTCATATACTTGTTGCTGTTGATTATGTTACTAAATGGGTGGAAGCTATACCCACAAAAAGTGCTGATGGTGAGACTTCTTTAAAAATGCTTTTAGATGTTATTTTTCCTAGGTTTGGAGTACCTAGATATATTATGACTGATGGAGGTTCTCATTTTATTCATGGTGGTTTTAGAAAAACTGTTGCTAAATATGGTATTAATCATAGGATTGCTTCTAGTTATCATCCTCAAACTAGTGGGCAAGTAGAATTATCAAATAGAGAAATTAAATCTATCTTGCAAAAGACTGTTAATAAATCTAGAAAAAATTGGGCTAGTAAGTTAAAGGAAGCATTGTGGGCTTATAGAACTGCTTATAAAAATCCTATGGGAATGTCTCCTTATAAAATGGTTTATGGAAAAGCTTGTCATTTACCCTTAGAATTAGAGCATAAAGCTTATTGGGCTGTAAGAGAACTTAATAAAGATTTTAAACTTGCTGGTAAGAAAAGGTTGCTACAATTGAGTTCTTTAGATGAGTGGAGAAGTGAAGCTTATGAAAATGCTAAACTTTTTAAGGAGAAAGTTAAGAAATGGCATGATAGAAGAATTATTAAAAGAGAATTTAATGTTGGAGATAAAGTCCTATTGTATCGGTCTCGTCTCAGATTTTTTGCAGGGAAATTACTCTCAAAATGGGAAGGACCATATGTCATTGAGGAGGTGTATCGTTCAGGAGCAATTAAAATTGCCTTGCTGAAAGATGATGCCACACAAGTGGTGAATGGACAAAGACTCAAGCATTATATTTCTGGAGATTCTTATAATGAAGATGTTGATGTTATTCAAGTGGTGACTCCGGAAACTTTCATCAAAGACCAAATGGACAGTTCTGCAGAGTTCGACTTTGAATAGGTAACAATTTTAGTAGTAAAAAGTCCGCGTTTAACTTTCCGAACAATATTTCTGCTATTTTTGGAAAATATGAAAAATTACGAGATCGAATCGGAGTGGAGGAGGTGCACGAGGGCACGTCCCCACGTGGGGGCACGGGCCCCAGCCTGACCGCGCCGCCCTATGGGGACGGCCCCTCAGAGTCCCTTTTCCACTCGTTTTCGACCTAGTACCTTCCTTTTGTCGTGAATTTTTTTGCTATATAATCCCCCGGACCCTCCGAGATCCGTATATCGTTTTCTCGTCGTGTTTTGTTTCGACCTGTTTCTGTTCAGATGTCGTCGCAAGGTTTATCCTCAGAAGATTATGCAACGCGTCGCAAGCGTGAGTTCCTCCAGGATCTAGATCAAGGAACTTTCGTTGGATGGGCGGAAGAGGAAAGGGTCATGACAAGACGGAAAGATATGGATGAAGGTGTCAATGAGGAAGTGAAGAAGATGTCATCAGCAAAAAGAGAGCGGGAAGCTATGGGGAGTAAGCCAATCTTGGTGGGATCGATTAACACACGACGTTCTTTTTCTCATAACATACAGGGACCTTTACCACCTGCACCTGACCTCAACTCTTTCCCTGCTGCAGAGGAAGCTCTTCGGGTTACCAATGAGTTTTGTGATCAGTACCATGTTCTGAGAAGGGAAGTGGAGATTCTTCAGGATGAGAACAATCGACTTCGCAGAATGCTAGAGCGGTTCCTCACTCCCATCAGGGTCGTTCCGCCATCACCACCGAAGGAGTAATTCATCATTGGTATTGGCATCCCCTTGGTTTGTTCCAAGCTTGGGGGGAGCACCGCGGTATCACATCACCACTATCTTTTACCTTTTTACTATCAAGTAGTGTCATATCATGAGTAGGGAAGTTATCATATAAGATGGTTTGCAGTGTGGAAGTATCTCTCTTTTAGTTGGTTATCTATGTATCCCTTGGTGTGAGTTATCATTATGGAATATTAATGAGAAGTCTTATCATTTACTTTTTGCACACCTTATTTTAGTTTACAAGTTCTGTTATATGATTAATCTTGTCATTAGTATTGATATCACTTTGGGAGCATTAAGTAAATCTATTTGGTTTTGGCAAACTTAGCATTGGTCAATAGCAACAATACTTTGATGTTTAAGTAGAAAAGAGGGAAGTACATGTAGATATATTATTCCTTTATCTATCTTTCTTGTTAGCTAATGAGCTTAGTATTCTGAAGTTAAAATTGTTTATGCTTACAAGGAAGATGCATGATTGTTTCTATCGCATGTATATTTGTTTGTTTCCCTCAACTCTTATGCTTGCTAATCAATCTTGCTAGCCAAAGACCTGTACTGAGAGGGAATACTTCTCATACATCCAAAACCTTAAACCAGACCCATGCCATTTGTGTCCACCATAACTACCTACTATGTGGTATTTTGCGCCACTCCAAGTAAATACTTCGTGTGCTACCTTTAAACAATTCAAAAGTTATTATCTCTTATTTGTGTTAATGTTTTATATATAGCTCATGAGGAAGTATGTGGTGTTTTATCTTTCAATCTTGTTGGGCAGACTTTCACCAATGGACTAGTGGCATATCCGCTTATCCAATAATTTGCAAAAAGAGCTGGCAACGGGGTTCCCAGCCCCAATTAATAACTTTCATTAATAATTCTCTTCACATGTTTTGCTCTGATTTATCAGTAAGCAACTTAATTTTGCAATAGACACTCCTCCATGGTATGTGAAATGTTGGAAGGCACCCGAGGATTCGGTTAGCCATGGCTTGTGAAAGCAAAGGTTGGGGGGAGTGTCATCCATAAATAAAACTAAAGTACATGTGTAAACAAAAGAGAAGAGGGATGATCTACCTTGCTGGTAGAGATAACGTCCTTCATGGGAGCCGCTCTTAGAAAGTCTGTTTGGCAAGGGGGTTAGAGTGCCCACTACCATTCGTTGACAACAACAAACACCTCTCAAAACTTTACTTTTATGCTCTCTATATGATTTCAAAACTTAAAAGGCTCTAGCACATGATTTAATCCCTGCTTCCCTCTGCGAAGGGCCTATCTTTTACTTTTATGTTGAGTCAGTAAACCTATTTCCCTCCATCTCAAGCAAGCAATTGAGTTGTTGTGATCCAACCATTTATATTGTGATCTATTTAATCATGTCTTTTATTCTTCCTTGTTTAGTACCAATTTTACCTGAACGAATATGACCTTGAAAGTTATCAATGATTATGAGGAGATTGTTATGATTGAGCATGTAAGTTCTACCATATAGGATAAGTACAATCTGTTAATCGTTCTTTGACCAAGAAAAAAGTTTGCCATCACCAATTATGATTTCCTATGCACCTTTATTTGTGATTTCCCTTTACTTATTGCAAGTTGAGTTATATGAGGAAGTTGTTTACTAGAATATCTTGTGTGAATTAATAAATGTGATGCTTCTTGCCCGTATTTTATTTATCGACTCTTCACTCCATAAACATGTGGTCTTGTTTACTGAGTTCAGTTTCGCTTGGGGACAAGCGAGGTCTAAGCTTGGGGGGAGTTGATACGTCCATTTTGCATCACTATTTTGTATCATAATTTACTGTTATTCATTGATATATTTCATATTTAGAGATGATACTTATGTTATTTCACTTATTTTGCATGTTTCATGATTATTGGAGAATTATTCACCGGAGTCAGAATTCTGTTGGAAAAAGCACCGTCAGGATACAATATTTCTGAAGATCAACAATTGACGGAAAATACACCGAAGCTCCTATTTTCCCAAATGACGGAGCCAGCCAAAAGGGGAGACCGAGGAGGGCCGCCATGGGCCCCCCATAGGCCGGCATGGGCTCCACCCTGACCGCGCCGCCTTGTGGGGAGGGGGCCCACGACCCCCCTCGACCGTCTCTCCTTCGCGTACTTCATCTCCCGAGAACCCTAAGGTACGGGGAGGCATCGAGAATAGACAGAGCCGCCTCTGCGGGGCGGAAAAACACCAGAGAGAAAAGAGCTCTCCGGAGGGCAGAAATCCGCCGGGGAAATTCCCTCCCGGAGGGGGAAATCGTCGCCATCGTCACCATCATCAAGCTGGACTTCATTGGGATCATCATCATCATCATCTCCACCATCGACACCACCATCTCCACCGCTGCACCTCATCTCCGCTGTAACATCTTGGGTTGAATCTTGATTATTTCATAGGGGAAACTCTCCCGGTGTTGATTACTCCTTGTTATTGATGCTATTGAGTGAAACCATTAGATCAAGGTTTATGTTCAGATTGTTATCCATCATCATATCACTTCTGATCATGTTCCATATGATGTCTCGTGAGTAGTTCATTTAGTTCTTGAGGACATGGGTGAAGTCTAAATGTTAGTAGTGAACTATGTTGAGTAGTATTTAATGTTTTGATATTTAAGTTGTGGTGTTATTCTTCTAGTGGTGTCATGTGAACGTCGACTACATGATACTTCACCTTTATGGGCCTAGGGGAATACATCTTGTATTCGTTTGCTAATTGTGGGGTTGCCGGAGTGACAGCAACCTGAACCCCCGTTGGTATATCGATGCAGGAGGGATAGCAGGATCTCAGAGTTTAAGGTTGTGGTTAGATTTATCTTAATTACTTTCTTGTATTTGCGGATGCTTGCAAGGGGTTTAATCACAAGTATGTATTAGTCCTAGGAAGGGCGGTGCATTAGCATAGGTTCACCCACACAACACTTATCAAAACAATGAAGATTAATCAACTATATGAAGCGAAAGCACTAGACTAAATTCCTGTGTGTCCTCAAGAACATTTGGTCATTATAAGTAAACAAACCGGCTTGTCCTTTGTGCTAAAAAGGATTGGGCCACTCGCTGCAATTATTACTCTCGCATTTTACTTACTTGTATTTTATTTATCTGCTATATCAAAACCCCCTGAAAACTTATCCGTGAGCATTGACAGTGAATCCTTCATCGAAACTGCTTGTCAACACCTTCTGCTCCTCGTTGGGTTCGACACTCTTATTTATCAAAAGTACTACGATACACCCCCTATACTTGTGGGTCATCAGTGTTGCACCGATATTTGTTTGGTCACATATAAGAATTAATTTCAAATCTCAATTAGGCTAATTGTTATTAAAAAGGTAGCATAATGATAGATTTAGAAGAGTTCTAAATATTGTGACGGACTCTACAATAGAAGGCAGAGTATGTCATTGTTTTGACAATGATTGAGGATGTTTAGGTCGAGGAGTTCTTTGAGAACTTGGTGTAGTTCCGATAGTGTCAGAACTTTGAAGCTATATTGTGTGTGACAATATTAGTGACATATTTCAGACCGCTGATGTCTACGGGTGCTTCTATTCCTGTAGACAGTGTTGGGCCTCCAAGAGCAGAGGTTTGTAGAACAGCAGCAAGTTTCCCTTAAGTGGATCACCCAAGGTTTATCGAACTCAGGGAGGAAGAGGTCAAAGCTATCCCTCTCATGCAACCCTGCAACCACAAAGCAAGAAGTCTCTTGTGTCCCCAACACACCTAATAGGTGCACTAGTTTGGCGAAGAGATAGTGAAATACAAGTGGTATGAATGAATATGAGCAGTAGTAACGGCGCCACAAAAGTGCTTGCTGGCGTGCAGTTGATGGTAGTAATATTGCAGGAAGTAAAGATGCAGTAAAACAGTAAACAAGCAGCGATAGCAGTATTTAGGAACAAGGCCTAGGGATCATACTTTCACTAGTGGACACTCTCAACATTGATCACATAACAGAATAAATAGATAGATGCTAGACTCTACACCCTCTTGTTGGATGATGAACACCACTAACTGTGTAGGATTACACGAACCCTCAATGCCGGAGTTAACAAGCTCCACAATATTCAATGTTCATATTTAAATAACCTTAGAGTGCATAACAGATCAACATAACCAAACCAAGTACTAACATAGCATGCACACTGTCACCTTCACACTACGAAAGGAGGAATAGATCACATCAATACTATCATAGCAATAGTTAACTTCATAATCTACAAGAGATCACAATCATAGCCTACGCCAAGTACTACACGATGCACACACTATCACCATTACACCGTGCAGGTGGAATAAACTACTTTAATAACATCACTAGAGTAGCACACAGATATATTGTGATACAAAACACATTGCAATCATAAAGAGATATAAATAAGCACTTCACTATGCCATTCATAACAGTGAATAAGTATTCTGTGAAATATAGCCTAAGAGACCCACACGGTGCACACACTGTCACCTTTACACACGTGGGACAAGGAGTCTCCGGAGATCACATAAGTAAAACCCACTTGACTAGCATAATGACATCTAGATTACAAGCATCATCATATGAATCTCAATCATGTAAGGCAGCTCATGAGATTATTGTATTGAAGCACATAGGAGAGAGATTAACCACATAGCTACCGATACAGCCCCGAGCCTCGATGGAGAACTACTCCCTCCTCATGGGAGACAGCAGCATTGATGAAGATGGCGGTGGTGTCGATGGAGAAGCCTTCCGGGGGCACTTCCCCGTCCCGGCGGTGTGCCGGAACAGAGACTCCTGTCCCCCAGATCTTGGCTTCGCGATGGCGGCAGCTCTGGAAGGTTTTCTCTGGTTTCGTCGAACGTGATAGGGTTTTCGCGACGGAGACCTTAAGTAGGCGGAAGGGCGGCGTCCGAAGGGGTCTGGGGCCACCAGACACTAGGGCGGCGCGCCCCCCTCCTGGGCCGCGCCGCCACCATGTGTGGGCCCCCTGTGGACCCTCTCTGGTGGCTCTCGGGTGTTCTGGAAGCTCCCGGGGATTCTAAGATGCTGGGCGTTGATTTCGTCCAATTCCGAGAATATTTCCTTACTAGGATTTCTGAAACCAAAAACAGCAGAAAACAGCAACTGGCCCTTCGGCATCTCGTCAATAGGTTAGTTCCGGAAAACGCATAATAATGACATAAAGTATGCATAAAACATGTAGATATCATCAATAATGTGGCATGGAACATAAGAAATTATCGATACGTCAGAGACGTATCAGCATCCCCAAGCTTAGTTCCTGCTCATCCCGAGCAGGTAAACGATAACAAAGATAATTTCTGGAGTGACATGCCATCATAACCTTGATCATACTATTGTAAGCATATGTAATGAATGCAGCGATCAAAACAATGGTAATGACATGAGTAAACAAATGAATCATAAAGCAAAGACTTTTCATGAATAGTACTTTCAAGACAAGCATCAATAAGTCTTGCATAAGAGTTAACTCATAAAGCAATAAATCAAAGTAAAGGTGTTGAAGCAACACAAAGGAAGATTAAGTTTCAGCGGTTGCTTTCAACTTATAACATGTATATCTCATGGATAGTTGTCAATGCAGAGTAATATAATAAGTGCAATATGCAAGTATGTAGGAATCAATGCACAGTTCACACATGTGTTTGCTTCTTGAGGTGGAGAGAAATAGGTGAACTGACTCAACATAAAAGTAAAAGAAAGGCCCTTCGCGGAGGGAAGCATTGATTGCTATATTTGTGCTAGAGCTTTGGTTTTGAAAACATAAAGAGATCATAAAAGTAAAATTTTGAGAGGTGTTTTTTGTTGTCAACGAATGGTAGTGGGCACTCTAACCCCCTTGCCAGACAAACCTTCAAAGAGCGGCTCCCATGAAGGACGTTATCTCTACCAGCAAGGTAGATCATCCCTCTTCTCTTTTGTTTACACATGTATTTTAGTTTTATTTATGGATGACGCTCCTCCCAACCTTTTTCTTACACAAGCCATGGCTAACCGAATCCTCGGGTGCCTTCCAACATTCACATACCATGAAGGAGTGTCTATTTGCAAAATTAAGTTGCTTACTGATGAATCAGAGCAAAACATGTGAAGAGAATTATTAATGAAGGTTGATTAATTGGGGGCTGGGAACCCCGCGCCAGCTCTTTTTGCAAAATTATTGGATAAGCAGATGAAGCCACTAGTCCATTGGTGAAAGTTGCCCAACAAGAATGAAAGATAAACACCACATACTTCCTCATGAGCTATAAAACATTGACACAAATCAGAGGTGATAAATTTTGAATTATTTAAAGGTAGCACTCAAGCAATTTACTTTGGAATGGCGGAGAAATACCATGTAGTAGGTAGGTATGGTGGACACAAATGGCATAGTGGTTGGCTCAAGGATTTTGGATGCATGAGAAGTATTCCCTCTCGATACAAGGTTTAGGCTAGCAAAGTTATTTGAAACAAACACAAGGATGAACCGGTGCAGCAAAACTTACATAAAAGACATATTGTAAACATTATAAGACTCTACACCGTCTTCCTTGTTGTTCAAACTCTTTACTAGAAATTATCTAGACCTTAGAGAGACCAATTATGCAAACCAAATTTTAGCAAGCTCTATGTATTTCTTCATTAATGGGTGCAAAGTATATGATGCAAGAGCTTAAACATGAGCACAACAATTGCCAAGTATCAAATTATTCAAGACATTTTACCAATTACTACATGTAGCATTTTCCGTTTCCAACCATATAACAATTAACGAAGCAGTTTCAACCTTCGCCATGAACATTTAAAGCTAAGAACACATGTGTTCATATGAACCAGCGGAGCGTGTCTCTCTCCCACACAAGGATGAACTTATTCAAACATAAACAAAAACAAACACAAACAGACGCTCCAAGTAAAGCACATAAGATGTGACCAAATAAAAATATAGTTTCAAGGGAGGAACCTGATAAATTTATCGATGAAGAAGGGGATGCCTTGGGCATACCCAAGCTTAGATGCTTGAGTCTTCTTGAAATATGCAGGGATGAACCACCGGGGCATCCCCAAGCTTAGAGCTTTCACTCTTCTTGATCACGTTGTATCATCCTCCTCTCTTGACCCTTGAAAACTTCCTCCACACCAAACTCGAAACAAACTCATTAGAGGGTTAGTGCATAATCAAAATTTCACATGTTCAGAGGTGACACAATCATTCTTAACACTTCTGGACATTGCCCAAAGCCACTGGAAGTTAATGGGACAAAGAAATCCATCCAACATAGCAAAAGAGGCAATGCGAAATAAAAGGCAGAATCTGTCAAAACAGAACAGTCTGTAAAGACGAATTTTAAAGTGGCACCAGACTTGCTCAGATGAAAATGCTCAAATTGAATGAAAGTTGCGTACATATCTGAGGATCACGCACGTAAATTGGCAAATTTTTATGAGTTACCTACAGAGAATTCTGCCCAGATTCGTGACAGACAGAAATCTGTTTCTGCGCAGTAATCCAAATCTAGTATGAACCTTGCTATCAAAGACTTTACTTGGCACAACAATGCAATAAAATAAGATAAGGAGAGGTTGCTACAGTATTAAGAACTTCCAAGACTCAAATATAAAACAAAAGTACTGTAGTAAAATAAACACATGGGTTATCTCCCAAGAAGTTCTTTCTTTATAGCCATTAAGATGGGCTCAGCAATTTTAATGATGCACTCGCAAGAAATAAGAGTTGAGGCAAAAGAGAGCATCAAGAAGAAAATTCAAAACACATTTAAGCCTAACATGCTTCCTATGCATAGGAATCTTGTAAATAAACAAGTTCATGAAGAGCAAAGTAACAAGCATAGGAAGATAGAACAAGTGTAGCTTCAAAAATTTCAGCACATAGAGAGGTGTTTTAGTAACATGAAAATTTCTACAACCATATTTTCCTCTCTCATAATAACTTTCAGTAGCAACATGAGCAAACTCAACAATATAACTATCACATAAAGCATTCTTATCATGAGTCTCATGCATAAAATTATTACTCTCCACATAGGCATAATCAATTTTATTAGTTGTAGTGGGAGCAAATTCAACAAAGTAGCTATCATTATTATTCTCATCATCAAATATAGGAGGCATATTGTAATCATAATCAAATTTATCCTCCATAACAAAGTGTACTAAAAGACCAATATCATTATAATCATCATAAATAGGAGGCAAAGTATCATCAAAGTAAATTTTCTCCTCAATGCTTGGGGGACTAAAAATATCATGCTCATCAAAGCCAGCTTCCCCAAGCTTAGAATTTTCCATATCATTAGCAACAATGGTGTTCAAAGCGTTCATACTAATATGTTCCATAGGTTTTTTAATTTTCGCATCAAACCATCCATGTCTTAAATCAGGAAATAGAATAAGAAGCTCATTGTTGTCCATTATGCCTAACTAGTGTAAACAAGAAACAAAAAGATGCAATTGCAGGATCTAAAGGAAATAGCTTTGAGCACACACACAACGGCAACAGAAAAGTACTTTACCTGGGACCGGAGTATGAGTGCCTTTTACCTTTCCTCCCCGGCAACGGCGCCAGAAATCAGCTTGATGTCTACGGGTGCTTCTATTCTTGTAGACAGTGTTGGGCCTCCAAGAGCAGAGGTTTGTAGAACAGCAGCAAGTTTCCCTTAAGTGGATCACCCAAGGTTTACCGAACTCAGGGAGGAAGAGGTCAAAGATATCCCTCTCATGCAACCCTGCAACCACAAAGCAAGAAGTCTCTTGTGTCCCCAACACACCTAATAGGTGCACTAGTGATGTCTACGCCCCCTCCTTTTCCTGTAGACAGTGTTGGGCCTCCAAGAGCAGAGGTTTGTAGAACAGCAGCAAGTTTCCCTTAAGTGAATCACCCAAGGTTTATCGAACTCAGGGAGGAAGAGGTCAAAGATATCCCTCTCATGCAACCCTGCAACCACAAAGCAAGAAGTCTCTTGTGTCCCCAACACACCTAATAGGTGCACTAGTTCGGCGAAGAGATAGTGAAATACAGGTGGTATAAATAAGCAGTAGCAACGGCACTTAAAAGTGCTTTGCCCAGATAGTAAACAAGCGTAGTAACGCAAAGCAGTAGTAACGCAGTAAAACAAGAAACAAGCAAATATAGCGATATTTAGGAACAAGGCCTAGGGATCATACTTTCACTAGTGGACACTCTCAACATTGATCACATAACAGAATAGATAAATGCATACTCTACACTCTTGTTGGATGATGAACACCATTGCGTAGGATTACACGAACCCTCAATGCCGGAGTTAACAAGCTCCACAATTCAATGTTCATATTTAAATAACCTTAGAGTGCATGAAAGATCAATACGACTAAACCAAGTACTAACATAGCATGCACACTGTCACCTTCACACTATGTAGGACGAATAGATCACATCAATACCATCATAGCAATAGTTAACTTCATAATCTACAAGAGATCATAATCATAGCCTACGTCAAGTACTAACACGGATGCACACACTGTCACCATTACACCGTGCAGGAGGAATAAAACTACTTTAATAATATCACTAGAGTAGCACATAGATAAATTGTGATACAAAACACATTGCAATCATAAAGAGATATAAATAAGCACTTCACTATGCCATTCATAACAGTGAATAAGTATTTTGAGAAATATAGCCTAAGAGACCCACACGGTGCACACACTGTCACCTTTACACACGTGGGACAAGGAGTCTCCGGAGATCACATAAGTAAAACTCACTTGACTAGCATAACGACATCTAGATTACAAGCATCATCATATGAATCTCAATCATGTAAGGCAGCTCATGAGATTATTGTATTGAAGTACATAGGAGAGAGATGAACCACATAGCTACCGGTACAGCCCCGAGCCTTGATGGAGAACTACTCCCTCCTCATGGGAGACAGCAGCGTTGATGGAGATGGCGGTGGTGTCGATGGAGGAGCCTTCCGGGGGCACTTCCCCGTCCCGGCGGCGTGCCGGAACAGAGACTCCTGTCCCCCAGATCTTGGCTTCGCGATGGCGGCGGCTCTGGATGGTTTCTCGTACCGTGGCTTTTTCGTATCGAGGTTTTAGGTCGAGGGGCTTCTTATAGGCGAAGAGGCGGCGTCAGAAGGTCAACGAGGTGACGACACCATAGGGCGGCACGGCCAGGGCCTGGGCCGCGCCAGCCTATGGTTTGGGGGCCCAGTGCCCCCTCTCTGGCGGCTCTCGTGTGTTCTGGATGCTTCCGGGCAAAATAGGAACCTGTGCGTTGATTTCGTCCGATTCCGAGAATATTTCGTTACTAGGATTTCTGAAACCAAAAACAGCAGAAAACAGCAACTGGCCCTTCGGCATCTTGTTAATAGTTTAGTTCCAGAAAACGCGTAAATATGACATAAAATGTGCATATAACATGTAGATATCATCAATAATGTGGCATGGAACATAAGAAATTATCGATACGTCGGAGACGTATCAGCATCCCCAAGCTTAGTTCCTGCTCGTCCCGAGTAGGTAAACGATAAACAAAGATAATTTCTGGAGTGACATGCCATCATAACCTTGATCATACTATTTGTAAGCATATGTAGTGAATGCAGCGATCAAAACAATGTAAATGACATGAGTAAACAACTGAATCATATAGCAAAGACTTTTCATGAATAGTACTTCAAGACAAGCATCAATAAGTCTTGCATAAGAGTTAACTCATAAAGCAATAATTCAAAGTAAAGGTATTGAAGCAACACAAAGGAAGATTAAGTTTCAGCGGTTGCTTTCAACTTGTAACTTGTATATCTCATGGATAGTTGTCAATGCAAAACAATATAACAAATGCAATATGCAAGTATGTAAGAATCAATGCACAGTTCACACAAGTGTTTGCTTCTTGAGGTGGAGAGAAATAGGTGAACTGACTCAACAATAAAAGTAGAAGAAAGGTCCTTCAAAGAGAAAAGCATCGATTGCTATATTTGTGCTAGAGCTTTGATTTTGAAAACAAGAAACAATTTTGTCAACGGTAGTAATAAAGCATATGTATCATGTAAATTATATCTTACAAGTTGCAAGCCTCATGCATAGTATACTAATAGTGCCCGCACCTTGTCCTAATTAGCTTGGATTACCGGGATTATCGCAATGCACATGTTTTAACCAAGTGTCACAAAGGGGTACCTCTATGCCGCCTGTACAAAGGTCTAAGGAGAAAGCTCGCATTGGATTTCTCGCTTTTGATTATTCTCAACTTAGACATCCATACCGGGACAACATAGACAACAGATAATGGACTCCTCTTTAATGCATAAGCATGTACCAACAATTAATTTTCTCATATGAGATTGAGGATATTTGTCCAAAACTGAAACTTCCACCATGGATCATGGCTTTAGTTAGCGGCCCAATGTTCTTCTCTAACAATATGCATGCTCTAACCATATGGTGGTAGATCGCTCTTACTTCAGACAAGACGAACATGCATAGCAACTCACATGATATTCAACAAAGAGTAGTTGATGGCGTCCCCAGGAACATGGTTATCGCACAACGAGCAACTTAATAAGAGATAAAGTGCATAAGTACATATTCAATACCACAATAGTTTTTAGGCTATTTGTCCCATGAGCTATATATTGTAAAGGTAGAAGAATGGAAATTTAAAGGTAGCACTCAAGCAATTTACTTTGGAATGGCGGGGAAATACCATGTAGTAGGTAGGTATGGTGGACACAAATGGCATAGTGGTTGGCTCAAGTATTTTGGATGTATGAGAAGTATTCCCTCTCGATACAAGGTTTAGGCTAGCAAGGCTATTTGAAACAAACACAAGGATGAAGCGGTGCAGCAAAACTCACATAAAAGACATATTGAAAACATTATAAGACTCTACACCGTCTTCCTTGTTGTTCAAACTCAATACTAGAAATTATCTAGACTCTAGAGAGACCAAATATGCAAACCAAATTTTAGCATGCTCTATGTATTTCTTCATTAATGGGTGCAAAGCATATGATGCAAGAGCTTAAACATGAGCACAACAATTGCCAAGTATCACATTACCCAAGACATTTATAGCAATTACTACATGTATCATTTTCCAATTCCAACCATATAACAATTTAACGAAGAAGAAACTTCGCCATGAATACTATGAGTAGAAACTAAGGACATACTTGTCCATATGCAACAGCGGAGCGTGTCTCTCTCCCACACAAAGAATGCTAGGATCCATTTTATTCAAACAAAACAAAAACAAAAACAAACCGACGCTCCAAGCAAAGCACATAAGATGTGATGGAATAAAAATATAGTTTCAGGGGAGGAACCTGATAATGTTGTCGATGAAGAAGGGGATGCCTTGGGCATCCCCAAGCTTAGACACTTGAGTCTTCTTGAAATATGCAGGGGTGAACCACCGGGCATCCCCAAGCTTAGACTTTTCACTCTTCTTGATCATAGTATATCATCCTCCTCTCTTGACCCTTGAAAACTTCCTCCACACCAAACTTAGAACAACTCATTAGAGGGTTAGTGCACAATCAAAAACTCACATGTTCAGAGGTGACACAATCATTCTTAACACTTCTGGACATTGCCCAAAGCTACTGGAAGTCAATGGAACAAAGAAATCCATCCCACATAGCAAAAGAAGCAATGCGAAATAAAAGGCAGAATCTGTGAAAACAGAACAGTCCGTAAAGACGAATTTTATTGGGGCACCAGACTTGCTCAAATGAAAATGCTCAAATTGAATGAAAGTTGCGCACATAACTGAGGATCACTCACGTAAATTGGCATAATTTTCTGAGTTATCTACAGAGAATTTTTCCCAGATTCGTGACAGCAAAGAAATCTGTTTCTGCGCAGTAATCCAAATCTAGTATGAACCTTACTATCAACGACTTTACTTGGCACAACAAAACACTAAACTAAGATAAGGAGAGGTTGCTACAGTAGTAAACAACTTCCAAGACACAAATATAAAACAAAGTACTGTAGCAAAATAACACATGGGTTATCTCCCAAGAAGTTCTTTCTTTATAGCCATTAAGATGGGCTCAGCAGTTTTAATGATGCACTCGCAAGAAATAGTAGTTGAAGCAAAAGAGAGCATCAAGAGGCAAATTCAAAACAAATTTAAGCCTAACATGCTTCCTATGCATAGGAATCTTATAAATAAACAAATTCATGAAGCATGATGCAACAAGCATAGAAAGATAAAACAAGTGTAGCTTCAAAAATTTCAGCACATAGAGAGGTGTTTTAGTAACATGAAAATTTCTACAACCATATTTTCCTCTCTCATAATAATATCCAGTGGCATCATGAGCAAACTTAACAATATAACTATCACATAAAGCATTCTTATCATGAGTCTCATGCATAAAATTATTACTCTCCACATAAGCATAATCAATTTTATTAGTTGTAGTGGGAGCAAATTCAACAAAGTAGCTATCATTATTATTCTCATCATCAAATATAGGAGGCATATTGTAATCATAATCAAATTTATCCTCCATAACAGGCGGTACTAAAAGACCAATATCATTATAATCATCATAAATAGGAGGCAAAGTATCATCAAAGTAAATTTTCTCCTCCATACTTGGGGGACTAAAAATATCATGCTCATCAAAGCCAGCTTCCCCAAGCTTAGAATTTTCCATATCATTAGCAACAATGGTGTTCAAAGCGTTCATACTAATATGTTCCATAGGTTTTTTAATTTTCGCATCAAACCATCCATGTCTTAAATCAGGAAATAGAATAAGAAGCTCATTGTTGTCAATTTGCCTAACTAGTGTAAAACAAGAAACAAAAAGATGCAATTGCAGGATCTAAAGGAAATAGCTTCGAGTACTTACAACGGCGAAAATAGCTTAGTAGCCGAGATCCGGAGTGTGAGTACCTATTACCTTTCCTCCCCGGCAACGGTGCCAGAAAATAGCTTGCTGTCCACAACTGGCGCGTAGTTGACGTGGGAGGTTTAATGGCGGTTGACGGGCTTGGTGGAGTGTCTTGATTCGTCCCCGGCAATGGCGCCAGAAAATAGCTTGATGTCTACGCCCCCTCCTTTTCCTGTAGACAGTGTTGGGCCTCCAAGAGCAGAGGTTTGTAGAACAGCAGCAAGTTTCCCTTAAGTGGATCAACCAAGGTTTATCGAACTCAGGGAGGAAGAGGTCAAAGATATCCCTCTCATGCAACCCTGCAACCACAAAGCAAGAAGTCTCTTGTGTCCCCAACACACCTAATAGGTGCACTAGTTCGGCGAAGAGATAGTGAAATACAGGTGGTATAAATAAGCAGTAGCAACGGCACCAGAAAAGTGCTTTGCCCAGGACAGTAAACAAGCAGTAGTAACGCAGCAGTAGTAACGCAGTAAAACAGTAAACAAGCAGCGATAGCAGTATTTAGGAACAAGGCCTAGGGATCATACTTTCACTAGTGGACACTCTCAACATTGATCACATAACAGAATAGATAAATGCATACTCTACACTCTTGTTGGATGATGAACACCATTGCGTAGGATTACACGAACCCTCAATGCCGGCAAGCTCCACAATTCAATGTTCATATTTAAATAACCTTAGAGTGCATGAAAGATCAATACGACTAAACCAAGTACTAACATAGCATGCACACTGTCACCTTCACACTATGTAGGAGGAATAGATCACATCAGTACCATCATAGCAATAGTTAACTTCATAATCTACAAGAGATCATAATCATAGCCTACGCCAAGTACTAACACGGATGCACACACTGTCACCATTACACCGTGCAGGAGGAATAAAACTACTTTAATAACATCACTAGAGTAGCACATAGATAAATTGTGATACAAAACACATTGCAATCATAAAGAGATATAAATAAGCACTTCACTATGCCATTCATAACAGTGAATAAGTATTCTGTGAAATATAGCCTAAGAGACCCACACGGTGCACACACTGTCACCTTTACACACGTGGGACAAGGAGTCTCCGGAGATCACATAAGTAAAACTCACTTGACTAGCATAACGACATCTAGATTACAAGCATCATCATATGAATCTCAATCATGTAAGGCAGCTCATGAGATTATTGTATTGAAGTACATAGGAGAGAGATGAACCACATAGCTACCGGTACAGCCCCGAGCCTTGATGGAGAACTACTCCCTCCTCATGGGAGACAGCAGCGTTGATGGAGATGGCGGTGGTGTCGATGGAGGAGCCTTCCGGGGGCACTTCCCCGTCCCGGCGGCGTGCCGGAACAGAGACTCCTGTCCCCCAGATCTTGGCTTCGCGATGGCGGCGGCTCTGGATGGTTTCTCGTACCGTGGCTTTTTCGTATCGAGGTTTTAGGTCGAGGGGCTTCTTATAGGCGAAGAGGCGGCGTCAGAAGGTCAACGAGGCGACGACACCATAGGGCGGCGCGGCCAGGGCCTGGGCCGCGCCGGCCTATGGTCTGGGGGCCCAGTGCCCCCTCTCTGGCGGCTCTCGTGTGTTCTGGATGCTTCCGGGCAAAATAGGAACCTGGGCGTTGATTTCGTACGATTCCGAGAATATTTCGTTACTAGGATTTCTGAAACCAAAAACAGCAGAAAACAGCAACTGGCACTTCGGCATCTTGTTAATAGGTTAGTTCCAGAAAACGCGTAAATATGACATAAAATGTGCATATAACATGTAGATATCATCAATAATGTGGCATGGAACATAAGAAATTATCGATACGTCGGAGACGTATCAACTAGTTCGGCGAAGAGATAGTGAAATACAAGTGGTATGAATGAATATGAGCAGTAGTAACGGCGCCAGAAAAGTGCTTGCTGGCGTGCAGTTGATGGTAGTAATATTGCAGGAAGTAAAGATGCAAGAAACAAGAAACAAGCAGCGATAGCAGTATTTAGGAACAAGGCCTAGGGATCATACTTTCACTAGTGGACACTCTCAACATTAATCACATAACAGAATAAATAGATAGATGCTAGACTCTACACCCTCTTGTTGGATGATGAACACCACTAACTGTGTAGGATTACACGAACCCTCAATGCCGGAGTTAACAAGCTCCACAATATTCAATGTTCATATTTAAATAACCTTAGAGTGCATAACAGATCAACATAACCAAACCAAGTACTAACATAGCATGCACACTGTCACCTTCACACTACGAAAGGAGGAATATATCACATCAATACTATCATAGCAATAGTTAACTTCATAATCTACAAGAGATCACAATCATAGCCTACGCCAAGTACTACACGATGCACACACTGTCACCATTACACCGTGCAGGAGGAATAAACTACTTTAATAACATCACTAGAGTAGCACACAGATATATTGTGATACAAAACACATTGCAATCATAAAGAGATATAAATAAGCACTTCACTATGCCATTCATAACAGTGAATAAGTATTCTGTGAAATATAGCCTAAGAGACCCACACGGTGCACACACTGTCACCTTTACACACGTGGGACAAGGAGTCTCCGGAGATCACATAAGTAAAACCCACTTGACTAGCATAATGACATCTAGATTACAAGCATCATCATATGAATCTCAATCATGTAAGGCAGCTCATGAGATTATTGTATTGAAGCACATAGGAGAGAGATTAACCACATAGCTACCGATACAGCCCCGAGCCTCGATGGAGAACTACTCCCTCCTCATGGGAGACAACAGCATTGATGAAGATGGCGGTGGTGTCGATGGAGAAGCCTTCCGGGGGCACTTCCCCGTCCCGGCGGCGTGCCGGAACAGAGACTCCTATCCCCCAGATCTTGGCTTCGCGATGGCGGCGGCTCTGGAAGGTTTTCTCTGGTTTCGTCGAACGTGATAGGGTTTTCGCGACGGAGACCTTAAGTAGGCGGAAGGGCGGCGTCAGAAGGGGTCTGGGGCCACCAGACACTAGGGCGGCGCGCCCCCCTCCTGGGCCGCGCCGCCACCATGTGTGGGCCCCCTGTGGCCCCTCTCTGGCGGCTCTCGGGTGTTCTGGAAGCTCCCGGGGATTCTAAGATGCTGGGCGTTGATTTCGTCCAATTCCGAGAATATTTCCTTACTAGGATTTCTGAAACCAAAAACAGCAGAAAACAACAACTGGCCCTTCGGCATCTCGTCAATAGGTTAGTTCCGGAAAATGCATAATAATGACATAAAGTATGCATAAAACATGTAGATATCATCAATAATGTGGCATGGAACATAAGAAATTATCGATACGTCGGAGACGTATCAACCGCGGAATTAAGGTTCCACCAGAAGACCAAACATATTTAATGCCGACTCATTTGGAAAATGAGTGATGCGTTGAGACGCAAAAGAATTGCAAAATACATACGTTTCTGAGCATGTCAGAACCGTAGACTAAAACCTCTCCCGTAAGCAAAACATGATAAAGCACCGGAAGGCCAAGGTGTTATATCTTTACAAATGTAAACTAGATTATTGACTCTAGTGCAAGTGGGAGACTGTTGGAGATATGCCCAAGAGGCAATAATAAAATGGTTATTATAACATATCTTTGTGTTTATGATAATGTTTGCATACCATGCTATAATTGTATTAACTGAAACATTGATACATGTGTGTTATGTAAACAACAAGGAGTCCCTAGTAAGCCTCTTGTATAACTAGCTTGTTGATTAATAGATGATTATAGTTTCATGATCATTTACATTGGATGTTATTAATAACAAGGTTATGTCATTACGTGAATGATGTAATGGACACACCCAATTAAGCGTAGCATAAGATCACGTCATTAAGTTCATTTGCTATAAGCTTTCGATACATAGTTACCTAGTCCTTCGACCATGAGATCATATAAATCACTTATGCCGGAAGGGTACTTTCATTACATCAAACACCACTGCGTAAATGGGTGGTTATAAAGGTGGGATTAGGTATTCGGAAAGTATGAGTTGAGGCATATGGATCAACAGTGGGATTTGTCCATCCCCATGACGGATAGATATACTCTGGGCCCTCTCAGTGGCCATCTAATTAGCTTGCAAGCATATGAATGGTTCATAAGAGATGACATATCACGGTACGAGTAAAGAGTACTTGTCAGGAGACGAGGTTGAACGAGGTATAGAGATACCGATGATCAAACCTCGGACAAGTAAAATATCGCGTGACAAAGGGAATCGGTATCGTATGTGAATGGTTCAATCGATCACTAAGTCATCGTTGAATATGTGGGAGCCATTATGGATCTCCAGATCCCGCTATTGGTTATTGGTCGGAGAGAGGTCTCAACCATGTCTGCATAGTTCGCGAACCGTAGGGTGACACACTTAAGGTTTGATGTCGTTTAAGTAGATATGGAATATGGAATGGAGTTCGAAGTTTTGTTCGGAGTCTCGGATGGGATCCAGGACATCACGAGGAGTTCCGGAATGGTCCGGAGAATAAGATTCATATATAGGAAGTCACTTTCCAAGTTTGGAAATGATCCGGTGCATTTATGGAAGGTTCTAGAAGGTTCTAGAAAAGTCCGAAAGAAATCACTATGGAAGGTGGAGTCCCGGAGGGATTCCACTAGCATGGCCGGCCAAACCCTAAGGGGGAGGAGTCCCAGGTGGGCTCCACCTTGGTGGCCGGCCAACCCCACCTCAAGGAAAGGTGGGAGTCCCACCTTGAGTAGGACTCCCACCTTGAGTAGGACTCCCCCCTTGAATAGGTTTCCCACTTTTGGGAGGTTTTGTTGTTGGGGTCTTATTCGAAGACTTGGACTACAACTCTTCGGGGCTTCCACCTATATAATGAGGGGCATAGGGGAGGGGCCGGCCACACCTTGCCACCCTTGGCCGCAGCCCCTAGTTGGCCGGCGCCCAAACCCCCTCTCCCCAAACCCTAGCTACCTCTCCTCCACATACTACTCCTGCAGCGCATAGGCCAAGCCCTGCCGGAGTTCTCCACCGCCACCGCCACCACGCCATCGTGCTGCCGGGATTCCGAGGAGGATCTACTACTTCCGCTGCCCGCTGGAACGGGGAGGAGGACGTCGTCTTCATCAACACCGTACGTGTGACCGAGTACGGAGGTGCTGCCCGATTGTGGCACCGTCAAGTTCTTCTACGCGCTTTTGCAAGCGGTCAAGATCTTCTACGCGCTTTGGCAGGCGGCAAGTGATTGACTACATTCACCACGAGATCTAATCTCGTTAGGCTTTGGAAATCTTCGAGGGTTAGTCTCATGATCTTCTCGTTGCTACCGTCTACTAGATTAGATCTTGGCTTGTGTTTTCGTTCTTGCGGTAGGAATTTTTTTGTTTTCTATGCTACGAATCCCATCATGAAGGATGTATACTAGATACAAACCAAAGAGTTTTGCTAGTCTGTGAAATACTAGATAAGTATACAAAGTTCAGTTGGATGAAGTGAGTATCGCGGAGTTGGAATCTTCACCGGATGAAATAGTCAAAGAGTTTTTGATTTCATCAGAAACGATGAAGATGCTTGCATTTGCAAGAAATTAAGTGGGAGCGCTGAGACATATTTATAATACTTTATGTAGATGACATATCGTTGATTATAAATGATGTAATTATATACTTTATGTGAATAAAAGGTTTCATTGAGAATTAACTTCAATGAAAGGATATGGACTGAAACATATTTAGTGTCAAGATCTATGAAGATAGATTGAAACACATAATAAGTTTAAGTTAAAAGTACATAGAATGAATATTGAAGTAGTTCAATATAAAAATATTAAGAAGGTGTTCTTTTCCATGTGAAGGTTTAACAAGACTTGAGTGTATTTGACACTCAATGAGTAAAACCACATGAGTGATTTTAGATCACGAATAATATGTATACAATCAGATGTCCTGTGCTCTAAAGAGTTAGGAGCATATACCAGAATGATTCATGTGATGATTATTGGACAATAGTAAGAATATCCTTGAGTACTTTAGAAAAACCAAGGATATATATAGTTTTGTATGGGGTAATGACAAACAAATCGATGTAAGGTGTTGCACCAATATTAGTTTGGTCACATATAAAAATAAATTTCAATCTCAATTAGGATAAGTATTATTAAAAGGTAGAACAATGCTAGATTTAGATGAGATCTAAATATTGTGACGGATTCTACAAACGAAGGCACAGTATGTCATTGTTTTGACAATGACTGAGGATGTTAAGTCAATAAGTTCTTTGAGAACTTGGTGTAGTTCCGATAGTGTCAGAACTTTGAAGCTATATTGTGTGTGACAATATTAGTGACATATTTCAAACCGCGGAATTAAGGTTCCACCAGAAAACCGAACATATACGATTAATGCCGACTCATTTGGAAAAATGAGTGATGTATGGGGACGCAAATGAATTGCAAAATACATACGTTTCTAAGCGTGTCAGATCCGTTGACTAAAACCTCTCCCGTAAGCAAAACATGATAAAGCACCAGAAGGCCAAGGTGTTATATCTTTACAAATGTAAACTAGATTATTGACTCTAGTGCAAGTGGGAGACTGTTGAAGATATGCCCAAGAGGCAATAATAAAAGTGTTTATTATTATATCTTAGTGTTCATGATAAATATTTACACCCCAAGCTATAATTTTATTAACCAGAAACATTAATACATGTGTGTTGTGTAAACAACTAGAGTCCCTAGTAAGCCTCTTGTTAAACTAGCTTGTTGATTAATAGATGATCATGGTTTCCTGATCATGAACATTGGATGTTATTAATAACAAGATCATATCATTAGGTGAATGATGTGATGGACATACACCCATAGTAAGCGTAGCATGAGATAAGGTCATTAAGTTCAATTTGCTATAAGCTTCCGATACATAGTTACCTAGACCTTCGACCATGAGATCATTTAAATCACTTATACCGGAAGGGTACTTTGATTACATCAAACGTCACTGCGTAAATAGGTGGTTATAAAGATGGGATTAAGTATTCGGAAAGTGTGAGTTGAGGCATATGGATCAAGAGTGGGATTTGTCCATCCCAATGACGGATAGATATACTCTGGGCCCTCTCGGTGGAATATCGTCTGATTAGCTTTCAAGCATGTGACTGGTTCACAAGAGATGATATGCCACGGTACGAGTAAAGAGTACTTGTCGGAGACGAGGTTGAACAAGGTATGGAGATACCGATGATCAAACCTCGGACAAGTAAAATATCGTGAGACAAAAGGAATCGGTATCGTATGTAAATGGTTCAATCGATCACTAAGTTATCGTTGAATATGTGAGAGCCATTATGGATCTCCAGATCCCGCTATTGGTTATTGGTCGGAGAAGAGTGTCAACCATGTCTGCATAGTTCACGAACCGTAGGGTGACACACTTAAGGTTTGATGTCGTTTTAAGTAGATATGGAATATGGAATGGAGTTCGAAGTTTTGTTCGGAGTCTCGGATAGGATCCAGGACATCACGAGGAGGTCCGGAATGGTTCGGAGAATAAGATTCATATATAGGAAGTCATTTTCCAAGTTTAGAAATGATCCGGTGAATTTATGGAAGGTGGTTTCTAGAATTATCCGGAATAAATCACTATGGAAGGAGGAGTCCCGGAGGGACTCCTGTAGGGATTCATTGCATAGAAAACAAAAAATTTCCTACCGCGAGAACGCAATCCAAGCCAAGATGCAATCTAGAAGACGGGAGCAACGAGGAGATGATCGAGACTCACCCTTGAAGATTTCCAAAGCCTACAAGATGAGGCTCTTGTTGCTGCGGTAGACGATCACTTGCCGCTTGCAAAAGCGCGTAGAAGATCTTGATCACGGTGCCACGATCGGGCAGCACCTCCGTACTCGGTCACACGTTCGGTGTTGATGAAGAAGACGTCCTTCTCCCCGTTCCAGCGGGCAGCGGAAGTATTAGCTCCTCCTTGAATCCGGCAGCACGACGGCGTGGTGGCGGTGGCGGTGGAGATCTCCGGCGGAGCTTTGCTAAGCGTGCGGGAGAGGTGGAGGAGAGAGGGGCGGCTAGGGTTTGGGAGAGGGGGTGGCCGGCCTCAAGGGGTGCGGCCAGCTTGTGGCTTTGTGGTGGCCGGCCCCCTCCCCTATGCCCCTCTTTATATAGGTGGAACCCCCAAGTGTTGGACTACAAGTCTTCGAATAAGACCCCAACCCAAAACTTTCCATGTTGTAGGGAAACTTACCCAAGGTGGGATTCCCACCTCAAGTGGGACTCCCACCCTTCCATGAGGGGGGTGGCCGGCCACCCTTGGTGGAGTCCACCTGGGACTCCACCCCTCTAGGGTTGGCCGGCCATGGGAGGTGGAGTCCCTTCGGGACTCCGCCTTCCAAAGTGATTTCTTCCGGACTTTTCTAGAACCTTCTAGAACCTTCCATAAATGCACCGGATCATTTTCAAACTTATAAAATGACTTCCTATATATGAATCTTATTCTCCGGACCATTCCGGAACTCCTCGTGATGTCCGGGATCCCATACGAGACTTCGAACAATACTTCGAACTCCATTCCATATTCAAGTTCTACTAATACAACATCAAACCTTAAGTGTGTCACCCTACGGTTCGCGAACTATGTAGACATGGTTGAGAACTCTCTCCGACCAATAACCAATAGCGGGATCTGGAGATCCATAATGGCTCCCACATATTCAGCGATGACTTAGTGATCGAATGAACCATTCACATACGATACCAATTCCCTTTGTCACGCGATATTTTACTTGTCCGAGGTTTGATCATCGGTATCTCTTTATACCTTGTTCAACCTCGTCTCCTGACAAGTACTCTTTACTCGTACCGTGGTATGTGGTCTCTTATGAACTTATTCATATGCTTGCAAGACATTAGACGACATTCCACCGAGAGGGCCCAGAGTATATCTATCCGTCGTCAGAATGGACAAATCCCACTGTTGATCCATATGCCTCAACTCATACTTTCCGGATACTTAATCCCACCTTTATAACCACCCATTTACGCAGTGCCGTTTGATGTAATCAAAGTACCTTTCCAGTATAAGTGATTTACATGATCTCATGGTCATAAGGACTAGGTAACTATGTATCGAAAGCTTATAGCAAATAACTTAATGACGTGATCTTATGCTACGCTTAATTGGGTGTGTCCATTACATCATTCATATAATGATATAACCTTGTTATTAATAACATCCAATGTCCATGATTATGAAACTAATCATCTATTAATCAACAAGCTAGTTAAGAGGCTTACTAGGGACTCATTGTTTGTTTACATAACACACATGTATCAATGTTTTGTTTAATACAATTA
The DNA here is from genome assembly GCF_019359855.2 of Lolium perenne. Taxonomy (NCBI): domain Eukaryota; kingdom Viridiplantae; phylum Streptophyta; class Magnoliopsida; order Poales; family Poaceae; genus Lolium; species Lolium perenne. The sequence goes on along the minus strand of NC_067246.2, from coordinate 190,293,390 downwards.
TAGTATGGTATATAAACATTTATCATAAACATAAAGATATATAATAACCACTTTTATTATTGCCTCTTGGGCATATCTCCAACAGTCTCCCACTTGCACTAGAGTCAATAATCTAGATTACATTGTAAGGTACCTAACACCCATGGCATTCTGGTGTTGGTCATGCTTTGCCCTAGGGAGAGCTTTAGTAAACGGATCTGCTACATTCAGATCAGTGTGTACTTTGCAAATCTTTACTTCTCCATCTTCGATGTACTCGCGAATCGAATGATAACGCAGCTTGATATGCTTCAGCCTCTTGTGTGACCTTGGTTCTTGTGCATTGGTGATGGCACCCATGTTGTCACAGTAGATGACTGATACGTCCAATTTGCATCACTATTTTATATCATAATTTGCTGTTATTCATTGATATATTTCATATTGGGACACAATACTTATGTTATTTCATCTATTTTGCATGTTTCATCATTATTGGAGGATCAAGCACCGGAGCCAGGATTCTGCTGGAAAAAGCACCGTCAGAACGCAATATTTCGGAAGATCAACTGTGGGAGGAAATTATACCAAAAATCCTATTTTTCAAGATGACGAAGGAAGCCAGAAGGAGGGGCCAGGAGGACCCAGGGTGGGCCCACACCCTAGGGCGGCGCGGCCCATGCCCTGGCCGCGCCGCCATGTGGTTTGGGGGGCCCACGACCCCTTTCGCCTCCTTTTCTTCGCGAAATCCTTCGTCCCGAAGACCTAAGCCACAGAGGGTACCTCGCGAAGAGTTACAGCCGCCTCTGCGGGGCGGAGAACACCAGAGAGAAAAGAGCTCTCCGGCGGGCAGGAATCCGCCGGGGAAATTCCCTCCGGGAGGGGGAAATCGACGCCATCGTCACCGTCATCGAGCTGGACATCATCTCCATCACCATCATCATCATCTACACCATCATCACCGCCGTCTCCACCGCTGGACACCGTCACCGCCGTAGCAATTTGGGTTTGATCTTGATTGTTTGATAGGGGAAACTCTCCCGGTATCGATCTCTACTTGTTGTTGATGCTATTGAGTGAAACCATTGAACCAAGTTTATGTTCAGATTGTTATTCATCATCATATCACCTCTGATCATGTTCCATATGATGTCTCGTGAGTAGTTCGTTTAGTTCTTGAGGACATGGGTGAAGTCTAAATGTTAGTAGTGAACTAAGGTTGAGTAATATTCAATGGTATGATATTTAAGTTGTGGTGTTATTCTTCTAGTGGTGTCATGTGAACGTCGACTACATGACACTTCACCATTTATGGGCCTAGGGGAATGCATTCAGTTATTGATAAAAGTTGAACCTGCTGTTGCAATAGTTAAAGATCTTGTGACTGAAAATGTGGAGGATGGTCATATTATTTTCTGTGAAGATGCTTCTAATATTGTTTCACATCCTGTTTTTGATTTAAAGCCTTTGCCTGATAATCTTAAATATGCTCATATTGATGATAAGAAAATATATCCTGTTATTATTAGTTCTAAGCTTTCAGGGATTGAGGAAGAAAGGTTATTGGAAATATTGAAGAAGCACCGAGGAGCTATTGGCTACACTCTTGATGATTTGAAAGGGATTTCTCCTTCTATTTGCCAACATGCTATTAATATGGAAGATGATGCAAAGCCTGTTGTTGAACATCAGCGTCGTCTAATTCCGAAGATGAAGGAAGTGGTAAGGAATGAGGTATTACGACTTCTTGAAGCTGGTATTATATATCCTATTGCTGATAGTAGATGGGTTAGTCCTGTGCATTGCGTTCCCAAGAAAGGAGGAATGACTGTTGTGCCTAATGATAATGATGAGCTCATCCCTCTAAGAGTAGTTGTAGGGTATAGAATGTGCATTGATTTTCGAAAAGTTAATAAAGTTACTAAGAAAGATCATTACCCTTTACCATTTATTGATCAAATGTTAGAAAGATTGTCTAAAAATACTCATTTTTGCTTTCTTGATGGTTATTCTGGGTTTTCACAAATTGCTGTTAAAGCTAAAGATCAAGAGAAAACCACTTTTACTTGTCCCTATGGAACTTATGCTTATAGACGTATGCCTTTTGGTTTATGTAATGCTCCTGCTACTTTTCAAAGATGCATGTCTGCTATTTTTCATGGTTTTTGTGAAAGTATTGTAGAGGTATTCATGGATGATTTTTCCGTCTATGGAAATTCTTTTGATAGTTGCTTGCGAAACCTTGATAAAGTTTTGCAGAGATGTGAAGAAACTAACCTTGTTCTTAATTGGGAGAAATGCCACTTTATGGTTAATGAAGGAATTGTATTGGGACATAAAATTTCTGAGAGAGGTATTGAAGTTGATAGAGCTAAAGTTGAAGCAATTGAGAAGATGCCCTATCCAAGGGACGTTAAAGGTATTCGTAGTGTTCTTGGTCATGCTGGGTTTTATAGGAGATTTATTAAAGATTTCTCCAAGATTTCAAAGCCTCTTACTAATCTTCTTCAAAAAGATGTACCATTTGTTTTTGATGATGATTGTAAGGAAGCTTTTGAAACTCTTAAGAAAGCCTTAACAACTGCTCCTATAGTTGAACCTCCTGATTGGAACTTACCCTTTGAGATTATGTGTGATGCTAGTGATTTTGCTGTAGGCGCTGTTCTTGGACAGCGAGTAGATAAAAGGCTGAATGTTATTCATTATGCTAGTAAAACTCTTGATGCTGCTCAAAGAAATTATGCTACAACTGAAAAAGAATTATTAGCTGTAGTCTTTGCTTGTGATAAATTTAGATCTTATATTGTTGATTCAAAAGTTACTATTCATACTGATCATGCTGCAATTAGATACCTAATGACAAAGAAAGATGCTAAGCCGAGGCTTATTAGATGGGTACTTCTTTTGCAAGAATTTGATTTACATATTGTAGATAGGAAAGGTGCTGATAATCCTGTTGCTGATAATTTGTCTAGATTGGAAAATATTGCTTATGATCCTGTTCCTGTTAATGATAGTTTTCCAAATGAACAATTGGCTGTAATAAAGGTGAGCTCGAAAGACAGTCCTTGGTATGCTGATTATGCTAACTTTATTGTTTCCAAGTACTTGCCTCCGACCTTTTCAGCTCAGCAAAGTAGGAAATTCTTTTATGACTTGAGGCATTATTTCTGGGATGACCCACACTTATATAAAGAAGGAGTGGATGGTATTATGCGAAGATGTGTTCCCGAATATGAACAACAGGAGATATTGAGTAAATGTCATGGTAGTGCTTATGGAGGACATCACGCCGGAGAAAGAACCGCGCAAAAAGTTCTACAATCAGGTTTTTATTGGCCAACTCTCTTCAAGGATGCGAGAAAGTTTATTTTATCTTGTGATGAATGCCAAAGGGTTGGTAATATCTCCAGACGCAATGAAATGCCTATGAATTATACTCTTGTTATTGAACCGTTTGATTGTTGGGGATTTGACTTCATGGGACCTTTTCCGTCTTCGGAAGGTAACACTCACATACTTGTTGCTGTTGATTATGTTACTAAATGGGTGGAAGCTATACCTACAAAAAGTGCTGATGGTGAGACCTCTTTAAGAATGCTTTTAGATATTATTTTTCCTAGATTTGGAGTGCCTAGATATATTATGACTGATGGAGGTTCTCATTTTATTCATGGAGGTTTTAGAAAAACTCTTGCTAAGTATGGTATTAATCATAGAATTGCTTCCGCTTATCATCCTCAAACTAGTGGTCAAGTAGAACTATCAAATAGAGAGATTAAATCTATTTTGGGAAAGACCGTTAATAAAACTAGAAAGAATTGGGCTAGTAAATTGAAGGATGCACTTTGGGCTTATAGAACTGCTTACAAAAATCCCATGGGAATGTCACCTTATAAAATGGTTTATGGGAAAGCTTGTCATTTACCTTTAGAACTAGAGCACAAAGCTTATTGGGCTGTTAGAGAATTAAATAGAGATCCTAAACTTGTCGGTGATAAGAGGTTGTTGCAATTAAGTTCTCTAGATGAATGGAGAAGTGAAGCTTATGAAAATGCTAAACTATTTAAGGAGAAAGTTAAAAAATGGCATGATAGGAGGATTATCAAAAGAGAATTTAATATTGGGGATAAAGTCCTATTGTATCGGTCTCGTCTCAGATTCTTTGCAGGGAAATTACTCTCGAAATGGGAAGGACCATATGTTGTCGAGGAGGTGTATCGTTCAGGAGCAATTAAAATTAGCTCTCTCCAAGGCAATGCTACGCAAGTGGTGAATGGACAAAGACTCAAGCATTATATCTCAGGTGATTCCTATAATGTTGATGTTGATATTATTCAAGTGGAAACACCGGAAGCTTTCATCAAAGGGCAAATTGACAGTCCGCCAGAACTCGACTTTGAATAGGTAACAGTACTGGTAATGAAAAGTACGCAATTTACTTTCCGAACAATATTTTCGCTGTTTTTGGAAAATATGAAAAATTACGAGTTCGAAACGGAGTGGAAAGGACGCGCGAGGGCGTGGCACCATAGGCCGGCGCGGCCAAGCCTGGGCCCGCGCCGACCTATGGTTTGGCCGCCCCGTCGCCCCTTTCCGACTCTGGTTCGATCTGGTGCTTTCCTTTTGTCGAGAAAATTTTTGCTATATAATCCCCCGGACCCCTGGAGGTCCGTATATCGTGTTCTCGACGTGTTTTGTTTCGAGCTGTTTCTGCCAGGATCTGTTTTCAGTTTAGAAGCACCATGGTTTCCAAGAACAAGGGCAAGGAGTTTCCGGATGAAGATGATCGAGATCTTGGGTGGAAAGAGGAAGACAAGGACGTCAAGGAAGAGGATGAAGAAGAGGTGGAAGAAGATTCGCGCGCACACCCGCGTGCTACTATCGCAAGCATCAAGGTGGTGGACAACCCTTTTAGTGCAAACAAGAGCGCAAGAATTCGCACTGGAGGAGGGGTTCCACGTCATTACCTAGCTCCGAAAACATCTCCATCAGGCACTCATCACCCCTTCCACAATCTAATTTTCAATAATCAAATTGAAGGGACTCCCAAGGCAGCATTGCCTAGCCAGTGGGATATAGATCGCTCTAACACTGCAGGAGAGAAGGAGCCTGAGGCTGAAGAGTGGGGAAATAACTCCAAGAGCTGGGACTCGCCGTCAGACAGACTCTTTAACCGCGTCGAGCACAATTCAGAGATGATTCGCAATCTCATATACAGGATTGACGAGCTTCAGGAGCTTATTGAGAAGCTTGTCAGGAATTCATCACCACCATCACCGAAGGAGTAATTCATCATCGGTATTGGCATCCCCTTGGTTTGTTCCAAGCTTGGGGGAGTGCCGCGGTATCACATTATCACTACCTTTTACTTTTATTGTCAAGTAGTGTCATATCATGAGTAGGGAAGTTATCATATAAGATGGGTTGCAGTTGGAAGTGTCTCTCCTTTAGTTGGTTATCAATGTATCCCTTGGTGTGAGTTATCGTTATGGAATATTAATGAGAAGTCTTATCATTTACATATTGCACATTTTATTCTAGTTTGCAATCTCTATCATATGATTCACCTTGTTGTTAGTATTGGTATCACTTTGGGAGCATTGAATAAATCTATTTGGTTTTGGCAAACTTAGCATTGGTCAATAGCAACAACACTTTGAGGTTTAAGTAGAAAAGAGAAATACATGTAGATGTTTCATTGTCTTTCTTGTTAGCTCATAGCTTATTATTCTGAAGTTAAGATTGTTTGTGCTTACAAGGAAGATGCATGATTGTTTCTATCATATGTATATTTGTTTGTTTCCCTCGACTCTTATGCTTGCTAATTAACCTTGCTAGCCAAAGACCTGTACTGAGAGGGAATACTTCTCGTGCATCCAAACCTTAACCCAAACCTATGTCATTTGTGTCCACCATACCTACCTACTACATGGTATTTTCTGCCATTCCAAGTAAATACTTCATGTGCTACCTTTAAACAATTCAAAACTTAGTATCTCTTATTTGTGTCAATGTTTCATAGCTCATGAGGAAGTATGTGGTGTTTTATCTTTCAATCTTGTTGGGCAACTTCCACCAATGGATTAGTGGCTTCATCCGCTTATCCAATAATTTTGCAAAAGGAGCTGGCAATGGGATTCCCAGTCCCAAATTAATTAAACTAAATAGACACTCCTCCATGGTATGTGATTGATGGACGGCACCCGAAGGATTCGGTTAGCCATGGCTTGTGTAAGCAAAGGTTGGGGGGAGTGTCATCATCATAATAAAGCTAAAATAAAAAGGCACTCCTTCATGGTATGAGATTGTTGGCAGGCACCCGAGGATTCGGTTAGCCATGGTTTGTGAAAGAAAGGTTGGAAGGAGTGCGACACAAAATGAAAATAATATGGGAGCCGCTCTTAGGAGGTTGTCTGGCAAGGGGGTTAGAGTACCCGCTACCAGTCGTTGACAACAACAAACACCCCTCAAAATGTTACTTTTATTATCTCTATATGATTTCAAAACTGAAAAAGCTCTAGCACATGATTTAATCCCTGCTTCCCTCTGCGAAGGGCCTGTCTTTTACTTTATGTTGAGTCAGTAAACCTATTTCCCTCCATCTCAAGCAAGCATTTGAGTAGTTGTGATCAAACCATTATATTGTGATTTGCTACATCATGTCTTTTATTCTTCCTTGTTTAGTACAAGTTTTATCTGAATGAATATAGCTTTGCAAGTTATCAATGATCATGAGAAGACCATTATGATTGAGTATGCAAGTTGTGCCTTATAAACTTTAACATGAGAGCGCTGCTCAATGAGATAAATATAATCTGTTAATTGTTCTCTGACCAAGAACGAAGTTTGCCATCACCAATTATGATTTCTTATGCACCTTTACTTGTGATTACCTTATACTTGTTTCAAGATGAGTTATAAGAGGTTGTTTACTATAATGTCCTGTGTGAATGAATATGATGCTTCTTGTCCGTATTTTATTTATCGACTCTTCACTCCATAAACATGTGGTCCTGTCTATCGAGCTCAGTTTCGCTTGGGGACAAGCGAAGTCTAAGCTTGGGGGGAGTTGATACGTCCAATTTGCATCACTATTTTATATCATAATTTGCTGTTATTCATTGATATATTTCATATTGGGACACAATACTTATGTTATTTCATCTATTTTGCATGTTTCATCATTATTGGAGGATCAAGCACCGGAGCCAGGATTACGCGAAAAAGCACCGTCAGAACGCAATATTTCGGAAGATCAACTGTGGGAGGAAATTATACCAAAAATCCTATTTTTCAAGATGACGAAGGAAGCCAGAAGGAGGGGCCAGGAGGACCCAGAGTGGGCCCACACCCTAGGGCGGCGTGGCCCATGCCCTGGCCGCGCCGCCATGTGCTTTGGGGGGCCCACGACCCCTTTCGCCTCCTTTTCTTCGCGAAATCCTTCGTCCCGAAAACCTAAGACACAGAGGGTACCTCGCGAAGAGTTACAGCCGCCTCTGCGGGGCGGAGAACACCAGAGAGAAAAGAGCTCTCCGGCGGGCAGGAATCCGCCGGGGAAATTCCCTCCGAGAGGGGGAAATCGACGCCATCGTCACCGTCATCGAGCTGGACATCATCGCCATCACCATCATCATCATCTCCACCATCATCACCGCCGTCATCACTGCTGGACACCGTCACCGCCGTAGCAATTTGGGTTTGATCTTGATTGTTCGATAGGGGAAACTCTCCCGGTATCGATCTCTACTTGTTGTTGATGCTATTGAGTGAAACCATTGAACCAAGTTTATGTTCAGATTGTTATTCATCATCATATCACCTCTGATCATGTTCCATATGATGTCTCGTGAGTAGTTCGTTTAGTTCTTGAGGACATGGGTGAAGTCTAGATGTTAGTAGTGAACTATGGATGAGTAATATTCAATGGTGTGATATTTAAGTTGTGGTGTTATTCTTCTAGTGGTGTCATGTGAACGTCGACTACATGACACTTCACCATTTATGGGCCTAGGGGAATGCATCTTGTACTCGTTTGCCAATTGCGGGGTTGCCGGAGTGACAGAAACCTAAACCCCCGTTGGTATATCGATGCAGGAGGGATCGCAGGATCTCAGAGTTTAAGGCTGTGGTTAGATTTATTCTTAATTACTTTCTTGTAGTTGCGGATGCTTGCAAGGGGTATAATCACAAGTATGTATTAGTCCTAGGAAGGGCGGTACATTAGCATAGGTTCACCCACACAACACTTATCATAACAATGAAGATTATTTAGCCGTATGTAGCGAAAGCACTAGACTAAAATCCCGTGTGTCCTCGAGAACGTTTGGTCATTATAAGTAAACAAACCGGCTTGTCCTTTGTGCTAAAAAGGATTGGGCCACTCGCTGCAATTATTACTCTCGCAATTTACTTACTCGTACTTTATTCAACTGTTACATCAAAACCCCCTGAATACTTGTCTGTGAGCATTTACAGTGAATCCTTCATCGAAACTGCTTGTCAACACCTTCTGCTCCTCGTTGGGATCGACATTCTTACTTATCGAAGATACTACGATACACCCCCTATACTTGTGGGTCATCAGGCCGCACAGGGGCAGCTCCTCCCTGACCGTCTCGTGCTGACGGGTAGGGTCAGGAGACACGTCGGAGCAGCCATCCATCTATCGCTGATGTGTGGGCCGTTTTATTTCATGATTTTATACGCGGTGCTGCCAATGACAAATGGGCCGCTCTATAGGGTTGCCGCAGCCAATGACCAGTGGGGTCGTATATTTTTCAGGAAAAGACATATATTGCCGCTCTGTGGGACTGCCGTAGCCAATGACCAGTGGGGTCGTCTATTTATTTAGAGAAACTCATATATTGCCGCTCTGTGGGGCCTCCGCAGCCAATGACCAGTGGGGTCGTCTATTTTTCAGGAAAAGACATATATTGCCGCTCTGTGGGGCTGCCGCAGCCAATGACCAGTGGGGTCGTCTATTTATTTAGAGAAAATCATATATTGTCGCTCTGTGGGGCCTCCGCAGCCAATGACCAGTGGGGTCGTCTATTTTTCAGGAAAAGACACATATTGCCGCTCTGTGGGGCTGCCGCAGCCAATGACCAGTGGGATCGTCTATTTATTTAGAGAGAAAAAATCATATATTGCCGCTCTGTGGGGCCTGTGCAGCCAATGACCAGTGGGTCATCTATTTTTCAGGAAAACTCACATATTGCCGCTCTGATATATGTCTTTAGAGAATATCATAGAGAGAAGCAATAAGTTCGCTAATTAATTATTCTTAAGCTAGACCGGAGAACCGCTGGCAGCTCGTTCCCCACCGTCGGACGGAGCAGCCATCGCCGGTGCCTCGTCGCACCGCCGGCTCTGTCCCCCGGCGGCGTCGGACGAACTGCGGCGCTGCACGTCAACCACGGCTCCAGCACTTGTTTCTTCCGCATGCATTGTACCCACCGCAGGAAAGTCCGCCGCAAGCAGATCCGCCGCCCACGACGACCGGGATTTGTTCCACGCACCAATTGGTATAGCTTGGTAAGACCTCCGCTTCTGCCTCCCCCGCCCCCTAATCGATTCGGTTCCCGTAATTTATTGGAGTTTGCAGGTACGAAATAGTCCTCAATGTCTGGTCGTAGCGGGTACACCGGCGAGGGTGGGGATTCGATCATGTCGTGGCCACGTTCTACTTCTCCTACCTCGTCAGAAGTGCAGGTATCTAGCTTCAGCTCTCTGTACTACCGTTGAATTTGAAGTTCCGCCATGGCCTGTTGGGGTGATTTCAGTTGTTCTTTTTTCCATTATTGTTACAGTTAGCCAGGCAAGCCGATGATCCATGGTACATTGCATACCAAGATGAATCAACCCAGTGGTGTAGCCAGAGGATGGATTTGGAGGAGAAGGTGGCCAATTTAGGTGATGAATTGGCCCGTAAAAACCTGATGATATTCGAGCTGAAGCGTATTGTGGAGGAAGAAAAAAAGAATTCAGAGCTTATTCGCAAGGAGAAGTTGAGAGTTGAGACAGATCTTGCCATATTTGATCAAGTGGTAGAAAATCTAGAACATGAACTTAAAGTGACGGGAGAGGAGAAAAGTAGATTCATCTGTGCAGTTTTATTAGGTGTCATCCCTGTCCTAGCAGTTATGTGGTTCTGGTAGACGATTTAGTATAGAATTGTTATTCAGTAGATGGCTCTAACCACTGTATTTTGTTGTGGCTCTAAGCACTGTATTTTGGTGTACAATTTCCTACTTGTGCTAAGTAATGCGCACGATAATTTTAGCATGCATGAACATTTTATAAAAGTGAAGGGATCCCAAAAGTGAAAGCATGTACCAGCCTCCGGATCAAATACATATCAATATCTTCCCAATCAAGTTGGGATAGAATTCAAATCATACATACGGATGTACATGGACACATCAAGAACGTGGAGAACCTTTTTTTGAGACGGAGGTAGTAGTTCGAACAATTTTATCCCAATTGGAAATTGAAAAATACAAATTTATCATAATTTATCCCAATTTGCGGCGTCGAACACGGCCGCGCAGCAATGGGCAAGAAAGGCCGGGACGACGGGCGGCTGAGGGGTGGTCATCTGCGCCATCAAACGTTGAAGCGATGTTATCGGCGATGGTTTCAATGTTCGTGGCATCGATGACCAGTGTCGGAACCGCCGCTGTCTTGGTGTACTTCATCAGCGACGGATCTGCGGAGGGCTGGATCGGCGGCTTTGCAGCGCGGTTGTAGACGATGGCTTCAATCGTCTTGGCATCGATTCGGACTCTCGGCACCGGAAGTGAGACATCAACAGGCTCCGACATTGAAGGCTGGGTCTGCGCCGTCGAAGCGATGTTGTAGGCGATGGCTTCAATGTTCGTGGCATCGATGACCACTGTCGGCACGGCCGCCGTCTTGGTGTTCTTCATCATTCAACAGATCTGAGAATAGAATCGAAAGTGAGACAGAGAGAGACATTTCAACTATTTCTGACGGTTAGATCCTCACCGGCACTCTTAGATCCACGGCGCACGCACGGTTAGATCCGCGCCGCCGCACGCCGCCGCACGCACGGTTAGATTCGCGCCGCCGCACGCCGCCGCACGCACGGTTAGATCCGCGCCGCCGCACGCCACCGCAAGCACGGTTAGATCCGCGTCGCCGCACGCCGCCGCACGCACGGTTAGATCCGCGCCGCCGCGACCGCCGTAGTAAGAGAGGAAATACGAGAGAGGAGGATGCGACTAGAATATGCGACTGCCAGGGTTGGTAGGTATGTGCTCTGCTCTTGTCTCCGTATGCGTCCATCGTGGTAGAGAGAGAGATACAGGCCGTCCGATCATAAATGATCGAACGGTGCAAGCATTCGTTGAGCTTTCAACCAACCAAGATCCGTGTGACATACATCTCGACCAATCAGAGATCAGCCAGTGAGTACAAGTTAGGAAAACTGAGTAGAACTAAGAGGGGGAAAAGTGAGGAAATGTTTATCGGAAGGGCAAAACTGAGTATGACTGAGTAAAACAAGTGGGCCCGGAGGGGAAAACTGAGTAACACTAAGTAAAACAGGGGCACCCAAATAATAAACGGACTAAGGGAAATTGAAGCTTTTCGCATAAAAATTGTAAAATTGTGTTATTTGAACAATATATTACATTTTGGCCGACTAGATATTGTTTGCAACTCAAAGATACACAAGTGTGACGAATTTGGACTCATTTGGACAAAGTTTGTAAGCATAGTGGGTATTTGGGAGGTGTATTGAGCAGAAAGCCCTGCATCTTCATAGCTAGTAGCTCATGGACTAGGAAGTGGTTTTGAAGCTTTTGGCATAAAAACTTCATATCTCTATATTTCCTTTTCCATTATTATTTCTCTAGGTTGTAGGTAACATAACAAGGCTCCATGGGAAGGTTCCACCATGTTTTGAATTATTTTGAATTGAACCCTAAAACCCTAAAACCCTAAAATGATAAATGTGGCTTAAATGTGGCATACAAATTGTTCATACAAATTCAAATTGTTCAACACAAAGGGATCCCCAATACAAAGGGAACCACAATACAAATTGTTCATACAAATTCAAATTGTTCAACACAAAGGCATCCCCAATACAAAGGGAACCCCAATACAAATTGTTCAACACAAAGGGATCCCCAATACAAAGGGAACCACAATACAAATTGCTCATACAAATTCAAATTAATTGTTCAGAATAAAATCTTTCTCTTGCTCCTGGTGTGACTCGCCGGGGCCACCACCTTACTCCGGGTAACCCTACCAGGGATATTACCGGTGTCTACCTTCCTTTTGCCCTCTTTCTTGTTCTTCTTCTTCTGCAAACCTTGTGCTTTTTCTTCTTCCATGTACTCTTCGAAGTTAGCTTCTATCATGGCCTTACTACTTTCGAGGCATTCTCGACTATACTGTTCCCTCTCCTCTAGACTCATCGGTTGAAGCCATTCTACATCCATCTGTTCCCTCTGCTCTCGATCCATCGGTTCAATCTCCTCATGTTCAATTGCTGCTTCAATCTCCTCTGCATTTGCTGCTTCAATCTCCTCTGCATTTGCTGCTTCAATCTCCTCATGTTGAACTACTGCTTCAATCTCCTCTGCATTTGCTGCTTCAATCACCTCATGTTGAACTGATGCTTCAATCTCAAGTTGAATTGCTGCTTCATTCTCCTCTGCATTTTCTGCTCCGACCTGATCTTCCATTCCAAAAGCTGGGTCAACTCCATTTTTACAAAGCCTAGCAATGTGTCCAGGGATTCCACAACGTTTGCACTTACGTTTTCGAATCGGTGCACCACCCTCTGCACTAGCTCTGATCCTATTCTTCCTCGGCCTACCTGCCGGTCTAGTCAATACTGGAGAGTACAGTTTGAAGCCTGGATCGACTTTCATCCATTGGTCTTTTCCCAACAAGGTAGGAACATTCATAGCATATGCAGCCCTAAATTTGGCAACAGAGAAATACTCTGACACATACTGATCAACATCACCATCTTCACCCCCTATAACACTCATGAAAAATAATGCGTGTATGCAGGGTATCCCACGGATCTGCCATCCCCTACAATGGCATGTCCTATCAACCAAACTCACTGGATACCTCCACTGCCTGTTTAGTTTGTCAGTGTAGGTTACCTCAGCCTCCATTCCTTTTCTGACGCATTGCATCCTCAATTGTTTTGCCCTCTCATGCGAAGACTTAATCAAAGATGGGAGCATGAGATGGCCAACATAATTTGTGGATGCAATTCTTTGACGCAGATCGATCTTTATCATGATCATCTGCCTAATCTTATCAAATATTTGCCACAGCATAAGCCCTTTCAATGACTTGACCTTTGAATTGAAACTCCCCGCAAGGTTACTTGTTACATAGTCTACCTTGCAAATTTCATTGAATTGGCTTCTTGACCACACCCTACCATGATGTTCATCCAAGTACTCCTTCACCCCAGGTTTTTGTTTATACAACACATCCAAGTGAAACAGATGCTTCCTAGAGCTGCATGTGTATGAAGCTGGCCATAGGTTGTCAGTAAAAACTTTACCCTTGAATTTCTTTGTAAAATTCTGTACCAAGTGTCGCATACATTCCCTATGCTCCACTCCAGGGAATACTGCTTCTACCGCAGTCTCCAAACCTTTGCAAGCGTCTGTGTGGATAACAAGTCCCGGTGGATGACCTATAAGGTCGCGCAAATTCTGCAGAAACCAAGTCCAACTTTCCTGTGACTCAACCTCCAAAACCCCATAAGCAACAGGGAACATCCAATTATGTCCATCAACTGCAGTAGCAGCAACTAGCTGTCCTTTAAACCTGCCATGAAGAGCTGATGCATCCACGGCCAAATAAGGTCTGCAACCGTCCAAAAAGCCTTTCCAGCAAGCTTTGAAACAAACAAAAGCCCTTCTGAAACATTCCTTGTGCATTACCTTCCCGCTTTTCAATTTGTAGGGAACTGTATGCTTGTCTATCGCTACAACACTTTGCTGGACTAGCCATCTCCACTTCAGCTTTGAAAGTGTAAAGCAACTGAAAGCTTTCATTCCATGGACCATTGATCTTGTCAAGAGCCATTTCCTTTGCATAGAACATCCTCATGTAAGGTACTTTCATTTTATACTTCTCAACCACCTTTTTACGAGTGCTGTTGGACCAAGTGAAGGATCTTCTCTCAGCCAATCTAGGATTATATCTGCCAACCACCTAGTCTTCGCTAGCTTTGTTTTCAGCTCTGGCTCTCCCCCTAGAGGTGGACACCTATGGATCTCCTTATTCTTCTTTATCTGAAACATAATGATAAGGGATGTCAGTAATAGATAACAAATTTTACACCGTGATCTAAATACACAACTGGTTGGCGTAGTACCTGAACCAAGCTGCTTCTGCGCATTGTGGATGCATGCAGCCTAAACCTACACCTTAGGTATGGGCATTTAATTGTGAACCTACCTGGCTCACTTTTAACAACCTCAAAATTATTCTTAGTGAGAATGTGATATGTAGTAATTGCATTACGGCAGTCCATCATCGTTTGAAACACGGTGCCTTCTACAAGCTGGGGATCCTCCCTGTTCCACTCAATTGTTGGCAAGTCTTCACCTTCGTAATCGGCTAAAACGAGGCTGTCATCATTCTCATTCTTCTCTTCATCATCAGTGTCATCAAATCTGGCACCAAAAGCAATATCTTCCATGTATTGATCCTCCATTGCCTGCTTACTGCATCGATCTACCAATTCAGGAAACATCAACTCATCCTCATCATCTTGAGGAGACTGATCCTCAATTTCTACATCGTCCTCCACATCGACCGTACGAACGATCTGGCTACCACTAGCACTGAGGACAGATGGTGCTGCTGTGGACCTACAAGGAGCGCCGCGGCGCACACTGTTAGAAGAGGCAGCAGCAGTAGAGAGACATGATGCCCGACCACCTGATGATGCCCCAGCACCAGAGAGAGATGATGCCCGGCCCCTGTCCACATGGATACGAATTTTACCGAACCGGCAAGAAGCATTCAAAGCAAAAAGAACTCCCAGATCGTCGTCGGAAATTAGTGGAACAAATCTTCCCTCCTTGTTGTGCAAATATTCGAAATGAACTGCGTCGTCAGAGCTCCAGCTGTACTGAGCGCAGATGTTAGCTTTCAAATTCCTCAACGAGATGGTGGTTGCAACCACCGCAGGGAAGAAAAACCCATTCTTATAGCGTTTAGAATCACGCGTAAAGCTAGAATCCAGCCTAACCACCAGCCGAAAAGCCAGCGCTGGATCAATCCTATTCGAAAAGCAATGCAGTTAGTTGAGCAACAACGATTGGCGCTCAAAAACTGCCTACTGTTAATTCACATAGGCAGACGATGCTTACCCAGATGGAATCCATGCGTTAGATCCCTCCGATTCCCAATCTTCTCCGCGGCTGACGCGAACATTTGGCACACTAGATGGACATACAAACTCCGCGAAAGGGGTAGATCTAGATCTGGTGGAGGCGGAGCCCTCTCCGCCTCCCGGTGGTGGTGGTGGGGGCGGGGGTGGCTCGGCGGCGGACGACGCCATAAGGTAGGAGGGCAGGACGGCATGGCGGCGGAGGGGCGGTGTGTGAGCTCCTCCAGTATCGGGTGGAGTGGAAAGCTTTGGGTGAGCTCCTCCAGTCAACAGTTGATGTCTACGCCCCCCTCCTTTTCCTGTAGACAGTGTTGGGCCTCCAAGAGCAGAGGTTTGTAGAACAGCAGCAAGTTTTCCCTTAAGTGGATCACCCAAGGTTTATCGAACTCAGGGAGGAAGAGGTCAAAGATATCCCTCTCATGCAACCCTGCAACCACAAAGCAAGAAGTCTCTTGTGTCCCCAACACACCTAATAGGTGCACTAGTTCGGCGAAGAGATAGTGAAATACAGGTGGTATGAATATATATGAGCAGTGGCAACGGCACCAGAAAAGTGCTTTGCCCAGGACAGTAAACAAGCAGTAGTAACGCAGCAGTAGTAACGCAGTAAAATAGTAAACAAGCAGCGATAGCAGTATTTAGGAACAAGGCCTAGGGATCATACTTTCACTAGTGGACACTCTCAACATTGATCACATAACAGAATAGATAAATGCATACTCTACACTCTTGTTGGATGATGAACACCATTGCGTAGGATTACACGAACCCTCGATGCCGGAGTTAACAAGCTCCACAATTCAATGTTCATATTTAAATAACCTTAGAGTGCATGACAGATTAACATAACCAAATAGATCACATCAATACCATCACAGTAATAGTTAACTTCACAATCTACGAGAGATCACGATCATAAACTACGCCAAGTACTACATGATGCACACCCTGTCCACTTTACACCATGCAGGAGGAATAGAATACTTTAATAACATCACTAGAGTAGCACATAGATGAATAGTGATACAAAACTCATATGAATCTCAATCATGTAAAGCACCTCATGAGATCATTGTATTGAAGTACATAGGAGAGAGATTAACCACATAGCTACCGATACAGCCCTGAGCCTCGATGGAGAACTACTCCCTCCTCATGGGAGACAGCAGCAGTGATGAAGATGGCGGTGGAGATGGCAGCGGTGTCGATGGAGAAGCCTTCCGGGGGCACTTCCCCGTCCCGGCAGCGTGCCGGAACAGAGACTCCTGTCCCCCAGATCTTGGCTTCGCGATGGCGGCAGCTCTGGAAGGTTTCTCGTACCGTGGCTTTTTCGTCTCGAGGTTTTAGGTCGAGGGGCTTCTTATAGGCGAAGAGGCGGCGTCAGAAGGTCAATAGGGCGACGACACTATAGGGCGGCGTGGCCAGGGCCTGGGCCGCGCCGGCCTATGGTCTGGGGGCCCAGTGCCCCCTCTCTGGCGGTTCTCGTGTGTTCTGGATGCTTCCGGGCAAAATAGGAACCTGGGCGTTGATTTCGTCCAATTCCGAGAATATTTCCTTACTAGGATTTCTGAAACCAAAAACAGCGAAACAAAGCAATCGGCACTTCGGCATCTTGTTAATAGGTTAGTTCCAAAAAATGCACGAATATGACATAAAGTGTGCATAAAACATGTAGATATCATCAATAATGTGGCATGGAACATAAGAAATTATCGATACGTCGGAGACGTATCAGCATCCCCAAGCTTAGTTCTGCTCGTCCCGAGCAGGTAAAACGATAACAAAGATAATTTCTGGAGTGACATGCCATCATAACCTTGATCATACTATTTGTAAACATATGTAATGAATGCAGCGATCAAAACAATGGAAATGACATGAGTAAACAAGTGAATCATAAAGCAAAGACTTTTCATGAATAGTACTTCAAGACAAGCATCAATAAGTCTTGCATAAGAGTTAACTCATAAAGCAATAAATCAAAGTAAAGGTATTGAAGCAACACAAAGGAAGATTAAGTTTTAGCGGTTGCTTTCAACTTGTAACATGTATATCTCATGGATATTGTCAACATAGAGTAATATAACAAGTGCAATATGCAAGTATGTAGGAATCAATGCACAGTTCACACAAGTGTTTGCTTCTTGAGGTGGAGAGAAATAGGTGAACTGACTCAACATAAAAGTAAAAGAATGGTCCTTCAAAGAGGAAAGCATCGATTGCTATATTTGTGCTAGAGCTTTTATTTTGAAAACATGAAACAATTTTGTCAACGGTAGTAATAAAGCATATGAGTTATGTAAATTATATCATACAAGTTGCAAGCCTCATGCATAGTATACTAATAGTGCCCGCACCTTGTCCTAATTAGCTTGGACTACTGGATCATCGCAATACACATGTTTTAACCAAGTGTCACAATGGGGTACCTCCATGCCGCCTGTACAAAGGTCTAAGGAGAAAGCTCGCATTTTGGATTTCTCGCTTTTGATTATTCTCAACTTAGACATCCATACCGGGACAACATGGACAATAGATAATGGACTCCTCTTTAATGCATAAGCATGTGGCAACAATTATTATTCTCATATGAGATTGAGGATATATGTCCAAAACTGAAACTTCCACCATGAATCATGGCTTTAGTTAGCGGCCCAATGTTCTTCTCTAACAATATGTATGCTCCAACCATTAAGGTGGTAGATCTCTCTTACTTCAGACAAGACGGACATGCATAGCAACTCACATGATATTCAACAAAGAATAGTTGATGGCGTCCCCAGAAACATGGTTATCGCACAACAAGCAACTTAATAAGAGATAAAGTGCATAAGTACATATTCAATACCACAATAGTTTTTAAGCTATTTGTCCCATGAGCTATATATTGCAAAGGTGAATGATGGAATTTTAAAGGTAGCACTCAAGCAATTTACTTTGGAATGGCGGAGAAATACCATGTAGTAGGTAGGTATGGTGGACACAAATGGCATAGTGGTTGGCTCAAGTATTTTGGATGCATGAGAAGTATTCCCTCTCGATACAAGGTTTAGGCTAGCAAGGCTATTTGAAACAAACACAAGGATGAAGCGGTGCAGCAAAAATCACATAAAAGACATATTGTAAACATTATAAGAATCTACACCGTCTTCCTTGTTGTTCAAAACTCAATACTAGATATTATCTAGACTTTAGAGAGACCAAATATGCAAACCAAATTAGCAAGCTCTAGGTGTTTCTCCATTAATGGGTGCAAAGTATATGATGCAAGAGCTTAAACATGAGCACAACAATTGCCAAGTATCAAATTATTCAAGACATTTTAGAATTACTACATGTAGCATTTTCCAATTCCAACCATATAACAATTTAACGAAGAAGAAACTTCGCCATGAATACTATGAGTAAAGCCTAAGGACATACTTGTCCATATGCAACAGCGGAGCGTGTCTCTCTCCCATACAGTGAATGCTAGGATCCATTTATTCAAACAAAAACAAAAACAAAAACAAACCGATGCTCCAAGCAAAGCACATAAGATGTGACGGAATAAAAATATAGTTTCAGGGGAGGAACCTGATAATGTTGTCGATGAAGAAGGGGATGCCTTGGGCATCCCCAAGCTTAGACGCTTGAGTGTTCTTAGAATATGCAGGGGTGAACCACCGGGGCATCCCCAAGCTTAGAGCTTTCACTCTCCTTGATCATATTGCATCATACTCCTCTCTTGATCCTTGAAAACTTCCTCCACACCAAACTCGAAACAACTCATTAGAGGGTTAGTGGACAATAAAAATTAACATGTTCAGAGGTGACATAATCATTCTTAACACTTCTGGACATTGCATAAAGCTACTGTACATTAATGGATCAAAGAAATTCATCCAACATAGCAAAAGAGGCAATGCGAAATAAAAGGCAGAATCTGTCAAAACAGAACAGTCCGTAAAGATGGATTTTATTGAGGCACCAGACTTGCTCAAATGAAAATGCCCAAATTGAATGAAAGTTGCGTACATATCTGAGGATCACGCACGTAAATTGGCATATTTTTCTGAGCTACCTACAGGGAGGCAGGTCAAAATTCGTAACAGCAAAGAAATCTGAAACTGCGCAGTAATCCAAATCTAGTATGAACTTTACTATCAACGACTTTACTTGGCACAACAAAACACTAAACTAAGATAAGGAGAGGTTGCTACAGTAGTAAAAAACTTCCAAGACACAAATATAAAACAAAGTACTGTAGCAAAATAACACATGGGTTATCTCCCAAGAAGTTCTTTCTTTATAGCCATTAAGATGGGCTCAGCAGTTTTAATGATGCACTCGCAAGAAATAGTGTTTGAAGCAAAAGAGAGCATCAAGAGGCAAATTCAAAACACATTTAAGTCTAACATGCTTCCTATGCAAAGTAATCTTGTAAATAAACAAATTCAAGAAGCATAATGCAACAAGCATAGAAAAACTAGACAAGCTCAACTTCAAGATTTTAAGCATATAGAGAGGTGTTTTAGTAACATGAAAATTTCTACCACCATATTTCCTCTCTCATAATAACTTTCAGTAGTGTCATGAGAAAACTCAACAATATAACCATCACATAAAGCATTCTTATCATGAGTCTCATGCATAAAATTATTACTCTCCACATAAGCATAATCAATTTTATTAGTACTAGTGGGAGCAAATTCAACAAAGTAGCTATCATTATTATTCTCATCATCAAATATAGGAGGCATATTGTAATCATAATCAAATTCATCCTCCATAACAGGTGGTAACAAAAGACTACTATCATTATAATCATCATAAATAGGAGGCAAAGTATCATCAAAGTAAATTTTTCTCCTCAATTCTTGGGGGACTAAAAAGATCAAGCTCATCAAAACCAGCTTCCCCAAGCTTAGAATTTTCCATAGCATTAGCAACAATAGTGTTCAAAGCATTCATAGTAATAACATTCCCATTAGCATGCATATAAAGTTCCATGGGTTTTTTAATTCTCTCTTCAAACACATCATGTCCTAATTCAAGATAAAGTTCATAAAGATCTCTCATATTTTTGTTGTTTTCCATTATGCCCAACTAGTGTAAACAAGAAACAAAAAGTTGCAATTGCAGGATCTAAAGGAAATAGCTTCGAGCACACACACAATGGCACCAGAAAAGTACTTAACCTGGAACCGAAGTATGAGTGCCTTTTACCTTTCCTCCCCGGCAACGGCGCCAGAAAATAGCTTGATGTCTACGCCCCCCTCCTTTTCCTGTAGACAGTGTTGGGCCTCCAAGAGCAGAGGTTTGTAGAACAGCAGCAAGTTTTCCCTTAAGTGGATCACCCAAGGTTTATCGAACTCAGGGAGGAAGAGGTCAAAGATATCCCTCTCATGCAACCCTGCAACCACAAAGCAAGAAGTCTCTTGTGTCCCCAACACACCTAATAGGTGCACTAGTTCGGCGAAGAGATAGTGAAATACAGGTGGTATGAATATATATGAGCGTGTGGCAACGGCACCCGAAAAAGTGCTTTGCCCAGACGATAAACAAGCAGTAGTAACGCAGCAGTAGTAACGCAGTAAAATAGTAAACAAGCAGCGATAGCAGTATTTAGGAACAAGGCCTAGGGATCATACTTTCACTAGTGGACACTCTCAACATTGATCACATAACAGAATAGATAAATGCATACTCTACACTCTTGTTGGATGATGAACACCATTGCGTAGGATTACACGAACCCTCGATGCCGGAGTTAACAAGCTCCACAATTCAATGTTCATATTTAAATAACCTTAGAGTGCATGACAGATTAACATAACCAAATAGATCACATCAATACCATCACAGTAATAGTTAACTTCACAATCTACGAGAGATCACGATCATAAACTACGCCAAGTACTACATGATGCACACCCTGTCCACTTTACACCATGCAGGAGGAATAGAATACTTTAATAACATCACTAGAGTAGCACATAGATGAATAGTGATACAAAACTCATATGAATCTCAATCATGTAAAGCAGCTCATGAGATCATTGTATTGATGTACATAGGAGAGAGATTAACCACATAGCTACCGGTACAGCCCCGAGCCTCGATGGAGAACTACTCCCTCCTCATGGGAGACAGCAGCAGTGATGAAGATGGCGGTGGAGATGGCAGCGGTGTCGATGGAGAAGCCTTCCGGGGGCACTTCCCCGTCCCGGCAGCGTGCCGGAACAGAGACTCCTGTCCCCCAGATCTTGGCTTCGTGATGGCGGCGGCTCTGGAAGGTTTCTTGTACCGTGGCTTTTTCGTCTCGAGGTTTTAGGTCGAGGGGCTTCTTATAGGCGAAGAGGCGGCGTCAGAAGGTCAACAGGGCGACGACACTATAGGGCGGCGCGGCCAGGGCCTGGGCCGCGCCGGCCTATGGTTTGGGGGCCCAGTGCCCCCTCTCTGGCGGTTCTCGTGTGTTCTGGATGCTTCCGGGCAAAATAGGAACCTGGGCGTTGATTTCGTCCAATTCCGAGAATATTTCCTTACTAGGATTTCTGAAACCAAAAACAGCAGAAACAAGAATCGGCACTTCGGCATCTTGTTAATAGGTTAGTTCCAGAAAATGCACGAATATGACATAAAGTGTGCATAAAACATGTAGATATCATCAATAATGTGGCATGGAACATAAGAAATTATCGATACGTCGGAGACGTATCAACAGTCAACACAGTTCGAAAGAAACGGTCAATTCAACACCAACGCGGCTCCCTAGCCGTCACCGGTAATGGTGAAGGCCTCTGACCAGACGGCAACCCTCCCGTCTGAGCGCCTACGACGGGTTTCAAACTAGAGGGAGGGGAAAACTGAGGAAAAACTAAGGGGCTGGGGAAAACTGAGTACAACTAACGAACCAGGGGCACGAAAATAGAAATCCTTTCTTATTAAACCATAATTCATATGGTGTCGTTTCAACGGATTTTGATGGTGCTCTATTTAAAGTGAATGCGGCTGTCTCTAATGCATAACTCCAAAATGATAACGGTAAATCAGTAAGAGACATCATAGAACGAACCATATCTAAGAGAGTTCGATTACGACGTTCGGACACACTGTTTCGTTGTGGTGTTCCTGGCGGTGTCAATTGTGAAAGTATTCCGCATTTCTTTAAATGCATGCCAAACGCATAACTCAGATATTCACCTCCGCGATCAGATCGTAGAAATTTAATCTTCTTGTTACGTTGATTTTCTACTTCACTTTGGAATTCCTTAAACTTCTCGAAAGTTTCGGATTTATGTTTCCTGAAATAGATATACCCATATCTACTCAAATCATCTGTGAAGTTTAGAACATAACGATAACCACCGCGCGAGGCTACACTCATTGGTCCGCACACATCGGTATGTATGATTTCCAATAGTAATCCATCGGTATGGAGTTTCTTCATGCGTTTCACTCCAATATGACCAAGATGACAGTGCCACATATAAGTAGAATTATCATCCAATTTAATTCGCTTAGCATCAATGTTATGAATATGTGTATCACTACTATCGAGATCTAACAGAAATAAACCATTCTTTTCAGGTGCTCGACCATAAAAGATATTATTCATAAAAATAGAACAACTATTATTCTCAGACTTGAATGAATAACCGTCTTGCATTAAAAAAGATCCAGATATAATGTTCATGCTCAACGCGGGTACAAAATAACAATTATTGAGGTTTAAAACTAATCCCGAAGGTAGATGTAGAGGAAGTGTGCCGACAGCGATCACATCGACTTTGGATCCATTTCCAACGCGCATCGTCACTTCATCCTTCAATAGTCTTCGTTTATTCTTTAGTTCCTGTTTCGAGTTACAAATATGAGCAACCGAACCAGTATCAAATACCCAGGTACTAGTACGAGAACCAGTAAGATAAACATCTATAACATGTATATCAGATATACCTTCTTTCTTCTTCTTGACAAGGCCGCTCTTCAGATCCGCCAAATACTTGGAGCAATTACGCTTCCAGTGTCCCTTCTCCTTGTAGTAATAGCACTCAGCATCAGGCTTAGGGCCAGTCTTAGGTTTCACAGTAGGCGTGGCAGCTTTCTTGCCACCCTTCTTGTTTTTGCCTTTAGACTTGCCCTGTTTCTTGAAACTGGTGGTCTTGTTGACCATCAACACTTGGTGCTCTTTCTTGATCTCAATCTCAGCAGATTTTAGCATGGCGAAGAGTTCAGGTAACTCTTTGTTCATGTTCTGCATATTGTAGTTCATCACAAAGTTCTTGTAACTAGGTGGCAGTGATTGAAGGACACGATTAATCCCCAGTCTGTTAGGAATCACTATTCCCAAGTCACTGAGTTTCTTCACATGCCCGGTCATGGCGAGCATGTGCTCACTAATGGAGCTGCCTTCTTCCATCATGCAACTGAAGAAGTGTTTCGATGCTTCATAGCATTCCACGGCCGTATGAGTTTCAAAGATAGTTTTCAACTCATTGACCAACTCATGAGGATCGTGGTGCTCAAAACGTTTTTGAAGATCGTCTTCCAGACTGCATAGGATGGCACACTGAACTTGAGAGTACCGAGTTTTCCGAGTCGCGTAAACATTCTTTACTTCATCGGTTTCAGTTTCTGCAGTAGGGTCACCTAGCGGTGCATCAAGCACATATTGCAGGTTTCCACCATTGAGGAAGATCCTCACATGACGGAACCAGTCGGTGAAGTTGCTACCGTTGCTCTTAAGCTTTTCTTTCTCTAGGAACTAGTTAAAATTGATTGGGGATGCCATATCTACAACATATATTTGCAATAGTTTAGACTAAGTTTATGACAAATTGAGTTCAAATTTTAATTCAACAAAATTAAAAACTAGGTGAACTCCCACTCAAAACAATATCCCTCGAATTGTCTTAGTGATTACACGAACCAAATCCACCACACCAAGTCCGATCATCACGAGACAAGATGTAACTTCAATGGCGAACACTTAAAGTGTTCATCATATCAATCATATGATTCATGCTCTACCTTTCGGTATCACGTGTTCCGAGACCATGTCTGTACATGCTAGGCTCGTCAAGGCCACCTTAGTATCCGCATGTGCAAAACTGGCTTGCACCCGTTGTATGCACTTGTTGAGTCTATCACACCCGATCATCACGAGATGCTTCGAAACGACAAGTCTTGGCAACGGTGCTACTAAGGATGAACACTTTATTATCTTGATATTTTAGTGAGAGGGATCATCTTATAATGCTACCGTCGCGATCTAAGCAAAATAAGATGCATAAAAGGATTAACATCACATGCAGTTCATATGTGATATGATATGGCCCCTTTGTCTTTGCACCTTTGATCTTCATCTCCAAAGCACGGACATGATCTCCATCATCAACGGGCATGATCTCCATCATCGTCGGCGTAGCGTCAAGGTCAATGGCGCCGTCTTCATGATTGTTCTCCCATGTAGCAACTATTACAACTTCTTTGAAATACTACTCAACATGAAATTTAAAGACAACCATAAGGCTCCTGCCGGTTGCCACAATACAATAATGATCATCTCATACATATTCATCATCACATTATGGCCATATCACATCACCAAACCCTGCAAAAACAAGTTAGACGTTCTCTAATTTGGTTTGCATATTTTACGTGGTTTAGGGTTTTCGAGTGAGATCTAATCTACCTACGAACATGAACCACAACGGTGATACTAGTGTTGTCAATAGAAGAGTAAATTGAATCTTCACTATAGTAGGAGAGATAGACACCCGCAAAGCCACTTATGCAATACAAGTTGCATGTCGAGCGTGGAGCAAATCTCATGAACGCGGTCATGTAAAGTTAGCCCGAGCCGCTTCATCCCACTATGCCACAAAGATGCAAAGTACTCAAACTAAAGACAACATAAGCATCAACGCCCACAAAACCATTGTGTTCTTCTCGTGCAACCATCTATGCATAGACACGGCTCTGATACCACTGTAGGGATTCGTTGCATAGAAAACAAAAAAATTCCTACCGCGAGAACGCAATCCAAGCCAAGATGCAATCTAGAAGACGGGAGCAACGAGGAGATGATCGAGACTCACCCTTGAAGATTTCCAAAGCCTACAAGATGAGGCTCTTGTTGCTGCGGTAGACGATCACTTGCCGCTTGCAAAAGCGCGTAGAAGATCTTGATCACGGTGCCACGATCGGGCAGCACCTCCGTACTCGGTCACACGTTCGGTGTTGATGAAGACGACGTCCTTCTCCCCGTTCCAGCGGGCAGCAGAAGTAGTAGCTCCTCCTTGAATCCGGCAGCACGACGGCGTGCTGGCGGTGGCGGTGGAGATCTCCGGCGGAGCTTCGCTAAGCGTGCGGGAGAGGTGGAGGAGAGAGGGGGCGGCTAGGGTTTGGGAGAGGGGGTGGCCGGCCTCAAGGGGTGCAGCCAGCTTGTGGCTTTGTGGTGGCCGGCCCCCTCCCCTATGCCCCTCTTTAGATAGGTGGAACCCCCAAGTGTTGGACTACAAGTCTTTCGAATAAGACCCCAACCCAAAACTTTCCATGTTGTAGGGAAACCTACCCAAGGTGGGATTCCCACCTCAGGCCTTGTTCGGCACGCAGGGATTGAAGTGTATTATACCTAGTGTTTTAGGTGAAAACACGTGATTCACCCAGGGATTGGGCCTTAGCTAGTTCTGCACAGGTATCACGGGTACGCACCTATCACATGCGCACTCCAGGCTCCCGAGCCGATTACCGCGGCTAGTGGGGTAAGTAGGCCCAGCAAATCATGGCGAGAATCGATCGGAGTAAACAGACGTACGGCAAAGCTGGCAAGAGAAAATGCGAGGTTTTGCAGGGATAATTGAAGTCAGACACCTCCAAACCCGTAGAAACCCTGCCCGCCGAACAGTTCAGCGGCCATTTGCATGGATATCGTGCTGTTCCAAAGAAGCTACACACTCTAATCCCCTAAAAAACCTGTGTACCGAACAAGGCCTCAAGTGGGACTCCCACCCTTCCATGAGGGGGGTGGCCGGCCACCCTTGGTGGAGTCCACCTGGGACTCCACCCCTCTAGGGTTGGCCGGCCATGGGAGGTGGAGTCCCTTCGGGACTCCGCCTTCCAAAGTGATTTCTTCCAGACTTTTCTAGAACCTTCTACAACCTTCCATAAATGCACCGGATCATTTTCAAACTTATAAAATGACTTCCTATATATGAATCTTATTCTCCGGACCATTCCGGAACTCCTCGTGATGTCCGGGATCCCATCCGAGAATTTGAACAATACTTCGAACTCCATTCCATATTCAAGTTCTACTAATACAACATCAAACCTTAAGTGTGTCACCCTACGGTTCGCGAACTATGTAGACATGGTTGAGAACTCTCTCCGACCAATAACCAATAGCGGGATCTGGAGATCCATAATGGCTCCCACATATTCAACGATGACTTAGTGATCGAATGAACCATTCACATACTATACCAATTCCCTTTGTCACGCGATATTTTACTTGTCCGAGGTTTGATCATCGGTATCTGTTTATACCTTGTTCAACCTCGTCTCCTGACAAGTACTCTTTACTCGTACCGTGGTATGTGGTCTATTATGAACTTATTCATATGCTTGCAAGACATTAGACGACATTCCACCGAGAGGGCCCAGAGTATATCTATCCGTCATCGGAATGGACAAATCCCACTGTTGATCCATATGCCTCAACTCATACTTTCCGGATACTTAATCCCACCTTTATAACCACCCATTTACGCAGTGCCGTTTGATGTAATCAAAGTACCTTTCTAGTATAAGTGATTTACATGATCTCATGGTCATAAGGACTAGGTAACTATGTATCGAAAGCTTATAGCAAATAACTTAATGACGTGATCTTATGCTACGCTTAATTGGGTGTGTCCATTACATCATTCATATAATGATATAACCTTGTTATTAATAACATCCAATGTTCATGATTATGAAACTAATCATCTATTAATCAACAAGCTAGTTAAGAGGCTTACTAGGGACTCATTGTTTGTTTACATAACACACATGTATCAATGTTTCGGTTAATACAATTACAGCATGGTATATAAACATTTATCATAAACATAAAGATATATAATAACCACTTTTATTATTGCCTCTTGGGCATATCTCCAACTACTCCACCAACCCTAACCAGCCAACCAAGTGGGATGGTGGAGTCCATGGTGGACTCCACCTCCTTGGCCGGCCACGGAAAGGGGGGAAGGGGAGAGTCTCTGTCCCTCTAGGTTTCGTCCATATGGCAGTTTTTGAATTGGGGTCTTATTCGAAGACTTTGGGCAAACCCTAGGGATTCCACCTATATAAAGAGGAGGAGAGGGGGGCTGGCCGGCCACATCAAGACCACCTTGGCCGCACCCCTCAAGGCACCCAAGCCGGCGCCCCCTCTCCCAAACTTTGGGGGCAGGTCTTGGACGACCCAAGGACCTTTTCCACCTATAAAAGGAGGGCAAGGGGAGCCCCAAGAGGTGCACAAGTCGCAGCCCTAGCTCCCTCTCCCCAAACCCTAGCCACCCTTCCTCCTCCACCCTCTTGCACGACTATGGTGAAGCCCTGCAGGATTTCTCCACCACCACCGCCCCCACGCCGTCGTGCTGGCGGGATTCCGAGGAGGATCTATTACATCCGCTGCCCGCTGGAACGGGGAGAAGGACGTCGTCATCAACACCGAACGTGTGACCGAGTACGGAGGTGCTGCCCGACTGTGGCACCATCAAGATCTTCTACGCGCTTTTGCAAGCGGCAAGTGATCGACTACATCCACAACGAGATCTAATCTCGTAGGCTTTGGAAATCTTCGAGGGTTAGTCTCATGATCTTCTCGTTGCTACCATCTTCTAGATTGGATCTTGGCTTGTTATTCGTTCTTGCGGTAGGAATTTTTTTTTGTTTTCTATGCTACGAATCCCATCAAGTGATGATGCAATCGACAAGCTTCTCATACAACAACACATCCTTGAGAGGATAGTCATTGAACTCCTCATCTGCAGAATCCAGCTCAAGCTCTTGAAATAGGGACAAACCTCCCACATGGGTGAGCACCTCAGCAGACATGTCCACACGTGCACAACATTTTTTACTTGCACTTGCTCCTTGTCATCTGATGCGCTTGGTAATCAATCGAGCACCTGATTGGCACCAATCTCCTTAGGCATGACCGGCCACTTCTGAGAAATGGATGCTACTGCTAGTGCCATAGAGTGGTGCACAGGACTGGCATCCGTGGGAACCACGGCTGTGTCACCTTGCTCGTTGAGGTCGACCCCCTTCAGTAGAGGTTGTGCAGGGCGTCAGGTGTTGAGCAGTGTTGGTGGTACTGACAGGAAGCGGCGCCGATTACTTAACTTCGATCCAACAACACCCGTCATAGATGTTGCGGCCGTGAAGAGCTTCTCCTGCTGGCCTCGCGAGGTGAAGGAAATGATACCAAAGCCATCACATGGTCTATCCTTTCAAACACCATCATAAGCACTCCCTCTCACCGCTATAAGGATCAAAGACCACATGAAGCACCTCATTGGTCATAGGGTACATTACCTCGTGAATGCAATTCGGCACTTCCTGTTGCTGAACCGCGAAACTAGGCATTCGATCGAACACCTTATGGGCACCACCTGTGGTCATCTTCTCCTGCATGTTTCCTCGCTGTGCACTCCACTTGATCACAACCATAGGGATCTCTCCTCCAAATCAACCAAACGCCATCCAGGAATTCCGCCAGATGAAGCTCGGAGGCGACCTTACACCAGCCATCCCAGCACTCCACCATGATCACATACATAGTCCATGTACGGACATGACCCCCCCACCCCGCGTCGCCCCCCGCGTCATGCGGGATCTGCTCGTGCATTCACATTTTGTTGTAGAATACTAGTGTTAGTAGTTTGGTACTTTTATATAATCTGGTTTGCTACCTGCTCGACTACAAGTCGACTAGTCTAGCACTAGACATGACTACCTAGGTACACGTCGATCGATTCGAAATCCTCCGAGACGAAAGAAAAATCAACAAATGTGAAACCAAATAGCTTAGTATATAAAATGAAAGTAGCTAAAACTAGCAAATAAAAACTAACTAACTATCGAAAAAGGCTCTCTGGATTGCCACATGTATTAAACTATCGCCAAAACTATGACCACATAATATCTAAATGGATTCTCTGCACTACTCATACTTATCCGCGCATATAGGGGAATTATGTACTGAACCTTCACTGAGTCGGGGCCAATGGCCTTATGTTTGCATGAAACTTTGTGGATGTTTGTATCACTACTTGACGTTGCCATGGGGGCTTTACATATCAAGCCGGGCCGATGGCCTTATGTTTTAAAAAAACCTTCATTGAGCTGAGAAACTTACGGAGATGGTAATAATGGAGTGTATACAAGTCCCGCCTCCAAAACATCTCCAAATACAAGAATTCCACCACCATTAGAACTCCTCAAACATAAAGAGAAAACGGCTGGTGATACCCCGTTAGAGTGTAGCTGGGAACTAAAGGACAGTTGATACGGTGAAAAGGTAAAAATTCCATCAAATGTTGCCTCAGCTAGGTCACCTGACCGTGAAGTGCTACACCTGTTACAACGAATATTGATGAATCATGAGTCGATGAACTAATGCAGTAGAGATATTAATCATGTACTTAAGTTATCAGATGAACCCCTTGCACTTACCCAAACAGAGTAGTGACAGATGCAGAGGATGTGCGTCCAAGTGCATCGAGAATCTCCAAGTGCACAATGTCAGATACATAGAATCCGGTTGTGCTAGAAACGATAGCAGCTCCAGGGCCATAAGGAAGATCTAATTCGCATAAATCGGTTGATTTGTTGCAGACTGCTAACACAACGGAGACCATATTTTGACATCTTTTGTCTGACCAGGCGAGGAGAGAGGATGTTGACGACAATTTGGGGTCAAATAATGCTGTCAGAGTCTATAAAACAAATGGAACAACACAATTTATTTATTTGGTCACTGAGAGAATGTTGTTTGAAGAGAAATACTAATTGTTGTGGGTGGGTAAAAATGACTCACAGTAGCACAGGATCCACCTGGTGTCTTGCAGGAAACCCAAGGCATGCTACTCCCTGTATCAAATAGCACGGTGATTTTTTTTGCCGGATTACCCAGTTGGATATTGGGCAATTAAGGCCTGCACAAGGAATAAGTGAAAATGAGTTGATTTTGTTTAGGGTACTAGTTCAAAACACACCGAGCACTGCAGTGCAATCTAAGAGTAATGCAGTGGATTTCAGTCTGATTGTTGAAATTTGCATAATCACACCATACAAATGAAACTGCATGAACATCACGAACAAAAGACTCACCAATTTGATTAAATACTAATAAAATGTATTACAGAGTGCATGAGGATTGAGGATTAACATCGGAACAAAAATAGGTGTAGGAAAAGAAAAAAATAGAGCAATAGATTTAGACCGATGAAACTCTGCGCATTATCCCTTTCGCCACTTCGAGGTGCAAACAAGCACCAGGGGAGGGTAGGGACGACGACGCGTCAGGGGAGGAGGGATTGGAGGGATCTAAGGTTTTGTTTTTTTAGTGAGTCTGGACCTTGGCTTGTGGCGATCAATGGGCCAACTTCAAGTTGAATGGCTTATGAAATTGGACGGGATCCTAAATGTCCCCTATTTGACGTCCTAAAGCGAGTTGACGCGTACCTCCCGATAGTATGGGCTTGGCCCACCAACGCTACTCATGTTTACTTTTTTTTTCGCATTCGCGTTTACTGTTTTTCAGCTGTTCACGTGTTGTGCTTCTCATTGCTCCCTTCTTGCTACTTCTTGTTGTGCTAGTTCTTGATTGTTCGTGAGATTCAAAAAAGTTTCTACAATTAAAAAAATCACAATGTTTCAGAAAATGTACATGACTTTTAAAAGTTTTACTCCAGTATAGTTCAAATAATTGTTTGCGAGGTTTAAAACTTGTTCGTGATATTAAAAAAACTTCGTAAAATAAAAAAATGGTGAGGTTTTAAAAATTTCCGCGTACCTTAAATTATTTATACGGTTAAAAATGGTTTGAAAGTTTAAAAAATTATTCAAATATTCGCAAAATTCAAAAAAACATGAGGTTTCAAAAAATATCCGCGAGCCTTAGAAATGTTCGTACAGTTCAAAAAATTGTTTGCAAGGTTTGAAACGGGGTTCAATTCTTTGTGTGTAGTTCAAAAATATTGATCACAAGTTTTAAAAACCGTTCTTGTGATGGGAAAAAAATCATTCAACACACAATAATTTTTCGCGAGGTTAGAAAAAATCACACATTACACAAATAAAACAGTTCATATCTCATAAAAGAAAAAAAAAAGAATGACAAACAAGAAACCTTGAACAAAGAGAGAAAAAAAAAGTAGAGCGCGTGTAGCTTACTAACCAGCTAGCTAAGCTTAACAGCAGATCGATGCATCCTGGGATAGTGGGATCTCCCACCCATGGAGATCGATCGATCTAATCCTTTTTTTTTTGCGATCAAACGGAGCTTTATTGATTATGTAATGGGATTACAATCCTTCAACAGGACGGGTGGTTTATAATTAATTCACAAACACCTTCTCCTATTACTACTAGCACTCTTGGCGCAGAGATGAGCTGCCTCATTTGCTAGTCTACCAATGAACTTAAAATTAATGCTAGAAATAAATCCACTAACCTCCTTTATCTCCTGGCAAATAGAAGTAATTTCTGATCTAATTCCCCCAGGATCTTCCAACTGGTTCAACACCACTTTGGCATCGGTTTCAATATCTACCGATGAAAGATTTCGATCAATTGCGAGCTGCACCCCATCACGTACCGCCAGAGCCTCCATAATCAACGAATTAGCGGCATGTTCGTACCACAACGCCTGGCCTAGTAACAATTGGCCCCTGTGATCTCGAACAACCAGCCCTGTAGTACCTTGTCTATCCATCTCGATAAATCCTGCATCCACATTGATTTTTATTGTTCCTTCTCTCGGTTTCTTCCAGACCGGTTTATCCTTAGGTGCTGTCGGTGGTTTGGTCTTGCCCAGTTGGGCTAGATCATATGTAATATCCAGTGCCCATTTCACTGACGCTGCCACCGAACGGGAACTTTCTCCATGCCATACTGAATTTCGTTCCGTCCAGATTGCCCAGCACCCACATAAAATGACGGAGGCACTCTCCGAGCAAATTCTCGAGCCTTTGATTAAATCAATAGCCCATGAATCAGGGTGTAAGTCTGGGATCTTGATCCGAGCTGCCTCCTTAAGCTCTTTCCAGAACAGTTTCGCCCAGGTGCATTGGAAAAACGCATGAAATATCGATTCTTCCTCCGCTCCACATGTGATACAATGTGCAATTTCCTCCATATGCCTCCTCTTAAGAAGTTGTCGGCATGGGATATATCCATTAATGACCCGCCACCAGAAGTTGCGTACCTTCGGTGGAACTTCGAGTTTCCACAACTTTTTCCAATATCTATTCTCATCCTGACCTGATGAAGATGTGTTGGCAATCACTCTCGACTTCATAGCAATAGACCGGTAACACGATCGTACACTGAAATTGCCCGAGCTCTCCAACGTCCAGGACCAGAAATCTTCACTGAAACGTCCGATGGGTATAGCTTGAATGGCAGACACGTCTGAGGGGATAAAGAGCTCCTCAAGCTTTTCAGTATTCCAGCTAGCCTCTTGATCGACCATTAACTCACTGACCATTGTAACCGTAGCGCCTGGAGCCCGGGCTAACGGCTTTTTGTTATAGTTGCTAGGGATCCAAGGGTCGTCCCACACCCGAATTGTTGAACCATCGCCTGGCCGTTTGATCAGGCCATCTGTCAGTGCCTCTCTACCAAATAAGATCGCATTCCAAATGTGAGATGCATTCCTCTTCTTCCTCGCCTCCATAAAGTCAGAATTTGGGAAGTATTTACCCTTCAACACTCGTGCACATAATGATTCCGGTTTAGTTAGGAGTCTCCAACCTTGTTTGGCCAGCATAGCTTGGTTAAATAGTTGGAAATCCCTAACGCCCAGTCCACCATGACACTTTGGTATGGCTATATCTTGCCATTTCCTCCAATGTATCTTCCGCTTCTTCTCATCTCCTCCCCACAAAAATCTAGCAACAATACTAGTGATCTTTTTGCAAAGCTTCTTGGACAATTTAAAGCAGCTCATTGAGTATGTGGGGATAGCTTGGCAAATCGCTTTCACTAGCGTCTCTCTAGCAGCACTGCTTAAAGTTTTCGGTGACCACCCTTTGACTAGTTTCCTGATCCTTGTGATGATATGTTCAAACTCGTCATCCGTAGACCTACCTAGGGCTGTAGGAAGCCCTAGATATTTCTCAATTTTCGCTTCTGTCGAAATTCCAGAAGCTGCATGTACCACTATCTTCTGATCATCTGAACAATTTCCGCTAAAGAAAATAGCCGATTTGTTTTTGTTGACTAGCTGCCCCGAACCTTTAAGGTACGTCTCCAAAATTGCATGTAGACGGGTAGCGCCCATTGCCGACGCTTGTGTGAACACCAAGCAGTCGTCAGCAAAGAGGAGGTGGGACACCCACGGTGCATGAATCCCCACACGAATACCCTTCGATAAGAACTGTTGTCCACAAAATTTCAGCATCGAGCTCAGGCCTTCGCCGCATAATAGAAAAAGGTAGGGGGACAAAGGATCTCCCTGCCTAATACCTCTGCTAGGCTTAAACATATCCGAAAACCTTCCATTTATTTTCACTGAGAAGGAGACCGACTCCACACACTTCATAATCAAATTTATCCAGTGATCTGTGAAACCCAGCTTTGACATAATGGCTCTCAAGTAACTCCACTCGACTCTATCATACGCCTTTGCCATGTCAAGTTTGATGGCACATGCTCCAGTCTTCCCCTTCTTCCTCTTTAGATAGTGAAAATTTTCATATGCCGTAATAACGTTGTCTGTGATCAACCTCCCCGGGACAAAAGCACTCTGCTCTTCCGATATAATCTCATCCAAAATAGGTCTTAGTCTCAATGCCAACACCTTTGACGCGATCTTATAGAGCACATTACAAAGTGCAATTGGCCTATATTGGGTAAAGTCCTGTGGCTGCTTTACTTTTGGAATAAGCACAATAATTGTGTTATTTACCACCTCTGGCATGTCCCCTCCATTCAGAAAATTGCGTACTGCTGCGTACACATCCTCCTTAATCAGCAACCGATGTTTAATATAAAAACCCGCCGTAAAACCATCTGGCCCCGGTGATTTGTTGGGATGCATCATGAACAGGGCATTCTCAATTTCCACATCCGTGAAAGGTGCATCAAGCCACTCATTCATCTGGGTATTTACTTTTGGCTGGACAAACTGAGTGATCACCTCTGGTGTTGTGTGATCTTGAGCAGTAAAAAGACTCGTACAAAACGAGATCGCCAAATCTTCTACTTCCGCCTGAGATGAAGCATAAGAGCCATCATCTTTTTTAATTGCTTTAATTCTGTTTGTCCGTGCTCTCTCTCTTGCTCTAGCATGAAAAAAAAACCAGTATTCCTACCCCCCTCCTTTAACCATTGTATGCGTGAATGTTGTTTCATCATTGCCTCCTCCCTTGCCAGAAGATCGGAGAGTTTCTTCATAAGATCACATTCCTCTCTCGTCGGCCCCAAGCTCAAAGAGTGTCTGCGTATTTTTTCCAGCTTATCTCTCATAACTTTGAGCTGTTTTCTTACTGAGCCGAATTCCTCTCTACTCCAGCTTTGTAGTGATCTTTGCATCTGGCCCAACGAACAATGTAATTCCTCCATATTCTGGGCTCCCGTCACCCAACTCCTCTCCACTAGTGGACCGTATCGGTCGTGTTTCGCCCACATGTTCTCAAAACGGAATGGTTTCATCCCACCATCATCTTGTAGCCACTCTGATTTATTGATTTTGACCAGCAGAGCACAGTGGTCTGACTCCGTGGTCTGAATGTGCCGAACCGTTGAGCTATCAAATTTCTCCAAAAATTTGTCATCTCCCAAACCCCTGTCCAACCGAACCTTGATGTTGTTCGGTACCTGTTGTTTGTTGTTCCAGGTATAAGGCAGACCAATGAAGCCTAGATCCGTAAATCTACAATCATCTACCGCATTCCGGAATCCTTCCATCATCCATTCCTGTCTCACATTTCCTCCCATCTGTTCCGAGGCATCAAGAACCTCGTTGAAATCCCCTGCGCACAGCCATGGATTGTCAAATTCTCCACGCAAAAACCTCATCAATTCCCAGCTTCTATATCTTCTTGCTCTCACAGGATCACCATAAAACCCCGTGAATCTCCATTCTACATCTCCCAATGCGTCATTGGAGATCAAAACGTCAATGTGTGAGCTACTAAATGAATTTAAGCTCACCATTGAATCGCTATTCCAGAACAGAGCTAAGCCTCCGCTCAGACCCTCACTTTTCACGCCAAAAGCATGATCAAAGCCCAATCTCCACCTCAAATCTTGCGCTCTCTTCTGAGAGAGTTTGGTCTCCGAGAGAAATACCAACTCTGGGCGATGCAGCTCCACCAAGCTGCGCACTTCTTGAACCGTCTCAGGCTGCCCGCACCCTCGACAGTTCAAACTTAATAGATTCATTGAACCCGGCGGTAGAGCATATCCTTTTTCTCCTTCAAAGGAAGCAAGAACCACCAACGTACGCTGAAGCAATTCAACCTGTTTGTAGCGTGCTTGTAAATCAGATGCAAGCCCTAGAATATTTCACGTGGACAAGACCCAACACAAGCCAGCCAAACTGCTCCACAAAACAACTTCAATCTTCTCCTAGAACGGACCTTGCACGCGAAACCAGAACCTAGCAACCAAATCAGTTGATCCAAAGCAAATTTCCCAGATCGATCTAAAACCAAAACCACCTGATCAAAACTTTCGTCCAGATCGGATCGGAAAACCTCGAAACCTCGGAGACTCACCACCGGATGAAGTCCGGGGGAGGACAGAAACCCTGAGCGGGGACTGATGCGCCAGGCGCCGGACCTACACAGCCGCCAGCGGCGGCGGCAGTCGTCGCGATCTGTGTCGCCCTGAAATCGCCATAGCGATAGAGAAAAACGGTTCGGTCAACGACACCACCCGTGATCAATTCGCGCACAACGACAATTTCGATCTAATCCAGCTAGCTTTCCAGCGCGTGATTTGTTTTCATTTTTACTTCGGGGACGAGTCAGTTGAGCTAACCTAGCTAGCTCCCGTCAATTGTACACTCACGAAGTAGAAGTGAAGGGGACGAGTCAGTTGGGGTAAGAGCATCTCTAGCAGATATCCCGGACCCTAAATCTCAAAATCGCTGATGGACGGCATCCCAAACATATTTTGGAGGTTCAGAAATGACTCGCAGTTCAGATACCGCAAAGGGCGTGGCTACACAGCGCCCAGACACTGTATAGTCTTACGCAGTGCCCCTCCTAAAAATAGTAAGAAAAAGTTGTCCGTTTCCACGCGGTACCTAAAGTGGAAAGTTATGGTCCCCGCATACCCTTATTACGCAGCTCATGTACGTCCTAGTAAATGGCCGGTGCCGTTGCTAGTGTTTATGCCAGAAAAAAATGTATAAACCGTGTAAAAAAATACTTCACAATCCGTAGTTGGAAAATCCACGAAAAAAATGCATCAATGGATGTAAAAAATATAAAAATTACATCTAAAATCACTAAAACAGGGATCACAAAAACACTAGTGTTTGACATTTTGATCGATTAAAATGTGTTGGATGTAGAAAATGATAAAAATTACATCTAGAATAGAGGGAAAAAAAACAATATAGTTACATCCTTCGACAGATCTGGAAGTGAAAATTTTAATAGACACAAATTAGTCCACCAAAATTACATCCAGAAACCCATAATATACATCCTTTTACCGATCTAGAAGTGAAATTTCAAGAGACACAAATTAGTCCAAAAAAATTACATCCAGAAACCCATAATATACATTCTTTTACCGTTCTGAAAGTAAAAAATTTAAAGAGGTACAAATTAGTGCGCAAAAATTACATCCAGGAATCCATTATATACATCCTTCTACAGATCTGGAAGTAAAAAACTAACAAGCATGAATGCACGGAACAAAATCGTAGAAGGATGAGTAGCAAGAAGAGACAAGGGATAGAGACTGAGGGGATCCCACATACGCTAGCATAGCTGCAGCGCTGCTGCTGTCGATTGGGAGCCAGCCATGGGCGTTGCTGCTGTTGTGCACGAGCGCCCGGAAAAACAGAAGGGCGGCACGGCGTGGTGACCCTTGCGCACGCGAAGTGCCAAGGCTTTGACTCGGGGCCTGGCGCAGAGTATGGTGCAGGGCGTTGTGCCGGTCGGGAGACCAAGGCTCTGCACCCTCCACCGGATCGAGGGGCTCCAGCTCGCCGCCGAGCAGCGCCGCCGCATGGCTTGGCGGTCGGATCAAAGGAGAACGCCAGATCGAGGAGCTCCAGCTCGCCGCCGGGAAGCGCCGACACGGGGTGGTCTTCAATGTCGAGGCAAAGGAGGAGCCGGGTGGCACCTAGCTACCGCCACCACCACATCCTCCATGACCGCCGCCCTTCGCCTCCGCCTCCGCCGCCGTTGCTCGTTCTTCCCTCGGACACATCCCAGCCGCACCAACGCCATGGCCGTCTCCCTGATCATTGGGAGGGCGGGCGTGACCAGCGCCTCTGTTTCCAGCTTCGCCGACCTCAGGCTAAGGTTCCACTCGATGGGATCTAGTCCATCTTCTTTTGGTTGGAGTTTGTGGTGAAGACAGGAGAGGTTGCGGGTGGGGATTTTTCTTCCGTGATGTGTGGGTGGGGATGGGACGGTGTGAACGAGAGGAGGGCGATGGGCCTTAATCGGTGGACGGTGGCACGTGCGCGTGGTCCCACTAAAAAACTAGCGCACCGCTTGATGTTGATCCTACGCTCGTAACGAGGGAGCACTGTGTAAGACTAAAACGAGCACAGGCAGTAATTAGATTATACGTACCGCAAAAGAAAAAACCCGAAAATAGCATATTCCTTCATATTAGCCCACAGTTTTTTTTTCCTCCTTCCTCCTCCCGCACGGCCGCCCCGCGCCGACCACGGCCCGCCCCAGGCCACGCCTCGCCCCCGCCGCCGTCGGCCACGGCCCGCCCCCCCCCGGCCACGGCTCCGCCGCGCGCGCCGCTCCGCTCCGGCCACCCACGCCGCCGGCCACGGCCGCAGTTCGCGCACGATCGCCCCACGCTCGGCCGCTGCCCTCGCGCCCTTCGCGCTCGCCTTCCGCGCCGCTTGCCGCGTCGGTACTGCCGCGACGGCAGCCGTGCTCGCCGGGCCGCATGGTCGCCACGCCATGGCCGCCCGCGCCCGCCGGCTGCTCGCTCGCGCCCAGCAGCCGCTCCGCCCGCCGCCCCTGCAGTTCGCCCACTTCGAATTCCGGCGAATTTCAGCTCGACGCCCGAGGCTGTACGGGCTGAAGTTTCTTCGGGCCAATGTGAAAATCGGGATGGGGTTTGCTCTCGAAAGGCTTTAGTATTTGGAGTTTGCGACGCGAATCGGGGTGGTCTGGATTTTTTTTTGAAAATGGGGATTCGATGCGGGATATGAATGGTACCTTTTTTCGCCTTCGAACCGGAAATCGGCCGTTATTATACGGATGGCGAATCCGCTAGAGATGCTCTAAGCTGGCTGTTTAAGGCAATCTAAGCGGCGACCTTTAGGGCAAACTAGCTAGAGAAGAGAAAAGGTCACCGGCGGGGTAAGTTCCCCTCTCCGGGTCTGGGCAACCGCCGCCCGGCTGCTCGACACTGTCCCCACATTTCCGTGGAGCTCGCGATGGCCTTGCTCCCTGAGAACGTGCGGCTGCTGGACGCGCATCTGGATTCCGGACGCGACGGCAGGGAGAGCTCGATCTAAGCTTTGTTAGTGCGCGTAAAGAAAATGTGGAGGGAGGTCAAGGATGGCCAGAGAATTACCCGCCGGCCAGATAGCCGATCCCTGTGCCCACCACAGGGAAATCGACAACACCTGCAACCATCAGACCACACCTAGCCATGCGACGCTCGTCCATCTTCATCAGTTCGGATGAATTGAGCTGCCTTGGCTCGAGTCTTAGAATCACGAGCTCACCAGCAGCAAGCACCACCGACCCAGCGACATCGAGTAGCACCGCCGCTGCAAACCAAGTCCTAGGGAGAAAGCAAGGGGCGGATCCAGGACAATTTTTGAGAGGGGGAAAATATGATAAGTGGTGCAAATAATATTTCTAAGTGGGGGCAAATCAGTTTTTACCTAAGGTAAATGAAAATTGAGAGGGGGGTGGGGGGGGGCAGCTGCCCCCCTTGACTGTACGCTGGATCCGCCCATGGGAGAAAGCTTACCCAGCAGCAAGCCATGGCACCACCATTGCTCTGGAAGAAGTTGTGGTCTGCCACTCTACCTAGTTTGCTCGCTTTGCCCGGTTCTCTCTCTCATGTTCCAGTGATGCGCAGGGTTAGTGTGGGTGTGCACGGGTGGGCGACAACACACCTTGCCACTGGTAAGGGATGCTCGTTGGCTAGCAGCTAGGCTACAGTATACAAGCTCTGGTATGAGGTGCCGATCGAAATCGCAATTGCTACATACTCCTACTACATATATGTACATACAGAAGAGAAGCAATTTCCTTACATGTATACGCCATTCTAGCTCTTATGCACACATGTATTTGAAACCAGCACGCCCATGCACATACATGTATCATACACTCGTATATATCTGCATTAATTTGTGTTTTTTACCTTACCGTTCTTTTATAGGAAAACATCTCATCATTCAACCTCAGTGGCAAAGTGATCGGCCGGCCACATGACCGCGTCTTTTCAAAGGACAAGGGCTGCTTTTTGAGACACGTACGCACACGTACGTACACTTCCCAGTGTCGTCGTGGTGAACAGACAGATGCCATAGGATGGCTTAAGTTGGGGCCGAGTTGGACGCTAGAGGATTTGGGGGAGAGTTTTGGATCAGGTAGGATGAACTTCCGGGTGCTTTCCTCAAGAACTTGGCCAAGGCCAGAGGTAGAAGAAGAAAGACACAAGGATGAACTTCGCTCTAGATCTTCTCTATTCCATGAACAATGTTACAGGAGGTTTTTATACATCTCTCGTTGTCTATCTTCCGCGCCCGTGAAAGAGGCTGCCCCCTCTCCTTATATAGGGGAGAGGGTGGCTTACAGGGGAAGAAAACCTAATGGCATCTTTGAACGGACAAACTACTTTACAAAGCTACTTTACAAAGCTACTTTAATCATAGATGACGCCGGTATCTTCTTTAATCAGGGAGGCTGATGTCCTCCGGCTTCTTTGGGCGTCATCCTTGCCTTTTACGTCATGGCTTCGTTTAAAGCCACTTTGCTTAGCTCATCTTTGTCTTCTAGCTCCTGAGAGAATCTTTGACCAGCTTTGCTTATACCGGTAGTCCGGTATCTTCTTAGCTCATTCCGGCATGTCCCTCTTTGGGCATACCGGTATAGACTTCCTTAGCCAAAAACCTGAACTCATGGCCCGGAATGACTATCAAACCGGTATCTTGATGGCTCAAACCATCCGGTTTGGCATGCCTTTGGCATACCGGGGGTCATCCCCCCAACATTAGTCCCCGAAGCTGGTATAGTCCGGCGGATTTTATTCGACGGTCCATGCCAGGTTCTTATCTCACAGGGTACCGGTTTGATCCTTCCGGGTACTTTGTTCAGAGATGCCGGCTTCCTTGCCTTGGCTGTTTTCTATTATCTTCCGGATCTTTCCGGTATCTTACATCATGTTTTCACGTCGCTTCTTTTGTAAGGTGTCTCCGGTGTCTTTTCCTCCCGTATCATTGACATTTACTCCCTCCTCGGCGAAGTCGAGAATTTCTTGGGTACCGTGCCTGTCAGGGACATGCGCACTGTTACTGGCGTGTCAGTGTCAGTGGTCACTTCGGTTCGGCTTCTGCGCCAGCATTTAATGTGCCACACCGGATCCTTTTGGCCATTCCGGATCCGTGCGGCGACCCTGTGGCCTCCTTGTTCTGTGCGTGTATCTTTGCGCCACGTGGCGGCCCACGAGGCGAACCGCCACGGCCCGACGGTTTCCGGCCCATTTCCACTTCTCCCTTTATAAGGGCGGAGCAGTTCATCTTCTTCTCCTTCTTCGCATTTGCCCCCGTTC
This sequence comes from Lolium perenne, assembly GCF_019359855.2. NCBI lineage: Eukaryota > Viridiplantae > Streptophyta > Magnoliopsida > Poales > Poaceae > Lolium > Lolium perenne. Next base: position 190,251,785 of record NC_067246.2, on the reverse strand, counting down.
CTGAGCACTTCGAGCCCTTCGCCCCTTGTCTCCTCGTCGCCGCCGGTCGCCGCCAGAGCTTCCTTCGACGAACCTGCGCCGTTCTCCTTGCTGTGGTGAAGCTTTCCACCGCGCCAAGTTCCTTCGGTGCTCCTTCTCCGCCGCTGCTTCGAGCTTTCTCCGGCGGACTTTGCTGCTCTCCGTCGCCGGCCTTCGTCGACGGTTAGGCCTTCGCCATTTCTCCAGCGAACCTTTCCTTCACGTCTCCCGCAGCCTCAGGTGAGCCCCAATGCCTATTTGCTTTCTTTCTCTTGCTTTCCAGATCTTGAGTTGGTAGTGTATTTACTTCCTCTTTTCTTTTGCTTTTTCTCTTACTCGTAGATCTTCGCGCGGGGGTAGATCGTGGGATTCTTGTTTCTGTGCATCAAATTTCATGCCTAGTGAGGAATCTTCCTCCTCCTCTTCTTCTGCCTCTTCTTCCGCTAGCCGGCGTAGCAAATCCTCCGACGGATTAACCGCTGACCTTGTCCAGATGGAGACTGATTCCGGTAGCAATCAAGAAACCGGTAGCTCTAGCGAAGCTTCCGGCGTAGATTCCGCCGGTATCACACGCGGGGCCTGGATGGGCTCCAACGTTAGCCAGTACGAAATCGACTGGCTTTACCGGTCTAGGAGGATTCCGGAAGGAGTATCCTGCCGGCTCCCTCGCGATGAGATTGAACCGGTGCCTGAACTCGGTGAACGCATTGTCTTTCTCGCTCACTTCGAGCGCGGCTTCGGCCTTCCCGTCTCTGATTTTTTCTGGCGTTTCCTTGATTTTTATCAACTTCAACCCCACCATCTTCCCGGTAACGCCATTTTCTACCTCTCTTGCTATGCCACCTTTATGGAGGCTTATATTGGCATTCGTCCCACTCGCGAGACGTTTGCCCGTTTCTTTGCTCTTCGGATCAACTCCGTTCAGGGCAAGGAAATTCCTAAACCCAAACCCCCCGTACAATGTGGGTCTTGCATCATCGGCTCCCGCCAAGGGAGCCCCTTTTTCAAGTTTTCCGGTCTCGAGTCATGCCGGCTATGGCAAGGGACCTTCTTCTACGTGAAGAACAACGGCGCCGCGGACCTCATCGACCTGCCGCCTTTCAATCCGGCGCCGCCCACGAGGGCCAACTGGAGCTACAATCCGAAGGAGTCTCACATAGAGACCAACCGGATTATACGCTTCATGAAGCAGCTGATGAAGGACACCAACATCTGCTCCGATGATATCATCCGTGCCTTTATCTCGCGCCGGGTGCTTCCTCTTAAGCGCCGCATGCATAAGATGAGCGAGATGTACGGTCCCGGTGATCCTACCAAGATCACCGGAATCCCTCTCAGTAAGAAGGACGTCGTCCTCAAGGCTAGGCAGGTCCCGGTGAACTTTTGCATTGTGACTAACCCTTTCTTCTCTTTTGCATTTCAGGCCAAGGACCGCTTCCCCGGCATTGACTCAGACCGGCGAGGTCCTTGCCGGAAGCGGGCTCTGGACAAATTCGACCCGGACCCCGTTATTCATTGGCAGGATCTGAAGATGGGCCGGACTCCAGCCTCGCGCCTTGGCAAATCCCCACCGGAACCATCCGGTTCGTCTGACGACCTGACCTTGCTTGAGGTAGTTCTTCTTTCTGATCTCTCATATTCTTCTGTTATTGTTCCTATGTAGATGTTCCCTCAGCCAACATCAACCCACAGGTCCATGAACACATCACGCCCCTGCAGGTCGAGGTTGTCCAGGAGTTCCTGGACAAACTCACCGCTGGGAGCAAGAAGAACAAGACCCCGGCGATAGATGCCGGTTCAAGCCAAGCCCCTCCTGCCAAACGCTCCTGGACGCAAGTCCTTGGGGGTAAAGAAGTAGGCAAGAGGCGCTACAAGGGAAAAACCCTGCCGGTTTCTTCCGGGTAAGTTTTGTGTTTTTCTGTTCGCTTGGTTTCACAGATTTTTCTTTCCGGTTGCTTTTTCTCATCTTTTTTCTCTTTTTTGCTTTTCTTCAGTCCTGCGCTTTCGCTCTCCAAGGGCGCTGCCGGTTCAAAGCTGGCGAGCTCTAAGGGAAAGAACAAGACTTCACCTCCTCCTCATTCGAGCCCGGTACCTTCTGGTACCGGTAATCCTTCCGCCTCCCCTCTGGGAGGCACAACAAGTGCGGGGCGCGCGGCCCCTACAACTCCTGATCACCGCGCGGAGGATGACTTTGTCTCCCCTCCTGACATGCAAGACACCGGCGCCAGCAACATCGGCGCCGATCCTGAAGCTGCCGGGCGGGCGGAACCTCAAGTTCCTCCCGTCCAGAAGGAAAAGAAGAAGAAGAGCTCACGCTCTTCTCCCTCCAAGGCCGTGCCGGAAACTTCTGTGCCGGCAGGCACTACGTCAGCGCTAGAGGCTCCAATCCCTGAGCAGACTGACGCCACACCGACGCCGCCGCCGGAAACCCCTGCTCCTGAGGCAACCGGGGCCACGCCAACACCTCCGCCGGAAGCTCCTACCGCCAAGCCCTCCGGAGACGTGCCGACGCCGCCGCCAGCTCAAGGACCTTCTGCGGCCAAGCCAACGCCGCCGCCAGCAGGCGTCAAGCTCCGCACGTCTGAACCCTTCAAGGGAAAAGGCGCAGCTTCCGCTCCGCGGTCCCTGGTACTGCATACCGGCCCCGCCGCCGTTGTGGCTGGAGAGCAAGTTACCGGCCTGCTGGGCCGGATTACCGAGCTGAAGCGCGAGGGCCGCGAGCTGGGGCACCTGCTTGATTACGCTGAGAAGTGGAATCAGGCAGATGTGTCCGCGGCTACGCGCGGTGTGGGAAAGGACCGGCTTCCTATCGTTGACCCAGCCGGCCCCAAGTGCACTGAAGGGCACTTCATCCGGCTGAAGCGCGCCGTGCGGGAGTTTGACAACGCCTGGCATGATGCTACCAGCAACGTGGTGGTAAGTTTCACCAATCTCTGCAACTTTTCTGTTGATGCCGGTTTTATTATTTCCGGATTTATATATATATCCTCCCAGTCCCCGAGTTTTGGGTTGAGAGCGCAGCTTTTAGCGCAAAACTTTCTTTAAAGAGTTTCCGAAACCGGCATCTTTTTCACAATTGTTTTCGTTCGAACAGAGCACGGCGGACGCCCGGAAGCAGCTCTTCGAGGAGCTTCTTTGGGAGCACCGGGACCTCTCTAAGGCACATAGCAAGTGCCAAGGTGAGTCTTTTTTGCCTCCGGCATCTTCCTACCGGCATCTTTTCTTCCTTCTTTGTTATTTACAAGTTTTTCGCATAACAGCTATCCCGGAAGCCTCCATTGAGGCCCTCAAGGTCCAGGTTGCCGCGCTCCAAGGTATCCTTTCCCTTTTTTGGTTGACTTGTCTCTTCGTGTTTCATCTGTTTGTGTTTTCGTTAACATCTGCTTCTCCGGCCTCCAGATGAAAAAGACCAGCTCATCCGGAAGCACCAGGAAGCCTTGAACGCCCAGAAGGACATCTCTAGGGAGCTTAAGGATCAAGCTATGCAGGCCGGAGTCCGGCATGCCCAGGAGCTGAAGGACGCCAAGGCGGCAGCCGAGGCCCGGCTGGCGGAGGTCGTGGATGATTCCGCGAACTCCACTGCTGTGCTGAGGGCAGAACTGGAGGAAGAAAGGAAAGCGCGCAAAGCGGCAGAGCTGCAGCTGGAGGAGGAGACGAAGGCACGGAAAGCGGCGGAGCATCACATTCAGCTTATGACCACCGATCATAAGGAATATGATCGGTTGGTCATGCAGACTGACGCGCTGGCTCTCAGTAAGCTTCTGTCTCTTCTTTTGCTTATAAGCTTTTGTCTTTCTCGAAAGCATATCTGTGTGCTTTTTTCCTTCCGGCAGATTCTTTTCCGGTGTCTTATCTTTATGTTTTTTCCCTTTTTTCTGTAGAGCATTTTCCGAATTCCCAGCCGCACGCCGTAAAAAAGGTGATGGAGGACCGGGTGGCGCGAAAGTTCCCCAACATGGACGCGCACTGGGATGGGTACGACTACCTGGTCGCCCTTTCCGCCCGAGTCCAGCACAAGCGCTCAGTGGACCGGCACCTTGCCGATCTGCCGGATGTCGCCATCCTCCTTTTCAAGGTGTTGTGGCCTGAGGAAGCAATGCCAGCCAACATCACGCTCACCGCCGACCGGCTTAAGGAGGCAGGGCGCCGTATTCACGAGTGGCAGTGCTCCGCGGCTCGTGCCGGAGCCGACACCGTGCTGCGCGTCGCATGCTCCTGGTACCCGGACTTGGATCTGGATGCTCTTCAAGGTGTGCGTGAAAACGCACCCACCGATACGGATCCGATTCTCACCGCGAAGCGGCAGGATCATGCCTATCGGCTTGCTGAATACGCGCCGGTTCGCACCTTCATCCCCCCTCCCGAAGGCGTCAAGGACTACCTCAGCGATGAGGGAGAAGAGGAGGAGGGAGATGAAGACGAAGGTGCCGGTGACGGCGACGGCGATGCCGCTCCGGAAGGTCCAGAGGCTGGTGACGCTCCTCCAGAAGCCCCTGCTGCTTAAACTTTTAGCGTGATATGCTTATCTGTCTCAAAAACAATGGTTGTTAAATTCTACCCCGGTATGCCGGGGTTTTATGATGTAACATAACACTTATCGTTTTGGTTGTGGTACAACTTTGTGCCGGTATCTTGCATACCGGTAACTTATTAAGTTATGTTGGTTGGTTAACTTACCATGTTGCTTTTGTCGTTTGCTTTTATCCTGCACTGTGAAGATTCCGGAATCGTTTCCGCATCCAATTTGATGCACACTTGGTTCTTTCCCTTTGCCTCTGCCTACCTCTTTTGGGTGTTTGGCGTATGAGTTACAAAGTTCTTTTGCCAAGCGAACACTTCCTTGAACTTAGGAAAAGTTCGAAATTTTTCACAAAAAGCCGGTGAAACCGGGGTTAGTTAAGCTTTTCCGGATTACTTGTTCCCACTCCCTCTTTCCGCAGTTCACGTGCTTAATTCCTACCAGTTTATCTTGCTTGCCATGAAGCCGGTTTGCGGACAGCAGCAGAGTCGAAGACTCCGGTAGGTTTAGCACGTTACTAAACCGGAAAGAAAAAATGTTCAAGAAGCAACCGGCATACTGAAAAAATAAACAGATTACATGCAAGTTTGATAGAGACAGTCCCCGAGAAACATTCGAGGTGCCGGAGTCTTTTATTCATAGCATAAGGTACAAAAAGGAACTTCTTACAGTACAACTTCATGAGTAGAAAGGGCGCAACAACGCTATGTTCCAAGGACGCTTGGTCTCATCTCCGGATTTGTCCGCCTTTCCTTTTTTCCATTCCTGTGCGTCAATCAGGTAATAGGCATCATTGTGCAGTGCTTTGCTTACAATGAAGGGTCCCTCCCAAGGAGGTGAGAGCTTGTGCCGGCCTTCAGTGCGTTGCACTAAGCGTAACACCAAGTCTCCTTCCCGGAAAACTCTCGGGTTAACCTTCCGGCTGTGATAGCGTCTGAGGTTTTGCTGGTAAATGGCTGTTCTTGCCAGTGCCAGTTCTCTTGCTTCTTCTAGCAAGTCCACATCGTTTTCTCGGGCCTCTTTTACCTCTTGTTCGGTATAGAGTTGCACCCTTGGTGAGTCATAGAGAATGTCGGTTGGTATTACCGCTTCTGCTCCGTAAACCATGAAGAATGGAGTGTATCCGGTAGACCGGTTTGGAGTTGTTCTTATGCTCCACAGCACTGCCGGCAGCTCATCAAGCCAGCAGCCCGGTGTCTTTTCTAGTGGTTCAATTAGCCTTGGTTTTATACCGAAAAGCACCAGCGCGTTGATTCTTTCGACTTGGCCATTGCCTTGTGGGTGCGCCACTGAGCACAAATCTAACCGAATGTTTTTGTCTTCACAGAATCGCTTGAATTCTCCTTGGGCAAAATTTGAGCCATTGTCAGTTATGATACTGTGTGGGTATCCATACCGCAGGATCACATCTTTTAGGAACTTCACCGCTGTGTGGCCATCGCACTTTGCGATAGGCTTCACTTCCAGCCACTTGGTGAACTTATCCACCATTTCCAGGATGTGGGTCATGTTTCCCCTTGCAGTTTTGAACGATCCAACCATGTCCAGGCACCAAACAGCAAATGGCCATGTTAGCAGTATAGTTTTCAGGCCGGAAGCTGGGGTATGATTTTGTTTGGCGTACCTCTGGCAACCATTGCATTTTCTTACTAGATCCTCAGCATTGTCCAAAGCCGTTGGCCAGTAGAATCCATGCTGGAATACTTTTGCTACCAGCGCCCTTGATGAAGCGTGGTGTCCACACTCTCCTTGGTGAATCTCCTTGAGCATCTCTTTTCCTTCTTCCGATTCCACACATCTTTGAAGGACACCGGTGACACTTCTCTTGTATACCTCACTATTAATGAAGGTGTATGCTTTGGCTCTCCGTTGGATCCTTCTTGATTCAGTTTCGTCAACCGGCAAGGTGCCGTTGATCAGGAATTCCTTAATAGGTTTAACCCAAGATGGAGTTTCTCTAACCACGAATACTGGCATATCTACGTCCATGCTGTCCACAAGCATTGCCTCTTCCGGTATGGGCGTCGCAGTCCCCGAGCTTATCGGCGCAGCTCCTGAGTTTGCCGGAGCAGTCCCCGAGTTTGCCGGAGCAGTCCCCGGGTTTCCTTCGTCAATATCCATTGGCACCACATGTGACTCCGGTACGAAAATTGATTCCGACTCCGGACTTGGCTTGATTGACGGAACTCTTAAGTGTGCCAAGGCTATTCCGGGAGGAATTTCTTGCCTGGACGAACCTAGCTTGGATAAAGCATCCGCGGCATCATTCTCAGCCCGCGGCACATGGTGAAACTCGCATCCTTCGAAGAAACCGGCAATCTTTTGCACATGAAACCGGTATGAGGCCATGTTGGCATCTTTTGCATCCCAATCTCCGGAACACTGTTGTACCACAAGATCTGAATCGCCGTAGCAAATGATCCGAAGCGCACCGATTTCTCTTGCGACCTTGAGCCCATGTATTAGAGCCTCGTACTCAGCAACATTGTTTGATGCCCTGAAGTGCACTTGCAAAACATACCGGAGATGATCTCCCTTTGGTGAGGTGAGTACCACACCGGCACCTAGGCCCTCCTTGAGCTTGGATCCGTCAAAGTGCATCTTCCAATACTCTATTTTGTGTTCCGGCGGCTTGTATTGCATTTCCGCCCAATCGACCAGGAAATCAGCCAAAGCTTGTGATTTTATGGCATCTCTTCTTTCGTATACCGGCACGTATGGTGACAATTGAATTGCCCATTTTGCAATCCGGCCGCTGGCGTCCTTGTTGCCCATGATATCTGAAATGGGTGCTTCACTTACCACCTTCATGGGGTGCTCCTCGAAATAGTGCTTGAGCTTAGTGGCGGCCATGAACACGCCATAGGTCATTTTTTGGAAATGAGGGTAGTTTTGTTTTGAGGAGGAGAGCACTTCGCTCAGATAGTATACCGGTCTCTGCACGGTCTTTCCTTCTTCCTCTATTTCTACTACAACCACAACACTTACAACCCGGATGGTTGCCGCTATGTATAATAACATGGGCTCCCTTTCCAAAGGCGAAGCTAATACCGGAGCGGTGGCTAGCATTGTTTTCAGCTCTTTGAACGCTGCGTCTGCCTGTGGGGTCCAGACAAAAGTATCTGATTTCTTCATTAAGGCATAGAGTGGCAAAGCCTTTTCTCCTAGCCTGCTTATGAACCGGCTTAGCGATGCCAAGCTTCCGGTAAACTTTTGCACATCTTTTAGTTCCCGTGGAACAGTCATTCTTTCTATTGCCCGGATTTTTACCGGATTAACTTCAATGCCCCGGCTTGACACAAGAAAGCCAAGCAGCTTACCGGCGGGGACACCGAAGGTGCATTTTGCCGGATTGAGTTTCATCCGGAACCGTCTTAGGTTGTCAAATGTTTGCCGGATGTCATCGATTAAGGTGTCTTTTACTTTAGTTTTTATCACAATGTCGTCCACATAGACTTGCACGTTTTTTCCAATTTGATCAAACAAGCATTTTTGCATACAGCGCTGGTACGTTGCACCAGCGTTGCGCAAACCAAAAGGCATAGTGACATAGCAATAAGCCCCGTGCGGGGTAATGAACGCAGTTTTTATTTGATCTTCCTTTTTCAGGGGGATTTGGTGGAAACCGGAATACGCATCTAGGAAAGACAACAACTCACACCCAGCAGTGGAATCGATCACTTGATCGATCCGGGGCAGAGGAAAAGGGTCTCTTGGGCAAGCCTTGTTGAGGTTGGTGTAGTCGATGCACATGCGCCACACCTTTGGAGCTTTTGCCTCCAGGTTCTCATCTTTCTTCTTTTCGACCATTACCGGATTGGCCAGCCACTCTGTGTGCGTGACTTCCACAATGAATCCGGCAACCAGCAGTTTTGTCACTTCCTCTCCGATAATTTTCCTCCTATCTTCAGCGAACCGGCGCAAAGGTTGTCGCACCGGCTTGGCATCCTTCCGGACGTTTAGAGAGTGCTCAGCCAGCTCCCTCGGAACACCCACCAAGTCATCAGTTGACCAGGCAAAGATATTCCGATTCTCACGGAGGAAGCTGACGAGCGCGCTTTCCTATGCTTGACTAAGGCCGGCACCGATACGAACGGTGCGCTCTGGGTAAGCCGGATCCAGCACAATGTCCTTTGTTTCATTTGTCGGCTTGAATGCCGGTGAGCCCAAGTTTCCACTCATCGCCGCTAAGCTCAACTGTGAGGACTGAGCCAGCGCAACAGCGGTTTGCATCCTTCTTTTTTCCTCCGCGATCACCAGCGATTCCGCTAGGTTTGATCCGGCAGATGCTGTTTCCAGTGAGACTTTGTAGTTTCCCACCACAGTTAAAGGTCCACGAGGTGCCGGCATCTTCATCTTGAGGTAAGCTGTATGAGTTGTGGCCATGAAAGCGGCCAATGCCGGTCTCCCTAACAGTGCATGGTAGGGACTGTCCAGGTCCACCACCTCGAACAGAATGTTTTCCACCCGGCAATTGTCACGTCCTCCGAAAGACACATCCACCCGGACTTTTCCTACTGGCGCGCAGGACAAGCCCGGAACAATTCCATGGAAAGTTGTGTGAGTTGGCTGCAGCATGTTTTCGGTTATGCCCAGTGTACGCATCGTGTGCTTGTACATGATGTTTATGCTACTGCCGTTGTCTATCAGCACTTTGCTGAATTTCACTCAAGTTTCCGGCCCTTTCATGATTGGGTCCACAACAAGAGCGTATCCACCCGGATTCGGCATGATTTTGGGGTGATCCTTGAACGACCAGGTGATTTCCTGATCTGACCACAGCATATACTTTGGTACTGCCGGCATCACGGCGTTTACTTCCATGGAACGGCGATGCACACTTTGCTTGTCGGTTGGCTCAGTGACAAAGACAACACAACATAAATGCGGGTCCTCGTAAACATTCCGGCCTAAAGGTGCCAGTGGAGGCAGTTGATCATTATTTTGCTCCACCCGGTTAACTTGCTAATACTGTTGTACCGGTACGGTGTTGGCTCCGGTAAGAGGTGGCGGCGGTGGTAACGGGTGCTGGTGCAGCATGTCGTGCGAGGGCGGTAGTATTGTGGCACAGCCATCTGCTTGCGCATCTTTCGCCGCTCCTCTCAGCATCAAGTGCTTGATCCATGAACAATCCTTTGTCAAATGGTTTGCCGGCTTCGATGGGTGTGGGGTGTGAAGCTTGCATGGCATGTCCATTGCCGCCTCCATGGTATACCTCATGTGCTCTTGCCAATCTTTTTTCTGTCCCCACTTTTCTTTTTCTACCCACTTCTTTTTAGGACCCGCCCATGGCTGCGATCCGGTTTTCTGCCTCTGGTTTCCGCCGGGGCCGGAATCTTCCTGCACCGCGGCTACTTGTTGTGGACCATACCTTCGATCCGGGAAATCTTCCCTTCTTTTGTTATGCCGGTTATCCCGGTGTTGATCTTGCCGGGGCTGGTTTGACTGCGCCGGTTCAGCTTGCACTGCTGGCTGCAATGGGTCTCCCAACGCATAGTTTTCCGCCACTCTCATCATCTCAGCCAATGTGCTTGGCATGTTTCTCTGCAGCCTTTGCCACAGTGGTGATCCTCTCCGGCATCCCTGACTGAACCAAGCAATCGCTTGTGCTTCAATCACTCCTTCACAAGTGTTTCTTGTTGAGTTCCACCGGGTGAGGTAATCCCGGTCTGTTTCACCTGCACGCTGCTGGCATAAAGCGAGCTGTTGGGGCCGGTTTGGCCTCTTGTATGTGCTGCTGAAGTTGCTCACAAAGGCTTCCTCAAAGTCCAACCATCCGTTAATGCTTCCTGCCGGCAAGTTGTTAAGCCAAATGCGCGCAGGTCCTACCAGGTAGGACGGTATGATTCTTACCGCCCAACGCCGGTTTACTCCGCCACCAGCTACGTAAACAGCTGTGACATAATCTGCCAGCCAATCTTCCGGCTTGGTCGTGCCGTCATACGTTTTTGTGTCCCGGGGCAATTGGAAATTGCGTACCGGTGGCTCCTCTCCCATAATTCGCGGGCCAAAGCACTTCGGGCCAGGAGGACCCTCAGACTCGATCATTTCAGAATGATGTACTCTGTCCAGCCTGTGCCTCGCATCGTGGCCTGGCAAGCATCTTTCCCCCACGCGTTCCCCCAAAGGGTTCCGGTAGGCTCTTACTCGTTCCACCTCGGAATCTCCTTCCTCATATCTCTCCGGTTCCGCGGCTCTAGCCTGCCGGTACCTTGGTAGTGGCATTTCCTCATATGCTGCCCTTGCAGCTCGATAATTTTGCCCGGTTCCGTGTCTACCGGCATGATTGTATCCGGCATAGCCATTTCCGGCATAACCGCGACTTGCCCCATAGTTTTTTCTTCCGGCATCATGTGGCCCGGCTTTTTGTTTTCCGGCAAGAACCGGATCATACACGGTCATCTGCCGCGCGTTCATTTCTTTTTCTCTCCTTTTATCCGGGTGAGGGGACGAAGCTTGCCCCTGAGACTTGCTTCCGGCAACTTTTGTCGACCGGATTGATTTTGACTCTAGCGCTGCTTTGTTCATTCTAGCAAGCTCATCATTTTGTGCCTGTATGGTGTCAAGCAGCTCTCTAACTCTATCTTGCTGCTTTGCCAGAGCCTCACCGGATAACGAATCACACATTTCCATAGCTGCCTTAGCAACTTTTATAGTTTTATCCGGACTACTGTACTTAGGTTTCTCTACGATGCTCATAGATGCAGAGGTACTTTTGCCGGCATGAATCTCCTTACGCAAATCCTGATCTAGATTGCGAGCCTTAAGCCGGTTTTCCGGCATCCTAGCAGCATGAGCGCTAACTGAAGCAAAGCCATGGGCAGCGTTATACTCACGTAGGGTCAGGTTCAGCTCGCGTTGCGCCTGGAGGATGTTCACGCCGCCGGAAAGCAGCGTCCTGCGTGTCTCCTCCAGCTGCGCTTGGGCCGCAGCCGGATCGACGTTCTGCGCGATTGGCGTTGCCAGCGCGTTCACCACCGCCTGGAGTGGCGTTTCCGGTGGTGCAGAGGATGCTCCCGCAGCGCCCGCGTCGCGCTCCAGTGGCGGTTTGGCCGGGCGGGTCGATGCCGCGCGGCCAGTGCCTTGCTCCACAGCATCCTTGCCGGCGCCGGCCACGCCAGCCATCATGACCTCCACGCTGCCGGCGGCGCGGCCAGCACATAGCCATCTTGGTGGATCCGGTGCCACCAGTACCGGCGAGAGGCACTGGCGCGCAGGGACGGTGCCGAAGTAGATGCGGAGGCTGCCGAACTCGATGGTGCGGCCGTTGTGCGGGAACTTGCCACCGTTGGCGAAGCAGCCCGCGTTGTCGTTGATGAAGTCCATGTCGTAGATGCGCTGCACGAGCGCGGACACCGTTCGCTCGCCGTCGACATCGAGGAGGCCCGCCCGAATATGAACCCCAGCAAGCGCCTCTCTCTGCCCCACGGTGGGCGCCAACTGTCGTCGTGGTGAACAGACAGATGCCATAGGATGGCTTAAGTTGGGGCCGAGTTGGACGCTAGGGGATTCGGGGGAGGGTTTTGGATCAGGTAGGATGAACTTCCGGGTGCTTTCCTCAAGAACTTGGCCAAGGCCAGAGGTAGAAGAAGAAAGACACAAGGATGAACTTCGCTCTAGATCTTCTCTATTCCATGAACAATGTTACAGGAGGTTTTTATACATCTCTCGTTGTCTATCTTCCGCGCCCGTGAAAGAGGCTGCCCCCTCTCCTTATATAGGGGAGAGGGTGGCTTACAGGGGAAGAAACCCTAATGGCATCTTTGAACGGACAAACTACTTTACAAAGCTACTTTAATCATAGATGACGCCGGTATCTTCTTTAATCAGGGAGGCTGATGTCCTCCGGCATCTTTGGGCGTCATCCTTGCCTTTTACGTCATGGCTTCGTTTAAAGCCACTTTGCTTAGCTCATCTTTGTCTTCTAGCTCCTGAGAGAATCTTTGACCAGCTTTGCTTATACCGGTAGTCCGGTATCTTCTTAGCTCATTCCGGCATGTCCCTCTTTGGGCATACGGGTATAGACTTCCTTAGCCAAAAACCTGAACTCATGGCCCGGAATGACTATCAAACCGGTATCTTGATGGCTCAAACCATCCGGTTTGGCATGCCTTTGGCATACCGGGGGTCATCCCCCCAACACTCAGGTTCTCCGTTGAACAAAACCGTGATGATTCACAGCGTGCACCACGTGCTGTCTACCGTGCGTTAGAGAAAGATTTTGGAGGTGTCGAGAGTGGGAGCCTTGTACCAGGTGAAAACCTTATCGTCGACGTCAATAGAGCACCGGATCATGTCGATCGCGCATGTGACTTATGTGTCACAGTGTCGCTTGGTGTATTGTGATCCAAATTCATATACTAAAGGGAGGCTAACTTCTGACAAGCGGAGCGAGGTTCGTCGTCGGAGGATCTAGCTCTTATACTGTTAGAGCATCTCCAGCCGCGTCCCCCAAAGCATTCCCCAAACCGCGCCGGATTGAGAGTTTGGGGGACGTGTTTTGTTCGTGCCGCGTTTGGGGGACGTCGCTCCCCAGTCGCGTCCCCCAAACAAAATTTCGGAAATTTTAAACTTAACGAGATTAAATTAGATTCGTCCAAACTTACATAGATTCGAACGAAATTTGACTAAATTTAAACTAAACCTAATCTAGAAGTACTTGCGGCGGCCGGAGGCGTCGTAGTACTGCTGGAAGTTGTACATGTCGTCGGTGACGACCTCCTGCTTGACGCGCTCGTCGACGGGCTCGTCCTTCACCAAGCCGCTTGGTCATGCCTCGCCGTCGTCGGTGAGGTCCACCAGCGGCTTGCCGGAGTCGCGGATGGACATGGCGATCGCCGCGTCGAGGTTGCCCCTCCAGGCATCCTTGTCGTTCATGGACGCCAAGAACGCCGCACGCAGCCCTGGGCTGTCCTCGGGGTCATCGCTGCGGGCGATGAGCCGCTGCTTCCGCTCGTACTCCGCCAGTAGCGCCGCCTGCGACGCTTCCTCCGGCTCCTCCTTCACCTCCGGCTTTGGGATGAGGAGGGCGCCGCCGCGCATCCCTTGCTGCCGCCGGCTGCCGCTGCCGCCACGCCTCGTGTTGACGGCCGTCGCCGGCTCCTCCTTCACCTCCCGTTTTGGGACGGTGTAGGGCGCCGACCGGTACGACGAGGACGGCCTCGATCGCGCCGGTCCCGAGGAAGAAGAGTGCGAGGAGGACGAGTACGTCGTCCTCCTCGGCTGCCATTGAGGAGACGGCGGCGGTGACGACGGCATCTCCAACGTTGGAGCGCCGTTGCGGATGCCGCGGATGACGTTCTCGAGGGTGCGCCCCGGAACGCCCCAGAACAGGGCGCGGCCGTCCTTGTTCCAGATGTTGGGGCCGCCGACGAGCCCATCGGTGCTGTACATCTCGACGTCGTACTTCGCCTTGAAGTACATCGTCCACCAGGCGTCGTTGTTGTTGGCCGCCCACGTCGGATCCAACTGCTCCTCGGCGGTGAGTTGAGCCCGCCGGGCCTTGATGGCGTCCCTCCATTGCTCCGTGCCCGGCTTCGGCGGCGGTGGGACGCCAATGCCGTTCACGGCCATCTTCCAGCCCCCGCTGCTTGGCAGCCGCATGTCCGGCGGGACTGGATACCGGGCATGGTACAACGCCCACGCCTCCGGCACGGTGAGGCTGCCGCGGCCGAAGCCGTTCGCCGCGGCTATCTTGCGGGAGGACGAGCTCGACATTTTTGGAGCGGCAAGGAGAAGATCTGGGAGGGGGGAGGCGGCGACGACGACGAGAAGGTTTGGGAGCGGTGAGAACTGCAGGGCGTCTTAAAACAGCGGCGGCAGCGGGTGGTTGCACGCAATAACGCCGGCGTGGACGGCCACGCGGCCATGCACGACGAGACGCGTCCCTGCGTCACCTAGGAAAACAGGGACGCCATTAACGTCGCTTGACCAAAGGTAGGCGACGGGGTTTTAGCCTTCCGAGCCGCTGACGCGTCGGGCCCGCGTCGGTTCGCCTCGCTTTTCGTTGTGTCCGGCGTGCCCGGAGCATCCCCAGTGGGACGGGGACGGGCTCGGGGCGCCGGACACCGTATCGAGCCACGCCGGACAAAAATGGGCTTTGGGGGACGCGGCTAGAACCGGTTTTTGGTCCGACGCGCCCCAAATTGCTTTGGGGGACGCTTTGGGGGACGCGGCTGGAGATGCTCTTAGTCTCGTTGCCTAATTCTTTTGCGAATTTTCGAGACACCTTGTTATACAGTCGTGATGAACTAACCCTTGCTGAAGTTTATGAGGCCCTCCAGCAGAGGGAAAAGATGAAATCTATGGTGCAGGCAGAGGGTTCTTCATCTAACGCAGAAGCACTGCAGATCCGAGGCAGGACCGAGAACAGAAACAACAACTACAACAACAACAACAGAGATAAGAGCAAGAACGATAGAGGTCGCTCAAAGTCCAAGGGACGAGATGGTAAGTTCTGCAAGTATTGTAAAAAAACTAGCCACAAAATTGAAGATTGCTGGAAGCTGCAGAACAAAGAGAAAAGAAACGGTACTTACCAACCGAAAAATAAATCTGAGGGTGATGGTAAGGCTGTTGTTGTTTCCAGTGATAATTCTGAAGGAGATTGCCTAGTTATGTTTGCTGGTTGTGTTTCTGGTAATGATGAGTGGATCCTTGATTCTGCATGTTCATTTCATATTTGCTGTAACAAAGACTGGTTCAGTTCTTATGAGTTTGTGCAGAGTGGAGATGTTGTGCGTATGGGGGATAACAACCCACGTGAGATCATGGGTGATACGTCTCAAACGTATCTATAATTTCTTAAGTTCCATGCTACTTTTATGATGATACTCACATGTTTTATACACATTATATGTCATTATTATGCATTTTCCGGCACTAACCTATTGGCGAGATGCCGAAGAGCCGCTTGTCATTGTTTTTGGTTTCAGAAATCCTACAAAGGAAATATTCTCGGAATTGGACGAAATCAACGCCCAGGGGCTTATTTTTCCACGAAGCTTCCAGAAGACCGAGGGAGAAACGAAGTGGGGCCACGGGGCGTCGCCACACTAGGGCGGCGCGGCCTAAGGGGGGCCCGCGCGGCCCTAGCGTGTGGGGCCCCCGTGACTCCTCCGACTCCGCCCTTCCGCCTACTTAAAGCCTTCGTCGTGAAACCCCCAGTACCGAGAGCCACGATACGGAAAACCTTCCAGAGACGCCGTCGCCGCCAATCCCATCTCGGGGGATTCAGGAGATCGCCTCCGGCACCCTGCCGGAGAGGGGAATCATCTCCCAGAGGTCTCTTCATCGCCATGATCGCCTCCGGATCGATGTGTGAGTAGTTCACCCCTGGACTATGGGTCCATAGCAGTAGCTAGATGGTTTTCTTCTCCTCATTGTGCTATCATGTTAGATCTTGTGAGCTGCCTATCATGATCAAGATCATCTATTTGTAATGCTACATGTTGTGTTTGTTGGGATCCGATGAATATTGAATACTATGTCAAGTTGATTATGTTCTTGCATGCTCTCCGTTGCTAGTAGAGGCTCTGGCCAAGTTGATACTTGTGACTCCAAGAGGGAGTATTTATGCTCGATAGTGGGTTCATGCCTCCATTAAATCGGGACAAAGGATGTAAAGTTCTAAGGTTGTGGATGTGCTGTTGCTACTAGGGATAAAACATCGATGCTTTGTCTAAGGATATTTGTGTTGATTACATTACGCACCATACTTAATGCAATTGTCTGTTGTTTACAACTTAATACCGGAAGGGGTTCGGATGATAACCTAAAAGTGGACTTTTTAGGCATAGATGCATGCTGGATAGCGGTCTATGTACTTTGTCGTAATGCCCTGATTAAATCTCATAGTACTCATCATGATATATGTATGTGCATTGTTATGCCTTCTTTATTTGTCAATTGCCCAACTGTAATTTGTTCACCCAACATCTGTTTATCTTATGGGAGAGACACCACTAGTGAACTGTGGACCTCGGTCCTATTCTTTACATCTGAAATACAATCTACTGCAATTGTTCTTACTGTTCTTCGCAAACAATCATCATCATCCACACTATACATCTAATCCTTTGTTTACAGCAAGCCGGTGAGATTGACAACCTCACTGTTACGTTGGGGCAAAGTACTTTGATTATGTTGTGCAGGTTCCACGTTGGCGCCGGAATCCCTGGTGTTGTGCCGCACTACACTCCGCCGCCATCAACCTTCAACGTGCTTCTTGGCTCCTACTGGTTCGATAAACCTTGGTTTCTTTCTAAGGGAAAACTTGCTACTGTACGCATCACACCTTCCTCTTGGGGTTCCCAACGGACGTGTGTTAACTGCACGCATCAAGCATATTTTCTGGCGCCGTTGCCGGGGAGATCAAGACACGCTGCAAGGGGAGTCTTCCACTTCCAATCTCTTTACTTTGTTTTTGTCTTGCTTTATTTTATTTACTACTTTGTTTGCTGCACTAAAACAAAACACAAAAAAATTAGTTGCTAGCTTTACTTTATTTACTGTCTTGTTCTCCATATCAAAAACACAAAAAAATTAGTTACTTGCATTTAGTTTATTTTGTTATCATGTCTAGCTCTGAACCTGTTACTTCTTCACCTCATGAATTAATCTTTACTTTTAAACAAGGGGATGAGGAGAGTTTTAAAGATGCTTGGTCTAGAATTTTTGATTCTTATCGTAAAGCTGAACCTCAAATGACTCTAAGTCTGCTCCTTAGTAATTTTTATTTTGGGCTTATGATTCGCTATAGATATGCCTTAGATGCTGTAGTGGGAGGAGATTTCCTTCATTGCAACGGAGATCAAGCTTTTAATGCCATAAAAAAATTGGTTGCATCACATAGTTCAGCTAATAACTTGGATTCAGCTGCTGGAGGTACCTTTAAGTCCATCACTTTGGGGGTGGCAACAAAGCTTCTTGATAATATGATGATAAATTACTCTGAATGGCACACGGAAAGAGCTCCACAAGGTAAGAAGGTAAATTCTGTTGAAGAAACCTCCTCCCTGAGTGATAAGATTGATGCTATTATGTCTATGCTTGTGAATGGTAGATATAATGTTGATCCTAATAATGTTCCTTTAGCTTCATTGGTTGCTCAAGAAGAACATGTTGATGTGAACTTCATTAAAAATAATAATTTCAACAACAATGTTTATAGGAATAATTCTGGTAACAACTATAGGCCATATCCTTCTGCTAACAGTAATGGTTATGGTAATTCTTATGGGAATTCTTACAATAATAATAGGAATGTACCCCTGGTCTTGAAGCCATGCTTAAAGAATTTATTAGTACACAAACTGCTTTTAACAAATCTGTTGAAGAAAAGCTTGATAAAATTGATATCCTTGCTTCTAAGGTTGATAGACTTGCCTCTGATGTTGATCTTTTAAAATTGAAAGTTATGCCTAATAAGGATAATGAAAATAAGATTTTTACTATAGCAAATGCCATCCAAGTTAGAATTAATGAGAATATAAGATTGATGGCTGAATTGCATGCTAGGTGGGAAAGAGAAGAAAAAGAAAAACTAGCTAAAGAGAATAATGTAGCTAAAGTTTGGATTATTACCACCACTAGTAATGATAATGCTTCACATGTTGCTACACCCCCTACTATCAATGGTAAAATAATTGGTGTTGGCAATGTTTCTACTCCTAGAGCAAAGCGTGCAAAATTGCCTGAAACTGCTAAAACTCATTAAATCGCTTGTGATAAAACTGCTGAAATTTTTTCCAACATTGGGGACAATGATCCCATTGCTGTAGATCATAATGATTTAGATTTTGATGATTGTCACATTTTTGAAGTTATAAAGTTCTTACAAAAACTTGCTAAAAGTCCCAATGCTAGTGCTATAAATTTGGCCTTTACAAAACATATTACAATGCTCTCATAAAAGCTAGAGAAGATAAACTAAAACTTGAAACTTCTATTCCTAGGAAGTTAGAAGATGGTTGGGAGCCCATTATTAAGATGAGGGTCAATGATTTTGATTGTAATGCTTTATGTGATCTTGGTGCAAGTTATTCTGTTATGCCTAAGAAAATCTATGATATGCTTGACTTGCCACCATTGAGAAATTGTTATTTGGATGTTAATCTTGCTGATAATGCTATAAAGAAACCTTTGGGGAGGATTGATAATGTTCGAATTATGGTTAACAATAACCTTGTCCCCGTTGATTTTGTTGTCTTGGATATTGAATGCAATGCATCTTGTCCCATTATATTGGGAAGACCTTTTCTTCGAACTATTGGTGCCACCATTGATATGAAGGAAGGTAATATTAAATATCAATTTCCTCTCAAGAAAGGTATGTAACACTTCCCTAGAAAGAGAATGAAGTTACCTTATGATTCTATTATTAGAACAAATTATAATGTTGATGCTTCATCTCTTAACAATACTTGATTCACACTTTCTCTGCCTAGCTGAAAGGCGTTAAAGAAAAGCGCTTATGGGAGACAACCCATTATTTTACTTCTGCACTTTGTTTTATATTTGAGTCTTGGAAGTTGTTACTACTGTAGCAACCTCTCATTATCTTTATTTTATTGCATTGTTGTGCCAAGTAAAGTCTTTAATAGTAAAGTCAATACTAGATTTGGATTACTGCACAGAAACAGATTTCTTGCTGTCACGAATTTGGGTATGGTTCTCTGTAGGTAACTCAGAAAAATCTGCCAATTTACGTTCGTGATCCTCAGATATGTACGCAACTTTCATTCAATTTGGGCATTTTCATCTGAGCAAGTATGGTGCCTCTAAAAAATTCATCTTTACGGACTGTTCTGTTTTGACAGATTCTGCCTTTTATTTCGCATTGCCTGTTTTGCTATGTTTAATGGATTTCTTTGTTCCATTAACTTTCAGTAGCTTTGTGCAATGTCCAGAAGTGTTAAGAATGATTATGTCACCTCTGAATATATGAATTATGCACTAACCCTCTAATGAGTTTGTTTTGAGTTTGGTGTGGAGGAAGTTTTCAAGGGTCAAGAGAGGAGGATGATACAATATGATTAAGAAGAGTGAAAAGTCAAAGCTTGGGGATGCCCCCGTGGTTCATCCCTGCATATTTTAAGAAGACTCAAGCGTCTAAGCTTGGGGATGCCCAAGGCATCCCTTCTTCATCGACAACTTATCAGGTCACCTCTAGTGAAACTATATTTTTATTCCGCCACATCTTATGTGCTTTACTTGGAGCGTCTGTTTATTTTTGTTTTTGTTTTTGTTTGAATAAAATCGGATCCTAGCATTCTTTGTTTGGGAGAGAGACACGCTCCGCTGTTTCGTATGAACACATGTGTTCTTAGCTTTATCTTTAATGTTCATTGCGAAAGTTGGACTATTTCATTCATTGCTATATGGTTGGAAACGGAAAATGCCGCATGTAGTAAATGGTATAATGTCTTGAATAATGTGATACTTGGCAATTGTTGTGCTCATATAGATCATGTTTAAGCTCTTGCATCATGTACCTTGTACCCATTAATGAAGAATTACATAGAGCTTGTTAAAATTTGGTTTGCATGATTGGTCTCTAGAGTCTAGATATTTTCTGGTTGAGGTGTTTGAACAACAAGGAGACAATGTAAAGTCTTATAATAGCTACAACATGTTCATATGTGAGCTTTGCTGCACCTTTTACACTTGAGTTTGCTTCATACAACCTTGCTAGCCTAGCCTTGTATTGAGAGGAATTCTTCTCGTGCATCCAAATCCTTGAGCCAAAAACTATGCCATTTGTGTCCACCATACCTACCTACCACATGGTATTTCTCTGCCATTCCAAAGTACATTACTTGAGTGCTACCTTTAAACTTCTATTCTTTGTCTTTACAATACATAGCTCATGGGAAAATAGCCTTAAAAATTATTGTGGTGAAGAATATGTACTTATGTGTCTTATTTCTTAATAAGTTGCTTGTTGAGCGGTAACCATGTTTCTGGGGTGACGCCATCAACTCTTTTACCCTTTGTTGAATATCATGTGAGTTGCTATGCATGTTCGTCTTGTCTGAAGTAAGGGAGATTTTCATGATCAAATGGTTTGAGTATGCATAATGTTTGAGAAGAACATTGGGCCGCTAACTAAAGCCATGATCCATGGTGGAAGTTTCAGTTTGGACAATCAATCCTCAATCTCTTATGAGAATATTATCTGTTGTTAAATGCTTAAGCATTAAAAGAGGAGTCCATTATCTGTTGTCTATGTTGTCCCGGTATGGGTGTCTAAGTTGAGAATGATCAAAAGCGAGAAATCCAATGCGAACCTTCTCCTTAGACCCTTGTACAGGCGGCATAGAGGTACCCCTTTGTGACACTTGTTTGAACGATATGTTATGCAATGATTATCTGTGTTAATCCAAGCTAATTAGGACAAGGTGCGAGCACTATTAGTATACTATGCATGAGGCTTGCAACTTATAAGATATCTTATACATAACACATATGCTTTATTACTACCGTTGACAAAATTGTTTCTTGTTTTCAAAATGAAAAGCTCTAGCACAAATATAGTAATCCATGCTTCCCTCTGCGAAGGGCCATTCTTTTACTTCATTATTGAGTCAGTTTACCTACTTCTTTCTATCTTAGAAGCAAACACTTGTAAACTGTGTGCATTGATTCTTACATGTTTACCTATTGCACTTGTTATATTACTTTGTGTTGACAATTATCCATGAGATAAACATGTTGAAGTTGAAAGCAACCGCTGAAACTTATATCTTCCTTTGTGTTGTTTCAAAGCTTTCTACTAAGAATTTATTGCTTTATGAGTAACTGTTATGCAAGTCTTATTGATGCTTGTCTTGAAAGTTCTATTCATGAAAAGTCTTTGCTATATGATCCAGTTGTTTACTCATTATCTTCATCATTGCTTCGAATCGCTGCATTCATCTCATATGCTTTACAATAGTATTGATCAAGATTATGATAGCATGTCACTTCAGAAATTATCCTTGTTATCGTTTACCTACTCGAGGGCGAGTAGGAACTAAGCTTGGGGATGCTTGATACGTCTCAAACGTATCTATAATTTCTTATGTTCCATGCTACTTTTATGATGATACTCACATGTTTTATACACATTATATGTCATTATTATGCATTTTCCTAAGACTAACCTATTGACGAGATGCCGAAGAGCCGATTCTTTGTCACTGCTGTTTTTGGTTTCGTAAATCCTACAAAGGAAATATTCTCGGAATTGGACGAAATCAACGCCCAGGGGCTTATTTTTCCACGAAGCTTCCAGAAGACCGAGGGAGAAACGAAGTGGGGCCACGGGGCGCCGCCACACTAGGGCGGCGCGGCCTAAGGGGGGCCCGCGCGGCCCTAGCGTGTGGGGCCCCCGTGACTCCTCCGACTCCGCCCTTCCGCCTACTTAAAGCCTTCGTCGCGAAACCCCCAGTACCGAGAGCCACGATACGGAAAACCTTCCAGAGACGCCGCCGCCGCCAATCCCATCTCGGGGGATTCAGGAGATCGCCTCCGGCACCCTGCCGGAGAGGGGAATCATCTCCCAGAGGTCTCTTCATCGCCATGATCGCCTCCGGATCGATGTGTGAGTAGTTCACCCCTGGACTATGGGTCCATAGCAGTAGCTAGATGGTTGTCTTCTCCTCATTGTGCTATCATGTTAGATCTTGTGAGCTGCCTATCATGATCAAGATCATCTATTTGTAATGCTACATGTTGTGTTTGTTGGGATCCGATGAATATTGAATACTATGTCAAGTTGATTATCAATCTATCATATATGTTATTTATGTTCTTGCATGCTCTCCGTTGCTAGTAGAGGCTCTGGCCAAGTTGATACTTGTGACTCCAAGAGGGAGTATTTATGCTCGATAGTGGGTTCATGCCTCCATTAAATCTGGGACAGCGACAGAAAGTTCTAAGGTTGTGGATGTGCTGTTGCTACTAGGGATAAAACATCGATGCTTTGTCTAAGGATATTTGTGTTGATTACATTACGCACCATACTTAATGCAATTGTCTGTTGTTTACAACTTAATACCGGAAGGGGTTCGGATGATAACCTGAAAGTGGACTTTTTAGGCATAGATGCATGCTGGATAGCGGTCTATGTACTTTGTCGTAATGCCCTGATTAAATCTCATAGTACTCATCATGATATATGTATGTGCATTGTTATGCCTTCTTTATTTGTCAATTGCCCAACTGTAATTTGTTCACCCAACATCTGTTTATCTTATGGGAGAGACACCACTAGTGAACTGTGGACCTCGGTCCTATTCTTTACATCTGAAATACAATCTACTGCAATTGTTCTTACTGTTCTTCGCAAACAATCATCATCATCCACACTATACATCTAATCCTTTGTTTACAGCAAGCCGGTGAGATTGACAACCTCACTGTTACGTTGGGGCAAAGTACTTTGATTATGTTGTGCAGGTTCCACGTTGGCGCCGGAATCCCTGGTGTTGTGCCGCACTACACTCCGCCGCCATCAACCTTCAACGTGCTTCTTGGCTCCTACTGGTTCGATAAACCTTGGTTTCTTTCTAAGGGAAAACTTGCTACTGTACGCATCACACCTTCCTCTTGGGGTTCCCAACGGACGTGTGTTAACTGCGCGCATCAAGCATATTTTCTGGCGCCGTTGCCGGGGAGATCAAGACACGCTGCAAGGGGAGTCTTCCACTTCCAATCTCTTTACTTTGTTTTTGTCTTGCTTTATTTTATTTACTACTTTGTTTGCTGCACTAAAACAAAACACAAAAAAATTAGTTGCTAGCTTTACTTTATTTACTGTCTTGTTCTCCATATCAAAAACACAAAAAAATTAGTTACTTGCATTTAGTTTATTTTGTTATCATGTCTAGCTCTGAACCTGTTACTTCTTCACCTCATGAATTAATCTTTACTTTTAAACAAGGGGATGAGGAGAGTTTTAAAGATGCTTGGTCTAGAATTTTTGATTCTTATCGTAAAGCTGAACCTCAAATGACTCTAAGTCTGCTCCTTAGTAATTTTTATTTTGGGCTTATGATTCGCTATAGATATGCCTTAGATGCTGTCGTGGGAGGAGATTTCCTTCATTGCAACGGGGATCAAGCTTTTAATGCCATAAAAAAATTGGTTGCATCACATAGTTCAGCTAATAACTTGGATTCAGCTGCTGGAGGTACCTTTAAGTCCATCACTTTGGGGGTGGCAACAAAGCTTCTTGATAATATGATGATAAATTACTCTGAATGGCACACGGAAAGAGCTCCACAAGGTAAGAAGGTAAATTCTGTTGAAGAAACCTCCTCCCTGAGTGATAAGATTGACGCTATTATGTCTATGCTTGTGAATGGTAGATATAATGTTGATCCTAATAATGTTCCTTTAGCTTCATTGGTTGCCCAAGAAGAACATGTTGATGTGAACTTCATTAAAAATAATAATTTCAACAACAATGTTTATAGGAATAATTCTGGTAACAACTATAGGCCATATCCTTCTGCTAACAGTAATGGTTATGGTAATTCTTATGGGAATTCTTACAATAATAATAGGAATGTACCCCCTGGTCTTGAAGCCATGCTTAAAGAATTTATTAGTACACAAACTGCTTTTAACAAATCTGTTGAAGAAAAGCTTGATAAAATTGATATCCTTGCTTCTAAGGTTGATAGACTTGCCTCTGATGTTGATCTTTTAAAATTGAAAGTTATGCCTAATAAGGATAATGAAAATAAGATTTTTACTACAGCAAATGCCATCCAAGTTAGAATTAATGAGAATATAAGATTGATGGCTGAATTGCATGCTAGGTGGGAAAGAGAAGAAAAAGAAAAACTAGCTAAAGAGAATAATGTAGCTAAAGTTTGGACTATTACCACCACTAGTAATGATAATGCTTCACATGTTGCTACACCCCCTACTATCAATGGTAAAATAATTGGTGTTGGCAATGTTTCTACTCCTAGAGCAAAGCGTGCAAAATTGCCTGAAACTGCTAAAACTGCTGAAACTGCTTGTGATAAAACTGCTGAAATTTTTTCCAACATTGGGGACAATGATCCCATTGCTGTAGATCATAATGATTTAGATTTTGATGATTGTCACATTTTTGATGTTATAAAGTTGTTACAAAAACTTGCAAAAAGTCCCAATGCTAGTGCTATAAATTTGGCCTTTACAAAACATATTACAATGCTCTCATAAAAGCTAGAGAAGATAAACTAAAACTTGAAACTTCTATTCCTAGGAAGTTAGAAGATGGTTGGGAGCCCATTATTAAGATGAGGGTCAATGATTTTGATTGTAATGCTTTATGTGATCTTGGTGCAAGTTATTCTGTTATGCCTAAGAAAATCTATGATATGCTTGACTTGCCACCATTGAGAAATTGTTATTTGGATGTTAATCTTGCTGATAATGCTATAAAGAAACCTTTGGGGAGGATTGATAATGTTCGCATTATGGTTAACAATAACCTTGTCCCCGTTGATTTTGTTGTCTTGGATATTGAATGCAATGCATCTTGTCCCATTATATTGGGAAGACCTTTTCTTTGAACTGTTGGTGCCACCATTGATATGAAGGAAGGTAATATTAAATATCAATTTCCTCTCAAGAAAGGTATGTAACACTTCCCTAGAAAGAGAATGAAGTTACCTTATGATTCTATTATTAGAACAAATTATAATGTTGATGCTTCATCTCTTGACAATACTTGATTCACACTTTCTGTGCCTAGCCGAAAGGCGTTAAAGAAAAGCGCTTATGGGAGACAACCCATTATTTTACTTCTGCACTTTGTTTTATATTTGAGTCTTGGAAGTTGTTACTACTGTAGCAACCTCTCCTTATCTTTATTTTATTGCATTGTTGTGCCAAGTAAAGTCTTTGATAGTAAAGTCAATACTAGATTTGGATTACTGCACAGAAATAGATTTCTTGCTGTCACGAATTTGGGTATGGTTCTCTGTAGGTAACTCAGAAAAATCTGCCAATTTACGTTCGTGATCCTCAGATATGTACACAACTTTCATTCAATTTGGGCATTTTCATCTGAGCAAGTATGGTGCCTCTAAAAAATTCATCTTTACGGACTGTTCTGTTTTGACAGATTCTGCCTTTTATTTCACATTGCCTGTTTTGCTATGTTTAATGGATTTCTTTGTTCCATTAACTTTCAGTAGCTTTGTGCAATGTCCAGAAGTGTTAAGAATGATTATGTCACCTCTGAATATATGAATTATGCACTAACCCTCTAATGAGTTTGTTTTGAGTTTGGTGTGGAGGAAGTTTTCAAGGGTCAAGAGAGGAGGATGATACAATATGATTAAGAAGAGTGAAAAGTCAAAGCTTGGGGATGCCCCCGTGGTTCATCCCTGCATATTTTAAGAAGACTCAAGCGTCTAAGCTTGGGGATGCCCAAGGCATCCCTTTTTCATCGACAACTTATCAGGTCACCTCTAGTGAAACTATATTTTTATTCCGTCACATCTTATGTGCTTTACTTGGAGCGTCTGTTTATTTTTGTTTTTGTTTTTGTTTGAATAAAATCGGATCCTAGCATTCTTTGTTTGGGAGAGAGACACGCTCCGCTGTTTCGTATGAACACATGTGTTCTTAGCTTTATCTTTAATGTTCATTGCGAAAGTTGGACTATTTCATTCATTGCTATATGGTTGGAAACGGAAAATGCCGCATGTAGTAAATGGTATAATGTCTTGAATAATGTGATACTTGGCAATTGTTGTGCTCATATAGATCATGTTTAAGCTCTTGCATCATGTACCTTGTACCCATTAATGAAGAATTACATAGAGCTTGTTAAAATTTGGTTTGCATGATTGGTCTCTAGAGTCTAGATATTTTCTGGTTGAGGTGTTTGAACAACAAGGAGACAATGTAAAGTCTTATAATAGCTACAATATGTTCATATGTGAGCTTTGCTGCACCTTTTACACTTGAGTTTGCTTCATACAACCTTGCTAGCCTAGCCTTGTATTGAGAGGAATTCTTCTCGTGCATCCAAATCCTTGAGCCAAAAACTATGCCATTTGTGTCCACCATACCTACCTACCACATGGTATTTCTCTGCCATTCCAAAGTACATTACTTGAGTGCTACCTTTAAACTTCTATTCTTTGTCTTTACAATACATAGCTCATGGGAAAATAGCCTTAAAAATTATTGTGGTGAAGAATATGTACTTATGTGTCTTATTTCTTAATAAGTTGCTTGTTGAGCGGTAACCATGTTTCTGGGGTGACGCCATCAACTCTTTTACCCTTTGTTGAATATCATGTGAGTTGCTATGCATGTTCGTCTTGTCTGAAGTAAGGGAGATTTTCATGATCAAATGGTTTGAGTATGTGTAACATCCCTGTTTAGCAAACCCTAATTAGGAATTTGTTTGTGCATTCATAAGCATCATGTAAAATGCATTAAGAAAATTTTACATTCTTAAAATAAAGTGGAAACCCTAATGGGTGCAAACTCCCCTCTATTTAAAATCCTCTCAAAATGTTTCAAACCAAATAGTTGGACCCTCAAATTTTATTAGGAAGGCCACTAAATGTTTTTCTAAATTCTAGAGTTATTTTTGAACTCCAAAAGATTGCCAAATAGAAAAATACTATTGTTTTAATCCAGCTTTCAAAATTCCAGAGAAATCCCAAAAGAGCAGGGGGGTTTTCAGAAAATCCCCTTTGTCCTCTTCCTCCACGCAGGCAAGCTGCTGCCTGGCAGAGCTCCGTCCGTCGATCCCTGCGGCGATTCGCGCCGCCGCTCGCCGCCCCTGGCGAGGGGATAAGGACTCCGACGCCCTCCTTCTCCCCTATCTTCTCCCTTCCCTGGCCCTCTCTTCCTCTCTCTCTGCGCGCGCGAGCAAAACATAGCTGCGCCGGCCGCCGCATGGTCCCGTCGTTCTGCGCCACCCCGCGGCCAGCCAACACGACCACGAGCTCCGCCTTGCCTCCTGGAGCATCCCCACCAGCGGAATCGAGCCGAGGCGCCCCCTATCGCCGGAATCGAGCTCGACTTCCCCTACTCCGGCCGCCGCCTCCATCGACCTCCGCGTCGCCTCCCGGCCTCCTCCGACCTCGTCGGCTAGCCCATCGTGCTCCTGGTGAGCTGGCCGTCCTCATGCGCCCCTCCGTACTCTCCCCCGCTCGCTGTAGCCGCCGGCCACCGCGTGTCTGCGAGCGCCGCCCACGGCCATCGTCGCTGGCGCGTCTCCAGCGACCATTGGCAGGCGACGCGGCCACCAGTCGGTCCGCCTCGACCAGGCGCGTCCAACGCCCCCTCCAGCGCGGTCGCGCGCGCTCCCGAGTGCCGCCTCTGCGTGGTTGCCGGCGTTGGCCGCCGGAGTTGACCACTGGCGGGTTGAACCGGTGGGCCCCAATGGCCCTTTTCTTTTTATTTCTTTTATTTTCTATTTTTAGTAAATGCATTGACAGGTGGGGCCCGTTGTCAGATTTTTATTATTTCATAAATGTTTCCATAATGATTAAAACCCGACAAAGGTCCGGCATGTCAGCCTTTTATCATTTTCCAGAAATTGCAGAAAATGAATAAAACTTGTAAAATCAATAACTTATTCATTTTAAATCAGAAAAATGTGTATAATATATCAAAATGTTCAGAAAAATATTCTCTTCAATTTTAGGTATAATTCATACATTATTGCAACAATTAAAATTGCATAAGTAGTGGAACCCTAGAAACACCTCTCATATGTCGGGGTCCGATGCCGGAACCCCTTTAACCTGATGATGCACCTAGGGTTTACTTAATTCCTTTAATATGACATGTCATTCATATTGTTTGCGCATTGCATTATGCCATGTCTTGAATGTGTATTTATCTTTCCGGTATTTGCTTCTTCGTGATCGATAGAGCACGTGCCCGAGACGATGAAGATCGACAACGATGCAGATCAATAATTATCCATCGACGATCAACTCAAGCATGGGATCTCCGAAGATCCATATTGGTTTGTCAGGGACAAAGGCAAGCCCTAGCCTGGTTCATATATGATTTCGAAATGCTTTTACTCTGGTTCTTACATATTGCATACGATTCAACTGTCTTTTATCGATAGGTAGAGTTACCCTATCTATTGCATGTTCCACCCTTGTAGCCTCAAATACCCTGATCCACTGCTCCTAGCATAACTAGGTTTGGCGTGTGTGCATCGCTAGAGCCTTTATATCTTTATGCTTAGCCATGCTTAGTTTGTTACGCTGCTACTCCGGTCTTCGGACTGGAGTCTTACAATGAAATGAATTTAGCATGACAGGTTGACGTGGTAAGTATAGAGATATTGATGAACATGATTAAAGGCTCAGACGAGAGGCCACATTGGGATGTGGTGGGTTGTTTCGTTTCTGCCGACCCTAGGAACCGAGTTCTCGCCTCTTGAACCAAGACTGAGCGTACAACCACATGAGGCCCTATTATGGTACCCTCTCGACTCACTAACTTGCCTAGTAGATTCCATGAGTCACATAGTTTGCGCGTTATCTGGACATATGCATTGCATTCTGCTTTGGGGAAAAGGTACATAACAGGTAGGTAAGCGTGGTCGTGGTGGCTGGGGGTTGCGGCCTCTGGGGAAACCCACCTCGGTACACATAGTTAAGGACCGGCTTCGGGACTTGACCCGTTACAGCGGAACAATCCTTAGCGAATGACTCATGGTCTCGGCGAGAGCAAGGTAAAGGTCGTGGTCGACCACCCTCTGCCAGCTTTCCAAGGAAGAGAGCTAATAGCTTGGCATTAAGAGTCGGTTGGCGCGTGTGGGTAAAGTTGTGCACCCCTGCAGGGTTAAATCTTTTCGAAAAGCCGCGTCCACGGTTACGGACTACTTGGGAATGGATTCTGTGATCATAGAGAACTTTAACCTGATCGTAAAACTTGACAAACAATGTGTGTTTACGGATACCTTCTCCGGGTGTTGAGGGGGTGATCCGAGGATAGTGGTTCGAGATGGTGAAAATTGGTGGATATGATATGATGATCAATAGAGATAGAGATGTCGCTCTCTTATCCCCTTTTAAAGGTTCTGAGTAGTCGAACTTCTTCTCCCTCTTGTTTATTGAAGGAAAACTGGCTTTACGCAAAAGAAGTTCCATAGAAAGCCCGCATACCCGCTTTGCTAAAAGGTTGTACTAAGTCTTGCTGAGTCCCTGTACTCAGCTTTGCATGCTTTTGTTTCAGACGAAGTCGCTCCAACAGATGGTGGTTTCTAGTCGACATCGACGAGTAGCTTGGGGTTCCCAGGTGGCAGCCTGGAATCTATGGGCTGGGACGTCGCCGTTATGCTCCTGGCCTCTTAGGCCTTTTGCTATCTTGCTATGCCTAATGGCATAACTTTGCTCCCGTTGATTGATGTATGCCAGGTCAGTGACCTCTGCTTGTAATGCTTTGGTTCTTCACTCAGTTATGAGCTTGTATTCTTCTTTGAGTCGTAGAGTCACTGTTGTGTTACCGATTCTCTCACTGTAGTCTCTCGAGCTCTAGGTTAGGCTTATGTCAGATGAAGATCTGGTATTTGTCTAACCCTGATCCCGGGGGTGCCACAGATTTTGGTATCAGAGCAGGACTGCCTGTAGGAAACCCTTTCTACTGGTCGATGTTGAGTCTAGTGTTTGTGAAAACTATTTCAAAGCTAAAAGTATTTGCGAAAATCTGATTAGGATTCTTTTTACTCCTCATCTGGTATCGCTCTAATTCAAAGGTGCCTTACCTTGTATTGATTTGAAAGTTTTTCTATCTCTTCTAGTCTTTCAAACTTAGGTGCCTCAAGGGCATGTCGTTCCTAAACCAGTTGACCTAGTGCAGAGTTCTCTGGAGTCGTGTGTGTTCTGTGCATCCTCCTTGTTTTGTTTCAACAGGGAGATCCCTTTCCATCATGATCTCTCTATTTTGTGGGTTCCACATCCTTCTGTTCTAGGCTTCGAGGTTTCCTTTCGCCTTGAATGCCTCCTTTCTTTTTGCTTGGTACTTCGGAAGCTATGCATGTCTTCTACAAGCTACACAATGATCACTACCTCAGGAGTGTCCTCTGTGTCACTCATCTAGTGGTTACTCCTTTCTCTGGTTTTAACCCTTGGACTTGAACCGAAGGTCCCCGATTGTGCTGGATTCTGTTTTATGAATCTTAGTACATGAAGCTGGCCTTTAACCCAAGATCCATGCCATCGAACACTAGTGTTAATGTTCATACATTACATTGGGATGGCTAAATTCAAATCAATCTAGCCTTCAAGCTTGTGGTTATTGTCGTGTTGAATAGCGACAATTAATTAAAGACTTTCCCTTCCATTAGCTATCGCAGAGGTTCTCTCATTGAACCAAATGGATCACAACAAGAGTGCTCTTTGCGAGTCCCACTTCTATATATGTCTGTGACTCTGCCACACCTCCCTTTTTCAGCATGAGTTTCACAAAAGTGTTATCTTGTGTATCTACATCTCAGGAATTCTGTTCCTGGTTATGTTCCCCCTCTTTAGTTGCTTTTCGACCTTTATCTGCTAGTTATCAGCAAACTTACAAATGTGCATTGATGTCTCCAGTGCATGTTACCCTTGTGGTCCGTCAAGACATTCTACTTAGGTATGTCAGGAGAAACAAACTCTAGTACCTCGTCCATTTCTAGGACTTGGTCAAAGTTTTGTAATCCGCAGATTAAGAAGTCTCGTTAGCTTCTGTTCTATTCTACCTTGGAGTATCACCCTCTTTTATATCAAGAGATCGTGTTGTATCATGACCTTATTGATGAAGTGACGCTCTTGCACCTCTTTACTCACCCTTTCTCTTAGCTGTCTATGCTTGGGAATGTTGGGGTTTGCGTATTTATGTGGCCATCTGAGATTCTTAGCAATTGTTATTGCTTCGAAATCGAAGGACATTTGTGTCATTCTTAGCATGATTGGTTCCCCAATTACTAAGCGAAGTTTGATTGTGCTGCCAAGTCCATTTGTTCAGGCACACATCTTCGGTCAAAGAGTTAGGTTCATGCCAAACCTCTCAAGACCACATCGGTTGCTTTTTAAAGCAAGTTTCCCTCTCGAACTCAGTGATATACCGATGGTTCGTGATATTCTAGTTGTCTTTCTAGAAGTATCGCCATGTTGTCATATGACCGTGTTGTCAGGTTCATGAATAAGTTAGTTCTTTGAACCACTCCTTTCTCCAAGAATCGTATTGGATAACCCTGGACTAGTTGGTTGAACTTAATCAACAACTTGAAGAGTTGAAAGACAAAAGGTTTATCCAACTTTGTTCCTTCATAAAGGGATGTCTAGTGTTGCATGTGTTGAAGTCAGAAAGTATCTCCTTTATGGATATGCTATCTTCCACATATTTGATTTGAGGTTGGGCTATCGTCAAATCAAACTCAGTTTCAAGGACTATCTTGATGGTGTTTATACTCATGGTGTCTCGTCTGAGTATACCTTCATGTCCTTTGGTCTGACCAATACTTCTGCCTCGTTCATGCAAAATATGAGTTTCTCATTGGAGTATCTTGATAAGTTTGTTATTGAGCCCATCGATGACATTCTTATTTCCTCCATGTTTAAAGAGATTCATATTGAACAGTTGGCACTAATGTTGGAAACTTTTGAGAACCATCTTTGTGTTATCATGAAGTATGTGTTCTGGATGTTGGAAGTAACCTTCTCTGGTTCACGTGCATATGCTGAAAGATGTCGCCGTGGATCAGAGTAGAGTTCCCTTTTGTTTCCCTCGGGAATCATCAAAGTTGGTCAGGCAAGTGCAAAGTTATCTTGAGATGCAAGGTTGTTACCTCCATTCCTTGAAAACTTCCTCTATGCACATTAAGCCGCTGACTGATTTGTTCAAGAAAGAGAAGAAGCTTAAGAACTTCAAAATCTTCTTTGATGTCCCCATCAGGACTCACTTGTGTTACATTGCAAATTAATATGCACGCAATTGCCTTTGGCAGTCGCATCCATATATGTTATGCAATCTAGCTCAATCCTTTGGACCTTGACATTGTGGTCCATATCTTGAGAATCTATCCACTTTACCTTGGTGGTAACTGCTGAAAATTTCTAATTGGACATAATAAGTCTGAAATATCTTTACACCTAACCTAAGCTGAATCTCAAGCGGCAATGATGGTTAGTGGTTCTCAAGGATTCATGGCATAGGTCTCTTTGTAATCCCGACAAGATTGATGTCGTGGTTAACACAATTAGTCGGAAGGCTTATTGCCATAATCTCTTGATTCATCAAGAATAACCACTCTCCTTAAGGATCTTGTGTGACTTATTCTAGGAGTTGCCCTTATGATGCTTTTCAAATTCCGAAGTCTTGACGTTCGCTTGATGACCTATTGAAGGCTAGTCATTAGCCTAATATTGGTGACTAGAACATCAAGGAGAACATTAGAAGCAGAGTTGCTAAATGTCTCTCGGTCAATCCCTTGAAATCATTTCTCCGGTGACAACAACTTCGTTCGGAGCAATTTCACTCACCGCTGATCCTTGGCACTTCCCTAGCCAGTACCCTACCCTTTCCGTTGGCCAGTACCTGAAACTCTAATCAATTCACACGTTGTGTGAATTCGACAGTCATCTAGGCCCCATCCTTTTGAGTAGACAAACACCATTTCATGTACCCATGCCAGAAAAGTGACTATGATTCTTAAATCCAAAGTTTCTCTGGTTGGTAATCATTTGTTCTTCTACGAGTCACCCTCTCTAAGAGTGCCTCGTTATGGTATCAAAGGCAATTTAACTCTCCGCTATCTTGTTCCTTTGTATTCTTGTCAAGCGTGGAGCAATTGTCTACCAAAAAAATTTGAAACTTCTGTTGTCTCTTCCGTTACCTTGACGTGTTTCATGATTGTTAGCTCAAGAGTTGTTTTTAGACACTCCTTCCATGAGTTGACCATGAGATACTCGATCTTTGTGAAGATCCACTGTCTAGTGTCATTCCCTCTTTCCTTTAGAGTGAAGAAAGCAAATGAAGAGCTCTTCATGGTAATGTGGGTCAACTTCTTCATGGTGTCATGGATCAACTTCCTCAACAAAGAAGATCATCGTGGTATCAACAAGCTCATTAAAAACCGGTGTAGTCCTTGTTACCTACCTTCTCTTTTCCTGCCTTAGGAATCTCGGGGACGAGATTCTTGTAAGGGGGGTAGAGTTGTAACATCCCTGTTTAGCAAACCCTAATTAGGAATTTGTTTGTGCATTCATAAGCATCATGTAAAATGCATTAAGAAAATTTTACATTCTTAAAATAAAGTGGAAACCCTAATGGGTGCAAACTCCCCTCTATTTAAAATCCTCTCAAAATGTTTCAAACCAAATAGTTGGACCCTCAAATTTTATTAGGAAGGCCACTAAATATTTTTCTAAATTCTAGAGTTATTTTTGAACTCCAAAAGATTGCCAAATAGAAAAATACTATTGTTTTAATCCAGCTTTCAAAATTCCAGAGAAATCCCAAAAGAGCAGGGGGGTTTTCAGAAAATCCCCTTTGTCCTCTTCCTCCACGCAGGCAAGCTGCTGCCTGGCAGAGCTCCGTCCGTCGATCCCTGCGGCGATTCGCGCCGCCGCTCGCCGCCCCTGGCGAGGGGATAAGGACTCCGACGCCCTCCTTCTCCCCTATCTTCTCCCTTCCCTGGCCCTCTCTTCCTCTCTCTCTGCGCGCGCGAGCAAAACATAGCTGCGCCGGCCGCCGCATGGTCCCGTCGTTCTGCGCCACCCCGCGGCCAGCCAACACGACCACGAGCTCCGCCTTGCCTCCTGGAGCATCCCCACCAGCGGAATCGAGCCGAGGCGCCCCCTATCTTCGGAATCGAGCTCGACTTCCCCTACTCCGGCCGCCACCTCCATCGACCTCCGCGTCGCCTCCCGGCCTCCTCCGACCTCGTCGGCTAGCCCATCGTGCTCCTGGTGAGCTGGCCGTCCTCATGCGCCCCTCCGTACTCTCCCCCGCTCGCTGTAGCCGCCGGCCGCCGCGTGTCTGCGAGCGCCGCCCACGGCCATCGTCGCTGGCGCGTCTCCAGCGACCATTGGCAGGCGACGCGGCCACCAGTCGGTCCGCCTCGACCAGGCGCGTCCAACGCCCCCTCCAGCGCGGTCGCGCGCGCTCCCGAGTGCCGCCTCTGCGTGGTTGCCGGCGTCGGCCGCCGGAGTTGACCACTGGCGGGTTGAACCGGTGGGCCCCAATGGCCCTTTTCTTTTTATTTCTTTTATTTTCTGTTTTTAGTAAATGCATTGACAGGTGGGGCCCGTTGTCAGATTTTTATTATTTCATAAATGTTTCCATAATGATTAAAACCCTGACAGTGGGTCCGGCATGTCAGCCTTTTATCATTTTCCAGAAATTGCAGAAAATGAATAAAACTTGTAAAATCAATAACTTATTCATTTTAAATCAGAAAAATGTGTATAATATATCAAAATGTTCAGAAAAATATTCTCTTCAATTTTAGGTATAATTCATACATCATTGCAACAATTAAAATTGCATAAGTAGTGGAACCCTAGAAACACCTCTCATATGTCGGGGTCCGATGCCGGAACCCCTTTAACCTGATGATGCACCTAGGGTTTACTTAATTCCTTTAATATGACATGTCATTCATATTGTTTGCGCATTGCATTATGCCATGTCTTGAATGTGTATTTATCTTTCCGGTATTTGCTTCTTCGTGATCGATAGAGCACGTGCCCGAGACGATGAAGATCGACAACGATGCAGATCAATAATTATCCATCGACGATCAACTCAAGCATGGGATCTCCAAAGATCCATATTGGTTTGTCAGGGATAAAGGCAAGCCCTAGCCTGGTTCATATATGATTTCGAAATGCTTTTACTCTGGTTCTTACATATTGCATACGATTCAACTGTCTTTTATCGATAGGTAGAGTTACCCTATCTATTGCATGTTCCACCCTTGTAGCCTCAAATACCCTGATCCACTGCTCCTAGCATAACTAGGTTTGGCGTGTGTGCATCGCTAGAGCCTTTATATCTTTATGCTTAGCCATGCTTAGTTTGTTACGCTGCTACTCCGGTCTTCGGACTGGAGTCTTACAATGAAATGAATTTAGCATGACAGGTTGACGTGGTAAGTATAGAGATATTGATGAACATGATTAAAGGCTCAGACGAGAGGCCACATTGGGATGTGGTGGGTTGTTTCGTTTCTGCCGACCCTAGGAACCGAGTTCTCGCCTCTTGAACCAAGACTGAGCGTACAACCACACGAGGCCCTATTATGGTACCCTCTCGACTCACTAACTTGCCTAGTAGATTCCATGAGTCACATAGTTTGTGCGTTATCTGGACATATGCATTGCATTCTGCTTTGGGGAAAAGGTACATAACAGGTAGGTAAGCGTGGTCGTGGTGGCTGGGGGTTGCGGCCTCTGGGGAAACCCACCTCGGTACACATAGTTAAGGACCGGCTTCGGGACTTGACCCGTTACGGCGGAACAATCCTTAGCGCGTGACTCATGGTCTCGGCGACAGCAAGGTAAAGGTCGTGGTCGACCACCCTCTGCCAGCTTTCCAAGGAAGAGAGCTAATAGCTTGGCATTAAGAGTCGGTTGGCATGTGTGGGTAAAGTTGTGCACCCCTGCAGGGTTAAATCTTTTCGAAAAGCCGCGTCCACGGTTACGGACGACTTGGGAATGGATTCTGTGATCATAGAGAACTTTAACCTGATCGTAAAACTTGACAAACAATGTGTGTTTACGGATACCTTCTCCGGGTGTTGAGGGGGTGATCCGAGGATAGTGGTTCGAGATGGTGAAAATTGGTGGATATGATATGATGATCAATAGAGATAGAGATGTCGCTCTCTTATCCCCTTTTAAAGGTTCCGAGTAGTCGAACTTCTTCTCCCTCTTGTTTATTGAAGGAAAACTGGCTTTATGCAAAAGAAGTTCCATAGAAAGCCCGCATACCCGCTTTGCTAAAAGGTTGTACTAAGTCTTGCTGAGTCCCTGTACTCAGCTTTGCATGCTTTTGTTTCAGACGAAGTCGCTTCAACAGATGGTGGTTTCTAGTCGACATCGACGAGTAGCTTGGGGTTCCCAGGTGGCAGCCTGGAATCTATGGGCTGGGACGTCGCCGTTATGCTCCTGGCCTCTTAGGCCTTTTTCTATCTTGCTATGCCTAATGGCATAACTTTGCTCCCGTTGATTGATGTATGCCAGGTCAGTGACCTCTGCTTGTAATGCTTTGGTTCTTCACTCAGTTATGAGCTTGTATTCTTCTTTGAGTCGTAGAGTCACTGTTGTGTTACCGATTCTCTCACTGTAGTCTCTCGAGCTCTAGGTTAGGCTTATGTCAGACGAAGATCTGGTATTTGTCTAACCCTGATCCCGGGGGTGCCACAGTATGCATAATGTTTGAGAAGAACATTGGGCCGCTAACTAAAGCCATGATCCATGGTGGAAGTTTCAGTTTGGACAATCAATCCTCAATCTCTTATGAGAATATTATCTGTTGTTAAATGCTTAAGCATTAAAAGAGGAGTCCATTATCTGTTGTCTATGTTGTCCCGGTATGGGTGTCTAAGTTGAGAATGATCAAAAGCGAGAAATCCAATGCGAACCTTCTCCTTAGACCCTTGTACAGGCGGCATAGAGGTACCCCTTTGTGACACTTGGTTGAAACATATGTTATGCAATGATTATCCGTGTTAATCCAAGCTAATTAGGACAAGGTGCGAGCACTATTAGTATACTATGCATGAGGCTTGCAACTTATAAGATATCTTATACATAACACATATGCTTTATTACTACCGTTGACAAAATTGTTTCTTGTTTTCAAAATGAAAAGCTCTAGCACAAATATAGTAATCCATGCTTCCCTCTGCGAAGGGCCATTCTTTTACTTCATTATTGAGTCAGTTTACCTACTTCTTTCTATCTTAGAAGAAAACACTTGTAAACTGTGTGCATTGATTCTTACATGTTTACCTATTGCACTTGTTATATTACTTTGTGTTGACAATTATCCATGAGATAAACATGTTGAAGTTGAAAGCAACCGCTG
The DNA here is from genome assembly GCF_019359855.2 of Lolium perenne. Lineage (NCBI taxonomy): Eukaryota > Viridiplantae > Streptophyta > Magnoliopsida > Poales > Poaceae > Lolium > Lolium perenne. The sequence goes on along the minus strand of NC_067246.2, from coordinate 190,214,197 downwards.
AAACTTATATCTTCTTTTGTGTTGTTTCAAAGCTTTCTACTAAGAATTTATTGCTTTATGAGTAACTGTTATGCAAGTCTTATTGATGCTTGTCTTGAAAGTACTATTCATGAAAAGTCTTTGCTATATGATCCAGTTGTTTACTCATTATCTTCATCATTGCTTCGAATCGCTGCATTCATCTCATATGCTTTACAATAGTATTGATCAAGATTATGATAGCATGTCACTTCAGAAATTATCATTGTTATCGTTTACCTACTCGAGGGCGAGTAGGAACTAAGCTTGGGGATGCTTGATACGTCTCAAACGTATCTATAATTTCTTATGTTCCATGCTACTTTTATGATGATACTCACATGTTTTATACACATTATATGTCATTATTATGCATTTTCCGGCACTAACCTATTGACGAGATGCCGAAGAGCCGATTCTTTGTTTTACTGCTGTTTTTGGTTTCAGAAATCCTACAAAGGAAATATTCTCGGAATTGGACGAAATCAACGCCCATGGGCTTATTTTTCCACGAAGCTTCCAGAAGACCGAGGGAGAAACGAAGTGGGGCCACGGGGAGCCGCCACACTAGGGCGGCGCGGCCTAAGGGGGGCCCGCGCGGCCCTAGCGTGTGGGGCCCCCGTGACTCCTCCGACTCCGCCCTTCCGCCTACTTAAAGCCTTCGTCGCGAAACACCCAGTACCGAGAGCCACGATACGGAAAACCTTCCAGAGACGCCGCCGCCGCCAATCCCATCTCGGGGGATTCAGGAGATCGCCTCCGGCACCATGCCGGAGAGGGGAATCATCTCCCAGAGGTCTCTTCATCGCCATGATCGCCTCCGGATCGATGTGTGAGTAGTTCACCCCTGGACTATGGGTCCATAGCAGTAGCTAGATGGTTGTCTTCTCCTCATTGTGCTATCATGTTAGATCTTGTGAGCTGCCTATCATGATCAAGATCATCTATTTGTAATGCTACATGTTGTGTTTGTTGGGATCCGATGAATATTGAATACTATGTCAAGTTGATTATCAATCTATCATATATGTTATTTATGTTCTTGCATGCTCTCCGTTGCTAGTAGAGGCTCTGGCCAAGTTGATACTTGTGACTCCAAGAGGGAGTATTTATGCTCGATAGTGGGTTCATGCCTCCATTAAATGCAGGACAAAGGACAGAAAGTTCTAAGGTTGTGGATGTGCTGTTGCTACTAGGGATAAAACATCGATGCTTTGTCTAAGGATATTTGTGTTGATTACATTATGCACCATACTTAATGCAATTGTCTGTTGTTTACAACTTAATACCGGAAGGGGTTCGGATGATAACCTGAAAGTGGACTTTTTAGGCATAGATGCATGCTGGATAGCGGTGTATGTACTTTGTCGTAATGCCCTGATTAAATCTCATAGTACTCATCATGATATATGTATGTGCATTGTTATGCCTTCTTTATTTGTCAATTGCCCAACTGTAATTTGTTCACCCAACATCTGTTTATCTTATGGGAGAGACACCGCTAGTGAACTGTGGACCCCAGTCCTATTCTTTACATCTGAAATACAATCTACTGCAATTGTTCTTACTGTTCTTCGCAAACAATCATCATCATCCACACTATACATCTAATCCTTTGTTTACAGCAAGCCGGTGAGATTGACAACCTCACTGTTACGTTGGGGCAAAGTACTTTGATTGTGTTGTACAGGTACCACGTTGTCGCCGGAATCCCTGGTGTTGCGCCGCACTACACTCCGCCGCCATCAACCTTCAACGTGCTTCTTGGCTCCTACTGGTTCGATAAACCTTGGTTTCTTTCTGAGGGAAAACTTGCTACTGTACGCATCACACCTTCCTCTTGGGGTTCCCAACGGACGTGTGTCAACTGCACGCATCAATGGGCATTGGCTCCGTTCAGATCAAGATGCATGATGGCATGACACGCACTCTGACAGATGTGAGACACATACCTGGCATGGCCAGAAATCTGATCTCTCTCAGTACCCTTGATGTTGACGGGTACAAACACTCAGGTTCTCGCGGAGTTCTGAAGGTATCAAAAGGTTCTCTCATTCACATGATTGGTGATATGAATTCTGCAAAGTTATATGTTCTTAGAGGTAGCACTTTGTCTGGTATTGATGTTGCTGTTATTCCGGATGAACCTGGTAAAACTAATCTGTGGCATATGCGTCTTGGACATATGAGTGAACATGGCATGGCATAATTGCATAGGAGAGACCTGCTAGATGGCTGCAATTTGAGTAAGTTTGAGTTCTGTGAGCACTGCATTTTTGGTAAGCATAAAAGAGTTAAATTCAATGCTTTCATTCATACCACTAAATGGATACTAGATTATGTGCATGCTGATGTGTGGGGACCTTCCCGCAAGACTTCTCTTGGTGGTGCAAATTACATACTTACTATCATAGATGATTACTCCAGAAAAGTGTGGCCTTTCTTTCTGAAACATAAATCTGATGTGTTTGATGCTTTTAGAAAGTGGAAAGTTATGGTAGAAAAGAAAATACAAAAGAAAGTTAAATTGCTTCGTACTGACAATGGCATGGAGTTTTGTTCTACTGTTTTCAATGATTATTGCAGCGATGAAGGCATTGTCAGGCACCACACCATCCAATATACTCCTCAGCAGAATGGTGTGGCGGAGAGGATGAACAGAACCATCATCTCCAAGGCTCGCTGCATGTTGTCCAATGCTGGTATGCATAGACGTTTCTGGGCTGAAGCAGCCTCCACCGCATGTTACTTGATAAACAGGTCACCTTGTATTCCGCTTGATAAGAAAACTCCTATTGAGGTATGGTCTGGTTCACCTGCTGGTTATTCATAGTTGAGAGTTTTTGGTTACACTTCTTATGCTCATGTTGATAATGGAAAGCTAGAGCCTAGGGCTGTTAAGTGTGTGTTTCTTGGTTATGGTTCAGGAGTTAAGGCATACAAGTTATAGAATCCTGAAACTAAGAAATTTTTGCATAGCAGGAATGTAGTCTTTAATGAGGCTATCATGTTTTATAAGAGTTCATCTACAGATGTTACTGATGCTGCTGATTTTTCTGATAATTCTGATGATGAACAACAGAGGATTAGCGTGCAGGTGGAGCACGTGGAGGAGAAAGAAATTGATGTTGCTGAAAATGAGAACACTGTTGTTCAGCACTCACCACATGTTTTGCAGCAAACAAATAGTTCCATTGCTGCTGATAGACCGTGGCGTAACAAAGGTCCACATCCTCGTTTAATTGAAGAATGTAATATTGTTCATCATGCTTTGAGTTGTGCTGAACAGGTGGAGCATGATACTGAACCTGCTACATGATGTCTACGGGTGCTTCTATTCTTGTAGACAGTGTTGGGCCTCCAAGAGCAGAGGTTTGTAGAACAGCAGCAAGTTTCCCTTAAGTGGATCACCCAAGGTTTATCGAACTCAGGGAGGAAGAGGTCAAAGATATCCCTCTCAAGCAACCCTGCAACCACAAAGCAAGAAGTCTCTTGTGTCCCCAACACACCTAATAGGTGCACTAGTTCGGCGAAGAGATAGTGAAATACAGGTGGTATGAATAAGTATGAGCAGTAGCAATGGCACCAGAAAAGTGCTTTGCTGTCCAGGACTGGCGTGTGGTTGATGGTGGTAATATTGCAGCAGTATAAATGCAAAGAATACAAAGAAACAAGCAGCGATAGCAGTATTTAGGAACAAGGCCTAGGGATCATACTTTCACTAGTGGACACTCTCAACATTGATCACATAACAGAATAAATAAATAGATGCTAGACTCTACACCCTCTTGTTGGATGATGAACACCACTAACTGTGTAGGATTACACGAACCCTCAATGCCGGAGTTAACAAGCTCCACAATATTCAATGTTCATATTTAAATAACCTTAGAGTGCATAACAGATCAACATAACCAAACCAAGTACTAACATAGCATGCACACTGTCACCTTCACACTACGAAAGGAGGAATAGATCACATCAATACTATCATAGCAATAGTTAACTTCATAATCTACAAGAGATCACAATCATAGCCTACGCCAAGTACTACACGATGCACACACTGTCACCATTACATCGTGCAGGAGGAATAAACTACTTTAATAACATCACTAGAGTAGCACACAGATAAATTGTGATACAAAACACATTGCAATCATAAAGAGATATAAATAAGCACTTCACTATGCCATTCATAACAGCGAATAAGTATTCTGTGAAATATAGCCTAAGAGACCCACACGGTGCACACACTGTCACCTTTACACACGTGGGACAAGGAGTCTCCGGAGATCACATAAGTAAAATCCACTTGACTAGCATAATGACATCTAGATTACAAGCATCATCATATGAATCTCAATCATGTAAGGTAGCTCATGAGATTATTGTATTGAAGTACATAGGAGAGAGATGAACCACATAGCTACCGGTATAGCCCCGAGCCTCGATGGAGAACTACTCCCTCCTCATGGGAGACAGCAGCGTTGATGAAGATGGTGGTGGTGTTGATGGAGAAGCCTTCCGGGGGCACTTCCCCGTCCCGGCGGCGTGCCAGAACAGAGACTCCCGTCCCCGCATCTTGGCTTCACGATGGCGGCGGCTCTGGAAGGTTTTCTCTGGTATCGTCGAACGTGGTAGGGTTTTCGCGACGGAGACTTTAAGTAGGCGGAAGGGCAAGGTCGGTGGAGTCCTGGTGGGGCCACACACTAGGCCGGCGCGGCCAGGGCTTGGGCCGCGCCGCCCTGCTGTGTCCCCACCTCGTGGCCCCACTTCGTTTCCCCTTTGGACTTCTGGAAGCTTCGTGGAAAAATAGGACCCTGGGCGTTGATTTCGTCCGATTCCGAGAATATTTCCTTACTAGGATTTCTGAAACCAAAAACAGCAGAAAACAGCAACTGGCCCTTCGGCATCTCGTCAATAGGTTAGTTCCGGAAAACTGATGTCTACGGGTGCTTCTATTCTTGTAGACAGTGTTGGGCCTCCAAGAGCAGAGGTTTGTAGAACAGCAGCAAGTTTCCCTTAAGTGGATCACCCAAGGTTTATCGAACTCAGGGAGGAAGAGGTCAAAGATATCCCTCTCATGCAACCCTGCAACCACAAAGCAAGAAGTCTCTTGTGTCCCCAACACACCTAATAGGTGCACTAGTTCGGCGAAGAGATAGTGAAATACAGGTGGTATGAATAAGTATGAGCAGTAGCAATGGCACCAGAAAAGTGCTTGCTGGCGTGCAGTTGATGGTAGTAATATTGCAGGAAGTAAAGATGCAAAGAAACAAGAAACAAGTAGCGATAGCAGTATTTAGGAACAAGGCCTAGGGATCATACTTTCACTAGTGGACACTCTCAACATTGATCACATAACAGAATAAATAGATAGATGCTAGACTCTACACCCTCTTGTTGGATGATGAACACCACTAACTGTGTAGGATTACACGAACCCTCAATGCCGGAGTTAACAAGCTCCACAATATTCAATGTTCATATTTAAATAACCTTAGAGTGCATGATAGATCAACATAACCAAACCAAGTACTAACATAGCATGCACACTGTCGCCTTCACACTACGAAAGGAGGAATAGATCACATCAATACTATCATAGCAATAGTTAACTCCATAATCTACAAGAGATCACAATCATAGCCTACGCCAAGTACTACACGATGCACACACTTTCACCATTACACCGTGCAGGAGGAATAAACTACTTTAATAACATCACTAGAGTAGCACACAGATAAATTGTGATACAAAACACATTGCAATCATAAAGAGATATAAATAAGTACTTCACTATGCCATTCATAATAGTGAATAAGTATTCTGTGAAATATAGCCTAAGAGACCCACACGGTGCACACACTGTCACCTTTACACACGTGGGACAAGGAGTCTCCGGAGATCACATAAGTAAAATCCACTTGACTAGCATAATGACATCTAGATTACAAGCATCATCATATGAATCTCAATCATGTAAGGCAGCTCATGAGATTATTGTATTGAAGCACATAGGAGAGAGATTAACCACATAGCTACCGGTACAGCCTCGAGCCTTGATGGAGAACTACTCCCTCCTCATGGGAGACCGCAGCGTTGATGAAGATGGCGGTGGTGTCGATGGAGAAGCCTTCCGGGGGCACTTCCCCGTCCCGGCGGCGTGCCGGAACAGAGACTCCTGTCCCCCAGATCTTGGCTTCGCGATGGCGGCCTCTCTGGAAGGTTTTCTCTGGTTTTGTCGAACGTGGTAGGGTTTTCGCGACGGAAACTTTAAGTAGGCGGAAGGGCAAGGTCGGTGGAGTCCTGGTGGGGCCACACACTAGGCCGGCGCGGCCAGGGCTTGGGCCACGCCGCCCTACTGTGTCCCCACCTCGTGGCCCCACTTCATTTCCCCTTCGGACTTCTGGAAGCTTCGTGGAAAAATAGGACCCTGGGCGTTGATTTCGTCCAATTCCGAGAATATTTCCTTACTAGGATTTCTGAAACCAAAAACAGCAGAAAACAGGAACTGGCCCTTCGGCATCTCGTCAATAGGTTAGTTCCGGAAAAAGCATAAATATGACATAAAGTATGCATAAAACATGTAGATATCATCAATAATGTGGCATGGAACATAAGAAATTATCGATACGTCGGAGACGTATCAGCATCCCCAAGCTTAGTTCCTGCTCGTCCCGAGCAGGTAAACGATAACAAAGATAATTTCTGGAGTGACATGCCATCATAACCTTGATCATACTATTGTAAGCATATGTAATGAATGCAGCGATCAAAACAATGGTAATGACATGAGTAAACAACTGAATCATAAAGCAAAGACTTTTCATGAATAGTACTTTCAAGACAAGCATCAATAAGTCTTGCATAAGAGTTAACTCATAAAGCAATAATTCAAAGTAAAAGGTATTGAAGCAACATAAAGGAAGATTAAGTTTCAGCGGTTGCTTTCAACTTATAACATGTATATCTCATGGATAGTTGTCAATGCAAAGTAATATAACAAGTGCAATATGCAAGTATGTAGGAATCAATGCACAGTTCACACAAGTGTTTGCTTCTTGAGATGGAGAGAAATAGGTGAACTGACTCAACATAAAAGGTAAAAGAAAGGCCCTTCGCAGAGGGAAGCATTGATTGCTATATTTGTGCTAGAGCTTTGGTTTTGAAAACATAAAGAGAGCATAAAAGTAAATTTTTTTGAGAGGTGTTTGTTGTTGTCAACGAATGGTAGCGGGCACTCTAACCCCCTTGCCAGACAAACCTTCAAAGAGCGGCTCCCATTTTATTTTTATTTTTGTGTGGCACTCCTTCCAACCTTTCTTTCACAAACCATGGCTAACCGAATCCTCGGGTGCCAGCCAACAATCTCATACCATGAAGGAGTGCCTTTTTATTTTAGTTTTATTATGATGACACTCCTCCCCACCTTTGCTTTCTCAAGCCATGGCTAACCGAATCCTTCGGGTGCCGTCCAACAATCACATACCATGGAGGAGTGTCTATTTTTGTTAATTAATTTGGGACTGGGAATCCCATTGCCAGCTCTTTTTGCAAAGTTATTGGATAAGCGGATGAAGCCACTAGTCCATTGGTGAAAGTTGCCCAACAAGATTGAAAGATAAACACCACATACTTCCTCATGAGCTATTAAACATTGACACAAATCAGAGGTGATAAATTTTGAATTGTTTAAAGGTAGCACTCAAGCAATTTACTTTGGAATGGCCGAGAAATACCATGTAGTAGGTAGGTATGGTGGACACAAATGGCATAGTGGTTGGCTCAAGGTTTTGGATGCACGAGAAGCATTCCCTCTCAGTACAAGGCTAGGCTAGGAAGGTTGTTTGAAACAAACACAAGGATGAACCGGTGCAGCAAAACTCACATAAAAGACATATTGTAAACATTATAAGACTCTACACCGTCTTCCTTGTTGTTCAAACTCTTTACTAGAAATTATCTAGACCTTAGAGAGACCAATTATGCAAACCAAATTTTAGCAAGCTCTATGTATTTCTTCATTAATAGGTGGAAAGTATATGATGCAAGAGCTTAAACATGAGCACAGCAATTGCCAAGTATCACATTATCCAAGACATTTTACCAATTACTACATGTAGCATTTTCCGTTTCCAACCATATAACAATGAACGAAGCAGTTTCAAACTTCGCCATGAACATTAAAAGCTAAGAACACTTGTGTTCATATGAACCAGCGGAGCGTGTCTCTCTCCCACACAAGGATGAACTTATTCAAACATAAACAAAAACAAACAGACGCTCCAAGTAAAGTACATAAGATGTGACCGAATAAAAATATAGTTTCAAGAGAAGAAACCTGATAAGTTGTCGATGAAGAAGGGGATGCCTTGGGAATCCCCAAGCTTAGACGCTTGGGTCTTCTTAAAATATGCAGGGATGAACCACGGGGGCATCCCCAAGCTTAGACTCTTCACTCTTCTTGATCATAGTATATCATCCTCCTCTCTTGACCCTTGAAAACTTCCTCCACACCAAACTCGAAACAAACTCATTAGAGGGTTAGTGCATAATCAAAAATTTCACATGTTCAGAGGTGACACAATCATTCTTAACACTTCTGGACATTGCCCAAAGCTACTGGACGTTAATGGAACAAAGAAATCCATCCAACACAGCGAAAGAAGCAATGCGAAATAAAAGGCAGAATCTGTCAAAACAGAACAGTCCGTAAAGACGAATTTTAAAATGGCACCAGACTTGCTCAGATGAAAATGCTCAAATTGAATGAAAGTTGCATACATATCTGAGGATCACGCACGTAAATTGGCAGATTTTTCTGAGTTACCTACAGAGAATTCTGCCCAGATTCGTGACAGACAGAAATCTGTTTCTGCGCAGTAATCCAAATCTAGTATTGACTTTACTATCAAAGACTTTACCTGGCACAACAATGCAATAAAACAAAGATAAGGAGAGGTTGCTACAGTAGTAACAACTTCCAAGACACAAATATAAAACAAAAGTACTGTAGTAAAATAAACACATGGGTTATCTCCCAAGAAGTGCTTTCTTTATAGCCATTAAGATGGGCTCAGCAGTTTTAATGATGCTCACATAAGAAATAAGAATTGAACCAAAAGAGAGCATCAAGAAGCAAATTCAAAACACATTTAAGTATAACATGCTTCCTATGCATAGGAATCTTGTAAATAAACAAGTTCATGAAGAGCAAAGTAACAAGCATAGGAAGATAAAACCAGTGTAACTTCAAAAATTTCAGCATATAGAGAGGTGTTTTAGTAACATGAAAATTTCTACAACCATATTTTCCTCTCTCATAATAATTTTCAGTGGCATCATGAACAAACTCAACAATATAAGTATCACATAAAGCATTCTTATTCACATGCATAAAAGTATCATTACTCTCCACATAAGCATAATCAATTTTATTAGTTGTAGTGGGAGCAAATTCAACAAAGTAGCTATCATTTTTATTCTCATCATCAAATATAGGAGGCATATTGTAATCATAATCAAATTTATCCTCCATAACAGGCGGTACTAAAAGACCAATATCATTATAATCATCATAAATAGGAGGCAAAGTATCATCAAAGTAAATTTTCTCCTCAATGCTTGGGGGACTAAAAATATCATGTTCATCAAAGCCAGCTTCCCCAAGCTTAAAATTTTCCATATCATTAGCAACAATGGTGTTCAAAGCGTTCATACTAATATGTTCCATAGGTTTTTTAATTTTCGCATCAAACCATCCATGTCTTAAATCAGGAAATAGAATAAGAAGCTCATTGTTGTCCATTATGCCAAACTAGTGTAAACAAGAAACAAAAAGATGCAATTGCAGGATCTAAAGGAAATAGCTTTGAGCACACACACAACAGCGCCAGAAAAGTACTTTACCTGGGACCGGAGTATGAGTGCCTTTTACCTTTCCTCCCCGGCAACGGCGCCAGAAAAGTGCTTGATGTCTATGGGTGCTTCTATTCTTGTAGACAGTGTTGGGCCTCCAAGAGTAGAGGTTTGTAGAATAGCAGCAAGTTTCCCTTAAGTGGATCACCCAAGGTTTATCGAACTCAGGGAGGAAGAGGTCAAAGATATCCCTCTCATGCAACCCTGCAACCACAAAGCAAGAAGTCTCTTGTGTCCCCAACACACCTAATAGGTGCACTAGTTCGGCGAAGAGATAGTGAAATACAGGTGGTATGAATAAGTATGAGCAGTAGCAATGGCACCAGAAAAGTGCTTGCTGGCGTGCAGTTGATGGTAGTAATATTGCAGGAAGTAAAGATGCAGTAAAACAGTAAACAAGTAGCGATAGCAGTATTTAGGAACAAGGCCTAGGGATCATACTTTCACTAGTGGACACTCTCAACATTGATCACATAACAGAATAAATAGATAGATGCTAGACTCTACACCCTCTTGTTGGATGATGAACACCACTAACTGTGTAGGATTACACGAACCCTCAATGCCAGAGTTAACAAGCTCCACAATATTCAATGTTCATATTTAAATAACCTTAGAGTGCATGACAGATCAACATAACCAAACCAAGTACTAACATAGCATGCACACTGTCACCTTCACACTACGAAAGGAGGAATAGATCACATCAATACTATCATAGCAATAGTTAACTTCATAATCTACAAGAGATCACAATCATAGCCTACGCCAAGTACTACACGATGCACACACTGTCACCATTACACCGTGCAGGAGGAATAAACTACTTTAATAACATCACTAGAGTAGCACACGGATAAATTGTGATACAAAACACATTGCAATCATAAAGAGATATAAATAAGTACTTCACTATGCCATTCATAACAGTGAATAAGTATTCTGTGAAATGTAGCCTAAGAGACCCACACGGTGCACACACTGTCACCTTTACACACGTGGGACAAGGAGTCTACGGAGATCACATAAGTAAAATCCACTTGACTAGCATAATGACATCTAGATTACAAGCATCATCATATGAATCTCAATCATGTAAGGCAGCTCATGAGATTATTGTATTGAAGCACATAGGAGAGAGATTAACCACATAGCTACCGGTACAGCCCCGAGCCTTGATGGAGAACTACTCCCTCCTCATGGGAGACAGCAGCGTTGATGAAGATGGCGGTGGTGTCGATGGAGAAGCCTTCCGGGGGCACTTCCCTGTCCCGGCGGCGTGCCGGAACAGAGACTCCTGTCCCCCAGATCTTGGCTTCGCGATGGCGGCGGCTCTGGAAGGTTTTCTCTGGTTTCGTCGAACGTGGTAGGGTTTTCGCGACGGAGACTTTAAGTAGGCGGAAGGGCAAGGTCGGTGGAGTCCTGGTGGGGCCACACACTAGGCCGGCGTGGCCAGCGCTTGGGCCGCGCCGCCCTACTGTGTCCCCACCTCGTGGCCCCACTTCGTTTCCCCTTCGGACTTCTGGAAGCTTCGTGGAAAAATAGGACCCTGGGCGTTGATTTCGTCCAATTCCGAGAATATTTCCTTACTAGGATTTCTGAAACCAAAAACAACAGAAAACAGGAACTGGCCCTTCGGCATCTCGTCAATAGGTTAGTTCTGGAAAACGCATAATAATGACATAAAGTATGCATAAAACATGTAGATATCATCAATAATGTGGCATGGAACATAAGAAATTATCGATACGTCGGAGACGTATCAAAAACGCATAAATATGACATAAAGTATGCATAAAACATGTAGATATCATCAATAATGTGGCATGGAACATAAGAAATTATCGATACGTCGGAGACGTATCAGCATCCCCAAGCTTAGTTCCTGCTCATCCCGAGCAGGTAAACGATAACAAAGATAATTTCTGGAGTGACATGCCATCATAACCTTGATCATACTATTGTAAGCATATGTAATGAATGCAGCGATCAAAACAATGGTAATGATATGAGTAAACAACTGAATCATAAAGCAAAGACTTTTCATGAATAGTACTTTCAAGACAAGCATCAATAAGTCTTGCATAAGAGTTAACTCATAAAGCAATAAATCAAAGTAAAGGTATTGAAGCAACACAAAGGAAGATTAAGTTTCAGCGGTTGCTTTCAACTTATAACATGTATATCTCATGGATAGTTGTCAATCCAAAGTAATATAACAAGTGCAATATGCAAGTATGTAGGAATCAATGCACAGTTCACACAAGTGTTTGCTTCTTGAGATGGAGAGAAATAGGTGAACTGACTCAACATAAAAGTAAAAGAAAGGCCCTTCGCAGAGGGAAGCATTGATTGCTATATTTGTGCTAGAGCTTTGGTTTTGAAAACATAAAGAGAGCATAAAAGTAAAATTTTGAGAGGTGCTTGTTGTTGTCAACGAATGGTAGTGGGCACTCTAACCCCCTTGCCAGACAAATCTTCAAAGAGCGGCTCCCATGAAGGACGTTATCTCTACCAGCAAGGTAGATCATCCCTCTTCTCTTTTGTTTACGCATGTATTTTAGTTTTATTTATGGATGACACTCCTCCCAACGTTTTGCTTACACAAGCCATGGTTAACCGAATCCTCGGGTGCCTTCCAACATTCACATACCATGAAGGAGTGTCTATTTGCAAAATTAAGTTGCTTACTGATGAATCAGAGCAAAACATGTGAAGAGAATTATTAATGAAGGTTAATTAATTGGGGGCTGGGAACCCCGCGCTAGCTCTTTTTGCAAAATTATTGGATAAGCGGATGAAGCCACTAGTCCATTGGTGAAAGTTGCCCAACAAGAATGAAAGATAAACACCACATACTTCCTCATGAGCTATAAAACATTGACACAAATCAGAGGTGATAAATTTTGAATTATTTAAAGGTAGCACTCAAGCAATTTACTTTGGAATGGCGGAGAAATACCATGTAGTAGGTAGGTAAGGTTGACACAAATGGCATAGTGGTTGGCTCAAGGATTTTGGATGCATGAGAAGTATTCCCTCTCGATACAAGGCTTAGGCTAGCAAGGTTATTTGAAACAAACACAAGGATGAACCGGTGCAGCAAAACTCACATAAAAGACATATTGTAAACATTATAAGACTCTACACCGTCTTCCTTGTTGTTCAAACTCTTTACTAGAAATTATCTAGACCTTAGAGAGACCAATTATGCAAACCAAATTTTAGCAAACTCTATGTATTTCTTCATTAATAGGTGCAAAGTATATGATGCAAGAGCTTAAACATGAGCACAACAATTGCCAAGTATCACATTATCCAAGACATTTTACCAATTACTACATGTAGCATTTTCCGTTTCCAACCATATAACAATGAACGAAGCAGTTTCAACCTTCGCCATGAACATTAAAAGCTAAGAACACATGTGTTCATACAAACCAGCGGAGCGTGTCTCTCTCCCACACAAGCATTTATTCAAACAAAAACACAAACAAAAGCACACAGACGCTCCAAGTAAAGTACATAAGATGTGACCGAATAAAAATATAGTTTCAAGGGAGGAACCTGATAAATTTGTCGATAAAGAAGGGGATGCCTTGGGCATCCCCAAGCTTAGACGCTTGAGTCTTCTTAAAATATGCAGGGGTGAACCACCGGGGCATTCCCAAGCTTAGCTTAGAGCTTTCACTCTTCTTGATCACATTGTATCATCCTCCTCTCTTGACCCTTGAAAACTTCCTCCACACCAAACTCGAAACAAACTCATTAGAGGGTTAGTGCATAATCAAAATTTCACGTGTTCAGAGGTGACACAATCATTCTTAACACTTCTGGACATTGCCCAAAGCTACTGGAAGGTAATGGAACAAAGAAATCCATCCAACACAGCAAAAGAGGCAATGCGAAATAAAAGGCAGAATCTGTCAAAACAGAACAGTCCGTAAAGACGAATTTTAAAGTGGCACCAGACTTGCTCAGATGAAAATGCCCAAATTGAATGAAAGTTGCGTACATATCTGAGGATCACGCACGTAAATTGGCAGATTTTTTCTGAGTTACCTACAGAGAACCCTGCCCAAATTCGTGACAGACAGAAATCTGTTTCTGCGCAGTAATCCAAATCTAGTATGAACCTTGCTATCAAAGACTTTACTTGGCACAACAATGCAATAAAACTAAGATAAGGAGAGGTTGCTACAGTAGTAAACAACTTCCAAGACTCAAATATAAAACAAAAGTGCTGTAGTAAAATAAAGACATGGGTTATCTCCCAAGAAGTTCTTTCTTTATAGCCATTAAGATGGGCTCAGCAATTTTAATGATGCTCGCGCAAGAAATAGTATTTGAAGCAAAAGAGAGCATCAAGAAGCAAATTCAAAACACATTTAAGTCTAACATGCTTCCTATGCATAGGAATCTTGTAAATAAACAAGTTCATGAAGAGCAAAGTAACAAGCATAGGAAGATAAAACCAGTGTAACTTCAGAAATTTCAGCATATAGAGAGGTGTTTTAGTAACATGAAAATTTCTACAACCATATTTTCCTCTCTCATAATAACTTTCAGTAGCATCATGAGCAAATTCAACAATATAACTATCACATGAAGCATTCTTATTCACATGCATAAAAGTATCATTACCCTCCACATAAGCATAGTCAATTTTATTGGTAATAGTGGGAGCAAATTCAACAAAGTAGCTATCATTATTATTCTCATCATCAAATATAGGAGGCATATTGTAATCATAATCAAATTTATCCTCCATAACAGGCGGTACTAAAAGACCACTATCATTATAATCATCATATATGGGAGGCATATCATAATCAACATAAACTTTCTCCTCAATACCCGGAGGGCTAAAGAGATCATTTTCATCAAAACCGACCTCCCCAAGCTTAAATTCTTCCATAGCATTAGCAACAATGGTGTTCAAAGCATTCATACTAATAACATTCCCATTAGCATGCATAAGTTCCATGGGTTTTTTAATTTTCTCTTCAAACACATCATGTCCTAATTCAAGATAAAGTTCATAAAGATCTCTCATTTTGTTGTTGTCTTCCATTAAGCCTTACTAGTGTAAACAAGAAACAAAAAGATGCAATTGCAGGATCTAAAGGAAATAGCTTTGAGCACACACACAATGGCGCCAGAAAAGTACTTTACCTGGGACCGGAGTATGAGTGCCTTTTACCTTTCCTCCCCGACAACGGCGCCAGAAAAGTGCTTGATGTCTACGGGTGCTTCTATTCTTGTAGACAGTGTTGGGCCTCCAAGAGCAGAGGTTTGTAGAACAGCAGCAAGTTTCCCTTAAGTGGATCACCCAAGGTTTATCAAACTCAGGGAGGAAGAGGTCAAAGATATCCCTCTCAAGCAACCCTGCAACCACAAAGCAAGAAGTCTCTTGTGTCCCCAACACACCTAATAGGTGCACTAGTTCGGCGAAGAGATAGTGAAATACAGGTGGTATGAATAAGTATGAGCAGTAGCAATGGCACCAGAAAAGTGCTTTGCTGTCCAGGACTTGCGTGTGGTTGATGGTGGTAATATTGCGGGCAGTATAAATGCAGTAATACAGTAAACAAGCAGCGATAGCAGTATTTAGGAACAAGGCCTAGGGATCATACTTTCACTAGTGGACACTCTCAACATTGATCACATAACAGAATAAATAAATAGATGCTAGACTCTACACCCTCTTGTTGGATGATGAACATCACTAACTGTGTAGGATTACACGAACCCTCAATGCCGGAGTTAACAAGCTCCACAATATTCAATGTTCATATTTAAATAACCTTAGAGTGCATAACATATCAACATAACCAAACCAAGTACTAACATAGCATGCACACTGTCACCTTCACACTACGAAAGGAGGAATAGATCACATCAATACTATCATAGCAATAGTTAACTTCATAATCTACAAGAGATCACAATCATAGCCTACGCCAAGTACTACACGATGCACACACACTGTCACCATTACACCGTGCAGGAGGAATAAACTACTTTAATAACATCACTAGAGTAGCACACAGATAAATTGTGATACAAAACATATTGCAATCATAAAGAGATATAAATAAGCACTTCACTATGCCATTCATAACAGCGAATAAGTATTCTGTGAAATATAGCCTAAGAGACCCACACGGTGCACACACTGTCACTTTTACACACATGGGACAAATAGTCTCCGGAGATCACATAAGTAAAATCCACTTGACTAGCATAATGACATCTAGATTACAAGCATCATCATATGAATCTCAATCATGTAAGGCAGCTCATGAGATTATTGTATTGAAGTACATAGGAGAGAGATGAACCACATAGCTACCGGTACAGCCCCGAGCCTCGATGGAGAACTACTCCCTCCTCATGGGAGACAGCAGCGTTGATGAAGATGGTGGTGGTGTTGATGGAGAAGCCTTCCGGGGGCACTTCCCCGTCCCGGCGTCGTGCCGGAACAGAGACTCCTGTCCCCCAGATCTTGGCTTCGCGATGGCGGCGGCTCTGGAAGGTTTTCTCTGGTTTCGTCAAACGTGGTAGGGTTTTCGCGACGGAGACTTTAAGTAGGCGGAAGGGCAAGGTCGGTGGAGTCCTGGTGGGGCCACACACTAGGCCGGCGCGGCCAGGGCTTGGGCCGCGCCGCCCTATTGTGTCCCCACCTCGTGGCCCCACTTTGTTTCCCCTTCGGACTTCTGGAAGCTTCGTGGAAAAATAGGACCCTGGGCGTTGATTTCGTCCGATTCCGAGAATATTTCCTTACTAGGATTTCTGAAACCAAAAACAGCAGAAAACAGCAACTGGCCCTTCGGCATCTCGTCAATAGGTTAGTTCCGGAAAACGCATAAATATGACATAAAGTATGCATAAAACATGTAGATATCATCAATAATGTGGTATGGAACATAAGAAATTATCGATACGTCGGAGACGTATCACTACATATACTGAGGCCGTTGCATCCGTTGACCGCGTGAAGTGGATTTCTGCTATGCAAGAGGAGATACAGTCGCTTGACAAGAATGTAACATGGGATGTTGTGCCCTTGCCTAAACAAAAGAAGGCTGTCCGCTGTAAGTGGATATTTAAAAGAAATGAATGTTTGTCTCCTAATGAGCCTCTGAGGTTTAAGGCAAGGTTAGTAGCAAAAGGTTTCAGCCAAATTCTAGGTATTGATTATAATGATGTATTCTCTCCGGTTGTGAAGCATAGTTCCATTCGTGCATTCTTTGGTATTATGGCTATGCATGATCTTGAGCTTGAGCAGCTAGATGTAAAGACTGCTTTTCTGCATGGTGAGCTTGAGGAGGAGATATACATGGACCAGCCTGAAGGTTTTGTTGTGCCTGGTAAGGAGGATCTTGTTTGTAAATTGAAGAGGTCCCTTTATGGTTTGAAACAGTCTCCAAGACAGTGGTATAAAAGGTTTGATTCGTTTATGCTTGCACATGAGTTTAAAAGATCTAAGTATGATAGTTGTGTTTATATCAAGTTTGTTAATGGATCACCAATATACTTGTTGTTATATGTTGATGATATGTTGATTGCTGCCAAGAGCAAGAAAAAGATCACTACTTTAAAGTCACAGTTAAGTAGTGAGTTTGAGATGAAGGATCTTGGTGCTGCTAAGAAAATACTAGGTATGGAAATTAGAAGAGACAAAAAATCTAGTGTGTTATTTCTTAGTCAGCAAAATTACATTCAAAAAGTTCTTCATCGTTTTAATATGCATGATGCAAAGTCTGTTAGCACACCAATTGCTTCTCACTTCAAATAGTACTGATGAAGATATTGAGTACATGTCTCGAGTCCCATATTCTAGTGCTGTTGGTTCCTTGATGTATGCTATGGTTTGTTCTCGTCCTGATTTATCATATGCTATGAGTTTGGTCAGCCGATACCTTGCTGATCCTGGTAAAGAACATTGGAAAGCTATTCAGTGGATTTTCAAGTACCTTCGTGGCACATCCAAAGCTTTCTTAAAGTTTGGCAAGACCGGTGAGAGACTCGTAGGCTATGTGGATTCAGATTTTGCTGCCGATTTGGATAAGAGAAGATCCCTCACAGGTTATGTGTTCACTGTTGGTGGATGTGCTGTGAGTTGGAATGCAACGTTATAATCTGTTATTGACCAATCTACGACCGAAGCAGAATATATAGCAATTAATGAAGCTTGCAAAGAGTCTGTTTGGTTGAAAGGTTTGTATGCTGAGCTTTGTGAAGATGCATGATTGTTGCATTAACTTGTTTTCTGACAGTCAAAGTGCAATATACCTTACTAAAGATCAAATGTTTCATGAGAAGACAAAACACATTGATATCAAGTACCATTATGTTCGTGACATTATTGCTAAAGGTAAACTGAAGGTATGCAAGATAAGTACTCATGATAATCCTGCTGATATGATGACAAGGCCAGTTCCTGTTTCCAAGTTTAAGCTTTGCTCGAGCTTGATTGGTATAACGGTTTAGCCCAAGTGGCTGTTGGCGCCAACAAGTGTTTTTTTCTTTGTTGTTCAGGAGATTGTTGAAGTTCATGCTACAATATGGATTTTTTCTCAAGGTGGAGTTTGTTGTATTGTGATCCAAATTCATATACTAAAGGGAGGCTAACTTCTGACGAGTGGAGCGAGACCCGTCGCCGGAGACTTGGACTGAAGCGTAGCGGTACGGTACGGATCGTTGGCACCGCCTATATATACATCTTGTAAACCACCGGTTAGGGTTTATCAGATTATAAGATAACCCACGGCGTTTGTAAACACTCTCCAATATAGTGAAATTTTGCTGGTTGGTGCCCGTGATTTTTCCCCCTTCTGTGTTGAAAGGGTTTTCCACGTTAAATCTTGTGTCCCCTGCGTGTGTTCTTGTTTCGTTCTTCGTTATTTTATTGTCGCTTTTATAACATCGCTGATGCATTGCTTGCACTAAAATGGCATGCTATAAGGCACATTGCTCGTAGGAAGGGAAGACACAGAAAGAGGAAAAAGGCATTGATTCCTAGCTAGGCATCTCGTCTATCTCCTGGCCGCTGACACTATCGCTCTACGCACGCCTGCTACCTCTGGACGGAGGCGCGGAACTTTTTGGTGGCGACCAACAAAGATGTAGTCCTATCTGAGATTAACTTGGGCACTGTGACTATGAGGAGAAGAAAACATTCGCATGTAGGAGTTGTTGCAAGCCTAGATTTGATTTCGATCGGCTCAACACAAGTACGAGGCTGTTTTCTCTAGGCCAGCTGCTAGCTTCTCTAGGCCAGCTGCTAGCTAGCATGCATACGCCACTATCATCTGCCAACACATCTATACACGCGTTTGCAACTTTGCACATACATCAAGTACGCTTGTCTCCAAAGTGTATTTGGCACTCGACTGTTTTTTAATCCTTCATAAATCGTAATAAGATGACAAGTGGATATCCGTTCCTATTACATATGTTAGATTATTAGCTAATTTCCGTGTGAGTTTAATTACCGAAAGCAGCATTACATATGCACAAGCATATTTAATCATACACATCAGACTAAATACATGCATCAGATCCGAACATGGAACAAATAGCAGTGCAAGGTAGGAGAGGAAAAGCATGTACATCGCGACCGGAAAGGTCGCAGCAGCAGCAGCAGCAGCACCACCACCATGAGTATTGTTGATGTCGCCCATGGTGTAGTCGGATCTGTCGATGAAGCAGCCGAACCGTCGAAGAAGAGCGCGAACAGCAGCGAGCAGTCGCGCCGAGACGCTCCCCAAAAACCTTATCGCCCGTCTCCCGGTGCAGGATCTCAACGGATGGAGTTTCGGAGGCCTGCTCTCCCGGGCGGCTGTGCACGCAGTCGCCGGGATGAGGAAGACTAGAGAGTAGCGCAGCAAAAGGAACTTCGCGAGAGAGACGAACTAGAGAGTTCTGAGAACTGTGTATGTCTCTAGATCTGATGTGTCTCCTTGTATAGCCTGGGAAGCCGACCCGACCGCGTTGCCACGCCAGGGACACGCGGCGAGCATGCACATGCAGGTCGATACGTACCCAACTCAGTTGGTGCACCAAGCAAAAATTTAGGCTTCCTTGAGTGTGTCTCGAACTCGAACTCGAGTCACGAAACGCGACGTGCGTGCGTGCATGACGAGGCGAGGCGGGCGGAGGAGGAGTGCGCGAGGGCTCCTTCTATTCTCACTCACTTGGAATGAATAGAACAACAGCCCTTATATACCACTCCAACTCTCTCCCAACTAGCAATGTGGGACTAAACTTTGTCTTCCAAGGCTGTTTCAAGCTGCCAACGTGATGAGCCTTGAGATTTCAGGAATTGTAGACTATATGAGCTGCCTTACTGGGTTGCAGCCCATCTACATTCAACAATAAAAAGCCAAATTTATGCATATCATTCACAATGTATATACATGTATATGTGTGCTACTATTAATGTATATACATATATAACTTTAGGGTCAATAATTTACTCATTCCATACGCAAATAAGTGTACTTCTAGCTCTTGTCTTTAAGTCAAATTAATACATCATTTATAACACTAAATTCGCATCACTAGATATATAGTTACAAAATATACCAGTTTGATGTCATGTTGCTACTAGTTTCTGTAAATTTAATCAAATTTGATTTTTTTACTTAGGAAAAAAGTTATAAGTGTACTTATTTGAGAAGAAAATACATTTAAATACTAGGGCTGAATAGGATCTAATTGTGTCACGTAAGGAATTTACACACACCCACAAAGCATACGGCTCACTCAATCTTCCATGTATACAATGGATACAAAAAAAAGTGCTCATGAATTAAAATTACTTCATTGTCAAATAGCATAAGTGTTCTTTTATGTACAACATCTCATCATTCCACCTCAACGGCAAAGTCATCCTTCATCTATTCTTGGACAAGTCTGCTCTTGCCCCTTGAGGCGACGGGAGGGGCAAACCCTAGCCGACGCTGCTCGAGCCCCGCACCATCTTCACAACCCTCCCTCGCTGTCACTAGGACTCTCGTGTGGGTCTACGACGTGGGACGCTACCCCATGGAGGACGTGGTGTGCGTCGGGCATCAAGACGGTGAGGCTTCCCCGGCGATGCAACGACACAGTAGACGTCAACTTGGTTTTGATCCCCGTACGCTGATCTAAAGGCGGAGGCGCGCCCTCAGTTGTGGCCTCCAAGCTGCCCTTTGAATGCCGTCAGGTGATCATGGCGTGGCGCTTAGCCTGATCCGGCACAACAGTGTGATGGCGGTTGTCCGGCGTGGCGATGCAAGATGGAGGCTTGTGGGTCGTGACTGTCTGGACCCATCTAGCCGGAAGGGCCGCGTCTGCTGCACCCATGGCTTCCTTACGGTCGGCCCGATCTCCTCCATCACGGTGCTGCTCGTCATTTGGCGAGCGTGGCGACTAGGTTCGCTTGGATCTGCCGACCTTTTCTGGTGGGTCGGGCAGCCGGGATGGTCGGTTGCGTTCGGACTCGGCGTGAATAAAGGCAGCGGTTCTAGGGTTCCTCTCGTGACAAGACAAAGATCTACCTCATGCCTGTCATCCTTGATCTTGGCCAGAGTGTCGTGTTCCGGAGGCTCCGCCGGCGAGCTCCCATGGGCGTGTTATGCCTGGAGTTTGCTGGATAGCGTGGGATTTGGTCGTGCACGTCCATTTTTTTTTCGACCGGTTGGTTCATGAGAGAGCGACGCGGAGCTCTGCTATTTATTGCCTTGGCATGTTTGGTTATATGGTGAAGTCAGAGGCGGAGAACGTCGTGGAAGTCGAGATTGGAGGACTAGTAATGGTGTTTTGAGAATTTGCGTCGATGAGGAACTTGATTGGACTTTATAATAGTGGTATGTAAGTGGGGACGATAGCACAAGTAAAACTCAAAGTCTTACTTTTTAGGTTGAAAGTCCAAGACCTAGCCTTAATTGATTGTGCCTCGCAATAACCTTGTTGAAGGTATTGTTTTAAGACCGGAAGATCTACGATTGGACAATGACATCGCATGTGCACTGTTTCCTTGTTGGATATTTTGCTTTTGAAGAACTTAGACTTCAGATATTGTCTTGGTGGTGGTTGTGTTGCTGCTACGAAAACTGCAACACCTGTAGTGGGAATTTTTCTCTTTTTTAGCCACTTATTCTTTTTTTACATATGTGACACCATTAGGGGTATTTCGTCGTTAGAGTGGCTAGGTGTCAAAGGTTAGGGTCCAAGAGGAGGTCAAAGGTTTATCTAAATTCGAATGTATGTATTCACTAAATAGTGTCTAGATACATCAAACTTTAGACCTTTATAAACAAAGGTAGTACTAAAGTAGCTCTAACCCAGCCGCTATGAGTCGTTCGATGTTCCTGGAGGCGGTAGTGGCCAAGGTTTGGAAAGCAAGTATGACACAGAACAAATGCAGGCCGTCCTCACTGCGCCGTCATGCAACTCTGTCAACTGATGCCGCATTTTTTATTCGGGAAGATCTTTGATTTTGGAGGATAGAGTCTCCGAAAATGTAAAATCTATTTTTTATTCTATCAATTTGTTGTCGAAATGGTGCGAATACACCATTATTATTAGGTATAATTAAGGCCGAACAAGGATTTTTCATCCCTAAGCTTGACACCAGGTACTCGTGAAAGCACCACCAAAACAAAATCACATGCGTTGACGCAAGAAATTGGAAACGGTCTGATTCAGCTATCAAATGAATCCCCATAAGTCTTGCCACTATGTTTAGCCACACATGCCATTTTTTATCTCGTCAATACATGCAAAAAAAAACTAATATTCAGAGGCGAATGCGATAGCACAAAGGCGCAGTAACATTGTTATGCCATACAATGTTGTAGAGACATAGATATTGAGTGGAAAGCCATTGATCACCTAGCCAAAACGTCCTTCCAAAAATGAATATTCACCTTGTCCCCAGCAACCAAAGAACCTCTATCAAAGAACTCATCTTTGACACTCATTAGTTCCTTCCAAAACGGAAATTTGTTGGTTTGGCTTGTACCTAAGAAAGCATTTTTTTTACCAAGATAGTACTTATAAAGAAGCTCCTTCCACACCCGTTGTTTATTCAATAGCTTAAATAGCCATGTGCTAACTAAGCACTTGTTTGTAACTCAATTACCTCAATGCCTAAACCTCCCTGATCATTTGGGCGACATATAATGTTTTGCAAAAAAAACGAGACCTAAAAATCTGATCTTTTCCTAACTCTCTTTGGAATTTCAAAAAAAGATAGTAAGAACATAGGTAGGATAGTCATAAGAAAACTAATTAGTACAATATGATCTCTATATGAGAGCATCTTGCCTATCTAACTACCCAACTTTCGCTCTAAGCGGCCCTGTACTGATTTTCATTCTTTATTTAAAAGCTTCCTATAATAAATAGGAATACCTACATATATAAAAGGTAATGCACCAGCCTCACACCCAAAAATGTGCTTATAATCATCCGGTAAAGCATTGCCAAAACAGAATTATTTCGCTTTTATGAAAATTAATCTTAAGACCCAAGAGTTGTTCAAAGATGCACAAGATAGGTTTCATGTTCACAGCTTTTTCTAAGTCATGCTCCATGAAAAGAATTGTATCAATAACATATTGCAAGATCGACCCTACCCCCTCAACAGGATGGGGTATGAGTCCTCCAAATTGTCCATCCTATTTTGTTTTAGCAATAAGAATAGCTAGCATATCCGCTGCAATATTTACAAAATATTGGTGAAAGAGGATCACCTTGTCACAGCCCCTTCAATGGTTCAAAGTACTAGTGTCTAATGTAATCATGAACCATGATTCCAACGTTGCCACCATGCACAAACCTTGCGACACATTGACACCACTTAGGTGGAAAATCCTTCATACACAAGGCTTGTCGAAGAAGTGACCATTTAACTTTGTCCTAAGCCTTCTAAAATTCAATTTTGAAAAGGACCACATCCATTTTTTTTTCTATGAAGCTCGTGAATGGTTTCATGTAACACAACTACTCCTTCCAAAATGTTTCTCCCTTGCAAAAAAAAGGCGGTTTTAGTCGGTTGAACCACCTCTTCAGCAATACCCATCACTCTATTCGTTCCAACTTCCTAAAAAAAAACATAAAACTAATATTTAAAAGGCAAATGTGCCCATATTGCTCAATACTTCTGGCATATTCCTTTTTGGAAGCAAAGTGATGACACCAAGTTTCAGTTTTAACATAGGCAATCCTCCAGACTGCAACTGAGTAAACATTGCCATCAAAATCTATTTTAACGACATCCCAAAACTTTTGGTACAACTCTGTCAGGAACCCATCCGATCCCGGAACATTATTACGATCCATTTATGAGATAGCCTCTAATATTTCCTTCTCAGTAAAGTCAGCAGTCAAAATACCATTCTTGGCTGGAGAAAATTTCGGAATATCAACATTAACCTCTTCCATCATGGTGAAAGACTTTCAAGTTGGCCTCACCAACTATCCTTCTTTCATTTTTTTTAAAGCTATAAAATCTTTTTCCTCCAATGCTTTCCATTTTCAATCAAGTGGAAATATTTCGTATTATTCTCCCCTTCTTGCACATGTTTAACTTTAGCACATTGAGACCACTTATTATCGTTGTCGTGCCAAAACCTTGCTAAACATTCAACTGGATCCTTCTTAGAAGCCCTCTCAGCCAGATTCAACGTAGCTTTATGGTCGAGTTCATCCATTAAAATAAGAAGTCTTTTTTTAACTCCACTAAGATTTTTTCTCAGCCTTGGAGAAAATGTATGAGATGCCTAATATTATTTTTCCATCTCTCTATAGGTGTCACTCCGGCGATTACCGAATTCCATTCATCTCTCACCATTTAAAAAAAACTTCCTAGCGCAACCAAGAGAGTTCAAATGAAAAATGAGATTTATTACCATGATGGGATGGATCAGCAAAATAAACTAGCAACAGTGTATGATCTGACCCCATTCGATTCATAGCACGTACCGTTACCAAGGAAGATTTTATCCCAATGAATGTTCGCTAGAACATGATCTAGCTTCTCATATGCGAGGTTGTCCCTTATGCTTGCCCAAGTGAATTGATGGCCTGAGAGAACAATTTCTCTCCGATCAAAGTTGTCAACTATAGAACTAAAAATAAAAGTCTATTTATATTAAAGTTAGAATTATTTTTCTCCTCTTGTCCATGGATGATATTAAAATTACCCTCAACCAGCATTGGTAAGGTTTCATGATCACAAATCCTTACCTTCTCGGCTAAAAAATCCGGCTTATGTGCATTTGGGTGGCTCCATATACATACTCCAACTAATGCCCATAGAAACCATCTTGTCTAGAATTTATATGGAACTTTACACAAAAGTATTCTGCATCCCTCAACCAGCATTGGCAAGGTTTCATGATCACAAATCCTTACCTTCTCGGCTAAAAAATCCGGCTTATGTGCATTTGGGTGGCTCCATATACATACTCCAACTAATGCCCATAGAAACCATCTTGTCTAGAATTTACATGGAACTTTACACAAAAGTATTCTGCATCTACTTTTTTAAGAAAAACAGTGTCCATATGTATGCCTACTAACATACAACATGAACAATCATGTGCGGAAGGCAATACCAAGTGCACTCCAAACCGTTCTTCATATAAATTGGAGGAACACAACACCGGGCGCAACTGAAAGTGCATGGAACCCCCATGTGTGATTTTGGTAATTAATGCCAATTCCTATGGACTATTGTTTGTATTGAGTCATATGTGTAGGAATTATCCATAGTAAATGCTTGAACCATATGTTGGATTCAGGGTTGCAATAATAAGAGAATGAAGAAATGAGGTGCAAGTTCAAGATGAGCCACCTCGAAGAGATCATAGACTTGAAGCTTGCCATTCATATGGTGTTCATGGATATGTGAAGATGCACCGAATAAGGAGCTTTCCCATAGTGGAGTGTGGGAGAGAAATCCACAAGACTTCATCAAGCAAGCACAATCAAGAAAGGTGTTCCATCTTGTTGTGGTCAAGATCGTCATCATCAAGCTCAAGTGGAATGCGCACGGTTAAGGTTTGGTCTTGATAGGGTTTTGCTTCTTACCGGTCTCGTGGTTTATTTGGGAGACCGGGTTATAGGTTAGTTGCCGCACTATCAAGGGGCTCTCGAGTGAGTAACTCAGTCGTATCATTCGAAGAGAGGTCAAACCTTTGCATCCTTGCATCATCTTTCTTGGTTGTTATTTGGATCTTATCCATATGGAGTTTTAGAGCTTTTGCTTATTCTCATGACAAGCTCTAGTTCATCGAAAACGGATTCCACATGAAATATATACTTGTTGTGTTTTCGATATTGGAGTTTTTCCCGGTTCTTTGTATTGAGAAGTTTCACCTATATATTCATGGAAAAATCTACCCCACCTGTTCTTAAGATTTTATCTCCTTGTGTGTTAGCTCTTATCATCCTCTTTACAACAAAATTAGGTTCACCTAAATCCGAGTTTCCTAACTCAGGTTGTTGCATTTTCCCTATTGGAGGTGTGACCAATTTGACTCTTATAGATAGGTTAAACCTTTCCTCATTTGGTATTATTATCCATGGTTATACTATGATGGTTCTCTACACGATCTTGTAGATATCTTTCTTGTGATTCTAACGAGCCCAAGTTCATCAAAATTGGAGCTTGTATGTGAAAATGGTGATGTTTTTGGTGTGTGGTGCGCTGCAGGCCGGAGTGGTCCGCCACGGGCCAGACTCAGTCCGGCTGGATTACTGCGAGCACAAAAATTATTCCCGGAATGGTCCGGGCTTGGCCGGACTATTCCGGCTGGCCGGAGTGGTCCGCCATGGCCCGAAGGTCCGGCTGGGGGCTGTTTTTGGGTGCGTTTTCAACGGTTAGATTTCATTTTGGAGGCCATATATAACCCCCTTCTTCGCCATTGAGCTGGTTGCTTCTCCTGCTCTCTCTCTACTCCATTGTTGACTTTGAGAAGTTTCATCTCCCTCTAATCTTTTCATGATTCTTGCTCATATTTAAAGAAAAGATAGAGGAGATCTAGATCTAAATCTTGAACAAACAAATTCCTCTCTTTGTGAGGGGAATCCACTAGATCTAGATCTTGGTGAAATTTGGTGTTCCTAATCTATTTGTTCTTCCTCTCTTATTCCCCCAATTGCTTTTTTAGCTTTGTTGGAATTTGAGAGAGAAGGAATCTTTCTATTCTTAATAGGTGATCCCATTTCTCTTCACATGCAGCCTATCCACCTCATCAAGCATATTTGAGCAATCCTAGCTTGCCATGTGTCATAAAATTGTCACCTAAGCTAAACAAATATTACATCCTAAACAATTCCCCAATTCATCCATTGATGTTTCTGTTTCCTAATTTATTGATCATGCAGCACCAATTATCTTCGCGTTCTGAAACTGAACATGCATGATAGATGGCTCCTAGCCCTTCCGGCTTCACATTCCATAAATACCTCCACCTCCTTCCTCACAGTTTCATGGCAACTCGCATTACGCTCCTCTGCCTCCTGGTTGTATGGATATCTCTCCTTGATCCTACAAGCACCAATCGAAGCCAATCTAAACTGGTCTCTCTGCGCTCACCCCTTTGACATCCTCAACTATACAAGCAACATCATCGCCAAATTCTCCCTTGGATTGACGGCACAAACGATTAGCTGCATATTTATCCACAATTGCTGAGATATCCGCAAGTTTATATATGTATTTTCTAACCCCCTCTGCCAGCCAGCATACTTTACATCGCCTTTCATCTCTGTGTGATCATTATTTTTTGAACGGATTTGTGTGTTCAAATTGCAGTCACGTGTGCCCACTACATGATTTCTCATTGGGTTTTCCAGATCTCTTTTGGAGAAGTTGAATTGGTTCTGCTTCGGTAGGTGTCCCTGTAACGGTAAGCTGTGGATAAATTGATAATAGATGCCTGCATTTTTTACCTTCTATTTTGCATTTTCAGGTCCACTATTGCTGCTTCACGCCATGCACATTCAGTGTGTGATAAAATTTCAAGCCTCCAAAACTTGGCCTGTTATAATTGACTTCTCTTTCACATGGCACATCCTAATGTTAGATCCTCAAATTTCAGCAACACGTTTTCCTAGGCACTTGCCTGGTTGTTAATATGTACATGTAAATCTATAGAAGGTACCTTCTTCTTCTTCTGTGTATGCTAAAATTCTACTCATCTTAAGGCATTGGTTCACTCTTCGACATCGAACATAAAATATGTTGTGGTCTGAACTCTGAAATGCATGGAAGGTTCTGTGTATGAGATGTATTTACTGATTTTTAAGTTTTTGGATGCCGCATATCTCTTTTATATGGGAGATGCACGCGCCTTGGTCAGGTAGGAAGGCGGTGAGAGCCAGCCCAACTCTGACAATTACATCTGCGGATTGCGGTCCGCGCGAGCTGTCACTGCAACCATCTGTACTATTGTGCCATATGGCCACTGAGATCACCCAACAATTCAGTTTTCTAAACACGTAGATGTTCAAGTGCAGCACTAGACTTCTATACTTTCTCATGTTGGGACAATTTCTATAACTTTGGCGGTCTTACATTTCCACTTTATCACAAATGCTAACAATGATTTAATATTCATCTTCCAACCTGCATCAGTGCTCTGGTGTATCAAATAATCTCCAACATCTTAACATTTGAGTAATTTTCTTACAGGGATAAACTTTCAATAATTTTGTGCGCTATGGAGACATGGAGCAGTGCGAGCAGACTATGTCAATCTTCATTTATACCGAATAGAAATATTACAAGAGTTTTCTTGATAAACAATCTATTTAAACATATTGATTATGTTTTTATGGTATTATCAACCCAACAACAATAATGTTACAAGATATCATTGATGGTGCTTTGGCCCTCAACACCTCTATCCCAGGGAAAGGGTTTGCCGCACTCAAAGTCATGTTACTTTGACCCACTAGCACATGGGTCCTAATATGTGTCGACCACGTGTAGGTGGCTCAACGTCGCTCAAACTCAGAATACACATTGTCAACGAATCTCAACCGCCCTATGTTGTTACCCAAAGCTCGAGGGCCATGGCTAAATGATCGCGGGTGGGTTCATGTGTCTGTTGTTCTTTGGTTTCGCCTGCACCATTTATAACATAGAATCATAGTGTAATCATTATTAAGAGTATTATACCGACATGTCATTTGTAGTTGATTTTACTATATATGGTAGTATAACAATTGCAATTGAACTATTGGCACAAACCTTTCCCGCCGCAACGCGTGGGGTATCATCTAGTTGAGCATATTTGTGGTGTTCTTTTCATTGTATTTGGTGCATCGGGTTGTCTTCTCCGCGGTTGTAGAAACTATAATGTACCACGTACAAACTATACCATCTCGGCGACGAACGCCGCGTGGGCCGCCCGCTCCTCCTCTGCTTCCTTCTCCGCGTCAGCCAGGAACTTGGCGTCCCTGATCGGGTCCAGGAGGTCGTCGGTGTTGTCGTCGTCGTCGAACTCCTCGTCGGAGCTCGAGGCCGGGGGAGGTGGAGTCGGAGGTGGAGGTGGAGGTGGAGACGCGGCAGCCTGCCCGCGGCCGGCGCTGCTCATGGTGGCAAAGGTGGAGGTTGAGCGGCAGCGGCGCTACGGTGGAGTTTGTGCAATGGATAGGGTTTAGTGTGGGAGGAGATGAGATGCACCCTGATGCGTGTAGTTGACACGTCCGTTGGGAACCCCAAGAGGAAGGTGTGATGCGCACAGCGGCAAGTTTCCCTCAGTAAGAAACCAAGGTTTAATCGAACCAGTAGGAGTCAAGAAGCACGTTGAAGGTTGATGGCGGCGGGATGTAGTGCGGCGCAACACCAGAGATTCCGGCGCCAACGTGGAACCTGCACAACACAACCAAAGTACTTTGCCCCAACGAAACAGTGAGGTTGTCAATCTCACCGGCTTGCTGTAACAAAGGATTAGATGTATAGTGTGGAAGATGATTGTTTGCAGAAAACAGTAGAACAAGTATTGCAGTAGATTGTATTTCAGTATAGAGAATTGGACCGGGGTCCACCGTTCACTAGAGGTGTCTCTCCCATAAGATAAATAGCATGTTGGGTGAACAAATTACAGTTGGGCAATTGACAAATAAAGAGGGCATGACCATGCACATACATATTATGATGAGTATAGTGAGATTTAATTGGGCATTACGACAAAGTACATAGACCGCTATCCAGCATGCATCTATGCCTAAAAAGTCCACCTTCAGGTTATCATCCGAACCCCCTCCAGTATTAAGTTGCTAACAACAGACAACTGCATTAAGTATTGCGCGTAATGTAATCAGTAACTACATCCTTGAACATAGCACCAATGTTTTATCCCTAGTGGCAACAACACATCCATAATCTTAGAGGTTTCTGTCACTCCCCCAGATTCACGGAGACATGAACCCACTATCGAGCATAAATACTCCCTCTTGGAGTTACAAGCATCTACTTGGCCAGAGCATCTACTAGTAACGGAGAGCATGCAAGATCATAAACAACACATAGACATAACTTTGATAATCAACATAACAAGTATTCTCTATTCATCGGATCCCAACAAACGCAACATATAGAATTACAGATAGATGATCTTGATCATGTTATGCAGCTCACAAGACCCGACAATTAAGCACAATGAGGAGAAGACAACCATCTAGCTACTGCTATGGACCCATAGTCCAGGGGTAGACTACTCACACATCACTCCGGAGGCGACCATGGCGGCGTAGAGTCCTCCGGGAGATGAATCCCCTCTCCGGCAGGGTGCCGGAGGCGATCTCCTGAATCCCCCGAGATGGGATTGGCGGCGGCGGCGTCTCAGTAAGGTTTTCCGTATCGTGGCTCTCGGTACTGGGGGTTTCGCGACGGAGGCTTTAAGTAGGCGGAAGGGCAAGTCAGGAGGGGGCACGAGGGCCCCACACCACAGGTCGGCGCGGCCAAGGCCTGGGCCGCGCCGCCCTAGGGTTTGGGCGCCTCGTGGCCCCACTTCGTCTCCTCTTCGGTCTTCTGGAAGCTTCGTGGCAAAATAGGACCCTGGGCGTTGATTTCGTCCAATTCCGAGAATATTTCGTTACTAGGATTTCTGAAACCAAAAACAGCAGAAAACAGCAACTGGCACTTCGGCATCTTGTTAATAGGTTAGTTCCAGAAAATGCACGAATATGACATGAAGTGTGCATAAAACATGTAGATAACATCAATAATGTGGCATGGAACATAAGAAATTATCGATACGTCGGAGACGTATCAGCATCCCCAAGCTTAGTTCTGCTCGTCCCGAGCAGGTAAAACGATAACACAGATAATTTCTGGAGTGACATGCCATCATAACCTTGATCATACTATTTGTAAAGCATATGTAGTGAATGCAGCGATCAAAACAATGTATATGACATGAGTAAACAAGTGAATCATATAGCAAAGACTTTTCATGAATAGCACTTCAAGACAAGCATCAATAAGTCTTGCATAAGAGTTAACTCATAAAGCAATAATTCATAGTAAAAGCATTGAAGCAACACAAAGGAAGATTAAGTTTCAGCGGTTGCTTTCAACTTATAACATGTATATCTCATGGATATTGTCAACATAGAGTAATATAATAAGTGCAATATGTAAATATGTAGGAATCAATGCACAGTTCACACAAATGTTTGCTTCTTGAGGTGGAGAGAAATAGGTGAACTGACTCAACAATGAAAGTAAAAGAATGGTCCTTCAAAGAGGAAAAGCATCGATTGCTATATTTGTGCTAGAGCTTTGATTTTGAAAACATGAAACAATTTTGTCAACGGTAGTAATAAAGCATATGTATCATGTAAATTATATCTTACAAGTTGCAAGCCTCATGCATAGTATACTAATAGTGCCCGCACCTTGTCCTAATTAGCTTGGACTACCGGATCATCACAATGCACATGTTTTAACCAAGTGTCACAAAGGGGTACCTCTATGCCGCCTGTACAAAGGTCTAAGGAGAAAGCTCGTATTGGATTTCTCGCTATTGATTATTCTCAACTTAGACATCCATACCGGGACAACATAGACAACAGATAATGGACTCCTCTTTTATGCATAAGCATGTAACAACAATTAATAATTTTCTCATATGAGATTGAGGATATTTGTCCAAAACTGAAAATTCCACCATGGATCATGGCTTTAGTTAGCGGCCCAATGTTCTTCTCTAACAATATGCATGCTTAACCATAAGGTGGTAGATCTCTCTTACTTCAGACAAGACGAACATGCATAGCAACTCACATGAAATTCAACAAAGAATAGTTGATGGCGTCCCCAGAAACATGGTTATCGCAAACAAGCAACTTAATAAGAGATAAAATGCATAAGTACATATTCAATACCACAATAGTTTTTAAGCTATTTGTCCCATGAGCTATATATTGTAAGGTGAATGATGGAATTTTAAAGGTAGCACTCAAGCAATTTACTTTGGAATGGCGGAGAAATACCATGTAGTAGGTAGGTATGGTGGACACAAATGGCATAGTGGTTGGCTCAAGTATTTTGGATGCATGAGAAGTATTCCCTCTCGATACAAGGTTTAGGCTAGCAAGGCTTATTTGAAACAAACACAAGGATGAACCGGTGCAGCAAAACTCACATAAAAGACACATTGTAAACATTATAAGACTCTACACCGTCTTCCTTGTTGTTCAAACTCAATACTAGAAATTATCTAGACCTTAGAGAGACCAAATATGCAACCCAAATTTTAGCATGCTCTATGTATTTCTTCATTAATAGGTGCAAAGCATATGATGCAAGAGCTTAAACATGAGCACAACAATTGCCAAGTATCACATTACCCAAGACATTTATAGCAATCACTACATGTATCATTTTTCAATTCCAACCATATAACAGTTTAACGAAGAAGAAACTTCGCCATGAATACTATGAGTAGAGTCTAAGGACATACTTGTCCATATGCTACAGCGGAGCGTGTCTCTCTCCCATAAAGTGAATGCTAGGATCCATTTTATTCAAACAAAACAAAAACAAAAACAAACCGACGCTCCAAGCAAAGCACATAAGATGTGATGGAAAAAATATAGTTTCAGGGGAGGAACCTGATAATGTTGTCGATGAAGAAGGAGATGCCTTGGGCATCCCCAAGCTTAGACGCTTGAGTCTTCTTAGAATATGAAGGGGTGAACCACCGGGGCATCCCCAAACTTAGAGCTTTCACTCTCCTTGATCATGTTGCATCATACTCCTCTCTTGATCCTTGAAAACTTCCTCCACACCAAACTCGAAACAACTCATTAGAGGGTTAGTGCACAATAAAAATTAACATGTTCAGAGGTGACATAATCATTCTTAACACTTCTGGACATTGCATAAAGCTACTGGACATTAGTGGATCAAAGAAATTCATCCAACATAGCAAAAGAGGCAATGCGAAATAAAAGGCAGAATCTGTCAAAACAGAACAGTTCGTAATGACGAATTTTAAAATGGCACCAGACTTGCTCAAATGAAAATGCCCAAATTGAATGAAAGTTGCGTACATATCTGAGGATCACGCACATAAATTGGTATATTTTTCTGAGCTACCTACAGAGAGGCAGGTCGGAATTCGTGACAGCAAAGAAATCTGAAACTGCGCAGTAATCCAAATCTAGTATGAACTTTACTATCAAAGACTTTACTTGGCACAATAAAACACAAAACTAAGATAAGGAGAGGTTGCTACAGTAGTAAACAACTTCCAAGACACAAAATAAAAACAAAGTACTGTAGGTAAAAACATGGGTTGTCTCCCATAAGCGCTTTTCTTTAACGCCTTTCAGCTAGGCGCAGAAAGTGTGTATCAAGTATTATCAAGAGACGAAGTGTCAACCTTACCTTGGGCTTTTCCCTTACCTTTATTATTGTTTTTCTTTCCCTTTGATTTAGGAAATATATGATTTCCCCCCGGTGTAGAGGTGAATTCCAGGGTGCCTTCTCCCACATCAATGACTGCTCCCAATAGTTTCAGCAGGGATCTTCCGAGTGTGATTTTTCCTGTCCCTACACATTCAATAACAAGATAATCAATGGATATTGTTCTTCCAAGAATGGTTGTATGCACACCTGCGGCTATTCCCTTAGGAATTATAACAGAGTTATCAATGAGAGTTATTTCTTCTCCTCCTTCATCGACTCCCCAAAGTTTCAAAGATTTATAAATGCTCTCAGGTATAAGGCAAAATTCAGATATAATATCACAGTTGGCACGAAGAGTTCGATCACCGATAACAATTTTAACAGTAGGATCCCATAATGAAAGTTTAGAGTTCACTAAAACTTGTTCAAGACGATTACGAATATGGCAATAGTTGTCATTCAAGCGAGATGTACTTATCTCGAGATTGTTTAATCTATTATAAATGCTAGTGAGGGCTGAATCAAAGTTATTAGCTGAATCATGTGATGCAACCAACTTCTTTATGGCATTAAAAGCTTGATCCCCATTGCAATGAAGGAAATCTCCTCCCACTAAAGCATCCAGAGCATATCTATAGCAAATCATAAGACCAAAATAAAAATTACTAAGGAGCAAACTTAGAGTCATTTGAGGTTCAGTTTTACGATAAGAAGTAAAAATTCTAGACCAAGCATCCTTAAAACTCTCCTCATCCCCTTGTTTAAAAGTGAAGACTAATTCTTCAGGCGAAGAAGTAACAGGTTCAGAGCTAGACATGGTAACAAAAGTAACTAATTTTTTTGTATTTTTAATGTAGAGTGCAAGACAGTAAATAAAGCAAACTAGATAAAGTAAATGCAAGTAACTAATTTTTTTTTGTGTTTTTGATATAGCAAACAAGATAGCAAATAAAGTAAAACTAGCAACTAATTTTTTTGTATTTTGATTTAGTGCAGCAAACAAAGTAGTAAATAAAACTAAGCAAGACAAAAACAAAGTAAAGAGATTGGGAAGTGGAGACTCCCCTTGCAGCGTGTCTTGATCTCCCCGGCAACGGCGCCAGAAATTTTGCTTGATGCGTGTAGTTGACACGTCCGTTGGGAACCCCAAGAGGAAGGTGTGATGCGCACAGCGGCAAGTTTCCCTCAGTAAGAAACCAAGGTTTAATCGAACCAGTAGGAGTCAAGAAGCACGTTGAAGGTTGATGGCGGCGGGATGTAGTGCGGCGCAACACCAGAGATTCCGGCGCCAACGTGGAACCTGCACAACACAACCAAAGTACTTTGCTCCAACAAAACAGTGAGGTTGTCAATCTCACCGGCTTGCTGTAACAAAGGATTAGATGTATAGTGTGGAAGATGATTGTTTGCAGAAAACAGTAGAACAAGTATTGCAGTAGATTGTATTTCAGTATAGAGAATTGGACCGGGGTCCACAGTTCACTAGAGGTGTCTCTCCCATAAGATAAATAGCATGTTGGGTGAACAAATTAAAGTTGGCCAATTGACAAATAAAGAGGGCATGACCATGCACATACATATTATGATGAGTATAGTGAGATTTAATTGGGCTTTACGACAAAGTACATAGACCGCTATCCAGCATGCATCTATGCCTAAAAAGTCCACCTTCAGGTTATCATCCGAACCCCCTCCAGTATTAAGTTGGTAACAACAGACAATTGCATTAAGTATTGCGCGTAATGTAATCAGTAACTACATCCTTGAACATAGCACCAATGTTTTATCCCTAGTGGCAACAGCACATCCATAATCTTAGAGGTTTCTGTCACTCCCCCAGATTCACGGAGACATGAACCCACTATCGAGCATAAATACTCCCTCTTGGAGTTACAAGCATCTACTTGGCCAGAGCATCTACTAGTAACGGAGAGCATGCAAGATCATAAACAACACATAGACATAACTTTGATAATCAACATAACAAGTATTCTCTATTCATCGGATCCCAACAAACGCAACATATAGAATTACAGATAGATGATCTTGATCATGTTATGCAGCTCACAAGACCCGACAATTAAGCACAATGAGGAGAAGACAACCATCTAGCTACTGCTATGGACCCATAGTCCAGGGGTAGACTACTCACACATCACTCCGGAGGCGACCATGGCGGCGTAGAGTCCTCCGGGAGATGAATCCCCTCTCCGGCAGGGTGCCGGAGGCGATCTCCTGAATCCCCCGAGATGGGATTGGCGGCGGCGGCGTCTCAGTAAGGTTTTCCGTATCGTGTCTCTCGGTACTGGGGGTTTCGCGACGGAGGCTTTAAGTAGGCGGAAGGGCAAGTCAGGAGGGGGCACGAGGGCCCCACACCACAGGTCGGCGCGGCCAAGGCCTGGGCCGCGCCGCCCTAGGGTTTGGGCGCCTCGTGGCCCCAGTTCGTCTCCTCTTCGGTCTTCTGGAAGCTTCGTGGCAAAATGGGACCCTGGGCATTGATTTCGT
The DNA here is from genome assembly GCF_019359855.2 of Lolium perenne. Classification (NCBI taxonomy): domain Eukaryota; kingdom Viridiplantae; phylum Streptophyta; class Magnoliopsida; order Poales; family Poaceae; genus Lolium; species Lolium perenne. The sequence continues at coordinate 190,177,821 of NC_067246.2, read as the reverse complement.
CCAATTCCGAGAATATTTCGTTACTAGGATTTCTGAAACCAAAAACAGCAGAAAACAGCGACTGGCACTTCGGCATCTTGTTAATAGGTTAGTTCCAGAAAATCCACGAATATGACATAAAGTGTGCATAAAACATGTAGATAACATCAATAATGTGGCATGGAACATAAGAAATTATCGATACGTCAGAGACGTATCACACCCGCCCCTGCAAATATAGGCTGGAGGCAGGAAAAGGCCGTGGCACGCGTGGCATTGCCATTACTTCATGCGCAGTGGTAGGCGACAGCCGCGCGCCACGTGAGGCATCGCCATTACGCGGCCGCAGACTGCAAAAGCGACGCCTCAGCGCCAGTACTGATGCGGCTGAGAACACGCATCGAGCTTGGGCCACTGCCAGGCGGGCCCGACGAAACGTCCGCCAGACTCGAGCGGACAATTTGGGCGTCCGCAGAGACGCATCCGAGTCGCATATTTAGGTCAGGTTTGCGTCGCTGCGGACAGCCCGGTCACTATGCGTTGCCCCGCTGGAGCGTGTTCCAGACGTATTTTCGGCTCAAGCGGACGCAAACGGTCGCCGAACGTCCATTTGCGTTGCCCCGTTGGAGATGCCCTTAGGCCATCTCGAACGCGGCGACCCCATCCCACGTGTCCGAATGGGTCGCGGCGGACAAAAACGCGGCCCATCACCGCGACGCATCCCAAATTCGGATGGTTGCGGTGTCTGAGACGACCCAAACCCAGCCCAAATCTAAGCCAGGTTTGCGTGACCACGGATGGCACACGGCGCCCTCGCGCGTCCTCCTGCTCGCCTCCCTGGGCCCACCTATCGGTGGGCGGGCGTGCGTCTTTTTAAATGTGGACTGGGAGGGGACTGTCCATGTCCAGTCCACTTTCCCACTCGCACTCCAACTCCCCACGCACCCCACTCCGCCGCGTTGGCCCCGAAAAGAGCTTTCGCTCCCGGCGCCAACGACGAAGAGGCCGGCAGCAGCCGGCGGATTGCGCCAGCGCTGAGGGCTGCCCGCCACCGCGACGGGCTCTACATCGAGGATGCGGGCCGCGGCGCCGCGGCATTGGCACAACCCGTGCTGCCGGTGCCAAAGCTCGAGGAGGACGAGGACCCCGACATGTGCGCCGCTCTGGCGGTGTCCCTTGCGGAGGAGAAGGCCAAGTGGCCGCAGCTCGCGGCGGTGCTCCGCACCTCCGCGATGGAGGAGGAGGCCAGGCAGGCAGTCGAGGACGCCAAGGCCTGGGCGTCGCTGAGCCAGGCGCGCCAGGAGGAGGAGGCCAGGCTCTGGCACGAGGAGGCCAGGCGCCATGAGGACAGGCGGCAAGCGGAGCAGGAGCGCCACCTCCGCCTCAGGGAGGAGGCGGAGCTGCGGGCTGTTGGGGGCGGCCAGCCCTCCGAACCCCCACTCGGCCAGGGAAGAGGCCTAGTGGTCGCTGTGGCCGGAGTCCCTGGCGCGCTCGAGCCAGAACAGCGCGTCGCCACCTGGGGACGTCATCGACGCCCACGGCAACGAGGTCCACTGGGAGTAGGCGGCGCGCCGGCGGCCACCTCGTCCACCTCAAACCTCTAGCCTAGGGTTTTATCTTTTTTTTAGTTTAAATCCCATTTAGAGGGCTTTCTTTTGTCTAAATTTTCCCAAAATAGGGCATATGTTTATAAATTTGCGTAAAATAGGTTTAATTGTTTTTTTTTTGTTGTCTTTGACTTTTGCGGTGCGTCCGCGCGTTGGGCGCAGTGCGCGACCCAAACGGACCGTCGGCCAGGTTCACGTGTTCGCGCGGCCACCAAACGGCCCAATTCGAACGGGCCAACACATCCGATTTGGATCGGGGCATTGGAGATGCTCTTACACCGCAGTATTAAGTTTCTGATCCGGATTTCTTTTTTTTTTTTTTTGCGAGGAAAAGAAATTCATTAAACATTCATAGGATTACAATCGTTTGTCATGGCTTGGGAAATTTCCGGAGGGCCACTCCCCAGCCAGACCTGACTATGGTTTCTAAGCCTACCCATTTTAGTCAGCTCATGACTTACATGATTACAATCCCTACTAATCTTAACTAAGACAGAATCTCTTTCCTGAATAAGCTCACGTATGGCCTTTATTCGGAACGCATAAATGGATGTGTTCGGGGTACTCTCCTTAACCAGCTCCCAGGCTTCCGAGCAATCAGTTTCGACAGTGAATTGCATCGTCGTCCACAAAGCCATCACGAATTTGTCTCATCTATATGCTCTGTGCATTCTCTTTGTTTTCTTTTTCAACAAAAATGGTTGCAGAATAACCAAAGAGATTGTGTACTCAAATGCTGTTAACTATACATCAAAATTATATACTAGGTGACTATATGAAAGAAATAATGCACAAGAAACCTAGAATGAGCTGCTCTAGTGTTTCCCAGCAACACATACAAACTCTGCAGCTTGGCGGAGGGATTACACATCAAAATATTTCTATAGCTAGGACTTGGGCTGTTGCTTGCTGGCGCAAAACATTTGGGTCTTTTTTTTTCGAGGTGGACCGGGGGGGGGGGGGGGGGAGACCCCACCGGTTGTTATTCATACTCGAAAGCGGCCAAGGAGCCAGTCCATGTACACATGAGGGACATACAAGGGGGGGGGGGGGGGGGAGGGAGAGTATTATTCTATGCAACAGCTGTAGTAAGAAAGCGGGACCGGAGCCGGTCGAGTGGCTCCCGGTCTGGCGGGCGGAGTCGCCACCTCCAAAGAGAGAGGTCGTCGCCGGCACGACGGAGGGTCGAAGCGGTAGAGTGGGCCACCCCGTTGAGGACGAGGTCATTCCTGGACTTCCAAATGGACCAGAGAACGGTCGCCAGACCGAACTGCCGCGTGCCCGTGGATGTCTGGAGGGGCCCCTGAAGATCCCAAATAGAGAAGCTGCCGACTGGGATTGGGACATCCAGGGCAGCCCAGAGCTCAGCAGCCCTGGGGCAGTCGAAGAACAGGTGGCGCCCCGTCTCGGGGGCACCACAGGCGGCACATGCGGAGGAGGAGGCGCACCCCTTGTGGAAGAGGTTCACCCGGGTGCTCAGTCTGTCGATGTCGAGGAGGTACGCGAAGATCTTGACCTTGGTGGGGATCCTAAGGAACCAGGTCAAGCAGGCCGCAGAGTCGACGGGCCGCGCCGGCGAGAGGGCGCGGTAGGCCACACGAGAGGAGAAGGAAGGCGCCGATGGAGAGTCAATGGCGCGGTGGTCGCCCCCCTCCCGAAGCGAAGTGGTGTCGATGAAGCGCCGAACAACCCGGAGCTCATCCTCAGCAATCCCAGTGAGGCCGGCTCTGGAGGTCCAGCCCCAGCGAGACCACAGAGGCCACGGAGGTGTGGGGGCGCGTACATTTGGGTCTTTTGATTGCCGGGAGTTGACTTTATCCTTAATGTGGTTGTAAGACTTAAAACTTGGTTCCATAACTTCTCCTTATTTAATTAATCAAGGCAAATCTTTTTTCTTTCTTTAAAAAATATTTCTATAACAATAAAAGAAGCATAAATTCACCAAGATCAGTTTTCTGAATTTGCATTCCCATCAGCGCTTTTGCTTGGTAACCAACTTAGCTCTGCCAAGTTACTGTGTGAAAAAGGCTGCGATCTTGCATCAGCTTTGCTTGGTAACCCACTTGCAGGAAGAAGTAGCCCGTGGTGTCTAGCCTTTGAAGCCAGCCAGTCGGTCAAAATCCAACTTCACCTACAACCAATTTCCATCTTTCCACTAACGGCTATTCAACTATCTCTTACAGTAAACCTTAGAGCATCTCCACTCGTCTCCCCGACGAGGCCCCCGAACGATGTTTTTTCCATCCGGACGGCGAAATTCGGCCCAGTCGCGTCCCCGGTTCCTCGATTTCGTCCGGATTTGGGCCTAAATTCATCCGGCGATCCCAGGCCATCCTCGGCCCCCGGGAGCTCACGGGGACTCCGGACGAAACAAAAGCGCGCGAAACGGCGAGGAAACTTCCCGCGCGTCTGGTGGCCCCAACTTGTCGGCGAGAGACACCGATCGTCGTCCTCATCGCATCGTCTTCCGCGCGCTGTAAAAGCCTGCCGCCGGTCAGCATTCGCCGGCCGCGTAGCATCCACGCGGCGAGTTAATGTCGTCGCATCGGCTTCCGCGCACGCATCGTCTTCCACGCGTCATTAATCGCCGCCGCCCCGCCGCGCCCGCCGCGCCTATTTAAAGCCACTCCGCTCGCCGCGACGCCCCTGCTCCACTCTTCCTCCATTCTCCCGCCCCTGCTCCACTCTTCCTCCATTCTCCCTCCCCTGCTCCCCGAGGACGCCGCCCTGGAGTGGTCGAGGCGCGACTGGGAGCGCCAGGAGGCGGAGCAGCAGGCGGGGCTGATGGACCTGGCCGCCGCGCAGCAACTCGCCGCCCGCACCGCCACTCCAACCGCCGCCGCCGACGTCGCTCGCTACCGCCGGCCTGCGACACCTCCATCCGGCGTCGCCGTCCCATTCGTGGACCTCGAAGCGTCGGACGACGAATGGTACAAGCCATCCCCGCCTCGGTGGGGAGACGCCGGCCAGGGCAGCAGCAGCCAGGCCGCGCCGCCGCAGGTCGACGACGACGGCGACGACGGCGGCGACTACACGGTGTTCTACCGCCATTTCGGCATGTAGAGCGCCGTGTTTTTAAATTAGCAGTTGAATTCCCCTAGCCAAATTCGAAATATAGTCGAATTCGGCCTCTATGTATGAACTTCGCCCGTTATATAGTAAATATCATTAAATTTAGTCTAAATTCGCCCGTTTTTAGCCGTAGTTTGTCAAGTTTCCGTTTTTCAAATTTGCATCGTCGTTTTCGCCTGGGCACGCGGCTGGGAAACTACTCCTCCCCACGCCAAATCTTCCTCCAATCTGGACGAAAATTTAGCCGGATTTGGGCGTGGGGAGCGCCAACGAGTGGGGATGCTCTTAGATCGAGCTAGGCTATATAAATCCGGACTAAGGGCGCTCTTAGGGCAAGAAGCAATACCGCGGAGACCTAAATCTGAGTAAACCGAATGTCCAATCTTCTTCCCCGACCATCGCCACCTTATGCCCCATCTGTCTTCTCTCCCTAACGTGATCACCCCATAGGCAGATGGCGATGATACCACTACGGTAGTTACGCTGGGTCTTATTGTGGGAAATCTGGCGTCGTGAGTCACTATCCGTGCGGGATCCAATGGAGGAATTGGGGAAATCATCGCCGTTGGCGGGGTAAGGCACGTCGTATGCAGTGAAACATTCGTCGCAGAGACGCGTCTTGGACACCAACTTCCTGAAACCTCACCAACTTCACTGTCTTTTCCTTTGGCGGGACCGTGACCTTCATCTGCTTCACCTGCTTGGCGGTCACTTCCTCGAGACTTGTGACGTTCCTAAGCCCACCCACCCTGCAATCAAAACAATCGCCAACTTAGATGAATTTGATAGAAATTCCATCCCTCGCGAGGACACGCATTCCGGAATCTTCCACTTTGTCGACCATGTCGGCATGGGACCCAACCCAAGCCTGCATTTTTTTTTTTTTTTTTTTTGAACCCAGAAGGGTCCTCAAGGACCCGATGCTGCATTAATACTGATCGTCGGTGGTACAAATTATAAAGAGGACCTTCAAGAAAACTAAAGCTGCAACTAAGTCCTCCTCTTTTACAAATAAGACCCTACAAGAAAGATGGGAAAAGCAATCAAGTCCATGACCACCGAGCTCGCGTCGAAGCTTCCAGTCGCGGCCAGCCACTTCGTCGCCGGGGACGAGACCACTTGGGACGAAGCCACCGAAGAACGCCGCGCTGCTGGAGCAGAAGGGCCTCCCCTTTGGCACGCCGGCTGGGAGGTTGTGGTTGAGCTGACGCCGGCACAAGATCCGAAGACCAGCCACAGACGTCAAAGCTTGGAGCAGCCGCCAATCGGCCATATGAGTCGACGGCAGGACGGCAAACGGCCGTCGAAGAGCCGCCGAGGATGCGCTCCCACAGTGTGCAGCAGCTGAGCTTCTCCGCCTTGCAGATGAGCACGGAGCTTCACCTCGCTCAACACCTCCACCATCACCTCGATGGGAAGAAGAGAGAGAGGAAACAACACCATGAGAATCTGCTCGGCTACAGACAGCGAGCTTATTGGGGAAGGAGCTCCGGCCAGACTTGATCTCTGCCTCCGCCCTCCATGGACGTCGAATGGGGAACCAAGTCCACCGCGTCACAGCACCGCTCGCCGGCGCCGGGAACGAGCTCCAGATTGGCATCACGCCATACGCCACCTGGGCAAACACCAAACAAACCTTAAGCCTACACCTAAACCTACAGCTACTCTGTACATCCCGTGCTACGCATCCGTCTCCACGCCGGCCGGCAGCGCCGTCGGAGAGGAGCGGGGAGCGAGCCGGGGAATTTCTGGCAACTCTCAAGGGAAGCGGGGTGGGAGAGAGGAAGAGGAGGGGAAAAGGGACTAGGACAAGCCTGCATTGAATCTAAGTCTATCCTTAGCACCATCGACGAGGAGGTCTCTTAAGACGGATATGTGTCCACCACCTATGACGAAGATGAGGAACGCGGCGGTACTCCTTTTCGCCATTACGTGGAAGGCTACTTGACCCCTAAGATGGAGCAACTCTGCATGGGCGACATCCCTGCAGTTGGCAAGACGGCCACCGATCCAATGCCCTCCACCAAGGCGACGACCAATCTACATGATACCAGCAAGGCGCCGGCTAAACCTTAGGCTGTCGGCACACCGATGAACAATACAACACCGACAATCAGTAAGCACATCAGGTGCAACAACTTCTGAAATGTGAGTAAACCGGGCCAAACAGTGGCCACACCGGCCAGGAACCTGTCACCCAACCCGCCTCCGGGCACACTTTTATGCTCATGCCCCTTAAGTACAATTACCATATATGAAATATGAAGAAAATATGCCCTACAAGCAATAATAAAGTTGCATTATTTAATGTTCATGTTTCATAATTAAGTATATAATTCTATGCCACAATTTTATTAGATCCAAATATTGTGATACTAGAGGAAACCCGATTATGAACACCGGATAGATATGCTAGATCGGTCACTGAGAGTCTGATCCGTTGCCTATCTCTCGCATATGATCTTGGTTATGCACCGTTAAATTTTATTTACGTATGCGTTCCCCAACCAAATTCGCATCCACCTAGTAGAAATGCCGGAGCCCATAAATTTGACCCAAACTTGAATCCAATTGAAGGAAGTTTTTTTTAAGGAAAACCTCCACGTGGAGTCATGCCATGTGATTTAGTTCCTTGGAAAAATACCAAACCAGGCACATGAAAAGATATCGGAGAATAATAATTCACAATATTTTGTACCTTGTATGATTTTGCGTGGATTCCTACCCAAGTGAGGATGGTTCATGGAGAAATAGTAGAAAACTTGGTTATAATTACCCCAGTTTTGGTAGAGGTGTGCATATTGATCATGACAAACAACTTTGCAAACTAGAGTTCTTTCATTTTCTGAACAAAAAAATGGTTTTCCATTTTATTAGTCCAAAACGAGGGTAAAATGTTTTTTCTTGTGAAGTGGCTACAAAAAACAAGGTGCACACTGACACAATTTCAATTTTCACGGGTAGGGCACCTTGTAGGATGGACAATCCCAGGGTATGAGGATTATCTCGATCTGCAGCTATATATAGATTTATTTTTTAGCTAGACCGACTAAATTCAGATTTGAATTGCGCCTACATACATTTTAGGTCCTAAATTTAGGGAGAAATGCTTGGATTACCCTGCAAGTGTGGTACCCATAAAGAATGAGATATATCAAATTTGCATCAACCTAGTAGAAATGTTAGAGCCTACAAATTTGACCCAAATTTAAATCCAACAGATGAAAATTTAGAATATAAAAAGGTAAACGTGTGCATGGATTCATGCCATGTGATGTAATTCCTATGAAAATTATCGAACTAGGCTTATGAAGGTTTTATAGAAGAATCATGGTTCATGCAAGATAAATAACAAACTAGGTTATAATGGCCCCATTTTGTACAGAGACGTGCATCTTGGCATGACAAACAACTTTCCTAACTAGAGTTTTTGTTTTTATTTGCCTACACTTATGATGTCTGAAAGGATCGTATGCCGCACCTAGAGGGGGGGGGGGGGGGTGAATAGGTGCTAACCAATTTTTAGTTGTTTTTTAATTTAGGCTTGACACAAAGGTAAATTCTCTAGATATGCAACTATGTGAATTTACTGTAACACCCCAAAGTTTAAATCAATGAAGACAAGAAGTTTCCAATTCTCAAATTTTGCAACCAACAAAAACTTTGAATTGCATATAGTGCCATGTGACAAGGTATCAACTTGTCAATGCCTACAAGTAGTAGACTAGGGTTTCGTTGGATGTAGAGGGCAAGTAGATCTCGAAGGTTTCAGCCGAAAAGTACTCGACGAATATAAAACTAGGGTTGTGTTGACGGTAAATTCGATCCTCTCTTTGTTCCTCGACTCCCCCTTATATATGGGGTGGAGCCGAGGATTTCGTAATACACAAGTTTACAGAGTCCGGGAGGGTTTCCAACCCGTCCCGCAAGATTACAAGTATCCTTTCCTAATACAACTCTAGTTTTCCTTAACAGTATCTTGGGCTTCCGAATCTTCTTATACTTCGGGTCGTGGGCCTTCAGTAAACCCCGGGTACCATCTTTGGCAGGCCCATTGGGGATGCCTATGTCAGTAGCCCCCGAGATTTTTCTTGAATCGTAGAGTCAGGGAAAAATCTCCAACTTTATATTCGTTCAATACATCTGCCGAATTTTATCACATATCTTTTAAATATGCAATTCTATATTGTACAGGGATAATGGTAGTTGGGGCTAGTTCATCTGACGGATCAGGTACTAGTTAAGTGCTCTAGTGGCAATCCGCAAAAACCTATTTCAAGATCACGTCCCTGGACATGATCTCGGGATACTGGTATAAACTTCGACAGGTGCCGCTTAAGGTCTTACCATTCTGTCGAGTCACAGTAATATTTTATCGGGTACCTAACGCGTCCGTTAGGATTTTTCTTCGTATCTGTTGATACGGAAAAAAGTAGCAAACCGACGTCAGAGACGGCGCTACGCCACTCAGAACGGATCTGGGGTCTTACCTTCGCAATGTTTTGCGGCATTCAGAGTTTGTTCGCTACTTTGGCGCTCTGAGAATATATTGTCGAGTGTTTTTTCGGCTGCTGGAATAGCACATTTTATCGAGTCAATGTATGACTTATTTTGACTTCCCGATGGGAGTATATGTAGAGTTATTTGTATAACTCGAAATATGCTCACTTCTTCTTTTTCCTTTTTTCTTCTCTTCTTCTTCTTTTTTTTTTATAATTTCATCGGGCACGCGAACAGCGTTCCCGATGGGAGTAGCCCCCGAGGCTACAGCCAAGGATTTGTGCTTGGTTGTAGGCTCAACACTTTATTGCCTCATGTCAATATATTTTCATTCTGTCTCGAACTTCTCATATTTATTGGGTGCGCGACCAGCGCTCCCGATGGGAGTAGCCCCCGAGGCTATGAACAAATGCTTGTATTTGGTCATAGGCTCTCGACATTTCTATTTTGTCATACTCGAATTTTTCTTTTTTCCAAAGTAGCCCCCGAGCATTTGGGCAAAAACTTGTATTTGTTCAAAAGCTCCCAAAGCAATCTTGTGCTGTCGCCATTCTTATAACCCGTTGTATCCGAGATTTTCGCTTACCACGGTGACGTTATTGCTGACGATAGCCACGATCAATATATCAAGAAATCGCGAGAACCTCTCTCTCTCTAGCTTGTGGGCCCAAATTTTGCATCAGTTTGACACGTCGCGCAAGTGGGGGACACACGTCCTCCGTTTTTCCTGGCGCACGTACTGTAGTTGCTGCACTTTCTCATCTATATGAAATTACCGTTTACCCCTTGTCCACGTGTACACCATCTGTGGCGCAATCTTTCAATCCAACGGCGTGACGGTTCACCGCACCTCTATATAAGGGCGTCGTCTTCCTCCTCTAGTCCTTTCGCTCGCGCCGCTCCTCCGCTCTCCTCTGTCAAAAATCCTCCCTTGCGCCGCAAAGCTCTTGAGCTCAACCATACTCGCACCTTACTCCGGCGCCATTGTTGATGCCTCCGCGCAGACTCACCAGGCACAGCATGCCTGAATCGAAGGGCGACTGATACGCGTTCAACACGCGCCCGTTGGGAACCCCAAGAGGAAGGTGTGATGCGTACAGCGGCAAGTTTCCCTCAGTATGAAACCAAGGTTATCGAACCAGTAGGAGCCAAGAAGCACGTTGAAGGTTGATGGCGGCGGGATGTAGTGCGGCGCAACACCAGAGATTCCGGTGCCAACGTGGAACCTGCACAACACAACCAAAGTACTTTGCCCCAACGAAACAGTGAGGTTGTCAATTGATACGTCTCCGACGTATCGATAATTTCTTATGTTCCATGCCACATTATTGATGTTATCTACATGTTTTATGCACACTTTATGTCATATTCGTGCATTTTCTGGAACTAACCTATTAACAAGATGCCGAAGTGCCGATTCTGTTTTTCTGCTGTTTTTGGTTTCAGAAATCCTAGTAACAAAATATTCTCGGAATTGGACGAAATCAACGCCCCGGGGTCCTATTTTGCCACGAAGCTTCCGAGAAGTCCGAAGGAGAGACGAAGAGGGGCCACGAGGGCCACACCCTAGGGCGGCGCGGCCCCCCCTTGGCCGCGCGGCCCTGTGGTGTGGGGCCCTCGTGCCGCCTCTTGACCTGCCCTTCCGCCTACAAATAGCCTCCGTGACGAAACCCCCAGTACTGAGAGCCACGATACGGAAAACCTTCCAGAGACGCCGCCGCCGCCGATCCCATCTCGGGGGATCCAGGAGATCGCCTCCGGCACCCTGCCGGAGAGGGGAATCATCTCCCGGAGGACTCTACGCCGCCATGGTCGCCTCCGGTGTGATGTGTGAGTAGTCTACCCCTGGACTATGGGTCCATAGCAGTAGCTAGATGGTTGTCTTCTCCCCATTGTGCTATCATTGTCGGATCTTGTGAGCTGCCTAACATGATCAAGATCATCTATATGTAATCCTATATGTTGCGTTTGTTGGGATCCGATGAATAGAGAATACTTGTTATGTTGATTATCAAAGTTATACCTATGTGTTGTTTATGATCTTGCATGCTCTCCGTTACTAGTAGATGCTCTGGCCAAGTAGATGCTTGTAACTCCAAGAGGGAGTATTTATGCTCGATAGTGGGTTCATGCCTGCATTGACACTGGGACGGATGTGAAAGTTCTAAGGTTGTGTTGTGCTGTTGCCACTAGGGATAAAACATTGATGCTATGTCTAAGGATGTAGTTGTTGATTACATTACGCACCATACTTAATGCAATTGTCTGTTGCTTTGCAACTTAATACTGGAGGGGGTTCGGATGATAACCTGAAGGTGGACTTTTTAGGCATAGATGCAGTTGGATGGCGGTCTATGTACTTTGTCGTAATGCCCAATTAAATCTCACTATACTCATCATGATATGTATGTGCATGGTCATGCCCTCTTTATTTGTCAATTGCCCAACTGTAATTTGTTCACCCAACATGCTGTTTGTTTTATGGGAGAGACACCTCTAGTGAACTGTGGACCCCGGTCCAATTCTCTTTACTGAAATACAATCTACTGCAATACTTGTTCTACTGTTTTCTGCAAACAATCATCTTCCACACAATACGGTTAATCCTTTGTTACAGCAAGCCGGTGAGATTGACAACCTCACTGTTTCGTTGGGGCAAAGTACTTTGGTTGTGTTGTGCAGGTTCCACGTTGGCGCCGGAATCCCTGGTGTTGCGCCGCACTACATCCCGCTGCCATCAACCTTCAACGTGCTTCTTGGCTCCTCCTGGTTCGATAAACCTTGGTTTCTTTCTGAGGGAAAACTTGCTGCTGTGCGCATCATACCTTCCTCTTGGGGTTCCCAATGAACGTGTGAGTTACACACCATCAAGCTCTTTTTCTGGCGCCGTTGCCGGGGAGATCAAGACACGCTGCAAGGGGAGTCTCCACTTCTCAATCTCTTTACTTTGTTTTTGTCTTGCTTAGTTTTATTTACTACTTTGTTTGCTGCACTAAATCAAAATACAAAAAAATTAGTTGCTAGTTTTACTTTATTTGTTATCTTGTTTGCTATATCAAAAACACACAAAAAAATAGTTTACTTGCATTTACTTTATCTAGTTTGCTTTATTTACTGTCTTGCACTCTACACTAAAAATTCAAAAAAAATAGTTACTTTTGTTACCATGTCTAGCTCTGAACCTGTTACTTCTTCGCCTGAAGAATTAGTCTTCACTTTTAAACAAGGGGATGAGGAGAGTTTTAAGGATGCTTGGTCTAGAATTTTTACTTCTTATCGTAAAACTGAACCTCAAATGACTCTAAGTTTGCTCCTTAGTAATTTTTATTTTGGTCTTATGGTTCGCTATAGATATGCTTTGGACACTTTAGTGGGAGGAGATTTCCTTCATTGCAATGGGGATCAAGCTTTTAATGCCATAAAGAAGTTGGTTGCATCACATGATTCAGCTAATAACTTTGATTCAGCCCTCACTAGCATTTATAATAGATTAAACAATCTCGAGATAAGTACATCTCGCTTGGATGATAACTATTGCCATGTTCGTAATCGTCTTGACCAAGTTTTAGTGAACTCTAAACTTTCATTGTGGGATCCTACTGTTAAAATTGTTATCGGTGATCGAACTCTTCATGCCTACTGTGATATTATGTCTGAATTTTGCCTTATGCCTGAGAGCATTTATAAATCTTTGAAACTTTGGGGAGTCGAGGAAGGAGGAGAAGAAATAACTTTCATTGATAACTCTGTTATAATTCCTAAGGGAATAGCTACAGGTGTGCATACAACCATTCTTGGAAGAACAGTATCCATTGATTATCTTGTTATTGAATGTGTAGGGACAGGAAAACTCACACTCGGAAGATCCCTGCTGAAACTATTGGGAGCAGTCATTGATGTGGGAGAAGGCACTCTGAAATTCACCTTTATACCGGGGGGAAATCATATATTTCCTAAACCAAAGGGAAAGAAAAACAATAAGAAAGGTAAGGATAAAACCCAAGGTAAGGTTGACACACCATTTCTCGATAATACTTGATACACACTTTCTGCGCCTAGCTGAAAGGCGTTAAAGAAAAGCGCTTATGGGAGACAACCCATGTTTTTACCTACAGTACTTTGTTTTTATTTTGTGTCTTGGAAGTTGTTTACTACTGTAGCAACCTCTCCTTATCTTAGTTTTGTGTTTTGTTGTGCCAAGTTAAGCCGTTGATAGAAAAGTTCATACTAGATTTGGATTACTGCGCAGAAACAGATTTCTTTGCTGTCACGAATCTGGGCAAAATGCCCCTGTAGGTAACTCAGAAAATTATGCCAATTTACGTGAGTGATCCTCAGATATGTACGCAACTTTCATTCAATTTGGGAATTTTCATTTGAGCAAGTCTGGTGCCATTTTGAAATTCGTCAATACAAACTGTTCTGTTTTGACAGATTCTGCCTTTTATTTCGCATTGCCTCTTTTGCTATGTTGGATGAATTTCTTTGATCCATTAATGTCCAGTAGCATTATGCAATGTCCAGAAGTGTTAAGAATGATTGTGTCACCTCTGAATATGTTAATTTTTATTGTGCACTAACCCTCTAATGAGTTGTTTCGAGTTTGGTGTGGAGGAAGTTTTCAAGGATCAAGAGAGGAGTATGATGCAACATGATCAAGGAGAGTGAAAGCTCTAAGCTTGGGGATGCCCCGGTGGTTCACCCCTGCATATTCTAAGAAGACTCAAGCGTCTAAGCTTGGGGATGCCCAAGGCATCCCCTTCTTCATCGACAACATTATCAGGTTCCTCCCCTGAAACTATATTTTTATTCCATCACATCTTATGTGCTTTGCTTGGAGCGTCGGTTTGTTTTTGTTTTTTGTTTTGTTTGAATAAAATGGATCCTAGCATTCACTTTATGGGAGAGAGACACGCTCCGCTGTAGCATATGGACAAGTATGTCCTTAGTTTCTACTCATAGTATTCATGGCGAAGTTTCTTCTTCGTTAAATTGTTATATGGTTGGAATTGGAAAATGATACATGTAGTAATTGCTATAAATGTCTTGGGTAATGTGATATTTGGCAATTGTTGTGCTCATGTTTAAGCTCTTGCATCATATGCTTTGCACCCATTAATGAAGAAATACATAGAGCATGCTAAAATTTGGTTTGCATATTTGGTTTCTCTAAGGTCTAGATAATTTCTAGTATTGAGTTTGAACAACAAGGAAGACGGTGTAGAGTCTTATAATGCTTTCAATATGTCTTTTATGTGAGTTTTGCTGCACCGGTTCATCCTTGTGTTTGTTTCAAATAAGCCTTGCTAGCCTAAACCTTGTATCGAGAGGGAATACTTCTCATGCATCCAAAATACTTGAGCCAACCACTATGCCATTTGTGTCCACCATACCTACCTACTACATGGTATTTTCCGCCATTCCAAAGTAAATTGCTTGAGTGCTACCTTTAAAATTCCATCATTCACCTTTGCAATATATAGCTCATGGGACAAATAGCTTAAAAACTATTGTGGTATTGAATATGTAATTATGCACTTTATCTCTTATTAAGTTGCTTGTTGTGCGATAACCATGTTTACTGGGGACGCCATCAACTATTCATTGTTGAATTTCATGTGAGTTGCTATGCATGTTCGTCTTGTCTGAAGTAAGAGCGATCTACCACCTTATGGTTAAGCATGCATATTGTTAGAGAAGAACATTGGTCCGCTAACTAAAGCCATGATCCATGGTGGAAGTTTCAGTTTTGGACATATATCCTCAATCTCAAATGAGAAAATTATTAATTGTTGTTACATGCTTATGCATAAAAGAGGAGTCCATTATCTGTTGTCTATGTTGTCCCGGTATGGATGTCTAAGTTGAAGAATAATCAATAGCGAGAAATCCAATGCGAGCTTTCTCCTTAGACCTTTGTACAGGCGGCATAGAGGTACCCCATTGTGACACTTGGTTAAAACATGTGCATTGTGATGATCCGGTAGTCCAAGCTAATTAGGACAAGGTGCGGACACTATTAGTATTCTATGCATGAGGCTTGCAACTTGTAAGATATAATTTACATGATACATATGCTTTATTACTACCGTTGACAAAATTGTTTCATGTTTTCAAAATCAAAGCTCTAGCACAAATATAGCAATCGATGCTTTTCCTCTATGGAGGACCATTCTTTTACTTTCAATGTTGAGTCAGTTCACCTATTTCTCTCCACCTCAAGAAGCAAACACTTGTGTGAATCGTGCATTGATTCCTACATACTTGCTTATTGCACTTGTTATATTACTCTATGTTGACAATATCCATGAGATATACATGTTACAAGTTGAAAGCAACCGCTGAAACTTAATCTTCTTTTGTGTTGCTTCAATGCCTTTACTTTGAATTATTGCTTTATGAGTTAACTCTTATGCAAGACTTATTGATGCTTGTTTTGAAGTGCTATTCATGAAAAGTCTTTGCTATATGATTCACTTGTTTACTCATGTCATATACATTGTTTTGATCGCTGCATTCACTACATATGCTTTACAAATAGTATGATCAAGATTATGATGGCATGTCACTCCAGAAATTATCTGTGTTATCGTTTTACCTACTCGGGACGAGCAGAACTAAGCTTGGGGATGCTGATACGTCTCCGACGTATCGATAATTTCTTATGTTCCATGCCACATTATTGATGTTATCTACATGTTTTATGCACACTTTATGTCATATTCGTGCATTTTCTGGAACTAACCTATTAACAAGATGCCAAAGTGCCGATTCTTTGTTTTGCTGTTTTTGGTTTCAGAAATCCTAGTAACAAAATATTCTCGGAATTGGACGAAATTAACGCCCAGGGTCCTATTTTGCCACGAAGCTTCCAGAAGTCCGAAGGAGAGACGAAGAGGGGCCACGAGGGGGCCACACCCTAGGGCGGCGCCCCCCCCCCCTTGGCCGCACGGCCCTGTGGTGTGGGGCCCTCGTGCCGCCTCTTGACCTGCCCTTCCGCCTACAAATAGCCTCCGTGACGAAACCCCCAGTACCGAGAGCCACGATACGGAAAACCTTCCAGAGACGCCGCCGCCGCCGATCCCATCTCGGGGGATCCAGGAGATCGCCTCCGGCACCCTGCCGGAGAGGGGAATCATCTCCCGGAGGACTCTACGCCGCCATGGTCGCCTCCGGTGTGATGTGTGAGTAGTCTACCCCTGGACTATGGGTCCATAGCAGTAGCTAGATGGTTGTCTTCTCCCCATTGTGCTATCATTGTCGGATCTTGTGAGCTGCCTAACATGATCAAGATCATCTATATGTAATCCTATATGTTGCGTTTGTTGGGATCCGATGAATAGAGAATACTTGTTATGTTGATTATCAAAGTTATACCTATGTGTTGTTTATGATCTTGCATGCTCTCCGTTACTAGTAGATGCTCTGGCCAAGTAGATGCTTGTAACTCCAAGAGGGAGTATTTATGCTCGATAGTGGGTTCATGCCTGCATTGACACCTGGGACAGTGACAGAAAGTTCTAAGGTTGTGTTGTGCTGTTGCCACTAGGGATAAAACATTGATGCTATGTCTAAGGATGTAGTT
The DNA here is from genome assembly GCF_019359855.2 of Lolium perenne. Lineage (NCBI taxonomy): Eukaryota > Viridiplantae > Streptophyta > Magnoliopsida > Poales > Poaceae > Lolium > Lolium perenne. The sequence continues at coordinate 190,161,078 of NC_067246.2, read as the reverse complement.
GTTGATTACATTACGCACCATACTTAATGCAATTGTCTGTTGCTTTGCAACTTAATACTGGAGGGGGTTCGGATGATAACCTGAAGGTGGACTTTTTAGGCATAGATGCAGTTGGATGGCTGTCTATGTACTTTGTCGTAATGCCCAATTAAATCTCACTATACTCATCATGATATGTATGTGCATGGTCATGCCCTCTTTATTTGTCAATTGCCCAACTGTAATTTGTTCACCCAACATGCTGTTTGTTTTATGGGAGAGACACCTCTAGTGAACTGTGGACCCCGGTCCAATTCTCTTTACTGAAATACAATCTACTGCAATACTTGTTCTACTGTTTTCTGCAAACAATCATCTTCCACACAATACGGTTAATCCTTTGTTACACAAAGCCGGTGAGATTGACAACCTCACTGTTTCGTTGGGGCAAAGTACTTTGGTTGTGTTGTGCAGGTTCCACGTTGGCGCCGGAATCCCTGGTGTTGCGCCGCACTACATCCCGCCGCCATCAACCTTCAACGTGCTTCTTGGCTCCTCCTGGTTCGATAAACCTTGGTTTCTTTCTGAGGGAAAACTTGCTGCTGTGCGCATCATACCTTCCTCTTGGGGTTCCCAACGAACGTGTGAGTTACACGCCATCATCAATCTCACCGGCTTGCTGTAACAAAGGATTAACCGTATTGTGTGGAAGATGATTGTTTGCAGAAAACAGTAGAACAAGTATTGCAGTAGATTGTATTTCAGTAAAGAGAATTGGACCGGGGTCCACAGTTCACTAGAGGTGTCTCTCCCATAAGATAAACAGCATGTTGGGTGAACAAATTACAGTTGGGCAATTGACAAATAAAGAGAGCATGACCATGCACATACATATCATGATGAGTATAGTGAGATTTAATTGGGCATTACGACAAAGTACATAGACCGCCATCCAACTGCATCTATGCCTAAAAAGTCCACCTTCAGGTTATCATCCGAACCCTCCAAAGATTAAGTTGCAAAGCAACAGACAATTGCATTAAGTATGGTGCGTAATGTAATCAACAACTACATCCTTAGACATAGCATCAATGTTTTATCCCTAGTGGCACCAGCACAACACAACCTTAGAACTTTCTGTCACTGTCCCAGGTGTCAATGCAGGCATGAACCCACTATCGAGCATAAATACTCCCTCTTGGAGTTACAAGCATCTACTTGGCCAGAGCATCTACTAGTAACGGAGAGCATGCAAGATCATAAACAACACATAGATATAACTTTGATAATCAACATAACAAGTATTCTCTATTCATCGGATCCCAACAAACGCAACATATAGAATTATAGATAGATGATCTTGATCATGTTAGGCAGCTCACAAGATCCGACAATGATAGCACAATGGGGAGAAGACAACCATCTAGCTACTGCTATGGACCCATAGTCCAGGGGTAGACTACTCACACATCACACCGGAGGCGACCATGGCGGCGTAGAGTCCTCTGGGAGATGAATCCCCTCTCCGGCAGGGTGCCGGAGGCGATCTCCTGGATCCCCCGAGATGGGATCGGCGGCGGCGGCGTCTCTGGAAGGTTTTCCGTATCGTGGCTCTCGGCACTGGGGGTTTCGCGACGGAGGCTATTTGTAGGCGGAAGGGCAGGTCAAGAGGCGGCACGAGGGCCCCACACCACAGGGCCGCGCGGCCAAGGGGGGGGCCGCACCGCCCTAGGGTGTGGCCCCCTCGTGGCCCCTCTTCGTCTCTCCTTCGGACTTCTGGAAGCTTCGTGGCAAAATAGGACCCTGGGCGTTGATTTCGTCCAATTCCGAGAATATTTCGTTACTAGGATTTCTGAAACCAAAAACAGCAGAAACAAAGAATCGGCTCTTCGGCATCTTGTTAATAGGTTAGTTCCAGAAAATGCACGAATATGACATAAAGTGTGCATAAAACATGTAGATAACATCAATAATGTGGCATGGAACATAAGAAATTATCGATACGTCGGAGACGTATCAGCATCCCCAAGCTTAGTTATGCTCGTCCCGAGCAGGTAAAACGATAACACAGATAATTTCTGGAGTGACATGCCATCATAATCTTGATCATACTATTTGTAAAGCATATGTAGTGAATGCAGCGATCAAAACAATGTATATGACATGAGTAAACAAGTGAATCATAAAGCAAAGACTTTTCATGAATAGCACTTCAAGACAAGTATCAATAAGTCTTGCATAAGAGTTAACTCATAAAGCAATAATTCAAAGTAAAGGCATTGAAGCAACACAAAAGAAGATTAAGTTTCAGCGGTTGCTTTCAACTTGTAACATGTATATCTCATGGATATTGTCAACATAGAGTAATATAATAAGTGCAATAAGCAAATATGTAGGAATCAATGCACAGTTCACACAAGTGTTTGCTTCTTGAGGTGGAGAGAAATAGGTGAACTGACTCAACATTGAAAGTAAAAGAATGGTCCTCCATAGAGGAAAAGCATCGATTGCTATATTTGTGCTAGAGCTTTGATTTTGAAAACATGAAACAATTTTGTCAACGGTAGTAATAAAGCATATGTATCATGTAAATTATATCTTACAAGTTGCAAGCCTCATGCATAGTATACTAATAGTGTCCGCACCTTGTCCTAATTAGCTTGGACTACCGGATCATCACAATGCACATGTTTTAACCAAGTGTCACAAAGGGGTACCTCTATGCCGCCTGTACAAAGGTCTAAGGAGAAAGCTCGCATTGGATTTCTCGCTATTGATTATTCTTCAACTTAGACATCCATACCGGGACAACATAGACAACAGATAATGGACTCCTCTTTTATGCATAAGCATGTAACAACAATTAATAATTTTCTCATTTGAGATTGAGGATATATGTCCAAAACTGAAACTTCCACCATGGATCATGGCTTTAGTTAGCGGCCCAATGTTCTTCTCTAACAATATGCATGCTTAACCATAAGGTGGTAGATCGCTCTTACTTCAGACAAGACGAACATGCATAGCAACTCACATGAAATTCAACAAAGAGTAGTTGATGGCGTCCCCAGAGAACATGGTTATCGCACAACAAGCAACTTAATAAGAGATAAAGTGCATAATTACATATTCAATACCACAATAGTTTTTAAGCTATTTGTCCCATGAGCTATATATTGCAAAGGTGAATGATGAAATTTTAAAGGTAGCACTCAAGCAATTTACTTTGGAATGGCGGAAAATACCATGTAGTAGGTAGGTATGGTGGACACAAATGGCATAGTGGTTGGCTCAAGTATTTTGGATGCATGAGAAGTATTCCCTCTCGATACAAGGTTTAGGCTAGCAAGGCTTATTTGAAACAAACACAAGGATGAACCGGTGCAGCAAAACTCACATAAAAGACATATTGAAAACATTATAAGACTCTACACCGTCTTCCTTGTTGTTCAAACTCAATACTAGAAATTATCTAGACCTTAGAGAAACCAAATATGCAAACCAAATTTTAGCATGCTCTATGTATTTCTTCATTAATGGGTGCAAAGTATATGATGCAAGAGCTTAATCATGAGCACAACAATTGCCAAGTATCACATTACCCAAGACATTAATAGCAATTACTACATGTATCATTTTCCAATTCCAACCATATAACAATTTAACGAAGAAGAAACTTCGCCATGAATACTATGAGTAGAAACTAAGGACATACTTGTCCATATGCTACAGCGGAGCGTGTCTCTCTCCCATAAAGTGAATGCTAGGATCCATTTTATTCAAACAAAACAAAGAACAAAAACAAACCGACGCTCCAAGAAAAGCACATAAGATGTGATGGAATAAAAATATAGTTTCAGGGGAGGAACCTGATAATGTTGTCGATGAAGAAGGGGATGCCTTGGGCATCCCCAAGCTTAGACGCTTGAGTCTTCTTAGAATATGCAGGGGTGAACCACCGGGGCATCCCCAAGCTTAGAGCTTTCACTCTCCTTGATCATGTTGCATCATACTCCTCTCTTGATCCTTGAAAACTTCCTCCACACCAAACTCGAAACAACTCATTAGAGGGTTAGTGCACAATAAAAATTAACATATTCAGAGGTGACACAATCATTCTTAACACTTCTGGACATTGCATAAAGCTACTGGACATTAATGGATCAAAGAAATTCATCCAACATAGCAAAAGAGGCAATGCGAAATAAAAGGCAGAATCTGTCAAAACAGAACAGTTCGTATTGACGAATTTTAAAATGGCAACAGACTTGCTCAAATGAAAATGCCCAAATTGAATGAAAGTTGCGTACATATCTGAGGATCACTCACGTAAATTGGCTTAATTTTCTGAGTTACCTACAGAGAATTTAGCCCAGATTCGTGACAGCAAAGAAATCTGTTTCTGCGCAGTAATCCAAATCTAGTATGAACTTTTCTATCAACGGCTTAACTTGGCACAACAAAACACAAAACTAAGATAAGGAGAGGTTGCTACAGTAGTAAACAACTTCCAAGACACAAAATAAAAACAAAGTACTGTAGGTAAAAACATGGGTTGTCTCCCATAAGCGCTTTTCTTTAACGCCTTTCAGCTAGGCGCAGAAAGTGTGTATCAAGTATTATCGAAGGGTGGTGCATTCTCAGCGGGGTGCGGAGTTTTCTCAACCAGGCATAGTATATTAGATACATAAGTTTTAGCATCTCCCTTTTCATTAGTCTTAGGCGTGCTACTCTCATCAAACAAATTTTCAGGAACAAGCCAAGCATAGTTATTTTCTAGTGCATCATTCATAGCTAGGAGCTTACATGGTATTGGTTCTTTGATCTCCCCACCATCATCAATATTATTAGTGTATCTTATTCTATCCATGTCCATCTTTTCAAGGAGACTAACAAAATTAGTCTGCGAACCAAGCATATTAAATTTAGCAAAGACCTTTCTAGCTTCTCTTGCTAGACCACCAAATTCTCTAAGAAGGGTTTCTAAAACAAAATCTTTCTTTTCCCCTTCTTCCATATCACCAAGTGTGAGAAACATGTGTTGGATTATAGGATTAAGATTAACAAATTTAGTTTCTAACAGGCGAACTGAATGCGCAGCAGCAATTTCATAAGTAGGCGCAAGGTCTACCAAGTGTCTATCTTCAAAATTTTCAATGGTACTAACATGATTGAAGAATTCTTCTATATTATTTCTCCCAACTATAGACCCACGTCCTACCGGTATGACTTTTGTGGTAAAATTAAAAGGAAACATAATGAATCAAGTAAAGTAAATGCAAGTAACTAATTTTTTTGTGTTTTTGATATAGCAAACAAGATAGCAAATAAAGTAAAACTAGCAACTAATTTTTTTGTATTTTGATTTAGTGCAGCAAACAAAGTAGTAAATAAAACTAAGCAAGACAAAAACAAAGTAAAGAGATTGAGAAGTGGAGACTCCCCTTGCAGCGTGTCTTGATCTCCCCGGCAACGGCGCCAGAAAAAGCTGCTTGATACGCGTTCAACACGCGCCCGTTGGGAACCCCAAGAGGAAGGTGTGATGCGTACAGCGGCAAGTTTCCCTCAGTATGAAACCAAGGTTATCGAACCAGTAGGAGCCAAGAAGCACGTTGAAGGTTGATGGCAGCGGGATGTAGTGCGGCGCAACACCAGAGATTCCGGTGCCAATGTGGAACCTGCACAACACAACCAAAGTACTTTGCCCCAACGAAACAGTGAGGTTGTCAATCTCACCGGCTTGCTGTAACAAAGGATTAACCGTATTGTGTGGAAGATGATTGTTTGCAGAAAACAGTAGAACAAGTATTGCAGTAGATTGTATTTCAGTAAAGAGAATTGGACCGGGGTCCACAGTTCACTAGAGGTGTCTCTCCCATAAGATAAACAGCATGTTGGGTGAACAAATTACAGTTGGGCAATTGACAAATAAAGAGAGCATGACCATGCACATACATATCATGATGAGTATAGTGAGATTTAATTGGGCATTACGACAAAGTACATAGACCGCCATCCAACTACATCTATGCCTAAAAAGTCCACCTTCAGGTTATCATCCGAACCCCCTCCAGTATTAAGTTGCAAAGCAACAGACAATTGCATTAAGTATGGTGCGTAATGTAATCAACAACTACATCCTTAGACATAGCATCAATGTTTTATCCCTAGTGGCAACAGCACAACACAACCTTAGAACTTTCTGTCACTGTCCCAGGTGTCAATGCAGGCATGAACCCACTATCGAGCATAAATACTCCCTCTTGGAGTTACAAGCATCTACTTGGCCAGAGCATCTACTAGTAACGGAGAGCATGCAAGATCATAAACAACACATAGATATAACTTTGATAATCAACATAACAAGTATTCTCTATTCATCGGATCCCAACAAACGCAACATATAGAATTACAGATAGATGATCTTGATCATGTTAGGCAGCTCACAAGATCCGACAATGATAGCACAATGGGGAGAAGACAACCATCTAGCTACTGCTATGGACCCATAGTCCAGGGGTAGACTACTCACACATCACACCGGAGGCGACCATGGCGGCGTAGAGTCCTCCGGGAGATGAATCCCCTCTCCGGCAGGGTGCCGGAGGCGATCTCCTGGATCCCCCGAGATGGGATCGGCGGCGGCGGCGTCTCTGGAAGGTTTTCCATATCGTGGCTCTCGGTACTGGGGGTTTCGCGACGGAGGCTATTTGTAGGCGGAAGGGCAGGTCAAGAGGCGGCACGAGGGCCCCACACCACAGGGCCGCGCGGCCAAGGGGGGGCCGCGCCGCCCTAGGGTGTGGCCCCCTCGTGGCCCCTCTTCGTCTCTCCTTCGGACTTCTGGAAGCTTCGTGGCAAAATAGGACCCTGGGCGTTGATTTCGTCCAATTCCGAGAATATTTCGTTACTAGGATTTCTGAAACCAAAAACAGCGAGAAACAAAGAATCGGCTCTTCGGCATCTTGTTAATAGGTTAGTTCCAGAAAATGCACGAATATGACATAAAGTGTGCATAAAACATGTAGATAACATCAATAATGTGGCATGGAACATAAGAAATTATCGATACGTCGGAGACGTATCAGCGACTGAAGATCTGGCGAACACAGAATGGGAGAGATCCAAAATCTCCTCACAAGACATCAACCTGCTGAAGAAACTGGGGATCAGCAAGAAGCAGGACGCGCTTCGCTTCCCCAGCGAAGAAAGTTATCCAACCCCTCCAATGGAGTACCGGGTTAGTTTTGTCGATCATCTCATCCGCGGTCTTTCTGCCCCCATCCACAATTTCTTACGGGGGTTGCTTTTCATGTATGGACTGCAACTTCACCACCTTACTCCCAATTCCATCCTCCATATCTCCATCTTCATCACGCTTTGCGAAGCTTTCCTTGGAGTCCAGCCTAACTGGACTCTATGGAAACGCATTTTCTTCTGTCGCCGTAATGGCTCTGCCAATGTTTCTTATAACATTGGTGGCGTTGTTATCTGGGTCCGCCCCGACGTTGAGTACTTTGATGTCAAATTCCCTGACTCAGTACAAGGGTGGCGCAAAAAGTGGTTGTACATTCATGAGGAGAACCATGGCTCTGTTGAAGATAACATCCCTCCTTTTGATGGTACCGAGAAAATTTGTCGCCGTCGTTCCTGGGATGCAGAGGCTACCGACGAAGAAAAAACGGCGACAGAGGCCTTGATGACACGCATCCATCGGCTCCAAAACACCCGAGGACAAGAATTGTCGGGTGTCCAAATCACGGCATACTTCCTTAGGATCAGGGTACAGCCTCTGCAAGCCCAAAAAAATCCCCTTTGGATGTATGCTGGCAACGAAGATGTAGATCGCTTGTCGACAGATTTATCGGTCAAGGACTTAGAGAAACTTGTCTGAAAAATCTCGTCGTTGAACAAGAAAGACACCGTTCCTTCAACTTGCCGCGTGACGCCATTCAGCGCCACCAACGCACTCCCTCAGGTGATATATCTTTGTCATATGTTTATTTACGGATTCCTTCTTTTTCCCCTTTGGTACTGCTAGTTTTTGGACTGCTATTACTGATATGAATCTATGTCGACATATTTCTATTTTGTGCAGAACCATGACACTTCATCACCTCTTCCTCCCCTTCCTAAAGGTGGAGATGTCGAAGAACGGGCCGTTGTCACCGACGACAACCAAGGTACTTCTCGCCTTGAGAGTGATGTCGCGGGTTCTCGAAAATCCGTGGCATCCTCTGAAAAAGAGATTGAAACTGAGGCCACCGAATCAACACACTCTTCCCTCCCAGCTGCTTCCCCGAAGAACAAGAGGAAAAGGGACGGCGTTGTTGATTCAGGCACCTCCGAAGCCGGTGCTGCACGTGGCAAAGGACCTGCACTTGATGCTGGAAAGAAAACCTTTGACCCTTATGAGGCTGCTCTTATCAGCTCGTAAGTATTTATGCGCTATACTTGTTTATTTTTGATAATGCTCTCCTATGTTTCTTATCTTGTCGCTTTATTTTTGTAGCGGCGAGGAAGATGAAGATACACCTATTGACGCGACTGCTCGAACGAGCACGTCCCGTACTTTAGTTGTTTCTGAATCTCGACCTGATGGGGACGAAACTTCGCCTCCCCAACAAGACATCGAACAGCCACCGCCAGCTGAGAGCCCCCGAGCTTCTTCCCCAAAGAGAGCGAGGGTCGAGCCATCCAAGGAACCTATCCAGTTCCCTGGTAATTCTTCGACACCTTCATTGGATGATGTAAGTTCCGAGCCTTTTAATGCTTCTATCTCCCCTTTGTGTTTTGCTAAATGTTGTCAATTTTATACTGGCTATATTGACTTCCTTTCTCCCTTGGTCATCTCTTCAGCCTTTAATGAAGGAATTTATTCGTCTCGGTACTCAGTTCGTCGGGTACCGTGACCATACCAAAAAACTAGAAGGTATTTCTTTTATCCTCCTCCTCTGTTGCATGTGTACCATTATTTTTGTCGTGATATCTGACTGACGTGCATTTTGCCAGGAGATCTTGCGGAAGCCAACAAACGTGCCAACGCTCTTGCTACTAAGTTAGAGCAAAGTGAAAAGGCTCGCAAGAAAGCTGAAGAGGATGCCAAGAAGGCTAAGGAGGATGCCGCCACTGTCGGAGAACTCCGAAAAAGACTTCACGACGCGGAAACTTCTCTGAGTGAAAACATAACTCAACAATCTGCGCGTGAACAGGAAATCCTTACTCGCCTGGAGTCGCAATGTCGACGTTTTATTAGTAAGTGCTCAGATCCTTGCTGTTTCCTTGTGTCGTGTTTTTTCCCTTTTTCCTTTGGCCAACTCTTTTTCACTTTGTTCAGGGAGAACTGGTCAAGAATATGAGCTAGAAGGTGCCGAAGGTGACCAACTCCTTGACGCACTTTCTCTTCTTGAAATTCATTGTGATGAGGCCCGCGATGGCCTTACTGAAGCGAAGGTTGGGCTGTCGCGGCTTTTTCCATACTTTTTCAAGAAGAAGGAAGTACCTGCGACTTTTGTTGCTCTCGCCAAGTGCTTCAGTTCTCAAGAAAACCTTGGACTGCAACTTCGCCAAGAGGGGTTGAAAGTTGGCATTGAAGGTACAATTGCCTTGGTTGCTGATAGCCAGCAGGACGTCGACTGAGCCAAAGTTGGCGGCACGGAAGAAATGGAGACGAAGAAGTGGCAGGCGCTGATTAAGGCTGCCAAGCCCAACTCGAAGAAAATCCTTGCCTATCTTGGATACGATCCAGCTCCTGCGCCTAGCTCGTCGAAGCCGGAGGTCAAGTAGACCACCTTGCCTTTACTTCTAGTTTTAACTCTCTTTTGGCGCTGTTGCCTTACTAGATTTGGCGGCAACTGCTTCCGTAGTTTCCCTAGGAATCCTTCTTTTGTAATGGCTATGTATATATTTGAAGAATTAATGGAAAACCATCTCTGCTTGATGATTGATGTCGAGAAATCTTTATTTTTCAGCTGATTTTTGACAACTATACTGCGACTCCCCCTTCCGATGCTTTTCCTGCATCCTGTTTGAAGAAGAAACCTGTGGCTGTCGAGCGTTTTGAAGATTCGTCGAGTAAAGATTTAACAGAGGATTTGGAAGAACTTCGCCAACAGCTCCAGTCTTTGAAGAAACAATCACTTATGATGATGGAGCAATCTCGAAAATCATCCGAAAGGGAGAAAATTGCACTTCAACAGGCTCAAGATGCCATAGCTGCCAAAGAAACCGCTGTTTCTGAAGCTGAAAAAGCGACCACTCGAGAAAATTTTATGCTTGATTTGATGAATGAAGCCAGTGCGGATATGTCAGGTATGCTTTTGCAAAACAAGACTCCTTATGTTTTCCAGTTATTTCTTTTTTGAGATTCTTATGCTGTCGCCAAATAGGTTCCTTTCTCGACGCTGCTGCTGAAGAGGAAAGGGTAAACACGAGGACAAATCTCCTTGTTAACCTTTCTCTTGACCATGGTTCTCTTTTCTGGGCCACTCCGGAACGTACCCGACAAATTGTCAGGTTTCAAGACCGCGCCTGTCAGGTTCGTGATTTCCTTGATTTTTGCGCCAGAACATTGACCCTGGTTTACAAGACGCTATTTCCTCGGAACGAGGCGCCCGATACTCTTCTTGGTTTGTTGGAGAAATTTCAAGATGCTCCTCGTATCCATCACTTCGTGCGAGCTCAACTTTCTGCCGGTGCCAGGTTTGCATGATGATGATCAAAATCTGCTATCCCAAATTTGACATGAGCCAGATTGTTACCAAGTGTTTAGCCAAGATGGCGAAAAGAAAAAGGGATGTTAGCAAGCTTGAGGATCATGTGACCCCTGTTGCCGAAGATATGATGGATGAACTTCTTCGGATGGATGCTGAGTTTTTCGTAAGGGGTAGCTATGCTGAACATAGTACTCATACTTCAAATACTGGACGGATGACCATAGATAATATACTGAGCCGTCATTGACATTCCTTCTAGTCCTATCGAGTTTTCTCAGGAATTGCGTCTTGTATGTTGTACACATATTCTATATTGTAAAGTTAGTAGATATTTCCATTTTTCCTCCTCAAGCCCACGAGTGTTTCGGGGGTAAACCTCTTTATTGTGTATGCGAGGTATTAAACCAAAGCAACCAAATTTTTATACTATATTTGCGGGTACTAGCCCCAGAGTGTTTTGTCTTTGATTGCTATTTTGTAACTTCGTTTTATCTGGCGAGGTATTCAGTACCAAGGCGAGATAATTTTATCAGTTAAATTCATCTATATTGTAACTTCGAGGCGTAAGCCCCTGAGCATGTCGAAGAAAAGATATATATTTCCACTATCTTTATTATATTGCAGCACCGCGAGCCCGCCTCATTAAAAACCTTTCCCGGCCCCACTCGGTGCCCCGAAAAAGGAAAAGAGTGCGTCTGAAAACTCGCGGGCGTTTCAGTACATTGTATTTTTACAAGGAGGACTATCTTTCGACACTAAGCGTAAAAACGCCTTAGCTGTGCCACGTTCCAGGGGTTCTTCTCGGGATTCCCTGTCTTCTTGTCCTTGATCATGTACGCTCCTCCTTCGATGACTTCTGTGACGACGTAAGAGCCAAGCCATGGCGACTCGAGTTTTTCAGTACGCTCTTGATTGAGTCACAAAACTAGGTCTCCAACCTGAAAGGATCTTGGTCGCAAACGTCGACTGTGGTAGTTTTTCAGGTCCTGCTGATATTTAGTTACCCTTGACAATACTTCGTCTCGAGCTTCGTCGAGTGCGTCGACGTCGTCTTCCAATGCTTTCCTGGAGACTTCTTCATTGTACTCCGTGACTCTGGGAGAGTCGTGCTCTATTTCTATCGGCAGTACTGCCTCTGCTCCATGGACCAGGAAGAACGGAGTCTCCTGTGTTGCTGTATTTGGTGTTGTTCGGATGCTCCATAACACACTCAGCAGCTCCTCTGGCCAAGTATGTCGAGCTTTTTCCAATGGCCCTAACAAGCGTTTCTTGATACCATTGCAAATGATACCATTGACTTTCTTGACTTGGCCATTGGTTTGAGGATGCGCAACTGACGCGAAGTGCAATTTGATGCCTACCTCTGCACAGTACGCCTTGAATTCCTTGGATGTGAAGTTACTGCCGTTGTCCGTGACGATGCTATGAGGTACTCCAAACCGAAAAACAATGCTCTTCACGAATTTTATTGCTGACGCTGCATCCGGTGAATTTATCGGCTTCGCTTCTATCCACTTGGTAAATTTGTCGACCGCAACGAGCATATACTCGTATCCTCCTGGCGAAGCTTTGTGTAACTTTCCCACCATATCGAGACCCCACTGAGCAAAGGGACAAGATAAGGGTATGGGCATTAATTCTGCTGCCGGAGAGTGAGGTTTTGCGGCAAATCTCTGGCACGCGTCGCAAGTGTGCACTATCTCTTTCACGTCTTCAATTGCTGTCAACCAGTAAAATCCGGCTCGAAAAACCTTGGTTGCTATAGCTCGACTGCTTGCGTGATGACCACATACTCCTTCGTGCACGTCCTTCAGAATTATCCTTCCTTCTTCGGGTGTGACGCACCTTTGTAACACACCCGAAATACTTCGTTTGTACAACTCCCCTTTAACCACCGTGAAAGCTTTGGATCGTCTGATAACTCGTCTTGCTTCAACTGGATCGTCGGGTATTGTTTTCCTTAGGATATATGATATGTACGCCTGCATCCATGGGATTTGCACCATCAGTACTAGATCCTGTTCCTCTTCTTCTTCCAAAGTTTCTTTCGCAGCCCCCGAGGGTTTCTCGTTCTTCTCCTTTTTTGTTGATTTCTTCGGCTTTGTGGATCTCTCTGTTATCTCCTCCAAGAACACGCCTGGAGGGATTGCAAGGCACTGCGATCCGATGTTTGCAAGAACGTCGGCTTCATCATTGCTCAACCTACTGATGTGGTTTACCTCGCATCCATCAAACAATTTCTCCAGCTCGTTATACATTTCAATGTACGCCACCATGCTATCATTGACTGCCTCACATTGGTTCATGACTTGCTGAACCACCAATTGTGAGTCGCCAAATTTTTTAATCGAGTTGCGCCAAAAGCTTTCGCCATCTTCATCCCATGTATAAGAGCTTCATATTCTGCCTCATTGTTAGATGCGTTTGGGAACGTCATCCGTAAGACATATTTCAATTTGTCGCCTTCAGGTGAGATGAGTATTACGCCTGCTCCAGCTCCTTCTAACCGTTTTGACCCGTCAAAGTTCATGGTCCAGGTTCTCGATAAATCCGGAGGTCCTGTGTTTTGCAACTTGATGCGTGCAATTAATACACGTCCGTTGGGAACCCCAAGAGGAAGGTGTGATGCAGACAGTAGCAAGTTTTCCCTCAGAAAGAAACCAAGGTTTATCGAACCAGGAGGAGCCAAGAAGCACGTTGAAGGTTGATGGCGGCGGGATGTAGTGCGGCGCAACACCAGGGATTCCGGCACCAACGTGGAACCTGCACAACACAACCAAAGTACTTTGCCCCAACGAAACAGTGAGGTTGTCAATCTCACCGGCTTGCTGTAACAAAGGATTAACCGTATTGTGTGGAAGATGATTGTTTGCAGAAAACAGTAAAGAACAAGTATTGCAGTAGATTGTATGCGATGTAAAGAATAGGACCGGGGTCCACAGTTCACTAGAGGTGTGCCTCCCATAAGATAAATAGCATGTTGGGTGAACAAATTACAGTCGGGCAATTGACAAATAGAGAGGGCATGACAATGCACATACATGATATGATAAATATAGTGAGATTTAATTGGGCATTACGACAAAGTACATAGACCGCTATCCAGCATGCATCTATGCCTAAAAAGTCCACCTTCAGGTTATCATCCGAACCCCTTCCGGTATTAAGTTGCAAACAACAGACAATTGCATTAAGTATGGTGCGTAATGTAATCAATAACTACATCCTTGGACATAGCATCAATGTTTTATCCCTAGTGGCAACAGCACATCCACAACCTTAGAACTTTCCCACCTTTGTCCTGCATTTAATGGAGGCATGAACCCACTATCGAGCATAAATACTCCCTCTTGGAGTTAAGAGCAAAAACTTGGCCAGAGCCTCTACTAATAACGGAGAGCATGCAAGATCATAAACAACACATAGGTAATAGATTGATAATCACCATAACATAGTATTCTCTATCCATCGGATCCCGACAAACACAACATATAGCATTACAGATAGATGATCTTGATCATGTTAGGCAGCTCACAAGATCCAACAATGAAGCACATAAGGAGAAGACGACCATCTAGCTACTGCTATGGACCCATAGTCCAGGGGTGAACTACTCACTCATCACTCCGGAGGCGATCATGGCGATGAAGAGTCCTCCGGAAGATGATTCCCCTCTCCGGCAGGGTGCCGGAGGCGATCTCCTGAATCCCCCCGAGATGGGATTGGCGGCGGCGGCGTCTCAGTAAGGTTTTCCGTATCGTGGCTCTCGGTACTGGGTGTTTCGCGACGGAGGCTTTAAGTAGGCGGAAGGGCAACGCAGGGGGCCACACGAGGGCCCCACACGCTAGGCCGGCGCGGCCAGGGCTTGGGCCGCGCCGCCCTATTGTGTCGGCGCCTCGTGGCCCCACTTCCTTTCCCTCTCGGTCTTCTGGAAGCTTCGTGTAAAAATAGGCCCCTGGGCGTTGATTTCGTCCAATTCCGAGAATATTTCCTTACTAGGATTTCTGAAACCAAAAACAGCAGAAAACAGCAACTGGCTCTTCGGCATCTTGTTAATAGGTTAGTGCCGGAAAATGCATAAATACGACATATAATGTGTATAAAACATGTAGATATCATCAATAATGTAGCATGGAACATAAGAAATTATCGATACGCCGGAGATGTATCAGCATCCCCAAGCTTAGTTCCTGCTCGTCCCGAGCAGGTAAACGATAACAAAGATAATTTCTGGAGTGACATGCCATCATAACCTTGATCATACTATTGTAAGCATATGTAATGAATGCAGCGATCAAAAACAATGGTAATGACATGAGTAAACAAATGAATCATAAAGCAAAGACTTTTCATGAATAGTACTTCAAGACAAGCATCAATAAGTCTTGCATAAGAGTTAACTCATAAAGCAATAAATCAAAGTAAAGGTATTGAAGCAACACAAAGGAAGATTAAGTTTCAGCGGTCGCTTTCAACTTATAACATGTATAT